>NC_140558.1:23530557-24871807 GCF_057381845.1 Rhamphochromis longiceps
CACTCCTCCCTAAGGCATTTGATACTTTCCCCCTGATTGACATGCAGACGTTGTGTGTAGTAAGTGGACTTCATTAGACTTTTTACCTCTTCTGGATTGGTGTCAGCTTGCTGGAACATCACCTTGAGTTTTTCCATCTTTTGCTGTTGGCTCTCTGGAGTTTCTTCAAGAGGCAGAAATTCTACATTCCATTTAATGCACCCGTATGTATCCTGCATGGCTGCTCTTTCTTCTAAAGGGATCTCGTCTGTGTGGTCTGAGTCAGTCTGATGTTTTCTTTTTCTTATTTTGGGTGTTGAAGTGCGCCTTACATTTTCAATTCTGTTCTGCAACTGTTTGACAAGTGAAAGGTAGCCTGCGCCAACAATCTCACCCTCTATTAAATCTTGCAGAGAATTGGGATATTTTGCCACCATTTTTCTTGCAACGTCAATTGAATGTTTTCTACCTACATGAGGGCATTTTTCCATCATCTCAGTCACAACAATCCGGACCATTTGCCTCCTCAGTTTTGGGCGAGGCCTTTTCCCCCTCTCAAGAAAATGCATCACTTCTGCAGGAAGTTTACTCCATGGAATTTCAAAGTTGTCATCCCATTGTGTGTCACATCCTGGGCTGCTGGAAGAGGTCGACGATAGACTTTGGGGTGAAAGTGAGAGCAATGACAGCGACTGGGTTGATGAGGCTTCCACAGATGATAGCGAGCTGTTCTCTGGAGTTTGGTCTTTAAATTACAAAACAAATACAATTATGATTCACACTGTATGTCTGTTCATGACCATCTCTGCTTTTGAGTTTGAATAGTTGTTTGTTGTTTTTACTTACATTTCTGTTTCCAAGCAGAAAGAAGCTTTCTTGCTTGTACAGGTCTTAATGCTGTCATCAAATCTGCCTCCGTTACGAAGCGTAGATCATCACTTGTCTCAACTCCAATGGACTGCAAGTGCTCCTCCAGGATGTTTTTGTTCACAGCTTGAAGTTCTGGTAGGACTTCCGTGATGGCGACATCTAGGAAGGTTCGCTCTGAGTCACTCATACTTGCACTGAAGAAGAAATGCCACATCCAAACAAAATAGAAAATCACATACAGTTCATACAAGTGTCACGTAATCCACATGGAGCAGGGTGTGGATTACGTGACACTTATATTAATGTTAAACTATTTACAGTGAGAAGTGAGCTATTAGTTGGACATTATTTTGCCACAATACTATGCTTTAGTGGAATGACTCTGTATTCTTGAAGAATGTATGATACCAAAGGATAGAAATCAGGCAGGTCATTAATGTTGATACACTGTAACCCAAGACTGTCCTTTGTCACAGAATACAGATGGTATTCTGAGAGGAAGATGCCTTTGTGGATATCCATTAGAACAGTGCTTCCCAAACTTTTTCCAGCCACGTACCCCTTGAGACATGTCACCCTCAGCCGCATACCCCCTACTACGAACGACTCTTAATTAGTGTCTATAAATACATTGCAATATCGCATGCATAAAGATAAATACTGCACAGTCGATTATTTCTCACCACCAAATGAATTTATCAATATTTTTTAGTAATGACAGAGTTTTAATAACAAACTTTACTACTTAATACTAGCAGTGTATCAAAGGATTTATTAGAATTCACTTTTTTGTCGAGAGCATAAAGGCCATGAACTTTCATTAAACAGAACTTTATTTAATGTGATGGATGTGCTTGAGCAGAGGCACACAGCTCTTCAATGTTTGGCTCAATTTGGGAAAGGCTGAGTCTTAAATCGTTTTCCACACAAAGTCTTGCTCTGTATTTTGTTTTCATGTTTGTTAAAGCAGAAAATCCCTTTTCGCATAAGTATGTGGTGGCGAAAGGCATCAGAGTCTTGACAGCGCGCTTAGCCAGCGCGGGCTGTTCAGTGCGCAGCCCTATCCAGAAATCTGCCAGGTTCTTTTGAGCGTGTTCAACTTTTAGAGATCCATCTGTGGCGATTTCAATTAGGCTCTCCTGGTCAGACGGTGATAACGAAGTAGGCACGGCGGTGAACGGGTGACGTATCCAATCATTTGAGCCGTCCGTCTCTGGGAAGTATCGGCGTAACTGCACCGCCAGCTCCTCAAGGTGCACGTTACATTCGCGCTTTACACTTTTAGATAGTGTGAGATCATTAGAGCACAGAAAATCATGCAGCACAGGAAAGACTTCAGTGTTGTTTGTATCCAAGCAGTTCTTCCAAAGGTTTAACTTCTTTATCATGGCCTCAACTTTATCTTGAACATTGAATATAGTTGCAGAAACGCCTTGTAATCCGAGATTGAGCTCGTTCAGACGAGAAAATATATCACACAGATAAGCCAGGCAGGTAAGGTACTCTTCATCATGCAAATGTTCAGACAGCTCAAAGGGATGGTTACTGAAGAAAACTTTAAGTTCATCCCTCAACTCAAAGAAACGGGTCAGCACTTTCCCTCTAGATAGCCAGCGAACCTCTGTGTGGAGTAATAATGTCTCATGCTCGCTGCCCATCTCATTGCACAACGCAGCAAATAAGCGGGAGTTCAGCGGCCTGGCTTTCACAAAGTTAACCATTTTTACACTCGTGTCCAAAACATGTTTCAAACGGACAGGTATTCCCTTTGCAGCAAGAGCCTCTCGGTGGATGCTGCAGTGTACCCAGGAGGCATCTGGCGCGACTGCTTGCACACGCGAAACCACACCTCCGTGTCTCCCAGTCATGGCCCGTGCGCCATCAGTACAGATGCCAACACATCTGTCCCACACGAGTCCATGTGTGTTCATGAATGTGTCCAGCTTTTGAAAAATATCTGCGGCAGTTGTCCTTTGTTCCAGCGGTTTACAGAACAGCATGTCCTCCTTGATGGTTCCTTCATGAATGTAGCGCACATATACGAGAAGATGCGCCAGGCCAGCCACATCCGTGGACTCATCTAGCTGTATTGCATAACATTCACTGTGGCGCATGCGCAGAAGTAGCTGCTGTAAAACATTTTCTGACATTGCATTGATGCGCCGTAAGACAGTATTGTTTGATGATGGAATGGACTGTATCGTCTTTTTTGCCTTTTCCCCCAACATTGTCCCTACCATATCTAAAGCAGCAGGGAGAATGAGGTCCTCCACAATAGTGTGGGGTTTGTTGTTTTTAGCCACTCTGTAACTGACCATGTAAGATGCTTGTAGTCTGTTTTTATTCATAAGATCTGGCACCTGAATGCAGGTTTTACTTGTTGAAAGTGATTTTAGCTGTCGCTCAAAATATTCCCTTGGTTTATTTTTCAAATGGGGATGATTTGTCTCTAAATGTCTGCGCAAAAGTGAAGGTTTCATTGAGTTCTGAGACAATACTTTTGCACAAATAACACACTGTGGCCGGGGAAATCCACCAATATTTATACACGTAAACCCCAGCGAAATATAATTGTCATCATATTTGCGCTTCTTTGATGAGGTTGTGTTACAGTCCGTGCTGTCATGCTTTCTCCCACTTTGACGCTCCGCATCAGACACTTCATCACTTTCCACATGGCTGGCTCCAGCTATGCTAGCCACTTGGCTAGTAACCACAGATACATCCCTGCTAGCACTGCTAGCATCCAAATCTGACGAACACATTGTTGTTGAACAATCACCTGTGCGGTCACTGGAAAATGCATCTTCAGATATGAGCTTATTGGTTGTTGTGGCCGGTGTCTCTGTGGTAGGGCCTTTTTTTCTTGTTAACCACTTGTCCATTTTCGCGCTGCACTGAATGCTTGGAGGCAACTTCAACTGTTAGGTGTCAGTCATTTGGGCAAATCACGCCCATGTATTTTGTCAGAGCTATTTTTTTGCTGAACACCAGAGGGTGGTATATAGTCATGTATTTGACAGGCAAAAAAAACTGCATTAGCGCAAATTTCGGCTTTTAAAACTTTTGATCCCCACTCCAACCCCAACCCACGCGTACCCCCTACAGCCACTTGCGTACCCCCGAGGGTACGCGTACGGTAGTTTGGGAACTACTGCATTAGAACATACACAGATGTGTCATTTTGAATCAAGATGAGTAGAAGTTCACCAAACTCCATACACTCGTCATTTCTGTACACAAGAAACTGTCCCTTTTTATATGCAGTGCCCTTGTACTGAATGTCTGTGGTAACTGTGGTATTGCTTTCTGAAAAAGCTAACTCCCTGACCGCATGCTGAATAGTGTCACTGTAGAGGTTGGGATAAAACGCACAGCTCTCCTTGACTTGCAGCAGTTCACGGCATTCTTGCCCTGCTAAAAGATAAGCCTGATACATCTGATGACGTGTTGACAAAGTTTGACAAATATTTTTGAAGCTTTTCAAGTGTCTGGCACATCTTTTGAAGTAACTGTGTTTACATTCAAACCTAAGCGTCCATAACCTCATCAATGGACCAAATTTCAACAACAGTGCTGAATAATGGCGCAAATAGTGGTGCTTGGGTTTTAGTTTAATTCCAGGAAACAACATCTCTCTCATCTCCAAATATTCTTGGATCAAAATGTCAGCGAATGCTATCTGGGACAAGGAAATGCTCTGAGCACAAATAAGATCCACAATGTCTTTCAACTGGAGAGCTAACTGCCATACTTCATCCTCATGGTTTTGTACTTTGTCACCAATCAAAACTGGCAGCAATCTCAAAAGGTTCCAGTTTTGAACGGCTTGCCCTGATAATTTGGATCCGTCAGGTTTGACAGTACATGGCTTTGTAAGTGCTTCGGATCCTTTATATTTAAACTGTTTAATGCGTCTGTTTAAAAGGGAGTATGTGAACCATTTTTTATTTTTTATAATGTTCTTCAGGTACAGTGCTAGATCATATGACACAACTCCTTCAAAGAGGTCATGACCTAGACAAGGTGGGAGACCAGGCTGGGATACGTGAAAAGACTGAAGGGTATTGAAGATGGAGTTTACCTTTATTCCTCTGACGTCTTGGATAGTTTCAGACTGGAGATCAGCAACAGCCGCGTCATATGTCTCTGGAGTGCGTGGAGGACCACAGGCATTCGGATCAGCATAAAACTCACTTCGTGTTACTTCACAGTACCTGCAAAAATATTGAGAGCAGCTGAAGTTTTCTGTAAACCCTCCTATGCAATGAGAACCCAAGTTGTCCCCAGCAATACAGTAAAGACCCCCTTTTACAGTTTCTCCATCTACATCTATTCCATCTGTCTCCAAAGATTTCAGATCTGCCAACAACTCTGAGAAAACTTTGGCTATTCCAAAACGCTTGAAGTCATTCTCAACACACAACAAGACTAAAAACATGTTATCTGTATTTGAACGCAAATGAATGGGTAAATTTGCTAATGACAGATAGACTGCAAGAAGTTTGTGCGTCTTTTTAGCAGAACCCAGGGGATTCATTACCTCAAATGAATCTTGGTACAAAATCAGTTTGAGGCTTTCAGGGTTTTCATTAAAGAACTGGTGACATTTGAAAATTTTGCCATCATATAAATCCTTAAAAATTTCTACATCAGGACCCCCAAACTGTTGTGACTGTGTATTCCTCCATAACTGTGACTCTAAAAAGCTCTTCAGGGTTTCTCCAACTGGTATGTAGTAAGCACATTTTTCTGTCATGTTTTCATCCATTCCCAATGGCACTTTCTTGGGTTCTGTGTATTTAAACATTTTTTTGAATGTTTGATTTCTGGTGTGTGTTGTTCCTAGTTGTCCCTGATGGCAAGCAGAGAACAAATCTGACTCTTTAATGCAGTCACAGATTTTAGTGACTGCTTCATCTGATAGGTTCATTTCATTTTTTAGTAAACAACTTACCTTATTAATTGTGTAGGCTTGACCCAATTCGTGCACATTCTGCATTTCCTCAGCAATACTCTGTATAGTAGAGGCAGGAATTAGCAGCTGTCCTTGCAGTTTAAGGTAAAAGAGACACATGTTTCTGAGATAAGAATGACTATCCTTCTCTGGCATATCACTGGCTGAACTAGCAGATGCCATGGTTTCATGTGTGTTTTCTGAATATTCTGTACTGTCATTTGGGGGCTGAGGACGAGATTCCTTGTACATGTCATCAATACCATCTGGAGAACAAGCTTTATGCTTCCTACACATGTGAGAAGTAAATGATGACTTTTTTGTAAACATATGCTTACAACCACTTACTGGACATGACACAGACCTGCCCTCTGCAATATGATCGTTTAAGTGAGACACTAGCTCTTTCACTGTTTGAAAATGGCGGGCACATAATGAAACCGCACATTTTAAATCTGCAACAAGAGCTTTAGGAGTAGCTTGAAGTGCAGGTGCATTGTGCACACGATAAAAATGCCCCTTGAAAGCAGAGTACGTGGTGAATGTTTGGCTGCAATTGGCGCCAACACATTTAAAAATACAACAAGGCTCATTCTTATGCACTCTGCAATGTAGTACATAGCCTCTTAATGTGACCAATACCTTTTTACAAAAGACGCAGATGATCATTTTTAGTATTTCAAAAGTTTGCCTGTGCTTTTCAGCTGAACTAGCATGCTAGCGCTAGGTTATGAGCATTGGTCTAAATATCAACTGGTGCTTTTATCTCGAAAAAACGTCGCCAAGATATTGAACTTACCGTGCAGACTTTCTGACGAACAAACACAGATCCTCAAAAAACACTTGAAATCGTATGTTTGTAATTTGTCCTAACAACGTAGTTGCTGAAAGTTCGACGTTTTCTTCTCTAGTGCTGGCTCGTTAGCTAAGTTCGTGAACTAGGCGCTCTTCTCCTCCCGCCCTCACGTCATTATCCAATCAGAGACGAGCTTCAGATGCACATTCAAAATTAGGCGCGCTCAGTGCAACGTGAGTGGCCTGAAGTAGCTTACAGCTCTGTGGAGATGAGGCACCATAGAGATCCTATGGGAGGCACTGTAAGTTTGTTTAGCCTGTAATAATGAGACATTGCTGACCTAACCCAAAAAAGTATTCTAGTCTAAGTATCACATTGCAATTAAAAGAAACATAAAGAATACAAGCATTATGACAGAAGCATTACTTAGTCGTTAAATAATAATTTCTTATTGGTTACCCTACAATAGGCTGCAAATAGCCCGAATGATTTAAGAAAAAAACATGATGTAAACAATTTTAATTGTATATTTTTATATAGCCTATAAATGGAGAGGCAACCTCTCAGGTTCACAATGACATCTTCTGTGAAAACATTTTTATTAGTCCTATCCATGACTTTGCATCATTTCATGAATCATGTTAAAAGTAGGCCCAGTACATCCATGCAGTTGTAAAGTGACTTATAGGTCATGTGTTTTTAAGAAAAACTGACTAAAACTGTGATTTTTACAGTATTTGCATGTCAAATTAACATGATTGTTTGGTTATGAGTATTACGGTGTTTCACTGTTTTTATTCACAGTATTTGTAGTTTTAACCAATAAATTTGATTATAATCACACATTCATGTTGTAAATATAACAGGAACATTCTGTTTAAAGGTTTACAATAATTCACTGTGATCGAAACAGGAAAGTTGTGTTTTGGGGTTTACTATACATTTCTGTAGGGGTTTTACATGGTTTTTATGTCAATTTCACTGCCCTTTTTTACAGTGTACTTCACTGCTAGGGTTGTTTTAATATTATTTAGGCGAGAGGAAACAGAGTTTGAGCGTGTAGCCTGGAGACAAGCGATGAGGAATGAAGGTGACAGAAGGGGATTTATTTGGGTTTTTTTGGTTTCTTAAATGGTGGCTAAATGTTCACAATATGTGAATCAGAATTTGAGACAACTGTGACAGCCAGTCATTCACAGATACACTGATGTTAACCTGCTGTGTATGTAGCACCTATCCATGGAATTTACTTCTTCCATTCCAATCTCTTCACCACCATTGGGAATACCAAAGAGCTGTCAAAGGATATATAATGACCCTCAGTCACATTCAGTCTGGAGGTGGTGGATCAGCCCAAAACTACATGGGAGGAGCTTATTAATGATCTAATGGTAGTTGGGAATAGTCACCAAGAACATCATTGGTAACGCACTGCGCTGTAATGGACTGAAATCTTCATACATCCGCATAAACGTCCTCGTACTCAATAAGGCATATGTACAGGGCTTGCCAGTGAACATCTAAATGATTCAGAGAAGTCTTGGGGGGGAAAGTGTTTTGGTCAGATGAAACCAAAAGTGAGCTCTTTGGCATCAGCGTCTCTCCAACTTGATCATGTTTGGAGGAAGAGAAGTGCTGAGTATGACCCAAAGATACAGTGAGAGGACAATGGATGTAAAATCTTGAACGAGAACCTTATTCCCTCAGCAGAACACTGAAGATGGGGGATGGATGGGTCTTGATGCATGCTCAGTCATCCAGGTAAGTAAATCCCAAAAGGTTGATTCTTGATTCTGGGCTTTGATCAGTAGTTGTTGATCAATGGTCATGAGAATTTGCATATTAATGATCAAGGAACCGACCTCCCAGCCCATTGTTCCTGCAGTGGTTCTAGTTTCAGCTGAGACTGAAGAAGTCACTTGGATGGATTTCTCCCACTGAAAATGTCCAGATGAACAGAATCAACCTTTTGGGGTTGTGGATGGGTCTTCCACCATGGCCACAAAGGAGTGGCTGAAGAAGAAGCACATTAAGGTCATGCAGTGGCCTACTAGGATATTTGGTTCCTACCACTATGAATCAGATCTTAGACTTTCACTCAAACATTTACTGTACAAAACATTTTTTATGGTGAAGAATTGCTTTGCATCTGGTCCAGAAATCCTCACAACTTTTGGTTTCTGTTTAGAAATAGAGTCGTGGATGTACCCAAGAGGACTGGTGATGGTGGCAGTGTGCTTCATTGGACCAGTCTGACTGAGAATATCATACAGGGTGTTGTTGAAACACAAATCGTCAAACTGCCGTGCCAAAGACTTTCATCGGGCCTGTGTGCGTTGTCTGCTTCAATATCTATTCCTATTTGAATTGCTCAATCCTATTTTCCTTTATTACAGTTATTGACATTTTCCAGCAGACCGAAAATCACTTCTGAAGCAAATTTTACACAGTGGTAGGTGTTGTATAGACAACAGTTCCCTTTGTGTCATCATTCAATTGTCCAGGTGTCATGTTTCAGCTGTGTACAGGCAGGAGAAGGACCCAAACTCAAAAAGCTGCTTTATTGCAGAATGGCATGGAAAACTAAACTGGAACATGGATAAACTGACACACACGGAAACACAGCCATGAGGAAGACTACGACACTGACAAAGAGAAACACAGGGCTTAAATACACAGAGGGATAACGAAGGAATGAGACACAGAAGGAGAGCACAGCTGGGAGTAATCAGGCTGGACGAGACAAGGGAAGCAAAACTAGAATCACTCACATGAGACATGGACCTTCAAAGTAAAACAGGAAACACACTGACTGAACTCTAGACATGCAAACTTAACAGCAACTGAGAAGACAGAACATAGGGACCTGAAACATGGGACAGAAAGGCACAGTAGACACAACGTGGACATAACAACGCCACAGGGAAAGAGTAAAACAAAACACAGAACCTCTTAGAAAATAAAACAGGAAACATAATGAAACGCAGACATGACTACATGAACTTGACAACATAACAGACATGAAACACATGAAGGGCAAGGGAGACTTAACAGGGGTTGGAAGACACAAGGGGAATCTAATAACAAAGAACTAGAAAAACTCATGAGCTTAATCATATAAACATCCAAATAAACTAAACTCAAAACACTGGGTCATAAGACCCAGGATCGTGACACCAGGTGCATGTGTGTTTATTTATCACCATCATTTGATCTGTGTCAGATTAAGGCAATTTGTGACAAATAGAGATACGGCTTTTCTGTGTGTGTGTGTCCTATTTGGACTGTAAAGGTAAGTGTGAGGATTTTACTGCTGTTTTATAGTCCATTACAAGCTCTTTACTGCTGCCTCATGGCCCCATTCTGTTCTTTTTATTCTGTATCTCTTTATGGCGTTAAGTATTTAAATAATGGCAGCAGAAGGGGCAGCAGTGCTAGCAGGCAGCTTTTGGCAGGAGAGACAGCCAGCAACACTTCAGCGGCATTCCCACCCAACTGTCAGCTGTCTAACCTCACATTTTTGAAATATCTGAATTACTTTGCTCATTCCGTTTATTTGATAAATAAAACTCCTGAAATATGCCACATCTGACGGAAAATAAAAACCGAGCGGTTTTGGTCAAATTGTTTTTATTCTTTAGTGACAATAGTGTCAGGCATATTTCAAACTGTCTAGAGATGAGAAGGACCCCCCCTCCTCCCCCCAAAACTTTAATATTGCACTCCTGTAATAGCCATGCATAGCAGAGGCTTAACATGGACAACCAACTTATTTTTTACGAGATTTTGCTCGACAGGTCGGGTACACTAACCTTTCCAAGTACAGAGTTTTTAATGGGAGAGCAAAGAATGGTCAGAATTAGTTTAACAGTCGTGTTAGAAACCCTCTCTCATACATGTAGCCATGAGATTAATCTTATGGTCTGCTGACCTGAAAGTGCCTCATGTGTTAGTACAAAATCCATCCAGAAGTATTGTTCTTCTAATCTTTATTAGTGTGAACGCTTGAAAAGCCTCTAAAATTTCTTTTCTCATTACTTAGGTTTTTCTAATTTACATTTAAAACATTTTCAGCTATTTTCCAACTTCTTCTGTGTAAACGTCAGCTTTTAGCAGTTCAGCACTTTGGTTTTCAGGTTAAATTCTGTTTTTTTTTTTTTATCTCATTCAAAAATTTTAACTTAAATTCAGCAATTAATTCATTTCAGTGCATACATTCAGATTCAAGCATTCACACTGCAGTTTCTTCAGAAAATGCACTTTCTAGTTTCATTTTCCGTACATTTTTCGCCGTCTATCTCCTTCAAAACCGTTCAACTTAGAAAAACCATTCAAACACCGTTAGATTCCTACGGAGCCCTGCAGGGGACATGGGAGAAAAAAAAATTAAGACAGACTTTTGCGAGATCTCGCAAAACAAACTCGGGATCTCGCAAAACTTTTGCGAGATCTCGCAAAACAAACTCGGGATCTCGCAGAACTTTTGCGAGATCTCGCAAAAGTTTTAGCCGCATTCTTCGGACGCTGGCTCGAAGCCGACCAGGAGGTCGAGGCACGATGTGCCGGGAAAGCGGTGTTCCTCCCGGCTCTAGTAGGTCTCGACCTCCCGTTAGCTTCGAGCTAATGGGAGGTTGAAGGCCGAAGAATGTGGCTAAAAGTTTTGCGAGATCTCGCAAAACTTTTGCGAGATCCCGAGTTTGTTTTGCAAGAGCTCACAAAAGTTTTGCGAGATCCCGAGTTTGTTTTGCGAGATCTCACAAAAGTTTTGCGAGATCTCGCAAAACTTTTGCGAGATTTCGCAAAAGTCCGTCTTAATTTTTTTTTCTCCCATGTCCCCTGCAGGGCTCCGTAGTTTCCTATTCTTTTGGACATGTGTGGTTGTATTTCAATGGGGAGACCCTTCAAATTCTCCTTCAACTTACTCCTCTTTAAACTGTATCTACTTCCACATACATTGACGTAGAGCCACCATTAAAACTTTAAAACAAAGACAAGACATTCAACTATTCAACTTGTATTTATCTTTTCAATATCTATTATACTTTTTCTTCAGTTCCAGTTTAAGTTTCATCCTTTTTTTCAGCCGTTTCAGAGTTTATAATGAGTGTATATGGGACGGACTGTTGGCGCTAGAGTGAGACAGCTCAACTGCTAGAGTGAGAGGAGGGGGGAATTAATCTTAAAATCTTTTCTTAAAACTGCTGCTGTGTCCACAATGTTCGCTCTACAGCCATCATTTTACCCTCAAAACGTAGCCATCGCTGTCCTCTTTCATCCAATGTGTTTATTATTGCAATAGGTGTTATGGTTCTTTCATAAAGGTCACCAATGCACAGCCTCCTCCCTCCAACTCTTCCATAGACTCTAATGTTAAAATGGCTCAGAAACTTCTTTTGAAAATCAGAAGTACCGGCTGTCTTTACACTGTCACCACGTCCATATAATAAACTCCACGGGCATGAAAACTGAGATTTCAGTAGACTGGACATTGCTGGTGCTCACGATGAAAGAATTTTGTCAATACAACCTGTACTTTTCATTTGGGAAGGATTTGTTTCAGGCTGACATTTCTATTCATTTTAAGCAGCAAAAGTGAGGTGCATGTCTGTATGCATGTGTATGGAGCCATTGGGTGCAGTCACTATAGCAACCAGGCTCACACCTGCCTGCCTAACGAGCTCTCTCTCACTGTGCCAAGATTCATCTTAGTCTACGTTCACACTGCAGGTCTTAATGCTCAATTCCGATTTTTTTGATCAAATCCGATTTTTTTGTCTTCTCGTTCACAATACAAATAAAATGCGACAGCAAACGTGCTCTAGTGTGAACGCTCAAAGCGGCCCGCATGCGCAAAAGAAGATGTCACACACAACGCGCTCTGTTTAGACACAGAGCAAACAATATTGTTTGACTGATGGCCCTTAATATAAAGACTTCGGACTTCACGTTTCCCAATTTTTGCTTTAAGTTATTTTGTTATTTACATAATAATGTAGATAACCTAATAATTATCCTTATTGCTGTTTTAGAGAGGAGCGGTGCTTCAAAGGATAGTTGCAGATTTCTGTCAGAATCTGCAGATTATGCAGTACAAATAAAATGTTAACGTTTCTCCAACGTTGTCTTCCCAGCAGTTTCACCGGATGGCCAGGAAGCGTTCGCGATGTCTTATCGGGCGCTTCTCCGGCGCTGATAATTGGCGTCTGTCTTGTGTCAGTGACGTAAAAGACGGATTTAATGCGACTTGACCATTCAAACAGCAGTCGCTTTCTGAAACATCGGATATGTATCGGATTCAGTACCACATACGAAAGTGACCCAGATCGGATTTGAAAATATCGGATTTGTGCCGTTCACACTGTCATACCATGATCGGATATGGGTCGCATAGGGTCAAAAAAATCGGATTTGATGCGCTTTCGCCTGCAGTGTGAACGTAGCCTTAAACACTTCTCTTTCAACTGCTGCTGTGTCCACAGTGTTTGCTCTACAGCCATCATTTTACCCTCAAAACGTCGCCATCATTGTTCTCTTTCCAACACCGTGTCTTTCAAAGCTCAGAGATGTAAACTTTTTAAACTGTGTGGATCCAAGTGGAGGGATCACATTTTAGTCATTCAGTGATTTAAAGAGTATTAACTTTTAATATTCATTCAGATGTTTTCTGACTCTAAAATTTATTTTCTCATTACTTAGGTTTTTCTAATTTACATTTAAAACATTTTCAGCTATTTTCCAACTTCTTCTGTGTGAATGTCAGATTTTAGCAGTTCAGCACTTTTGTTTTCAGGCAAAACTTTCTGTATTTTTCATGTAATTCAAAATTTTTAACTTAAATTCAACAATTAATTCATTTCAGTGCATACGTTCAGATTCAAGCATTCACACTGCAGTTTCTTCAGAAAATGCACTTTCTATTTCTGCTTTGTTGTGCAAGAGCTTAGAGTTAAGCTCTGAATACACTTAAGTTAGAGTTCAATAGCTGAGAGTGGTTTAAGACGTTCCTTTGCCACGGGCTGCATATAAAAAGCAGGGCACTACCACCGAGGCACCAACGTTTATGTTTTATACCTATTCTAGTTTCTGCCTTACTGGGTTTTATTTTTGGAGCCAGGAGTGGCCATATTTAGATTAGAGGGTGGTCCTAAGTTATCACCTGACATTAACAAGCTTGGCTAGCAAGCTACATCTCTGAACTGTAACCTTGATTAGTGCTAAGCAAGAGACAGAGAAACTTTAGAACAGTGAGTAGTTTCCTTTCCAAAACTGAAAAACCAAGTTTTTGGATCTTTACCAAACAGCAGGCAACACAGTTTGTCAGAAATACCATTAAAATGATCCATAGTGAAGAGTGACTCTAATTTACTGACATGTAGCTAACAGCCATTGGCTATAGCAGCCTACGTTGGCACACATATCAGTTAAAGTTGTCACATCTCTACTTTTAAACCTTAACCAAATCCACCTGGATTAGTTCTAGAAGGATGAAATCAGCCACAGAGATCAAAAAATGTTTAAAGGCTTTAAATATGTAATTTTCATGGCTAAAGTTGGGCTTTTTTTAAACGGGAGTCTGTGGTGATTCACTTTTGGAGCAGGCCCCAACTTCAACTTCAGCTTCACCAGTGAGGAACATGCAATTGCAAATGCACAAACGTGATTAAAAATAACTGCACAGCATCCTCCGTTCAGCATAAGCTGCTGTACATTTAAATGAGCAACTCTGCCTCTGCTGCTCGCGTCATTTTCCCTGCAAATGCAGATTGAGGTCCAGGATTCATTTATTCAGTCTTCCCACCACCGCCTCACTGTAACTCTCACCCTGACTTACTCCTTTCACGAAACCTTTACTGAGAGAAAGCACTGAGACACCACTTTGTAGCCCAGCGTAATGTGACTTTTTAAAGAGACACCATTCAAAGCAGCCATTGCATCAAGCCTGTCCAATTCAAGTGCTTGGATTAAAGCCCAGCTGCAGACGAGTCACTCGTAGAACTGGACCTCTTCTGACATCATTGAAAACACAAAATGATATCATTAAATCATGTGCACTTAACCACTTAAAGCATCATACACAGCTGGAAAGTTGCCTTCTGTGCAACCTTCAACCTTATGGCCATTAATTCAAAGATCTGCCTCTGTGCCAGTGTGCAGCCTTCAGCTTTAGCTGGCTGAATGTAGCATGTAGCCACTGTTGATGGGAAGAGAGCAGCGAGTCAGACTGCTGACAGGACAATATTAATGCAAAGAAGGTTATTTCTGGCATAAAACGATTCCTTCATTTAAACTGATTGGTTTAAAAAGTAAAAAATAAAAAAGAAGTAGTTTTTGTACAGATAAAGGACTCATCGCAACAAATCATCATTTAGGAGAACAAGCAGTGAATCCACAAAGGCTGTTTCCTGTTGATTTTGAATGGAGCAGCTCCAGGTTTTGCCTGCGTGTGCGTCATTATGAAGCATCTGTTCAGCAAACAAGAAACAAAAGGGAAGAGCAGCTATACGGTGCCCGCGCTGGGTGCAATCCATCAGCACACATCATGAACTGTGTGTGCGTGGGTGAGTTTGCTGGTGACGGCGGTGGGGGTGTGTGCCTCAGAAGTGATTAGCGAGTGTTTTCAGCTCTCAGACGTGTCACGGAGGAGGGAAGTCAAACGACGCTCCTTAGCGCCCACACACACGCAGCCCGGCACAGTTTGACCCGAGTCTGTTGTCATCAGAATAGGTTGCTAATTAAGAAGAGATTCTCTCACACTGACAGCTTGTCGCTTGCCTCCCTACCCAAGAATCTTGTGAGGGACCGAGGGTATGTATATGTGTGTGTCACAGCACTGTTGTGTGTTCTTCTGTCAAAGAGCTGTCCCATACCGTGAAGGGCCAGAAAGGTGATTTGTCTCCCTCAACCGTGCTCTGTGTGTCAGCGAGTGCCGCTGTACACAAACATGCACTTGTGCAGTGTGCACACAGGGCAAAATTAAGTTTAGTGCACAACTCTTACATAAAAGGAACACTTTTACAGAGAGGCTAATACCTAGTCTGCTGTCACTGTTTGAGCACTCCCAGCGCAATCTTTAAAGCAGAATCCCCCCTTCCCAAAATCAGTTTCATAAAATGTGAACATTAACATTTATTGCAGTGCTGTAGCACTTGAATGCATTAGTTTTAGACAGCTGCAGCCCTCTAAACTGGCAACTAAATGACTTTGTGTATTGACGAAGGTGTCACTTCAAAGCTGCAGGCAGTAATCGCTCAACTCTTTAGCTCTCTGCAGCTCTTCGCACTATGCAAGCAGAAAAAAGGACTTTTTTAACCTCATCCAGCTTTTTCTTGGTGGACACTGGGCAGCACATAGTGACTGAAAATCTGGTGGCCATGAAATATGGGGAGGTGTGCTGACCCCTCAATATATTCTTAAAATAAAACACCAAGCTGTTCCTAAACCAATCCGGAGATGTCTGCCTTTGGCCTTCTCCTCATCTAGGACCCGCCCCGGAGGCATCCTAGTCAAATGCCCAAAACACCTTAACTGGTTCCTTTTCATGTGGAGGATTAGCGGCTCTACTCTGAGGGTGAGATCATCACCCTCTTTCAGGCTGAGCTACCTTTCGGAAGAAACTCATTTCCGAATTGGGTAAATTATTTATTTTATGGACAAAGGTATTCATATTACTTCCACATTCTATTTTAAAAGGGGATGAATATGTGAATCAGAAGAACAACTCCACAAATTAGAAATGAGACCACTGAGGATCGTGTAAGCGCAAAGTAAATGCAGCCTCAAAGAGGTGCTAGCATGGCTGCTGACTGTCTCGGGTAATGGACACAAAACCAGAGGGAAAACTTCAAATGATGGTGTTATCAGAACGACAAAAAGAGCTCCAAACAAATGTTTTTATGTTAATATGTTTGCTACTGCAGGCTTATATAGTAGACTATAAGTGACTATTTCAGTTTTATCATGGTAAGCCGTAGTTAATGCTAAATGCTAACTGTTAATGCTAACTGTCGTTTTCCTTTAATAACAAGCTCATGAATTCAGGCTCAGAAAATGTGGTGGTTGTAAACAAGTTCTGTACGGTGGCCATGAGAGGTCAAACGCACTGCAGTTAAGAAAGCACCAAGCAAAAGACAACTTTTGTGCACTTTTGCAACATTTTTTAGTTGCTGGTCCTATCTTAATTTGCAGTGCATCTAATCTCTTAGATTCACTGTCCAGTCCTATATAAGGCCATCTACTTGACATCTGCAAACACTTTGAGTTTACGGGCTACGCCGCTCATTTTAGGTAAAAAAATAAAAATCTAGGTCATACTATATTTTAGAATAGAGGGTTATCAATGCTCAACAGCTAAGGACTCGTTCTGCTTTCCTCGAAGCTAAGAAGGTGAACATGCCTTTTCTTTTACATTGTTAATGAGGACAAGTCATGTCTGGTGTGAAATGGGCCCTTTAATGCTTCTTTAAATATATTTTACTTACTGAACTGCTTTAGGACTCTACATGTTTTAAGCATATTCCATTTCTTAATTAAGTCATTGTAATTAGTCACTATCAGAATCATTATCAGGTGTAACGTATGTGGCTGTTCTTCCAAAGCATTTAAAGGAGTAGAAACATTAATCCCATATTTCTTTGAATAACAACTTTAACTTTAATGCTTATTTTAAATAATAACTCCATATTTGTAATTATTTATATGTTTTTGTTCCCTAACTAGTCATCATTTTGGGTTGTGCTCTCTCTCTCTCTCCAAACTGAATAAAACTGAAAAGATAAGGAGACATGAAGTAGACGAGCGAGGACAGAAACAGAAAGATAAAGGATGAAGTGAGGAAGAGATGATGAATGAGATAATCATTATCAAAATCCCACTACCCCCCCTTCCCTCGTCTCACTCATTCTGTCTCTTTGAACAAATTAATATCTTGATCACTGATATAATAAACTGTTGTACTGCTGTTCTCATGCTCCTCAGGGGAAAACACAAAGCGAGGACGAGGGAGGCAAATAATCTTTAAAAGGAAGTGAACTGACAAATAGATGAGAGCCTGTTTATGTGTGCAAGTGTGCAAATGAGACTGAATTAGAACTACACACAGTGAAAGAGCCTCATCCATATTAATACACTGCAGGTCATCCGCCCCACTCCTGGGACCGATGGCTTCCCTCGCTCTAATAGATCACACGCCATCTTTGATCACATGGCTGTTTGTTTTTAGAATGAACTCAAATTCAGCTTCGCCTGTGATATTTCAGCTTATTGACACTTGCTTGGCATTTTAACTTCATTACAACCAGTTTCTTTCTCGCTGGTGGACAGTCACCATGTGCTGCTCTGTATGTCCCAAACAGACTTTATTAATGTTGATTCCAGTTTGAACTCTCGGGGTTTTCATTTTGTTACTGATGGTGACTTGATCTGATTTTTTTTCCCTTTAGAAAATCCAGTTATATGGTTGTTGCACTGTGGGTGGTTATAATCCTTGTGTTGTCATGCTAGGACGTTTCTGTCTGCTTAAAGCATAAACAAAATTTACCCTGCAGGAGTTTTCTGAATGAACACGACAGCTGATCTTCTGTATTTTCAGCTGGTGGTGGTGGAAACGGTTGTAGGTCACAATCAGCCAGGGTTTCGGGTGAGCTCATTGTGAAACCTGGCCCCACCTTATCATGTGATTTCCTGAGGTCAGATGGCCCAGGATGTGAGTGGGCGTTAAGGCGTCTGGGAAGGATCTCAAAACTGGATTATAGATGGCAGACAGTTGGTGTCGTAAACCACCGCCTCTGTTCAAAGGTGGTTACTCACAGTGGACATAAATGGCTTCTTTCACTCCTCTTTCAAACCATCTGTCCTCTCTGTCCAAAATGTGAACATTGGCATCCTCGAAAAAGTGACCTTTGACCTTTAGATGCAGATGGACAGCTGAGTCTTGTCCCGTAAAGGTGGCTCTTCTGTGTTGTGCGTTTATGAATGTTTGGTCTCTCCGATCTGGGCATTCCTCGCTGCAATGTACAGCATACACCACATTGTTAAGTTTGTCTTTAGGAGTTTTGTCTTTGGGATGAATCAGTTTTTTGTTTTTTGTCAGTATGGTGATGACAGAATGGGAAAGTGGTAGAGATGTAAAGAACAGAGCAGCATCCAAAAAACCAGGAAAGCTGGCAGATGAGTGTTAACACATCTTTCTTACTGAACTTACATACAAGCTTCATCAGTGGTTAGCAGGTTTTCCCCTGTGGAAGAGAGGAATGTGGTGATACTGGAGCTACTTTTACCTGTTTTCTTGTCATTCATATTCACAAGAATAATGATGGGCTAAATCAACTCAACTCAAGTCATCCCTTCCCAGATGCCTTAATCCCCACTCACATCCTGGGCCATTTGACCTCAATAAATCACATGATAGGGTGGGGTTAGGTTTCACAATGAGCTCACCCAAAATCTTGGCTGATTGTGACCTACACCCATTTTCACACCTTGGCTTGTGTGATTATGTAGAGGATCAATAGGTGGTCCATGACCCTCTTAGGACACTCCCATAGGACTTAAATCTGGGACTGCACCAATTGCTCTGAGAACTGAAGAAGCTTCTGGACGAAATGTCTTCAACAAAACTTAAACAATTCCAGACACTTTTCTTTCCAAGCTCCTTGGACAACTCAAATCAAAATTCTTTCTGACCACAAAATTAAAAGTGAGCTCCCTGAAAGCAACGTAGTTCTTTGTAGCCAACAGATAATCAGGTTTTCCTGACTTCTCAGGAGTTCGGTATCCTATGGGGACTATGCTTCTATTATCGGGACCAGGCTCCCTCTTACAGTTTTTCGGGGGAAATTCCCTCCTCAGGGAGTAGAATATTCTGAAAGTCTAGAACCTCTTTTTGTACTTTTCAGTTTCCAATTTATTTCTGTTTGTGTGACCTTTTGCAATATTTTCTGGGCCTCGCCTGAAGTGTTTGCTGGGCTGACAGATCTGAGCATGACCTTTAGCGTGGAAGGAAAGTTTCTGGATTTTGCTAGAGATAAATAAATGTATTATCATGAATAAATCTTCTGTCAACTTGAAAATACAAAGATCATTTTCTCTGATCTTGATTTAATTATTTTTAACCAAATTACAAAGAATGAAGTCTTGATTGACTTTAAGCAGATATCAGAATCAGAATATTTTATTAATCCCAGAGAAAACTATGTGGTCACAGTCGCTCCAAGACAGTAAGAACAGTAACAAATTAAAGTCCCAATATAAGATAATGCACTATACAAGATATCACAAAATACCTCTAATAATGGAAATAGACCTAAAACATAAATATCCCAATTACACAAAATTGAAATATAAATAAAGTTGAAGTTGAACTTTGCTATTGTCTCTGTAGATGATGTGCAGATATCATATAATGATATATTGGTAAAATGTCTTTTTACTTAATTTTTAATCAATACACAGATTTAACCTGGAAATAATTAAATGCATGCAAATGCTATTATGGCTGATTTTCATTTCTCGATTTGTGTTTTTCTCTTGGTGTAAGGAAGGATCACAGTAACAATGTTGTATTGTATCTACAATTTAACTATTTATGCTAATTAGTGTGTGTTCTCACGCCATAAAACTTGCTTTCCCTTCTTGATAATCAGAAAGATCTTGTTACTGTCACAATGTGCTGCCATGATACTTGAAGTGTAAAGCGCCAAAAAGGCAATAATGCAAAGCGAACTAGTTGAGAAGCTATTTAACGTGCCACAGATTTGTTCACCTGTAGGAATGATTTCTTGAAGTGTTCTTTAGCAGGGTGAAATCAGTCTGAGGCAGAAGCAGCTCCACTGTATAATGTAGACCAGATTAGACCACGTCTACCAAGTTCACAGTGTAGCCCTTTGCTTGCTTTAGTGGCCTCTGACACAAAATGTTCCTGACCCCTGCTGTAGTCTGTTAGAGCTGCTCCAGCCTGCATGGCTGATTGACAAGTATTTTAAAAGGACATCTGATTGTGAACAGGTCTGAGGCTAAACTGTTCAACATCACTGAGGTGTGTTGCTGCATAAGTTGAACAGGCACCAAGATCATGTGAGAAAGCAATTTTCTGAAGCATAACTTTAATCTAAATCCTAAAGCTGACAAAATTATTTGTGGGGTTGCAAATCAGGCATATAAGCAATGGCTTTGCAATCAAAGAACACACACACACGTTAAAATGTATCATCTGTATGCGAGTATGCTGGTACAATGGGGTGAAAATCTTGTAAACTGTAGTAAATGCGTTTGCTTTTATATAATTATTGGCTTCTGTGAGTTTCCTGAAATGAGCAATCAATGATGCATCACCTACAAGCAACTAAATCCAAAAAAACATGACACACTGACGCTGACTCACAGCTTGGTTTGATAAAATCAGAAAATGGATTTCTAAATTCAGTCATGAGTTTTTTCCTTTTTAGCTTTAAACTGTTTTTTTAACTGTGCATCCAGGGCTTACTCGAGTGCATCCTGATGAACAACAGGAAAAAAAAACGTTCCTTTTTATTGCTGTTGAAATCTGTGACCGTTACACTGGAGCTTTAACATCCACACGCATAAAAGATGCATTTACATTTAAACTCTTAGATTCATCTAGTTAATCTAAAGCATATTCACAAACAAATGAATAAACTGTACACTGTCCTCCACCTAAGCATGTATGCATTCACCCCCCACACACCTCATTACAGAGACAAAGCCATTCTTTTTGATTCCAAGCTGACGTCAATCCGAATCATCGGCACTCCCGGAGCATCTCAAAGGGGAGGGGGAACGAGGAGAGCAATCAACCCGATTAGGAGAACGGTGGATTCACAAAGTGGTTGACACCTATGGGGGAAATGTGAGGAGCAGGGAGGGAGACAATTGTGTTGGTGGAGGTACTGTCTTGTCTTGACTCCTCTCTGATCAAATAGGGTCTAAAATATTCCCAGCCAGGCGTGAAAGCGGGAATAAGAAATGTGCTCGTGGCTGAGGCAATGGAGGGACTTTTTGTACAAGGATGCCACGATGTTGCACTACCTGGTGTGGAGAGAAAACAGGAAACCAGACGGAAAGAGGTAATTGGACAGCTTTAAAAAAAGTGTCTCAAAAGAATGAGGTGAATCGAAAAATCCAATTATCATCTCTATAACCTACTTATTCCCCAACACACTCGCACACACATACACCAAAAAAGAGATCTGTAGCAGAGATTGTCATCCTGCTGGTCGTCACACGCCTACCTCAGACGAACAACACGGGTCAGGACGCACAATCGCGCATCGGTGTAGCTCGACTTGTTGTGCTATGACGCAAGTCTTCTGGGGAACACAGCAGGTCGGGGCACACACATATCTGCACATACAGAATAGGTAAAGGTAGGTAAAAGGGTACTGAAGGAAACTGAGATGCTGACATGATGCTTCTCCAGTGCATACATCTGTGCTGTGAATATGAAATCACCAAGAATCAGTGCTACACATGCAAATGCTTCACAGCTAGCGTTTAACTGGATAAACTGCAAGTCGCATTTTTCGTGGTGTAGATGATGTGACTGTTAATCTTTCCAGTGTTGGTTTATTAAACACTTACTTGGTTACTGTTACTTACATACAGCAACCAAAGAGCCAGACTTTCTTCTCGTTTTAAAAGTGAGCAGTATTACTTTTTGAAAGGTTTTCAAACTTCTATTACTAGAAACGTGTCACAAAAACACAATTTGTTTTCATTTCTTTAGCTGAATCTATGAAAAATGCCAAAGATAACAAAGCTTGACAGACACAAAATAGCATTTTTTGCACCAGGAAAACACCCCCCAGCAGATGAACTGTATCTGTAA
Source organism: Rhamphochromis longiceps (assembly GCF_057381845.1). Taxonomy (NCBI): domain Eukaryota; kingdom Metazoa; phylum Chordata; class Actinopteri; order Cichliformes; family Cichlidae; genus Rhamphochromis; species Rhamphochromis longiceps. Next base: position 23,553,001 of record NC_140558.1, read on the forward strand.
GTCATGTCCTTGAGGAATAGGAAAGAAAAATCCAGCAAAGACCTGACAGAGGACCTGAGAGATGAATCTGGTCCTCCAGTTGATCAGTTTCAGTTTACTGTTCACTGAAGGCTAAGACAGGCTTCCTAAGCCATTCTTAGGAAAATCAAATGCCAAATGACAGATGAACTGGACTGAAAGTCAGCGCCAAGAGGTCTGATGGAGTGACGAATCCATAAGTATCTATGGAGGTGGCCAGGAGGTCCAACAGTGAGTGTCTATAGCCATCTGTAAAGCACGGTGGAGGCTCTGTCAATGTTTGTGTTAGCATTGGTCTCTTTAAAACGGAGGAATTATGAAAGCTGAAAAGCTGTCAGAGTTTGATCTACTGTCAAAAATAATCTGAAAAGGATCTGACTGGAAACAGCTTTTTTAAAATGACAGAGATCTCAAACACACTGCCAATGCAGTAAAAGCATACGTGGATAGAAAAGCACACAGTGGAACACAACAGTCATAGATTGGTCTCCCTAGAGGCCGGACCTCGACACTAGTGGAGCAGTGTGGGATAATGCTGACAGAAAATAAAAAGCAGCAACATCTAAAGAAGAGCTCTGAAAGAAGCCTAGAAAACGATTCCTGGAGACCAGTGTTGGTCAAGTTACTTGAAAAAAGTAATCAGTAACTAATTACTGATTACTTCCCCAAAAAAGCAATCCCGTTACTTTACTGATTACTCGTTTTCAAAAGTAATTAATTACTTAGTTACTTAGTTACTTTTTAAAAACACGATTTACAACCTGAATAGTATGGAACTCCAAAGTGTTCAAAATTAAATAAATAAATAGGTCAAGATGAAATAAATAACTATGTGAATAAATAAGACACAGATATGTAATGTGAGAATGATATTGTGAAATAATGGAACACATTTTGAAAACAATGCTCATTATTGTGAAATATATTACATTCTGCTATATAAATTTACTTATTATTGTGAAATATTATTTCATGGTCATTATTTTTCACAATAACAGAGATTATTCCTGAGGCATTTTATTTATTTCCAGCCGTTTTTAGTCCAAAATGACCTTTTTTCAAAGTCAGTCTTTATTTCAAAATCCCGTTTTTCCCGATGGTCTATTTATTTCATAATGCGACTTTTCAGCAGAATGACTTTGTCTGTCAATCAATGTAAGTGGGCTGGACCTTTGCACCTATTGGCTTATCGTTTACCATCGACTAGTTTTCCTGGATACCGGCTCCGCGGACGGCTACTGCAGCTAGCAACAGCGTGCTAGGTCAAAAGTCACGGAGGATGGCGGACTGGTGTGAACTTCAGCCAGTTCTGCTCATTTAAGCAAATCAGATAGAGAGGGATCATTTACCTGTAGATACTGTTTTGAGTCGTTTAGATGTTTCTGAAATGCTTGGGATGATAATTGCTCTTCAAGATGTTCGCATCGATGACAGCATTGTCAAAGGTTTAAGATCAATTCAGCACCGTGTTCGTTTGGAATACGCCGAGGAAGAACAGTCTTCAAATGTTGGCCGTCCACGTCTAGAAATCCCGGTGCAGCACTCAGGACTTTAGTGCTGTCCGGGATAACCGTCGGGGTAATTGCCGATACATTTTCTGTGTCTCCGAGCACAATTAGGAGGAAAATGACGGAGGATGGTCTAAGGTAAGTTTATGCTGTAATTGAGCACCTGTGTGATTCTGTACACAGCATTGTTTAGGTGTTGACCTTAATTATGACGTTTGACAATGAATTATTATCGCTTACTTTTTTTTGTTACTGTCTAAACTAAGTGGGGCAGCTACGGCTAAAGCTATCGGCGCCATCTCGGCGTTGAGACACGTTTAGCAGTGTTAGCTGTTAGTGTGTTAACTCGGAGACTGGGGTCAGTGGAGCCTGTAGGAACCTTTTACACAGAGAGTAGACCCACCAGCTTTCCATAGTCTACTTACTTATCACATCTTGTTAGACAGCAGGGTCATTAGTGCTTTAAATAGTACATAGTTGAATGTTTCATTGCTGTTTGCAGTTGATTGTTCTCTGATAACGCATAACAAGGTTGATGTTAAATAGCGAGTTTATTGAAATGGTTTTGTCTATTTCAGCAGCATTATAGATATACTTTCTCTGGTGTCTTCGGTAAAGCTAAAACAAGAATACATTTACATCCTTGGTTCTTTCAGCATTAATTTGAAAACTTTGAGATTTGCTGTGCGCCTCCCAAGCCATTCTCTTTTATCCCACCTGTCAGGTATAGATGCCAATACTTTAAACAAAGTTAAATTTGTTATACCTGAAGAGAACCAATCCTGACCTAGAATGGGTGAATGAATAATTAGTTGGTAGCCAATGCCTAAGCAACTCACATAGGCCCTGGCAGACTCAATAAGTCCATCTAGGAACAGCTGCAGGAAACACTTCTTCAGTTTAGATTTAAAACATGTGCATGCTCTTTCAGGTTGATGAGGATTATGGTGTGGACTGGACAGGACAACATAATCGCTGCCCATCAAATGAGATCACCATTCCTGAGATTCAGCTCCCAGATGCACTGAATGAACAAGACCCTGCTGTGCTACCAATACTTCAGAATCACTTGTAGAAAGACATTATTACATTTAATCAGTTTCTATGTCAGGAGGATTTTTTTTTTAAATTTCTACAGCTTTGTAGCTAATACTGACTCAAAACAGCATAACCAATTTCATTTTCAACAAAACAGTGAGTGGCTATAAAACAGGATTTGTTTTATACAGCTGTCACTTTAATGATATTCATTTCTTGGTTGGATATACAGTACATGTCAACTCTGAGCAGATTTAATACAATGAACACAGTAGAGTAGTGTAACATCTTAATTCAAATAATTTTTTCTAGAAATTTTTTTTGTATCAGTAGCGAGTATAAACAAAACATATTGTGTAATTTATAATGTACAGTGAACAACTGATTTTGATATCTGAACTCTTCATCAGTTTATATTAAAAAAGCCATAAATGCACACCTGTAGTGTGTATTTTTCACTGTCAAGTGTATTAAAAAGAACTAGAACTCACTAGATTGTCCGTTTCTTTGAACACCGAGTACAGTAATGTGATGCAAGAAAGAAGAAATGGTCTAATTTTACCATGTGGTTATGGAATCAATCGTAAACCAGACCAAAACCTGAGTCAGTAGAGTTGAGACACACCTGAATGTCCATTAGAAATGACTCATAGGTACAGTAGTGTGCAGGAAGACGTAGTACTTCAAAACCGGTGGAAGACTTTGGAAGATTGCTGTTGACCACTTCCACAGTCATTTCTCGGCAAGACTTCCCATCCTGTCCAAAACTTGATGAGGGCTTTTTGTTGTGCACAAGATGCTGCAACAGAAGATTGTTTTAAACTATAATGACATCCTATATTCATTATTTTGAATCTTTTATGGAGAAATACCATAAAAGATGACCACTTACATACAGGGCACCAGACATTTTTGCCCCACTCAAATTGCTGTTGTAGCTTTTATAGATATTTTTATGTTAACAAAGCTAAAAGTAGTCTACATACAATTCTAGTGCAACTGATAATGCCACCACTCTTATGTATTGCATGGAGCAAATAACAAAATTATACTATAGCGTAGAGCTGGGCGATAGAACGATAACGATATGTATTGCGAAATAACTTTTTCTCAATAGAAAAATTAAACTATTGCGATAGACCTCACCGCTCTTGTCCTTTTTATAAAAAAATAAATAAAAATAAATATCGTGATATGAAAAAATCTCATATCGCCCAGCTCTACTATAGTGTACTTTGTTAATGACCCAAGATCACTGGACTGTATGTAATTTACCAAAGTATAATCAGAGAAAACCAATGGCAAAATACCTATCGCAGCAGACTTACCATTTTCAATGAAGGACCGAAGGTAACCTGCCACTCTGCATTTATCCTCGAGAGCATTCCTCTTCTTCCTCATCTTCATCTTCTGTGGCAGGCCACAGTCATTTTATAGCTTTACTTATCTTGTAGTCTTAAGAGCATCAGCAACATTAGGTGTATTTTTATTAAATGTAACCCAGCTGTTCAACTAACCCACGCATACAAAACAGTATATTGGTGTTTTGTGTCAACAATTAATGTTCATCCTTCATAAATTAACCAAATAGCTTTACTATTCAGATGTTAAAAGATGTGACCTGACCTTACCTCACAACAGGGAGCAGTCTCTGATTCCCTTGGTAAGAAAGGAGGAATGATGTCTGATCTTTGTCAGAAGCGGCCATACCATGGTTTCCTTAAGCCCTTTCCTCAGCTGCTTGACTTGACGACTTGTTTGTGTTATGACCTACAACGGTGAGACCAAACCAAAACTGAAGTTGGAGTCTGTAAAGTGACACACACTTTAAATGTTAAATATTTAAAGAACATCCACTGTACTAGTAAAAGCATTTTCAAATTATACCCACTTACAAAATCACTACGTTGAACTAAAATTGCTTTCTTTTCTTTCACATAGATTACTTGTCTTCCATATTAGCACAGAAGATAAGCCACTTTAAAACAGTCATGAATAACTATTACCTACAACAATGTAAATAGTAATACAGACATTAACCCAGAAGACAATTATTTTCTCTTACCTAATTTATAGAATTCTTTGCTATGATAAAAAACAGTATTAAAAAAAAATCTGTGACTAAACTGATTAAAAAGCTCATTTTTGCCAGACAGACAGACTAACCAAGCAATAATAACATATCGTTACTTACCCTGAACAGCGTTTCGTGGAGTGGAGCTAGCTGTGATAGCGTTAGCATTTGCTAACGTTAACACTGTGCGGTTGTGATGAGAACTTGGACCAGGGACCACTTCATCTCCAGTACACTGCTGCAATACGCAGACTGAGGTGAAGACGTTCAATCTAAGCGGTTAGCAAGTTCTCTGAGTAACTCAGAAACGGACTTGTTTCCTGCAGCCATGCCCTTCACAAGAATTGATACACCTGTAACGTTATTCGCGCCCAGTGTTTTGCATTTGTCGGTGCCTTAAGTTTATTTTGAGCTGCATACTGCCGCCAGCTGCATAGGAGATGCATTGCACCATTAAACCTAAATCGACAATTCATGTGCTATCCGGTTGTTCAGTCTGACGTCACTAGCCGTGTCTGGGTCTAAACTCCGCTGCAGGTCCATATATCAAACGATCACTATGGGATTACTGAGAGTTGAAAAACTGTCTAAAGTCTTTCATCTTTAATAAAATGATCAGCGTTCTGCTCTACCAGGTGTAACAATTGAGTTTAACATCCAGGCATCCATGAAAACGGAATTTATGACATTTAACGGAGTTAGAAGTTAGCAGGGAGTTAGCTCGCTAGCTTCTATCTAAATACAATATAGCATGTCCTGACTGCGGGGTTTTGGAAACAAATTAAAACGTACAGCTCTGCTATCACTTCCAGCATAAATGAAGACAGAAAACTAAACAGCAGTGACGTTTGTAGGGTTACTGAAGTTGGGCTAGCTGGTATATAATGATGTGCTACGTGACCGCTAGCGACACAGCTATGTTAGCATAATATAAACAAGCTAACTTTTTTCCACTCGATAAAAGTTAACGTGAGTGTTCTCGGTGGTCAGGAACAAATGTAATCGCATGGCAGGATGCTGTAAAAGGACCAAACTTCAGCCAGGAGAACAACTGAGATAATCCATCCACAATACGAGGTTAGTCATTCATATACTGCTGCATGGGCTGGGCTGTAGTTACATCGTAAGGTTTTAAAAACTGAGCTTAAATAAATGATTAGCGGTAATAAAAGCCGAGGGAGGTCAACAGTGGTCGCTGACTGTTTTAGGAGCTTTTTGAGATCAAATAGAAGAAAATACATAACATTAAACATGTTAACAACACAAAAGCCATATTAAACGCAGACTACTTTAGACCCGGAAGTAGGATTCGTCGCGTCATCACTGAACAACCGGATTACTTATGTCTGAGTAAAGGAGCAACCAATCACACAACTGGCTCCGCCCTGTCTTTCTTGATTGACAGACAAAGTCATTCTGCTGAAAAGTCGCATTATGAAATAAATAGACCATCGGGAAAAACGGGATTTTGAAATAAAGACTGACTTTGAAAAAAGGTCATTTTGGAATATAAACGGCTGGAAATAAATAAAATGCCTCAGGAATAATCTCTGTTATTGTGAAAAATAATGACCATGAAATAATATTTCACAATAATAAGTAAATTTATATAGCAGAATGTAATATGTTTCACAATAATGAGCATTGTTTTCAAAATGTGTTCCATTATTTCACAATATCATTCTCACATTACATATCTGTGTCTTATTTATTCACATAGTTATTTATTTCATCTTGACCTATTTATTTATTTAATTTTGAACACTTTGGAGTTCCATAGAATAGGTGATAAAGTGATAGATCTTTCAGCCCAATTCTACTTTTTCTGCATAATCCATCATACAAAATGTAATCAAATGGAAAAGTCCCTTTTAAAACTTGTTTTATTAGTTTTGATCTTTTAACTTTATGCATCAAGCAAAAATGTAATTATATGCAACATTCTCTGACTGGAAGAAATTTGTTTAACATTTAAACCTATTTTCTGCACATTCCAGCACATAAAATAAAATATTTTTTGTGTTTACACTCAGTCTTTCAAATAGATGCAAGTAAAACACAGCAGAAAATAAATAAAGTCAAAGACTAGCGGCCCTTTTGCTCTATTTTAACCTGTAAAGCAGGAGTGGTGTAGGCGGAGGTTTACCCTGGAGCAGGTGTGCCGCAGCGGTCAGTGGAAGATTCCGCGAGTTTCTCTGTGAGTTTCCCATTACGTCGTTGCGCACTTGGTACTTGTTTGGAAGTTTAGGGGTTTTTTCGCTGTAAAAAGAAGTTTTCTTCCCACGCACAATGGACGCTAATGTTTTTGTCACTTTTTATGGAATCAAACTCAAAGTAAGGTCAGTACTTCCACGCTTTAAACGCTGAATGCTCATACTCTCTCCCACACTCGATATATGATCCATTGTTGATCTGCACACAGCTGTTGTCACAAACGTCGCACTCGCCTACGTCACTGTCATGAGACATTCTCACAAAAAAATCACGCTTTTAGTAACGCAGTAACGCAGCGTTCCTACGGGAAAGTAACGGTAATCTAATTACGTTTTTGCAATAGTAATCCCTTACTTTACTCGTTACTTGAAAAAAGTAATCTGATTACAGTAACACATTACAAGTAATGCGTTACTGCCCATCTCTGGTTGAGACTTACTTGTAGAAATGATGAAAAGGCTTTCCTTAGAGAGCTCAGGCTGTGTTAAAGAATAAAGGTGTTCACACCACATTTTGACTTTCACACTCATTAGAATTGTAGAAACACTGTTTTTGCCATATTACATACACACACACACACACACACACACACACACACACACACACACACACACACACACACACACACACACACACACACACATATGTGTATATATATATATGTGGAGTCAACTGCAAAGGTCGGTACCTAAGGCAGGAGGAGTTGAGGTCAGGGAGAGGAGAGGAGAGGCACCAGAGTGCCTTTGGCCTTGTAGTGGGTTTATGATTGTGGACGCTTATTCCTGCTCTGTGGGGAAGAGTGTGTTTGATCATTTAACCATTTGATTTTATGCCTTTTCTTTTCAATGGTTCTTCAAAGTTTTTTTGAATTGGCACCTAAATGCAATCCCCGCTTTCCTCTATATTTTCCACTGCAATCTTTGTAACTTATGATCATGATCAAATGCAGGATCAAGGCGGAAGAAAGGTGCAGAGTTCACAAAAAGACTACAGACAAAGTCAGTGTCATTCTCAAAATATTTAGTAGATGCCTGTACCTGGGAAGACCTTGCTCAAAATAGAATAAACATGGAGAGATAAGGAGCCATAGATGTGCTCAGACAGGGAGCCAAAGTGAGAAGCAGGGAAGTATGAAGGACTCCAGCACCTTACATTAAAGGACCTCCACCACCATCCCGCGGGTGACCCTCATACACAGTCACAGATGATCAAATGAGTCTTTTATAATTTTTTTATCTCAGTGTTCTCATACAGTAAGCTGGGTGTTAGCTCCCAGTGTGGTGTCAACACACCACATAACACTCCAGATTGGTGTTTGTGGATAATTATAGTTCTCTGTTGTATGCTCAAAAAAAAAAAATCATGACTTCTTTCAATGTAATTTCTGAGAGAACAGAAAACAGTGACGTTCCTGGATTGATCTGAAGTTATATTTCTTTGTGCTGTTTTATACCCACAAATACTATTGGAACAACTGTCAAACATATTTTTGACAGGACTATATTAAATTGTTAGAGCTCACTTTGTCCAAACTTTAAAGCAGATGTAACATACTTGTGATTGCTTTGTGATTTTTTTTAAATAAAAAAGTAGTTACTGTTGTGATGCCAGAGGTCTGTACATAGTCGAAGAGAAGTTGAAGTTCACAGACGCAGCAAAGCAACCTTGTGTCAAACAAAAAAACAGACTCAACCAGCTCATTCTGGTGCCCCTGAAAACAGCTGGTTGTTGTATGTTGATACACATTGTTTCACAGATTTATTCATCAACATGTGTGAAAGTATCTGAGAAACTGACATTTTATATAAATGATGAGTAGGAGAGGTGAAGTCGGTCTACTGTCTGTTTTTCTTTGGTTGCGTGCGGTGCAGTTGGAGCTGGAACAGCCTGTTTCAGACATCAGCTGAACTGGCTGACCCGCATAGTTTAAGATAATTAAAAGTACCAAGAGCCGATGTAGAAGAGGAAGAGTGTGTGTGTGTCCAGCTTTGCCTGCTTCTTTTTTAAAAATATTTTTTATTATTTGAGGTGTACTGTTTCTGTCTATTTTATGTTGTATTAATATCCATCCATCCACTTACCCAATTGTTATTGTTATTAGGAGGGGGTAAGCCAATCCCAGCTGTCGTAGGGTGAGAGGCAGTCTATCACAGGGTTGTGTGTAATTAGCAGCAATACTTTGATTTTGTTAATACAGAGGTGAAAGAGTATTTTGTCAAGGAGATTTGTCACTTTCTCACCTCTGTACATTACACTACTTCATTCAGATGCTCCCTTTACGTTTCTCCACAGTAGTCATATGCCTCCATCTCACCCTATCCCTATCATCCTGCGTGTCCTCCTTCACTACATCCACAAATTTTCTCTGTGGACAACTGCTTTCCATCTGTACATCGTATCAGCCAGCTCTCTCTATTATACACACCAGTCTCCTAACAACTCTTTTCCTTGTCTGTAGAAACAGTAGCACAGTTAACATCGGCACCCTGTTGGCCAACAGTGGCAGAAACTGTTGTTAACCTGGTCCCGTACCATGTCCAGTATGGAAGTCTTATTCTTTACAATTCACATACTTGTTTTTGGCAAAGACTTTACAACGGACGCCCTTCTTGACACTACGCTCTCCATTTATCTGGGTTTAGAGCTAGTGCAAGTAGAACGCTAACAGGGGATATGAAATCAAATGTGAGGATGTGATTATGGCCATTTCTATACACAGTCCCCCCGTTTTTCTCATTTCCTTCGGCGAGAAGAAAAGCAGCATTTGGTGATGTCCATGAGCTGGAGACCTGCCTAAGGTGCAATGATGCAAATATTAAAAACAGCCCTTATGTTTTCACAATTCGCTTCACACTGGTCAAAAGCAGTTTTATTTACTGTAATAAAATCACTGCATTCACTTGGAAGAGAGAAGAAATATAAAAGTGAAACACAGTTCAAGAAGGTCTGAGTGGTAGGGAGGTCCAGTCTCCTTGAGGCTAAATCCAGACAATGACAATCTTTCCATATGGAAAAGAAATAGTAAAAAATTAATAAGAGACTTGCATAAGATGTGGCCTACTTCATATAGTGAATTGCATAAGGCGTATAGATTTACTCATGAAAGTGGCCACTTTCTCATTACTTTCATATATTGTTTTAGTAAATATCCAAAACATACAAGTTTCATTTATATAATTCAATTTATAATTGATTTATATAATTTCATACAAGTTTCACACAAGACAGATACAAACTTTATAACATTTATATATATCTTTTCCATATGGAAAAGATATATATAAATCTTGTACGTGCTTTGTCTTTAGGGGCCACCGTATATATTTATATATAAACATATATAAATAAAACCACAGTTTTTTTTACATTAGTAATTCGTTTTGTGCATAATTTTATATTGTTGTTAATAATAAATTAATTAAAGCAACAAAACAACCTGAAGAGCCGGTTGTGAGCCGAAAGAGCCGGTTCTCTAAAAACAGCCAGAAATCCCATCACTACACTCTGCACTTTGAATACTCCGTTTGCCTGACAAACATCATCTATCAGATGTGGCATGCTTCTTATTTCTATAAAATACTACAAAGTGTAAGAGCCATTTGGACACAGATATGGCTGTTACAGTTACAAGCTGAGTCAGTCTTTGGTAGACTAGGCAGGTGAGGTTACAGCTCTGTGGCTGGTTGTCCAATGCTCCTACAGGGAGGCATATTTGGGAGTGCCGTGCTTCTTGTTTGGCAAATGAGCTGTAGTAGCCACACCCTGAACTGCAGGACGTGTGATGCTTTTGGGATCTTGTATCAATTTCCCAAATGTTCTGAACTCCAGATACATAACATTTTTCCCAGCTATTGTATGTTTTTTTTTTTTTTTTTTTACTATTTTTCCCAGTGCGCATTTGAGGTATTTTCTTTCATTTCCAAAGGACAGAAACAAAGTACTGACCTGATACCAATACCAGCATTGCTATCAATACTATTGATATTTGTAGCAATTCGCGCACCTATTACTTTTTACTAAAAGAAAGACATTTTTAGAATGAATTTTTTTCCTCCAAAAACTATCCATCTAGCCATCTCGGGAGAGGAGGTGCAGCTGCATCTTCTCCGGCTGGGTTCTGGCTGTTGATGGCCCCTTCTGTCCCCAAACTGTCTCTTCGGTTTATTGCCAGCTTTTGTTTGGCTCTTCTTCTTATCATTAAATATCTCCCCCCATTAGGCTCTATTTCCCGAGAAGCCACAGCTATTCACCACATTGGTTTCCCTCCTTCCAAGCTGATTTAACATCATTTTGCCTTGGTGCCTTGTTTGCGCTGCAAAATATTCAGCGTTGGCAAGTCTGCACTTCCTACACAATGACATCAGTTTCTTCCTGAAAGGAAAGCAAAATCCCTCCAAATAATGCCTCTACATAACTTACTTGATATTGCTTTTGTATATAACAACATTCTCATGATATTAGTTGTTTTTTTTAAACATACACTTGTTAACATTTTTTATCTCACTATTTTTCTTGGGTTGGCCGTGCTTTTCTGCTATTTTGCTGTCTCATCTCCCATAGACATTCCTGTTTTGCATTTTGAAAAATGTTCTGGAGGAAACCTGCCACTCAGCCTATGTTCACTGGCACTGGCAGTTGGAAGGAGGCTGGGGTTAATGACTGGGCTTGTAGCCCAGCCGCACAGCACATAACTGTGGCGCTAAAGATTGAATGTTGTGTGCAATCTAACATTTAATCAAGACCATGTTTCCCCCTCATTCATTTTAGTTGCCCAGAGGCCAACATAACACCCCATATTAGCTTGAACACGGAATCATTAAAGAGTCACAACAGCATTCAGTAGTAATAGTTAATGTTACTCTGATTGCTCTCTGGTTACTTCAAGCGTAAAGAATAATAGGAATTTAGGAGGTTACATAAAATTTCTTTTTTCCTTGTAAAAGTAAAAATTGTTAAAATTAATATTATATACTGGAGTCAAAATTAATCGAAGATGATGGGATTTTAAACATTTTATTAAAATAAAAGACAAAAAGCAAAACAAATGTGAAATGTGTACTACTGTCTATATTGCATTTATAGCTCTCTCCACAGGAACTCATACATAGTTGCAGTCAAATACTTGTTTTTTCATCAGTACTGTGGCAGACATCATATATTTCTTGGTTATGAAATATATTTTCCACAGTGTTGTGCGCTTTTACATAGCCTGGATGAAACAGCACAATATGAAAGGCTGGTACATCATATTGAAGATCTAATTTTAGAAGTTCATCTTAGGAAATGCATACGCTGTTTTCTCAAATAAAAACCTGTAGATAAATCATGAGTCATCATTTAACGGTGAGGGTGGCACAGTGCACAAAAAAAGATCACACTGTGACATTACTCATCAGGTTCTAAACTAGTATTTTATTATTCTTTAGTTATTCATTTATAAAACCTTACATACTGCTCATCGTCTGGGCCTTCAAAGTATGGTCTGAGTCCATTTTGAACAAGAATTCCCTCATAACATACAATTACATCTGAAATTAATAAATGGATGATTAATGCTTAATTCCATTTACAGTGTGTAAAATTTTCACCACTAGATGTCAGTAGATTGCACTTTGGCTTTCTGACCTCTCCAATTCGAGTGCATAATCGTAGCATTGGTGACCCTGCGGTACATGTTTTAGTCAGCCATGAGAGATCAAAAACATTAAATTTAGACTGTCTATAGATTTATGCCTAAATTCGTGGTGTGTTTCTGCTATAGTCTGGATGGACCCGCTTTCTGTCCACAGTTTACCTCAGCTGTCAATGCCGACAAGCTTTAGAAGCGTCCATCTTTATTTACTCCGGAAGATGCTTTATAACTTTGACTCACTGACAAGTGTCGTACGTCTTTCACAGAGAAGCTCACTTCTGACTGATGACAGCAATACTGAGGTGAGTTGTTGAGGATATGCTGAACTTTTTTGATGCTGTTAGCCAGTGTTAGTCTCTGTTAGCCAGTGTTAGCTGCTGTAGTGGAGTTTGTGAAACTACCTTTGACGTGGAGGAAACTTGATTCTCTGATTCTTAGTGAATAAACTTATACAATGTGAGAATGTAATGAAACTGTTTATCAGAGGGAACATGTGATTTATAGGACCAGTGTTGGGACCAGTGTTGGTCAAGTTATCAGTAACTAATTACTGATTATTTCCCCCAAAAAGTAATCCCGTTACTTTACTGATTACTTATTTTAAAAAGTAATTAATTACTTAGTTACTTAGTTACTTTTTAAAAACACGATTTACAACCTGAATAGGTGATAAAGCGATAGATCTTTCAGCCCAATTCTACTTTTTCTGCATAATCCATCATACAAAATGTAATCAAATGGAAAAGTCTCTTTTTAAAACTTGTTTTATTAGTTTTGATCTTTTAACTTTATGCATCAAGCAAAAATGTAATTATATGCAACATTCTCTGACTGGAAGAAATTTGTTTAATATTTAAACCTATTTTCTGCACATTCCAGAATATAATTTTTTTTTTTTGTGTTAACACTCAGTCTTTCAAATAGATGCAAGTAAAACACAGCAGAAAATAAATAAAGTCAAAGATTAGCGGTCCTTTTGCTCTATTTTCACCTGTAAAGCAGGAGTGGCGTAGGCGGAGGTTTACCCTGGTGCAGGTGTGCCGCGGTCAGTGGAAGAATCCGGGAGTTTCTCTGTGAGTTTCCCATTACGTCGTAGCTACTCGGTGCTTGTTTGGAAGTTTAGGGTTTTTTTTTGCTGTAAAAAGAAGTTTTCTTCCCACGCACAACGGACACTAATGTTTTTGTCTGGTTACAGGTAAACACAGTTAAACACTTTATCATAAAAATCATTAAAGGATCATTAATACTATTATTTTATTACTATTTAAACTTATAAATGTTCGTTATAAGTATTCATTCAATATCAATTAATTCTTTGAATACAAAACTTTTCCCACACTGACTGAGATGGCAGGTTAGATGTTTTTATAACTTACTTTTATATATTGTGGGTATTTGTGCTTGCCCAGTTAATAAATAAACCAGTGTATGTTGGGTGCCATCTCCAACAACGATGAGGCGGCCTACATGGATGAAGTGAAGAATCTGACATCATGGTGCCAGGACAATCACCTCCAGCTGAACGTCAGCAAGACCAAGGAGCTGGTGGTGGACTTCAGAAGGGGTCAGCACAGAGACTACAAGCCCATTATCATCAATGGAGCTCCAGTGGAGAGGGTGCAGTGCTTCAAGTATCTTGGTGTCCACATCTCCTCAGACCTGACATGGGCTGCCCACATTCATGTCCAGACCAAAAAGGCTAGGCAGCGCCTGTATCACCTACGACAACTGAGGAAGTTCAGGGTCTCTCCAAAGATCCTCAGGATTTTCTATACAGGCGCTGTGGAGAGCATCCTCACACAGAACATGACATCGTGGTTTGGGAACAGCTGTGTGAAGGACCAAAAAGCTCTCCAGAGAGTGATCCGTACAGCAGAACGCTGCTGCAGGATTGCTCTCCCCCCGCTTCACCTACACCAGGAGATGCCGGACTAGAGCAGCGCAGATACTGAAGGACCATCCCATCCAGGCAACAAACTGTTCCAACTTCTGCAATCTGGTAGAAGGTTCCGCATCATCCGGGCAAGGACAGAGAGACTCAAGAGGAGCTTCTATAGAAGCTCCTCTTGAGTCTCTCTTGAGTGTTTAGGGCCCGGATGGGCCCTAAACACACACACCCACCCTCTCACATCATCTATAATTGACTGAGACAGGACTCTCTTCCAGATGCTAAACCAAGGCACAATGTACATTCCAAATTCCTTTAATTTTAAATATGTTTATATTGTCCATTCTGTAAAATAGTCAGATGTCTATTCATATTAATGTACAGAATTCACCTGCTTGCTGCTACTACTGCACATTCACCCAGTGTGTGTGTGTGTGTGTGTGTGTGTGTGTGTGTGTGTGTGTGTGTATATATATATATATATATATATATATATATATATATATATATATATGTTCTTCCTCTACCCCCCCCATTTTTGCACATGTCGAGGAGCGTGTCAGGCTACATTTCACTGGGTGTTATACTTGTATAACTATGAATGTGACAAATAAAGAACCTTGACCTTGACCACAACCTTCAATAACTTCACTCCAATTAAAGGAAGTGAAAGATATGATATCCTTGACTTTCCGCGTTGTGTCCTTCCTAGTTTCCCCTCAGATATTTTCCTTCTCTCTTCCTTTCTCTCTCTGCTCCTCTCCTTCTTTTCAAATTTGCTGTATTTTTTAAACCTTTATTTAAACCGAAGAAAATTAGTGCACATATTAGACGTTCATAAATTTGTGTCTACCACGCTGATAGCGGAATGGAGAGAGAGCAGGGATTGTACAAACCTTTACCTTAGAATGTGAAATAGAAAAACAGAAGAAATGAGGATGAGCCAAGAGTTTCTGTAAAATGGAGAAAAGTGAAAAAGTAAATGAGACCGATCGTGAATCAGCATGCAGCTGGCCTCTGCAAATCTCAGCTCCTCCCATCTGTCTCCTAAGTGATAATTATGTCTGTCTGTGCACCGCTGTATCTGCTCATTTTCTTTCCATCCTCCACTCCCGCTCCTTCACCAAACCTCTTAACAATGATTATCTATCACTTAACCTGTCCTTCTTGTTGTCTCTTAAGCATTTTTCTTACATTCCATCTTCACTCCCTCAGTTTTCCACCATGTGTCTACTGCCCGTGTCCCTGCTGATTGAGCCAAAGAAGAAGAAGCGATTCTGAGCTCTTTGTGCTTCCCTGCAAGCTACAATGGAACTTTAACCTGTTGCCTTTGTTTAAGCTCAGATTTGGGTGTAAGAACGATGCCATCAACATGTATTTTCTGTCCCCGGGTTTTCTACAACATCTGGGTTCAAGTTGTACAATGAAAACTGAGCCCCGAAAGTTTGTGAAGTCAGACAAAAACTTCTTGTTACACTTGCTGCTGTATAAATTGGTCTGACAGGAGATCTCCTATCTACTCAGCTCCAGATCTACAAGTGTTCTAGTGTGGAAAAAATAATGGGAAAGTATATTTTTAAAATGACTTGATTTGGTTATTTCTATATCACTGAATATATAGTACAAAGAAAAGTAAAGGTTGAAGAATAAGTGGAGAATCTAAGGAACACAAAAAACATAAGGCTTTGTCTGCAAAATAAACTATAGCAGCAATGACATAAACAGTTATTAACATGAACAATTAGGGGTTTGCACATTTGCACAGAAAGCACAGAGCACCGCACCGTGCAGAATATTGTGTATGTTTTATTGTTTGTGATTAATTAACGTGAGTTTCTCACTTAATCTCTGGCTCTCTTCCACAGAGTGTCTTTTATCCTCCCTCCCTCCTTTCACCTTAAGTCTTTCATATGTAAAAAAGCAGCTTTTTCCTTCCCACTGTCACCAAGTGCTTCCTCACAGGGGGGTCGTGTGATTGTTGGGTTTACCTCACAATATAAAACACCTCCAGGTGACTGTCATTGTGATGTAGTGCAATACAAATAAAATTTAATTGAAAAACAAAACAAGCTTATATTTTTTAACCTAAACCATAATATTAAAAGTATAAATTGCTATAAATGGCATTGCAAAGCTGTTTAAAGTCCAGCAGCAGCAGCTAGTGACTGCAGCCAGCTGTGATGCATGTAACCATGAGAGTGTTAAACTAGGAATGATGAGCCATGTGCTCACTTTTCCCTTTTTGGTTTTTAGTCAATAGCTCTCGTTGTCGGGGATCTTCACTCATGCAGTAAATGGCTGAATTATTATAGTACCTCCTTTTGCCCACTTTAGATTTAATCACTGGGAGAACATGTTGCATTAGCATTTTGCATTTGTAAAATCCTCCTTTCTGTCATTGTTCTGTTATTTTATTTGTGCATTATCCTACTGGAAGGGGGGAGTGGTTGCTATGGCAGCAGAGATGGAAAGGCAAGAATTTTTACTCTTGGCATTAACAGATTTTACAAGACATGGTGATATTATAAATTTTATTTATAGCACATTGCAGTACTGTACTGTGGAATTCAGCGTGATTTAAAAGCTTAAACCTTGTATGAGGTTACAGACTCTGTGCACTTCAGCTAATGCAGGTGACTGGAGCCGTTTCAACTTTGGTTTGAGGCTCTGGAAGATCATTTCTAGTTTTTCAGGCCTGAATAACAGCAGGTGTGAAAGAGGAAAACCATATAAGACAAATGGACAGTATACCTATTACATGCACGCTTTCCCTTATTTTCATATGAGTGGTCAGGTGAAGGAACAGTGATGAAGAGTGTTGGGGTCACTACTTAAGTAATCTGTTATGCTGCTCGTTGCATTACTTCCTCTTTACACTCTAAAATGACCTGAAAGACATTGTCACAGATTAAAAATGTAAACCACAGTCCCACACACCAGCAAAATTTCCCAAAGTTCCAGAAGTTGGGATTGGATGCACTGCACATGCTTGCAAAGAGTTCTGTTAGCACTATAATGTGGTTGTTTCTGTCCTGGATGTAGTTTCCCCTTTATCATCACACTCTTGTCCTTTTGTGGAATTAAAATGAAAGCAGTGTCTATATCTCCACTCCTCAGTCCTTCTGCACAAACTGACATCAGCTCAGTTCAATCGAGCTTCTGTGGGATGTGCTGCACAACCAAGTTAAATCCACCTTGCAACTTACAGGATCTTAAAGGATATCACAGCACAGCTTCAGTGGAGTCCATGCCTGGACGGATCAGGGCTGTTCTGTTAGCTCAAAGTGGACCAACACTAAATCATGCAGGTGGTTATAATGTTATGCCTGATCTGTGTGTATATATACACACACATAACTGAAACAGCTTATTTTAGAAAGTGGTTAAAGAGAAGTGCAGCACCGAGGTCCGGTATAAGAGAACTGAGCAGTGAATCATGCAAAGCTACTTTAGTGTCCAAAAATAAAAATTAGGATCTGAAAATGAGCAATAATAGGCGCCCTTTTATAAAAGCCACACTTATTTTGGAGTCATTTTTTGTCTGCCAGTGTTCAAAAAGAGTAACATTATCTTGATAGCGTATTTTAAAATGCACGACTGTTGTCACAGTTGTATTCATACTTTGTGAACATTGATACGGCCTTTAATCTGTGATCTACAGTGTTATGATATTCTTTGCTGACAGTTAAAGAGAGGCTTATTTTTTTCATCGCTTGTTTCATAAAGCTTCTAAAAACTGTCCAATAAAATTGTACTCATATCCCTGTGAAATCCCACCGGGAGCCACCACAGTGTCTGTAAATCAGCCCTCTAATCAATATTAACGAGCTAGCACCAGGATTTGTCTCTTTATAAAAATCACCCGAGAGTCCTGAATGCCGGGTTTTCAGCTTTGAAAAGCTGGGAACAAAATAAAGGGCTTTAAAAATTTCTGCTCAACTGTGCACAGGCTTGTCATCATATATTTATCAACTGGCTATTGCAGATTAGAGCAGCCTCTCTTCAGATCACACTCACGGTGTATAATCATTAACCAGTGATAAGAGCTTTTCTTAATTTGTAAAAATGAACAGAGTTCCATATACTTAGAACATACAGGTAGTCGAGCCAGTTTATTTGTACACCGTAGTCTACATGCAATCAGGGAAACAGCCCGGTGCCACACAGTGCTTGATTCAGGGAAGATGTGGTTTCTTTTTTGCAGTCGGTGAGGATACTAGCATCAGTGACTGATATATAGAGTTAAGGTTCAGTAGCCAAAGAGAACTGCAGTAGGTGTGTTTGTTTCATATTCTCTGCATGATTTCAACCTTTCAAAAGCCCTTATATATTAAAGCTGCATTAATAAATTTGTGAACACCAGGGCTCTGATGATGATGATGATGATAAGGCCAGGAGTTAGTTTTCCAGTTCATCCCAAAGCTTGAAGTTGAATGAGGTTTGTCTCGGAACTGCTGTTCCAACGATCCTTCAGTTTTTTCAATTCAATATCATTCAATTTTATTTTATTTACAGAACACCAAATCATAGCATGCCATCTCCGGGCACTTTACATGCTAATGTCAAGTCCTTACAGTGTTACTGAAAAAAAAAGGAAACATTCCCTTTGGCCACCATGAGGAGAAAAAGAGGGAGGCTGGCTGTCCGCTGCGACAGTCTGGGGTCGAGGAGAGCAAAGAGAGAAAAAAATATTACCGAGCCGCAGACACCTGCAGGAAGGCAGAGGCAGAGAGAGAGGCCAGAGAAGAAACAGTACCAACAACAGGAGAGACAAGTCACAAGGTTCATAATATACAATAGAAGGATTTAAATGCATGGAGAATGAAAGGGAGGAGAGGTGGTCGGTATATTTTTGTGTTTTCACCAGGAGGCTGGGCCTACAGTATAAACACCTGAACCAGCTCTAACTCTAACTATAAGCTTTATCAAGAAGAAAAATAAGGCTGATGGCAGCAAAGACAAATTAAGTCTGTCTTTACTAGGGATGGGTACCGGTTCTGACATAAACGGTAGTAACCAGACTGAAAAGCAGCGCACATTTCGGTGCCTTTTTTTCCTGAGATGTCATACACTTTGGATTCTAGCCAATCATTTTACCTTTGTGAGCGTAGTAGGTGGGCCCAGGTACGTACGTTCTTTTAGAGCAGAGCTACAGATTAAAAATGCCCAAGGCAAAGCGGTCAAAGTCTGGCTGTACTTCACAGAAAAAGATGCAAACTCAGCAGCCTGCAACAAGTGCTTTAAGCTGATACTGTACAAAGGAGGTAACACCTCGAATCTGATGAAACACCTGGTGACTTATAGCATTTTGTTAAAAGCCGAGAAATGCGCCGTATTTGATAGCTTGCTGCGAGACCTCACACCGTGCACATCTACTGTGGGTGTAGTGCCTGTTATCTGACCCGGAGTTAGCAACATCCTCCAAGAACCTGAAGAGAAGAGTCCTGGCCCCTAGCCCTGCCAGTGTAGCAGAAATGATGACGGATGATGATGGCAGCAGCAGCCGTTCTTCTCTGCATGAGTAGCTTAATGTTGTTCGTGTGTAATTTACGTTGAGTAGGCTAACCACGTTATTAAATTAACGCATGTAAGGTGAACTAGCAAACACCGTTGTAGTTACATGCGGCTGTCTTCTTGTTTGATGGCAGATACTCCCTTCACCCTGGCCAAAAAGGCTAAAATGACCAAAGAAAAAGTGGAAAACAGTTAAACATGAGAGGTTTTTGGACAAAGTTTTTGTTTTTTCCATTGTTCAAGCACTGCTTCCAGCCAAGAGTGATACCATAAATCCCCTATAGCTGCAGAAAAGGTTTCTGGACCAATTTTGTGTTCTCCATTCTTTAAGCACCGGTTTGAGCACCGTTTAAGCACCGGCACCGTTTCAAAAGTACCGGTTTGGTACTGGTATCGGATAAAACGTAAATGATACCCATCCCTAGTCTTTACTGGCCTCCACAATCAAAAAGTCCCATCCAATAAAGCAACTTTGGTGTGTGGTGGAATGACAGATTCACACCTCTGAGGCAGCTGGATGAGCCTGTCATGTCAACATTGCCCAGAATCTCAAAGGAACGTTTCCAGCACGTTGTTGAATCTATAGCACAAAGTGAATGAAGAGTCATGAAGTGACCAGTGTGTGCATAAATATAATATATGTCATCTTACTGGCCATGAAGGTATATCCATGCATCTCTATAGACCTGAAGTTATTTACCTATTTTCACATGTGCAAAAAGGAGTGTGCGCTTACATGAAAACATCACCACAGCTTGAACATATATGCCTGTTTCTATGCAGTAATACATGAGTGTGCTAAGGTATTACGTGAGGAAGATGACATGAAAACTGAAAAATATGAGCTAAATAAAGTTGAAAAGTATGAACTGGATTGGGAAAGGAGGGGCGAGGATGACAAGAGCAAGGAAGAAAGATGAGTAGAGGAGACAAAAAGGACAAGGCAGGAGATGTCACATACAGGATTTTGCTTGTGTCAGACCATGTGTGAGCAGTGTGTGTGTGTGCGTGCGAGAGGGATAGACAAGAGGGGAAAGGTTGACAAGCATATGATGTCATCAGGTGACATTTAGTTGACAGGGGCCATGCAACAGATGGGGCCATGGGTTGAGAATAAATGTGCATGTGTCCTTACCCATAGCGGTCCTCATTGGTGTGTGTGTGTTGGGCATGGGGACACCTTTGGTTTCAGAAGTGATGTGACACTAATTGGTCCAAAAGGTTGCAAGGTTCAAGTTACACGGTGGTCATGTGGCGATCACGGTCAAAGTTTGCAGTTGCTCTGGCTTTTCAGTTATGCAAACTCTTCAGCTTCTTTTAAGCGCCGACCCTTTCCTTCATCAGAGAAGTACAGAATACAGAGTTCAAAGGGCACAGCTGGAAAGAAGCGGGAGACTAGCACCATATTGTGAATAACGTTTCCAGTATGCTAGTTCTGGGTAGGATATGTTGTGTTGGGTACCCGGGCAAACTGGGATACAGGACCTCCTCCTGTCAGGAATAAAAAAAAGTTTGCTTTTTGAAAACAAACTTATTGGCACTCACTGTTATGCATTCTTTTTGCCTTTGAGCACTGTCAACGTTGAGCGTCACAGAAATTGTATGGAAAACAAGCTGCCTTTCACAATGTGCTCATCTGAAAAAATTTAAATATCTGGGCTTGACAGTTGTCCAGATGACAGCCTGAATGAGGAGGGTAACGACACCACAGGTCATTCCTGAACAACAGATCTTTGGGAGAGTGGTATCTCCTCACTTATTAATACAAAGAAGGGAAACGTGTGGTTGGAGAAGGTGCACAAGCAAGATCACCACAACCTTGAGAGGAAAGTTGATTCAAGAATTTTGGAGATCTTCACCTGTCAGAAGCATCTTACCTGGAAAAAAAGAACTGAACTTTTGTTTAGTGGTCCAAAGTCCTCTTTTCTAATGAAAGTAAATTTTGGATTTATTTTGTAAACCAAATGTCCTAAAGTGTAGAGCAGGGGTCTCAAACTCCAGGCCTCGAGGGCCGGTGTCCTGCAGGTTTTAGATGTGTCCTTGATCCAACACAGCTGATTTAAATGGTTAAATTACCTCCTCAACATGTCTTGAAGTTCTCCAGAGGCCTGGTAATGAACTAATCATTTGAATCAGGTGTGTTGACCCAGGGTGAGATCTAAAATCTGCAGGACAACGGCCCTCTAGGCCTGGAGTTCGAGACCCCTGGTGTAGAGGAACAGTGAAGAGGAACAAAAACCAAGGAATCTGGAGTCCTGTGTGAAGGTGCAACAGTTTACAATAATTAAAGGTGCCAGCTGTCTGCCAAACTTGTCAGCACGTGCTTCCATCTTTCCATCCAAGCTTTATGGAGATGCTTGGATGCTCTTGCTGACCATGTTGTTATCGTTGTTGAATGACCAGCAAAGTAACCCATTGCGAACCTCACATGACATTGATACAGTAATTCTGATAAAGGAGCTCCAGCCTTGTACTGAGGGTATAAATTAATTAGGCTATTTCTATGAAAGAGTGATTTACTAGATTTTGGATTTTCATGAGCTATGAGCCATAATCACCAAAAAAAGCAATATACAATTTTTAGAATAAAAGTTTTGCATCTTCGAGAGACACTATAGATGTCTCATAGCATGTCTATAGAGAGACTGCAGTATGAGCAGCAGCGTGCATTCTGCCCATGTGTCTGCACAGGTCTACAGGTAAATTGTTGAGCACAGGCCACTGGATTTGTTACTAACACTCTGCAAGTGCTGCGTGTCCCATTCACAATGACTGTAATGACACATGTTAAAATGGGTTTGTTGCCTAATTGACTCTTTTGTCTGTGGCTGAGTGTGTGGCATTCAGACATGCACAATGTGTGACGTGCAGGGTGAAGTCGTGGATAGAGTTATTGATCACTGTTGTTCCATCAGACGTGCACAAGATGACTTAATAACTTGTTTGAAACATTCTTTGTGAAAGTAAACTTTTCATAAAACAAACTCTGATATTTGCGCCCTCACGGTTCTTGATGTCTGCACTTTTAGCCTCTGTATACTTTATGATCACAGTCTTGGTTGTCTTTAGTTGTTTATCAGCCAGAAACACAATTTGAAAGTTCCTGTGGTTCAATGCAAACATTTCTCAGACTGATTTGCATAACTTACAAGCACTTCTGTTTTATTACGCTATCTTTAGGTCCTGAATGTATGGAACTGCAGGTAAGTTGACATTAACCCTGGAAAAAATTAATGAATTGTTTTAGAAATTACAGTTACAATACAGCATCACACAGGGCAGGGCAATCAACCGCACCTCAGGTCATTAGCACAGTCATTATGTCCTTAATTGATGTCAGTACACAGAATCTAAGAGGTTTCATGCAGTGTTTCCTGAACAATCATATCTTAGGAATTAAAAGTAATTGGAATAGATTTTCATACCTCAAACTAACTTTCAGTAGCAGGATGATGGTCAGAGGCCTTGTATTACCTTTTCACCATCCAATCCAGCCAGTGTGGTCAAACATCCCAAAGGGGAAATGCTTCTACATGTCTATTTAACACTGCAGCATTCTATATATAGACTGGAATAAACCTTTAATATTAAGGATTTATTTCAGTTCAATCACAGGGTTCTGTGCTTCCAACTATACTTGTCTCACTACAGAAGCTTCCTAGAGGCAGCCTTAAAGAATTCAATGTGACATGATGTCTAATTTCTTTAATTCTAACTTCAGAAAACCTGAAGTTGTATTTCATTAAAAAACAAAACAAGGTGTCTTACGAGATATTTTGCAATTGTCTTCAGTAGTACTGTGAGAAACATTCGAGCTGCTCTTTAACTCTCACATTAAACCAGTATAATTTTTTTCTGATTTTGGTAATGAATGGAAAATCGTTGCCTGTGGTAGGTAGGTATGTATGTATGTATGTATGTATGTATGTATGTATGTATGTATGTATGTATGTATGTATGTATGTATGTATGTATATGTATATTTTCCATTGGGCCATTCTATATTATGATATTCTATTGGTGCTCAGTTGACCTGTCAAAAGGTGCAAATATATACAATTGTGGGATTTGTCTAAAATATTTGCGTGCTCCATATAGATGCTGACACTCACTCTGCGTGAGGTAATGTTTATACACACACACACACACACACACACACACACACACACACACACACACACACACACACACACACACTTCAGTGTGTGTCCTTAAAAGTGGGCCTTAAATAGGACTTAACTGTTGACCATTTTAAATGCTCATGAGTACTGGACAGCAACAAAGTCTATGTCTCCTTGTTGCTGCAGAGCATATTTATTGCTTTGGGGTGTTTAAAACAGTCATGTTCTAGCATTTCTGCTCACTGTGAGGAATGGCTAGCTCAATGGTTTGGAAAACGGCAAAAATGATTCCTGAGGGAGATTACAGCATAAAATACTGGGGAATACTGTAATGTAGGTTATGGAAAGACATGCTTTAAATGCACTGTGCAGTACCACTTATTGAAATGACATAGTGATATGCTGACGTACTGATACTGTAAAGCCCAACACTCATGTTTCAGCCTGATTTGCTTGGAATAAGACTTTCAAGAGCTGATGGATATTTTTTTTGTTTTGTTTTCCACAATTACTTACAGATAATTCAGTATATCAGTGCATAACTCTCTGATGTCTCAATCAGGCAGAAGTGACTTTTTCATGGAAAAAGTGTAATTTTTTCATTGATGTGTTTCAGTTACAGAGATGAATTTTGTTATTGTTGAAGGTTTGGAAAAACACTAGTAAAATACAAATATTCTAAAATCCTAGGATTAGGGTTGGGGTCATCACCAAATGATGCCTAAGAGCTCAGAGGGTTAATAAATGGCTGATCGATGTTGTGTCTCTTCATGCTCCACTGGGCATGGTCAGAAATCCAATTCAGCAAGTACAGCAACCAAAGCCTTGCCAAACAAAAACCTGCGTTGAGTGCATGGCGTCACGCCTACTTTAATGCTTGGCTTCCTGAAGAAAGAAACAATTGCGATGAAAAATCAAAGACAGAATGCATACCATTGAAAGAGCCAGCTGCTGGTACAGTCTGGCCTATGTTTGACCCTTCTGATCCAAGTTTAGAGTTTTCTAACATTTTCTAACCTCACTTTAAATTCCATCACATCCTTGCACCAAATATCCAAGATCTTGCGATGTGACATTGAGGTTGTGATTTAAGACAGTAAATTCTATGATAATTCATATTATGGCAACCCTGCTGCACAGTAGCTGCACACATTTACACAAAAACTGCAGCTTGAGTCATAATTTTACGTCAAACCTAACTGCACATCCTTTCTCGATATGTGGGGTAAATCAACCACTTTGCATCCCATTTCGTGCAAGCTCATTCTTATGGTAGAATGAAGGTGTGCTGATCTGTCACTGTCTGAGACATACAACTGCCCTGCTTGCTCCAGAGTCATTAACAGAGAGAGAAATGTGAGGTGACATGCACACGCCCGTACTGTAAAGATGCCAGGATGGAAATGTGTCGTGGCATGTAGATCAACTGTCGGTTTAGTGACTGCTTTGGCATCTGTCACTTTCTTTGTTTCCCATTGATACTTTCCCCCTGCCGTAGTCAGTCTGTATTTACACTGCCCATCTCATTAGGGCCCGAACACTGAGAGTGCGAAGGCCCTATTGTATCTGCTCCGTTGTTTCTTCTTCTTCTTCTTGCAAAACAAGGGCCTTTTTGAGGGCTTTAACATGCTCAAAAACTCATGAAATTTTGTACACATGCCAGGCCTGGTGAAAAATTTTGTATTTTAATGGTTTTACATATGATCACTGGGAAATGGCTCTAGAGCGCCACCTATGCGTTGTTAAATGCAGGTCTACTACCACATCGTTTGAGCTACATGTATGAAATCTGGCACACATGTGTATCATGCCAAGATGAACAAAAAAGTCTGTGGGCCCATTGACGCAAACCCAACAGGAAGTCTGCAATTTTGAAGTGAATGTGACATTTTGGCTCTAATTTTGCCATTTCCATGCCTCGAACTTTTTCAAATTCCTCCTTGGGATTTGGTCGCATAAGCTTCATCTTTGGTCAGTGTCAACTACACACCTGGGCCATGTTAAATTGTGGAGCTTTTGAGTTTTTACAATACGGTGAGCCGGTGGCGCCACGGCGAATTTCGATGACTCGCCATGAAAATCTTATTGCTTCTCATTCTATCATACATTGTCCGATCTGGACCAAAGAGCACACATATGATAAGGCTCCACCCCTGAACATATTTCAACTGCCATATTTGACATCAGCGACAGTGCCACCTAGTGGGAACAGGAAATGTCATGTTTTACACTTTGGGGAATAGTATTGTGATGGGTGACATCTGCAGCCTCATATTTCTCCAGGAAAGCCTTAAGGAGTTGGTCTTGGGTTACAGTGAAAACTGTGAGTTTTCACGAAAGGGTGTGACCCCTAAAGCATGGCGAATTTTGATGTCTCGCCATGAAGAAACAAATAAGTATAACTCAATGAAATCCAGTCTGATCAGTACCAGACTTTACAGGCATGATGTCACACCGGCCATGAACAGATTGATATGCCCATTGTCAGGAATATGCAGAGCGCCACCTAGTGGCAACAGGAAATGTCATGTCTTTCACTTTGTTGTACTGATTTTCTCAGGTTCATCACGGCCACCTCAAAAGCAGTGAATGTCACCATCAGTCCTTCATGATGCTTCAGTGTGAAAATTGTGACTTCAAAGTGAACGGCGCACCCTGGTGGCAACGCGGTTCACCGTGAAAGATGAAGTGGCTTTTGAGGGGCTTGGAAAGTTTTAAAAAAGTCTTGAAATTTGGCGCACCCCTCCAATGTGATGAAGGCTTTGTTGTTATGTGATCATTTTTACTGAATAGTGCGAAATGGCTCCACAGCGCCCCCTACAAAATTTCAAAACATCAGCCCTTGCTCTGTGTTTTATCTATGAGTCTGAAACCTGGTAAGCTTATAGAAGATGTCAAGATGTACAAAAAAGTCTCTTGGAGCAATATCCCAAATCCAACAGGAAGTCAGCCATTTTAAAATTAATGTGTAATTTTGTCGACATTTTTCCCTCTTTTCAGGCACTTTGACGAAGTCCTCCAAGGGATTTGGTCAGATTGGACCGATCTGCAGTGCGTGGCATCTAAAGACCTTTGTGATGTTAAATTGCGAAGCTTTTTACATTAAGGGAAACGGGGTGGTCATGGCGGCACTTAGAGTTTGAATCGCTCGCCAAAAAGCAGTAATCTGGTGTCACTCAAAAACACAATGTCCAATCTCTCCCAAACGTCGCAGGCATGATGAAACTCGAGCACGGAAATGTTTGGTATGCCATTTGTCAGTAATGGTTAGAGCGCCACCTAGTGGGACAATTACAATCATGATTGAATGAGATGAAATGTTAGCTGGTGGTTAAATGCATGAATTCCATCAATGTGACATCAGATCAGACGTGCTGGTTGTAGGTGTTGGGCGTGGCTCGACACGCCGGGGGTGCGAGGGCCCTCGTAACGCTGCTTGCAGCTTTAATTTATTTTTGCTTTTCATACTGTCCTCCTTCTGAGACACCTGTCACTATCTTGTCCTTAAGGCTACAAACGCGTCTCCTCGCCTTAGTGTCACAGCAGGCGTATGCATGTGAGTGATTAAGCAAACGGCATGTGTGTAACTGCACTGGAGTCTGTGGTGTGTCCAGTCTTGTCAGCCATTCTGTCAGTTGAAAATCATGTTTAAGTCACCGAAGGCTGCAAAGTAACTTCTTTACACTGGAGCTGCAGGCTAGTCATTTTCAACAATATCCCAGCTGTTGCCTTGTAGAAATGTCAATGACTTACTGCACTTATAATGTTGTTTTTCTTTTGGATCTCTTTTCTTCCAGTTTGCAGTCATGTGATTGGGAGCTTTTAATACACGGAGACCATTAACTGGTTAAATGTACAGTTTTCATTTGGGCAAGATTGGCTGAACTGTCATCCTTGTTATTTTAAGCCCTTGCCTAACTTGCCTTGTCTGCTCGCTGCTCATTTTCTTTCATTTCTTCCTCTCACACATCCATCAAATGATATATGTCAGATCTGCCAGGACTATTAGTTTCTATCTATCACTGGCCAGGTCGCGCTGATGCACCATCTCGACTTTCCCTCCTTACAGTCTCCTGTTTGAACTCTTCTTTTCTGCTACCAGCAGCTCGATCTTTTCACCCCTTGCAGTTGATTTGTGTCAAAGAAAAATTGTACAGAAAATTAGTTGATAAGGTTGAGAAATACATTCTTGTCATAAAGATAAAAACAACACCAAAAGGAGGTATAGCTCTTCAGGTCGGCTCTGTCCACACATTAAGTATGTGCTTTCCAATTCCACCTCACATATAATGTCTCCCCCCTCCTTTCTTTCATCACATTGCAATGTGCAAAATATGCACAGATATAACTTCATGTAGGAAGTATAGCAAGTTAAGTTGGTCAAAGAGCAATGAAGCTATTTCACATACACTCCTATTTTAATATTGTCTCACAATTGTATCATAGACGGATCCATATGGTAGCGCAATGTAATGTGCATCATATGCCAGGCCTCCAAAAATGATGTAGAGAATGTCTGAATCTTTTTTCATTTTAGCAGAAACAGATTCATTCACAATGGTCATCAGAACCATTGAGCTCCTTGATTTTGGAAGTGCCTGAAACTCTAAATCAGAAATTCTGTGGCCAGGCTTGTTTGTGAGGCTCACCTCCCCCCCTCTGCTCCTTTCTGGCATTACACCTGACTTTCTAAGTTTAAAATATTGGTATTGGGGATATTAGCCTTGTTGCGACCCGGCTCAAAAGCCACAACATAAAGAAGGAGACGAACACCAGAATGTCAGTGAGAAGAGGTTTTAACTTAAAATGCATAGCAGGTTGGCTACAATGGCTGGCACCACCAAGGCAAAAACTAGTGAGCCCCCCTTAAAGCTTGCCTCGGGTATGCTTTTATCTATACCTGACTAGGTGTGGCCAATTAGCAACAGCTGAACACACTGAAGAGATTAGGGGCTGCAGAGGGGCATAACAAACCTTTATCTACTATACTTGGTATTGATCAATACCAAAAATTGGACAATATTGGCATCTAGCTTTGGCCTCAACAGTGCCTCAAGTAGGAACTCTGTTTGTCAGCCTTTTTGCGTTACTGGTAAAAAGGAGTTGATTTGTACACAAAGATGAAAACTTATCCACAGCTTTTGGGAAAATTTGCTGCAGCAAATACAGAACAACATGTGCTGGTTGCAGCCTTTAATATTAACAGTCCGCTCTCCTTTTTGCTGTTCAGGAAACATTTAGAATTTCATTTGAATGTTTACCTGCCCGCCAGTGCCGTGTGTACTCATGTTTTCCTACCGCAGACCCAAGGGAAATACAGCCTTTACCCTGGCAGCATTTGTATCTTGCCCTGCCCACTGAATTATTAAAAAACATATACTTTCATTATACCCATGCAATGTGTTGGTTATAGATTGATTGTCTTGACATTTGAGAAAAGTCTCGAGGCATAGAATTTCAGGCAGGTGAGGTGCTGAGTTAGAATCTATGAAAGCAGCATCCGGGAAATATTAATTTCCTCTAACCTGGATATGTCTGAGTTGACTTGATTAGAACTGGACTGTGGCCTCTCTCTCTCCCTCTCTCTTGCTCTGCCTTCATTGTAGGTGCAGAGGTGTGTGTGTGTGTGTGTGTCAGTGTGTCAGTGATGGATGCATTGCAGATGGTCTAAGCTCCATCTAATTATGCTGTGGACACAAGAGGAAGTTCTGCACAGAGGTCACTCAGGACACACATACATACACAGCAAAGAATCGGCAAGTGAATCTGCTTCAGGTGCTTCTGCTAATATACTTTATCTTAAACAGTCTGCCAAAGTTAGAAATGTCACTGAGATGTAGACACCTTCACCACTTCAAGGTTACTCACTTATATTTTTCTATTGTACATGGAAATCTGTACATTTGCACATCCTCATTAGCATTTTTAAACATTTTATAAATCATCATCAATAATTATGGTGTCCTTAAGTCACTGATCCTCCACTAAAGGTTAACAAAAGTGCACACTGACTGCTTCTGTTAGTACTAACTGTAGACTGCGTGGATCTAATATAAGGCATTCTTAAGACAATAAGCACTTCAGTGTAAACAGGTAGGTGAGGTAGGCATCATTATAATATCATCATACAGACTTGAGGTCCAAATGTTGGGAAAAATACTCCTTTTTGTAAAGAAAAGAAAAAGCTGTTGAGCTATGATGAACCATCTGTTGAGCCCTAAGCTCTGCTAAATACAGTAAATGTTACTGAACAATGTTCTGAAGTTTTTCTAACCCATAGCAGGAAAGTAATTCCCCTCGATCTACAAGATGCTGCCTTCAGCAGACTGGTTTAATTCACACGTTGGTAAAATCACCGTGCACTCGATTGACTTTGTAAGTATGTCATTGGATTTTTGCAAGAATGCAGTCACGGAAAGATTACTGAGCCGGTCCATAGGTTATTTGAAGCGACTCTTATTATTTCTTTTTGGAAAGTTAAAAGAAAAATCAACCACAAAGAAAAGCAGACAAGAGAAAATAAAAAAGTAATCAGCACAAAAGATGCAAACTGGAAAAAGGAAACACACACACACACACACACACACACACACACACACACACACACACACACACACACACACTCTACAACAACTTTGTGTGTCTTACTGTCGTGAGGGCATTTACTCAGTCTGCATAATGCATTTTAAACAAAACAAAAGGAAACAAAGAGAACTCTCGGAAAGGTTAAAAAAGTAGCAAACCACAGCACTTCAACTCTTGCCATTCTGTAGACATAAATGTTTCGCTTTACGGGCTCAGCCTCACTAATTCCAGTTAAGGTAAAACATTTTCCACCTAAAGTACAGTAACTGATTGTTATTGTGTGGATGCTTTAAGCATCCACACAATAACACTAAAAGCATCCACACTATTGAGTTCCTTCTTGGTGTTTCCGTACACTTTTCGCCGTGGATCTACTTCCACAATTTATGTGCTATTTTCACTGTTCAAATATTAAACCATTCTGCTATTTCTGCTAATGATGGCTATATCTTTTGGTATTTTTCACTATTATACTTTTTAAATTATGAAGCTTTTTTCCTTTAATTTGAAATGAATGGGAAACTTCTGCAATTCTGCTAAAATTTGTTTTTGAAACTTAACTACTTCCTCATATTTTCACGTAGAACAACCATTCAAACTTTAAAATGATCTCAAATTATTGGGCTATTCAGGTATAAATCAGCTTTTTCAAATCTTTTACTGTTTTACTTTTATGCCTCTTAAAGTTTTGAGTTGCAAAATTGTGATTTTTCACAAAATACATGCGTTGTTATGGTTGCTATGCTCTTGGCTTCCAGTGTACCACTGAAGGTTTTGCAGTCTTCTTTTCATGTCCGAACAACTTCTTGCTACTTGCTCAATTTTCACTCAACTTCCACAATTATACATCGAAACGTAGGTATTTTTGCTGGCTTTCTGAAAATGCCACTATCATTGTTGTGGGATTCATAGACTTTTGGCAAATCTCCTCAGACCAACACAAAGTCGGAAAACTCTCCATAGAAAGTCAATGGAGAGTTTGTTCAAAATCACCGCTTGATTTCTGTAATGAGAGGCATTTTCGAATCGTCATATCTCCTTAATGAAGCAAAGTTAAGACATGAGGCTTGTCCCAGTATATCTTCAGACACTCCTGACGCTCACAATTCAAGGATTTCTTTCTCACCTATTACCGTTATGAAATGAGTTAGACTTGTTTGAGGGTAGGAAATTCGTCCTTCGCTCAAATTTCTTCAGATTTCAAACTCTGGAAATGAACCACTTTTTTCTCTCATCATAACTTTTTGTTGGATTTCCACAGAGACCTGAAAATTTCCATGACTGTTCACCAAAGCCTGCTGTCTCTTACGGTGAAAGAATGATATCAATGCTCCAAATAGATTTAGAGTTACAAAGCGTTATTTGAGGGCAAGTCAAGGCAGTTTTTGCTTCGCTCTACTCAGTTATGGTGCATTACAAGTCAAATATCTTTAATAATTCATATTTTAATGATAGATTGTTAACACTTTAAGATTCCCCCATCTCTTCTGAACAAAACGTTGTAAGAATGACCGTTCTAGCCCCTACGGTTAGGAAATTATGGCCATTTGTTTGAGGGGCGTCCTCACTATGAGAAATAGACTGCAAAAATCCTGTGTCTCTGTGCTGCGTGCACCTGTTTTGGCGGGAAAAAGTACACAGCCTCTCTGATTGGTGGATTCAAATTCAGCAGCTCCCAGGCTGCTTGACTGAGCTAGAAACTTACTTCTCTATCCCTGTGTGTGTGTGTGTGTGTGTGTGTGTGTGTGTGTGTGTGTGTGACAGACAGAGAGAGAGAGAGAGAGAGAGAGAGAGAGAGAGAGAGAAAGCCTTTTAATGGGATGATCTCATTGTAAGATTTAAATTCAATATATTTAGACTGGTTGACTGAATTGGATCTTGTGTGTGTGTGTCTCTCTGTGCATGTGTGTTTCCTTATGTGTACATATTTGTGATTGTGTGGCTGTTATATATTTTTTTGCTGATTTTTTTCATTTAACAAGTATATTTGAGGGACCCTCAGCATGTTCAGCATTTTTTCAGTTGTCCATTTTGCTTTTCCAATTTTTCTCTTTAAGTTATTACTATTGTGCTAAATCATACTATTTCTGCTATTTTATAAGATTTGTGCTAAATATAGTATTTCTGCCAAATATAGTATTTCTGATTAATTATAGTTTTTCTACAAATCATAGCACAGTATTTTTGCTTTTTATAGGATTTGTGCTAAATATAGTATTTCTGCTTTTTATAGGATTTGTGCTTAATATAGTATTTCTGCTAAATTATAGTATTTCTGCTTTTTATAGTATTTGTTGTAAAACATAGTATTTCTACTAAATGTAGTATTTATTCTTAATCAAACTATTTCCATATATTACTGCCAGGTCCCCAGGCAGCCAATCCTCTGTGAGGACTGAGACATTTAAATTTACAAATCAGGGCCTGCATGGCTTCCCAGCCAGCCAATCATATCTGAGGTTTGAGGCATTCAAATTTGCATATTGAGGCCTTCACGGCTTGTAAGCCAACCAGTCATCCATGTCATATATCTCTAAAAATTCACATTTTTATTTTAAATAGACAACACTTGACGATTCCCCCATCTCTTCTGAACAAAACGTTCTAAGATGACCGCTCTAGCCCCTACGGTTAGGTAATTATGGCCATTTGTTGGAGGGGAATCCTCAATATAAGAAAAAGACTGCAAAAATCCTGTTTCTCTGTGTTGTGTGTGTGTTTGTAAAACCCTGCACTTGGTGCACCAGTTTTGGCGGGAAAAAGGTACATAACCTCTCTGATTGGTGGATTCAAATTCAGCAGCTCCCAGGCTGCTTGACTGACTAAGGCTACGTTCACACTGCAGGTGTTAATGCTCAATTCCGATTTTTTGATCAAATCCGATTTTTGTGTCTGCTTGTTCACACTACAAATAAAATGCGACAGCAAACGCGCTCTAGTGTGAACGCTCAAAGCGGCCCGCATGCGCAAAAGAAGACGTCACACACAACACGCTCTGTACACCCAGAGCAAACCATATTGTTTGACTGATGGGCCTTAATATAAAGACTTCGGACTTTAGAATTAAACTAATCAGATTATACAGTACATAAAATATACGTGAAAGTAAAATGTTCACGTTTCCCCAACGTTGTCTTCCCAACAGTTTCACTAACATCTACACTTATTGGCCAGGAAGCGTTCGCGATGTCTTCTCCATTACTGATAATTGGCGTCTGTCTTGTGTCAGTGACGTAAAAGACGGATTTAATGCGACATGACCGTTCAAACAGCAGTCGCTTTCTAAAACATCGGATATGTATCGGAATCAGTACCACATACGAAAGTGACCCAGATCGGATTTGAAAATATCGAATTTGTGCCGTTCACACTGTCATACCATGATCGGATATGGGTCGCATAGGGTCCAAATAATCGGATTTGATGCGCTTTCGCCTGCAGTGTGAACGTAGCCTAAGAAACATGGTGTTAACAGCCCCAGTTCACTTGCTGCTGCTGCTGTCTGTGTGTGTGTGTCTGTGACAGAGAGAGAGAGAGAGAGAGAGAGAGAGAGAGAGAGAGAGAGAGAGAGAGACTTTTTATGGGATGATCTCATTGTAAGATTCAAATTCAATATATTTAGACTGTTTGACTGAATTGGATTTTGTGTGTGTGTCTCTCTGTGCATGTGTGTTTCCATATGTGTCCATATTTGTGATTGTGTGGCTGTTATATATATATTTTTTTCATTTAACAAGTGTATTTGAGGGACCCTCAGCATGTTCAGCATTTTTTCAGTTGTCCATTTTGCTTTTCCAATTTTTCTCTTTAAGTTATTACTATTGTGCTAAATCATACTATTTCTGCTATTTTATAAGATTTGTGCTAAATATAGTATTTCTGCCAAATATAGTATTTATGTTAAATTATAGTTTTTCTACCAAATCATAGTACAGTATTTTTGCTTTTTATAGGATTTTTATAGGATATATTATTGCTTAATATAGTATTTCTGCTTTTTAAAGGATTCGTGCTTAATATAGTATTTCTGCTAAATTATAGTATTTCTGCCATTTTATAGTATTTGTGCTAAAACATAGTATTAATTTAAAATTACAATATTCATAGTTCATCACAGTGTCTCTGGTAAATCACAGTATTTCTGCTATGTTGTACTATTTTTCTAAATCATAGTGTTTCCATAATGTTTAAGTATTTCTGGCTAAATATATTCTTTCTGTTATCTTATACTATTTCTCCTAAAGTCTTGTATTTTTGAGAAGTTATCATGTTTCTGGTAAGTTAGAATATTTCTGCTAAGTTCTGCTATGCTATTGTATTTCTGCCAAGTATTATGTTTCCTCTAAGATATTGCAGTTCTGCTAAGTTATTAAATTTTAGCAAAGTTCCTTTGCTTCTGCAAAGTTTTTACAATTTCTGCAACTTTTCAGCTTTTTCAGCTAGTTTTTGCATACAGCTTCAGCTTTAAAGCATCCACACTGCATTTTCGCATGAAAATGAAAATTTTTCTAGTTGAGCACTAATTTTCAAGTAATGCATTTCAATATTTTGTGTGAGGAGCATGTTTTTTATTATAAAAAAAGCCACTTCTCCCACAAAAATGCAACATCCAGATGAACAGAATGAGCTTTCTGGGCATGATTGCTTATTTCTGCTTCAACAGGTTCGGGCTCTGGCTGCTGTGCTGGGGCTGGCATACACTCAGTTTTAACATCACTCTGGCTTCTTTAACACTAGCTTCGTGTTAGCATGCTGTGTTTGCAGATGTTTGTATTAGTTTTCTTCTAACATCCAGAAGTCTGCACGATGTGTTTCATAGTTTGTAACAAGCCTTTGACAGGTAAACATAACATGACCGAAAAAGCAAAAAAAAAAAAAAAAAAAAAAAAAGAGAGCGAGAGAGAGTGTTGACATAAGAAGAGAAAATGCTCTCAATTATGGAGACAGGCAAATGGTTCATTTATGTTTGATGTGTGTTTATTCCTCCCTAAATATCGTCGGGGAAGTTTGCCATGCACGTCAGATTTTCCTGCGCATTTTTATACCTCTGCCAACAGAGAGAGAAAAAAAAAAATCACATTCTAACAGACAGCTGGTGCTTAGAATACAGTTGAATAACTATTAAAAAACAGATGATATTTAGATGATAGTTCAGTCTAACACATGTGCCAGTGAACCATTAAACGTCTGTGAAACTATGCAGTTATGAAACGTAACTTTAACCTCAGCCAAACCGATTTGCTCAGTTGTAAATAAAACAGCGAAGTAAACGTGACCCGACAGACAGAACCTGAGTGAATGAAGTCCAGCGTTTAACCACTGAGAGCTAAAACTCAGCTGAGGTTTCAAAGCTGTGTGCCGGTGATTGGACATCAGCCGCTGATGAAGCTGTTCGCCTATAAAGTGCTCTGTAAGGAAACAAGCTCCAGCAGCTCTGCGCTCGGGGAAAACACTATATTTACTTATCTTGTGCAGAAAAATGCGCTGACATTGCTTTATATCGAGCACCGGCTGCCCAGTTAAACTGTGACTATCACCAGGTAACGTAGGCGTGTTTCTTGAATTAGCAGCAGGTGTTAAACAGCTGACAGATGAGGAGGAGGATGCATGCAGGTAAACTGAGGGTCTGTTGAGCTGATCGCTGGTTTTGTGAGAAAAATGTCAGCTCGTTCTTTATGTTACAGAAGCACAGAGACACAAGACCAGGCGGAAAGAGACGATCGTTCGGTGAAAATGAGAATCTGCGAATGCAACATGTGTACGGAGCCCCGCAGGGGACATGGGAGAAAAAAAAAATTAGGGAGTAAAAAAAAAATTAAGACGGACTTTTGCGAGATCTCGCAAAACAAACTCGGGCTCTCGCAAAAGTATTGCGAGATCTCGCAAAACTCCAACAATGGCGGCAGCTACTTAGTTGTAATATTACTCTTTCTGGGTCACAAAATACACTTTTAAGATATTTTGAGGCGTGAATGTAGTTGTGTAAACATCAGATACCTGCTCGGTTTACAAGACATCACATATTTGCAAAAGTGCTCCGACGTTTTTGGAGATCTGACACCCACTAGCTCGAAGCTAATGGGAGGTCGAGACCTACTACAGCCGGGAGGAACACCGCTTTCCCGGCACATCGTGCCTTGACCTCCCGATCGGCTTCGAGCTGGCGGCCACTAGCTCGAAGCTAACGGGCGGTCGAGACCTACTACAGCCGGGAGGAACATCGCTTTCCAGGCACATCGTGCCTCGACCTCCCGGTCGGCTTCGAGCTGGCGGCCTCCGAAGAATGCGGCTAAAACTTTTGCGAGCTCTCGCAATACTTTTGCGAGATCTCGCAAAAGTCCGTCTTAATTTTTTTTTTCTCCCTAATTTTTTTTTTTCTCCCTAATTTTTTTTTCTCCCATGTCCCCTGCGGGGCTCCGTACATGTGGAACATGGAGAGTGGAATATGTAAACAAACCGGTTAACGTAGCCCCCTCGGTGCACTCTGCATGCTAATTGTTAGCAGAGCTAGTGAAATCTCTGAAAACATCTGAGCACTTTTGCAAACATGTTCTATGTTGACAACCTGACCAGACATACGTCGCGACATTCGCGGCTAAAACACTGTTAAAAGTGTAGCTGGTGACAGAAAAACGGGGTATTTTAAAACTACACCACCACCATTGCTGCCTGTGATTTGATCTGCATTCTGGGATACCTGGCTGCCCCAAGTCTACACAAGCAATCGATTATCTAGGATCGACCTGTTTTGACTTACTTTGCACGGCAACCAATCAAATGTTAGAGAAGCTGCATGGGCAGCGTTAACCCCGCCCCCTGAGTTTGATGGGTGAGGCTGACAGATAAAATTATTTCATGATGAGAGCCAGGCGCCAGGACTGCCATAATGAAATAAATAAATATATCATTAAATAATTAATTAAATGTGTCAATAATTAATTAAATGTGTCAATAATTAATTAAAATGTGAAATACATAAATAATTAATTAAATGTGTCAATAATTAATTAAAATGTGAAATACATAAATAATTAATTAAATGTGTCAATAATTAATTAAAATGTGAAAACCATAAATAATTAATTAAATGTGTCAATAATTAATTAATTACATGTGTCATAACTATTTATTTAATTAATTAATTCCAATTTTAATTAATTATTGCCACATTTAATTAATCATTTAATGGTGTATTTAATTAATTCATTATGGCAGTCCTGGCGTTCCATAAGTAAGAGGTCATCCACTGGGACAATGGGAATGTACAGTATGATGCACACAAGATTTACACAGGGAGAAAATCTAAAAAGAGAAGAAATGGGAATACACCAGGGTTTTCTTTAATTGGCACAAAAATACAAAGCGCTACATGCTTCATGAAAAAAAAAAATGTATCTGTATATATATGTAATTGTTACAATCCTGGACATGATGAGTACAGAGGCTTGGACTCTGGGTTCTAGAAATAAGACTCTCTTTCCTGTGCACCTTCGTTTGAATCAATGTCTCTAAACTGCAAGCACATGAGACATTTTCAGACACCTTATTTCTATACCCTCGTGTACAATGTGCAACAAATCAAGCATAAAATAAACGAAAACAGAAAAATAATAAATACTGGATCTTTAACATGAAGTTCATTTAAATCACCTCTGTCAGTGCGCCCCAGGGTGGCTGTGGCTACAATGTAGCTTGCCATCACCAGTGTGTGAATGTGTGTGTGAATGGGTGGATGACTGGATATGTAAAGCGCTTTGGGGTCCTTAGGGACTAGTAAAGCGCTATATAAATACAGGCCATTTACCATATTAATGTTAATAGTTTAGGAGACGCATGCTGTTGCAGCAGTTCGGTACTTTCCTTTGTGGTGTTTGGTTTGGCTGCTGCTGTGTGCAAGGGCGTAGATTTGGTTTTGGCATTGGTGGGGACGGATGATTCAACCACTGAACCCTGCCCTGTTTCTTTTTTTCCCCTTTTTGTCTTTGCTTCTTGATAAAAAAGGAGAAACATACTTGCCTACATATACTATTCTACATGCTTTTAAACCATTTAAAATTACAATTCATAGTTTTACATTTGAGTTATATAATGTTAAATTACTATTAAACAAATGACTGACTAAGTATTTTAGAGTTTAGTTTACTTCAGCCATATTTCATATAAATCAGGTATCATACAAAGATAAAAATAGCTTCAAATACAGTCATGACAATAAAAGAATATGACTTTAAGGACTTAACAACATTACTTCAGTTATAGTACACCAACATCTCTTATACAGGGAGTGCAGAATTATTAGGCAAATGAGTATTTTGTCCACATCATCCTGCATGTTGTCTTACTCCAAGCTGTATAGGCTCGAAAGCCTACTACCAATTAAGCATATTAGGTGATGTGCATCTCTGTAATGAGAAGGGGTGTGGTCTAATGACATCAACACCCTATATCAGGTGTGCATAATTATTAGGCAACGTCCTTTCCTTTGGCAAAATGGGTCAAAAGAAGGACTTGACAGGCTCAGAAAAGTCAAAAATAGTGAGATATCTTGCAGAGGGATGCAGCAGTCTCAAAATTGCAAAGCTTCTGAAGCGTGATCATCGAACAATCAAGCGTTTCATTCAAAATAGTCAACAG
Organism: Rhamphochromis longiceps; assembly: GCF_057381845.1. Classification (NCBI taxonomy): domain Eukaryota; kingdom Metazoa; phylum Chordata; class Actinopteri; order Cichliformes; family Cichlidae; genus Rhamphochromis; species Rhamphochromis longiceps. Next base: position 23,592,227 of record NC_140558.1, read on the forward strand.
GGTCGCAAGAAGCGTGTGGAAAAACCAAGGTGCAAAATAACTGCCCATGAACTGAGAAAAGTCAAGCGTGCAGCTGCCAAGATGCCACTTGCCACCAGTTTGGCCATATTTCAGAGCTGCAACATCACTGGAGTGCCCAAAAGCACAAGGTGTGCAATACTCAGAAACATGGCCAAGGTAAGAAAGGCTGAAAGACGACCACCACTGAACAAGACACACAAGCTGAAACGTCAAGACTGGGCCAAGAAATATCTCAAGACTGGTTTTTCTAAGGTTTTATGGACTGATGAAATGAGAGTGAGTCTTGATGGGCCAGATGGATGGGCCCGTGGCTGGATTGGTAAAGGGCAGAGAGCTCCAGTCCGACTCAGACGCCAGCAAGGTGGAGGTGGAGTACTGGTTTGGGCTGGTATCATCAAAGATGAGCTTGTGGGGCCTTTTCGGGTTGAGGATGGAGTCAAGCTCAACTCCCAGTCCTACTGCCAGTTTCTGGAAGACACCTTCTTCAAGCAGTGGTACAGGAAGAAGTCTGCATCCTTCAAGAAAAACATGATTTTCATGCAGGACAATGCTCCATCACACGCGTCCAAGTACTCCACAGCGTGGCTGGCAAGAAAGGGTATAAAAGAAGAAAAACTAATGACATGGCCACCTTGTTCACCTGATCTGAACCCCATTGAGAACCTGTGGTCCATCATCAAATGTGAGATTTACAAGGAAGGAAAACAGTACACCTCTTTGAACAGTGTCTGGGAGGCTGTGGTTGCTGCTGCACGCAATGTTGATGGTGAACAGATCAAAACACTGACAGAATCCATGGATGGAAGGCTTTTGAGTGTCCTTGCAAAGAAAGGTGGCTATATTGGTCGCTGATTTGTTTTTGTTTTGTTTTTGAATGTCAGAAATGTATATTTGTGAATGTGGAGATGTTATATTGGTGTCACTGGTAAAAATAAATAATTGAAATGGGTATATATTTGGTTTTTGTTAAGTTGCCTAATAATTATGCACAGTAATAGTCACCTGCACACACAGATATCCCCCTAAAATAGCTAAAACTAAAAACAAACTAAAAGCTACTTCCAAAAACATTCAGCTTTGATATTAATGAGTTTTTTGGGTTCATTGAGAACATGGTTGTTGTTCAATAATAAAATTATTCCTCAAAAATACAACTTGCCTAATAATTCTGCACTCCCTGTACATTAGTACCAGTGTTGGTCAAGTTACTTGAAAAAAGTAATCAGTAACTAATTACTGATTACTGCCCCCAAAAAGTAATCCCGTTACTTTACTGATTACTTATTTTCAAAAGTAATTACTCAGTTACTTACTTAGTTTTTAAAAACACGATTTACAACCTGAATAGGTGATAAAGGATAGATCTTTCAGCCCAATTCTACTTTTTCTGCATAATCCATCATACAAAATGTAATCAAATGGAAAAGTCCCTTTTTAAAACTTGTTTTATTAGTTTTAATCTTTTAACTTTATGCATCAAGCAAAAATTTAATTATATGCAACATTCTCTGACTGGAAGAAATTTGTTTAATATTTAAACTTATTTTCTGCACATTCCAGCACATAAAATATTTTTTTTGTGTGTGTTTACACTCAGTCTTTCAAATAGATGCAAGTAAAACACAGCAGAAAATAAATAAAGTCAAAGACTAGCGGTCCTTTAGCTCTATTTTCACCTGTAAAGCAGGAGTGGCGTAGGCGTAGGTTTACCCTGGTGCAGGTGTGCCGCAGCGGTCAGTGGAAGAATCCAGGAGTTTCTCTGTGAGTTTCCCATTACGTCGTAGCTACTCGGTGCTTGCTTGGAAGTTTAGGGGGTTTTTTTCACTGTAAAAAGAAGTTTTCTTCCCACGCACGATGGACGCTAATGTTTTTGTCACTTTTTATAGAATCAAACTCAAAGTAAGGTCAGTACTTCCACGCTGCACGCTCATACTCTCTCCCACAATCGATATGTGATCCACTGTTGTTCTGCACACAGCTGTTGTCATAAACGTCGCACTTGCTTACGTCACTGTCATGAGACATTCTCGCAAAAAATCACGGTTATAGTAACGCAGTAACGCAGCGTTCCTACGGGAAAGTAACGGTAATCTAATTACCGTTTTTGCAATAGTAATCCCTTACTTTACTCGTTACTTGAAAAAAGTAATCGGATTGCCCATCTCTGATTAGCACTAAGGGAACACTGAATGACCTGGTGGGTTTTGTCCATAAAACTTCTCATCTAAGATTACCACAAAGTAAAAGATCTCTCAGCAAAATTATGCAACATTTTAGGCACTATTGCCCCTATCAAATCAGTGAGCTGGGATTTTTTTTATTCTAAAAATGAACTACTGTTACAGCAACAGACAAGGACTACTGGTGTCCCACACAACAACTCAATGTCCACTATGTGAAGGAGCCAAACACATGCCTTCGCCTCTCGTTAACTGAGATAAACTGCTGGCATATTGGTTTTACATCTACTGGTATACCAGGGCTGCCCAATCCCAGTCCTCAAGAGCTACTATCCTGCAGCTTTTAGATGCATCCCTACTCCAACACAGCTGAATCAAATGGTTTGATTACCTCTTCAGCATGCCATCATGTTTGGCAAAGGCCTGATAACAAGCCATTCATTTGATTCGGGTGTGTGGGAACAAGGATGCATCTAAAAGCTGCAGGACGGTAGCTCTCGAGGACCGGGATTGGGCACCCCTGAATACTGTCCAGTCTCTCCTGGTGGACATGGCATACAGCAGCATTGTTTAATCTCATTCGAGTCACTGTTAACCTTACCCATCTTTTTAGTCTTCTGAGAGCACTGAAGCTTCTTCTTCAGCCTCAGTACATGCGTTTTATCCTCAGATTAAAATTATTATTGTGTGCTTGATGTGCCTCAGCTTTGGCCCTGGCTCTTCCCCTCTGACTGCACTTGGACATATTGCCACCTGATAAAATAACACATTGATTCATGCTATATAAAAAGTGAGACATGTCAGATTCTTTGTCAACTATACACTAATGAATCAATTTACATCAGCAGCCTAACAATTGTCATGATAATAAATACTAGTTAATCTATAGCACCAACTCATCAGTCAGTCACCTGTGACCTCGCATCTTCACCTCTGTCTGAGCTACAACATGGCAGAGCTGCCTCTGTCACCTGATAAATAACAGTGAGACATTCCAAATACATGCAGTCACACATGTGCTTCAAATACAGTCATGAACCATCAAGTCATCATCCAATTTCACCTTGATCTTGTATCACCATTACTCTCTGAGCTTTGTGTTGGTTGGAATATTTGCAAAATCATGACTACCTCATGATATTTTGTCTCATAAATTAACCCTATGAATATGTCAGTACCATTAGGACGAAATTGTGTCACCAACATTTAACGTTAGACATATAATTTTAACAGCCTCTGTAAACTAATATCCTGGCTTGCTCAAGGCTGCCGTTTTCTCTGACAGTTTCAATCAAAATTAGAAATGCTACTCTGGGACTGAGATAACTAATAGTGCTGCATGTTGTGCAGTTAGTTTCCAAAACACGTTATTCATGGTTACATACAGTTTTAGATTGATGTGGGCCAAAGCCTAGCATAGCCTGTAATGTTATTATGACGGACACATTTTATGAGTGAACTTGGCTTTAAGTAACTTACAGGTTTCTTTTAAAAATACTTTCTTATATCCAGGTTCTTCCTTTTTGCTGCCATCCTCCTCTCCTCCTCGCAGCGCAGGTTTGCCACTGCTAAAACTAAACAGAGCTCCCGGAAAGGCACAGCTAATCACATTGGCCATATTTGTCACATGACGTAGGACTCCAGTAGAGAACATAATTTAACTCGTTCTGCACTGCTGGGTGAATGAGACGTTGACAGATGTTTTTTTTTCTTTCTATCGGGTTCGTTTTTCTTTACTCGAAGAGATCAAATTATTCGCGGGGACAATTCAATAATCGCTGGATATTGGTGGGGACATGTCCATGCCAAATCTACGCCCTTGGCTGTGTGTATTCAATATAGCACGCTTCACTTTTTGCTGGGCGAACCACCACTACAGTGGACTTGTTCTTCTTTGACTGGGTTTCGCTGTGAACTGTGTTACGGTTGAATTCCTACCCTCGCATAACATCCAGGCAGACAAAGTAAGGATACTCAGCTCCCCATGGATTACCATGGGATATGACTCTGAAATGCAGACCCTTCTACCTACCAAGGGAGTTCACTGTTGTAGTGATCACTGTTGTTTAGATTCCACCTACTGCTAATGCTAACTCGGCTCTGAAGACAACTATACAGCAGCTTTAGCAGAAAGGTCAGCCGCTATCCTGTTTTCATTATTGCTGGGGACTTCAATCATGTGGATCTAAAGGCAGTGCTCCCCAAATTCCATCAACATGTGAAGTGCGATACCAGAGGATTCAACACACTGGACAAGGTCGACTGTAACATCAAACTGGGCTACAGAGCTAAGCAGCTACCACATTTGACCCAGTGTGACTACATGTTACTGATTATTCCCACATATACAGAACTATGGCAACTTGCCCTGATGATACCGTTTCTGCAGCTGCAGGGTTGTTGGAAAAGGACTAACTGGGGCATTTCTGAATATACAGACCTGGAATTATTCACTGGCAGGGTACAGTGTAATATCAAAACCTGCACTACACTGTTACTGTGAAAAAAAGCATCCGGGTTTTCCCCAACCAGAAACCCTGGATGACCAGGGAGGTCCAGCAGGTGCTTAAAGAGAGGAACTTGGTACAGTTTCACTCTGCCTGAAATCATCCACCATAGTCCCCCCCTCCAAAAAAAATGTTTCAAAAGACTGTTCATTCCTGTTCATCCCTCCCATCAAAGGTAGGAGATATGATGGGATGATATGACGTGACATATAGTACTACACATGTGATGGTGTTCCTCTCTGCTATTCTGCATAGGCCTGAACCCCCCCTCAGTGAGCTTGCTAATAACACTGGCCACGGATACCGACTACAGAATGGAGCAACCACCTCCTCTACATGACATCACGCTGTATACCAGGAGTGAATGACACATCGATTCTGTGATCCACACCACTAGGATTTACAGCAACGACATCGAAATGTCACTTGGACTGTAGTTGGGTGGTAACAAAGAGAAGGAAGGTAGTCAGAACTGAGGGGTCTGTACTACCAGAAGGAAACATTGCAGACAACTACACCTGATAATCCCACAGGCAAATAGGAACCATGAAGAGGCTGGTATGAAAGGTACAACCAACAAATACCTACAGAGAGTAAGGCAAATCCTCAGGAGTCAGCTGAATGTAACAATGAATAAGAATAAGATCCGGGAAATCAACACCTACACCCTGCCAGTGATCAGATATCCTGCTGGAATACCCACTGATATCAAGACAAGGAAGCTCTTCACCATGCATGCAGAGTTTCACCCCAAATCCAGCACCCTGAGACCGTATGCTAAGCGGAAGGAAGGAGAAGGACTAGTGGCTGTCAGAAACACTGTCCAAGATGAGACAAACAGCCATGTGTACATCAGGAAGATTTCCACTACTGTCCATGTGCTTAGTGAATATGTCAGGCAGCAGAAACCCAAGAAATAAGAGGAGCAAGGAGAAGAACCACCATGGAAGGACAGGCCCCTGCACGGTGGCTGGACAAAGCTGGACTGACAGCACAGAGGCACTAATCATGGCAGCACAGGAACAAGCTCTGAGCACAAGATCCATTGAGGCTGGGGTCTATCACACCAGGCAAGACCCCAGGCTGTGTAAAGATTCAATTCAATTCAATTTTATTTATATAGCGCCAAATCACAACATAAGTCGCCTCAAGGCGCTTTATAGATACAGAGAAAAACCCAACAATCATATGACCCCCTATGAGCAAGCACTTTGGCAACAGTGGGAAGGAAAAACTCCCTTTTAACAGGAAGAAACCTCCGGCAGAACCAGGCTCAGGGAGGGGCGGCCATCTGCTGCGACCGGTTGGGGTGAGAGAAGGAAGACAGGATAAAAGACATGCTGTGGAAGAGAGACAGAGGTTAATAACAGATATGATTCAATACAGAGAGGTCTGTTAATACATAGTGAGCGAGAAAGGTGACTGGAAAGGAAAAACTCAATGCATCATGTGAATCCCCCGGCAGCCTATGTCTATTGCAGCATAACTAAGGGAGGATTCAGGGTCTCCTGGTCCAGCCCTAACTATAAGCTTTAGCAAAAAGGAAAGTTTTAAGCCTAATCTTGAAAGTAGAGATAGGGTCTGTCTCCTGAATCCAAACTGGAAGCTGGTTCCACAGAAGAGGGGCCTGAAAACTGAAGGCTCTCCCTCCCATTCTACTTTTAAATACTCTAGGAACAACAAGTAGGCCTGCAGAGCGAGAGCGAAGTGCTCTAATAGGGTGATATGGTACTACAAGGTCATTAAGATAAGATGGGGCCTGATTATTTAAGACCTTGTATGTGAGGAGCAGGATTTTGAATTCAATTCTGGGGAAGCCGATGAAGGGAAGCCAAAACAGGAGAAATATGCTCTCTCCTTCTAGTCCCTGTCAGTACTCTTGCTGCAGCATTTTGGATTAGCTGAAGGCTTTTCAGTGAGTTTTTTGGACATCCTGATAATAATGAATTACAGTAGTCCAGCCTGGAAGTAATAAATGCATGAACTAGTTTTTCAGCGTCACTCTGAGACAGGATATTTCTAATTTTAGAAATGTTGCGCAAATGGAAGAATGCAGTCTTACATATTTGTTTAATATGTGCGTTGAAGGACATATCCTGGTCAAAAATGACTCCAAGGTTCCTCACAGCGTTACTGGAGGCCAAGGTAATGCCATCCAGAGTAAGAATCTGGTTAGATACCATATTTCTAGGCTTTTCAGGGCCGAGTACAATAACCTCAGTTTTATCTGAATTAAGAAGCAGAAAGTTAGCGGCCATCCAGGTCTTTACGTCTTTAAGACATTCCTGCAGTTTAACTAATTGGTGTGTGTTATCTGGCTTCATGGACAGATAGAGCTGGGTGTCATCTGCATAGCAGTGAAAATGTCTTCTAATGATACTGCCTAAGGGAAGCATGTATAATGTAAACAGAATTGGTCCTAGCACTGAACCCTGTGGAACTCCATAATTAACCTCAGTGTGTGAAGAGGACTCTCCATTTACATGAACAAATTGGAGTCTATTAGATAGATATGATACAAACCACTGCAGTGCAGTATCTGTAATACCTACAGCATGTTCTAATCGCTCTAATAGGATATTATGGTCGACAGTATCGAATGCTGCACTAAGGTCTAGCAGGACAAGCACAGAGATGAGTCCACTGTCAGAGGCCATAAGAAGATCATTTGTAACCTTCACTAAAGCTGTTTCTGTGCTGTGATGAGCTCTGAAACCTGACTGAAACTCTTCAAATAAACATTCCTCTGCAGATGATCTGTTAGCTGTTTGACAACTACTCTTTCAAGGAGTTTTGATATGAAAGGAAGGCTGGAGATTGGCCTATAATTAGCTAAGACTGCTGGGTCTAGAGATGGCTTTTTGAGTAAAGGTTTAACTACAGCTAGCTTGAAGGCCTGTGATACATAGCCGATCATTAGAGATAGGTTGATCATATTTAAGATCGAAGAATTAATAAAGATGCCCCTGAGACAATCCAGCATATTACAGCAGGGGACAAGATGCTAGCAGGCAGGGCATACATGGAACGCCATAACCAAGTGCCTGGTATAGTGTACAGAAACATCTGTGCTGAGTATAACCTGGAGGTCTCCAGGTCAAACTCAGAAATGCCCCCTAACTTGGTTGAAAATGACCGAGCTAAGATCCTGTGGGACTTCATAATACAGGCAGACAAACTGGTCATGGCTAACTAACCTGGCATAGTGGTGGTGGACAAACAAACTGCAGCATGTGACAATTAAAAGCCACCCTTTAGCTATTGAGAGTGACTCATGGTCAAAAGTAGCCATTCATTTTACTTGAATCCTTGAATCTCGCTCTTCCTGATTACATCCCTTTATCTATTTTCTTACCACGTTAATTTGACCTCTCTCTGTCTCTTCCTCACTCTGTTGTTGAGACTGCGGTCCCTCCTGTACTTCTCTACAGTCACAGCCTCCTGTGCTGTGAAGAGTTGTTACTAGTTGTTTCTGGTACTGCTGAGACAGTAAACTCTGTTCTACAAGCTGTGTGAGTGCACTGTGATGGTAGGGGAGGTCCCAGTGGAGTTAAGAGATTTAAGTAGGCAATCTAGTGTCGGTAATGAAAATGAACAAATGGGTTTGTAGGGCCGGTGCTCAGCAACCTTTCAATTCACCCATCGACCCAAAAGTGCTTTGGCCCACTGGGAAAATGCCCGGCATACCAGATTACTAGTCTGGGCCTGCAGATTAGATAAACTGCAGGAATGTCTTAGAGACATAAACACCTGGATGACCACTAATTTCCTGCTTCTAATTTCAAATAAAACTGAGGTTTATTCTACTAGGCCCTAAAAATCTTAGAAATGTGATATCTGACCAGCTGCTTCCTCTGGATGGTATTACCTTGGCCTCCAGTAACATTGTTAACATTGAGGTTTTCTCTGTTTTCTCTGTATTATTGTAGGGTCTTTACCTTCCAATATAAAATTGCCTTGAGGGTTACCTTGCCTGTAGGGCTATTGTGATTTGGTGCTATAAATAAAGTTTAATGGAATTGGTTTTTCCCTCTCGAACCAGCTCTTGACTTTATCACAGAGTAGGTGAAGTACTGTGTCACATGCTCTCCTGTAATAACTGGAATATGGTATATGCGGCCTCTTGGTACAGGCTTTTCAGTTCTTTTATAACAATCCGGTTGTTAAGTGATGACGTGACAAATCCTACTTCCGGGCCTAGAGTAGTCTGCGTTTAATATGGCTTTTGTGTTGTTAACATGTTTAATGTTTTGTATTTTCTTCTATTTAATCTCAAAAAGCTCCTAAAACAGTCAGTGATCACTGTTGACCTCCCTCGGCTTTTATTACCGCTAATCATTTATTTAAGCTCAGTTTTTAAAACCCTAGGATGTAACTACAGCCCAGCCAGCAGCAGTATATGAATGACTAACCTCGTATTGTGGATGGATTATCGCAGTTGTTCTACTGGCTGAAGTTTGGTCCTTTTACAGCATCCTGCCATGCGATTACATTTGTTCCTGACCACCGAGAACACTCACGTTAACTTTTATCGAGTGGAAAAAAAAAAGTTAGCTTGTTTATATTATGCTAACATAGCTGTGTCACTAGCGGTCATGTAGCACATCATTAGCTACAGCTAGCCAAACTTCAAACTTCATAACCCTACAAACGTCACTGCTGTTTAGTTTTCTGTCTTCATTTATGTTGGAAGTGATAGCAGAGCTGTACGTTTTAATTTGTTTCCAAAACCCCGCAGTCAGGATATGCTATATTGTATTTAGATGGAAGCTAGCGAGTTAACTTTCTGCTAACTTCTAACTCCGTTAAATGTCATAAATTCCGTTTTCATGGATGCCTGGATGTTAAACTCAATTGTTACACCTGGTAGAGCAGAACGCTGATCATTTTATTAAAGATGAAAGACTTTAGACAGTGTTTCAACTTTCAGTAATGCCATAGTGATCATTTGATATATGTACCTGCAGCGGAGTTTAGGCCCAGACACAGCTAGTGACGTCAGACTTAACGACCGGATAGTAATGGCGTGGTTCAGATTCTGGGCATTGAGTCAGTCATTCCTCTAGCATATAGCTCACCTGCTCAACCATGTGAGCTATAGTTGCACCCCAATACTGGACATTTCTAGGACTGCCCTTTCTTGTCAATTTCAATTGCAACCAATTCTAAAGGGGCAGGATTGAGAATGAGCAATTCCAAGCCTTAGGACATAGAAGCTGATAAAATAACGACTTATGGGCACGAAGATGAGGCATGGCCTCAAATGAAGGAATTCAAGCACTGAATTGGTTTTGAATTTGGGAGGATGGAGACTGCATCAATGAAACTACCCTGATTCTTGTCAGACTATTTACTGGTTTGTTTTCAAATCAAATCAAAATGTATTTCTATAGCACATAATAATGCACATAATAATACAACAAACTTGACCAAAGTGCTTCACAGTCGGGCACATCAATAGTATAAGACAGTTAGAATAAAAACAGTTAAAAGGAGGGCAAGAAAGAATATGGGTAAACAGCATAACTAGCCACAAAGTAACAAACTAGTTTGAATCAAAAGCCAGACTAAAACAATACGTTTGAAGACGCAATTTAAAAGACTGGATGGACTTGGAGGAATGAATGTAAGGACGGAGGTTATTCCAGAGTCTGGGTGCTACAATAGTAAAGGCACGATCACCTCTGGACAGCTTTGAGATTTTAATGTAGAGAGGCAAAGCTGTTGATTTGTTGGATGATGTACATTTTAGAGATGGACCGATCCGATATTACGTATCGGTCCGATACTGACCTAAATTACTGGATCGGATATCGGAGAAAAATAAAAAATGTAATCCGATCCATTAAATATCACGAAAGCACCTCACAAAACTTGCAACACACCGTAACTCACCTCAGAACGTTAGCACGTCGGAGCAGTATGCATCACGTGATAGAGCGGCTGTGGCATGCGGGACCTGTGGTGGTCTGGATAGCATTTGGAGCTTCGCTAGCAACCCGGCATTTCATCTCCGACAAAGTTATCCCGAGAGAAGTAAAGCAAGTGTGTAAGTCCATCTCTGAATGTTTGTAAAGCATTCCTGCGTTAAGCTTAACAAGCGATATATGGAGCGACTGCCTCTTCTTGCTGCTATTTCAATCATGAAACTGCTTAATGATCAGCTGATCGGCTTTTCTGTCGCGAGTCCGTGTCTCTTGTTTGCTTTTGTCCCACTTTGCACCAGAAAGAGGAAACCAGCAGCTGAACAACAGCAGCACGTTTAAGCTTGATCAGCTGTTGTTAGAATGTATTTAATATTACTTTCTACACCAGGATCTTTTTCTACATAGCTGACGCTGGTAACTGTGCAGGGGCGGATCTAGCAACGTTTAGCCAGGGGGGCCGATAGGGCATTAACAGGGAAAAGGGGGCACAAAGACATACTTTTCTTTCTTATTCTCATTTAAAATGTCGAGCTTTTAATAAATAATTATCTGACACCCAAAGTTTTAATTTGATGTAAAATGAATAGAAGTCAATTACTGTATATAGTAACTATTAAGTCTAATATATATACCCTAGTAAGCTATAGTACTTTTTCCTTTGGGAAGGTACCATCTGTGCAGTCTGCAATTTTGTTGAAGAAAGATGTTGAATCTATTTAATATTTCTTGAAAAATAATTGATTTCTGTGCATTTTTTTTCACACTGCATCAAATTAAGGTTGATTACGTCGATTAAGCATCACGAGGTGGAGCGTGAGGGGTGGTTCCCTTTTTTTATTTATTTATTTTTGTTGTTGCTGGGAGTTGGAACCCTATTAGTTAGGTTGCTTAATATTTATGCTAAGTACTCTTTCAAATACCAGAATAGGGAGGATGGTGTAGGTTTAAGTTTATTAGATTGATCAGTATTGCTGAACTATGAAATAATTTTTTTGCATACAGGTATAACAGAATAGCTTTAGTGTAGTTGTTGTTTTAAACTTGAGTATGAACTTATACAAAATGCAGCAAGATATTTAAAAAAACAGTTTTGTTGATTAAAAAACACTATATCGGATTCATATCGGTATCGGCAGATATCCAAATTTATGATATCGGTATCGGTATCGGACATAAAAAAGTGGTATCGTGCCATCTCTAGTACATTTATGGAAAAAAAGAACAGGAATGCAATTAGAAGCTGTGGAAGTGAGTTTCCTTTAAAGACCTCGCCTTTAGGGATAGCTTCAGGAGCTCAGTCATTTGAGAGGATCTCACAGAACTACTTGTTGCCTGTATCAAGAATAAAAACATGAGTTTTTGGGGCATTAGCCTAGGTACTGGATGCATTTTGGGTAAGTTACAGGTCCACCCAGGAGAAGCTCTCATGATATGCTGAATAGATCAGGGCTCTCAGCTAACTCACAAAAACCTCAGTCTTGGAAGAGCTTGAGGTCTGGGCTTTGTTGCCCCCAGTCCCATAAACAAATAAGCAGTCTGAAATGGATGGATGGCTGTATAGATAAGATTAAATTGAAAAAACGTTGAGATCAACAATTTCCAAATCCTTGAATGGACCAACAAAGAGAGAGACTGTGTGTTATGAGGAGCCCTAAAGTGTGACTGCTGAGGCTGAATTACATTATTTTCCCCCAGGAGGCCATGTAACGGCGACCATGACTCTGATCAGACAGGGCAGCTTGTGTATAGTTATTTATGTCATTAGTATCACAAACGTTATACAGCTGAAGAGAGGGAGCAGTTATTCATATTGATTTTGCCTGAAGCAAAACTGAAATTAAAGCATATTAAATGCATGATGCAGCATTAACAGGAGTACTGTGGCGTAAAATCAGATGTGAAAGTTCTCCATGGTGTTTAAATGTATTATAGTGGATTATATACCTCTGACTATGAGACTGCAAAAGAATTTATACATAGGAGAGGCAATGGATACATTATCACACATGAGAGATGAATATAAAAGCGACACAGTTTGAGATTAATAATCCTTTTTTTCTGTCTGTTTCTGTTTGCAGGTTTAGGAACCAAATGCAATCCAGGCAGACTGAATTAAACAAAAAAATGAGCCTATTCATTGAGGGTTTTGGGAAAAGTCTGTGAAACATAAAGTCCAAAAGCAAAGCTAAACTAAATCCACAACAACACAGGGTCAGGAATACAAAGAGACATCATAGATGGTCTGACAAGAAACAAAGGGACACCGAGGTTATAAGTATACACAGACACACCAAGAGGTAATCTGGGGAACTGGAAACAGTTGGGTAACAAGACACAGCTGAAAACAGTCAATGCAACGAGATGAGAAGTCAAACTAGACACATGACAACCATCAAAGTAAAACAAGAAGTCACAGATGAACACTGTCATGACTCAGGGTTTGTGTTTATTAATATTATCCTATGTTCTTGTTTATTCTGGTTATGTATTCTGTTAAGATATATAAGATATATAAAACTCCTTTGTCCCCACATGCCATTAGACTGTTTAACTCCTCACTGGAGGGGAGAGGAAATGGGGACAAGGAAGGGAGGGAACAACTGAGCTGTAGTGCTTTTTTACACTGTGCAATATTTGCAATCTTTGTTTTTTTCTTATATTCGACTGTATAAAAGGCTCTGGGATTTTATGTCTATGTGTGGGGTGGACTCGTAGGAAATGACGTAGGCAGAAGTTGGGTGTAACGCGATGCTACTTGAGAAGGGGAGATGGTTTTCCGTGTTAGTTCTGTTTACCTCGTAAGCTGTGTTCCTGGTTGCCATCCTTCACGGTGATGCTCCAAGTGTTAAGTTCATGACTGGAAGTAAGTTTCCTTAAATGTGTTTATTTTCCGATTCTGATGTTGGCCGCGGCTTTAGTTACATTCTACCGCGTTGTAGCACCATTTTTTTTTCATCTCGTGACTAGAGGCATGTGCCGCTGGCCGCTGCCATTATGTAGTAATTTTATTCGGCCACACGATGGCGCCAAAGTCCCTTTGTTTACAGTAGGAGTGGATGTTTCGGCTATGTATGACATTCTCACTGTGCTTATTGTGTCCTTTCTGTGTTTGGAGCAAGAGATGTAAGATTGGCATAGTTCAAATCATATATGTTGTGTTATGTGTATATTCAGATGGATGTGTTGGTTTATTTCATTAAATTCTTTATGTTTATCTTGGTGAAGCTGTTGCTGTATATATTTATATACTCATGGCAACTTGTTTGTTACTGCAGACTGCTGGCAACACTGAGCATCTAGGTGGCAATAAAACAGCTGGCGGTGACAATCCAGCAAAGTGGAAGCCTGTTGTCCTCCTTCCTGTATCCTGACCGATACACCATCTTGTTAGCTGCTGAACCTAAAAGAACTAGCCCTCACCAAGTACTCCTCAACATCGACTGTCCAATAATCACTGTGCAATATACTCAAATGTGCAATAGTATTTATCCATATTATATATTGTGTGTTTATATGTGTATATTTGTATATATGGTATATTTATGTTTAATCCTTATATCCTTAATCTGTAACATGCAATCCAACCCTCCACCTCGTGATGCTTAATTGACGTAATCAACTTTAATTTGATGCAGTGTGGAAAAAAAAAATGCACAGAAATAATTTTTTTTCCAAGAATAATTAAATAGATTCAACATCTTTCTTCAAAAGAACTGCAGACTGCACAGATGGTACCTTCCCAAAGGAAGAAGTACTATAGCTTACTAGGGTATATTAGACTTAACAGTTACTATATACAGTAATGGACTTCTATACATTTTACATCAGATTAAAACTTTGGGTGTAAGATTCACATCATTTTTTATTAAAAGCTCGACATTTTAAATGAGAATAAGAAAGAAAAGTATGTCTTTGTGCCCCCCTCTCCCTGTTAATGCCCTATCGGCCCCCTGGCAAAACTTTGCTAGATCCGCCCCTGCACAGTTACCAGCCGTCAGCTATGTAGAAAAAGATCCTGGTGTAGAAAGTAATATTAAATAAATTCTAACAACAGCTTATCAAGCGTAAACGTGCTGCTGTTGTTCATCCGCTGGTTTCCTCTTTCTGGCACGAGGTGAGCAATAAACAAACGAGAGAAGGACTCGCGACAGAAAAGCCGATCAGCTGATCATTGATCAGTTTCATGATTGAAGTAGCAGCAGGAGAGGGAGGGAGAGAATGAGAGGCAGTCGCTCCATATATCAGTTGTTAAGCTTAACGTGGGAATGCTTTACAAACATTCAGAGATGAATTTGCACATTTGTTTTACTTCTCTCTGGGATAACCTTCTCGGAGATGAAATGCTGGTTAGGTAGCGAGGCTACAAATACACACAGCCGCTCTATCACGTGAGCACACTGCTCCTACATGCTACGGTTATGAGCCGAGTTACGCCATATCCCAAGTTTTGTAGGGTGCTTTTTTGATATTTAATGGATTTAAAAAAAAAATAAAATTTCTCCGATATCCGATCCAGTAATTTACGTCAGTATCAGACCGATACCGATACGTAATATCGGATCGGTCCATCTCTAAAAATAACATGGGCACCACTGCCAAGCCCATTGCTAAAAACGGCCCAGTAAAGAACCCAGTAAACACGATGTTCCCTGCTGTCAGCGGTCACGCAGGAAGGTAGTGCAAGTGTCAGTCAGTGTAACAGTAAAAATACCTCATGGAAATGCTTCATTTCAGCAGGTTTCAACATAATCTAATCATTGGTCTAATACTAATATGCTAATCTTCTCTGCATAATATACATCCTCCCTCTAGGTACCATTTTCTGCAAATTTGATCTTGACTTTGACTGTTTTGCTGATGACACCCAGTTATATCTCTCCTGCAGGCCTGATTCAACCCTCCCTCCTCCTTCCCTTACTATCCAAATTAAAATCCTGGTTTAGCTCTAATTTTCTCAAGCTCAATGAGAATAAAACTGAAATCTTCCTTATTGGCTCGAAATCCAACCTTTTTGAAGGTGAACCATTTCTCACTCACCATCGATAACTCCACAGTTTTCCCTTCTCCTCAGGTTAAGAGCCTTGGTGTCATCCTAGACAGTTCACTCTCCTATAAATCGCACATCAATAATCTCACCTGTTCTGCCTTTCCATCTACGCAACATTAACAGATTACGTCCTTCTCTTTCCACCCAGTCTACGTCCATTCTTGTCCACAGTCTCGTTACCTCCCGCAGTGATTACTGTAATTCTCTTTTGCATGGTCTCCCTCATAAATCCCTCCATAAGTTTCAACTGGTTCAGAACTCTGCTGCTCGCATTATTACCAGAACCCCTCCTGCCAGCACATCACCCTGTTCTTCAGGAACTTCACTAGCTCTTCTGCTGACCTTCAAGGCCCTTCATAACCTTGCTCCTGCTTACCTGACTGACCTTTTAAGCACTATCTCTTCTGCCCGCTCACTTCGATCTTCTTCTTTTATCCAGCTTGCTGTGCCTTCTTTCCACCTCAGCACCATGGGAAGCCATGTTTTTATTGTTCTTCATTGTGTCATTGTTCTATTATGTGTTTTATCCTGTTGTACAGTGTCCTTGGATGTCTTGAAAGGTGCTTTCTAAATAAACTTTATTATTATTATTATTATTATTACTGATACCTAGTTTTCCTTCATGCATGAAATCCATAATAGTGACTTTCAACACAAACAGGAGGAAAAAATGAAAATTTATTCACAGAGAAATAAAAGTTTATTCCAAAATGAGCTGTCAAGATAGATTCTTCTGTTTGTCTCCTTAATGCAGTTTTAATAAGAAAGTTATTGTCCCCGTGACTGAACACCTCTGTTATTTTCCACGTGGTAAAAGTGCTTTAATCTATATCCAAGTACATTTATGTCTTACATTTATAACTTCAAGAACATTTGGGATTAGATGGTCATAAGAAACACAAATTCAACCCTCTAACTTTTACATTCAAGTTAAGTGATTCTCAAGCGTAGCCTAGAGAGCAATTGCCCTAATTTTTCCAGCAAAGAAAAAGCCAAGCTATTAATGGCTTAGCAAAGATAAGCCCAAACGGTGTTAATAAAAGATTGGATAATGATTTTTAAAGAACGGAGAGGGGACAGCACATAGGGCAGAAATAATTAATCACCTTGAATGGAAGTGGAGAGGAAAAGAGATGCAGAGCTGGGGAGGCACGAAAAGGCGAGAGAGGAGGGGAGATCAGGTGAAAGAAAAAGAGTCAAATGACTTAAGAGGAGGAAAGGGGAAAGGAAGGCAAAAGGTTAGGGGGAGACGGGGAAGAGATGAGAAAAAGATAAGGCCAGTACTATAAAAAGATACTGACACTGAGCAGCAATAATTAGTCTTCAGGTATGGATGGAAAGATAAGGATAAGAGAAAAAATAAAAGAGAGAGAAGACGGGATTGATGCAGGCGAGATGAGGGGGAAGAAAAAGGAAAAAAACAGTTTAGACATTTCCCATCAAGACTAATCTACGGAAGGAGCTTAAAGTTAATCATCACTGAAATTACAAGTAATCAAAAATAAAGGGTTTAGCAGTCTCAGTGCCCAGGCAGTACTTTTGTAACAATAAGATCACAGTGATTAGACTGACAGCAGCAGATAGAAGAGGGATGCCGCTTTTTTTAAAGGTACATCAACAAAGAAATTACATGCAGTTGAGTCCAGTGTGGAAATGTCACTGACGTTAACAAGGAGTGGATTCATGTCTGAAGCTCTGCTACCTGAACTTTTTTTGTCCAATGTTCTCCTGCAGTTCTGTCAGCTGTAGTCTGTCATGTTCCAAATATGACAGCCATTATAAACACAGCATTTAAACTCAGTTCTTTCAGTAACCTTTCTCTCTAAACATACTGATGAACTCAGTTATTTTGGGTATCTCACTTTATTCTACATTTGTTACCCCCCACAGTGGCCCGACATCCACTTCAAGCAGAAAGTGGAGGAGATGTGCAGGAGATGAGAAAGTGAGCAGGGTGCTCTCAAGCTTTCTTATTGGTGTCCATTATGCAGTTACCTGAGAAAAGTTGGGAAATATAAACATAATCATGTCTTGTTGTTGGCTGTCATCCTGATTTTGACTGAAGTGTATTGGTACACAATCATGCTATATTCCAAAATTCTGGTAATATTACCATGTACCATAGTCCATGTACTATACACTCAGAAAAATAAAGGTGCCAACTGGAACCAAAAGTGGTTCTTTAGACTGATGCCATAGAAGAACCTTTTTTGGTGCCACAAAGAACCTTTCAAACAATGGTTCTTTGAAGAACCATTTCTTTCAGTGGTTCATTGAAGAACCATTAAAGGTGCCCCAAAGAACCATTTCTTGATGGTTCTTTGGGGCACCTTTAATGGTTTTTCAAAGAACCATTTTTAAAAAGGTTCTTCAAATGGTTCTTTAAAAGAACCATTTTAAAGAACCTTTTTTGAGTGGTTCTTTAAAAAACCATTTTAAATCTTTCAAAATAAAATGCATCATAAATTGCATTTGAGCAGGGTAAAATAAATACGAGCACAGCATAGACATATATTAATGGTTTATTGTCATTTTGTAGTTACCAAAAGACAAAAAGGCATTTTAACCCTCAGCACAACATCACTACTAATACATGTCACATATTAGTGTTTTAAACAGTAATAATTAAATATATTGGCTATACTATCTATCTATATACACACACATATACATATACACACACACATATATATACATATATATATATATATATATATATATATATATATATATATATACTATATCTACAGATAACACAACAAATAATACATGTATTGTTTAATTAATAAAACATCAGAAAGTGATAAAACACGTTAGAAATAGCTTCATAACAGACCAATAAATCAACACATTTTCATCAGCAGATGTTTGCATGTTCAGTAAAAACATTTCAACAACAAGTTTATGATTAAAATGATCAATGAACTTCAGCCTTACGCTCTGTAATGTACTTTTCATGTTGTACTCATGGCCCTTTGTTAGTCCAGTTTAGGACAATGTCTCTGACGTATGTTTCATATCAAATATATGTCATATCAAAACAAACCCACACCTGCAGTTGTTTCAGTTTTTCACTGGCGTTTCCTGTCAGCTGGTCAACCTCACTCAGGCGGACATCCATATCAGCCAACCAAACGACAAGTTCCTCCCTTTGTGCTTCAAATCCCTCCCACTCTGAGACAAGGAGCTGAAAGAGAGAGAAAAGAGTCAATTATAAAGAAGAGAGAAAAGTGAAACCCTCCTCAGAAGGTCTGACTCGCATACCTGCAGTTGACCTGTGATGGACTCCAGTTTGGCGTTCACGTCATCCCTCGCCGATGCCAGCAGCAGAGTCTGCAGGGTGCCCTGGAAGAGCTGAGTTAATGTTCGACTCCTCCTGGTCAGGCTCTCCAGCTGGATGACCCGAGGTCTCCCCTCTCGCCGCTGCCTCTGAACACACAAACACAAATTGCATCTGAAGCAGGAGGTGCAGATTTTTTTTGCTATTCTTTTCTAAATCCAGGCTTGATCACGTGGAGGTATTTGGAAAATTGTTTTGGCCAGTGGACGACTGTTGTCTTGCAGAAAGTCAAATCAATCAAACATATGCGATACACAATCAATTCACAAGAACACATTGTAAAAAATAAGTCCAGTTCTTGCCTGATTTCAAGTGAAATCTGCATCAAAACAGGGTGACAGAAGTAAAACGAGTGCACAAAGCCTCACTTTGTACAAGCCTGCTATTACAGTTCTCCTCTATGCAGACGACTTTCCTGTTTTCAAGGCACAACTTGGATCTGCTGTACGAATCTTATGGATACACACTAAATGAAATAATAGTGTGCATGACTCCAGATTCTGATCCCTCATCCTAATATGGTCCCAACATAGCAACAGCAATAAAGCAAATGTTGAGGCTTCAAAATACAAAGTCCATAAACCAATGGCTGACATGGGTTTTATCATAAGGGTGATAAATATACAGATTTCAGTCTGTCTTAGAGATTTGATTTTCATTTACCTGCAGATGCACTATACATACCTGCTCCATGGTTTTTCACAACATTTTGCATATCACTATTTAATACAGGAAGTACGTGAACTAAAACATGTCATCGGTCTTTGTGAGAGGACCATATTAATGAAACAAACCTCAATGACATCATAGGGATCCCTAAAGATGCTCCTGCTGCTTCTCTTCCTCCTCATCCTAAGCTTCCTTCTTCTTGTCCTCGCCTTCCATCCAATTGTAATTCAATCTAATTGTGTTTCTGCCCCTCCTCTTCCTCATTTTGTTGGAGCTGTGAACACAGTTAATGTGAATCTGGATTAATTTGTGCAAACAAGAAAAATCTACAGCTTTTTGGTCAGAGGTGCTCTTGTGATTTAAGCCGGGTAGAGTAGATTTATGTGTTGATGCTACCTGCTTCAGCTCTGGCTGCTGAGTGATATTTACACCCTGGCTGGATTACAAACTTTAACCATGTGCTGAACTTTGGCCCAGCGTTGATACCTCTTGTTAGTATAACGACCTCTTCTTAGCTTGTATGTATGATGGTGGATAAATGAAATATACAAAAAAATTTAACTATATTACAAAAGAACATCTACCTTGGAAACATCAAATGACCGGAGCATAACTTGTCAACTAGTCCGAAACTAAGTTATGCAGGAACAGTCAAAGACACACCTTCTCATGTTTGAAACCATTGTTTGAAAGGTTCTTTGTGGCACCAAAAAAGGTTCTTCTATGGCATCAGTCTAAAGAACCACTTTCTATTCATTTCTATATAATTCTATTAGACAATAAAGAGTTATCTAATCTAATTATTCATTCAAAACACTTATGCATAGCTGTATTTTATACAGCTCATACAGAATTCAAAGTACAGGTTCATGTGAGTATTTAATGTACGGCTCAGATCTACAGACTTTCAGAGTTTCTAGAGCAGACACAGAGCTCACGTCATAACAGGCTTCAGGCGCCATTTTAGTGACTTTAACAATATATTAAATTTTAATTTCGGTCTAGCTGACATTAGGTTATGTACGCAGCACGCAATTGAACCACATATTTTAGAAGCCAAAGGTTCAAATTAGCTGGGAGCAGCTTCACTTTATTAAAATTTAAAACTAAAGTACAGTATTTGAATGTGTGTATTGTGTCTACTGTTTGTTAACTCACCATATTCATAATGTGTTTGTGGGGTTAGGGGTGTGTGTGTGTGTGTGTGGGGGGGGGTTAGGGTCTTTAGGCTTTGGCCCCCACCCTGCCACCAGTATATTTTTAAGCAAATATTTCTAACTTTTATTTGAATATTCAGTTTCCTACCATCTTCTCTTAAAGGGTAATTGCCAGGTAACCTGCCCTCCCCCTTCGCACACACATGCACACAAAGAAAACACACAGTATAATTCACAGCCTCATTATAGTGAATAAATATTTATGCCATTTACACCATCAAACTTAGGTTGCTAAGGATGAAGAACCTTTTGTTCTTTAAAGAACCATTTGTAATAGCTGAAGAACCATCCACAAAATAAAAAGGTTCTTTGACGTATGATGGTTCTTTAAAGAACCATGAAGCCATCTGAAGAACCATTTAAGAACCATAATTTTTCTGAGTGTAGGGTAAGGAGTCAGTGGTCTGTGATATGTTTCATCTGATAAATGTCTTGTTGGTCATGTGTAGGTAATCGGGGAAACAAACGGTTTGATCTAAAAACAGAAAACATAGATAGTGTCCTACAGAGCAAATTAACGTACCGCCTGAAATAGGGTCTATATGCAGAATAGTCTATAGAACCATTGTGATTTACACATCAGTCACCATGCTATTTCAATTTGAAATAAAAGGCAGCAATGGTATTTGTTCATAGCATGGGGCTTTATGCATTCCTGTAGATGCGTATGCATACTCATGTGCATGTTGTTTTTCCATTCAGAGTCCCACTGTGGCAAAAACAAACAAGTTATTATTCCTGCTGCTTTCTTTCCTTTATATCAAATCTTTAAACAAATAGATTTTTTTTTTAGCAATAATTTATACACACACACACACACACACACACACACACACACACACACACACACACACACACACACACACACACACACACACACACACACACAAAACATTGGTCATTGGCATGCTGAAGGGGCCATACTGTGACGGGGATACAAAGTGGAGGCTTTCCTCACAGGGGGCAGCTTTGGTTTTGTAACCAAATGTTGCAATATGGAAACCAATAAAGCGGTGCCAATCGAAGTCAACAAGAGCCACTTTGAAGTTTTGTAACAGGCAAAACTGTAAATTTTCATCCTGGAGCAGCTGCGATTTTTGAACCTGCAACATAGAATGGCTTTTTTTTTTTTTTCATCTGGAGCATATATACTATAATTTAACTCCTTGATCAAAGCCTGCTTCATTGCACACAGGACCAGGGCCTTCCCATAAGAGATCCAGGGCTGCCAAAATGCCTTGTCCCACCTGAGTTCCATGGAAATACAACATGTTGAGTTCAAACTTGACAGCGTAATTGTTGTGGGTGGCATTCAGTGTCCCCTCAATGTCAAAGTTACTGACTTTGGTTTGGCAGACAGTGCATTGTCTGCAGTGGTTTCTGGTGTCTGTGTGCAGACGATTCGTTACAGGGCACCACAGGTCATTCTACAAATTACAGATTTGGAATATCGTCTATGATGTTCTGGTGTTTATCAGACACACTCAAGGCTAGCCATCAGACTATGCCCTGGATGGTATGGATACTCCATATCATTATGTACTAGAAAACCGCAGCTAACAGAGCTGGAGATTTAAGTCTGGAGAAGAATTCTAGCCACAGGAAATGACACACAGAAAGCTTAAGTGTCTTGATAACCTTGATCAATTAAAGGAGATAAAAACAGAACACCACAACGATGGCCTCTCTAAGAGTTCCCCCAGAGACACCTACATTGATATAAAGAGCACAGAAGGCCAAAACCTTGTGGTCTTTCCACAGCAAGGCATCGATTTAAATATCCAAAACCCAGCTGTCTAACTCCTATGCTTAAGCACAGCAATGAAGAGGTCAACATTCAGTCTGAGACCAAAAACAGCAAAATCATAGATGCAAACTTTCCAAACCCTAAACCAGTCAGAGCAGATGACTGTCCCTCCCTGAACTCAGTTCTGCCAAAAAATGAAATTTTTTCTTCCCACGGTTGCCAAATACTTGCTCATAAGGAACTGTCTGATTGGTGGCGTGGAAAATACTCTAGGGGAAATAGCTATTCGTAACTTGCAAATGCAATGGACTTGCACTCATATAGTGCTTTTCTATTGTTACTGACTATAAGTGCTTTTAACTCACTCGACATTCACACAGAACTTTATTTTATACACTTCAAACACTTTACCTACTTCCCACCCATGGCCAATTTAGAATGAACAATTAACCTAGCATGTATGTCTTTAGATTATGGGAGGGCCAGAAAATGTATTGCTGTAAGGAAACAGAGCAACATGATATGACAAAATGATCCAAAACCACAGTTTTCCTTGATTTAACCCATGCTGGTGGATCTGAACTCCACCTGAATACATACAGTGGGGCAAAAAAGTATTTAGTCAGCCACCGATTGTGCAAGTTCCCCCACTTAAAATGATGACAGAGGTCAGTAATTTGCACCAGAGGTACACTTCAACTGTGAAAGACAGAATGTGAAAAAAAAAATCCATGAATCCACATGGTAGGATTTGTAAAGAATTTATTCGTAAATCAGGGTGGAAAATAAGTATTTGGTCAATAACAAAAATACAACTCAATACTTTGTAACATAACCTTTGTTGGCAATAACAGAGGTCAAACGTTTACTATAGGTCTTTACCAGGTTTGCACACACAGTAGCTGGTATTTTGGCCCATTCCTCCATGCAGATCTTCTCGAGAGCAGTGATGTTTTGGGGCTGTCGCCGAGCAACACGGACTTTCAACTCCCGCCACAGATTTTCTATGGGGTTGAGGTCTGGAGACTGGCTAGGCCACTCCAGGACTTTCAAATGCTTCTTACGGAGCCACTCCTTTGTTGCCCGGGCGGTGTGTTTTGGATCATTGTCATGTTGGAAGACCCAGCCGCGTTTCATCTTCAAAGTTCTCACTGATGGAAGGTGGTTTTGGCTCAAAATCTCACGATACATGGCCCCATTCATTCTGTCCTTAACACGGATCAGTTGTCCTGTCCCCTTGGCAGAAAAACAGCCCCATAGCATGATGTTTCCACCCCCATGCTTCACAGTAGGTATGGTGTTCTTGGGATGCAACTCAGTATTCTCCTTCCTCCAAACACGATGAGTTGAGTTTATACCAAAAAGTTCTACTTTGGTTTCATCTGACCACATGACATTCTCCCAATCCTCTGCTGTATCATCCATGTGCTCTCTGGCAAACTTCAGACGGGCCTGGACATGCACTGGCTTCAGCAGCGGAACACGTCTGGCACTGCGGGATTTGATTCCCTGCCGTTGTAGTGTGTTACTGATGGTGACCTTTGTTACTTTGGTCCCAGCTCTCTGCAGGTCATTCACCAGGTCCCCCCGTGTGGTTCTGGGATCTTTGCTCACCGTTCTCATGATCATTTTGACCCCACGGGATGAGATCTTGCGTGGAGCCCCAGATCGAGGGAGATTATCAGTGGTCTTGTATGTCTTCCATTTTCTGATGATTGCTCCCACAGTTGATTTTTTCACACCAAGCTGCTTGCCTATTGTAGATTCACTCTTCCCAGTCTGGTGCAGGTCTACAATACTTTTCCTGGTGTCCTTCGAAAGCTCTTTGGTCTTGGCCATGGCGGAGTTTGGAGTCTGACTGTTTGAGGCTGTGGACAGGTGTCTTTTATACAGATGATGAGTTCAAACAGGTGCCATTCATACAGGTAACGAGTGGGGGACAGAAAAGCTTCTTACAGAAGACGTTACAGGTCTGTGAGAGCCAGAGATTTTCCATGTTTGAGGTGACCAAATACTTATTTTCCACCCTAATTTACGAATAAATTCTTTACAAATCCTACCATGTGAATTCGTGGATTTTTTTTTCACATTCTGTCTCTCACAGTTGAAGTGTACCTCTGGTGCAAATTACTGACCTCTGTCATCATTTTAAGTGGGGGAACTTGCACAATCGGTGGCTGACTAAATACTTTTTTGCCCCACTGTATGTGTCATCTCAGGACACGCAACAGCCTCTGTTATTGTTCACATTACAGTTTGTACGCAAACACACACTCTGGGATTCTGAGTTCTCAGAAAGTTATGGATGGTTTTGGTACTATACAGTAAATTTGAAATCACAGATGCACCATGGTGGCCTGAGGCAATCTGAGTGTCAGCTCTATAACTGCAAGGTCAAAAGTTCATGCCTCCGTGGCCCGGCCAGGCTGTGGAAATGTTTTCAGTAAGCCAACATAGTGTGTCTGTGGTAGAGGTGCAGACTTTCTGGCTGGAAAAACTTTTTCTCACTAATAAATATATAATGCTGATAAAGCTGATAATACTGAGTGAGGATGTATATAATAATGCTTCAACCTCTATGGCTCAATTGTTCTTTTGATGAGTTGTTGTTAACATGGGGGAATATATCGATTAAACTGTAGTGCAGTAACCTTTTACTCAGGACCTTCCCAAAACGACGAGATAATTAAAAACTTCAAAATAATTTTCTTTCTACACAAAATATGGTACTGTATGCAGTGTTATGTTGTCAAATGTTTAAAAGAGTCTACTCTTCTTCAGTCAATGGTGTTTCTCGATATAATACAATATGATATTTGGGCATTTATATATAACCAGTATGCCAAAAAAAGAAGGACAAGAATGTAAATAATATAAACTCCTCTGCAATTGGAGGCATGTCCAACAACAACGCTGCCACTAGATAATTCACAACATGATCTAAATAAAGCACAAATTCAGACGTTCGTTGGCAGAACACACCTGCTAGAGTTGTTCATATAAAAATAACAAGTGATCAGGCATTTATTTTGAGTCTCAGTCTCTCAGAAAGGAAATCAGAAAAAGAAAAAATAGACACTACCTGAGAAAAATCTAATGAGAACAGCAACATTAAACACTTGTCCCTGGTTATTTTTGGCTTTGACATCAAAATGATGTTTAAGACTAGTTTATTAAATGTTGTTAGGTTCCTTTCATGTCCTCTCTCCTGTCTAATCAGCCATGTCTTTCTGTTTGTTAGCTTTGCTCTGTGTCTAAGGCCATGCATTTGTGTCAAGTTTGCATGTTTCTGTCTCAGTATTCGTTGTTTCTTGTTTTATTGTAATGACTAACTTCCTGATTATTCTTGATTTGCTCCTGCTGTGTTTTCCAACTGTTTCCATCTCCCTTGTTTATTTAAAGTGCTGTTGTTCCTCTTGTCTTTGTCAGAGCGGACTGTTCACATTTTAGTTTCCTTGTCTTCTCTCCCCTAGTGTCTCCTAGCTCCTCTGAGGTTTTAGTTACTTTACTTTTGGACTTTTTTTGCTTTTTGGAATTTTTGTTTTTTGTTCTCGCAGTCTTCATCAGCTCAAAAAACCAAAAACAAACCCTTTTGTTTAATTGCATCTTCCTCTCAGTGTCTGCATTTTAGGGGCTTGTTCACCACACACCCTAACACTCTGAAAAATGACTTGCCCCTCAGTTCCCACAATATCAGTTATGACCAAATGAAGCACTACGATACCCGTCCTGTGGTAACAGTTATCAAGACTGCATCAGTTTGTCCTGTAATGTAGGTCTGACACTACAGGAGCTAAATGGGACTGGTGTTAAAATTTTCTGTCAAATCTCAAACATGCACACACAATATCTGGAAGTAGCACTTTAAACACATGACAAGATATTAAGGTTATTGTGCCAAGGGGAGCGATAGGCAGTTTCATGAGATCTTATTAGGGGTGAAAATGACAGACAAAAATAGAGACTTGAGCCTGAAAAATTTGCTGGTTGGTTGTTTGCTTTGACGGAGAGCATGGGTTCCTGCTCTGCAGATTGCTTCACCTGTTTTCTATCAGAAGTCATTACCATGTGGACCAGATCTTCAGGTCATAGTGAATCATTCACAAATGTTTCTCCTGCAATCTTCCGCTTCCCATGTTTGTTCCCTGTTCCCAGCGATTCCATTCAGAGCTTAAGGACAGACCGCACTCCCCAGCTTTTTGCCTCCTTCCAGAAATTCAGTCTCTATTGTTTGAAAAGGCTTCCTAGGATCCCGAGCTCTCACCAGCTAACTACGTGCCGTCCTGGAACTCCTCAGCCTGTAAGACAGCTGTCTTCCTCCATCCCGGACTCAGGCACCTCCCATTCTCTCACAGTCTGCCTCACAGTCTAGCCCACAGCTTAGACTGACAACGCTGAGCCAGTGAACAAACCCAAATCTGCCCTTTGAGTTAAATAAAGACTTTAAACCTGCTGTTACTGTTGCTCAGCTTTACAACACAGCTGCAGATTAGCTTGTTTTTTCATCAAATTACATCCCCTCATTGATTTCAGATAATCTCATCGAATTGTTCAGTTGAAATCAGGTGACTTTCAACGTTAAGTCAAGTTCCATAACCCATTCTTCAATAACTTCTGCTGTGTTGGAAGATATCTCATACTCTCTCTGTGCCATCAGTACATACTGTTGGCATGAAGCGGTGTACATGAATTGCAACAATGGCTAAGTCGAGTGTTCCAGTTTCCCAAAAGAACTTTTCCTTGACCATTGTCACCGTCTTCTATTGGACCACGATCTTACACTCATGTCTCTATCCAGGGTTTTAATAGTTTTGCAATTTTCATTAGTTTTTATTTTTATTTAGTTTTGACTTCAGATTTTCTTTTTTATATCAGTTTTAATTAGTTTTTACCAATTGTTTGCTAGTTTAGTTTAGTTTTTATTTTTTTTGAAAATCCTTAGTTTCAGTTTAGTTTTGATTAGTTTCAGTTATAGTTTTAGTTGTGTTTGCAATAATTAAGTGTAACAAAATCCCAGTTTCATCATATCAGTCATTCTCTTCTGCTTATCCTTGGGTATGTTGCTATTCCAGCTACCATACCCTGCACCCTGGACAGGTCGCCTGTCTGTCGCAGGGCTAACACGCAGAGACAGACAACTCACATTCCCACCTATGGGTTCTTTAAATAAATAAATAAATAAATAAATAAATAAAGGCAGATGAACAACCATTGATACCAGGCAATGATAAAATGTATATCTTGGCCCCAATGAGACTATTAACTCTTGCAGCACCGGGTGTTCGTAATTTTGGTTCAAGTGAATTGATAAACTTTTTGAAGGCAATTGACTCACACAGTTATGTAGATATTCCAGTCCTGTTGTCTCGGGATGCATCACGCTGCCTTGCCTGGGGTTAGCTTCTGTTTCTGGGGATGAGGGTTGAGTGTGCTCCCTTACCTTCTCAAGGTAAGCTAGGTTAGCCTTCTTGTGTGAGCTTTTCAAGTGCACTTTAAGGTTTGTGGGATTTTTTTCCCTTTAGAAATGTCCCTCATAATTTGTCTCTTTCCACTACAAGACACTTGCTTTATCCAAAACACAGTCATATTCAAAGTAATCCCAAATTGGACTCTGGCGCTTTCTCCCGACTTTTCCTGACATGATTCTGCGCGTGGACGGAGCAGCAACACAGACGACTCGACTAACATACTGCCACCTGCTGGCATAATGAGACACAGCAAGAAAAAACTCTGGAAACTAAACTTCATTTTCACCCTTGACTATTGTATGACACGCACACATCAATGAAAACTAAACACATTTTTGCTATAAATTCAGTTAATTTTAGTTAGTTTTGTGAACACTCATTACAGTTTTAGTTAGTTTTCCTTTTTTTGTTTTTATTTTTATTTCCATTAATGAAAATGTTTTTTCACTTCTAGTTTTCGTTATTTCGTTAGTTTTAGTTTTGTTCATGTTTGGATTACTTTTAGTATGTATGAATTTCTACATACGATGAGCACTCTGCAAGACCTACCCCTTAGGAGGTGGTCCTGCAAAGACGTGTAGCCTTTATCAAAGTTGCTCCTAACCTTTCTCAACTTAAAGACCTGATCGTGTATTTGCTGTCTAATACAGTCTTACCATCCTTTTTAATTTTATAAGAAATAATCTAATTTTCTCTTCAGAATCAGTACAACTAAAATATTTTTGTAGCAAAATTGAAGTTTTGTCCTGACTACAAAACGTCTCATGATGAGCAAGTTTACTGTCTTCATTAATACTTTATAGACATTTTGGCTAAGGTCCAGAGAACAGTACCACTTGTCTTTATTTGGTGTTATGTAGTTTTTGCCCTCTGTTGTGTTGTTTTATTTAAAAGGTGCTCTTGGCTGAATACTTGTCAAATGCTTGACACTTCCAGAGTTTTAACTTCCATTTGTAAATGAAAAGATTTACACGGGTGAGACACACCAAAAGCTAACAAGATTCTTTTTTTTGACGCTTAAAGAAAATTTCAATTTTTCATCTGGTATTTTTCCCATAAATGTGGCTATTTTGATCCCTGAGATTTTACTAATTTAGAACACCTTGCATGCATCCCATTTCTCCCAATTAGATCCTTAACTCGTGTCTTTCCTTGTCCTTTAGACAGTAAAAACAATCAAAGAGAAAGGAAATGGGGTTAAAGGTTTTTTGTAGCAAGTTTCGATTAGTTTAACAATTATCCGAGTCTCTTATATGTCGAATCATTAATAATACTTGTGATCTGGGTGCAGTAAGTGTAAATAGATCTTATTCTATTCAGATTTAATGTGGAGGGCGTCTACAGTTCTGACTTACAATATAATTTCAGTGCTTCTTTTCAACTGTGTAGCTTTCCACCTTCTCACAATTAAAAACTTTACAGTCCCCTACTTGTACAAAAAATATGCAGAACAACTAACTTGAGGTCTTCCTGGTCAGTGTTGCAGTCTCAGGCTTGATAAAGGACATATGAATTTGTTTAATAAACCTCACTGGACCAGAAAAGGATGACGGTCGACTTTGCCGTATCTCTGAGGACACACAGCCAGAGAAGCAGCAATAAGAAAATAGGAACAAGCTGGCGCAGGAAGCAGAACAAATCAGAATGAAGGTATCAGCGGCTCTGACATGTACGGGCATGTTTTGATGGAAACAGTTACAATTTCTTGTCTAATTTAAAATGTTTGGAGGGATCATTTGCTTATGAATTATTGATTTAGGAAGCTCAGATGAATGGCTTTTTCACTTTACCAAAGTCACCTGCTGCCTCTGGCAGATATGATTTCACT
The DNA here is from genome assembly GCF_057381845.1 of Rhamphochromis longiceps. Taxonomy (NCBI): domain Eukaryota; kingdom Metazoa; phylum Chordata; class Actinopteri; order Cichliformes; family Cichlidae; genus Rhamphochromis; species Rhamphochromis longiceps. The sequence continues at coordinate 23,622,178 of NC_140558.1, forward strand.
TGACATTTTGCATATGGTGTAAAGTCTCAGTCATGCTTTGCAATTCAATGAGCTGAGGTGGTGAAACCACAGCTAAGTTAGTGAACTAGTTCATCAAATTAGTCTGGTTATGCAGAGATTACCTGTGAGCACAGACCTGGAATAATGTTGTGTTGGCAGGTTCTGGCCAGTTGAAATTGTAAAAAATATTAATGTTGATTTGATTACAAGGAAAATTTACATGTAAATTTGTTACATAAGTAAAATTTTACATTTAATGCAGTACAGTCAAATGAAATGTACCTGATTGATTTACATGCAGTTTATATCGAGCATAACTGCCAAGAATAACTTTTTTAGTGTGCAGTGTGTGAATTGTGCATGTAGGTGGAATTTCATAGTTGACCTGGGAACTTAAATAACAGACAAACACAGAAAAACCTATGGTTTCATGTGCTGTAATTATTAATCATTTTGCAGCATAATCTATGCCACTTTGAACATCAAAACCAGCAGATGAGATCTTGGCCGTCATTAGATCAGAATCAGAATGTGTATTTTTCTTAATAACTTGGCAGTCTTGGCAATCAGAGAACAAAAAATTATAATTGCAAATGACACACTTCAAAAACTATTTTTCCCATCTTTTGTCCAAAGTACAGTGTCTGGGCAGGGTTATGGTTATCGCCTATGATAATGTAGACCACAGAGGATTATAATACAGGATTGGAAACAATGGTTACATTAGCACAAGTTTCAGCTAAAAGAGCTCGGTACAGAGGCCAATACTAAGTGTCTCAGTGCAGGTAAAGAGGGTGGAGGTTCTGTGATGCCAGCACATCATTATATTCGTTATATTTTTACTGTATAATTCCTCAGCTGTTATTATTCTGATTGTTACCTTTATATCATGCTAGTCTTCTACAGCAAATACAATTGTGCTTCAAATAAAGCTGATTTAAACATCTATGAACAATGCAGATAAAAACTGTATTCAAGAAATGCATCTGTTGGATTATTTTCTTTATGTATTCACATTTACAATACAGCAGGAACTCAGCGTAATTGGCAATCCACAAATATAATCAAACAGTATATGAGCGACTTTGGTCTTTGCGATGCATGGCGCTCCCTTCACCCCACCAGTAAGGAATATACTTTTTTCTCACATGTCCATCACTCTTACTCTCGTCTGAATTATTTTTTGGTCAGCAGCTCACTGCTAAGCGACATTTCAGACACTGAGATTCATCCTATAGCTGTCAGCGATCATGGTCCTGTATCTTTAACACTAATGCACAAGAATAATACTACGCCAAGTAAAAACTGGAGATTTAATATATCACTACTTAAAGATGAAGACTTTATTAAATATTTTAAAAAAGAGTGGCACTTCATATTTAGACTATAATGACACTCCCGAAACATCAGCTTCTGTTCTATGGGAAGCAGGGAAAGCTGTGATGAGGGGTAAAATAATTTCTTTCTCATCACATAAAAAGAAAAAAGAAAACAAAAATATTCAGGAATTAGAAAAAAATATCAAATCACTAGAAGAAGCCTACGCGTCCCACCAAGATCAGGAAACATTGAACAAAATACGCAAAAACCCCCCAACTAGAATTAAATGAGATAATTGATAAAAAAACAAAATTCTTAGTACAAAGACTACGCTTACAAAATTATGAACATGGTAATAAATCCGGTCAATATCTAGCAAACCAGCTAAAAATAAATAAAGAAAAAACAACTATATGTGATGTTCAAGATTCATCTGGGAACACAATATATGAACCGATACAAATAAACAACATTTTCAGGGATTTCTATAAAACGTTGTATTCACCACAAATAAACCCATCTAAAAAAGAAATTGATCAGTTTTTGGACAACATAACTCTTCCAAAATTATTAGACACTCAAGCAATGGCACTGGATTCACCACTGACACCAGGCGAACTCCAGGAAGCCCTGATAAGTATGCCCAATAATAAGGCTCCAGGTCCAGACGGCTTTCCTGCAGAATTCTACAAAGAATTCTGGACGATTCTAGCACCAGTTTTCTACCGAACGTTGTTGGAAATCAAAGAAAAGGGCAGACTTCCATCAAATATGAATTCTGCAAACATTAATCTCCTGCTAAAACCAGGCAAAGACCCTGTATATCCCTCAAGCTATCGTCCAATATCCCTTATAAATGTAGACCTTAAAATAATCTGCAAAGCTCTCTCAAAGAGACTGGAGAAAATAACCCCCCCTTTTAATTCATCCTGACCAAACTGGTTTCATAGGCACTCATCAACAAATACACGTAGATTACTTAATTTGATAGACTACTCATACAGTAAAAACCTAGAAACTACAATATTCTCTTTAGATGCAGAAAAAGCATTTGACAGAGTTAACTGGAAATTTCTATTTGCAACTTTACACAAATTTGGTTTTGGATCCTCTTTCATAAACTGGTTAAAAATATTATACGATTCCCCAACAGCTTGTGTCAGAACAAATGACCAGACATCCTCCAGCTTCTGTCTCTTGAGGGGCACCAGGCAGGGATGCCCACTCTCCCCTTCACTGTTTGCAATTTTTATTGAACCACTAGCAGCAGCAATTAGACAGAATTCAGTAATTAAGGGCATAAAATGCAAGAACGTGGAACATAAAATCAGCCTTTATGCGGATGATGTGTTACTCTTTCTCCAAAATTCACAAACCAATATCTCTGGGGTGATTGAATTGATAAACTCTTTTGCAAGAATATCAGATTACTCAATTAACTGGTCAAAATCTACAGTTCTACCGATTAATTGCTCCCTCCATAATTCCTCTTCTACACCACTGCAATCGGGAAATATAAAATATTTAGGTATTAATGTTTCTCCCAAGCTTGCAGATCTAACTAAATTAAACCATATCCCACTTTTAAAGAAGGTAGAAGATGATCTGGCTAGATGGAAATGTCTACCCATATCACTCATGGGAAGGGTTGCCGCTATAAAAATGATGGTCTTACCAAAAATAAATTATTTATTCTCAATGATCCCAACTAAACCGCCACAAGATTGGTTCAGATCTCTAGATTCATGTATGTCCAAATTCCTTTGGAAAAATAAACCCCCACGTATAAGCTTAAAAACACTACAAAAGACCAAGGATAAAGGAGGATTAGAACTACCTAACTTTCAGCACTACTTCTTAGCCAACAGGCTTCAGTTTATCTCAGGATGGCTAAAACATACCCTCTTAGATGAACCTTGGCTAGATGTACAAGCACTTTGCAATAATCTAGAGATTTCAGATCTACCATTTATCAGCTCAAACATCCAACGACATGAATGCTTTAAAAGCATCAACATCAGCTCTTCTCTGACAGCATGGTGGGAGTTTCTAAAATTGACGGAGTCTTCATTAATCCCATGCAAACGTACACCTATCTGAAACAACCCTGACATATTACAAAACAATAATATGATAAACTTTTCAGATTGGAGTGGTAAAGGAATCAAATATTTAGAACATATACTAGAAGGAACAGAATTTATTTCATTTGACAGACTAGTTACATAATATGGGATCAACAAGAAAAGATTTTTAGAATATCAACAAATTAAATCCATAGTAAAAAAGAAATTTAAACCGGGTCAAGTTGAACTACAAACACCACCAAGTGTGGTTCAATTTCTTACTCTTAAAACCTCCAAATTACTATCCAAAATATACAGAACGCTTTCTAAAACAGATGAATCAATATCACTTCCTATTGCAAAATGGGAAGCGGATTTATCAGTTAACTTAGACCAAAACTTCTGGTCTCAGATTTGCTTAAAAACCTTTCATCTAATTAGAAATCCCAGTCTTCAATTAATTCAATACAAAATACTACATAGAGTGCACTATACAGGTCATCGGATGTTCAAGATGGGCTTTACGTCTACCAACAACTGCTCACACTGTCAAACCAATACACCGGACAATTATATCCACGCTCTTTGGTTCTGTCCACCAGTTCAGAAGTTTTGGCGCGAGATATGTGAAGACTTATCAAAGTGTCTGAAATGTAACATTCCAACTTCCCCTTTAGTGTGTTTGTTGAGCAGCTTAGATAATGTCACTACAGATAAGAATATAGCCCATATGGTTTTCACTGCCCTATGCATAGCCAAGAAAACAGTCTTCATGAACTGGAAAAATAAAAAGAATCTTAATTCTAACCAATATAGAAATTATCTATTAGATTTCATTAGTCTCGATACAGCCTCTGCCACCACATCAGATCAATTGCTCTAGGCTCCTTTGATTAGCTCCATCACCTAGTGGGGGTGGGGGGTCCCACCTTCGCTGTTGTGATTGGTGTGGGGGTAGGGACAGGCTTAGGGCGTCGGGGGGTTCCCCAGGAGCATCTTCCTTGGGGGGCTCAACCCGGGGTAGCGGTCATGGCCTATTAGGGGCTCTGTTGGCTCTTAGGTGGAGGTTTGCTCGTGGCTGCGTGTAGCGGGGCCAGGGGAGGGTCTGTGCTGACGGACGTGGGTTACTGACCTGGTAGCCTGGCTGCCCCTGGGTGGGTCCGGGACGGGCGTGAGGTTCTGGGGGCGCTCCGTCTCTGGGCTGGGGCCCTGGCTGGGCCTCAGGGGCTTGGGTCCTGATTGGTATGTTGCTGGGGTTGTGGGCGGGTGGGTGTATGGGGGCCCGGCCCTGGCGCAGGGTGCCACCAGTGCATCGAGCCACCTGGGGGGCTCTTCAACTGGTGGGGGAGGTTGTTACACCTTGCAGGAGCTCTCCTCTCTTCAGGAACTCACTCTGCAGGAGGGGGAGATACAGGAGAGGTGGAGAGGTGGAGGAAGATCTCAGCCTGGGCGTCTATTGTCTTGTGTAGTCTGGAACATGAGTGGATGATGGGGTGGGTGCAGTTTTCTCTGTGGTGGGGTTGGGTGGGCTGTCCCGGGCTCTATGGGGCCGGGCGGCGCTGCTGTTCTGGGCCCCGGTCCGGATGGGCCTGGGCCCCCTTTTCCTGGCGGGTTGCGGAGTATGGGGGTGCCTACTGGGGTCAGCGGGGGAGCTGGCCCCAGGAAGGGGTCACTTGCCCCTCCCTTCCTTCCCTCCCCATCTCCGGCTGCCTCCCTCTTTCCGCTCCACCACAATCACCCACACATGCAGGGCCTTGGGGTAAAGGTGTGTCACCAGGGTGCAGGGGAGGCATCCCCCCCTCTGTCCCCTTCTGGCTTCTTGTGCCCCAATTATATCTCACAACTTAGACATTCACATTACTCACACTCTCATAACACATACATATAGGATCTTGGGGGTGGGCACGCTACACGGACTCCAAAAGACCATCAGGGTGTACACCTCACCCCTGGCGTCGTTGCCCACCTCTCAATTTTAAATACACGTAGACACTGAGGGCTATCAGGAGGGGCTATGCGCTTACCTGCTGCTCTCTGGCAGGTAGCTCCATGCCCTCCTGGGTTTTAAATGCACCTTAGAACACTCATGCATCTACACTACATCTGAGCGGGCAGAGGGAGGATTTGGAGTCTTCTCACACCCCCGTTCTCTGCGACCTGCTGGAGCGGGGGGCCGGGAGGAGGAGTTGGCCATCCAACTGGGGTCTGGAGTGTGGGGCCTCCCTGCTGCTGTGGAGTCGGGGCGGTCTGCTTCTCCCCACCGCAGGGAAAAAGGGTAAGACCACCTGGGTCTGGGTGCAGTTTCCCCCTCCAGGGGCAAGGGTACCTAGACCCGGTTCTTAGAGTACGCTTGGGGAGTGTGATTGTGTGTACAGTGTATCTCTATGTCTGTCTCCACGTTGGTTGAGTGTGGAGTAAGTGCATATGAGAGCATGAGGGTGGGAATGGATGTTTGTATCTGTGTGTGCCTGTATGTCTGTGTCTATCTGTCAGGTTGGATATCAGACGCCACCTCTCTGGGGACATCTCAGGCCCTCTAAGGTATGGAGGCCTATCTCCCCCCACCACTTCCCCTGCTGGTGGCAAACGCCCTCAGACATCGGTGCGTTGGTGGTTCTTTGTGTCCGGGGATGGGCGCCCAGGTACACACCGGCTCACTCCTTGGTGGCTGCTTATCGGGGCCTGGAGCCTGGGGCTCGCTTGGGCCACTTTGGGGGTGGGGTGCCCTCGGCCTCTCGCCCTGGGGCTCGGTCACTCTGGCACAGCTGGCTGCTGGCGGAGCTCACGGGCGCGTCACTGCAACCCCCCCTGACTTCTGCTCCGCGGCTGCTGAGTGACCCCTCATCTGGGACTCTCCTCAGCTCTTTCTGGGACAGTGGCGCGGCTGCCCCTCTGTTGGTCTTCCTTGGTCTCTTGTGTTCTGAGGGCCTCTGGATGTCTGGAGTCTTGATCTCCTCCATACCTGCTTCATGCCCTGGAGGACGGGGCTGTGGCCCCCCCACACCCTCTAGCAGATCATTACATGAAGGAACCTTTTAGAACAAACGCGTCCATGCTCACAGGTGTACACACGGGTGCTCACACACACAAACTACACCCTTTTTGGCTCCTACCTCAAAGCACACTGTGCGCTGTCGATTTTACGTGCTGCACAATAATGTTTAATATTTAGTATTTACTGTTATATTCCCATAGATCATTGTGATGTTGTTTATTCTATTGCTCTCGTTTTCTTCTGCTTGTTTTCTTTTTTCTTTCTCAACAGGTGATCCAGGTGATGGATATATGTATTTTTTTTTGTTTTTTTTGTCTGTTTATTTAGTTGGTATTTGGGTTAAAAAAAAAAAATACAATAAGTAGGATTTTCTTCACAATTCAGCCTTTGTCCTTTGTGTGTGTGCATACATTGTATCTTACATTTGTTTTCCCGTGTCTTTAAAGGTCTTATTTAAATTCACTTTGCTGCATTTGTATCTTTGTTCTCCATTGTTGCACAAACAATGAGAGACTTATGAAAGTTTAGAAGTATTCAGCCGCCTGGTGCTCACACATACTTGAGCTGTGGTTGTTGTGGGTGACAGCCGTGTAAAAATAAAGTTTAATTGGTCAAACTCTGCACAAGCTGTAACCTCTATGTACAACTCTCCCTGCTGGTAGGGACTCGAGCATAAAATTAGACCTGGATGTCCTAGCTGTGGCATTAAGGGGAAATGCTCTTTTGCTACTCCACGTGTTTCACTTTTCTTAGATGATGAGAAGACATGGAAGGACAAGCTCAAACCTCACCAGCTGGCTGTCAAGCCATAAATACACCTTTTGACGCCTCCCCTCCTGTCATCAATAGCTGCACACCGGAGAGCCTGAAACTGTCACAGTGGAGCTGCGGTCCAGAATGTATTTTACCATCCACACTTTTACTATAGGTATGGGCGAGGGTGCTGAGGTGAGGGAGATGACACTTTAACGGTTCCTGTGGGGATGCTGCATAAAAACAACGATCTCTTCTCCAGCAGGGAATCAAACCTCAGCTTCCCACAAGAAAGCAAAAACACAAGCATGGAATTATTAAATGCTCTGTAGTCTTTTCTGTACTTATTAAAGTATTGCTGTACTTTTTAATAAACTGCTGTCTATGCAAGTTCATGTAATTGTATTATATCAATTAAAGGTAATGCCTTATAATACAGCCTGCCCCATACAATTGTTGGGGTTTTCTCTGTTGTGTTATTGTAGGGTCTGCCTTATAATATAATACCATGAGGCAACTGTTGTTGGGATTTGATGCTGTATAAATAAAATTTAATTAAGGATGTAATTTCCCTTTAATTAAATGGAATTCCATTTAATTAAAGGGAAATTACAATGTAATAGTATTTACATAGAGATATTTAAAGGTGGGGACAGTAGAATAAGGGATCAACAAGTCAGTCTAAGGAGCTTGGAAAGAAAAGCGTCTGGACTTCTTTAAAAAAGCCCCAACAGTCGACTAAAATTGTATCTCAAAAAATGACTCAAAAGACATCACTCCGACGTCACTGTGTGCAGTGGGATCATTGTATATTTTACACATGTTTGTATGGGATATTGTATTTGTTTTAAATGTTATATACCTATGTGGTATGTGACTTTTGTTGCCATGATGCCAGGTCTCTCTTGGAAATGAGATTTTTAATCTCAATGAGATTTTTTACCTGGATAAATAAAGGATTAATAATAAAAAATTTGATCTCAGAAAGGGAACTATTGTTTGTTTTTTCTGCTAAATTACCAGGGAACTTTGCAGTATTTAAATTACTTATGCAGTACTTAACATTACCTATAGTATATTTTTTCTTTGATTCCTGTAAACACCTGACTTGTTGATGCCTGAAGGTTCTTAGTCATCCAGGTCATCGTAGTCTAAGGAGCTTAGAAAGAAAAGTGTCTGGACTTCTTTAAGTTGCTTGAAGATGTTTCACCTCTCATCCGAGAAGCTTCTTCAGTTTTTAATGTGGGTGTGTCCCCCCAAAAGGGACATGGACGCCCTATTGATCCTCTACCTAATCACACGAGCCAAGGTGTGAAAATAGGTGTAGGTCACAATCAGCCAAGGTGTCGGCGGAACCCGCTGTGAAACCTAGCCCCACCCTGTCATGTGATTTCCTTTCTTGGCTTGTGTGATTAGGTAGAGGTCCATGTCCCTCTCGGGGGGCCACTCCCACACGTCTTAAATCTGGGACTCTCCACCATTGTAATTCCCCATTTTTTTTCTAAATAATTTTACCATTTACTGTTTACATTTTAATGTAAATTTCAATGTTTTTAATATTTAATACATTTTAATACATGACAGTAAAACTGGTTTATTCATTTTAATTATTTAACTTATTTGTTTGTAACCAGGTTAAAGAAAAACAAGAAAATGTAAAATAACAGTAAAATTACATGATTAAACAATATTACTTTTATTAATCATGTAAATTCCCTGCACCTGTCATAGGCGTTCGCATTACATCCAACCCCCCCCCCCCAAACCAGTCCAAAGTTCAAACTTTGTTGGTGGTCCATGACCCATCCTGGACGTCACACCCAATACAGACATGATCTGCACGTCTACAGTATGTGACATTCAGTGTTTAATTGGATGGGAAAGTATTGTAGTATTTTGATGTACATTGTATTTTTCGGGGGACATATTATGGTATGGCTTAACCTTGCCTAAATTCTGGGTATCTTACATATTATGCTGTAATTTTAAGTTCAGAGTAAAGAAGTAAAATAAAAGTAAAAAGCAACAGTAAAAACAATAGTTAGTTATGCACATCAACATAATGAGTATTAAATAATCATAAAAACCCCCAAAGATGTAAAAAAGGCAAAGTTAAGTCTTGTCATATTACGGCACCAACAAACATAATATTGTTTGTTTTTCTGCTAAATTACCAGGAAATCATGCAGCACTTACTTAAAATTACTTATTTTAGTATACCTACCTTTATTTGCATTTGCATGTAAATATAATTACAATTTAGTTTCAAATAAAATACAATGAATTTTCATTTAATTGCAGATAAATTATGCCCTTATTCATAGGTTGTATTATGAAGTGTTACCCATTAGAATTGTAAGATGACTTTTTTGCTATGCGAACCTTTCTGTTCTCTACACACACTTTTTCTGAGGATGTACAAACAACAAAGGAAAACAGGTGTGCTGTACACAAAGAGTTAGAAGTACAGACACGAAAGAAATATAAACAAAATACACCCACACATGCATACAAAGTGGATGTGTATCCACACACACACACACACCATGCATAAATGTAAATAGATTTGTTTACACATTGTAGCCTATTCTAAGATACATTGTAGAATCCATCGAAGAAATGGAAGTCATCAATATTATGTATTGGGCTTTTCCAGTTTTGTGTGTTTGCGTGTGCGTGCATCTTGTCTCATATTGATTCACACTGCAGGCTACAAACCAGTCAGCGAACATGCTTCTGAATAAAATAAATCCGGCCTTAGAGGCAAAGCCTCTTGACACAGAGCTGTCATATCCCCTTATTCTCTGTCTCACACACACAAACACACACAGTTATGTTCAACTACCCACTGGTGCGATTGCAGCACCACTGAATGATTAATCACACCTGAGCTCTGTGTGTGTGTGTGTGTGCCACAAAAAGACAGTGCAAGACTAGGTGAGATTTGGCGAAGAAGAGATGGCTGCTCTGTCTCTCAGCTCCACACATGACCCTCAACCCTTTGGATGGAAAGATGAGACAGCATGCAGGCATGCATGGGCACATGCAAGCCACCGTCCCTTAAACTAACTCGATCCCTCAGTGAGGTGCTTTGGGCCAGGCTTTGCTACAGGTTCTGTTTGTTTTGAAGTGATGTGGTGATGTGCAACACTTTTGAACAGGACTGTGCTGATGGGCGACATGTTGGTGTACTGACCTGAGACCACCTTCTTCACAGACATCATCTTTTGTATGGATCATGTTTAGGAGACATCCATTTGTGAATAAGCATGATGCTAGTTACCCACACATTTGAACCCTTGTTTTAATGTGTGAAATAATTCATTACAGATGGTTATGCTTCTTTTGTTTAGAGCTTGTTTAGAGTTCAACTAAAGCGTTTTAAACTCAACCACTCACTGCAAGGTTTATGCCTTATATCAGCAGAACTGATAGTAACTCAAATTATTTTTATGCTTCATCCACAAGTATGTAATTTGGCATCTTAAGACAATAACAAAGTGCTCCACTATTTTTTTTCTGCTTTTTTCTAAAACAGTACAACAGTTAAAATGAATGAATAACAATAATTATATGCAATACTCTTTAATCAAAAACAATTATTGTTATTCATTATATTCTCACATTTACTGTTTTCAAAAAAGCAGAAAAAATCTTTAAAGCTCTTTATTTTGATTAAGATGCTGATGATTAAGTGTTTAATGTTATGCTTAATTAAATTCTGACTTCTGAGAATGGACGAAGTTTGGTGTCACCAGGACTCTTCCTAGAACTGGCTGCTCAGCCAATCTGAGCAATCGGGGTAGAAGGGCCTTAGTCAGAGAGGCGATCAAGAACCCGATGGTAACTTTGACATACAAGAACCTTCCAGAAGGACTATTTTTGCAGCATCACCAATCAGGCCTGTATGGTAAACTGGCTAGACAGAAGCCATTCCTCAGTGGAAGGCACGTGACAGCCTGCCTGAAGTTTGCCAAAAGTCACCTGCAGGATGCTCAGGCCACGAGAAACAAAATTCACGTACATAAATACACAGGAAGGATAATGAGGGACGTGCGAGGACACGGGGAACACAGCTGACACTGATAATCATAACAAGACAGGGCAGGAGCAAACCTAATGTGACGTACACTAACAGGAGACCATCAAAGTACAACAGGAATTACACAGACGCAGACCGGATACCGACGGAGAACACGGGGAGAGCACAGACATAACAGACTGGGAAGGCATTGGATAAACTAAAACACTCTCGGGGCGATCGTGGCTCAAGAGTTGGGAGTTCGCCTTGTAATCGGAAGGTTGCCGGTTCGAGCCCCGGCTCGGACAGTCTCGGTCGTTGTGTCCTTGGGCAAGACACTTCACCCGTTGCCTACTGGTGGTGGTCAGAGGGCCCGGTGGCGCCAGTGTCCGGCAGCCTCGCCTCTGTCAGTGCGCCCCAGGGTGGCTGTGGCTACAATGTAGCTTGCCATCACCAGTGTGTGAATGTGTGCGTGAATGGGTGGATGGATGACTGGATATGTAAAGCGCTTTGGGGTCCTTAGGGACTAGTAAAAGCGCTATATAAATACAGGCCATTTACCATTTACAATAACATCAAATAACAAAAATACAGTAAAACACAAAACACTCGGTAGAAGTCCCGGGACCATGACATTCTTCTTCCAAAAAGACGACGACAACAACAAGCACACATCCAAGATAACAAAGACGTGGCTTTGTAGCCACTCTGTGAAAGTCCTGTGAAGGTCCTTGACTGTAAAAACTCATACTTGAATCCACCTCAGCAGCTTTGGAGAGGTCTGAAAATGGCTGTAACATGACAAAATGTGGAAGCACTGTGAATGCTTCCCAGATACAGCTACTTATGGTATCACCCTGTCACTCTTACTATGTTCACACCCAAAATAATGCACATCAAAATAACCCAAAGATAAACCCTGGCTTTAATCATGTTGTACACAGTATCCTGTAAACTATTTTTCAACGTTAGTATTTCCTATGACAGGGAGATGGGGATAAGATGTTTCTTTGACTGTTTCATTCGACAGTGTTGCTGTTAAGCAGCCGTCAACCTCAAAATAACTTCCACTGGCAAATTTCCATCAGTTTGTAAATACTGTCTTCAACAAGCTGAAATTTAAACGGAACAAATCACTTTCAACAAGTGCTCGCTTGGCATTATAGCACCTCTAACCAACCCTTACACTAAACTCTAGAGTTTAAAAAACAGAGTTTGTGAGTTAGTTTCGTTTCCTGTTTTTTTTTTTTGTTTTTTTTTTTTTATAGTGACATATTCTCCTGTGGACTTAGATTTTGTTTTTGTCCACACATCTCCTGATTTTCTCTCCTATGGATAGATTTTTAAAAGTCCTGCACTCTGTACTATTGCATATTTATGTACAGAGTGTCATTTCTAATTTATGCACTTGGAATATCAGCATTTTATTCCACAGCTGTTGTTAGAATTTGAACATGGCACATCCTTTTTAAAGTTTTAAATGTTTTTTTTATGTGGGCCAGTAGGAGATGTTACTTTGCTCTGTTCACATGTGCTTTGTGATTCAAAATTCATGTGGTTTTAAACATTCGAATCATTCATTCATCATGCACAACTAACCTGGAATTTGCACATGTGCACACGTCATTAGAAAATGGTGACACAAACAGAGTCTGCCTGTCTCTGTGTTAGGCCTGTGATACACATTTCACTTGTCCGGGGAGTTCCCTACATCGTTCCCTATGACAGCGAGGATAAGTGGTTAAGGAAACAGGTGGACTGACTTTCCCCGTAAGGCTTGTTAAAGCTCTTTGTAGACAGTTTTTTGGACTTTGGCATTTACCTGCCACTTGCATGTGCTCTTGTCTAAAATGACCACCTGTAAATAACCACTGCCTGAAATTTAAGATTTGGATTAGGAGCTTTCCAATACTGTCTGGTGTCCTGTGTTTGGGTTCTTTCCACGGTGACTCATTGTAACGCACAGCTGTTCTACAGGAAAACAATACAGAAAATAAATATAAACGGAGGTGAAAAATGGCTTTGTATCATAGTATATTACTCATGCACAGTACTGCTTAGAATCAAAGTGGATGCATCTGACCCACAAAGTAAAATGAGCTGGACATCCCTGATATGCAAAGAACCAACGAACTTTGCAAATATTTATTAAAATTAAGCATAAATTACTACAAAAAGCGATACACTGAGCTGGTGTCCCTTATTGGGAAATATTCAACTCATGCTTCAGCATTTTGCTTTTTTCTCCTTCTCTGTTCGACTTTTACCTTTTTTCCTGACCTTAAACTTCACCAAGCAGCTCGTCTCAGTGTTATCAGTAGAGAAACAGGTAGACAGTTGCTATATGCGTCACTAAGAGACATGATGACATCATTTTTGTCACCAGGTTACAGTAGGGTGACTGTAGCAAAAGTGAGAGTCATGTCAAATGTGTGGATTCAGAGAGCTGTCAGCTCAAAGTGACCGTGAAGCCTGTGAGAACTGTTCTGCCATTAGTCTGTTGTTCAATCAGATGTAAATATATTGCAATACTGTGCTATTCTTACAGATACTACCAAGCTCTTATTTTTCCATCTCATCTGTGCTGTGATTTCTGCTTTTAGCTTCTTTGTTAAAAGATTAAAAAATGTAAAGCATCACACACTGTGTGTTCAAAGCCACTGACTGCCAAAAGAATGAGTATCTTTTAATGGAAGGAAACAAAAGATTGTGAATTTCCAACATTCCACTAAGATAGTTACTAGGATCAAGAAACATTTGAGGAAACATTATCCACCTCTCATATGCCGGAAAATAATAAAACTAGAGATTAGAGTTTTGTGCAATACGAGTGTTCAGTTAAGCTTTTCTATTTCCAGTGATGCAGTAGTGACTCATGCCAAAGCTCAGTAGGCCTGGAGATGGAGCTGCACCAAAGGGCCTACGGTGTGAGTCACACTCAGCCCCAATAGGATGTGCTTTTAGAGCAGCACAACAGAGCTGATTGTCATGAGTCATTCATGCTACCAACATTGTTTTCTTCAAATCAAAGCATTAATTACAGAGGCTTACAAAAGCATGTACCATACTTTAGCCCTGGAACAGAGCAGAAAGGTGTTCAATCCCTAAAACAGGAAAGCAGAGTAAACCATTCTCTCTGAGATCGTTATCATTGCTCTCCATTAATAAATCTAATAGCTGTCACAGCGTTCTACAGGGTGGGCCATTTATATGGATACACCGTAATAACATGGGAATGGTTGGTGATATTAAAGTCCTGTTTGTGGCACATTAATATATGTGAGGGGGCAAACTCCTCAAGATGGGTGGTGACCATGGTGGCCATTTAGAAGTCAGCCATCTTGGATACAACTTTTGTTTTTTCAATAGGAAGAGGGCCATGTGACACATCAAACTTAGTGGTAATGTCACAAAAAAGCAATGGTGTGCTTGGTTTCAACGTAACTTTATTCTTTCATGAGTTATTTACAAGTTTCTCTGTGTTCACAGCCATTGACATGTCGAAGAGGTTAACACGTGAGGAGCGGATCGAAATTGTGTTGATATTTGGTGAACGCAGTAACTGGGTCATTGCAGCAGATTTCAATGCAAGACACCCTACGAGACCACCCATCTCCCATGCTACAGTTAGCAAACTGCTTGCTAAGTTTTGTGAAACTGGTTCAGTGTTGGATTTGCCAAAATGTGGTTGCAAGAAAACTGTCACTAATGAAGAAACATCAGTAGCTGTCCTAGCTTCATTCAGCAAGAGCCCACAGCATAGCACTCGCCGCATGTCACTGGAGAGTGGTATTAGTCGAACATCCCTTCGGGGGATATTAGCTACTCCAGCTACTGCAGCATGTCAACGAGGATGAATCCAGATCAGCGCACAGAATTTGCAGAATGGGCAAAACAAAAATTGGAACAGGACCCTCAGTTCACGCAGAAGATTTTGTTCAGTGATGAGGCAAACTTTTATGTGAATGGTGAAGTTAACAAAGAAAACCACCGCTATTGGTCTGACACTAACCTACATCGGATGGATCCCTCCAAGACTGCTGGAACAACAAAAGTGATGGTTTGGTGTGGTATATGGGGTACAACGATAGTGGGTCCATTCTTCATCAATGGAAACCTCAAGGCCACTGGATATTTGAAATTGCTACATGATGATGTGTTTCCCTCTTTGTGCACTGAAGCTGGCACGTTCCCTGAGTTTTTCCAGCAAGATGGTGCACCACCACATTATGGGTAAAGGTCCGAGCATTTGATTGGTCGTTGTGGGCCAGTTGAATGGCCCCCAAGCAGTAGCGGTTTTTGATACGGGCGACACGGGCGGTTGCCCGGGGCGGCATCGTGGTGGGGCATCACGGGCATCAGCAAAAAAATTTTTTTTAAAAATGCTCGTACTCATGCTGCCCCGACGTCAGCCAGCGCATATTGGGAATGGCATAGGCACCGATCGGTTTTCTGTCGCCCATTTGCTGGGAGTAAGGGCGCCCTCCGTTTGCGAGGTGCGCCTGCTGCTTGCGGCGCAGAGAGGAGAGGGTGGGGCGGCGGGGGATTCTCTGATCGGCTGGAGCAGCATCTAATAACCAACTCGCAAAATAAAACAAAATAAAAACAAACCAACAAACACGAAAACACCAGACATTATAATACAGACTTATAATTTGCACTGATGTTTTTTCGAAATTCTATACACGAAAAGTGAGCGTGAGAGCCCTCGGTGCACCTGCTTGCTGCTGAAGTCAAAGTAAACTTTATTGTCATCTCCGCTACATACAGTCCAGTATATAGAGAGACGAGACGACGAGGCTCCAGTTACAGCAGTGCAAGTAAACAAACAATAAATATAAGAAGAGTAAGAAAATAAATATACACTTTAGGACTCAGGGTAAAGGGATCAATAACAATTTAAAATTTACAGTTTGATGATTTAAAGTCTCACACACAACCCGTCAAAAGGGGAGGGGGCTGCTGCTACCAAATTAGTGATGGGTCGTTCGCGAACGAAATGGCTCTTAGAGCCGGCTCTTTGACGTGAACGACGCGAGCCGGCTCCTTATCGCGAGCCGTCACGTGGGTTCTCTCAGCCTCTCTCTCGCATTTTTTTTCCGCTTCACTCTGCACGCGAGCCTTGTGCTTTACGCTGGGCAGAGGGGGGAGGGGCGGTAGTTACACTCACTAGCACAGGAACAGAGCCAGAGGAAGAGAGAGAGAAAGAGAGCCAGGGACAACAACGTCACATTAGAAAGGTATAGTAATCATCCACAACTATTTTCGGTTGCAGATGATAAAGGATTCAGAAAGTTTATTGATGCAGGTCCATAT
This sequence comes from Rhamphochromis longiceps, assembly GCF_057381845.1. Classification (NCBI taxonomy): domain Eukaryota; kingdom Metazoa; phylum Chordata; class Actinopteri; order Cichliformes; family Cichlidae; genus Rhamphochromis; species Rhamphochromis longiceps. Next base: position 23,638,649 of record NC_140558.1, read on the forward strand.
GACAGAGAATATGCATGTTCTTTTTGTTTTCATATTTTAATTTATATTTAATTGTGTTGTGGTTTGCAGTGTTTTGTGTTATTTCACTTTAAATTTGTAAAAGGAAAAAGCTGAAAATTTAAATAGTTAAAAGTTGAAATGTGACTAGTTGATTTTTGTATTATATGATTTATTTATTACATTTTATGTGGAGTGAATAAATAAAAGTATATTTACGGTGGCCCCTACAGACAAAGCACATACAAACTTCAAATCACGTACGAACTCCGAAGCACGTACAAACCCTGAAGCACGTACAAACTCCAAAACACGTAAAAACACGTACAAACTCCAAAATGCGTAAAAACTCCAAAACACGTACAAACTCCAAAGCATGTAAAAACTCAGGGTGTTCATACTGGAGTGCAAAATTAAAACCAATGGAAGATGGTCAAGAAAAGTTCAAAGCCATCAGGTCCTCAGTTTAGAAAAAAGAGAAAAGAAGAGGAAGCTAAACGAGCAACAGATACAGGTAAGCAGATGTGTCATTGGATAATGGCAGGTCATCCTGAAACAATCAGAATCAGAAGACTTTATTAATCCCTAAGGAAATTATGTGTGTTACAGTTGCTCCAAGAAGAAATGGTAAAAATAGCAACAGTAACAGACTAAACTCCAAACCTGTTATCATTGTATGACGAATTATGATGGCTGTTCGGTAGCTGTTTGCATACTATGCATACTCTCTCTCTTTTCATATGTGTGTGTGTGCAACAGCTTTGTGTTAATGTACAGTCCTTAATATGTTCTATGTGTGTGTGTGTGTGTGTGTTTGTGGGGGTGCCGGGGGGGGGGGGGGGGGGGCGCCAGAGGGAGTGTTCGCCCAGGGAGCCAAACAGGCTAGGACCGCCACTGCCCCCAAGGTCTCAAAATCTGACCCCCTTTGACTTTTATCTTTGGGGTCATGGTGTGAAGATACAAGATGTGCAGCATCTGAAACTATGGATACTGGATGCCTGTGCTGGCATTTCTCCTGCGGTGTTGCTATCAGTGTGTGAAGAGTGGGAGAAGAGGGTTGCATTGACAATCCAACACAATGGGCAGCACATTGAACACATTTTATGAGTGGTCAGAAACTTGTAGATAACTCATGAAAGAATAAAGTTACGTTGAAACCAAGCACACCATTGTTTTTCTTGTGACATTACCACTAAATTTGATGTGTCACATGGCCCTCTTCCTATTGAAAAAACAAAAGTTGTATCCAAGATGGCCGACTTCTAAATGGCCACCATGGTCACCACCCATCTTGAGGAGGTTGCCCCCTCACATATAGGCTACTAATGTGCCACAAAGAGGCCTTTAATATCACCAGCCATTCCCATGTTATTACGGTGTATCCATATAAATGGCCCACCCTGTACTTCAGGCGCTTCACTGACTGCAGAGTGTGTTTGGTTGAGTATAAATCTCAGTTCTGTAGTATTCAAATGTTTCCCAGAGAAGAGGGATAGAGTTAAAGACCCGGTCACAAGGGACGGGCCGATAACCTTGTGCACCGTGAAACAGGAATATTCTTTAGGTGCGTGGCGAGTGGTTGGTGGTTGCAATAAGTTGCAAAAAGTGTGCTACACCACAAACCTCCTCTGGTTGCTAACAGTTTGGAACTTTCCCTTAATTTGCATGGAAGAGTTGCTGTCTAACCACTGAGTGCCTGTAAAACTTAAATTGCAACACAAACCACATAGGAAAGGAAAAGTAGAGTTCAGCACGCACACTTAAATGTTTATTAGTTGATAAATGTTGTTATTGTAGCCACAAGTTATTTTTTTAATGTTCCCCAGCCCACCTTTCTTTTGTTGCGTTTTCTTTGTGCATATACACACAACCTTTAGGTTTCTTCCTGTTAAAAGGGCCTTTTTCCTTCCCACTTTTGCCAAGTGCTTGCTTATACAGGGTTGGCTGGTTGTTGCAGTTTTCTTTGTATTATTGTGCGATCTTTGCTTTACAATATAAACCATCTCAAGGTGCCTTGTGACATGAATATGTGCGATACGAATGAAAATGAATGGAATTCATTTGTCAGTAGCGGGAGTCGGTCAGACATCCAGAAACTTCCAGCTGCTCACTGTCTCCTGCAGCGGACCTGCAAATGTGCAGTGGCAGGTGATTAGGGGTGGGTTTTTATAATCGATTCATCGATTAAAATCGATTCTGGCTTGGATAACGTAAAATCGATTCATTAAAATCCTGAATCGATTTTTTTAATATAAATTTATTTTGCCCGAAATGCCAGAATCTCTGGTGACATCTCACAAAATTTCAAGAACCACCAAACAGTTAAGACAGTAAATGAGAGCAGGTACACGGATTCTGCACATAGACTTAAACACACAGCGCGACCCGCGGATCAGAATCAGTGAGATGTCGCCTTTCTCACCCGACGGCACGGACACGGTCGGGGCTGAAAGCCGACAGCTTGCTGATTCTGATCTGTCGGCGGGTCCGCACTTTGTGTTCACGCCCTTTATGAGCCGATTCTAAAGCTGTTAGTTTGATCTCTCTCCAAACAATATTGACCGAACCAGCAGCAAAAGAAGATTCACATAAACATCGTCATGAATTCACTCTGACTTTTACTGTTTTGCTTCCACCGTGATGCACAGCTCTCTCTCTCTCTCTCCCTCTCTCTCCCCCCCTCTCTCTCTCTCTCTCTCTGTACTTCAAGAACAGTTTCCCTTTCTTCATTATTCGCTTGCTTGTTACGCACCAGTCTACTGTTGTTTACAGCGCTGTCAGCCGCTGTTTTTTTCCTTTTTACATTCTTCCGAAAAGAAAACCTCATTTCTGCTGTTCAATACTGAACAAATTTAAACTTTTTAAAATTATTCAAAATGCAAAACGCTTAACCGTGTCTCTAATAAAACCGCTGTAACTTCAGAGGTGATGTTCATATGTTGATTAATGGTTTTCTTTCGTTTTTGATGTACTGTAGAATATTTCTATAAAATCCCAGGCCAGGAAAATCACCTTCATGTTTTTCTGTGTTTTATCTTCAGCTACTTTGACACAAAGGCATCTGCTGTGACGCTTACACCTGTGATAAAGTCTTGCGTCTGTCAGCTTCCTTTTTATTGACACAAAAATATGTAAATGTACTGATCTGAATTATAATATTTCTGACTGTCAAAATTTCCCAGATTTAAATCGAATCGAATCGAATTAAATTGAATTAAATCGAATCGTGGATCGAATCGATTCAGGACCTTGTGAATCGGAATTGAATCGATTCTAGAAATCAGTGACGATACCCAGCCCTACAGGTGATTTCCTTTGAGGGAGAGCAACCTGCGGCCTGTCACCATGGGTCGGCGGCATCTTGGAGATTACACACAATCATGAGGCAAACCTTTGTCTGCTGCAATAAGCAGTCAATGAAGCATTCGAAGACACTTCCAAGGCTGCACCGAAAAAGGAAAAATGGCCAATTCTCTCTCAGTCATGAATAACTGCACATGATACTCCAAACATCCTTTAGTCTGGATCACTTAACCACACAAAGAGGAACTCAAGGTTCAGTGTAAGCAGCATGTGGGTTGGAAGGTTTAAAAAAAATTCGGATTTGTTGAGGGTAACAGATTCTTTTCTTTTCCAGATTTGAACACAGAATGGAGACTTGCCCATTAGAGGAAAAAAGTGGAAAAGAAATGTGCAATGTTTAAAGAGCACAAAGACAAAAAAAACAAAAAACTCTATGCACTTCTGCCTGCCTGTGGGATAATTTGGTCTTATGAACCAGTTTATAATGTTTAATGGTCTATTGAACACCAGATGTAAAGTGCTGCTCACCTCATACACTTTGCCAATTCAGATGGTTCCAGTGTTCCTTTTTTTTTCTCCATCCAAGCTGGAACACAGGGTAGCATTTTTTTCTGATTAAGCAGAAAAGTGATAAAAACTGTTTGCTGGAATCAACAGATGAGAGCCTTGACTGCAAAGTCTTTGGAAATTTGCTTTGAAACAAAGAAACTGAGGATGGAAATGATTAAAACTCACATTGACATGAACACTCCAAGGTGACGGCACAGATGTTTTGTGAGGTCATCACAGATTCTGCGTTTTTAACAGCAGGAAAGACATCATGATTTAGAGGAGCTCGAGATAGCAAACTTATTCCAGTTTCCCTGAGGCATCCTTAATATCAGCCAGTTTCTTTGGGACTTTCATGAATGAAATGAAGTCGATAGGTTAATAGAAGATCAAAGCTTTCAGCTGAGCTCTGTTGGTTTGCCCAAGGAAAGAGAAATTCCTCGTAGCTCAAATTACTGTGGGAATATAATGGGTTTGCGTTTGAGGATTTCTGTATGATGTTATACAGCATGAACAAGCAAGCAACAAAGTCAACTGATAACATCTAAAGATTCAAACCTAAAAGGTCTTATTTGAACTGTGTGTGTGAAATTCAAATATAACTAAATTTCTGAGATGTGCACAGAATTAAAGTTTTTAAATAAATCATTTCTTTAATTTATGGCAAAGAGTAGAGAGGTTACAGGAAAAGTGGATCGGAAAATGTCTTTAGCAAAGTATTTTTTTCTGCACACTGCATTCGCCTTCCTGCTGTCTCTGTCATTCTCTGCTTACCTGCTGTAGCCACACACTAATATCCTTGACATCATCCCACAGTATCAAAAAGAGTGGCATGATACAGGTTAAAAATTTCCCATGAGCTAAAGACAAACAACAATAATGATAACAAAGATGTCTTTTCCAATTGATGTCCTTAATGGAACAGAAACGGTTGTGTCACGGCCCATTTACAACTCATCTTTGTTGGTTAAGTTTAATTATTTGAGATATCTAAAAATATACAACCCCTCTCTATGCTAATTATAATCACAGTGACAATCAGCCACGTGAACAATGTTTAAACGACTCTTTTAGTGTTTATAAATAATTGTTTATTTTAACAAGCATAATATAAAAATAACAAATTCAATTAAATGAGCAATTTGGAGACAATTATTCCTTTAGTCAGAATGTATGATAAACATATTTGGTATAATTTACATAATGTAACTAAAAGCAGTTTATCCTGCAATCAGTTTATGTATGTGTTCACCTTAGCTGTTTAACTGTTAGCTGCTGATTATTCTGTACTTCAGTTTGAGAACGGACATTGAAATTCTTTTGGCTATGTTGGTTATTTCTGGAATGATCAGAGAGGAAAAACGAGCCACGAGGAATTCAGCTGGATCAGCCTGCAGCGTTGTGCATGTCAGTGTGTGTGGAAGAGAGAGAGGGTGTGTTCAGGTTTAGTGCGCAACCTCATTTCACAGAGAACACAGGTTGAACAGTGTCAAACGATTGGTCACCCTATGACTCCCCCTGAGGCTATTTCAGGGACCACACTCTCACACAGAGATGGCTGAGGTCTCACAGTGGCGCAGTTGGACAGCACGCAGCTCAGTGCTCGCTTTCTTTCTGCCTGCTGCCTTGTCACTTTCTGCTATGCACTGCTGCCGCTGCTTCGTCCCCTGCAGGAGAGACGAGGAATTGTTTAGGCTGCTTTCAGCTCATCCAAAGCCTCCTCAGCACACCGCTTCCCGGCAGCCCCAGACGACAGATGGCCTCTTTGCAGTTTCAGGCTAAACTGCAGGGAGCCGACAGCAGCAGGAAAGCCCTGATAGCCCAGCAGCGCCCGTCAACCCCGCAGCTATCTGCAAGCTTAAATCACGATTCTCCCAGTAATGTGGAAAAGAAGCAAGGGTTTGCATGGGTGGGGCAGTGCATTACATTTCCATTACCTAGAAGCAGTCAGTGGGGGCCTGACTTTGTTTGCAACACTGTGCCAGAGAGCAAATGAAAAGTGAACCTGCAGGAAAGCGAAAACACAATGAGCAGTGATTGCTTTGTTTTATTCTCTTAACTCTAGAAATGTTGACAAAGTGGTGACATCAAATTAATAAAGGGAGCAACTTTGCTTTAAGTGACTTTTTACTTGTTCTGATTAAAAAAAATAGACCTAATATTCTTTACAGAGTTCCTTGAATAAAAATTGGTTTTTAGCTTAACTGAAAGCTTCAGCAGTAAAATGTAAGTAAAATCATATACTACTCCTTGAAGACGCCCCCCCCAAAAAAATAAATAAATAAAATTGGTCGCAGCAGATGGCCCCGCCCCTCCCTGAGCCTGGTTCTGCCGGCGGTTTCTTCCTGTTAAAAGGGAGTTTTTCCTTCCCACTGTCGCCAAAGTGCTTGCTCATAGGGGGTCATATGATTGTGAGTTTTCTCTGTTTTGTATTTCCTTCCAATACAAAGAGCTTTGAAGGAACTGTTGTTGTACTTTTGCACTATATAAATAAAATTAAACTGAATTGAAAATTATGACATTTACAAGGTTCAAGCTGAATGTATTCTTGTAATAATCCTGTAAATACTGAATTACTTTCTTTTCCTCAACATGTTATTCTAACCCTGTGCTCTGTTTTCACAGGATATATTGTTTCTCTCAGATGGGGGCTTCATTGCATATCCCCTGGTGAAAAAGACCAATCAAAACAAACAAAGTAGAAATATGGAAAATACAGGCCACTTAAAAAAAAAATTAAACACCACTAATCTACATTAAAAAAAATCATAAACCTGATAAATGACTGTAACAGATCTTAATTGATCCTTTGTAAGCTGTTTAAGGAAAGTTTTGGCACTTTTTTGATTTCAATGGTAAAGTTATCATTTTGGAGGATGAAATAGTCTCATAGTATTATTAAAAAAGGCAGGAGAGCTTTGTCAATAATGAAAACATTGCTGCTCTCCCTTCACTGCCTAAGATTGCCACCCAACTTTCTAGCAGACATACAGCCGTCCCTAGTTATGAATCTGAGTGCAGAATGATATAAATACATTGGATGAAGAGAGCAGAGGCAGAAGAGTGTATGTGATCTATGCCACCATAATCAATGACAGACAAACGGCTGACTGAACAATTTGCTGTTTTACTGCAGCTCAGGCTTGATTAATTACTTCATTCTATATTTGTTATACTTCACCTTTAATGACTTTGTTTATTTAAATGAGTTTTAGAGCATAGCTAGAAACAGTCATTTATAAGTTTGTACTCTTTGAGTTTATGTATCGCAGCATTTAATTAGACACACTCTGTTGTACTGCATGTAGAGTACATGAGAGCGACAGCTCACACCGAGTGCTTTGGAGACAACGTTAGAGAAGCGGAGATGGTTTGGACATGTTATAAACTATGAAGTGGACAAAGGATGTTGAAGGTGGAAAAGAGGAAGACTTCAGAGAAGATTCATGGATGCAGTGAAGGAGAGGCTGGTGTGACACAAGAACATGCTAAGGATAAATAATGGCACACACTGTGCTGTGGCATTCTCTTTACTATGATTGAGGATTGGCTCATTATGTTAATATTAGTAGAGGATGTAAATAAAAAAACAAAACAGAATGTACTATTTGCACAAAACGCTGTGTTTGAGAAAGGATGATGTCTCATGACATACAATTTATAATTACAAATCAGAAGCTTTATTTTTAAGCCAATAGTTATTTATGTCAACACTGAACAGTATGTTGACTCATAGGGACAGCCCACACAGCTCATTATTTTTATTGAGCCCTGTTTCTTTACTTCTTTACTGCCCTTTCCACCCTACTGTTTACAGAGCTGGTAACATTTAAACTATCTAACTCTGACAGCTCAGTGAATCTTTGGTCCATATATCAGAGTGCAGACCAATCAAAGCTGGCTTTGGCACCGGAGTTTGGATCTGTTTGTTTACAGTAATTATCCTAACATCCCAAAATGAATGTCATTTATTGGTGTTAAAGTGCTACTCATAGCGTCTGGTAAATCTGTTTAAATCCAATAGTGTTTAATTCTTGGCAGAAGCTTGACGGGAGCGCAATAGCTGAACAGAGAGGCCAGTGATGAAAAAGGAACCTTTCCCCCGGCTCATTAAATCACAGCAGTGGCGCTCTTGTCATGTCGAGCCTCCCCAAGAAATAACCCTGCAGACCGTTCCAGGATATTGACCAGTACTTTGAGAAAAGCTTGTCTGCGGCACTCTTCTCGCCACTTAGCTGTAGCCCGACTCAGATTTGGGTCTCCATCTTAGCTTCTGATGTTTTCCTTTGGCGGTGCGGCGGGCATTTAATAAAAGATTCCACTCGGAGGATCTGTAGAGATTTATTGGTCCAAATGGTCGACTGATGGAGGGAGGCAGAGGTAGGGAACCCTGCCAGCTGACAGGAAAATGCACGCATGTGTGCACCGGTGCAATCATATTGTTCTTCGCTCCTTTCTCACTCTATGCTAATCATGCAGTAATGCCAAAACACACCTACACATGCGGGTGTATATTTTAGAGAGGAAAAGGCGCTCGTGCTAACGTACTAATCTGCATTCAAGCCCCAGCAGTAATTTACCTTAACATCACCAACCTGCCTGGTGCAAAGACACAGTGTGAAAGCGTCAGCGCCAGTGCACGTGGATGCCATAACTGGAAGTGCTAAAATATGTGTGTGTTTGTGTGCCCTTTGCAGTAATCCACTCTCCAATGCAGAGTATTTTTAATTAGTCAAGAAAAGCTCGAGAGGGGGTGGTTTCTGGGTGCTGGTCAATTTACAGCACAGACAGTGACATTAAACAAAGCCTCAGCTGCACAAACACACACTCGTCCTTATTGACTAATGCACATACACATGTTCAAACAATAACACAAAAAAACATTAAAAACCAGCCATAAAATTGAAGCGCTTGGTCCAGAGTTACGCGGTTGTGTGAAGATGTGTTGTTATTGTTGTTGCTGTAATGTGCGCTTGTGATAATCAGTATATTGACTTACCAACATAATAAAACATGCCTTGTTTGCCATTTGGGAGCTGGAGGCACTCATCGCCGTTGGATTCATCCTGTTTATTTTTATTAAGGGATTTTAAAGCATCACTTTGTGGAAATATGTGTTTGCCAGTGCTGCTTTGTAACAGCAACCAGGGAACATAGAACTGAATTAAATAAAAAAAGCCAAAACAAACAGTTTTTGACTTTAGGGCTCCACAGTGTATCACCCTTTTCATAATGAGCAAAGCAAATGTTGTTTTCCATTATTAAAACATTTGTTACACTCTGTCCTCAATAAGTGTTGTCCCGACTAATGTCTGCTGCGAAATTCAGGCAATTTAACACTCCTCTAAACAGAAACTGATGAGCAGAACAGTTTGGCAGGTTCATCAGCGAGAGACTGTTGGTAGAAAAGAAATATCCCAAAACATTCTAAGCTCTTAATAACTAATGCTGTAGAATGTGACAGAAAATTCATTAAATGACATAAAAATGTCTTATTTATATAGCGAAAGCCAGACAGTGTAGAGGAGTGCAATCAGTGAATGTGGAAAAGTCTCCAACAAGGTGGAGCCAGTGCCCTGCAGGGCAGTTTCAATCGAGGCTACTCCTCAGTTGACAACCTTGAAAGTAAAACAGCCTTTTAATGGTCCTGTTACTAGTATGTGCTTGTTACAGTGGTTCATTCATTTGTTTTGCAAGTGTGACAGTGACAGTTTTGCAAGTGTGACACTGATCCCAATCAGGTTTGTAACATGCTACAAGTTGCTAATTGATGCTAATGCTAAAACTGAGTTCAACCTAGGCTTGACAGATATTTTATGATAAACTAGGAGAACAAGCAAAATGTTGCATCTAATTATAAACTGGAAAAAAAAGCTGAGCTTAATTTTTGGGACAAATTTTAATTTTTTAATTGTATTATTTTAGTGTAAGTGAAAAATATCTGCAGGAAGGCTGCTGCTATGTGTTGAGGTAAAACAGCGGCTTTAGGGCTTTTGTGCCAAAGGCACAACAAAGGACAAACGATTGAAAGGAACAAGTCTACTGATGTCTGTGCAGAATCTGCCATGTCATTAGTTCTAATTTTGATTGTGTTCTTGACAGCACATTAAAATCATTAGGATCTAGTGTGACAAGTGTTGTTTTTTAGGTGTATACTTTGCCTTTGTTGCCTTACTAAACACAGGCTTTGACAAACAGCTGTATCTGGATCAGATCCAGTGCTATTTTGAAGGAGGTCAAGTTCCTCTCAGAAAGGATGTTTGTGTTATGGGTCCCAAAACAGAATCCATACCACAATAACAAATGATACTGGTTCAGTGCCCTATGAATCCCTTAAAACATGAAAGAGTCAGAGAACAGAAGACATGAGCCACTTGTGTTGTTTCACAAATTTCCTCTTTTATCAGAATTAAGAGATCATAAGTAAAATTAAAAACTTCTATAAAACCAGAGGTTCTGGAGCATTCGCTCGAGTGTTAGCACAAGGCCATAATCCTTCCAGCAAGTTGACCCTGAGATCAGACCATGCAATGCTCAAAGAAACTGCTAAAACCCAAGAGCTACATCTCAGACTCTGCAGGCCTCAGTTAGCGTGTTAAATATTAAAGTGCATACGACATTACAATCAGAGAAAGACTGAACAAGTATGTCTTGTTGCCAGGCAGCACAGCTTAGTTTTGCAAAGCTGCCTTTGAGTAAACCACAAGACTTATCTGGACTTTATTCACAGGACCGTGTTTGGTGAAAACGGTGTAAACCAGCCCAAACTCCTCATACCAACTGTCCACCAGCTAGGCCAAAGTTTGCTCGTGAAACGGGGCAAGAATCCTAAGCACAGCAGCAAATAGTAACATGTAGTTGTCGAAAAGAATTGTCACGGCTCACCTGCACCTGTCTCAGTGACACTGGAGAGAGGACATCACTCACTGAAACCATAATAATGACAGGTTCTTGGCCTATGATGTCCCATTAGACAACCTCTAAAAGACTCTATTTAAAAGTTCCAACACCAGACACAGAGTTGGGGTTGAAAGCCTACCATTATAGCTTGCCACTTATTGCACCCCACTGCACTCTTGATGAAATCCATTTTGGTAATAGGGATAAAGGAGCAAATGCATAGGTACTACTACAAAGCATTCATTTGAACTGATCACAAATACTGCACTCAAAGGACAGGCAGCTCCAGCCTCTGCAAACTTCATGTAGTATGAATGGAGTACGTCAAGTACAGTGCAGCAGAAGTGAGAGCTGTATTTGCAGAGTATTTTCTTAAGAATTGGTTTTTTGCTCATAGGTCTACACTGTTACACATGCAACAATTTAGCAAAACATCAAAGAGACACCAAGCCAATGTAGAAAGTGGCTAAAAGAACAACAACAAAAATAAGAATTTGGTCCAAGTTACTTTCTTTACCAACTACGAGAGCATTATCATTATTGAGGGATGCGCTCTTCTAATTTGTTGTGCAACAAAATATGTGTACTATATCAGATTCCAGCAGTCATAACAGGTGGTAGACTTGTTTTTTGCTGGCAGTAAGCCATGCAAGTTAACACCTGTCACCTGACCAGAAGTAATTCAGCACCTACCCAAAGCCAGCCAATCAGACATAATGTAACACTTCTCCATTTCTCTACAGATTTGTATTTGTTTACAAATAACCCCCATTTAAACCTCATACTTCATTGTGTCACTTCAAAGGTACAAACTTACTTTGAAAACTTTCTAAATCTTATGGGAGATTTCACTTTTGGTGTGTGTATGTGGACCTCATGCTGTGGGTTCCAGCCCTGTTATTTCAGTGGCCATCAGCGTAATGGTGAGCACTTTTACAGCCACACACACACACACACACACACACACACACACACACACACACACACACACACACACACACACACACACACACACACAGTAGGAAATAAATGCTGTACATTTGCTTCCCGTAGCTCGAGCCCTCCCTGCAGTATAGCACCTTGTTGCTTGTTATCCACTTTCCTGTGACTAAAAGGTGACCTGTTTGTGCAAGTGTGCAGAGGCATAAGTGAAACTGAAAGCAACATTATTAAAAATTCACAAGGAAAATTAAAAAGCATGCAGAGAAGGACGCAGATTACGCTAAACCTCACCAACTACCAGGCACAGACAGACAATAATGTCAATAAAGAGTCTTGAATAAACCATTAAATATGTAGACAGGTAAAATTGTTTTACTGCGTGCAGCTTCAATAAAAACGAAACAAACAAAAAAGCATCTGGTTGGTTTGTTAGTGAGTATTTTCTCAGGGTTTTCTGGAGAAATATCACCAAGGAAAGGAGTAAAACTCAGTATCTTTACTCTCCGGTTGGATGTTCTTAGCCTTATCTCTGTCTCTGCCCTTTCTTTTTATGTGTCACTGTGTTTCAGTAACTATTTGAACTTGTGGTCAGGGGTCAGCAACTGCTCTCAAACAGCCCAATTTCTCTTTCTGTGAAAGATGCACGTGTCTCAGTTTTCTCCTGCATTCCCACTCTTACTTATGTGGATTGTGGATGTCGTTTTAACAATTTATAAAAAGCCCAAGTAATTAAAAAAGTTTCAACACTCCGGTACATTTCAGAGCATTTAAAAGTACATAATTACTAATCTATTAATAAGCATTAACTGTCTTACTGTGGTACATGTTTTTATATGAATGTCTGAATTTACTAAGTCCCAGTATAAAGCTGCTGCTATGACTGGTAATTACAAACGAACCCAGTCACAGTGAACACCCCATCTCCATATGTTAGCGGACTTAGTTACGCGGTCAGGCCACTACCACAGTGTCAACTAAAATATCTGATGTGTTGCTGTGAATTTCATATTTCACACATGATGAATCATCTACTGACTTTTGGTGATACCTTGAGTTTCCCTCCAGCAACATCCTGGTTTGGATTTTACATCAAATTTTTCCAAAACTTTACAGATGGACTCTGATGAAACTTTAATGCTCCCTTCAGAATTATATGCACTTTGGAAATTGCCTTTTTTCATCCACTCGAAATTCACATTTTGGTTGATGCGCACATAACGGCATTTCTGTTAGCTTCAGCTGCCTTGCACACCTTGTTTTATTCTGTGCTAATTAGCAAATATTAGCATGCTAACATGATTAAACATTAGCATAGTGTTAGTATATCATCTACTTAAAAGGTAACTATCTGTTTAAAAGGCTGGTTTTAATCATTCCAATATACATGTAAATGACTAGGGTGTCCATCTGGAGGATGAAACACTTCAGAAAACTGAGAAAATCACATTGTACAGTGATAAAACTCCTGGTCTCCTGTTGGAACTTTGATCGTCTGGCTTTAGAGGATGTAAGTAGTTTGATATCAGATCCGGATGTCTAAAACCAAGAATTTTATACAATGTCAAACCTGAGACAAAAATTCATAGCATTAATAGAGCTGTATGACATCATCAGCAGTCTGTAATTTCCATAAAGGTTTAAAGAGACTGGCTCTAACAGTTCTTTCTAAACTTTATGAGGTAGAAAGCTGGTGAGAATAAAAAGTAATAAAGGTTATAAATATCCTGGAATGTGATTCACAACTAAAGCATGGATAAACACCTAAAGCATATTAAAATCATCAGTCATTTCATATAGTGATGAACAAATGTAAGATCACCAGAGGAGGCGTCAGCCTTGTAAGCAGTAAAATAGTGCTCTGTAACATGTTAAATCCTGTGGTGGTATGTGTACTTTAATCCAAACCATATTTAATGCTTAAAACTGGCTAACACCTGCCTCATGCAAATTTTCATCGCTCTTTTAAAACAAATTCACATATAGTTTCATTTCAATAAGGTGTCATAATCACCATCAAATAGAATCATAGCTACCTGCAGTGTGTGTGTGTGTGTGTGTTTGTTGTGCTCGAACACACACACACACTGATATGGGAGTAATATGAACTTACACTGGGAATTCAATGGGCTGATAACCTCTGAGAAAGACAGCTTTTCGTGCACAAAGTCAGATACACACACACACACACACACACACACACACACACACACACACACACACACACACACACACACACACACACACACACACCTGTATCAAGTACTGATTGAGTTTGCATTTGTGTATGTGTGTGCATGTGAGTGTTTGTGTGTGTAACTTACATCTTTATCTTGTCCCAACAATAACCATGTCTCCAGCAAGACCTTTCATTCCCACTGTGGGGAAATAGGATTAGTGTACACACACTCACTATCTCTGACAGGGTCAACACACGCACACACGTGCACACACACGCACGCACGCACGCACGCACACACACACACACACACACACACAAACACACAAAAGCCTGAGGCCAATATTGCTGCGCTACAGTACAGCAGGATGTAACCATTAATGTCTTTCATTGTTCTCTTGTTGCCAAACAGTGGCTGATAGCATATTGTGCATGAGTCAGTGCATTGGTGCTGCCTATGGAACGCCAGGACTGCCATAATGAATTAATTAAATACACCATTAAATAATTAATTAAATGTGGCAATAATTAATTAAAATTGGAATTAATTAATTAAATAAATAGTTATGACACATGTAATTAATTAATTATTGACACATTTAATTAATTATTTATGTATTTCACATTTTAATTAATTATTGACACATTTAATTAATTAATTATTGACACATTTAATTAATTATTTATGTATTTCACATTTTAATTAATTATTGACACATTTCATTAATTATTGACACATTTAATTAATTATTTAATGATATATTTATTTATTTCATTTTGGCAGTCCTGACGCCTGGCTCTCATCATGAAATAATTTTATCTGTCAGCCTCACCCATCAAACTCAGGGGGCGGGGTTAACGCTGATCGAGTCAAAACCATTGCTTTGGCCTGGTGGCCATTGTTTCTAGCACACAACCGGCATGTGGAAGCTAACAGAACTGAGCTTTGAAAAACCCTGTTTGTGTGTTACCAAATACCGTTTTAATATTTTTTTAGCCGAGAATGTAGTGGTTTAATCTTCATGTGTCTGGTCGGTTTGTCAAGATACAGCCTCTTTGCAAAAGTGTTTCGATGATTTCGGAGATGTCTGCCCAGTCTCACGGCAAAGCGTGGGATAGACCCGCTCGCCTCGCAAGCAATCCCACCGACAAAGCGCAGGCCCCGGTACACAGCTGTAGTAACCCCCGCTGACTTCTTTTACTGAGGTTATATTTATCGATGTTTTATTTCCTGATGTTCTTATGTGTCCTACGTGTTTCAGTCGCCAATTCTGAATTATAACTAACATTAAAAACATGTTTAAGGAGGAGAGAGAGCAAATAAATCTGTTTAACATCTGATCTTTGGGTTTTTGTTCAGTAATCAGCGTGACCTGTGTATAAACACATAAAAGAGATAACGTTGGTGTTTCCGTCATGTAGTAACTGCTGGCTTTAACTGTACAAAGGTTGTTCGACACTATGAAACACATACAGACTTCATGATGTTCGGCTAATATTTTTATTGTGAATATTAATCATGCTGACCTCGCTCTGTACACCACGCAGCGAGGTCAGCATATCCACGATATCCTCAGCTCCATGAGTTAACACAAAGTTTCCCAGCTGACTATCTAACTGCCAACTATTCCAGAGACGTGAAAATATACAGCATAAGTGTAAGAGACTCAGCAGCAGATTAGAATAACAGTTATACATTTAATAAATCACCAAATGAATCCAAGAAACGAGCAAACCTGTTCCGACAATTTGAATTTGTATTCCCTCAGCTGCAGACTCGCTGCTGTTTAAATGTTTGAAAAGGAAGATTAGATATAAAAAACGTCAAACATAGACTCAGTCTGCCTTCACATTTGATATGAGGCCAGCACGTATAGTGGCCTCAGCAGGCTATTACTGAAATACACGTGCTATATCATAAACTATGATATAAACAGGGAGGTCCTATTAACATGTTTAGTTTTAAAGGACACCTTCCTGCCTTTAGTCTCATTCATGAGCAGTATTAGTTTTCTTCTAACATCCAGAAGTCTGCACAATGTGTTTCATAGTTTGTAACAAGCCTTTGACAGGTAAACATAACATGACCGAAAAAGCAAAAAAAAAGCAAAAAAAAAGAGAGAGAGTGTTGACATAAGAAGAGAAAGTGCTCTCAATTGTGGAGACAGACAAATGGTTCATTTATGTTTGATGTGTGTTTATTCCTCCCTAAATATCGTCGGTGAAGTTCGCCATGCATGTCAGATTTTCCTGAAGTGTGTTTATACTCATACTGAGTCCAGGAACCCTGTGAAAGAAGTTCTAAACATTATTTTTCATAGATTCTGATGTAAATCTAAATGAGGCATCGTTTTCCTGTCTCGCTTTGGTTTTATCTTCAGGCAACTATTTGAAGCCAGATCTCAGGTGTGGGCAACGTAACATCCCAACTGTGCTCCTGCCCTCTCTGCCAAAGAATTCTTTGTGTTATCTGTCCCCACAGTGTTTCTTCTCCATTCCCTCCCTCACATGTGCATCTTGGCTGGGGGTTTGTTCCTGCCTTGATCTGCACTGAACTTTTTTTAATTCTTAGTAATGCATTGCCATTGTCCATGGTACATTATGTGCTCAATGCCACGTGCTGTGCAGTTTCAGAGCAACCCTCCCCTATTTTCCTCAGGTGTTCTTTGTGTGATCATCTGTCTGCCTGAATGATAAGATGTTGTGCCTTAACTGAAGAGCATGTTGTTTTGTTTCGATCCCCAGAGCGCTTTATACTTAGGATTATTAAATAACCCCGTGTTAATATGCCCATTGCAAATGGTCCTCTTATATTTTTCCTTTTTTATGTCAAATATATAGTGTTACAGTCGTGGGTGCTTATGTTAAATATGACCTGGAGCATATACTCAGGCTTCAAACTGCTCTTAATTTTCAGATTCAGGTCCTTTTAATTCTACTCCTGGAATATTGATTTAAAAAGAGGATAAATATGGTCATCAATACTTTATGTATTGTGGAATTGATTATCTGGCACAGAAACCTGGCTGTAAAAATAAAAATGCTCCACCCACCTACTCATTAGCATTTGTGTTTGTGAAGGCCATCCAATCAGGAAAAAGTTAGATTAAAAGAAGTCTGGCCTGGAAGAGAGAGGAGATTAAACACCCTGCAATAGGACAGTGGATAACCTGAAGGCCTACATTAATAACCAGTGTAAGACTAATAATTATTTTGAACTGGAAGCTGCTTTCAGCTGGTGTTGAATGTGAGCATTATCAGCTTATCCTCAAGTCACAGTCACCAAATGGCCCTGTTTACTCCTTTATACTATATATTTTGCACGTGTGAAGTGCCTGCTGCTGACAAAACTGAAAACATATTAATGCACATACTGTCTCACCTGTGACACCATCAGTGGGACCTCAGATGTGGTCACATTGGTCTCATTTTGCTCATCATTTTTGACCTGATTAACAGGTGATCCAAAGTTTAATAATACTCGATGGCCGCTTTATTAGATACACCTGTCCAACTATTTCACCAGCCAATCAAAAGACAGGAACCCAGGACCAGGACTTGGTCAAGACAACTTGTATCAGACTAATAATAATAATAATAATAATAATAATAATAATAATAATAATAATAATAATAATAATAATAATATATACTTTGTGAATCCTGCAGGAATTTTTTTTTCTGCATCCACTCATTCAGTGAAGCAGTGGGCAGCCACCAATCCAGTGTGACGGTACCTTGCTCAGGAGTACCTCAGGGTAACCGTTCGGTGGATTTGAACCCCTGACTTTCCGGCATGGGGCAAACATTCTACCTACTGAGCTGTCTCTGCCCCAAAATGGTTGAAGAAAAGTGATTAAAGTGACTTTGAAAGTGGCATTGTTGCTAGCATCAGACAGGCTGGTCTCAGCAGTTCATAAACAGATGATCTACTGGGATTTTCCCACACAGCAAACCTCTCTAGAGAGAATAGTCTGAAATAAGAAAAGCAAAGAAAAAAAGAAAATAAACTGTCAGCTGAAGTTCTCTGGAAAATATCAGAAGTTAGAAGAGGATCACTTTCTTTGAGCTAATAGAAAGACAACTGCAACTCAACAGTAACAATAAATCAACAGTAATTTATTAAAACCAAAGTATGCAGAAAAGCATCTCTGAACACACATTGAACCTTGAAGCTTTGATTGTTTGCAGTAGTGAAAGATCAGACAATAGTGCCACACTGTCAGTGATGAAACGGAGGCTACAGTTTGCATTAGCCCTCCAACACTGGGTAACAGACGCCTGGAAAACATCGTCTGGTTTCATGAGACTTGATTTCTTCTGTAATATTTGGATGGTGGAGTCAGAATTGCATTAAAACAACAACAGGCTGGATCCTGTACTAATGATTCAGGCTGGTAGCAGTAACATAAAGGTTTGAGGTGTATTTCTTTGTCATACTTTAGCACCTTAAGTGTCACAGCTTACCTGGCATTTAAATGCTGATTATGTCCTTCCCTTTATGACAAATGTCTGCCCATCTCCTGATGTTTATTTCCAGCAGCATCACACATCAAGTCCCATGTTTCCAGCAGCTTGTTGAATCTGTGCCATGAAGAATTAAGGCACTTCTAAAGACAAAGGGGGTCACACCTGGTACGAGCTAGGCGTAACTAATGAGATGGCATTGTGTATGCACTCATCACTGCACCAAAAGCATTCAAAGAAAAATCTCATTCCTCAATTACAGCTGAATGTGAAAAGAAAGAAACAGTCTTTGTTTATGTGGTTTTGGATAAAAACATCAAAGACCGGATGCAAACATAAGAAATGGCTGAGTGCACTGCAGCCATAATTGTTGTGGTTTTATTGACAGATGTGAACTCCCAGCTGTCCCCTGGACTGAGTTCCAGACAAACAAGCATTAGCAGGCTACAAGCTGCCAGAACAGTTACTGTGTGAAGAGCTGAGAATGATGTTACACATCATACTTATACAGACCCTGGCAGCGTGGTGGATTTATTTTGCTGTCATGCTATTTTCAATCAATCTTGTATTTTCCTCATATTTAGGCAGGAAGGAAGAAGGAGGAATTTCATTAGAGGTTGTAATGCGTGTTGTGGCTATAAATTACCCTGTGTTTGTTTCATCCTTTCAGCCAGAGCCAAATCCAGCCAGTGTATTAGTTTAAGCTCTATTACTGAGTTATTTCAAATCTTATTTCTGGATCCAGTGTGCACGTGTGCCAAATGCTTTATGACCTTTTTTTTTTTGCAGTAATCTCTAACTGAGATTTCTCCTGTAAACTGTTAAAATTATAAAGCAGAGGAATAAATTATATATATGATTAATACAATGTGATGTATCTCACTCTACCGAACAGTGAACTGAAAGTTTTGAATGCAGCTTCTATCAAAAGTCATATCTTGCAACGATCTCTTCAAAGACTTTGTTTGTACTTGAGTAAACTACTGGATTGTGGCAAGGCAAGGCAAGGCAAGGCAAGGCGAATTTATTTGTATAGCACAATTCAACAACAAGGTGATTCAAAGTGCTTTACAGAGACATTAGAAACAAAAACAAATAAAAAGCATGATTTAAAATTGATTAAAACAAGCAAACAAACAAACTAACTAAACACACAAAACAGTAAAATCAAAACAGATAAAATCAGAAATAGATAAGATCAGTAGTTAGTGTAAGTTTTGAAATTTAAGCTTAAAAGTGTGGATTTGGTGCTTTATTCAAATGCAGCTGAGAACAGGTGAGTCTTCAGCCTGGATTTAAATAAACTGAGTGTTTCAGCTGATCTGAGGCTTTCTGGGAGTTTGTTCCAGATATAAGGAGCATAAAAGCTGAATGCAGCTTCTCCGTGTCTGGTTCTGACTCTGGGAACTGATAAAAGACCGGATCCAGATGACCTGAGGGATCTGGAAGGTTCATACTGGGTCAGGAGGTCACTGATGTATTTTGGTCCTAAACCATTCAGAGCTTTATAGGCCAGCATCAGAACTTTAAAGTCTATCCTCTGACGGACAGGCAGCCAGTGTAAAGACCTCAGAGCTGGACTGATGTGGTCCACTTTTTTGGTCTTAGTGAGGACTCGAGCAGCAGAGTTCTGAATGAGCTGTAGTTGTCTGACTGATTTTTTAGGTAGACCTGTAAAGATGCTGTTACAGTAATCAAGCCTACTAAAAATGAATGCATGGACTGATAATGTGCTGATAGTAATTGTGCTGCTGCAGATCAGTTTGTGAAAGACACTTACAGTCAGTCACTGTATAAACTGGGGATGTTCCTGGTAACTAATTTTTAGACAACTAAACAAGAGAAAACAATGTTTAACTAACTGCCTCGTGTAAAACTAAGAAACGGAACTAAGATTGGAATGAAGAGTGGTAGAAACTAGGAATTTCACTGTTCTCATGTATGGAAGCCTATTTATATTTACAGAAATACAACCTGATGACCACGATTGGGTATAAAAAGAGAACCTTAGAGATGCCGTTTTTCAGAAGTAAAGATGGTAGAGGTTCACCAATCTGCACAAAACTGTCTACAAATTGTGACAATTTTAGAATAATATTCTTTTATACAGTACATACTGTAGATGTCATCAAAAGTTCTGAAAATCTGGAGAATCAAAAATCAGTTCTGGATGCCTGTGATCTTTGGGTCCTCAGGTGGCCCTGCTATTAAAACAGGAATGATTCTATCTTGGAAATCACTGCACGGGCTCAGGAACACTTCCAGAAATCATTATGTGAACACAATGTACTGTGCCATCCAGAAATGCAGGCTGAAGCTCTGTTATGCAAATCTTTCTGTCGCTCTTCTCTAGGCCAGCAGAGCATTTTCCTTCCCAGCGTTTAACACACGACCCGAGGCGTCTCATAGTAACGCGAAAGGTAGCCTTATGGTAGTAGAATATATGTTTACAGACATTGCTGGTAAACCCGTGTGTCTTATTAGTGGAGCTAATGTGGCTGTAATTAAGAAATTTAATTTAAGTTTGTCCTTACAACAGATGGAGCGCCGGTGTTGTGCGGTGAAAAAAGCGGACTAGTCAGCAGGATACGTGTAAAGATGCAGGAGGAGAACTGTACCGGTGAGTTAACAGCATATCACTGCATCACACACCAGGAAAGGCTGTGTGGTAAAGTCCTAAAAATGGAGCATGTAATGATCACCGTAACGCAAGCCATAAATTTTATCTGAGCTAAAAGTTTAACCGTCAATTTCAGTCTTTTATGTGGGAAATAGATTCAGAGTTTGCCGACATTCCTCATCATACAGAGGTCCGTTGGCTGAGTTGGGATAAAAATTCTCAATAGAGGTTTTGAGCTCAGCAAGGAAATCTGTCAGCTCATGGACATGACATGTATGATGCGGTGAAGGCATTTCAAGTGAAGCTGTCACAAATGCACCAGTGCAACCTGCCTCACTTTCCCTGTTGCCAAGTAATGTTGAACCAAGTCAGCGGACCTGCTGAACTGCACCTGTGCAGATTCAGATGGAGCTGCAGTGTAATGATGCACTCAAGGAAAGTACGATACTGATTATACAGTTACAGTTTGATGATACAGTTTATTAGTTCCATTCCTGAAGCAACGCCCAGCTCCGTCTACATGCGGCTCCAACCATGTGTATGCTTTTATTTATTTTTTCTGGGGTTTTTGGCAGCATGTTCATATTTCTAACTTGCATAATTTTGACAGGATATGTTTTTATGAAGAGCAAAATATTTAAAGTTACATTTTATTTTTTTAAGTTTATTTAATCTGGAATAATATTCCTGTCTGTTTTTATTCGTATTTCTGTTTAAAAAACATTGTTTTAGTGTGTTCAATAAATATTTATCTTGTTTGGCCCGTGACCTAAAGTGTGCCTTGAGTTTTGGCCCCCTGTGCAATTGAGTTTGACGCCCCTGCAATAGAATGCCACTTGCGGCAGTAACACACGCTTAGAGAAGAGGCTCCAGCTGTCCATTCCAGCCCTAACCCTGTCAGTGTTTTCCAAAGTGATTCGTGAACAGAATGTAAAACACATTTACATGTATAGATTCATTCCAAATGGCTCTCATGCCTTTTCACATAGCGTGGGAATGTTATGTGTTGGGATGAAAACGTGTTGAGGCCAGAGGTAATTACAAAAGGACTGTGATGGTTTAATAGTGCATCAATGGCTGTAGAATTAACAGCTAGCACATCTGGAATGGGCAACATCAATGCTCAAAGGTTTTGTAAAGGTTTTAGAGCAACATGTGCGCCCATCCAGGGGACATCGGTTTCTGCAAAGGCCTTGCATATATCAGCAAGTGTGCTTAATTGCATACTGGATTTACTATAACAGGATGCATGGCTTCATAGTAAAGAGATGGTTTCTGAACTGGTCAGCCACGACTGTTGGTTCAAGGTTCAAGGTTCAAAGTTCAAGGTTCTTTATTTGTCACATGCATAGTTATACAAGTATAACACACAGTGAAATGTAGTCTGACACGCTCCTCGACATGTGCAAAAATTGGGGGTGGGGTGGGGTGGGGGGGGTGTAGAGGAAGAACATTATATATATATATACATACATATAGTATATACACTGGGTGAATGTGCAGTAGTAGCAGCTAGCAGGTGAATTCTGTACATTAATATGAATAGACATCTGACTATTTTACAGGATAGACAATATAAACATATTTAAAGTTAAAGGAATTGAAATGTACATTGTGCCTTGGTTTAGAGTGTCTGGAAGAGAGTCCTGTCTCAGTCAATTATAGATGATGTGAGCGGGCGGGTGTGTGTGTTTAGGGCACGGATGGCTTGGGGATAGAAGCTCCTCTTGAGTCTCTCTGTCCTTGCCCGGAAGATGCGGAACCTTCTACCAGATTGCAGAAGTTGGAACAGTTTGTTGCCAGGATGGGACAGGTCCTTCAGTATCTGCGCTGCTCTAGTCCGGCATCTCCTGGTGTAGGTGTCCTGAAGCGGGGGGAGAGCAATCCTGCAGCAGCGTTCTGCTGTACGGATCACTCTCTGGAGAGCTTTTTGGTCCTTCACACAGCTGTTCCCAAACCACGATGTCATGTTCTGTGTGAGGATGCTCTCCACAGCGCCTGTATAGAAAATCCTGAGGATCTTTGGAGAGACCCTGAACTTCCTCAGTTGTCGTAGGTGATACAGGCGCTGCCTAGCCTTTTTGGTCTGGACCTGAATGTGGGCAGCCCATGTCAGGTCTGAGGAGATGTGAACACCAAGATACTTGAAGGACTGCACCCTCTCCACTGGAGCTCCATTGATGATAATGGGCTTGTAGTCTCTGTGCTGACCCCTTCTGAAGTCCACCACCAGCTCCTTGGTCTTGCTGACGTTCAGCTGGAGGTGGTTGTCCTGGCACCACGATGCCAGATTCTTCACTTCATCCATGTTGGGCAACATTGCTCTTCCAAGAGTCCAGCAACTGGTCTCCCCTGTTCCCAGACATTTATGGACTGTTGCTAGAAGAAGAGCGAATGCTGCTCAGGTGTAAGCATGGTCCTGTCCCTTTTTTGAGATGTGTTGCTGCCATCAAATTCCAAATGAGCTAATATATTTCTCTTAAAATAATGCATTTCCTCTGTTCAAACATTTGATATGTTTTCTCTGGTCTGTTGTGAATGAAATATGGGTTTCTGTGATTTTATAAATCATTTAGTTCTGTTTTGTTTTGGGGTTTGTTTGTTTTTTTTTTACATTTTTCACAGCATCTGAATATTTTTGGAATTATGTTTGTAAATGATTGTAAATGATTGGGTCTTGATGAATAGATTACAGAGATCTAGATGCTCAGTGCTTATGAAATACCTATACCTGATTATAATCTGGATTTCGCTCGAGAATAAAAAAGAAAACAAACAAAAACATACATCTTCTGCAACTTACTCCCACATCTCCCTTCAGCCTCTTATATTCTCTCTTCTTTGTGTCTGTTCAGTTTCTCCCTCTCTCCTCTCATGCTCTCTATAATCCAGCCATCCAAGGATGCTTTGGACAATAAAGCTGTCACAAGTCAATCTCTCCTGATAAACCAGTTCTTCCTGCTTTACAGCCAATGATGACAGTTTCCACGCTCCCAGACCATTTCATTGGATGAACTCCAGGAAGTGTTTGGATGGCGTTTTTGTATATCAAATCCTGCTTTGGGAAATGGGCTTACAGTGCTCAACACATCACGCCAAGAGTGCAGCTGTACACATAAACACATGATCACAAGCACAGACACACACACACTGTTTATGGTGCTCAATATTCACACACACATACTCACTTTGCATCATGTGCATGGAAGTGACACAGATTTGTGAAAAACACCACAGATGGATATTTCTTTTTGAATAAACACAGTCAAGTGATTGTTCAGCTCTTTCATAGTAAGGTTGTTGTTTATGACTGTGATCAATGTGTCCAAAACTTTTAAGCCAGTAGACCTAGAGTATATTTTTCCCGTGTGTGTGTGATGGATGTGTCTCTTTTTCTCTGTTAACTGCTCCTTCGGTTCAGGATATCACAAAGCAAACAACACAAACAACAAGGGCACCAAATAAAAAGAACAACTCAAAGAACCACCACTATACCATTATTGAGAACAATGACCATAACAGTAAAATCATCATCATCATCATTACAGAACGCAATTCAAACAAAGACTGATGCTTTCTAAAATGATCAAGATTCAGCACGGTCAGCTCCGTGAGAATCCAGTCTGCAGCTATATATTTACATAAAGCCAATTTTCTCGAGTAAACAGTGCCATAAATGTCCTGTATATTTGTGCTTGCTGTCATATATAAAATTAACACTGCAGTGTTTGTTGTAAATAACTGATTCAGACAAGCATTAAGTTGCAGTTTATATTTTCAGGTCTATCCAGACATGACCTTTGAATGTCTGCATAATTTTCATGTTACACTTATTAAAATGTGCCTGAAACCTTTGGAGTTTATCAAACAATTAGTGATAGTGAGCTGAATTTAGAGTCACAAAAACAGATGTTTTTTAATCTTTATTTCACTGTTGCACTCCAGTTATAAAATAAACAATTTAGCACTAAAAGGATTCAGATTCAGATTCCCCGACGCACTCAACACAAATTTTACAATTCTCTCACTTATAAGTTCAAATGAGTGGAGTTATGGGTCAGTAAATGTACAATTTTTTGAGACATGAATGCTCCTAGACCACCCACAGGTGCGAAAGGGGAATTTTTTTCTTCGTGTGTGTGTGTGTGTGTGTATATATATATATATATATATATATATATATATATATATATATATATATATATATATGTGTGTGTGTGTGTGTGTGTGTGTATGTATATGTATATATATATATATGTGTGTATATATATATGTATGTAAATATATATATATATGTAGCTTGAAAAAACCTGGATCCCCCGTAGCCGGTTACCAAGATTACGTGAAGTACCCTCAGAAGGTCTGCTGGATGATGTTAATGCAGCACTACGGACAATACCTACAACCACGATTACCGACACTAACAAGCTGATCTACAATATGGCAGCAGTGATCAGTGAGATGCTTGGCTACAAGTTGAACAGCCACAAGGGGCAGTACCCTCCATGGAGAAGGAGGCTAGAGGGCAAGATCAAAGTAGCACGGAGGGAGGTTAGCCAACTAACGGAGTTGCAGAAAGGTGCGACAAAGAAGGTGCATAAGAAATACAGCAAGCTGTCCATACCTGAGGCCTTGGAAACTGCCAAACAAAGACTCACAGCCTTGGCCAGCCGCTTGAGGAGGTACACCAGAGAGATAGAAGGCAGGAGAATAAACCAGCTGTTCTCCACAGAACCAGCAAAGGTGTACTCTCAGTGGCAAGGGGACAATAATAATAGAGAACAGCACCACCAAGGCTGGAGACGGAGCAATACTGGAAGAGCGTATGGGAGAAGGACGCAACCCATAACGGCAATGCTCAGTGGCTAGTGGATCTGAGGGCAGACCACAGCGACCTCCCTGAACAGGGTCCAGTAACCATCACAGTGGCAGATATCCAAGAAAGGGTCTCCAGTATGAAGAGTTGGGCAGCACCAGGGCCCGACATGGTTCACGCCTACTGGCTAAAGAAGCTGACTGCACTCCACGAGCGTCTGGCAGCACAAATGAACCAGCTGCTAGTTAACGAGAGACACCCGGAATGGCTAACTGAAGGTCGGACGGTCCTGATCCCCAAGGACCCCAAGAAGGGACCGGTCCCCTCCAACTACCGACCAATAACCTGCCTCAGTACTACATGGAAGCTCCTGTCAGGCATCATATCGGCTAAGATGAACAGGCACATGGGTCAATACATGAGCGGGACACAGAAAGGAATTGGCAAGAATATCAGAGGCGCAAAACACCAGCTACTGGTAGACAGAACAGTCAGCCGAGACTGCAAGACCAGACTGACCAACCTGTGCACTGCCTGGATTGATTACAAGAAGGCCTATGACTCAATGCCCCATAGCTGGATACTGGAATGCCTAGAATTGTACAAGATCAATGGGACCCTAAGAGCCTTCATCAGGAACTCAATGGGGATGTGGCGTACAACACTAGAGGCCAACTCCAAGCCCATAGCACAAGTCACCATCAAGTGTGGGATCTACCAAGGAGATGCTCTGTCCCCACTGCTGTTCTGCATAGGCCTGAACCCCCTCAGTGAGATCATTAACAAGACTGGCTACGGATACCGACTACGGAACGGAGCAGTTGTGAGCCACCTCCTGTACATGGATGACATCAAGCTGTATGCCAAGAGTGAACGAGACATCGATTCACTGATCCACACTACCAGGCTATACAGCAATGACATTGGAATGTCGTTTGGACTGGAGAAGTGTAGTCGGATGGTAATAAAGAGAGGGAAGGTAGTCAGAACTGAGGGGATTGAACTACCAGAAGGCAACATTGCAGACATAGAGGACAGTTACAAGTACCTGGGGATCCCGCAGGCGAATGGGAACCATGAAGAGGCCGCTAGAAAAGCTGCAACCACCAAGTACCTGCAGAGGGTCAGGCAAGTCCTGAGAAGTCAGCTGAATGGTAAGAACAAGATCCGGGCCATCAACACGTACGCCCTGCCCGTGATCAGGTACCCTGCTGGGGTAATAGGCTGGCCAAAGGAGGAGATAGAAGCCACTGACATAAAGACAAGAAAGCTCCTTACCATGCATGGAGGGTTTCACCCCAAGTCCAGCACCCTGAGGCTGTACGCTAAGCAGAAGGAAGGGGGCCGGGGACTGGTGAGTGTCAGCACCACAGTCCAGGATGAGACAATGAACATCCAAGAATACATTGGGAAGATGGCCCCAACTGACCGAGTGCTCAGTGAATACCTCAGGCAGCAGAAACCCAAGAAAGAGGAGGGAGACGAGGAACCATCATGGAAGGACAGGCCCCTGCACGGTATGTACCACCGGCAGATAGAGGAGGTGGCTGATAAGCCAGAAATCCTACCAGTGGCTGGACAAAGCTGGACTGAAAGACAGCACAGAGGCACTAATCATGGCAGCACAAGAACAAGCTCTGAGTACAAGATCCATAGAGGCTGGGTTCTATCACACCAGGCAAGACCCCAGGTGCAGGCTGTGTAAAGATGCCCCAGAGACAATCCAGCACATAACAGCAGGGTGCAAGATGCTAGCAGGCAAGGCATACATGGAACGCCATAACCAAGTGGCCGGCATAGTGTACAGGAACATCTGTGCCGAGTATAACCTGGAAGTCCCGAGGTCAAAATGGGAGATGCCCCCAAGGGTGGTGGAGAATGACCGAGCTAAGATCCTGTGGGACTTCCAGATACAGACGGACAAAATGGTGGTGGCTAACCAACCGGACATAGTGGTGGTAGACAAACAGAAGAAGACGGCCGTAGTGATTGATGTAGCGGTTCCGAATGACAGCAATATCAGGAAGAAGGAACACGAGAAGCTGGAGAAATACCAAGGGCTCAGAGAAGAGCTCGAGAAGATGTGGAGGGTGAAGGTAACGGTGGTCCCCGTGGTAATCGGAGCACTAGGTGCGGTGACTCCCAAGCTAGGCGAGTGGCTCCAGCAGATCCCGGGAATAACATCGGAGATCTCTGTCCAGAAGAGCGCAGTCCTGGGAACAGCTAAGATACTGTGCAGGACCCTCAAGCTCCCAGGCCTCTGGTAGAGGACCCGAGCTTGAAGGATAAACCGCGATCCGCAGCGCTGTTGAAAAGGCTGTGGAAGTCCCTGTATTAAACACGTAGACCTGTGACACAAAAATCACCAAACTCGGACGACCACAGACTGTTTTCCTTCGTGGTGATGAAGGAAAATGCTGGGTTGGCATGTAAAAGGCCATTTATTCCCTTCAAAGACCTGCAGTTCAAAAAAGCGCCCCTCCGACAGCCAAACCCATCTGTTCTCTGATTGGATTGTTACATTTGTGATTGACATGACATTGACCAATCAGATGAAAGGAAGAAAAATAGGGTCAAAATCCGTACTTGTAACTTGCAGGGTTTTTTTTTCTAAGTCCACACACAAATCTTTTTTACGCACACACAAATCTTTTTTACACACACAAATCTTTTTTACACACACACAAATCTTTTTTACACATACAAATCTTTTTTACGCACACACAAATCTTTTTTACGCACACACAAATCTCTTTTACGCATACACAAATCTTTTTTACGCACACACAAATCTTTTTTACACATACAAATCTTTTTTACACACACACAAATCTTTTTTACACATACAAATCTTTTTTACGCACACACAAATCTTTTTTACACATACAAATCTTTTTTACAAGTACAAAATATTTATGACCACATTTTGAGCCCATAGCTTACCTTCAGGGTCATACGTCAAATGAAAACCAAGATAGTTCCAAACGACAGATCTGAATGAGGGTGGGGGAGGTTCAATTTCGGCTAGCGTTGAGGCAGTTGCCATGTTGCAACGAGCTTAGCTTCTGTCTCGCTAGCTTGCTCAGTGGATCTGCGCTCGACAATGCAGCCTAGGCGGAGTAGTCGATCATTTCATCATTTCACAGACCGGCCTTTAAGGTGTCGCAGATAAACACAACAAAATAAACGATATGACCAAGACAAAAACGGTGGTATTTTGTAAACATAATAATAAACTTTATTAGCAGCGTCCTCCTGAAATGCACCAACAACATTGAGAGTAACATCCTCCTCTCTGCTCCTTAATGCTGTCTGATTGCTATAGTAAGGCGTAAATATTTAATTCAAAAATAAGACACACAACTAAGACCCAGGGAAACCGAGTTAACGATAAGAAGCCTGACAACCATAAATTTCACACCCGAGCCTGAACTCTTGCGACCTGCTACCAAACGACCCGGGGGGATCGCTCCCCTACCACATCTGTGGGGAACACAGCTGCTGACCAAATGAGACAATTAAATGGTAAATTAAACGGGTTCTTATTTAGCACTTTTCTACCTGAGCAGTAAAAACACTTTATACAATATGCCCCATTCACTTATTGTTAGGATGCCTGGGTCGTTGACCCAGGGTATTTGAGTTTCTTATATTATTTATACTTTCTAGTCTTTGGTTTCTTTGAGTTCTGTCTTATGGTTTATGTCTCTGTCTTCTTTAGTTGCTCTGTCTCCCCTATCACCTGTATCCCCTTGTCTAGTTCACGTCTCTGTGTATCCTTAGTTCCTATATCCCCGTGTTCAGTCAGTGTTTGTGTCTGCCCTGGTCCCACGTCTCTGTTCCCTCTGTGGTGCCTGCATGTGAGTCTGTGTCTTTGTTCAGTCTGTGTTTTGTGTTTCCTGTTTTACTTTGAAGGTCTCCTTGAATCGCTACCTTATCGTGGTGGAGGGGTTTGTGTGTCACAGGGATCCCAGGGGCTATGTTGTCTGGGGGCTTTTGCCCCCTGGTAGGGTCTCCCATGGCAAATTGGCCCTGGGTGAGGGACCAGACAAAGAGCGATTCATAAGACCCTTATGAAAAGGACACCGAGGGAACAGTTTACCCTGCCCGGGATAGGGTTACCGGGGCCTCGCCCTGGAGCCAGGCCCGGGGAGGGTGCCCGAGGGCGAGCGTCTGGTGGCCGGGCCTTAGTCCATGGGGCCCGGCCGGGCACAGCCCGAAGAGGAGACATGGGCCCATCCTCCCGCAGGCCCACCACCCGCAGGAGGCGCCATAGGGGTCGGGTGCATTGTGTGCCGGGTGGCGGCCAGGAGCGGAGGCCCTGGCGGACTGACCCCCGGCTGCCAAGACTGGCAATAGGGACATGGAATGTCACCTCTCTGGTGGGGAAGGAGCCTGAGTTAGTGCGTGAGGTTGAGAGGTACCGGCTAGATATAGTCGGGCTCACCTCTACACATGGCTTGGGCTCTGGAACCAGTCTCCTGGAGAGGGGCTGGACTCTGTCTCAGTCTGGAGTTGCCCTTGGTGAGAGGCGGCGGGCTGGGGTGGGTATCCTAATATCCCCTCGGCTTGCTGCCGGTACGTTGGGGTTTTTCCCGGTGGACGAGAGGGTTTGTTCCCTGCGCCTTAGGGTGGCAGTTCAGAGTACCCAGCCTTCTTAGAGTCCCTGGGGGGGGGGGGGGGGGGGGGGGGGGGGTGCTGCTGGAGGGTGCTCCACCTGGAGACTCTGTTGTCCTGCTGGGAGACTTCAATGCTCACGTGGGTAACGACAGCGAGACCTGGAGGGGCGTGATTGGGAGGAACGGCCTCCCTGATCTGAACCCGAGCGGTGCTCTGTTATTGGACTTCTGTGCTAATCACAGTTTGGCCATAACAAACACCCTGTTCGAACATAAGAGTGTCCATAAGTGCACGTGGCACCAGGACGCTCTAGGTCGATGATCGATTTTGTAATCGTATCAGCAGATCTGCGACCATATGTTCTGGACACTCGGGTAAAGAGAGGGGCTGAGCTGTCAACTGATCACCACCTGGTGGTGAGTTGGATCAGGTGGCGGGGGAAGACGCTGGACAGACCTGGTGCACCTAAACGCGTAGTGAGGGTGTGCTGGGAACGTCTAGCAGAGGCCCCAGTCCGCGAGATCTTCAACGCACACCTCCGGCAGAGCTTCAACAGCATTCCGAGGGAGACTGGGGACATTGAGTCCGAATGGACCATGTTCAGCGTCTCCATTGCCGAAGCTGCTGCATTGAGCTGCGGCCGCAAGGTGGTTGGTGCCTGCCGTGGTGGTAATCCCCGAACCAAATGGTGGACACCAGAGGTGAAGGGAGCCACTAGGCTGAAGAAGGAGTCCTATCGGGCTTGGTTAGCCTGTGGGACTCCGGAGGCAGCCGACAGGTATCGACAGGCCAAGCGGAATGCGGCTCGGGCAGTGGCTGAAGCAAAAACACGGGTGTGGGAGGAGTTCGGAGAGGCCATGGAAAAAGACTTTCGGACTGCCTCGAAGAGATTCTGGCAAACCGTCAGACGTCTCAGGAGGGGAAAGCGGTGCTCTACCTGCACTGTGTATAGTGCTGGCGGAGCGCTGCTGACGTCGACTGAGAAAATTGTCAGGCGGTGGAAGGAATACTTCGAGGACCTCCTTAATCCCACTGACACGTCTTCCGAGGAGGAAGCAGAGTCTGGGGATGAGGGGAATGACCCGCCAATTTCCGGGGGCGAGGTCACTGAGGCAGTTAAACAACTCCTTGGTGGCAGAGCCCCTGGTGTTGATGAGGTCCGCCCCGAGTTCCTGAAGGCTCTGGACGTTGTAGGGCTGTCCTGGTTGACACGCCTCTGCAATGTTGCGTGGAGATCAGGGGCAGTACCTGTGGACTGGCAGACCGGGGTGGTGGTCCCCATCTTTAAGAAAGGGGACCGGAGGGTGTGTTCCAACTACAGGGGGATCACACTCCTCAGCCTCCCTGGGAAAGTCTATGCCAGGGTGCTGGAAAGGAGAGTTCGTCCGTTAGTCGAACCTCGGATACAGGAGGAACAATGCGGTTTTCGTCCTGGTCGCGGAACACTGGACCAGCTCTTTATCCTCTCCAGGATACTTGAGGGTGCATGGGAGTTTGCCCAACCAGTCTACATGTGTTTTGTGGACTTGGAGAAGGCATTCGACCGTGTCCCTCGGGGTGTCCTGTGGGAGGTGTTGCGGGAATATGGGGTGTCTGGCCCATTGCTACGGGCCATTCGATCCCTATACAACCGTTGCAAGAGCTTGGTTCGCATTGCCGGCAATAAGTCGGACTCATTCCCGGTGGGTGATGGGCTCCGCCAGGGCTGCCCTTTGTCTCCGGTTCTGTTCATAATTTTTATGGACAGGATTTCTAGGCGCAGCCAAGTGGCGGAGGGCTTTCGCTTTGGTGGCCTCAGAATCTCATCTCTGATTTTTGCAGATGATGTGGTTCTGTTGGCTTCATCGGGTGGGGGCCTCCAGCTCGCACTGGAACGGTTCGCAGCCGAGTGTGAAGCAGCGGGAATGAGGATCAGCACCTCCAAATCTGAGGCCATGGTTCTCAGCCGGAAAAGGGTGGAGTGCCCACTCCGGGTCGGGGATGAGTTCCTGCCCCAAGTGGAGGAGTTCAAGTATCTCGGGGTCTTGTTCGCGAGTGATGGGAGAAGGGAGCCGGAGATCGACAGACGGATTGGGGCTGCAGCTGCAGTAATGCGGACGCTGCACCGGTCCGTCGTGGTGAAGAGGGAGCTGAGTGTAAAAGCGAAGCTCTCAATTTACCGGTCGATCTACGTCCCTACCCTCACCTATGGCCACGAGCTGTGGGTAGTGACCGAAAGAACGAGATCGCGGATACAAGCGGCAGAAATGAGCTTCCTCCGAAGGGTGGCTGGCCTCTCCCTTAGAGATAGGGTGAGAAGTTCGGCCATCCGGGAGGGGCTCAGAGTAGAGCAGCTGCTGCTCCACATCGAAAGGAGCCAGCTGAGGTGGTTCGGGCATCTGACAAGGATGCCCCCTGGGCGCCTCCTGGGTGAGGTGTTCCAGGCATGTCCCACCGGGAGGAGGCCCCGGGGCAGACCCAGGACACGCTGGAGAGATTATATCTCTCGGCTGGCCTGGGAACGCCTTGGTATTCCCCCGGATAAGCTGGAGGAGGTGGCTGGGGAGAGGGAGGTCTGGGCCTCTTTGCTTAGGCTGCTGCCCCCGCGACCCGGCCCCGGACAAAGCGGATCAAGATGGATGGATGGATGGTCTCTGTCTTATCTCAGTGTGTTCAGTTTACGCTTCCTTTTTTCTCGTCAGTTCTGATTTGCCCCAGCTGTGTTTCCCTCCTGTTATTCATTCCCTGATTGCTCCTTCTGTGTATTTAAGCCCTGTGTTTCTCTGTGTCCGTGTCGCGATCTACCGTTTATTTTGCTGTGTGTTTTGTCCATCCACCGGTGTTAGTTTATTTTGAGTTTTTTCTAGTTATGTGATGTTTGCGTTCAGCATTAAAGCTGTTTTGGTTTAAGTTCTGTCTCCGGAGTCTGCACCTTGGGTCCTATCCCTGTCCGCACACAGCCGTCACCTAACAGAAGATCGCGACCAGAACATGGACCCAGCAGACTCCGTGTGGTATCGGCGACCCGCAGTTTCTGCCTTCCTCAAGGAGAGCGTGAGGCAGGAGGTTGGGCATGCCCAGGAGCTCCAGTCACCTTTTTATGGGTCACGTTTGGCTTTGGGAACGCCCCGCAGCCTCCAACCTGCCATGGCTACGGCCGAGCCAGCGCCTATGCCTCGGTCGATCAGGTTGAGCACGTGCTCAATCTCTCCAGTCGCTACACCTCCGCCTTCACCCCTGGATTACCAGTCCGACAAGAGGGTTAAGCGGCGGAGGAAGAAAGATTATGTGACGCCGGACGTTAGACTCACTCCACTGCAGTCCTTTGCTCTGTTTTTGGGACTGCAGCGTTCTGAGCTTCATAAACTCTCTGATTCCTCATCGCAGCCCGGTCCGTTGGAGGATTTACAGCCCAGTTTGCCACCCCCCACTTCCCGGAGGAGGCGACGCTCACACCGTCACCACTCTTTTTCTGCGGAGCAACTCCCGGTTGTGAGTTATGATTGCTTTCGTTCCTCTGAGCTGGAAAAAAACAATCATATGAACACTGCTGAGACTATTAAGACTGTTAGACGTGGTGGTGGTAGGAAGCTAAAAAACATTTTAGAGGAGTCTGGGTTTACTGAGCCTGCTCCTTCGCACAATTGTGTTCCTGCTCCCAGGGCAGCTCGGGCCCAGCATCCCCCTGCACCTGTTTCAGTGTTTCAGGTGAGGGAGGCTGAGGTCCAGCTGGTCCCTGCTCTGGTGTCTAGGCTGGCTGAGCCTCTGCCTGTCGCTGCACCCGTACCAGCTCCTCGGGTGGGGACAGCAGCTGCCCAGCCGTTGACGGTGCCTGTCCCGGCTCCCAGGGTGAGGATGACCGGGAACCAGTTAGCTCCGGCACCCGTACCTTCTCCTCGGGTGGGAGTGGCTGGTGTTTGGCAGGTACCCGCACCTGTTTCTGACCTCGCTGGAGGCTCAGGTGAGCCCGTCCAGCAGTTTTCTTCAGGTTCTGGAGGCTCAGGGGAACTAGCTTAGCTTACTGCTAATCCACCGCCTTACCCACCATTACTACCATCTTTACAACAGTCGATACATATTAAACTTCTCTCCATAGCTCAGACATTAGCTGACCTATCGGCTCAGTCACCTGCTCAGTTACCGCCTCAGTTGTTTGCTCAGCCACCTGTCTCTGCTGGAGGGTCCGAGGAACCGCTTCAGCCGTCTCTTCCTGCTGGAGGATCTGAGGGGCCCGTTCAGCTTCCTGTCTCCGCTGGAGGGTCCGAGGGGCCCGTTCAGCCTCCTGACTCCGCTGGAGGGTCCGAGGGGCCCGTTCAGCTTCCTGTCTCCGCTGGAGGGTCCGAGGGGCCCGTTCAGCCACCTGTCTCCGCTGGAGGGTCCGAGGAACCGCTTCAGCCGTCTCTTCCTGCTGGAGGATCCATGGGGCCAGTTCAGCCTCCTGTCTCTGCTGGAGGATCCGAGGGTCCCGTTCAGCCACCTGTCTCCGCTGGAGGGTCCGAGGAACCGCTTCAGCTGTCTCTTCCTGCTGGAGGGTCCGAGGGGCCCGTTCAGCCACCCGTCTCCGCTGCAGGGTCCGAGAGGCCCGTTAAGCCACTTGCCTCGTCAGCTGGGGGTTCGGGAGGACCCAGTCAGCACGCCCGGCCAGCCTCCTGTTCTGCTCCGTCGCCGCCGGTGCCTCCCGCCTGGCCGGCCTCCTGACCTGTTTTCTGGGCTCTTGGACCATCAGCCTCCGGGCCGCCCCCCTGACCTGCCCGGGTTTGGACTGTTGTGCCTTCAGCCTCCAGGCCGGCCCCCTGAACTTTTTCGAGACTGTTGCCTGGGCCTCTGCGCCTTTCATGGGCTCTTTTGTTTGTTTGCTTTTGGACGATGCCTGGGCCTTTGTGCTGTTGTTTTGGACATTGTTCCTGTGTTTTGTTCTGTTGCTTTCCGGGCTCCATTGTTTGTTCTTTTTTTGTTTCTGGCTCCTTGTTTGGTTTTGTTTTGAGCCCTCCATCCTGTTTCCCCCGCCGCCCACCCTGGTTGGGTTGTTTTTTTTGTTTTTGTTTTGGTGTTTTGGTTTGGGCTGTCTGGAAGCCAGCCCTTAAGGGGGGGGGGGGGGGGGGGGGTACTGTTAGGATGCCTGGGTCGTTGACCCAGGGTATTTGAGTTTCTTATATTATTTATACTTTCTAGTCTTTGGTTTCTTTGAGTTCTGTCTTATGGTTTATGTCTCTGTCTTCTTTAGTTGCTCTGTCTCCCCTATCACCTGTATCCCCTTGTCTAGTTCACGTCTCTGTGTATCCTTAGTTCCTATATCCCCGTGTTCAGTCAGTGTTTGTGTCTGCCCTGGTCCCACGTCTCTGTTCCCTCTGTGGTGCCTGCATGTGAGTCTGTGTCTTTGTTCAGTCTGTGTTTTGTGTTTCCTGTTTTACTTTGAAGGTCTCTGTCTTATCTCAGTGTGTTCAGTTTACGCTTCCTTTTGTCTCGTCAGTTCTGATTTGCCCCAGCTGTGTTTCCCTCCTGTTATTCATTCCCTGATTGCTCCTTCTGTGTATTTAAGCCCTGTGTTTCTCTGTGTCCGTGTCGCGATCTACCGTTTATTTTGCTGTGTGTTTTGCCCATCCACCGGTGTTAGTTTATTTTGAGTTTTTTCTAGTTATGTGATGTTTGCGTTCAGCATTAAAGCTGTTTTGGTTTAAGTTCTGTCTCCGGAGTCTGCAGCTTGGGTCCTATCCCTGTCCGCACACAGCCGTCACCTAACACTTATTCACACTTTTTAATGCATTTAAGTGTCTACGAGCAACTTGTGGTTAGTATCTTTGGAATGCTTTCTATGACGTTAAGAAAATAAAACAGGAAGAGAGACACAAGTGAACTGAGAAGCACAATAAACTTCGCACAAATAAACAGGGCAACAGAATGGTAAATGAAACCAATAAACCCAAAGTCACTAAACTAAGAACTAGAGGCCAAATGAGAAGGAACCAATACCCAGCATCAGAAGATAACAACATTTATAAGGAAATACAAAATAAAACAATAACAGAAACTATAAAATAATCCAGAAGATGAACCTCAATCACTTCTCAAAGCCCAAAAGGAAACTAACAGAAAGCTGCAAACCAGAGCCCAAGACCCAAGGAACACGACACATCCACTTTCATCAGAAGTGAAATGACTAGCTGAATACAATTTCTAGTACTGGAGTGGAGCCACTTTGGAGGAAACACTGCTACTAAAACTGTTGAATTTATGTTGCAGGCTTAGTGAAATGGAGACATTTATTCATTCTCAAATATCCTAAAGCTTCCATGTGAGCACAGTATGTGACAGCTTAATGTGAATTTCAGTGTTTCTCAAGGTTCTGCAGTGTTTGATTACTTTAGAGAAAAATCATTATTTTGTATTAAAACCAAATATAGAAGCTAAAAAAGCGAGTCAGTGCACTTCTTAGAATACGTCAATGCAACTTTTCCATTTTTTGTGATATTGTTTATGATTTCCACACAATTTAACACCCACATTTATGCAGCATGCATTACAAATGCATCAAACTTTTTATAGCTTAAAAACATTTTGTTAAATACTCGACACTATTATCCTTATTTGTGTATAATTTACATTTACAGTCAGTCACCTGTTTAAAAATGTTTCTCAGCTGGATGGAATAAACTTTGAAATAAATCTAATTCTAGTCATTTTTACATTTGAGCAGTGACTACCAGGAATGCCTTAATAGGATTGTTGAAAACTTCCTGGCGATAGCTCAGTGTTCATTTTAAAGCTGCGTTTACACATGCAGGAAAGAGTGTGGCTGTCAAGATGTAGACGAGTGAATCAAGCTTCAAAGAAGACAATATCTGAAATATGTGAACCCTTTATTCGGTGAAACCCTGCTGTGATTCACTTAAAGAAGCTTTTTTTTTTTTTTACATTTCCATGGAATGAACCGAAAGTAATGAGGATAATAAACAGGAGACCACTGAGAAAGTTAAAAAAGGTCCCAATAAATCAAATCAAAAGAAAGTGACAGATGCTGATTAATGCTGAAGACACAAGAGAGACGAGGACAAATTCTGAGAAGGAAGAAAAACTGTAAAAGTATTATTTACAGTTTTCCAAGGCAGAATTAAATCCATCGAATTTCAAGATACAAATCTGAAACCTGCCATTAAATGACTGATATTTGACACAAACAATCACAGGTCTTTCTGCTTCTTAATGGTTGTTTACATCAGGAACAGTGTTTTAGTTTTCTTCTGTTCAGAATAATAAGTCTCTCCCTATCTGACACCCTAAGGGTTTCTCTTTATTCTACAATAATTTATCAAAAACCTTTATACTACGCATATTTTTTGAGTTAAAGGCCCTCAAACTGCTTCAAGGTGGGTCACCATTTTTCAGGACTCTATGTAAAAGGGGACATGAAACGCTACACATATAAAGGCTAATTTTCACCATTAAGCCCTGTTCTCAAAAACAAAGTCCTCATTTAGGAAGTACTTTACAAACCTGAACATTACGGCTAACACCTGTATTTTCCCGTTTGAGTGCAGCTAGCTAGCTAGCCTGTTACTGCTAAAGAGACAGAATAGCTATGTCCCAATTCATAGGCCTTTGTGGTCTACGTGGGCTGGGTCTTTCGAAGACCGAGAAGGCTGGAAGTGCGATGCTGTGAAATGGGACTGTCTAGCCTTCAGATCTGCGTCACCGATGTCTCGTTGGAGTTTAATAAACTCAGCCATCTGCTCCTCGCTCGCTAATGTATAACAGGACACTGGAGTAAACTCTTGACCATCTCACACTTCTGTTTAATCGGTTTTCTGTGTGACGTTTATTCAGCTGTGTGAAAACTATAACTTTAATCTCAGCCAAACTGATTTGTTAGTGCATGCTTGAGGTATATATGTTTAGTTAAAACCCCCAGAATGAATTCAACACAAATCAGGAGGTTACATACTTACGTATCGATCCTATCACGCTAGAATCGATCTGATAATAATATCAGCGTTGGCATCAATAATGCCGATATCTGGACCGATGGATGGAAGATTCACATTTTGACATGTCTGTGTTTGAAGCTGAAACGTGTTCATTTTTGTTCCACCATGAAGAAAAAGGAGACTATTCATCAGTGAGTGGCGTTAAGGTGACTGTTTTTGCGGTTCGGTGCCATATAAATAAACCCGACTCAAACTGAAACTGAATTTGCACTGTGGCATACTTTTGCTATTCACTTTGACCATGTACCTGGTAAATTGTTAAAGAGTTGAGCACATTTTTCTTATTATTGTAACAGGATTTTGCCACACTTCACAACATTTATCCCCGTGGCCCTGGTGATAACAGTCATTACAGAAGAATGATAGCTTTTCAACAGGGGGCACCAAACTGCAGTTGCTGACTGCAGCTGGAACTGTTTCAAATATCCACAATTATAGAAGCGCCCGACCCTTTTGATAAAAACACCATTGTATTTAGCCTTAGGCTAATATTCTGCTTACAAATATGATATTTTTTAATCAAAGGAGCTGAGAGCATTCTCCTTTTGCTTGCATTTAATTCAGCAAGTCAAATAACTCACACAGCCTGCAGTGCTGCCATCCATGACCTCTGACCTCACCGTGGAGGGCTCCTGCAGTCACCATTGAAGAGCAACACTGATATATAATGTTTTTTTCCTCTGTTTGTTTTTCTGACTTGCAAACAACTGTGACAGGAGGGTTTACGTATTCTCAACAGTGATAATTTGTATGTATCATTTTTAAACAACCACTGTTCTTTTTCTTTTTTCTCTACATATTTAATGGACATCTGCATTAAATAAATATGTCTATCAGATGCAGAACATGCCGAAGAGAGCGGCAATGATAAATTATTCACGGCAAACAGAAACCTCCATCCGAAAATTAGATGCGAGAGCGTTTTTGTTCTGGCTCTCCTCCTCTCTTTTTCACTCTAATGCTCTCTCGCTCTTTCGCTCTCTCGCTCTCTTCTGCTCTGCATTTCTCTCTCTCTCTCTCTCTCTCTCTCTCTGCCCACTCTCTATCTTTGGAGTACCTGCCAAATTCTCTATGATATTTCCCTTTGAGAGGGATAAAGAGAGATGAGAGGGAGGCAGGGAAGCAGAAAGGGATGGATGGATGGAGGGAGATTTGGGGAGTGAGGGAGAGAGCAGAGGGACCGAGGGAAGAAGGTGATGGAGGGAGTGGAGAAAGGAGGAGAGGGTGTAGGCAGGTAGAAGAGACAGACTGACTGGGGGAAATAGTAAATTAAGGAAGGAGTAAAGGGAGAGAGAGAGCGAGAGTAGTTCAGTATATCTGTCACTATGTTTTATTACCTGGAAGGGACCCAACATAGAGGAGCAGGGAGCTTAGCTTAGGTTTTCAACAAGCCCACAGAAGTCCATCTCTTTGTCTCTCTACAGACCTCGTGCCTCCCCCCCCCAGCATTTACCTAATCTCAGAAATCACCGCTTGAATTAAAATGAAAAAGGTTCCCGTTCCCTACTTGCGACTTTACAGAAATTGTAACGTTGATCAAACAAAAAAAGGCTAATTGCTTTTCTCATTTAGGCTCTTTTCAGGGACAATATGAAGAAAACGAGAGCCAAATTTGGGAGGAATGGTGGGCGGTATGTCGTGGGCTACGAGAACACAGAACTGCAGACAGAGTCAGAGGTGAATAACCTTCAGGTGAACTTGTGTTCAGCTGCACTGAAACCTGTGATTAAAAGAGAAGTCACTAACTGCATAGTGCACTGTTTTTCTTTTTCGCTTCAGTGTTCAGGGCTTTCTTATATCATATATAATCTCAAAACTCATGATTTCCCCCCCAAAATAAATAAATAAATAGGAACAAAATTGAAAAAACAGCAAACAAAAAATATCAATTTTATTCCTTAAATGCCTAAAGTTTGGGTGTACGATTTGTAATTTGTGGCTGCCGTAGTTTTGGATGACCATCTTGCAATGTGCAAAAAAACAGAATAAATCAAGAATGCTCAAAATGAAATGTTTGGTAGTACAATAAGCAAAAGTGTAACTGAGTTGACCCAGTTGAAGTGTTTGGTACAGCATGTTCTCGAGCTATTTTCACCATGAGAAGAAACATTTCAGTCTACCTACATCAAACATACTCCACTGCTGTATACCCAACTGTTTACTTTCCAAAGCTTCCCAACTGCTTTCTCATTAGCACGCTCTTTGGTCAACCCCTAGAAAACGAAATGAGGACACTTTGGTTAACAACACATTCCTTGTAGATGTGAGTTGCTAAGGACATGTTCTTTTTAGAGTCTAGACTAACCCGCAGAGCTTTACGTCTGTGAAATTAGTCATACACAATGAGTACTTTCATACCGCAAAGGAGAGACTACTGGCATGCTACAGAAACCTTTCAGTCAAGCACACTAAATCTGGAAAACGTTTATTTTAGCTTCAGGTTTTTTAAAATTTCATGCTTGCTAGGTGGTGCTCGGTGAGGTCATCTATCTGCAAAAGGCCTTGTTGCTTCAGTGTTCCTTTGAAAGTGGCTTGCGATAAATTCATACAGTTGTTGAAACATCAGTCTGTAGGCACCTTAAACACTGTTTGATTTCACCTCTTTAACAGAACAGATTCAGTCAGCCTTGGTCTGATATGAGGTGAAGGCTAAAACTGAAAAAAGAACCTCACCTTTGATTAAATTGTGTGTTAAATATGATGTCCAGGTACACGGTTTCTCAACCTGTTTTTCTCTTATGACATAAAACTGGACTTCTTGATACTTAGTTACACTTAGTAGGTACTATTTGAAAAGTGGGCTTTGTGCCACTGCCGATTCAATCTTTGGTATATTAATATGATAGGGGAACTCCACCTTAGCACCACTTAAGTCACCTAGAGAAAACCCCCAAATGCTTAAGCTGAGCTGGAGATAGTAATTAGCA
Organism: Rhamphochromis longiceps; assembly: GCF_057381845.1. Lineage (NCBI taxonomy): Eukaryota > Metazoa > Chordata > Actinopteri > Cichliformes > Cichlidae > Rhamphochromis > Rhamphochromis longiceps. The sequence continues at coordinate 23,679,927 of NC_140558.1, forward strand.
GATCTGTTTGTGGTCACAATGGTTTGCTTCCAGGTCTTAGTGTGGATAAGTGTCTCTGTGTTAGGATACTGACACATCATATGAGTTTATTCACTAAGCATCAGAGGCCAACAATGTTTCATCGACTTAAATTTCATCGACTTAAATTTCACTAATACTGACTAACAGCAGCTAAATGAAACTAACAGCAGCTAAATGAAACTAACAGCAGCTAACACCAGCAAAACTACACCGCTTACTGTCAGAAGAGTTACAGGTATCGTCGACAACTCACCTCAGTATCACTGTCATCCATCTGAACGGAGCTTCGCTGACTCTTTGACTCGTATTGTACTCCTTTCTCAGAGTTTTACAGCTTTGGCCAGAGTAACTAGATGAGTATGCTTTTCACCGCTTTTCAGATAGTGAAAAATTTCCAGGGCAGATCATGTCTGGAGTCACTTTGCTATCTCTGTAAACTTGTTACTGATAGAAGACTTTTTAAGGTAATTTGGGAATAAAAACATAAAATACTGCAAAATATTTAATTGACATATATCAATTTTTTATTGGTGTATTGCATTTTTTTCATATTGTTCAAATATGTTAAAATGTAGTTTGCACATTTGTTTTTTTAAACAAACAGCTGTTATGGACTACGGCTGAATTTAATGGCCGCTTGCCCCTCCCTTTCTTCCCTCCCCATCCTCAGCTGCCTCCCTCTTTCCGCTCCACCACACCCACACACACTCACGCAGGGCTTGGGGTGCAGGTGTGTCACCAGGGTGCAGGGGAGGCACTCCCCCTCTGTCCCCTTCGGGCCGCCTGTGCCGCAACCTAGACATCCACATTACTCACACTCTCATAACAGATACATATAGGGCCTTGGGGGTGGGCACGTTACACAGCATCCAGAGGATGGTCTGTGTATTCAACCCACCTCTGGCGCTGGTGCCCTACCCTCAATTTTAAATGCATATAGAGACTAAGGGTTTTCGGGAGGAGCCGCGCTGCTCTCTGGCAGGAAGCACCATGCCCTCCTGTGTTTTATATGCACTTTAGAACAGCATGCAGCAACACTACATACAGTGGGGCAAAAAAGTATTTAGTCAGCCACCGATTGTGCAAGTTCCCCCACTCAAAATGATGACAGAGGTCAGTAATTTGCACCAGAGGTACACTTCAACTGTGAGAGACAGAATGTGAAAAAAAAATCCATGAATCCACATGGTAGGATTTGTAAAGAATTTATTCGTAAATCAGGGTGGAAAATAAGTATTTGGTCACCTCAAACAAGGAAAATCTCTGGCTCTCACAGACCTGTAACGTCTTCTGTAAGAAGCTTTTCTGTCCCCCACTCGTTACCTGTATGAATGGCACCTGTTTGAACTCATCATCTGTATAAAAGACACCTGTCCACAGCCTCAAACAGTCAGACTCCAAACTCCGCCATGGCCAAGACCAAAGAGCTTTCGAAGGACACCAGGAAAAGTATTGTAGACCTGCACCAGACTGGGAAGAGTGAATCTACAATAGGCAAGCAGCTTGGTGTGAAAAAATCAACTGTGGGAGCAATCACCAGAAAATGGAAGACATACAAGATCACTGATAATCTCCCACGATCTGGGGCTCCACGCAAGATCTCATCCCGTGGGGTCAAAATGATCATGAGAACGGTGAGCAAAGATCCCAGAACCACACGGGGGGACCTGGTGAATGACCTGCAGAGAGCTGGGACCAAAGTAACAAAGGTCACCATCAGTAACACACTACAACGGCAAGGAATCAAATCCCGCAGTGCCAGACGTGTTCCGCTGCTGAAGCCAGTGCATGTCCAGGCCCGTCTGAAGTTTGCCAGAGAGCACATGGATGATACAGCAGAGGATTGGGAGAATGTCATGTGGTCAGATGAAACCAAAGTAGAACTTTTTGGTATAAACTCAACTCGTCGTGTTTGGAGGAAGGAGAATACTGAGTTGCATCCCAAGAACACCATACCTACTGTGAAGCATGGGGGTGGAAACATCATGCTATGGGGCTGTTTTTCTGCCAAGGGGACAGGACGACTGATCCGTGTTAAGGACAGAATGAATGGGGCCATGTATCGTGAGATTTTGAGCCAAAACCTCCTTCCATCAGTGTGAACTTTGAAGATGAAACGAGGCTGGGTCTTCCAACATGACAATGACCCAAAACACACCGCCCGGGCAACAAAGGAGTGGCTCCATAAGAAGCATTTGAAAGTCCTGGAGTGGCCTAGCCAGTCTCCAGACCTCAACCCCATAGAAAATTTGTGGCGGGAGTTGAAAGTCCGTGTTGCTCGGCGACAGCCCCAAAACATCACTGCTCTCGAGAAGATCTGCATGGAAGAATGGGCCAAAATACCAGCTACTGTGTGTGCAAACCTGGTAAAGACCTATAGTAAACGTTTGACCTCTGTTATTGCCAACAAAGGTTATGTTACAAAGTATTGAGTTGTATTTTTGTTATTGACCAAATACTTATTTTCCACCCTGATTTACGAATAAATTCTTTACAAATCCTACCATGTGGATTCATGGATTTTTTTTTCACATTCTGTCTCTCACAGTTGAAGTGTACCTCTGGTGCAAATTACTGACCTCTGTCATCATTTTAGGTGGGGGAACTTGCACAATCGGTGGCTGACTAAATACTTTTTGCCCCACTGTATGAGCAGGCGGAGGGAGGTTTGGGGGTCTTCACTAACCCCCGTTCTGTTAACCGTCGGGGCTGGGAGGCTGGGAGGAGGTGCTGGCCGTCAGATTGGGGTCTGGGATGCGGGGCCTGCCTGCTACTGCAGATAAGGAGGCGGTCTGCTTTCCTCCACCCCAGAGAGAAGGGTTACATCTCCTGGGTCCGGGTTCAGTTTGCCCCTCTGGGGTCAGGGGTACCTGAACCTGGGATATAGAGTATGTTTGGGGAGTGTGATTGTCTGTGCAGTGTCTATTTGTGTCTGTCTCCACGTCGGGTGAGTGCCGAGTATTTGTTTGTGTATATGGGAGTGGGAATGCACATTTGTGTCTGTGTGCACCTGTTCGTCTGTGTCTATATGTCAGGTTGGGTCTTAGGCTCCACCTCTCTGGGAACATCTCAGGCTCTCCGAGGTATGGAGGCATATCTCCCCTCACCACACTCCCTGCCGGTGGCTGATGTCCTCAGACGTTGGTGGGTTGGTGGTTCTTGGTGTCTGGGACTGGGCACTCATGTATGTACCGACTCACTCCTGGTGGCCGATTGGCAGGGCCTGGCGCCTGTGGCCCGACTGGGCCCCTTCCGAGGGGTGGGGTGCCCTCAGGCCTCTGGCCTCTGGGTCAGAGTTTCGGTCCTCTCTGGCACAGCTGGCTGCCAGCAGAGCCCGCGGGCGCGTCACTGCAAAGCCCTCTGGCCTCTGCTCCGTGGTTGCTGGGTGACCTCTCGTTTGGGGCTCTCCTCCGCCCTTCCCAGGAGGGTGGCACGGTTGCCCCTGTGGTGGTCCTCCTTGGGTCCTCATACTCTGGGGCCTCTGGATGTCTGCCAAAACCCCCAGAAAAAATAAATGAAAGCATACACAAGGTTCGAGCCGCATGTAGATGGAGCTGGGCGTTGCTTCAGCAATGGAACTAATAAACTGTGCGGGCCATTCAGTGTCGTACTTTCCCTTCAGTGTCCCATAAGAATGCAGCTCCGTATGAATCTGCACAGGTGCAGTTTCCACGTCAACTGTAAATGGGTTGTGAAGCAGCTCGAAATTCTCATTTTGTGCTTCAAAGTCACCAAAGCGCCGAACTCAGTGCGCTCCGTTTATCAGCAAAGTGCGCATTTGGGAACACTGTTGCGCTGACTTGGTTCAACATTACTTGGCAACAGGGAAAGTGAGGCAAGTTGCACTGGTGCATTTGTGACAGCTTCACTTGAAATGCATTCACCGCATCATACATGCCATGTCCATGAACTGACAGATTTCCTTGCTGAGGTCAAAAGCCCTATTGAGAATTTTTGTGTGTGTGTGTGTGAATGGGTGGATAACTGGATGTGTAAAGGGCTTTGGGGTCCTTAGGGACTAGTAAAGCGCTGTACAAATACAGGCCATTTACCATTTTTTCCCCAACCCAGACAACGGACCTCTGTATGATAAGGAATGTCGGCAAACTCTGAATCTATTTCCCACATAAAAGACTGAAATTGACGGTGATTTAAACTTTTAGCTCAGATAAAATTTACGGTTTGCGTCACGGTGATCATTACATGCTCCATTTGTAGGACTTTAACACACAGCGTTTCCAGATGCAGTATGCTGTTAACTCACCGGTACAATTCTCCTGCATCTTTACTGTCATCCTGCCGACTAGTCCACTTTTTTTCACAACACAACACCGGTGTTCCATCTGTTGTAAGTCCAACAAGTTTGTCCCAGGGCAGTTTCATATCAGTTACACTTTGGAATACGTTTCTGCTCAGGCTCACATTGCCAAAATCAGTTTTGTCTGGACACAAGGCGTCACACACCTTCATCATGCAGCTCTTCAGAGTGGTACCGGGCTGATTTGGCTCCTCTGCTACAACAGCTTCACTTTGTGATTTTGCTCTGGTGAAAAACGTCTGCTGAAATGTCAGATTCTTCTTTAGCTCTTCTACTTTCTGTAGTTTCTGATCTGCATTTAGGTTTTTCAGCTTATCCTGATGTTTTGTCTCGTAGTGCCGTCTTAAATTAAATTCCTTAATTACAGCCACATTAGCTCCACTAATAAGACACACGGGTTTACCAGTAATGTCTGTAAACATATATTCAGTCTCCCACTGGTACTGAAAGCCTCTGCTTTCAGAATCAACTTTTCCCTCCACCATTGTGAGCAGCTAGCTTCTCAATAACAGAAGTTTGACTTGATTGACGTGGGAATGTTCTCAGCTAGCCTAGCATTCGGAAAGGAGGCTGCAGCGCTGCATTTTGGCATCTTTAGTTTGTGTGTTATTAGCGCCTCATTTCGCCAGGCCATTCATAACAATAAATAATAAATCTATATAAAATGATCTCACGGGCCAGATATAAATGTCGGGCCTTGAGTTTGACACATGTGCTCTAGCAGATCGTTACATGGAGAAACCTTTTGAATACAAGCGTGCTGATGCACACAGGTGTGCACACAGGTCTTCACAGACACCAACTACACCTTTCTTGGCTGCTACCTCAAAGCACATTGTGCGCTGTCGATCTTGCGTGCTGCACAATAACATGTTATATTTAGTATCAACTGTCATCTACTGTTAGCTAGTTTATTGTGATGGTGTTGTATTTATTATGTTGCTCTTTCTTTTTTTGTTTGTTTTCTCTTCTGTTTTTTCTTATCTCCATACAGGTGATCCAGGTGTTTTGTTTGTTTTTCTTTTTTCTTCCCCCCTTTTCTCACCATCTCTTCTCCCCTCTATTTTTCTTTCTCTCCCTCTCTTTCTTCATTCTTTCTCCCTGTCCTATCCCCCAGTCATGTCTGTCCTGTCTGTAACAACCGAAAATCAAATCAAATCAAGTTCCTTTCACTGTAACTAAGGGAGTTAGCCCAGCTCCTGAAAAACAAACCCACTGTTCTTGAGTTTTTGAAGGCCACATAAAGTTTGTAACTCTGTAGAGATAGACTGCAGAAAGTGGACGATCTCTGTGAAACTTGCACCTTGTTGACCCTGCTCTGTGATTTTATGTGGCCTTCCACTTGGTGTCTGAGTTGTTTTTATTTCCAATCGCTTCCACTTTGTTATAATTACACTAACAGCTAACTCTGGAATATTTAGTAGACTCTCTGCACAGGCGATAAGAAATAAGAAATAAGAAATAAGATAACCTTTATTAGTCCCACACGTGGGAAATTTGTTTTGTCACAGCAGGAAGTGGACAGTGCAAAAGTTATGAGGCAAAAATTAGAATACAATAAGAATAAATACAGTACACAACTGTACAGAATAGAATAAAATAAAATACTATATACAGTAGAATAAAATAAAATAAATATACAATAAGATAAAAATAGAATACAAATACAAATACTATATACAACTGAGTAAAAATACAACGATGACAGAAAGGATTATTGCACTTAGTATTATTGCATATGTATGGATGTGTGTGCTTGATCAGTTATCCTATCACGTTACCATGCTTGAATCCACTGAGCTCCTGAGAGGGACCCATTCTTTTCACAAATGTTTGTAGAAGCAGTCTGCATGTCTAGGTGCTGGATTTTATACACCTGTGAACATGTAAGCAATTGGAACACCTAATTTCAATGATTTGCATACATGAGTGAATACTTCTGGCAACATATTGTAGTTTGTAGCATGTGAAAAGGTTAATTATTATCACAAAAGTCTTGGACATGGGGCTAAAGTAAAAGTGCATACCTTCAGGCAGAATTTGCTCTAATTTCACCCCTTGTGGTAAATAATTACATTACATTAAGGTACACATAAGTCATCTGGTACAAGCTGTTATGTTTCTTTAGAAAGAACTTGATTTTCTGAGACTATGGGAGTGGGCTTGAACAGCCACAACGTTAACTGCTAGATGAACTCCAGAATGAAATGACATTACATTTGGCTCACATATCCAGCACATCAATTCAGGAAAAACTGGCCTCCATAGGATCATAAATGTTCCCCATTAAGGATTTCCCATGGGTACTGTGTGCTGAAAATGGTTTGTGTGTCTGTGTGAGTGCTGTACTCACTAAAGATGAATGATTTTGAGTCTGGGACACTTTGCATTCATTGCTCATCATTTTGCTGCCCGCAAGGCTAAAAATGTTTTTTTTTTCCATAAACAAGAGAGAAATACTGATGTACAAACCAACAATGCCCACTGATCTATTCCCCTTTTTATGGCTGTTCTGTGTTTAATTGGATAATATGCATTTGTGTGTCCAAGATAAAAAAAACCCCCAACAAAAACCAAAAACAAAACATCATCTTAGGGAACTTTGGGACTGCTGCACCACTTCAGAAGCATCAGTTTAGTCGTTTATAGAAGGTTTTAAGGTTTGCTTAAGATTCAGATCTTTTCCAAAGACAAAAGCGTCTTTTCAATTTCAATTTCTAGACTGACTGCTTGACATTTGCATCCAGAAATTGTTGGTATTTAGTGGAATCCAGTCCCAGCTATTCATTTCATTAATCCTGCAAATTTCTAACTATATGCTTCACTATTGCAAAAGTGTTCTTTTAATCAACTGCTCCCCCCCCCAAAAAAGAAAAAAGACAGAGTAAGAGAGCTGAATTCTGGCTTTATCTGCCCACATCGCTTGTTTCCAAAATGACTTTGGTTTTCCAGATGTTGCTTTGCAGACTTCAAAGGCACACTTCACCTGCAACCGCTTCACCAGTGTCAATGTCTGATGGCTAATGTAGACCCTGCTGTGCATCAGTGCTGCACAGAAATGTGCATCAACATTTCTGATAAACCTTCCAGTAGATCCTCTGGAGTCATATTTGGGCTTTGCTTGGCTTTCTGCCTGCTTTTCCTGCTTTTAAAGCTCTTGCCACGACTCCCATAGCTGCCTTTAACTGCCATTTATTAATGTTATTTCACAATGTGGGAACTGAAAACTCTTTGATATCTTTTTAGAGCTATGCTCTGGTTTTTGGGTCTAAATTAGCTTCATTTAAATCCTCAGCCAGTTGCTGAGATTACTACATAAATATTTTAGCTCAGAAACTGTCAAGAGGTGAGGATTTTCTGACCTGCTGTAATGAGTTAATGAACTACTAATACTTTACAAGCATATTTCACAATTACTGTTAAATACTGTATTTTTAATGTTTTAAGTCCATGAAAGAAAAAGTAAAAATGTATTACCATATGCAGAAATATGCATTTTTAATGCCCTCCATGTTTTTTTTTTACAAGAAGTATATAGGTTTCAAAAATTACCAATTTGTAAAGTCTTAAAATATATATTCATATTTTAGATGCAATTCTTATGAACTTGTAAACTGTACTGTACTTTAATCATGTCTCAAATGTGTACATTTCACAAAGACTTTCCTACTACCTGGTAAAAAGTAAGAATATCCAGGTTTTCACCTGAATACGCAGGTTTTGTTGTTGCACATGGCATTGTTCGTTCTGCTGTACAGTGTGATTAACATCTATATATAAGAGCAGTGAAATGTACGCATACTCACACACATGGAGAACACATGAAACCCTGGACAGCTGGTTGAATGTAGTTGAAAAATTGTGCCAGAGGATTTTTTTATAGACATGAATTACACATGCACAAACAAGCAGTCATGTTTTCATGACTTCAGAACACATTATATTATATAATGAAGAAGACATTATTTATTATAACTACTGACTTTTAAAAATGCCTTTTGATCAAGTCATCAAGACTGCTTTGACACATGTGTCTTCTTCTGCTTGGGAGTACCAAATAGAGTGTCTGTCTCTCTCAAACACATTCATGCACTTTCACCAAAACAGAGCGCGTTTGATCACATTATGTAAATTTGGTAAAGCGTTTACTTGTGGCAATACAGTTCCACTGTTACATAAACAGCTTCATTTAAAGGAGGAGGTCGAGACGAAGAGTGAAACGGGAGTGGGAAGGATTGAGAGCCTGTGAGTGTAGAGAGAGAAGGACGGACACGTACCTAGAAAACAGGAGTCATTGGAGAGCTTCGAGAGAAATCCCAAACAAACAGAAAGCTGTTGGCTATTCTTATTATTCATTTTTATTTACTAGAACCTCTATTTTACCAAAACCATAATTGGTTCAGGCGTACCTTTTTACTCAGTGTGGACAGTGAGGATTTTAAAATGACTTCTATTAACAATCAAAAAGACATGACAGTGTTACTTCAGAATTTCTTACTTAACTCACATCATCTGCCCGGCTATACCAAACATTTGAACATTACCTCCATCTGTCTGTCTGTGTTCTCACTGATATATTTTACATTTGTGATGACTTGGTCAGGCCTGGATACCTTTGAAAACACCAAGATTGCTACATGATATGTACATTTAAAAAATAATACAGAATTACTGTGGGCTTTTTACTTGTCACATGAATGTGGCACCATACTACAGTATAGATACAGTGGGGCAAAAAAGTATTTAGTCAGCCACCGATTGTGCAAGTTCCCCCACCTAAAATGATGACAGAGGTCAGTAATTTGCACCAGAGGTACACTTCAACTGTGAGAGACAGAATGTGAAAAAAAAATCCATGAATCCACATGGTAGGATTTGTAAAGAATTTATTCGTAAATCAGGGTGGAAAATAAGTATTTGGTCAATAACAAAAATACAACTCAATACTTTGTAACATAACCTTTGTTGGCAATAACAGAGGTCAAACGTTTACTATAGGTCTTTACCAGGTTTGCACACACAGTAGCTGGTATTTTGGCCCATTCCTCCATGCAGATCTTCTCGAGAGCAGTGATGCTTTGGGGCTGTCGCCGAGCAACACGGACTTTCAACTCCCGCCACAGATTTTCTATGGGGTTGAGGTCTGGAGACTGGCTAGGCCACTCCAGGACTTTCAAATGCTTCTTACGGAGCCACTCCTTTGTTGCCCGGGTGGTGTGTTTTGGATCGTTGTCATGTTGGAAGACCCAGCCTCGTTTCATCTTCAAAGTTCTCACTGATGGAAGGAGGTTTTGGCTCAAAATCTCACGATACATGGCCCCATTCATTCTGTCCTTAACACGGATCAGTCGTCCTGTCCCCTTGGCAGAAAAACAGCCCCATAGCATGATGTTTCCACCCCCATGCTTCACAGTAGGTATGGTGTTCTTGGGATGCAACTCAGTATTCTTCTTCCTCCAAACACGACGAGTTGAGTTTATACCAAAAAGTTCTACTTTGGTTTCATCTGACCACATGACATTCTCCCAATCCTCTGCTGTATCATCCATGTGCTCTCTGGCAAACTTCAGACGGGCCTGGACATGCACTGGCTTCAGCAGCGGAACACGTCTGGCACTGCGGGATTTGATTCCCTGCCGTTGTAGTGTGTTACTGATGGTGACCTTTGTTACTTTGGTCCCAGCTCTCTGCAGGTCATTCACCAGGTCCCCCCGTGTGGTTCTGGGATCTTTGCTCACCGTTCTCATGATCATTTTGACCCCACGGGATGAGATCTTGCGTGGAGCCCCAGATCGTGGGAGATTATCAGTGGTCTTGTATGTCTTCCATTTTCTGATGATTGCTCCCACAGTTGATTTTTTCACACCAAGCTGCTTGCCTATTGTAGATTCACTCTTCCCAGTCTGGTGCAGGTCTACAATACTTTTCCTGGTGTCCTTCGAAAGCTCTTTGGTCTTGGCCATGGCGGAGTTTGGAGTCTGACTGTTTGAGGCTGTGGACAGGTGTCTTTTATACAGATGATGAGTTCAAACAGGTGCCATTCATACAGGTAACGAGTGGGGGACAGAAAAGCTTCTTACAGAAGACGTTACAGGTCTGTGAGAGTCAGAGATTTTCCTTGTTTGAGGTGACCAAATACTTATTTTCCACCCTAATTTACGAATAAATTCTTTACAAATCCTACCATGTGGATTCATGGATTTTTTTTCACATTCTGTCTCTCAGAGTTGAAGTGTACCTCTGGTGCAAATTACTGACCTCTGTCATCATTTTAAGTGGGGGAACTTGCACAATCAGTGGCTGACTAAATACTTATTTGCCCCACTGTATATAGCATAATATAATGTAGTCTACTATAGTATATAGCTTATAATGTATAGTTAAGTAAATTTATAGGATTGTAGAATATTAAAATATTAAAGAATATTATAGAAAGTTACAGGAAACAGGTTGGAGGAAAAAAGATGCAATCAAAGATGGGTTTGCTACTTCAGCACCATGGACAGCACCATGGATTTTTCAATACATAGCACAATTAGGCTACAGATATTTCTGAGCCATTGTTCGGGGTCATGGATTGTATCTTGTAAAAACCAAAAAGCCAAATGAAAGATCCATGAGTCAGACCTCTCAGACACAATGCGAAAACAGCAGTGCATGCTGAAATCCATTATTTCCAAAGGGTTGCATCATGCAGCAACACTTCCTCACTGCACTGAGCTAAGTGTTCTACTCAGCAAACCCCATGTCTATGTTCAGAGTTCAAATGAATTTAACTTATTTAACACAAGTTTGAGTTTGTGTTTCTTCCAAGCAGGCTTGTCAGATGATATAGTGTTAGTTTGTGTGTGTGTGTGTGTGCGGGGGGGGGGGGGGGGGGGGGGGGGGGGGGGGGTAACGTGTAAGCTACATTTCTAATGAGTCAATAAAGTCTACAGTTTTGTAGAAAGCTGTTTGATCCCTTCCTTATTTCTTCTTTTTCCCTATTTTTTCACACTTGCATGTTTCAAATCACCAAACCTGCCAAAGCACATTCTGCTTGGCCTTCAGCTGCCTCCTGCAGGTTAACCACTCGGTTTCCACCATTTGCTTCAGTAATTACAACTATGACAGACACCAACCATCTTGCAGCTGCAGCTTTGTGCGGCAGCCTCAACAATAGAGGTGTGGAACATGGTCCATTAGGAATCAGTGTCCTCAGTCTCCCCCAGACAGTTGGAGACGTTCTGCCAAAGGTGTGAGTTGAAGATCTTGCAGACAGGGTCTTTTGCTAGGCATCCAAGGTGTCAGGGAAGGTGCAGGGAAAACAGCCCTCTAACAGCCTCTGCCCTTGGCTGTCTCGACTGTCCTGCTACATAACCCTTGTGTGCTTCCGCTTCAGAACGTGACCTGATGGCTGCACATTCTCCTTCAGGATTTTCTGGTGGAGAATAATTTATGGTTACATCAATTATAGCTATTTGTCCAGATCCAGATCCAGAAGCAGCAGACCGTCACCACCACCATGTTTGACTCTATGATGTTTTAGTTTTTTGTTTTTTAAAAAATGAAATGCTGTGTTAGTTTTATGCCAAATGTAACGGGACTCAAAACTTCCAAAATCTTCAGCCTTTGTTTCATCATTCAACAGAATATTTTCCCCAAAGTCTTCGGGATCATCAAATGGCAGCTGTGAGCCGAGCCTTTAGAAACAGAGGAAACACTACAGAAACACCATCTCACTTTAGTTTTACACATCCTTCTTTGACTTCAAACACAAACCAGTGTAGTGTTAAAGATTTGGTTTTTTAGGCTTGAATAGTTACACCATTAGTTTAACTCAGAAGCTATGGTCTTCCAGGGAATATTAAATCAGAAAGCAGCAGAGTGAGGCTGTCAGCCTTGGAGGTCTGGGGGCTGGAGCAGTTAGGCCATTGTTTTTGAAACCTGGGTTCTCTGGCCATTCAGAGATGATTAAGTACACCCAGTTATTATAATCCTTTTGAATTTACAGTACCACTTTTTTCCTTTCCTTTTTAATTTTCTGTTATTCAGTCACTGTCAATGCTTAAGTGATAGGTCAATGTTGGGGTCATTACAAACTCTTTCTGTCTACTATTTCTCAGCCCTGGAGAAAATAGCCTTTTAACAGGTTGACTTTTAAGCATTCATGGTATCAAAAGTCATGTAAACAGCTAAAGAATAACACTTTAACCAGAACGTGGCCTTGAGCCCAATTACTCACTGCAAGTCATCTTACGCTTAACTCAGCACTGTTATCACTCTGTGTACAGCACAGACAGTCTGTGTGCACCCCTGGGGAAAAGTATCTCCTCGAGCACGGGTCTAATACTGAGAATCAAGTGCTCAGATCCATGACATTAAGAAATGTTCACAACTAAAAGGCTTGTGAGAACATAAAGCACATTAAAAGAAATCCAACACTAAGTACAAAATGGCACAGACTGGTTACACAAGTGTACAGCTGCTAAGTGGCTGTGCAAGCGAGGCGGAGAAAATCAAACGGCTTTGGATCAAAAGACAAAATATAATTTTTCCTCTGTCTCAGATCTGTGTGTGTGTGTGCGTGTAGGTTTATCCACACACAGGAAACAGTGTGGGCTGCATGCACTCCGGGCGATTCCGTTTTTTTGTGTGAGTGTGTGTTTGTGTGTGTGTGTCTGTGTGTGAGAGACAGAAAGTGAGCATGTAAGAGAAAAAGAGGAATTGGGAGTGGGTGTATGCAGTGTTTTGCAAGTGTGTATGTGCATGTGTGGGTGTGTGTCAGAGAGAGAGAGAGAAAGGGGGGGGGGGCGAGCAGGTCTTTTCTAAATGAGGGGGAGACTAAGAGATCAGTAGAGAATTAGTCACAGAGAGAGATCTCCTGCGCCTCCAATATCCAGTATTTCCTTCACTTTCTTTCTTCCCTTCTTCACGCCATATCCTCTCCTCTTTTCTCCTCTCTGTGATTTTGCTGCACAGGCTTTATTTTCTCTTTTTATTGCACAAGAAATCAGGTTTGAAGTGTATATATGCGTGTTTATACATAGGCCTAATTATATACTCAAAACAATTTAGCTATATGAATATTCCATTTATGAGAAACCTGTTTAACATGCGTAGCTTTCATCCATATTTAGCCAGTCAACATAGGAATGTATACTATGCGGAGCATAGCAGCAGTTCCTATTAATCTCTTTCCACTGCATTAAACATAAGCTACTGTTGCTGAGTCAAATAGGAAGAAGGAAATGTTGTGTTACATTAGCTGGTTTATTAATGACAGCTGGGACGGTCAGGAGCAGTGTGTCAGAGCTGCGTTGTGAATGTAATCTAAGGGAGATTTGAACTCTTGTATGAACACTTTGCATCTGAGCCCTCAAATCTTTCCCAGTCAAGTTTACTTTGCGGTGCTTATTTCATGAAGGAGTTACAGCTGTGCAGCACTGGAGCCAACAGGTAATCAGAGCATTGTTCAGCAGCTACGTTTGCAGTTTTAGAGTAGATTTGAACCAAAAGCTGCGGTAATAGTTGAAACATTGGTCATTGCTTGCACGGACTGTGATGTCAGCACAACCCATTTACATTTTCACTTGAGGCGCATTGGACTCGCCGCAGTCTTTTCCTAAACGATAGGTGTCCCAACTCAGAAAACTCATAGCATCAGCACCGGTACAGGAAGAATTTTAAACAGGAAATTAAATGATTGCTGAGGTTTTTCTATCTACAGTCTTTTTTTTCCTTTTAAATAGAAGGACTCATCTTTTCCAGCTGATGCAGCAATCTTCCTCCAGGAATCTCTGTGCTACTACATTGATTTATATATTAGTGAAATGGCAGGAAAGACTGACCCACTCATACACTCATGTACACTCAAACCTGGCTGCACTGGCTGCATGCGCCAGGTTACAAAAGTCCAGAGGTGCACGAAGAGTCGAAATGATGCCAAAGTGTGCTGTGGGCTCGCAGCTTTGATGTCGCTTTTGGCATACGCCTCCTTTCACAAAGGTGACAACAACGACCATATCTCTGAAAGTTGATTCTGTTCATGTGAGTGTAGCATTTTGTGGGAGAAACGTTTCGTCATCATCCAAGTGACTTCTTCAGTCTCAGCTGACTGCAGGTTTCAATCTTATAAACAGTACATTTGCATAATGACTGAAACCAGCCCACTGAAGGAACAACGGGCTGGGAGGTCGGTTCCTTAATCTTAATTATGCAAATTCTCATGACTATTGATCAACAACCACTGACCAAAACCCACTGATCAATGTCCATGAGTCCCATTTACAGAGAGTTGGGGAATGGCTGCAATCACAGCATTGTAAGATGGTGACAGATGTACTCTTAGGCCCCCTCCTCGATTCAGAGATGGTCTTTCCCTTTTCACGTAAATGGCCTCCTTGACTCCGCCCTCAAACCAGCTTTCCTCCCTGTCCAGGATGTGTACATCCTCATCTTTGAAAGAGTGTCCACTGGCCTGTAGGTGTAAATAGACTGCAGAGTCCTGACCTGACAAGGTAGCTCTTCTGTGTTGTGCCATCCGCTTAGTCAGAGGTTGTTTGGTTTCCCCGATGTATAAATCCTGCCAATCCTCCTGGCACTTAACTTAGGTTTGCGGTACACATCAGCTTTTAGATGTCCCCCATTACTGATGGTAATCTCACAGTCTAAGAAGGCTAACCTGCCACTTTTCATATCCTCCCTGGTGAACTTGATGTGTTGGTCCACTGAGTTAATGTGATCCGTGAAATGTGGAACGTCCTGAGATTTGATTTTCACCCAGGTGTCATCCACATACCTGAACCAATGACTTGGTGGTGTTCCAGGGTAGGATAACAAAGCCCTCTTTTCGAGACAGAAGGATGCAACACCGAGGATGTGGACAAGTGGGTGAAGAATTTGTCTGACCCCATACCACAGGCTGTACCCAAGGGAACCTACACCAGGTCTGTATGGTTTAATGAAGATACATAAACAGGGTGCACCTTTAAGACCGATTGTCTGCATGATCAACTCGGTGACCTATAACATCTCCAAGTTTCTGGCTTCGATCCTCAACCCGCTGGTCTGAACATCACATCCAGAACACTTTTGTTGAGAAGGTGAGAGATGTCATTATGGAGGTAGATGAAACCATGGTCTCGTACGACGTTACATCTCTCTTCACTTGCATCCCAGTCATGGAAGCATTGGAGGTAGTGTGTAAGAGATTACAGGATGACCCCAACCTCAGCAACAGGACCACTCTCAGCACCGACCAAGTGTGTTTGAGCTGTGTCTTTGCTATCGTACCCTGGATAACAAAGCCACCAAGCCATTGGTTCAGACATGTGGATGACACCTGGGTGAAAATCAAATCTCAGGATGTTCCACATTTCACAGATCACATTAACTCAGTGGACCGACACATCAAATTCACCAGGGAGGATATGAAAAGTGGCAGGTTAGCCTTCTTAGACTGTGAGATTTCCATCAGTAATGGGGGACATCTAAAAGCTGATGTGTACCGTAAACCTACACATACGGATCAGTATTTAAGGTTTGGCTCTCATCATCCACTGGAGCACAAACTGGGTGTCATCAGGACGCTACAACACAGAGCGAACACCATCCCCACTGACACAGCGGCCAGGGAGGCAGAAGAACAGCACATCAAGAAGGCCCTGAGTAAATGTGGTTATCCCAGCTGGACTTTTGTCAAAGCGGGAAAGGCTCCTAAAGAAAGCTCCAGTCGATCCAGGAGAGAAGGACAACCGCTGCCCAAGCGAAAACCTGTAGTGATCCCATATGTGTCAGGAGTATCGGAGCAGTGGAGATGCATTTTTTCTAAACACCGGGTCTCTGTGACTTTTAAACCCCAAAACACGCTGCGCCAAAACTTGGTCCACCCCAAGGATCGGGTCCCCCGACACAAACAGAGTAACATAGTGTACGCTGTGAAGTGCCAGGAGGATTGGCAGGATTTATACATCAGGGAAACCAAACAACCGCTGGCTAAGAGGATGGCACAACACAGAAGAGCTACCTCGTCAGGCCAGGACTCTGCAATCTATTTACACCTACAGGCCAGTGGACACTCTTTCAATGATGAGGATGTTCACATCCTGGACAGGGAGGAATGCTGGTTTGAGGGCGGAGTCAAGGAGGCTATTTACGTGGGTTTTGGTCAGTGGTTGTTGATGAATAGTCATGAGAATTTGCATATTTACGATTAAGGAACTGACCTCCCAGCCCGTTGTTCCTTCAGTGGGCTGGTTTCCGTCATTATGCAAATGTCCTGTTTATAAGATTGAAACCTGCAGTCAGCTGAGACTGAAGAAGTCACTTGGATGAGTGACGAAACGTTTCTCACACAAAACGCTACGTCCACATGAACACAATCAACTTTTGGAGATTTACTTACCTGGGTGATTGAGAATGCATCAAACAACAACCATAAACTCAGTCTAAGGGTAACCTGTTTGTGTGTGTTATGTCAGATGATGCATTGTGTTCTGGCATATAAATAAGAGGCAGGAGACAGCACTGGATCTCTGGACTCTTTACTGTAAATCACTTAAATATCTGCAATATATAATACATATACAGAACCATGAGCTATGTGTGTTGTGCGTCTGCTAGGCCTGCCCTCCTGGGGGCCCTCCAGAGTCACAACACATAGCCAGGAGATTAAAACACAAAATGAAATATTTAATAAAAAGGGTGTTTTGGGGAAATTCAGATGCACATATGAATTTCCCCATATGCCTTACACATATGCTACGTAAGGCCTAAACAAGTCATCCATGGCTCCTTTAGTTCTATAATCCAAAACCTTTTGCTTATTTTAGAAGCACGTTTCACCAGACTGATATTAGACAGCAGGAATAGAAGACCTTGCAAAACGCAAGAAAAGCATTTATCCAGGCAGAGAAGCCACCTGCGTATCACAGACGGTGGTCATGTGCTAGAACACGTTAATGTCATCCATAACAGGTCTGAGACATGTTAACTGCATATTCTTTAGTCCAGCTTTGAACATGCCTGTATGCTTATTGCTGTCCACAACATCAGGAAGAGAAAATTATGTTCCAGTTAGAATTCTAAACTGTAACTTTGTGCATTAAAAGACCCCCCCCCCCCCCCCCCCCCCCCACACACACACACACACTGCTTATTCTTCTCATGGCATATGACATATATCAGAATTTTCTGTCTGCAGCCCCAGCAACCACATGTAGGGTCTCAGGACATTTTAACAGATCTAGCCCCAAATTCTATATGTAACTTGTATGGAAGGAGTGTTGTCCTCACATCCTAGGCACGAAATTCAAACTATTTTCTGGTGTAATAAACAGACTAGAATAAGCTATGAGACTAAATTATCATCATCAGTGTATCTAATGACATTTCAAATCAACTTTCTGCGCTCCGGTGCTGTTGCAGTAAAATCCCTCAGTGAATTCAACTGATTAATTTAGTGTTTCTTTGCTGAGGAATTCATTCAAGTACAGTGTATCATTTCATTTTCAAAAGTTAGTCTCTTGCTCGTACTCATTTAATTCAAGTACCACTTTAGTTGTGTCTCATGAAGAACAGGCAAACCTGGTAGTCTCATCTGCATGCAAAGTTTAACATGGCAAGGTGAGACCTGCGCCAGGACGCCCAAAAGTGGAAAGCGCATGATGAAATTACACGCAATCCAATTTGGTTGTGATGAGAATTTGTTTTGGTCCCTGTTGACTTGTTTCAACACTGTTAATGAATGCTAACAAGAGATTTTGCTTTCTATGAATCAAATACCCGTCACACTGGCACTCAGAGTTTTGGAGCGCTTCTTTAAAGAGCCAAAGCCTACGATCAGTCTGCTGGACGTTTTAAAGATGTCAAGTCTGCCCTCATGTTCAGATGAAGCTTGCGGAAATCAGACAGATCAATTTAAGTGAGGACAGGAGATGGAAACCACAGAGGAATGCTTCAAAAGAAAATGAGGATTAGACAGACTTGAGGAGAACATTGAGGATGAGTGGACTTGAAAGAGGGCAATGAAGAGAAAACAGGAGATGGATATTTAGGAATGAATGGGAAGGATGTGGAAATAAACGATGAAAGCGATGAAATATGAAGAGACTAAAAAAAACGGGGTACAAGAATAGTGTGAACTGCCAACCTTTAGAAAATGAAACAGATAGGAGAAGAAGGATGACGAGAGAAATGCAAATCGAAAGAAGAGCCGAGCTGAGGACAAACAAGGGGGAAAACAGGCCGTATAAGAGAGGCAGTGGATTTGGAGTTGGATGGAGGGATGCATGCATGGAGAGTCTGTTGGCAGAGTTTAGACTTTTGAGGGAAAGAAAAAGCCTTTAGAAGAGTTGTTAGGGGAGCTACAAAGAGATCCTTGCTAAGCAACGGAGGACGAATGAGTGGGAGAAGCATGTTGCACTTCAAAGTATCTACTCACCTGGGAGGTTTGTGAGTATGTGAATGTATGTAGCATATGTCATCAAAGGTGCCATTTGAAGTCAAGGGCGTAAAGCTATAGCCCACTTAATTAGCATCGCCCCTGCATTAAAGGTGGTTGTAATGGTTGGTAGTCACACAATTAAAAGAAAGAAACAGGTCTGAGTGGCTTACATTCGTGGCAGATGGAATGGATTTTAATAGTACCCGAAAACACAATTTCATTTCAAATCTTCTTCTAATGTTCATTTGACAAAAAATCTGGTGGTTCATTCTGTTAAAGCGGAACATGCAAAACGTACTTAAGTGTAAACTGTACCTTTGGAGGACCTGTGGAATGACCCCAGGCTATATTGTGGAGCACGTTGGTTAATGCAATGAATTACCCTTGGTAAGCTGAGGACAAGGAACACAGCGCAGGTTAGGTTAAAGGTTCACAAACCACCGAACTGAAAGACTCAAAATGCAGAGATGTTCATTATTTAGTCAAGACATGTTTTTGCTACATGTGTGTTTTTTTCTAAAGTTTTCTTTGTATACATTTTCTTTGCAATCAAGTAGCTTTTTCTTTTGTAATGATACTAACAGATGCACACATTCAGGCTGTGCAGGAATGCTGCTGTGCTACAAGTACAGGGAGTCATTTAGTCTGCTGGTTCAGGGCTGGATTAGAACATTGCTTAGCAGTGATGGGACTTAATCTTGATGATAAAACCAAGAAAGCACAATTAACTTTATCTCTGGGTGTATGAAAAATGGAATCACCTGCTTCTAATCCGCCCACATATCCCAATGAGATGCAATTAGTGTTCTACCAAATGCTCTTGTCACTGCGAATAAAAGGATGACAGAGGAGATACATGGCATCCCAGATGGGTGGATATGTTTTATACTGAAGAACCAGCTCGACTTCAAAGTTAAGACATAAGTCAAAAAAACAAACAAAAAACAAATGTAATAAATGCAAAATTATTAACAAATTTGTTTTCTGAAAAAAGGACTATGAAACATGTTACTGGTTTCATAATTCTCGAGGTATAATAAGTCTCTCAGCTCTCCTTTGTGCTGCTTTCATTTAGATCACCGGTGGCCCACACAGTGCTTGTGCTTCCTTGTTCTTCACCTGTGATCAAAGCCAGTGGAGAGCACATGTGGGTTTCAGCACTGCAGGCAGAGAGCAACAAAAGTTGACTGGCAACAAACTGAACAGGTTTTGATTATCTGCTTTGATCCTGTTTGGTCACAAGATTAACTTTCTAACGTTTACAGAGATACCGATGTCAAATTTAGGACTATGGAAAGCAAAAAAAATAATAACTAAAAACCAAAAATCACAAACGTGAAAAAATTATTTACAGAAGTGTAATGAAGTGTGGTGTTTGCGTGTGGGTTCTCTATGTGATCTCCTGCAGATCATCTGCAGATTTTTTTTCATAAAAAAATTCTTCAATTCAGAAAAAATGGGACACACTATTTAAAATAGCTGTAAGTATTCAAGTGTCTTGCATAACCCTGATATTGACATCCTGTCCTCTTCAATGTTCATTCATTTGGTATTTTTGGCCTCAGACCAACTTCCTTTTCAGCTCTGTTCTGTTCTCTACTATGCTGATAGTGCCTGTTATTTACTTGCTTGTTGGCTGGGTTGTTAAGATCTAAATGTCTTTTATTAAAGTTTTAACTCGGAGATATTATTTCACATCGTGGGTCACATATGGCTCACTTTGAATTTAAACTGGACCAGCGAAACTCTTCTTTTTGTCAGTGTAAATAAGAGAAAAAAGCACAATTTCAACAATACATGTCAGTTTTTCTGCATGATAAAGAGACACTGCTGTAGTAACAGAGCAGGGCTCTTAAATTGTCCAAAGTCTTTGGACTTAAATTGTAAGAAATACATTTGTGAAATGACAGAAAAGGTTCTGGTATGTCATTACCAAAACCTGTTTTTTAAATTTATTGTGAAGCTACAGTATAAATGCACATCTTTATAGTCACATTGAAAAACAGGAACATTCTGTAATTCCATTGTTTATCTATTATGTATTTACTTTGGTGTGGTATGAATGGCCAAGAGAAAATGTCACAGAGTTTAGCCTCCTTCACATTTTCCAAATCTGCCCCTGCTTTAACTGTCAGCTTTATCTGTAATAATTTCCGTTATTACACTTTTGTAAATACAACCTAATGATAAACTCTTTGAACCTTTTTACCTTTTTCAAAAATAATAATAATAAAAAAATTATCTTTCTTTTTAAGGTGCACTGTCTATTTCTATAAGAAATGGGCTGAATGGATATTACTTATTATTATTATTAAGTTGTACACCCTTCACCCTCCTTATCCATCTCATGGTTCACACCAGCTCTCCAACATCTTCATACCTACAGCATAAAGAAACTACAGTACATAAGTACAGTATGTAAAATGCATTTTACAGACAAAAAGGGGGTGGGAGTGGGCGACGGGTAACTATAAAATAGCACATTTAATTAATATAGGAAATGCATAAAAAATGTGGAGCATCTCGATTTGGAGAAACCTAGACTAAATTCATATTAATAATAATTAGGAAATGCCCATAATGCTGAACTGATAGATCAAATATCCACTCGTTGACAGCTTCACATGGCTGAAATATTAAGACAGGAGTCCCTGACGGCATACCTGTTCACAGTATGAAAATGCTCCTCACTCAGCAAGCTAATTGTGACAACATGGCTCGTTTAGACTTGGCACATTAGTGCAGCGACACAGACAAATCTGTTTACTTTTTTATGTGTCGATGTTTCAAGCACAGCTGCTGTCACTGTGGCGGCAGATGAAACTGAACTAATTTACACACACAGCGAGAACACAGAGTAGTTCTCGAGAACAGGTGGAAGCAGTTCGTGGTAATGTGCAATTAATTGTGAGAAAAGGTTTGAAGAAACTATGACTTTTGTAGGATAATCAGAGTCTGGATTAGAAAGTGAGTATAGAGGAGGAACACACCCGGTTTTTTTGCACCATTTATAAAAATCTGAACCACACAGTACTATAAAATGTTTTATATTTTTTATATTTTTATATTTCAAAACACATGCACACTGAAAAAAATCCAATGAAAACACAACACAATGTACGGCTTTAGATGAAGATACATTAAGATATTGTCTGCATTTTTACAGATATTCTTCTGTATTATTTAACCAGGTATATATAAAATGTAATTTTTCAAAAGTGTGGGTGACCCACTGACCCCTGTCCCATCTGAGCAGATTGCTTGGTGTGTAGCAGTGGTTTGTATTTGAAACATGGAGAGTAAATACTGAAGATTTAGGAATGAAACGCTGGTTTGTAGATGAGCTTTTTCAGAGCAAACTGAATAAGATTTTGTGAAAAGGTTTTGTGGATTATAACCTTTATTTTTGTGGGATTTATAGATGTGTGCTCAAAAGTCCAGTGGATTTAATCCATGGACAATGGCACCTGGGGGTGAACGACAGTGAAACAGCAAGAAGAACTCCACACAGTGGAGTGAACTGCAAACTCAGGATGATGTAATAGTTACAGATAAAACCGTCAGCTTCATGTACTGGTGAGCGACTTCACAGACAAACATAATAAAAAAGCTTTGACAACATTGCATTGGTGTCATTCTGACTGTTCATTCAGGAGATTTCTGCTCTTTTCCTTGACACCAACATGTGGGGAAAGATGATGTATATGATATAAAACATGACATTTGGAGACATGAGACATGAGACGGAGTTAAATGCAAATAAAATGATGTCAGATTTTCATATCCCTGCACATTGAAAGGTCACTGCAAACTCCGTCTAGCTGCCTATGTCACGTAAAGGAAGAAGAAATGAGATGAGAATCTGATAATAGAACCATGAAAATTAGAGTGACAGACACACACAAAGAGGCCGAGTTATACAGCTATACAAATGAAATGTAGTTTCAGAATTACCATATTACATTTCCTCACATAGCCCTTAATAGCATGCTTCTCTTTACACATTTTACAAAAAGCTTTGCTTGGACAAACGTGGCAGAGGAAATGAGGAAAGTGCTGGACAATCAATCAAAAAAATGAGAGAAAGAACAGATCAGGAGTCAAAGTCTTACCAAGCTGCAGGAGTGTGTGGGGTAGGGAAATAGATTTTTTGAAATGCCTCCGAAAATGAATCAATGGCAGTCTGAATAGGAAGGAATTTAATAAAGCAGCTTCTTATCTATTGAAGTTAAAGGGAGAGGTTTAGTAGGAGCCCCAGCTCACTATTGTAAGTGAAATATCACTCTGTGTGTGTGTGTGTGTGTGTGTGTGTGTGTGTGTGTGTGTGTGTGTGTGTGTGTGTGTGTGTGAGAGAGAGAGAGAGAGAGAGAGAAAATGAGTAGGAGAAAGCTTTTGTGAAACACTATGTGTTCATCCCAAAATGTTGGCGTGCTAATACTTTTATTTCCCAATATCTTTGAATATATTTGTAATCACCGACCAGTGTAGCTGTGTAAACTTCATCTGCACATGCAAGATGTGTGTTAGCACAAAGTTTCAGTACAATATAGATCCATTACTAATTTACTAACATGGCTGCTGCATTTGATTTGGATTATTTTAAATCTATACTGGTATAACACATCCTCACTTGGTGCTCATTTTCAGTCCAGTCCTTATACCCGACCATTTTCCAAGTAATGTTACACAACTTAGCTAACAACCCATTTTAAATTGTTACCTTAGACACTTTGTTACTAGCAGCTTATTGAAAAAACAAAACACACTATTTGATCTTATCTGCTCCTGAAAAATGCCAAAAGTTTGTTTGACAGCAATAACATGGTAACACCAACGAAGGTGATTCCCAAAGTGCTATATGATGTGGATAAACTGCATCTGAAAGTCATTCCTCAAGAGATTCCAGAAAGAAAAAATCCAGCACCTGATACAGAACCTGAGACATGGATCTGGTCCTTTAGTTTACCAGTTCACTTTTCAGCACGACCATTATCACAAACACATATCCATCTGCCCATGCTATCAGTCACAAAATGATGTCTCCAGAGCTCAGGGTGCCACATTACCAACACTTGTCCATCCATCCATCCATCCATCCATCCATCCATCCATCCATCCATCCATCCATCTTCTTCTCCAGGGCCTGGGTCGCGGGGGCAGCAGCCTAAGCAGAGAAGCCCAGACCTCCTTCTCCCCAGCCACCTCCTCCAGGTTGTCCGGGGAAACACCCAGGCGTTCCCAGGCCAGCTGAGAGATATAATCTCTCCAGGATGTCCTGGGTCTGCCCCAGGGCCTCCTCCCCATGCCTGGAAAACGTCACCCAGGAGGCATCCTCGTCAGATGCCCGAACCACAAACGCTTGTTTTTAAATTAAAGGCTGTCGCAGCAAACACTGACTTTCAAGCTCATTAGACTTGTACAAACTCTGTTTTTATTTTTCATCCTGTCTTTCTGTTTGTATTTGTAGATGTTTTGTTAAATCGCCAACATTTTACTAACTGAAAAAAACGAACCACAAAAAATTCTCGACTGCTAGGAGCACAGTCAAGAGGTGAAGTTCAGTGAGTTGAATCAGCTGTGGCAATGCCAACCACACAGCTATCTGAAACGCTTACAGGAGACTGTAAACATTATTATTTCTGCCATAAAATTAGGCATTTTCACACAGGGATTTTTAAAGCCAGCCAAAGTAGACCAATAACTTCTTGGCAAACTAATGATTACTTTTTCAACTTTGGGAAATGTCTGCTTATTTAATATCCACCTATTCTGGCTTTCTAGTACACCAAGCCACTTTAGTGTCTGGCTAAAGTGAAATATATACACTTTCCCTTTAAAGGGAAGTCTGATTGTATAAATTCTGCATACTGTTAGCTCTTTCCAAAGAAGAGCCATTAATCTACAGATGTACCTCCTCGGGCACTTGATTATAAATGCAAAACCAGACCTATAGGACTCAGAAAGGTGTGTGTTAAACTAATACTGCATTTCTGTGCAGCACATGGAGCTAGTGAACATGTGAGTGAGTATTCTGTTTTAAATCACTTCAGATTAAGCATACATGTGCTACGTAAGTTGGTTTTTATATATAAGGGCTGAGGCATGGCAGGGTCATCAAATGACTTATACACTATGTGGCATGTCATGCATTTTTCTTTGAAGATTTTTTTCCCCAAAAATCTCAAACTCATTTACAGTTCTAAAGTGAATGCAACACGGGTCACCAAATATGGCTTTCATCACGCTCTCTTTGAGGTCAGCTTTAATCCCTTATGGAACCTCAAAGTAACACATGTCTAAATGGATTTGTCTGAATCTGATGATGGGTCTGGCCTGTGCAAGTTTTAACTCCTTCTGTGTGACAGCCAGAAAAAAAAAAGGCAAATACAAGCTTATGAAGTGAAGGCGATTTTTGCCATCAAGTAGAACATTACGAAATAAGTTAATCATTCTTATAATTCTGATTCCAGGTATGATGTCCAACAGAATAGCTTAGAAAATAAAGCCAAATAAGTTCAGTATTTATTGAGTACTGTCAGTTATTTTGTATTATGACCCCCCCCCCCCCCCCCCCCCTTCCCCCAAGATAAGTGTGCTCCAAACCTAGAAGCAGGTAGATCTTTATGTCCAAATTTATGTCCAAGTGGTTTTGTGCTTGCATGAAATTACTGGCAAATATTAAATTCCTGCAAAAGTTATATAACCTTTCAGGAAGTGCTGTGTGTCTGAGCATGCCGAACAAAGTCTCAAAACACTTGCACCAAACATCCTTAACCTCAGAGTCTCAGGGTGTAAATGCTGTGATAGCATCAGTAGTATTTTTGCTATATATGTATTTAACATTATAAAAAAACATACATACATAGCAGCGTGTTCATGTTCTTCACGGGTGCAACAGAGCACTGGATAGTAATGTCATCCCATTGCATAAATCCCCGTAACGCGCCCCTCCCCCCTCCCTCCAGTAGTTTAAAACATGCAAAAATGATTATGGAGGTTTTAATGACTTTGGTGCTCTTTTGGAACAAACTGGAACTTTGTGCTCCTTTCTGGAGTTTCCCCTTTTATTTAAGTCTTCTAATGGCTTGCTGTAAGATGGACACACAGAGTTATCTCTAACCTCGCTGGTTAGCGCTGCGATTAAATGCTTGCTTAAGGTCAGTCAGGGGACTTAATAAATATGAAAGGGGAGAAAACTAGAAAATGGATGACGAGGCAAAGTGAGGCGGTAGCTAAAACGGCAAGTCACCCTACTGGACAGCTGAGCTAGCACTGAAAAGAAAGACCGAGACTCTGTAGAGAGAGAAAGAGAGAGATGGAATTGGAAGATTTCGGGTGAATGAAAGGGGGAAGGAAGAAACAGAGAGAGAGAGAGAGAGAGAGATGTAGGGAGAAAAATCAAGTGAGTATGTCAGAGCAGAAGTGTGTGTGTGTGTGTGTGTGTGTGTGTGTGTGTGTGTGTGTGTGTGTGTGTGTGTGTGTGTGTGTGTGTGTGTGTGTGTGTGTGTGTGTGTGAGACAGAGAAACAGAAATAGGTGTACCTAAAGATGCTGACTATGTAATAAAACTCCAGTTGATGGGTAAGTGGATTTCTGTACTTGACTATTCAGTAGAACATGGCTCACACACTGTAAAAAGTAACACACAGCAGCCTGTTTTGCCCTGTGTCTAGAGCGATTGAGATTATTATAGTACTATTCTATATATCTGTTTGTATTCTACAACAATCTGCTGTCTACTGAACCTGACAGTCTTCATGGGGATAGAGAACTATCTAGATCAAACACTGGACCACTCGAACCACCTGAATGCCACATAGTGTTGATGCTGAGTTTTACAACGCTTATAAACCGTTCAAGCAGCTTGTTTTTCTTTTCAAACGTTTTTGAATCAAATATGTTTTATCTTCAAACTGACATTTCTGCTTTCAGGACCTTGAGACCTGATAGTATGATGATCACAACAGCAAGGCTTAGAGCGGATGGTGCTGCAAGTAAAAAACATTTCCAAAGTTTTCACTTTTTGCAGTGTGTGCTTTTAGCTGTAAGTGGTGCAGGGGGAACTATCCTCAAATCATCAACTTTCCTACATGAGAGGGTTAGGAGAGCTAATGCAGACATGAGCAAAATATATCTACAAAAAGCTACAAATATGCAAGTCCACAGTGGTTGATTTAATGACACTGAAAAACTGTCAAGAGGAAACAAGTCACATGATTGAAGTCAGATTGAAGATTAACTTGTGTTACATAAAAGCTAAAAAGGAAAATTACTGTAAATTAATTTGGATCAGTAGAGTTGTGATTTGTGTTGTAATCACTGTGTCCACGCATCTGTCTGCTGAGTCAGGCTAGTGTACTCCTCGGGCCAGTCCTAAGCCCACTTATACGGGGAAGATTGCACCATGATGGGCATCAGGAGTTAAATCTTTTGCTAAATCAAACATTCAGATCTGATCAATCAGTTAATAATGACTCCTTCTGGTGCTGTTGGCGAACAGGGTGCTGATGGAAACTTATTGTTGGCTGAAGACACTCTAGGAGGCAGTGGAGAAATGGAGAGAGCTGGTTGATATGATGGAGGGAAGGAAGGCAGATATCTATTTGCATGAAACCAAATAGATATCTGCAGATATCTATTTGAAGGGAAGCAAGGCCAGGAACACCGAAGGTGGATTCAAACTGTTCTACCAGAAAGGAAGGTGCAGAAAGGAAGAGAAATGGAGCAGCAGAGTATGTGTGTTGTTGAGGTGAAGAGAGCATCAGACAGGAACAAGATTTTGAAGCTGGTAATCAAAGGGCTGTTACTGAATGTTGTCAGTGCATACACCCCACAGGTTGACTGTCAGGATACAAAGAGGAATTCTGGAGTAAGTTGGATGAAGTGGAAGAGAGTGTATCGAGGATGGAGATGGTAGTGATTGGACTTTAATGGGCATGTAGGTGAAGAGCACAGGGTGATGAGGAGGTACTGGGTGGGTATGGTGTTAAAGAGAGAAATGGAGGATGGATGGTGGTAGATTTTATGGAAATGGCTGTGATGAGCGCAAATTTCAGGAAGACGCAGGGACACTGAATGTCGTATAAGAATGTAGGAAGGTGCACACAGGTGGACTACACTTTATGCAGACAGTGCAATCTCAAGGAGATTGCAAAACAGTGTTCTTTTGGGGGGGGGGGGGGGGGGTTATTCTGTAGGATGACTTTGGAAAAAAGTACAAGAAGTAAAGGCAGAGGCAAGGATTAAGGTGTGGAAATTAAAAAAGGAAGAGTGTTGCACAGAGTTCAGGAAGGAGGTGAGACAGGCTCTGGCTGGTGGGGAAGAGATAGCAGATGAGTGGGAAAGTACAGCTGCAGTTGGTTTTTGCTTTATCACACTCTACACAGCACCAGATCTAAATACAAATAAATATGAATAACTATAATACTACAGTGCTTACCTCCAGAGTAATTCTATGACTGAGCTTAACCTTCTTGTGACCTGCTTGTGAGTCCTGGTGGAGTCATAGGAAGCTCTGGTGCAGAAGACTGAACTGTAACCTTCAAAGGAAAAGAATGAACCTCAGACTCACAGAGCTAACACACAGACATAATGGCAGCATCATCTCAATGACTGCACACTGATTGTCCCATGGATCAGTGAACAAAGACACAGGACAAATGTTCATTGTGAGTACATACTATATCCAGCATATAAGCTTTAAACTCAAAAGTTCTAAGAAGTCAGTCACGTGAGGGGACTTTCTTCAACTGGTTGTAAAACATCAGCTTTGCTTTGCTTTAGTAAGCTACCACAAGTTTGTCTCTCATAGTTATAGTGAAGCTGGAGCTGATATACAGTTATGTAGTTTTCACAGGAGTACGCCATTACTGCTTCCATAGGAGCTAAAGGGGTAAGTAGCAGTCATGTGTTGCTGATTAAATGTATTTGCAGCTTTGGCAGCCACTCCTGGGAAGATTGTGGCTTTGTTCAGAATCAGAATCAGAATCAGAATGGGGTTTATTGCCAAATGTTGAGCAGGTTTACAACATTAGGAAATTGCTGAGGTGCTTCAGTGCAAACATAGTGTCATAAATAGCACTTAAATAGACATGGAAAAAAATAAAAGTAGGGATAAGAATTAAAAGTGCTACGTGGGAAGATATGTGCATGAGATATACATGAGATATATACATGAGAATAAGAATTAAGAGTGCTACGTTGAAAGATATATACATGAGTGCAGGTGGTGATCAGTGCCAAACATGGAATGATGCAGTGAACACAGCGTAGGGTCATGTGTTAGTGGTGGGAACAGTCATATGGTTATTGTTCATGTGTCCAACAGCAGAGGGGAAGAAACTGTTCTTATGGCGAGAGGTTCTGGTGCGAATGGACCGGAGCCTCCTGCCTGAGGGGAGCAGGTCAAACAGACTGTGTCCAGGGTGAGAAGGGTCAGCTGAGATCCGAGCTGCACGCCGCAATGTCCTGGAGGTGTACAGGTCCTGCAAAGATGGGAGTCTGCAGCCAATCACCTTCTCAGCAGAGCGCACAACACGCTGCAGTCTCTGTTTGTCCCTGATAGTGGCTCCAGCGTACCACACGGTGATGGAGGAGGTGAGGATGGACTCGATGATTGCGGTGTAGAACTGCATCATCGTCCGTGTTGGCAGGTTGAATTTCTTCAGCTGCCTCAGGAAGTACATCCTCTGCTGGGCTTTCTTGATGACGGAGGTGATGGTGGGCTCCCACTTCAGGTCCTGGGTGATGGTGGTACCCAGGAAGCGGAATGAGTCCACAGAGGTGATGGGGGTGTCAGTCAGGATGATGGGGGGGAGTGGGGCTGTGTGCTTCCTGAAGTCCACAATAATCTCCACTGTCTTCTGGGCATTCAGCACCAGGTTGTTGTGGCTGCACCAGGACACCAGACGTTCAACCTCCCTCCTGTAGGCAGACTCGTCCCCGTCCGAGATGAGTCCAATAACGGTGGTGTCATCTGCAAACTTGATTAGCTTGACAGACTGGTGGGTGGAGGTGCAGCAGTTGGTGTACAGGGAGAAGAGCAGAGGAGAAAGAACACAGCCCTGAGGGGAGCCGGTGCTGATGGTCCGGGAGTCCGAGACATTCTTTCCCAGCCTCACATGCTGCTTCCTGTCCGTCAGGAAGTCAGTGATCCACCGGCAGATGGGATCAGGCACATTCATCTGGGAAAGCTTGCCTCGGAGATGGTCTGGAAGGATGGTGTTGAAGGCAGAGCTGAAGTCCACAAACAGGATCCTGGCGTAGGTTCCTGGGGAGTCCAGATGCTGCAGGATGAAGTGTAGGGCCATGTTGATGGCGTCGTCTACAGACCTGTTGGCTCTATATGCAAACTGCAGGGGGTCCAGGAGGGGGGCCGTGAGGGTCCTGAGATGGGAGAGAACTAGGCGCTCAAAAGACTTCATGACCACAGATGTCAGAGCCATGGGTCTGTAGTCATTTAGTCCAGTGATCCTAGGTTTCTTGGGGACAGGGATTATGGTGGAGGACTTGAAGCAGGCAGGCACATGACATGCCTGCAGTGAGGAGTTGAAAATGCCAGAAAACACTGGGGCCAGCTC
The DNA here is from genome assembly GCF_057381845.1 of Rhamphochromis longiceps. Classification (NCBI taxonomy): domain Eukaryota; kingdom Metazoa; phylum Chordata; class Actinopteri; order Cichliformes; family Cichlidae; genus Rhamphochromis; species Rhamphochromis longiceps. Next base: position 23,710,269 of record NC_140558.1, read on the forward strand.
GTTTGCACAGTGTCTGAGGGTGGCAGGAGACACACCGTCTGGGCCGGGAGCTTTTCGAGCATTCAGACTCTTAAACTGCTTCCTCACATCTGCTTCATGAATATGAAGAGTTGTGGTGGGAGGAGGTGGTGTGAAATCCTCTTTTGTGTGGGGTGAGGAGGGGGGTGTTGTAGGTGAACGGTTTGAAGGTGGTGATGGCTCTATGGAGGGGGGAGAGGTGGGGGAATTAGTGTCCAAAGTGTCTCTATTGTTGGGGCCGTTGGAGGTGTGAAGGCTGCCTGATGGCTCGTCAAAACGGCAGTAGAAGTCGTTTAGGGTGTTGGCTAAGAGCAAGTCATCAGTGGAGTGGGGGGTTTTAGTCTTGTAGTTTGTGATATTCCTAAAACCTTTCCACACAGAGGCCGAGTCATTCTCTGAGATCTGCTGCTGCATCTTCTCAGAGTGCTGATGTTTAGCAATGTCCACTTCTTTAGTGAACCTGTACTTGGCCTCTCTGTAGCAGTCCCTGTCTCCGCTTCTGAACGCCTTTCTCTTTTCCAGCCACAGCTTTTTGAGTTTAGGAGTAAACCAGGGTTTGTCATTGTTATAACTCACCCTGGTGCGTGATGGCACAATGCTGTCCTCACAGAAGTGGATATAGGAGGTGACAGTGTCCGTAAACTCGTCCAAGCTGTTAGAAGCAGCCTTCAATGTGTCCCAGTCTGTGGTCTCCAAACACGTGCGAAGCTCCTCCACAGCCTCGTTGCTCCACAGTTTTTTAGTCCTCACGACAGGTTTGGAGAGCTTCAGCCTCTGTCTGTACGCGGGGATTAGGTGGATCATGACGTGGTCAGAAAGTCCGAGTGAAGCGCGGGGCACCGCGCGATAGGCCCCGCTGATCGTGCTGTAACAGTGGTCCAATGTCCTCTCCTCTCTGGTCGGGCATTTAATATACTGCTTATATTTTGGAAGCTCATGGCTCAGATTGGCTTTGTTAAAGTCCCCAAGAGCAATGATGAGAGAGTCCGGGAATGTCCGCTCCGTGTGGAGAATCTGCTCCGCGAGTGCGCACTGAGCTGCCTGCGCATCTGCGTCTGGCGGGATGTAAACAGCGGCCAGGATGAATGAAGCAAACTCCCGCGGAGAATAAAACGGTTTGCAGTGAATAAAAAGGTATTCCAGAGAGGAAGAGCAGTGCTGAGCAATCACTGTCACATCTGTGCACCAGCCACTATTGATGTAGAAGCAGAGACCTCCACCTTTGGACTTACCGGAGAGAGCGGCCTGCCAGTCCGCGCGCAGCAGATGGAAGCCCTCCAGCTTGAGCGCGCAGTCTGGGATGTTCTCACTGAGCCACGACTCCGTAAAACATAAGACACAGGAGGAGGCAAAGTCTCTGTTCATGCTTCTCATCAGGGCCAGTTCGTCTATCTTATTCCCGAGTGAGCATACGTTGGAAAGGAAGATCCCAGGAAGAGCAGTTCGCAGTCCGCGTCTCCTCAGACGCACGAGTGCGCCGGCTCGCTTCCCTCTCTTTCGGCGTCTCGCTTTCCTGGTCAGAATCAGCAGTAAATCTGCCGCAGATGCGACAAATATTGGAAATAAATCCACAGGCGTTGTAGTCCTGTAGTTAAGGAGCTCTTCTCTGGTGTACGAGTATCCAGAGGAGTGCCCAGACACAGAAGAAATGCACAAAAACAAAACAAAAGTAACGCACTGAAGCACCAGGGCGACCATCCGCGGCTTCATCTTGGTTTGCACGTGAATGCTGCAAACTAGCAAACAGCTAAAATTGCAAATTCATCCCAAGGTCAGACCATGCAATGCTTAGAAAACTTCTCTAAGAAAAATAATAATAATATAATAATAATAACTTTATTTATAAAGTGCTTTCAAACAAAGTGCTGTACAACTAAAGGGATAAATAAAATAAAAGTGATACATAGCAATACAGGTAAGAGACACAATACAAGTTATAAATAATAACAATTTAAAAACTAAAAGCCATAGAATTAAGACATGTAGGATAAGGTGAACAAATGTGTCTTCAACTTAGCTTTAAAAACCTCCACAGAGCATGCCTGCCGAATATCTTGAGGGAGGTTGTTCCACAGAAACGGGGCACGAAAAGAAAAAGCACGCTCTCCAATTCTCTTTGTTCTGGCTCTAGGAACTTTTAGAAGGTCAGAGTCCTGAGATTGTAGAGCACGAGATGGAACGTAAAGATGTAAAAGGTCGGAGAGGTATGTAGGTGCCAATCCGTTTAAAGCCTTGTAGGTGAGCAGCAGGACCTTAAAATCTGCTCGAACCTGACAAGGTAGCCAATGCAGAGATCTCAGAACAGGGGTAATGTGCTCAAATTTCCCAGTTCTTGTTAAAATGCGAGCAGCTGCATTTTGCACCATCTGTAGACCTCTAAAACTTTTCTTTGGTAGGCCAGAAAGAAGAGCATTGCAATAATCAATACAGGAAGACACAAATGCATGGACAAGAACCTCTGCAGTGTCGCTTGATAAAACTTGTCTGATTCTGGCTGATGTTCCTCAAATGATAAAAGGCGGTCTTTGTTATCTCTTTTACATGAGATTCAAAGGAGAGCACCATGTCCAACCACACACCCACGTTTTTTACCTTGTTCCTGCAATTTATGGCACTGTCATCAATTTTCAAGATGAAATTTGTGTGGCCCAATGACCATCAACTCTGTCTTATCAGTATTTAGGAGCAAGAAATTATCTGATAACCAGCCCTTAATTGCAGATAAACAGCATTCTAGTTTAGAGACTACTTCCAAAAACATTCAGCTTTGATATTAATGAGTTTTTTGGGTTCATTGAGAACATGGTTGTTGTTCAATAATAAAATTATTCCTCAAAAATACAACTTGCCTAATAATTCTGCACTCCCTGTAGTCTTCTCCCAGTTTGTGTCATTGTCATTTCAGACAGCTGTCCTGGAAACTCTTGTGTACATTCTTGACTCGGCTTGTTTACAATGTTGATTTTATGCCAAAATTAGCGCATTAGTTACCAGGCTAATTAAGGGAGAGACCCTTTTTCATCACATTGATTTTAGCTCCATGTCTTTCTTGATTTTTATCAAATGTTACTTATAAATCTCATGGATTTATGTTTATTTGTACCACAAATATTAATGTCACATTTCAGATCTTCAAGGTTACTGAGTTCAGCTTTGCGCTTTGCTCTAATTCCCATCCATCCATCCATCTTCATCTGCTTTGTCCGGGGCCGGGTCGCGGGGGCAGCAGCCTAAGCAAAGAGGCCCAGACCTCCCTCTCCCCAGCCACCTCCTCCAGCTTATCCGGGGGAATACCAAGGCGTTCCCAGGCCAGCCGAGAGATATAATCTCTCCAGCGTGTCCTGGGTCTGCCCCGGGGCCTCCTTCCGGTGGGACATGCCTGGAACACCTCACCCAGGAGGCGCCCAGGGGGCATCCTTGTCAGATGCCCGAACCACCTCAGCTGGCTCCTTTCGATGTGGAGCAGCGGCTGCTCTACTCTGAGCCCCTCCCGGATGGCCGAACTTCTCACCCTATCTCTAAGGGTCTAATTCCCTTCATTCTAAATTGTCTTTTAGTTAGTCAACAAGTTTGTACAGATCTTAGGACTGATTTTGGCCCAATCCTCATTACAGACACTCCTTTAGGTTTTCTGACAACTCAAAACTTCAGATTCAGAATCATAGATTTTCTGTACGATTGAGGTCTGGAGACTGGCTCGGCCAATCCATGACTTTAATGTGCTTCTTCTTTTAGCCACTCCTTCATTGCTTTGCTGGTAGGTTTTGGGTCATTGTCATGCTGGAAGACCCATCCACAACCCGACTTCAGTGTTATGGCTGAGAAAAGGAAGCTCTCAACCAAGATTGTACAGTAAATGGCTCCGCCCATTAGCCTGTCAGTGTGCCCTTAGCAGAAAAAGAGCTTTAAAGCATAATGATTCCACCTTCTTGCTTAAGTGTGGGAATGATGCAGGATAATCCATTACAGTGTAGGGTGTTACCAGTGGTGTTCTTGATTCCTGTGATCCAAACTGCTTTCAGATCATTAGGAAACTTCTTCCATATAAGAAGCTCCTTCTTGCCTCATGAGGCAAGATCTTGCTTCTCACCAAACTTCTTGCTGATGATCTTGTAGCTCGTTCTAGCCTTGTGCAGGTCTACAGTCCTGTCCCTTATGTACTTTGACAGCTCTTTGGTCTCACCCGTGGTGATGGAGCGGTTGGAATAAACTGATTCTGTGGACAAGTATATCTGTAATTGACTGATTGATTATAATCTGGGTTCCACAATCATAATAAATTAACACCAGAATCAGAATACTTTATTAATCCCTAGGGTGTCATGGTCCTGGGCCATGTTGGCCCAGTATTCTTAGTTTTGTGTGTTTTTTGTATTTTGTTCCCTATTTATGCCTTGGTTCCTAGGTTATTTAGTTAAGATGTTCCTTATTTGGTTACCTCCTGTGTGCCCCTGTGTATCTGTGAGCCCTCGTCTCTCCTTGTGTTTTATTCCAAGTTTTCCCCAGCCTGTTATGTCTGTGTTCTACCCGTGCTCTCTCTCCTCCTGTCTGAACCTCTGTGTACTTCCTGTTTTACTTTGACAGTCTCTCGTCAGTATGCGTCATGTTGTGTTCACTCCTGCCCTGTCTCGTTATGATTATCTGTGTCAGCTGTGTTCCCCGTGTGCTCCCACTTCCCTCGTTGACCCTCTGTGTATTTATGTGCATGTCTCCCTCAGGTCAGTGTCGCGTCGTCAATGTCTCCTCCCCGAACCTGTGTGTCTTTCTGTGTTCCCTCGGTCTTCTGTTAGTATTCCCAGTTTAGTTCTGTTTCGTTGTGAAACCTGCAATAAAGCAGTGATTTTGAGTTCAGTTCCTGTCTCCGTGAGTTTTGCGTTTGGGTCCTCATCTGCCTCCACACAGCCAGTTCATGACATAGGGAAATTATGTGGGTTACGGTTACTCCCCCGGGGCAGACCCAGGACACGCTGGAGAGATTATATCTCTCGGCTGGCCTGGGAACGCCTTGGTGTTTCCCCGGATAAGCTGGAGGAGGTGGCTGGGGAGAGGGAGGTCTGGGCCTCTTTGCTTAGGCTGCTGCCCCCGCGACCCGGCCTCGGATAAAGCGGATGAAGGTGGATGGACGGTTACTCCAGTCCATGATTCGATGAAACACATCAAGCTACACTCCCGGTATTCCGTACCAGCACTGTCAGATCATCGATTTTATTGGATAACGACCGAACATGTAGCATGTTACAGCAATGCAGTAACATATCTTATTATCTTTCTTGCTGTATTGTGGCCTTTGACATCCTATATAACCATTTCTTTGAGAGATTTCTTAAATTCAGGAGAGTATTATAAAATTTGAAAACATTTGTTGTACTGTAGCTTCTTTTTTCTCCTAAATTATGTTCCTTCCAAACAGGCTGGTGTTGTTACTCTTCTAGAGGTAAAATAAATCATTTACTGTGCTGCAGAGGATTTTCTAGGAAAAATGAACCACCTCATGGGTGTCTAAACAACAAACATGGCTTTCATGAAGTGGGTAAAGGTTAAATCACTATTGTATGGTATAAAGACAGAGAGAAGCAGCAGAAATTGCAGGTTATTACTTTAAGCTTCTCTCATAAAGAAGAAAAGTGAAAAAGTAATACTTTTGCCCTGCTGGCCCGTTTCTTAAAAAGCGATACTGTGTTTTACTTTTTATAAAGACTTCCATACTAATACACAGACCGCTGAGATGGAAGCATCAATGTGAAAACAGCTCACACAGCAGATGAACAAGAGCAAGATCTCTTGATATATGAGGGCTATCAGGGCTGATGAAATCAGCCATCCAGGTTAGTGAAGTCAGAACAAAGACAGGGTTACTGTAAAGACACAAGGACACACGCGCACACTGTAAGATAAGGGTATTTCCTAAATCCTTTCCCAAAGGTACTTGAACGTCCCTCAAATACAGAGTATGCTCCCTAAACGGATTACATCGGTTTGGAGACAGTGTGTGTGCGTGCGCGGGCGTGCATGTTATCCTCCATTAGATTGACTGAGATCACTATCTCTCAATTCTCCGGCATCTCGGAATAACCTCCTAGCAGGACACACAAACACACTCATGCACAACACTCACCTGCACATGACTTATTGCCCGTGTGAATACAAGGACAAAGATAGACAGGAAGTGAAAGGGAGCGCAATAAGAAATGACAGTATGGCAAAAGGGAGGCACAGGAGTCACCAAACACTGCAGACCCACATGGTGATATAACCATATCCCGAGTTTATGGTGTGTGATATCCAGGTTATCTCGCCTCCTCAGTATATCTGTGCTATCTGTGCATTTAGTTGTATTTGTATGTTTGTGTGGCTGGGTTTGCATGCTTGTGTGTTGATAGTGCAGTAATGGGTTTTAGCGCAGTGCTGAAGAGGGTTTTTAAATGGAATCAGAAAGAAGCAGGGAGGACAGGACAGACTGCTGATGTCAACACGGAGAGATGAGATAAAGTCAGTTTAGAGGTAAAAGGCGGGGGGTGGTAACAGCGCAGGACTGGACCCACAGGAGAGGCTGTTGATGCCAACGATAAGACTGAACTGGAGATGCTCAAATCCCATCAGCATCAGGAAGAGGCTGAATACCAGCTGACGGGCTCACAGAGCGAACAACTGTGTGGCTGCCCGGTTTCCTGAATACTAATGGAGATATTTGAGTCACCCACATGGTGATTAGCTTTCTGTCAAATAGTAACTAAGTAACAAAACACAGGAAACAAAGATGTGATTTGTTGAATTTGCAGTAGTTCGGTGTAGACATTTGATATTTATTGTTTATTTCTAAGCAGACATGAAGTAATCCAACTTGGTAGATTAACACCATTTGAAAAGGCAAATCAGCTTTCAGGCCCCTCTTCTGTGGAACCAGGTCCCAGTTTGGATTCTGGAGGCAGACACCCTCTCTACTTCTAAGATTAGGCTTCAAACTTTTCTTTTTGATAAAGCTTATAGTCTGTTTGTGGATACATCATTCTCATTTTTATCATTAGTTATTAATATCCAGCTCTCTTCCACAATTTGTCTGTGGAAGTTTCTCTGTTTCCTGTCAAAAAAAGGACGTTTCTTCTTCCCACTGTTGCCAAGTGTTTGCTCATAGGGGGGTCGTCTGATAGTTGGGGTTTCCCTTTATTATTGTAGGGTAGGTAGGTATTGTAGGGTATTGTAGGGTTTTTTGGTTAATATGTTTAATTATTTTATTTTAAAATATGTAATTTTTTAAAAACCATTGTTGGTTTTAATCAAGTTTAAACCAAACCAATCCACTGGATTTAGCTACATTCTGGACCGTGTTTCTGGAATGCAGTAGCTAGCGAGCTGATTGGAGACCGTATTAGCCAATCAGAATTTTTGCATCCAAGTCTGTGGTTGGTTGGTTTTGTGGCACACTTATAACGGCGTACAGAAAGAGTTGAGCGTGCACGGAGCAGAGATGTTGAGAGCGCGAGTGACACACTGAGAGCACGTCTGCAGATGTCTGTGAGCGCACAGAGCAGAGATCTGAGTGAGAGGGGCTGTTGTTGTGTGTGTATTTGGATATTAGCAAACACTGAAATAGACTTCCTGAGCGCAGCAATACATTTTGTTTGCTCAAATTAAACTTTTCTTAGCTCAAAATAACTTTCTCCTCAAAATGCAACATTTGCACTTGCAAATATTTTTACGTGCGCTCAGAATAGAGGCACTAAAATAACGCCATAGTTTCTAGGAACAATGCTGTGAAGCATGTTCTCTTCTTTTTTAGAAAAAAACAACAACAGGAGGACAAACTAGCGTTAGGTGGCATATCTTCTATCGAGGGAAACCACTTGGAAAGGCTGTCTCATCCTGAAGTCATCTGTCCCTGCACAAGCTTTTGAGATACTCACTGTACTTGCCCTTTCTGCCTCTCGGTCACAGTACCCTGCCTATCTCTTCTCTCTATCATTCTGTCCCACTCTCTATTATCTTGCTCCTATTCTACGCCCTCTGTCCATCTCTCTCCTGCTATCCGTTCTCAATTTCACCCTCCCTCTCCACTTTTTTTTCCCATCCTCTTCTATATTGAGTTTTTCCTTTCCAGTCACCTTTCTCACTCACTATGTATTAACAGACCTGTCTGCATTGAATCATATCTGTTATTAACCTCTGTCTCTCTTCCACAGCATGTCTTTTATCCTGTCTTCCTTCTCTCACCCCAACCGGTCGCACCAGATGGCCGCCCCTCCCTGAGCCTGGTTCTGCCGGAGGTTTCTTCCTGTTAAAAGGGAGTTTTTCCTTCCCACTGTTGCCAAAGTGCTTGCTCATAGGGGGTCATATGATTGTTGGGTTTTTCTCTGCTCTGTATCTATGAAGCGACTTGAGGCGACTTATGTTGTGATTTGGCGCTATATAAATAAAATTGAATTGAACTGAATTGAATTATATCGCTTGTTCTGTCACCCACCACTTCTCTGCTATGTGCTCCTGTGTCTTTATATCTACAGGGAGATGGTTAAATGCTCAAAAATAAGGTGTTTTGACGCTGACTGTGTTATTCAAAACAGACTGATATCTACCATTTAATGTCCCTCCACCTCTGAAATTTGGTGTGAGCTTAAGACGCCACCTCTGCCGCTCTGTCTCCTGAAACACCACTCGTGTTTCATTGTGTGGGTGGAAGGTCGACCGTCTATTACGTGTAATGGAGCAACCTGATATGAAGCTGTTTTCTCTGTTTAGGTCTACAGTGGACTGTCTGAACATTTCAGTGAGTAAAATTCAAACATGTAATAACCCTGTGAGATGGCCGCAGTAGTAAATATTTTTAAAAGTGGCATTTGAAAGTTCACCCAGCGGTTGGTGACTGTGAGAAGCTTTGCAGAGTGTTTTGATCTGAATGACTTTCTCATATTTTTTATCCTTTAATGCAGAGCAGATCTTTTGGAATCATAAATTAAAGGCCAATTCGCTTTTTATTTTACACTTTAAACAACCATGCTCCTCTATGCATGCTAGCAATCTGTCCAGTGTCCATAATCAACCGCTGTATAAACTAATGTCATAATACCCTTTAAAATCAGGAGTGTTGAACATGAGGCCCGATGCCTACAATCAGCTCCACAAAGACTCCAATCTGACCCACTGAACTGCTCTGGGAAATGTGAAGGGAGCATAAATTTGGGGCATTTAACAATATTTTAAAGTTGTTGTTTTGTTTTTTTTACGGCTGAAGATCTCTGCTGAAGATGGCTGTTCTTACTGTACCAAAGTAATTAAGTTACATTTTAACAATTCAATGACAGAAAGTTCCTGTTTTTTGGACAGTGGCATGCCAGTACTTTTTCTTGAATCTTACACATTTATTTCTTACTACTTAAGCCCAAAGAGTCATGCCACAGATTTCTTTCATTTAGTACAGCAGCATTTGTTTATCATGTACAAAAACTGAGACATACTAAAAACAGACACCTCTTTTACTTCTCTTAAAATATCTCTTAAAAGGATTATACGTGTAGTTAAACTTCTTTACACTGACAGAAAGGGGCGTTCCACTAGCCCAGCCCACTGAAGATTAAAGTGGGATGTGTGTGGTTTGACATTTCAGCTAAAGGTCCATCAGTAGTGGACTCATGTATTAAAGATGCCATTTGGAGTCACAGCGTGTTTACGCGGACTATTAAAAAGCAAAAAATGTGTGACTATTGAGTCAGTTTCCTAAGTGAATACAGAAGTCCACGCAGGATGTTTCACTTCTGATCTTGTGCCTTTTCTAAACATCTACAGTGACAGTATTTACTCCTCATTAGATACTGTAGGCAGCTCATCTCTTACACATGTACTACACTGTGTATATAAAGAAGATGTAGCGTGAACATCAAGTCCATGTGCATCAGGTACAGGTGGTCAGGTACACAGTCACTGTGATTATGCACATCAAAGTAGACTTGAAGTGGGAAAAACACACTGTGAGCCTTAACAAGTGATAGACAGCAAGGGTGCTTCAAAGGGCATCTCTAACACTTTCTGTGTAGATGCAGCTTCTCGATACAGCTTGTGCTTTCTTCTAGTTCCTAGTATGTAGAATAGAATAGAATAGAATAGAATAGAATAGAATAGAATAGAATAGAATAGAATAGCCTTTATTGTCATTGTACAGAGTACAATGAAATTGGAGTGCCACTCCCTTGGTGCAAGTTTCAATAATAAATATAAATGTAAAATATAAAAAGTACAAAAAAAACAATCGTAAGTACTCAAACAATAGTATGTACAATATATACAGGATAGCAGCATTAATATAATGACAGTATGAATAGCAGCATAATATAATGACAGTGACGGTATGGAATAGGTTCAATTGTTTTTGTGCTTATTTACTACGGTGATAGCTCTGGGAAAGAAGCTATCCCTGAATCTGTTTGTCCTGGTTTTATGTGACCTGTACCGTCGGTCTGACGGTAATAGTTCAAACAGTTGGTTGCTGGGGTGAGAGTGGTCCTTGATGATATTGCCAGCTCTGCTGAGGTACCGAGAGTTTGCAGTGACCTCCAGGCTGGGCAGAGAGCAGCCAGTGATCTTCTGGGCTGTGTTGATGACCCTCTGCAGTACTTTCCTGTCCGCAGCTGAGCACCCTGCATACCATGTTGTTATGCCGTACGTTAGGATGCTCTCTATGGTGGCTCTGTAAAATGTCACCAGCAGCCTCTCCTCCAGGTTGTTCCTCCTGAGCACTCTCAGAAAGTGGAGACGCTGCTTGGCCTTTTTAACCACCGCTGTAGTATTTGCAGTCCAGGAGAGGTCATCAGATATCTGCACGCCCAGAAACCTCATGGAGTGTACCCTCTCCACACAGCTCCCGTGAATGTAAAGTGGGGCCGGGTCTGCTCTGCCCTTCCTGAAGTTCAAGATAAGTTCTTTAGTTTTCGTGGTGTTCAGTTGGAGGTTGTTAACTGAACACCACTCAGTCAGTCTGTTGACCTCATCTCTGTAGTCCGACTCATCCCCCCTTGAGATGAGTCCAACCACTGTGGTGTCATCCGCGAACTTTATGATGGTGTTTGAGAGATGGGTAGGGGAGCAGTCGGATGTGTAGAGCGTAAACAGGAGGGGACTCAAAACACATCCTTGTGGAGACCCGGTGCTGAGTGTGATGGTGCTGGACCGGTGGGGGCCGAGTCTGACAGACTGTGGTCTATTTGTCAGGAAGTCCTTGATCCAGAGGCAGATGGGGGTGGAGAGTCCCAGGTGAGACAGTTTCTGGACCAGGATCTCCGGGATGATATGATTGAATGCTGAGCTGAAGTCCAGAAAGAGCATTCTCACATAGCTTCCTCGGTGCTCCAGGTGACTCAGCGCAGTGTGGAGCGCTATGGTGATAGCGTCCTCGGTGGAACGATTTGTCCTGTAGGCAAATTGGTGGGGGTCCAGAGTGGGAGGCAGACCGGCCCTGATGTGCTGACAGACCAGTCTCTCAAAGCACTTCATCACTACAGGCGTAAGTGCAACAGGCCTGTAGTCATTTGGGCTGGCCACAGCTGTCTTCTTGGCGATGGGGATGATGGTGGAGGTTTTGAGGCAGGGCGGGACGGTGTTTGATGACAAGGAAAGGTTGAAGATTTTAGTGAAGACTCCGGTCAGTTCGTCAGCACATGCTCTGAGAACCTTTCCATGTATTCCATCAGGACCTGCCGCCTTCCTGGGATTCACTGACCTTAGAACACACCTCACTTGGTGCTCCCTAAGTGTTAGTGTGCCAGTGCTGGGGGCGGGTGGAAGTGGTGTGGCAGCTGAGGGCTTGGTCGTCCCAAGGGGGCGAAGAAACGGTTTAGATCCTCAGCCAGTGAGGCATCAGTCCTAGATGTTGCCTGGTTATTGCTTCTGTAGTTGGTAATGTGATTGATCCCCTGCCACATTTTTCTGGGGTCGTTGTCAGCAAAGTGATCTTCAATCCTCCTCCTATAGGCAGCCTTAGCTTTCCTGATGCCTCTACTCAGGTCTGCCCTGGCCGCCCTATACGCAGCCCTGTCCCCTGACTTGAAGGCAGTGTTGCGGCTTTTTAGGAGGGATTGCACTTCGCTATTCATCCAGGGTTTTTGATTTGGAAACACCCTGACCCTTTTGTTGACGGTGACATTGTCAACACAGTTCCTGATGTACGAGAGTACAGTGTCCGTGTACTCCTGGAGGTTGTGGCTGGAGAATAAATCCCATACAGTTGTTGAGAAGCAGTCCTGCAGTTGAGAAAGGGCTCCTTCAGGCCAGGTTTTTATTGTCTTTGTCTGGGGCTTTGTTTTTCTCAGCAGGGGGGTGTAGGTGGGGGTGAGGGACATGCAGAGGTGGTCAGATCCAGCCAGGTGGGGGAGGGGTGTCGCTCTGAAAGCATGCCTGATGTTTGAATAGACATGGTCCAAAGTGTGTTCTCCTCTCGTAGCAAAGTCCACGAACTGGACAAATTTAGGAAGCACAGTCTTTAGGCACGCTTTGTTAAAGTCGCCGGCGACAATAAAAACCCCATCGGGGTGGGCAAGCTGTTGTTTGTTTATGGTGTTGAGCAAGAGGCTGAGAGCCGTGCTAACGTTAGCATCCGGCGGTATATAAACAGCTATCACAATAACTACTGTAAACTCCCTCGGGATGTAAAAAGGTCTGCACGAGACTGCCAGAACCTCCAAATCAGGAGAACAGTGTGTGTGAATGATCCTGCTGTTACAACACCACTCGTTATGCACGTAAACACATAGCCCCCCTCCTCTGCTTTTACCTGAGTTGCTGTTTCTGTCATGCCGGTGTAGCGTGCGGCCTGCTAACTCGACTGCAGCGTCGGGAATCTGTCATGGTCTACGGTGGGTGGCTGGAGTTTCCATTAGGCTCCTGAACTGACCTGGGATCCGCCCCTGGGCAGGGCCAACTCCAGCTCCTGCACACCTGGAGCCTATTGCAGGCTATCAAGCCAGAGGGATTTAAACCACACATCGATGTTCACTCACTGCCATTGCTGTACCCACCCTGGCTCACTCCACCTCCGGACTCGGGATACCTAGTGATCATTTTGGAAATCCCTCTGTGCCTCACCTGCCTGCCCTCCTGCCATCACACTCCATCTGGAGCCCCGGATCTCAGGTCAGCCTTTCCACGCCACTCAGCCTCCCCTGGATCTTCATCATCCCCCTCTCAAACACTCCAGGTCCCTAACTGCAAGTAAGAATTGCTGCTCTTATACTGGCCACTTCTGAGCTGCCTTCACTACCTGCCTAACTCCGATATCCTCTCCCCTCAGTGTGACTGTTCCCCACTCAGCTCCGTTCCACTTCTCAGGCCTCGTTCCCTCGCCCTAGCCACGTTCCCCTGGGCACGCCACACCAAGGCTCCACGTCTCGTCATTTTCTGTCTTTGCCACGTTTCCCTTTTTTTCCCCCTTGCACTTAACCGTAATAAACTGTTAAATCATCTACTGTCTCCGCTCTGGGTTTCTGCACCTGAGTCCTATTCAGTACCGGCCATCCGTCGCCGTGACAGTACGAACTGGCCAACAAATGGACTCAGCAGACCCAGTACGTGCAGCAGTCTCCAAGCAGGGAGCCATTTTAGGGGCTCATGAGCAAGCGTTGCAGGTTCTCGACACCCGGTGTCAAGCCATAGGCGAGACCCAGGCTAGGATCTTAGCTTCCCTGCAGGAGATTCAGTCGGCTCTTTCCCCTCCTCCAGGCCCATCCTCCGCGTCCCCTGCGCCCGTGGCAGAACCTCCCCAGTCTTCCCCAGCTCCGACCCCTTCGGGCTCCGTGTTTCGCGATGCTGCATTCCCAGAACCCGAGCCGTACTCTGGGGAGCGGGGCCGCTGTACGGCCTTTCTACTGAAATGTTCTCTCGCGTTCACGCATTCACCCCGTTCATTTACTAGCGAATCAGCTCGGGTAGCATATCTGGTGGCTAAGCTACAGGGCAAGGCGCTGTTATGGGCCGAGGCGTACCTGTCGGCTCACCCGCTCCCAACCTGCTCGTTTGATGATTTTCTGTGCGAGTTTAAAAAGACCTTTACTCACCCAGTATCGGAGGGTAGTTCTGATGAAAGGTTGCTCGGGTTGCAACAGGGGAGCCGGAGTGTCGCTGAGTTCATTATCGACTTCCGTACCGCAGCCGCCGAGGCCAATTGGCCCGATCATGCCCTTCGGGGAGTGTTCCGTCGCGCCTTAAACGACGAGCTCAAAGACCAGCTCGCTTCCCGCGATGAGCCCGAATCCTTTGAAGACTTGGTCTCCCTTTCCCTTCGGATAGATAATCGCCTGAGGGAAAGGGAGGCAGAAAAGAACCAGAAACATCGTAAACCTGCGCCTCGTACGTTTTCACTTCCTCCACCGTCACGTCCGGTGTCAACATCCGCTCCCGTTTCCGTGGAAACGGACGCCGCTCCGGAGCCTATGCTAATCGGCCGCTCTCGTCTCACACCAGAGGAGCGAGAACGACGGCTTCGGTCGGGCGCGTGTTTTTACTGTGGCTCAGTGGAGCATAGGTTAGCGCAGTGTTCGGTTCGGCCAAAAGGCTCCGCCCGCCGGTAATTTCGGGGATACAGGTGGGCGGATCCTCTTTCAGTTCCAAACCCCGGTTAATTCTACCAGTCACCCTGTGTCTAAATAAGGTTTCTCACCCCCTCCATGCTCTCGTTGATTCCGGAGCAGAGCAAAATTTAATAGATTTAGCTCTCGCTAGACGCCTTCATTTGCCACTCAAGACTCTCGATCCTCCCATCCCTGTTACCGCATTAAACGATCAAATATTCTCTCAGATAACCCATCAGGCTGGCCCCGTAACCCTCGTCACCTCTGGAAACCACCATGAAGCCATTACCTTATTCACCTTCTCTTCTCCTGATTCACCACTCATCCTAGGCTACCCCTGGCTACAGAAACACAACCCTCATATAGACTGGTCTGGAAGTAAAATCGCTAGTTGGAGCCCTTTTTGTCTAGCCCACTGCCTCAAGTCTGCCCTATCGCCGGGTGCCCCTGACACTAACACCTCGGGCGTTGATCCGGTTGACCTCACACTCGTCCCACCTGAGTACCATGACCTCCAGGAAGTTTTCAGTAAAGACAAAGCGTCGTCCTTACCACCCCACAGGCCTTATGACTGCGCTATCGACCTTCTACCTGGTGCTCCGCTTCCCTCTAGCTGGCTATTCAACATCTCCAGACCAGAAAGAGAGTCCATGGAAAAGTACATCCACGAGTCATTAGCTGCAGGTATCATCCGCCCATCCTCCTCTCCAGTGGCCGCCGGCTTCTTTTTTGTGGAAAAGAAGGATAAATCACTCCGTCCATGCATAGACTACAGAGGGTTAAACGACATCACCATTAAAAACAAATATCCTTTACCCCTTATCAGCTCAGCCTTCGAACCCCTCCATGAAGTCACCGTATTCACCAAACTGGATCTCCGCAATGCCTACCACCTTGTCCGCATCAGGGAGGGGGACGAATGGAAAACGGCTTTTAATACGCCCCTAGGTCATTTTGAGTATTTGGTCATGCCGTTTGGGTTAACCAATGCCCCCGCTGTCTTTCAGAACCTGGTCAACGACGTGCTCCGTGATTTCCTGAACCAGTTTGTCTTTGTTTATCTTGATGACATACTCATTTTCTCCAAGACCCCCCAGGAACACCATGTCCACGTCCGAGCAGTCCTCCAACGCCTCCTGGAAAACCGACTTTACGTCAAAGCCGAGAAATGTGAGTTTCATGCACAATCTGTCACTTTTCTTGGCTATATACTCGCAGGAGGGCAGGTGAAGACTGATCCAGCCAAGATCCGCACGATCCTGGAGTGGCCCACGCCCACGTCACGCAAGCACCTACAACGTTTCCTCGGCTTTGCCAATTTCTACCGGAGGTTTATTCGCAACTACAGCCAGGTAGCCACTCCTCTCACTACACTCACATCCACCAAAAGACAGTTCATCTGGACACCTGAAGCTGAGGTAGCATTCAGTAGGCTCAAGCGCCTATTTACTTCAGCTCCAGTATTGTGTCACCCAGATCACTCCAAGCCATTTGTTCTAGAGGTAGACGCGTCCGACGTCGGCGTCGGAGCGGTCCTTTCACAGCATTCAGGTTCCAAGGCCAAGTTACACCCATGTGCCTTTTTTTCACGTCGACTCTCGTCAGCTGAACGCAACTATGATGTAGGAGACAGAGAGTTGCTGGCTATTAAGTTAGCCCTGGAAGAGTGGCGTCACCTATTGGAAGGAGCTGAACACCCATTCA
This sequence comes from Rhamphochromis longiceps, assembly GCF_057381845.1. Lineage (NCBI taxonomy): Eukaryota > Metazoa > Chordata > Actinopteri > Cichliformes > Cichlidae > Rhamphochromis > Rhamphochromis longiceps. The sequence continues at coordinate 23,726,537 of NC_140558.1, forward strand.
CCATCTTCACAGATCATAAAAACCTTACTTACCTCAAAACAGCTAAGCGTCTAAACGCCCGCCAGGCCCGTTGGTCTCTGTTCTTTGATCGCTTCAAGTTTGCCATCTCTTTCCGTCCAGGTTCCAAGAACGCCAAGGCTGATGCCCTGTCTCGTCTTTACGACCCAGACGCTGAACCCACCGAACCAGCTCCTGTGCTTCCTGCCTCCTGCCGCGTAGCGTTTTTATCCTGGGACATAGAGGAATCCATCCAGCGTGCTTTACTGGATGAACCAGACCCTGGCACAGGTCCTCCGGGCCGCCGCTTCATTCCCACAGCAACCCGTTCGGCTGTAATTAAGTGGGCTCATACCTCCCGGTTTTCCTGCCATCCTGGAATCGGCCGCACCATCGCACTACTACGTCGTCACTTCTGGTGGGCAACTCTGGAACATGATGTGCGGGACTACGTCTCTGCCTGTGACGTGTGCGCCAGGAACAAGACCCGAAATCAGCGACCATCCGGTCTTCTACAACCTCTAGCCGTACCTTCTCGTCCTTGGTCCCACATTTCCCTGGACTTTGTCACTGGACTGCCTAGGTCAGCAGGTAAAACAGTGATACTCTCTGTGATCGACAGGTTTTCAAAAGCAGCTCACTTCGTTGCCCTGGAGAAACTACCCACTGCCACGGAAACTGCAAGACTGATGGTTGACCACGTCTTCAAACTCCACGGGATTCCTGCCGAGGTCACTTCTGACAGGGGACCTCAGTTTACATCCCAGGTTTGGAAATCTTTCTGCTCTGCCCTGGGTGCTCGAGCCAACCTCAGTTCTGGTTACCACCCTCAAACCAACGGGCAGACTGAGAGGCTCAACCAAGAGCTGGAGTCCATGCTCCGCTGCATGGTTTCCCATAACCCGGCTACCTGGTCAGCACATCTCCCATGGGTGGAGTATGCGCACAATTCTCATGTTTCCGCATCCACTGGTCTCTCTCCATTTGAAGCGTCCCTGGGCTATCAGCCTCCCCTCTTCCCTGAGGAAGAGGCTGATTTGGCTGTGCCTTCCGTCCAGCACCATCTCCAGCGCTGCCGCCGCGTCTGGACTCGGACCCAGGAGGCACTGAAGAAAGCTGCTGCCCGCCACTGCCGCTATGCAGATCGTCTACGGTCGCCAGCTCCTCGGTACGCTCCAGGGCAGAAGGTGTGGCTGTCGGCTACGGATGTTCCCCTTAAAGTTTCCTCCCGCAAGCTGGCTCCTCGGTTTATTGGGCCGTATGTCATCCACTCGGTCGTCTCGCCCTCTGCTGTGAAGCTCGAGCTTCCTCCCAGTCTGCGGATTCACCCGGTTTTTCATGTTTCCCAAGTCAGGCCTGTGCTGTCCAGTGTGCTGTGCCCGCCTTCCGACCCCCCTCCGCCCGCCCGGCTCATCGATGGTCATCCGGCCTATACGGTTCAGCGGATCGTTGACGTCCGTCGCCGTGGTCGGGGTCGCCAGTTTTTGGTGGACTGGGGGGGTATGGGCCTGAGGAACGTGCCTGGGTTCCTCGCTCGTTTATCCTTGATCCTGCTCTTGTCTCTGATTTTTTCAGGTCACGTCGCGGGCTGGGGACCGGTCGGCCGCCGGGTGGCGTCCCTTGAGGGGGGGGTACTGTCATGGTCTACGGTGGGTGGCTGGAGTTTCCATTAGGCTCCTGAACTGACCTGGGATCCGCCCCTGGGCAGGGCCAACTCCAGCTCCTGCACACCTGGAGCCTATTGCAGGCTATCAAGCCAGAGGGATTTAAACCACACATCGATGTTCACTCACTGCCATTGCTGTACCCACCCTGGCTCACTCCACCTCCGGACTCGGGATACCTAGTGATCATTTTGGAAATCCCTCTGTGCCTCACCTGCCTGCCCTCCTGCCATCACACTCCATCTGGAGCCCCGGATCTCAGGTCAGCCTTTCCACGCCACTCAGCCTCCCCTGGATCTTCATCATCCCCCTCTCAAACACTCCAGGTCCCTAACTGCAAGTAAGAATTGCTGCTCTTATACTGGCCACTTCTGAGCTGCCTTCACTACCTGCCTAACTCCGATATCCTCTCCCCTCAGTGTGACTGTTCCCCACTCAGCTCCGTTCCACTTCTCAGGCCTCGTTCCCTCGCCCTAGCCACGTTCCCCTGGGCACGCCACACCAAGGCTCCACGTCTCGTCATTTTCTGTCTTTGCCACGTTTCCCTTTTTTTCCCCCTTGCACTTAACCGTAATAAACTGTTAAATCATCTACTGTCTCCGCTCTGGGTTTCTGCACCTGAGTCCTATTCAGTACCGGCCATCCGTCGCCGTGACAGAATCAGCGGGTGAAGCCACGTCTCCGTAATAAGAATAATGCTGCAGTTACGTGCAAAGCTTGTGTTGGCTATCTGTAGCTCCAATTCGTCAAGTTTGTGGGTGATGGATCTGGCGTTCGATAGGAAAAGGCTCGGAAGTGCTGGCCGGTGTGGAGCCCGTCTGAGCCCGACCGGCATCCCCTCTTCTGCTTTCTTTGTGGTGCTATATCTGGCTAAGCATTATATTAAATGGGTCTTATTTTGCTAATTTCCTGCTTCATAACATTGCTACTGTAAAAGATTACAAGGTGGTAAAGGTAGTACAAGAAAAACAGTGGCGGTGTCTGGAAGATGTCACATCAAAGGTCACTCTCTCCTGCATGTATGACCATCATAATTTAACTTGTTACCGTGAACACGCCCTGATCACTTCTTAATGTTCACAGTCATTAGCACTGCTAGTGTGGCTAATCAGTTAGCTGTATCCCAGATGTTCTGTGGATCCAGGGGTCATTCTGGCTCCAAGCTGCTTTAGTCTGTCTGTTTCCTCTTAAACAGCTCCAAAACTGGCCCACTTCAAGTGTGTTAAATAGATTTTAAAGAGGCAGGTGTGTGTGTGCTTCTCTGGGTTCAGAAATAATAGAGATAATAGAGAGAGAAAAACCAGTCTGTGTGTTTGTGTCTATGTGTGTATACATTAAAACTGTATGTAGCTAAATGTAGGTGGATCAATATTAACTAAAAGGTCAGTGATTGGCCATCTGCTCTTCAGTACTTTTGGGGCACAGCCAGCTGCTCGGTGTCTCTCCAGAAAGCAATGGGCCAGATGAGTTGTTGTTTGACCTGACAGTTACTTAATAGTAGGAAATTACTTGGAAACCCACCAACGCCTCAGTTCAACAGGCGGTTGGTGAAGCTGCAAAACTCTTCTGACAGTAAAAAGGAAATTTCTGCCACTGCAAATCACCACAAAGGTATTCCTGTGAGTGTGTGACAGATGGTAGCATGCAGGAGATGGCCAAGTTCCACTCAAAGGCATCCACTCAAATGAGCACAAAACTTTCCCAAAATGAGATTATGTCACAGCATTGCTTCAGTTTAGTTTAAAAGAATCATGTTCAAGCTGTGATCATCTTCTACAGCAACCTCTGTAGCTCAGACACATGTGTTTTCTCATGTGGACTCTTCAGAAAGTGGTATAAATCTCTCAGACACAGTCAAAGTTGGGGTGTATTCAGCAGACTTCTTGAAGACAATGAATCTCAGTTTTTGAAAATGCTTACTTATAAATTGCTGGCACATTTGCTGCACATTATGAAGTGCAGATCACTTCATAACCAGCAAATATATTTGATACCTCTGTGCTGTTGCTATCCAAAGCTAATGCCATTTAGATGTTGAAAAACATTCTTGTGTGAATGAGACATGGAATCTAAAGCTCTTTGAAGCAGAAAGTAGAAAAGTGCAATACAAGAACCAGTCCATTTACAACACAAAGCAGCATCGGGTGCTGCTGCTAATATGTTGCTAAAACCCAAAGTATTTGGCATCTTTGGACCAAATAGTGATCTGACCCATTGATAACACCTGTAAGGGGGGTTCAGGTGTGATGGAGGAAACACACTTGGAGGCAGGAGCTCTCTTCACCAGACGTGCAGTTCATTTCCAAAATACCAATAACCAGGCAGCTCAGGTTGGTGGAATGAACAACAAAAGAAGAAACTTGTGCAAACTCCCCAAAATGGTTAAAAAACAAAACAAAAGGAAACAAAGGAAACTTAGACTCAAACCCCTCCAAAGAGGCTTGGAATTTACTGTTTCCTGTTTGGAGTCTGGACTTCCAAAATTGTGGCAACATGGAAAAGCGCAACTTTCAAACATTCTGGTAATACTGATAATTTCACTTTAAAACAATTACCCAGGAGACCCACACATTCAAAACCATTTATTGCATAGTATGAAAATGATGACTTAGGACAATTACCAGAAATATATATTTTACTTAAGCTAAAACTAACCAGTGAAGTATTGGTCCACAGCAACAATAGCCTCACATTCACAACTAAGATAATAAATATATAATAAAACAATAGAAATGACCATTCTAGTGTGCTGCGGGTCAGATAAACTCTTAGTCCTCCAGAGGGCACGGCTTACCCTGTAACAATGCCATAATAATATATTATGATTTCTTGTTCACTGTCCGGTGCTTTTTGAGTGATGCCTGTCTGTTATTGTAAAGATCCTATCCCAGCCTTTATTCTGAAGTCTGAATAACGACTTAAATGACAAGCTGGAACCAACAGCTGACCTATAACATGCATAGATGGAATGTATTGTATTCATGCAAACAGAGGAACTATCCTGCCTACTTAAATAATGTGAGAGCTAGCTGTAGTTTGACTCAACCACATGACAATTAGACAAATTTTACAAAAGGTTAAGTTACTTTACTGCCCACCATAGAACCATTTCTGCATGTTCTAATGTTCTCCAACATGTGTTATGGTCAGGAGCCGGACTGGGCCAGGGAAAACAACAGACAGTGTTCTCACATGCCTAAATGCCTCACAAACAAAGAGAGAACTGTGTGTACAAAGCCACACAAAACACGTAAAACACCCAACACATGCACACTCAGACAATCCTGCTACCTAGCAAAGCAGAAGTGACGCCTCCGCCTGTGCATGCCAGGAACATGCAGAGAGTGCGCAGGAGAGTGAGAGAGGAGGATTGGGAGAGAGACACTGTGTCTGTACAGAATGTGACATGCCTGCCAGTGCATGCCAAGATCATATGGTGCCAATCCCAAGCGCAAAAGCACATAAAGAGAAATGGGATTCAAGCAGCACCGAGTCCAAGTGAGTGGGATACTGGAGCAAGATATAGAGCATTTATTCGCATTAAACGTGCATGTGTTTCCACTGCGACACACCAAGTGATGCTCTCACAGGTGTAAGAGAGCGTTAGTGCACACAGAATGTGCAGACAAATCATCTTAATGACAGAACTACACATTTATTTGACAAAAGTCATTATCAGAGAAAATGAAACAGAGAAGCAAAGGGAGGAGATTTCAGGGAGATTCTCACGTTCATGTAATCCACGACAACTTTTCAATCTTTAACTGTTAAAAAGAAATGAGTGTATACATGGAAAGCGGGCTTGCACGGATTGTGTTTTCGTTCGCATGTGCTTGTTCACGCAGGCGATCGTGTCATTGTTCATGCATCCTCAAAAGAAGTGCTAACTGAAGCATAAAGAAACTGGAATATGAGTAATAACTGTAGCATAAACACTGAGGAATTTTAGGAGCTCCCAGGCTTAAATGTCACTATCTGTGAGTCAAAGCTTTACTTAACTGCTTATTAGGTGTAGTAGAAACTATAAGGTCGCTTTGTAGTGAGTCAAAATTACCTCAAGCAATAACCCGAGCAGACAAAAGCACTCCAGCATCATTCCCTGTGGGCCAGTCATACGTGTTTAATCAGAAATCAAACACAGGCCGAGGCTGAATTAGAAAGGCTCTACAGCAGTAATATATTTTGCTTTCAGAAGAACAAGGGTTTTTGTTTCTCGAACAGGTAATGCTGAATTTCCATTTAGTAAAGCAACACTATGTATTCCAACTGAAGATAGCTGTCATCAAGTAAATTGCTCGAGTTCCTGCAGCTTAACAGCAGTTTTTCATTCCATTTCATGGAAAATGTTTTTGCAGGAGGCTTTATGAGAGAGTCCAGGTATCTCCAGATTTGTCATAAATGTGTCACTATATTCAAAACACTGCAGGTATTAGCATCTCAGCATCTCAAAACCCATTTCAGAGACATACATTTACTGAAAAATTGCCTTCATGATGTCTCACTATTGCTTCTTCACGATATAGCTGTTCAGATGAAAGTCCTAATGCAGGTAAAGTGAAGGGAACATTTTGTTTCTTTCCAGCAGCTCATGGTGGACTAATATATCGTATTGCTACCTGCAGAACAGGAGTGAACGTCGGTCAAAGTATTTCAAAAATACACCTGCATAGACACGAGAAATATAATCATCAGGAATAGCAAGAGAATAAAAATGTAAAAAAACTAAATGCACTGATTTAATCTCAACTTGACTAAGCACATTTTCACAATTAGATTTAATGGGGCAGTTGCATCAAGTTACTCCAAAGAAAGAGATCCTAAAATGATGACTTAAAAAAGAGTTATTAGGAAAATCAGCTGAAAACAAGAAGCCCTCTGTTACATTCAGATATACCGTGAGGCCTTGGGTCTAAGGGAACCAAGAGCCTTACAGTGTGGTTAGATTTATGACGACTAGAATAAATCCAGCTGAATTATTTGTTACCCATCAACACAGATATGAGACTTAACACTGAAATGCAAATAAGAATGGCGATGGTGGCAGGATGTAAACGGTGTGGAAGTGAACGCTTACTGACTGGCTAACAATGCTAGACGATCAGTCTCAGCTTTTCCAGCAGTGCCCACTACTCTGGAAAAGTGAAAGCCGAATGGCTTTTATCTACTATGGTGCCCACTGCTAGAAGGATACTACAACTACTACTATTATTACTATTACTAGTAAAACAACTGGTACTTCTACAACTAGTACTGCTAGAGGAGAAAATGAGCTTGCTTCTTTCTGCTAACCTCATGCTGGAGTAGACTTTTCAGTCCTCACCTGGTTGTGATTCTGGAGGGTTTCTACAGTCGGACATGACGTGTCAATCAGGCATAACATCATGACCACTGAGAGGAGACGTAGGTAACACTGATTATTTCTTCATCGTGCCACCTGTTAATAGGTGGGATACTTTTAGGAGAACTTGAACATTTTGTCCTCAAAACTGATGTTTGAAACAGGAAAAATGTACAAGGGTAAGGATTTGAGTGAGTTTGACAAAAGCCAAATTGTGATGGCTGGATGACTGGGTCAGAGCATCTCCAACACTGCAGCTCTCGTGGGCTGTTCCCAGTCTGCAGTGGTCACACTGCTCTGATAGAAAGATGTCAGAATACGTAATGCATCACAGACCAACACAGAGCTGTTGAGCTAATCAGAGTAGCTTCACCTGTTGTTTCCAAAGGAGCCACAAAGAATATCTTGAGAGCCAAAGACTGTTGCAATATTCAGACTTTTACACCAAAAATCTAACTGATGAAACAGTTGTGATAAATCCACCTGCGCGGTTTCATCTAAGCAAAACTGACAGCAGTGCAGTGGTATTTAAAGAAAAGTGACCCAAGGTGGCTCAAGGACTTTTTAGATAGAATCTAAATATGTATAGTGATGTTGAAATGAGTTAGATTTTCACGAAAGAGCAAGGAGGAAGAGACAAAGAAAACAGCAGCAAGTTGGAGTAGGAAAAGTCTATTGACTCAGAAAAGAGGCGGGACAATAGGGGGCAAAATCAGCCTGAGAACAATGGTGTAAGCTTCACTTTCTGTATGTTTGATCTTCTTTGTTTAATCAGTACAGAAACAGATGATGATGATAGCAATTTCTTGGCAAACAGTTGGCAACAGTGTATTATTATGGGCTTGTTGTCATAGTAATAACACAAAGATCTTCACAAAAATGGTGCCAACCAACTGCATCTTACAACCCTACACTCCAGACAGTGAGCCTATTTTAGACAAGCTGTTGTTCACTGAGAAATAGTTGTCACATGACGCTAGTTAGAAGAAGTTTGAAATAAATAAATAGATGAATAAATAAGATGGAGCTTTAAGTTGTTTGGAAAGATGGCTGGTTTCTGTAACCTCTCTGGGTCCATACTCATTGTACAGGTGAACAGTCAGAGGACAGGATGCTCTGTAATCAACAAACTCACGTAGTCTACAACAATTTTAGTGTCTAGTGTGTGATAATCTCTCAGTTATGTACCAGAATGATTACCTGGAACCATATGCAAATATTTCCTTTATACAAGTAAAGCCAAATGGAAGTGACTTTGTCGGGCATCAGGGAGATCGTCTGCATGCCGATACTTAAACGACAGAGAAAGAGGAACATTTTTAGTGTTTGCGGGATATTGACTGAAATTTGCTCCGTCAGCTGCTGACTACAGTGGGAGCGCACACAGATGGATGTTCACACACCTTCCTACGCATGCACACACGCAGCTACACACACAACCCGCACACAGACAAAAAACACACAGTGTTCAGCGTAGAGCTAATCAGCTGTCTAATCGTCTGTCAGTTCTCATATTCATCATCAGGTTCCGGACATATGGCTCTGCTTTGATCAGGAGACTGTGTGTATATTTGTATGTGTGTGTGTAGATTCTGATACTAGACTCCATGGAGGGAAATAATCAAGAGGTAAAACATTAATAAATAAATAAATTAATTAATTAATTGATCTGTCTGGTTAAATATTCCCAGTGGCAAGATTAAGTGTTTTCTGATCAGATTAGCAGGAAGATTTTTTTTAAACAGACCATTTCTAGTTATTTATTCTTTAAATAATGCAGTTAGTGTGTAAGTATGTATGATGCTCATTTTCAGTTCCATTTTTTTAAGCTCTGCTAAAGTAGATTTGCATAATTAACAGTTCAAAAATATTTGCTCCTTTACATTATACTGGTCTTGGTGCACACTATCAGTTTATTATAAGCGTCCACCGTAATTCAAAATATATGCAAAATATATGCAGAAAAGCCCCATAAGAGTTTTTTAAGACAGAGAAAACATCTAAATCAATTTGGGCTAAAAATATATCCATGGGACCTTTGTAAAGTTTTAAAAAACACCATTAAATCATATGTGGAATAAGAAAATAACAAAAAACTTCTCTTGCTCAGTGTTTTATAAACTTTAACTTCTATAGTAACATTATTTGGCTTTTCTTTTTTGCCAGCAGAATTATAAGGCAAATTAAACCTGGCTGAAACTGCTTTTTCCAAAAATCTATAGTATAAAGATAGAGCAATGACAAACAACATAGTATGCCTAGGTAAACTCTACAGTTAAACCACTGTTGGTAAGAATGCTCAGCGATCCCACACTGCCACATAAATGATCATCATCAACACAAACAGAGGAGGAGCTTCAAATAGTTGACGATCACTGACACAAAGACGCTCAGGTTAATATCCTACACTGTAGGATAGGATTGTGTAGGACCTACACAATCTAATTGCCCTATAAGGTGGAGTACATGGAAGCAGTCCAGGATATGTCAAATATAACACAGCGTTAGGATGTTAGTCAAACGTAATAGGAAGAATTTCAGTTTTGCATTACGACAAATCTATCACGGTTACCTTAAGAAGAAGAAGAAGAAGAAAGTGTGTACATTATTGTACTTTATTGAGCCCCGTGGGGAAATTAAAATAAATAAAGGAAGTTCCTCATTCACAATACTGATAATAAATACTCAAACAGATCTTGTCTGCATAAACTGGGATTTCATTTTGTGTATTTAAACATTTTTACAGATTCTTGCTTTCCATCTATGAATCTGCACATTACAATTGTAGTGCGATTAAAGGGTGAATTAAAGTCATCACCAGATGCAAATGATCTCGCACCAACAAGCCCAACAATGAAATAACTCTATAATGGGGTGACAGCAACCTGCATTCATTATTTTTTAATCAATATGTAAGAAAACAGAAAAGACTGTAATTCCAAAATGTAATAACTTAAGTTGAAATGTAACATGAGGCTGAAACAAATCCAGACCCTAACCATGGATGAGCAGCTGGTGAATCTTAAGAGGTAAGGCTGGTAAAAACTGAGTCTTGGTGAACTTGCTTTAACAGGGAAGCTCAAAGGAACCAGAGCCACTGCCCCTGTAGGGTGATTTAGACACCCCATGAGGATGAACACCAGCTGCCTTCCTCTGGAGGTTCTCCTGGTACGTCTACCTGGTAGGAGATTGAGCAGACCTAGCACACTGGGGAGATTATATATCTAATCCACACCTTGGGAGCTGGAAGATGTTACTGTGGAGAGGGACATCTGGACTTCCTTGCTTAGCCTGCTGTCTGCACAGCATGACAACATGATTAGACAATGATCATGAATCTGCTGCACCGTTCAAATCTGTTGTGACAGTCATGGTCTGTGACCAAGTTAGGGGAACGTTCTGCCATCAGTGCTGATGGGTGGATCGGTTTAACAGTGAATTTGTCAGAACTTTTCTGTTTGACTGTAGCATTTGTTTTAAATGATGCCCACGATATTATATTGTATTTATAGATGCAAACAAAGACGCGCATACACAGCTTTTATGCTTCTAAGCCCCACACCAGCCTGCAAAAAACAGTCAGTGTCGTGAACATATGAACTCATATGTTGTACTTTTCATACTGGATCCATCTGTGTGACAAATCTTACAGATCTCAAAGTGTGCATGTGTGTCTGTGTGTGTGTGGGGTGGAGGGTGGGGGGATCACTGTTCAAGGGAGCAATTAAAGTCTTTCAAAATGTGTATCTTTCTTGTCATGTTCCTTCCTCTTCCCCCTAAAACCCCCAATCCCCTTCATTTTTAACAGTTTCTTTGAATACTAATTGGACAGCCATCTTTAGAAATCTAATTACGATGTTTTCAAAATATAGACAGCAAGTGTGCATATTTAGTATTTGTAGTCCTACAGTCTTTGAGCAGCCTCAAAAACTGTAGATTGAGATTTTTGAAGTATCAGGATACTTTATGATTAACAAATGCCAACAAAAAGATTGTTTTGACTTACTAGAGCTAATTTTCCAAAAGAATAATGTGGACTGAGACATTCTGAGACATTCAACAACTGGACACCATTTTTTTAATATTTAACATTTTGAGCTGCGTTTACTGGGTTAGGCTTCAGGTGTCTGTTCTGTATGCTGCACGTACACTGCTACTATTCGTTCTCTGTCCTGTAGAGCGTAGAAAACATAATGAAAGAGCAAGTATCACTTGTTTACTGACTTATTTTAACAACCTTATTAGAATTATTTATTAGTTTGCAGTATTCTTTATGCACTTTTATTTGCTTAAATTATAGTTATGTATGAATGGTGATTAAGGAGAACAGCAGTGAACTATGCAGTCTCTCTCTGGTGTTTTAATAAAAAGTGAATGGGTCATTATGTTTTTACATTCATGGCCAGCAGTACATGTCATTCTACTTTTCACTCGCTGGGCCCAAAACTGAAAAGGGAGGGAGGGTGGGGCACATAAACAGGAACGAACAGCTTGTAGAACTGGGGGGACATATGTAGATGAAGGAGCGCGTTTGGAGGCGTGGTCCCGCTCCTGAAACTCTGATACTTTATCTCCAATTGTGGCTCGTTGTCTGCGATTCTCTGGTTATAAAGAGATGGACATGGTCAGCAACAATACTCAGGTAGGCTGTGCTGTTCACACAATACTCAGTTGGTACTACTGGGCCCAAAATGTGCCAAGAAAATGCTCTTGCACCACCATCACCTTGAACTGTTGATATAAGAAAGGATGGCTCTGTTTGGTTGTTTAAACCAAATTGTCACCCTACCATATGAATGATGCAGCAGAAATCGATGCAGCAACATTTTTCCAATATTCTACCATCTTACTTTTCAAAATGTATCCTCAGTTTCCTGTCATTAGCTGAGAGGCATACAGTTTGGTCTTCTGCTGCTGCAGCCCATTTGTTTCAAGGTTGAACGGTTGTTACAAGTAGTACAACAGTTTTTGAGTTACTGTTGGCCTCCTATCTAACCTCTAACATCAATGAGGAATCTTTGCCCAGAGAACTGCTGCTCACTGGATATTTTCTCTTTTTCATGCCCTGCAATTGGTTGATAACATATTTCCATTAGCAAGAAACTGAAGAGGTGTATCTAATAAAATGTCTGTTGAGTATATGTTATATATCCTTTTAAAAGACCAAAGTACGCTGTATAAGCAAAACAACTGGGGATCACAAAAATTTCATGTTAATGAAACCATCACTGCTGCTTGGGTTCAATTAAATGTACACGAGCGTGGTGCCAGTCTTTAAAACTGTACCAGAAAGACAGTTAAGCTGAACTGAAACCACATTGTACGGTTAAACATTTTTAAGAAACACAACTAGTTCCAAGAATGCAAAACCTTTTCTCGTCTGTTTCCTCCGTTAACTTCACTATCTTGGTCTTGGTCTACCGATTTCTTGCCTGTGAGTTACAGTTTTCTTCTTCCTGAATACTAGTTCACACTCTGCCTGGTGGCTTTTATCCATACTTCTGAGCTCTCCCTTGGACATATTAACCAACAGCTGCTGATGAGATGGAGATTCCTTCCCCCAGCTCTGAATAATTGGAGCCTTGAGAAAGAGAAAACATAGTGAAGTGCATCACTGCTGAAGGAGATAAAGGTTCCTGTGCTGTCTTTCCTCGAGTACGCTCTCCACACAAAATGGATAAAATAGCAGTGCTGACCGGGACTAATAATAGCATCACTTGAGCAGTTTAGTTTTGGGGAAAACTGGTTCTCCCTTAAGCCTGAGCTGTGGAAGTTTATGCTGATTCAGACAAACTGTGGTACACAAGTCAGGACCAAAACAAAAAGGAGGAGATGCTGTTTTAATATCAGAAACAAGTGGTGAACAGTTGTGCCTCAAATCAAGACTCGGCTATCTCATACAGGAAACGCTCCTTCTTCTCTGAGTTTGCTTCAGTCGTTTTTACCTCTGGGCACAAAGCAAAGGGCACAGCCTGCCTTCTATCAGAACAGATGATAAAAATGAAAGCCAACTCTGCAGTCTTGATTCGTGGCAAGCGGAGGAATGAATTCCCCTCACTTCTACGGGAGAGGATTCAAAATACAGAGGAGCCTCATTTACTCAACCAATAAAGGTTCAGACCCTTCACTTGTTGCAGCCCTTCATGGCTTTTATTCAAGGCCCAGATGGTTGCAACATACTGATGCTGAAGACAGATCTACACTTCAGTTTGAAAGTAGGCCCTAGACACTGTCTGAGAGTGCAGTGACTGCATCATCACTACAGAGTGGGTGTCTCTTTGGTATTTGCCAAAGACTGTCTTTGGAGCCCAACTGCTAAGCACTCAAATCTTGGAGCCGATTTGTGTGTGAAGCCACAGGTCTGCTCACATTCCCTGAGAGACCAAGAGCTCAACTGTCGAGCCGATTGAGCCATAGCAATTTTCAAAGAAAGCCTTCACTGACAACTTTAAGTGGGATGAAAACATTTCCCACAGAGTCATTCTTCTAAGTGAACCTCTGTATTCATGACTTCTTTTGTCTCAAATGTGCCTCGAAGTCAATAGAGCCATTAAACACATATTGTACCAGGCAATATTTTACTCAATGTGTGTGTGTATTTTCTGTATTTTCCTCACACAAACATTAACAAAAAACAAAAAAAAAACCAAACAAACCATGAAACATAAACATTCCATTATTTGTAAGTTTATTGTGGTGTTTTTAGTCATTCGTTGAATTTTCACTAGGAATGGGAACTGATAGGAATTAAGCACCATCACTTATCGATTCGATTCCTCATCGATTCTCATTGGCTCCACTTTGAGACTCACCACCATCTCTAAGCAGAATATCAAATACATTACATTCATGCAAATTTATTACATGCTGCTGGTCAAATGTTTGTGTATGTTAGAGGTCTTTCTCCTCTTTGTTGCGATCATTTCTGGGATCATTACTCACAAAAAGTAATGTATTACACATACTACACACAACACTTTTCTTAAAAGTAACAAAGTAGGTTATTTAATTACACACAGGAGAAACACATTCGTTATATTACTCATAACATCACTTTCATGTTACTCTGTAAAATTATCTGAAATAAACTGTCTCATAATTACCAGTTAACAATATAAACCTGCAGACTATAGCCCCACACACCAGCACAAATCACATCCTAGTGATTTTTCTCTTAGTATTTAGATATGAACACAAAGCCGACAGCACAAATTAAAAATGAAAACCAGCACAAAGGGACTTTTTTGATTCTACTGCAGAAACATGAGCAGGTAGAAACACGCAGCCTGACTGCTTGTCAGTTTGTGACCTGTTGAATTTCAGCAGTGGCTCACTTTAACACGGTGCTGGTCTGGGGTCAGCATCCACTCAGCTTTATTCCATAATAAAGCTCAACATGCTAATGCAAATGTATGCTATCGCTAAGCTAGCCAAAAACCCAAAGTTCTGTTAACTGTATAACTGAGTTGTTTCTGTCCTGGAGCAGTCTCCACTTTACCATCGCGCTCTCATCCTTTAACAGAATACAAATAAAAGTAATGTTCATATCCACACTGGAGACTGTGCCACTATTTTCCTAATCCGACACACAAACTGAAATCAGCTGATCATAGTGAGAGTGCAAGAACCGATTATCAGGATCAACAGGCAGGCAGGCTAATGATCCAAAAAACTGGACCACTCAATTCCCATCTCTAATTTTCACCCCATTTAAATTCTTGATTTTTGCTACCAGAAACATCTGCTGATGTTTGCACGGCACAGGATTGTCTCCAGTTTTCTAAATCATAATGGGTAGTGTCTTTTTGGGGCTGCAAGAAATCAGCTAAAACTAACCTATTCTTATAAATCTCAATAAACTAATAAGGAATCTCTGTATGTGTGTGAGTTATCCTAGTTCTTGCCTAGATTAGCTTTAATCTACTTCAAAAACAGTGTATTTGGGGGACTTGAGTAAGTGCAGTTCTTGACTTAAAAAAAAGTCTCATCCTCGGGGCTTTCTTCCTGTAGCTACGTGAATAATGGTTGGAGCCCGTTGCCTTCACTTACTGGGACAACTGTGCCTATAACACCAAGCAATGAATAAAAAGTGAATAGAAAAGAGAATTCACTGGAAAGCCCTTTTTTTACGCTTCACAGGTGTTACGGTCGCTGACCTCTAGTGGCTCTCCCTCTGTGGAAGAGGTTTTTTTCTCCTTTTTCTTGTGTTGCAGGTCTGCCTCATGAGCCACAGCTGAAGTGTGTTCCAGCTCGTCAGCCACGGCATATAGTCTGCCATCCTAAACTGCCACACCCCTGCCATGTCCCCCATTTTTGGCCAGAGCTGTGAGCTATAGTGTTTTGGGCAGCAGGCCTTTGTGTGTGTGTGTGTGTGTGTGTGTGTGTGTGTGTGTGTGTGTGTGTGTGTGTGTGTGTGTGTGTGTGTGTGTGTGTGTGTGTGTGTGTGTGTGTGTGTGTGTGTGTGTGTGTGTGTGTGTGTGTGTGTGTGTGTGTGTGTGTGTGAGTGAGTGAGTGAGTGAGTGAGTGAGAGAGAGAGAGAGAACTTGAACTCTGTGAAACTTTGGTTTTCTTTCTTTTATTGTAAGCAAAGGTGTGCCCTTACTGTGTTAATTAGTTCGTCGTTGTGGAAGCAGGTAGGGGTTCTCTGCCATTTTTGTTTCAACTGTTTTCTCCTGTTTTGGTTAGACAGGGAGCTCAGCCATTGTATTTTGTTTTGGTTAGAGAGTACTTGGTTTGATTTTTAGCTAAAGGGGGTGTTTTGTTTGTTGTTTTGGCCTTGGAGACCCTGAAGAAAAGAGCTTCCCTGTGTTTATTTTTACTGTAGTAGTTTTGGGCAATAAATCTTGTTTAATGACTTCTATTCTCCGGTAGTTCATGTTTTCTCTTTCACTCTTTCACTTTGTGTTACCCCTCACCCCAGTCAACACTTCGTTTTTAAGTGGGGCGTAACATAAGTGGGGGCTCGTCCGGGATTATTTTGGATATGGCACAGTTTAGCCTGGGTGATTTTATAGCTAAGCCTGCACTGGACCAGCCTGATGCATGTAGGAAGGAGGATTTATGTGCTGTTGCCGCGCATTATGAAATCCCTGTTGCTAAGTCCATGAAGAAGAGAGTGTTAAAGACTCTTGTTGTCAGTGGGTTTGTTGGGAAAGGTGTGTTCCCTTTAGACGTGGATGGGGATGCCGCGTCAGTCCTCGAAACCTCTGATCAGCCTGAGGTTTGTGCTGAGGAGGGGGCGGGGACACCTACGGTGGTCAAACCAGGTGGGGGAAAGCCACCAGCCTCTCTTCCACGGTTTGAGCCCTTCTCTGTCGAATCCAGTAATCCCAGTGTTAGTGCACGCGTAAAGGTACGTTTGGCTCGTCTTGAACTTGAGACCAAAGAAAGGGAACGTAAGGATGAGCTTGAGTTCAAGCTAAAGTGTCGGTGCTTTACCAATTAATTGGTAAAGCACAGGAAGTATGGGCAGCTCTCACTATCGAGGACAGTCTTGTGTATGACAATGTCAAAAGCGCTATACTCAGAGCCTATGAGTTGGTGCCTGAAGCTTACAGGCAGCGTTTCAGGACCCTGAGGAAATCCACTGCTCAAACATTCCTTGAGTTTGCAAGGGAAAAAGGGATACTATTTGATAGGTGGTGTCAAGCAAGCAAAGTTTCAGAGTTTAACGCACTGCGTGAACTGGTATTGTTGGAGGAATTCAAAAACTGTGTACCTGACCGTACAGTGCTGTACCTGAATGAACAAAAAGTTGCCCCTTTGCAGGAGGCAGCTGTCCTGGCAGAAGAATTTGCTTTGACGCTCAAAAGCGTGTTTGTGGGTAAATCTGAATCACTCTATCATGAACAGATGAAAAAGGACACAAAGCCGCACCCTCAACAACCTAGGGGTTCCTCGGGTTCCAAGTCTGATAGACAATGTTTTTACTGTCGCATATAGTTTCTGAGTGTTTGGCTCTTAAACGTAAACAAGTGCCCCAGCAATTAAAACAAGCTAAAGGGGTTGGCCTAGTCAAGTCGCTGAACTCACCCTCTCATGTGACCATGAGTGAACCTGATAAGTGTTTTAAACCCTTCATTTTCGATGGTTTTGTCTCCCTAACAGGGTTTCCTGGAGATCAGAAGCCCGTGAGAATACTGAGGGACACGGGTGGCTCACAATCATTTCTATTGGCCGACGTTTTGCCAGTCAGTGATGAGTCATCTTGTAACGCGAGTACAAAAGTGCAAGGTATTGGGATGGCCTACATACCTGCACCATTACATTGTGTTCATGTGCAGTCGAAGTTAGCCTCTGGTTTTTTCAAGGTTGCAGTGAGAAACTCATTTCCTATTCAGGGTGTTGAGTTTATAATGGGAAATGATATTACTGGGGACAAGGTACTCCCTGTTCCTGAAGTGGTGGATAAACCCAGCTGTATCCCAGAAGAGGATGAGCTGTTGAAATCCCACCCTGATGTGTTTTCTGTCAGTGTTCTTACCAGGTCGCAAGCTCGTAAGCTGGAGGAAGTGAACCTGAGTGAGACTGTTCTTGGATCTGTTCTAACTGGGGACAGAGAGCTGGCTGCTAGCCCTTCTAAACCAGCACTCAATGAACAGGGTCTGCCTACTCTGTCTGAGGTTCTTCCTTTGCCAGTCTCACGTGAGTGTTTGAGCCATGCTCAGGAAAAGGATGAGTCACTCGCTAAGTGTTTTAAAGAGGTAAGCGAGTTAACAAACAATAAAAAGGCACACAGGTTTTATCTTGAGGATGGGTTACTGCTAAGGAAATGGGTCTCAAGACCTGCATTACAACAGGAAGGAGGTGATGAGGGTTGGGGGGTGGTACGCCAAATAGTCATTCCTAGGGATTACCGAGGTGGCATATTGCAGCTTGCGCATGAACACCCATGGTCAGGTCATTTAGGAATCACTAAAACCTATGACCGCATTCTTCAGCACTTTTTCTGGCCAGGTCTGAAGAAAGACGTTGCCAAGTTCTGCAAAACATGCCAGGTTTGCCAAATTGTGGGTAAAACTAATCAGATGGTGCCACCTGCTCCTCTTAAACCCATCCCGGTAGTTGGGGAGCCTTTTGAGCGTGTTTTAGTGGACTGTGTGGGTCCTCTACCCAGAACAAAAGTGGGTAATCAGTTCCTCTTGACAATCATGTGTGCCACAACCCGTTTTCCTGAAGCCATACCACTTTGAAAAATCACCGCTCCTACTGTAATTAAGGCTCTACTTAAATTCTTTTCAACTCAAGAGGGAATTAATGAAAAAAGAGGTACAGTACCTGCTTGAAAATGGTTTGGCGATACCTAGCCGTAGCTCTTGGAGCTCTCCATGTCTGCTGACACCAAAGTCGGATGATTCTCTTCGTTTTTGTACTGATTTTAGGAGGGTAAATGCAGTCACAGTCCCTGACTCATACCCGTTGCCTCGCATGGAAGACTGCATAGACAGTATTGGAGCCGCCACCTACATACCAAAGCTAGATCTGTTAAAAGGGTACTGGCAGGTTCCTCTAACTAGCAGAGCCTCTGATATTTCAGCATTTGTTACTCCAGACCATTTCTTGCAGTACACAGTGATGCCGTTTGGCATCCGGAATGCACCAGCCACTTTCCAATGACTTATGAACTTTGTGTTAGCGGACATTAACAATTGTAATGTGTATTTGGATGACATTGTGGTTCTTCTTGCTGGACCGATCATGTGAGTACTCTGAGGGATGTTTTTGCTCGTTTAACCCAGGCTTCCCTAACTCTGAACCTGGCAAAGTGTGAATTTGCCAAGGCGGTAGTGACATACCTCGGAAAACAAGTAGGACATGCCCAGGTGCACCCCGTGAATGCAAAAGTGGAGGCCGTACTGAGCTACCCGGTTCCCACCACAAGACGGGAGCTCAGGCGCTTCTTGGGTCTAGTGGGCTACTACAGATGTTTCTGCCGGAACTTTTCGACAGTAGTGGCTCCCCTGACTCATCTGTGCAGTCCAAAGGAACCCTTCGTATGGACTGCTGAGTGCCAACATGCATTTGACTGTGCCAAGTCTCTCCTTTGCAGTGTCCCTGTACTGGCTGCTCCGGACTTCAGCAAGGCCTTCAAGCTGGAAGTGGACGCAAGCGCTACTGGCGCTGGAGCAGTACTGTTACAGGATGGAGTTGATGGCATCAGTCACCCGGTTTCCTACTTCTCAGCTAAGTTCAAGCCTCATCAACTCAACTATTCCACCATTGAGGTGTGTTCCAGCTCGTCAGCCACAGCATATAGTCTGCCATCCTAAACTGCCACACCCCTTCCATGTCCCCCATTTCATTTTTGGCCAGAGCTGTGAGCTATAGTGTTTTGGGCAGCAGGCCTTAGAGTGTGTGTGTGTGTGTGTGTGTGTGTGTGTGTGTGTGTGTGTGTGTGTGTGTGTGTGTGTGTGTGTGTGTGTGTGTGTGTGTGTGTGTGAGAACTTGAACTCTGTGAAACTTTGGTTTTCTTTCTTTTATTGTAAGCAAAGGTGTGCCCTTACTGTGTTAATTAGTTCGTCGTTGTGGAAGCAGGTAGGGGTTCTCTGCCATTTTTGTTTCAACTGTTTTCTCCTGTTTTGGTTAGACAGGGAGCTCAGCCATTGTATTTTGTTTTGGTTAGAGAGTACTTGGTTTGATTTTTAGCTAAAGGGGGTGTTTTGTTTGTTGTTTTGGCCTTGGAGACCCTGAAGAAAAGAGCTTCCCTGTGTTTATTTTTACTGTAGTAGTTTTGGGCAATAAATCTTGTTTAATGACATCTACAGTATTCTCCGGTAGTTCATGTTTTCTCTTTCACTTTGTGTTACCCCTCACCCCAGTCAACACTTCGTTTTTAAGTGGGGCGTAAAACAGGTAAAATATATTTTACAGATTATTAGCCAATCCAAAATTGAAAGTACTCTTTTCTACTTTAAATATTACTGAGAATGAAGTGTATTTAAAATCTTCAAAAGACTACAAAAGCACAATAAAATATCTAAAGTAGGGCTAAAGCAGTAATCAACCCAGCCTCATATAAATTTTAGCAGTTTTTAGAGAAAGTCCACACAGACTAAGACGTGTAGTGCATTAAAAAAAAAGAAGTGCATAAATGATTTTTTTTTTATTCTGGTTTGAATTTTTCCTGGAGGGTAGAGCATGATTGTATCCCTAACTGTGGCCACATATGATGTCTCTTTAGCCAATTTTAGGCATCCCTTGTTGACAAGATCCTCGCATCGTACACCAAAGCTAAAACAGGCAGTCTCCTTTCCAGGGACAAGGTCCAGCATATTTTCCGCACTGGTAGGTGCCTTGCTGGCTGTCTGCTCCGCTCCATCTAGGAACCGCATGACACTAGGGTGAGGAAAAGGGCAGCTAGGATTGCCAGTGACCCTAAACATCTAGTTAACCATCTGTTCCAAAGCTTTGCATTCTGAGATGGTCCACAGTACCCTGACTCACCTGTCCGTACCTCCAGCCTCTATGCACAAGCTATCAGTCAACATAACATGTTTTAGCAAGACTCAACTCTGTGAATGGAAGAATTGTCTCTCTTATGTCTATTAATATTTAAGCATTTTAAATTTGCATGATAATCACAATATTTACGGTCTGTATAACCCGGTGTGAATGCATGCTATGGCACATTTTAGCCTCATAGTCTCCGATGGGGATAATTCACTGCGTATATCTCTCTCTCTTCAGTGTAACTTATTCTGGACTTACCTTGAAATAATGCATTCTCATTCCACTCGCTCTCAAAGCTACAACTGCACTGTTTGTAAGAGTTCCCAAATGTACATTTGTAACAGTTTCTCATTGTATATGTTGTCCCGTGTTTTCTTTTTGAATGTGTCTCCTCTCTGTTTCACGTGCATTCTGTTGCCACATCCTGTTCACATTGTTTCTGTATGTAAGTGACAGAAATTAAGAAAAATAAGCAGCTGACACATTCTTTGCTTTAAATTTCTAAATATTTTCAAAGTAAAGGTGTTGGTAAGTAGTAACTTAAACAGGTGAGGCATAAGGATCCAGAGACTCCTCCCCTCTCACCTCTGTAATTTCTGCCTAAGATCATAGGCCAATTAGCCAGGCAGCATGTGGAGGTTTAACTGCAGTCACAGTTTCTCATTTAGCCATGAAACTTTCAGTCCCTGACCCGAGGAAAATGGTCATTGGTGACTGAAGCATGAACTTAATGATATAGTTTCTGTTTTAACTGATATTGTTTCTCATAATTGAACTTGTGCTGCACTCTCTGGAAAAGCATTACAGATAAGAAAAACACTACCCCCCGTATTTTAAAATAGAAGTGTAACAACAGTGTTTCCCCTCCTCAAATTAAAGCCTATAGACCCTGTTTAAAAAAGAAACAAATATCTAATTCCTGATAATTCTACTAAGCATCCTTCCTTCACCATTAAATGTTTTTTCCCATTTCGCCCCCTCAGATAATTTCCCCCAGTGGCCAAAAGGGGGCAACAATGTGGCACTGTTCACCCTCCTGACGCAACAAAACCCCAGCAGCAACACTTGGCTATCCTCGCTGTCTCCTTCGCACGCACTCCCTCTGTTACGAGCCTCCCTTATATATTTTTTCTTCTAAAACTTTCTCTTTTTACCCCTTTGTGTTTTTCCCTCTAAAAATAAAGATCTGTAGCGTTAAAATGCAGGTAAGATGATATGAACACACCAACTCACAAACACTAAGAGGGAAAAATAAAACAAAAACTAACTAACTACATAAAAAGTCCAGTTTAATGTAAGAAAATCGTATCTGTGCACCTTCACCTCGTTTCTTTCTGTTCGCCACTCTGGCTGTGGTTGTGTGTTTGTGTGTCTGTGTAGTGCTGAAGGAACAGCGCCGTTCGCGTGGGGAGCGAGAGCAGCCCGGTGCAGTCTGTCCCAGTCATTTCTATCAATGTCTCATCTCAACAACACAAACCCTCCGTGTTACCCACGACAGTAAACCAGCTGACATGGGCACGGGTTTAAACATCAGCACACACAAAAACACAGAAACAAGAAAAATGATATTCCTTTAATTTCTTTTTTCTTTTTTTTCTTTTTTTCTTTGCCCAAAGCGCTCGCTCGCTCTCTCTCTCTCTCTCTCTCTCTCTCTCTCTCTCTCTCTCTCTGGCTTCTCTGCGCTCTCTTGTGGACTCTCTTAAGGCACTTTGGATAAAAGCCTCCGCGAGAAATGGCAGATTTCATGTCTCTTATCTGTCTTTCTGTGGGCAGGTAGTAAAGTATCTGAGGGAAACGGATGAGCAGGGTAAGTATTTCTGGAAGAGAGGGGGAAAAGAGGCGCTGTTTCAGCCACCGAATCAAAAGTGGTGTTCCTCCTTTGTGGTTTAATCAGAGGAGCAGACACTTTCCTCCTTCCAGTCTCCTCTTCTTCTGGTCCCTTCATCGTTCTGTAGCTTAAAAAAGGGAGGAGATACTGCTCCCCCTGTTCCTCCTCCCCATCTCCTCATTCCTCTTCATCGGGTTGGTGGACGACCCAGAAGAAGCGGCTGAAGGCTTCGCGCTCTCCCCTCCTCTCCCTTTTCTCCCAGCGCTACGAGAAGGATTTCCAAAAGTCATTTCAAGTAGACTTTTTTTGTGATTTTGGCAGCAAAGCACATTCCGGGATTGTGTCCAGGAAAGAAAAAAGGTTGGTTTAACACTCTGACCTGTAAGGGACACATTCCTGGAGAGGAAGAAAAGTAAGAAAAGTGGGAGAGCAAAGAGGAGACAGCAGAGAGAAATGGAGAACACGCGCAAGCTATTATTTCCAAAAAGGTCTTTTGGAGAAAATTAGGGGAAAGCGGAAGCCTGTTCCTGAATTACTGCGCTGTAAGTAATCGACCGCTGATTGAGTATGGACTCATTGTTTTTATGAGCTGATAGATTGGCTGACTGACTTCTGGAGATTTTTAACGGACAAACTTTGAGCTGTTGGAGTGGATGTGAGGAGAAAGGTGAACGGTGCACTGCAGCTTGATTCTCATGCCTCTCCAGCAGCCCCTCTGGATCTACTTATTGATGAATCGATACACTGACGATATCAACCCACAAAGCTGGAACCTGCAGATTATTACTTGGTCATTAAGGACACATTTCCTGTCATTCCCTTCAGCTGTCTTGCAAGCAGTGAAACTTGGAATGAACCTTATATAAAGGAATTATACATGACTTTTAGAGAGATCATAAATCATAAAATATTAAGTACCTCAACATTTCTGTGGGCACACATTGACTGCTGCTGGCGCGTTAAATCCCCTGTAGAGATATTATAGGGACAGAGAAAAACCTCCACAAAGTGCAACAAGGACGAACATAAAGGCGTCATTTCTACTACAGCGCCACAGTATGAATATTGTAAGAATTTAATAGAGATTATTTGAGTGCCAGCGCTTCTCGGGATTCCAGTTTGGAGATTGGAAGTTATTTTTGGCTGCGCAAAGTAGAGCGACTCTTCCACACCATTGCCCGGACAGAGTCAGAGAAAAGACTGAACACAGAGGTCTGTACCTGCTTTTTCTTTGTCTTCCATCCTGTCCTGGAAGAAAGGAGCGGGATACACGGAGGGCGGAGGAAAGGAAAGGAAAGCTAGAGAGAAAGAGAGAGGGAGAGCGGGGGAGATGCCTAACTGCGGTTAATTGGAGGAGACTTTATCCTACCAACATCTCGGAGAAAGAAGGAGAGAAGAGGAAAAGGGATTTTATTCCTTTTTATAGCCAGAGAGGCTGTCTGAGGGTCTACATCTCATTTTTGGGGGGCAGAGGAGAGAAGAAAACAACCTTCTTCGGCTGTTTATTTACGCTTATATCGTCCCGTCACTTTGGAGAGGAGGAAAGAAAAGAGAGCCAGTGCTGGGATTATTTTTTTTTAACCTTTGTGTCTGGTCAAGATTCCGTTATCTGCTTGGATTCAGGATTAGTTCCTCTGAAACACCAGGTAAGAGGATGTCACGCTCCGATTTAACGCCTATGTGCGCGTAATGAGTGCGGGTGATGAGTTTACTTCTCGTGCTGAGTGTGTGTGCGCGCTGGCCGAGTATACGAGATAGCGAGGGCGCGAGTCACAGAGAGAGAAAGAGCGAGAGAGCAGGGAGTGCGCCTGATCCTCGCGTGTGTGTGTGTTTGTCAGAGGTGAGAGACTCAGGTGAAGAAGAGCATTTTTACGCGCGAGGAAAGGGGGAGAGAACACGGGTGTCGTTTATTTAGGACGTGCGTCCATTCGTTAGTTACAATCGTTTTGATTGGATACAAATTCAGGCTTTGACACTTTGATTGGACAATTTTGGTTTTTAAACTCACTGCAAGGCCAACAGGCTGCCTGCTATTCATGCATCAGCGTACACGTGGGCGGATAAAATAACACGAGTGTGCTAAAAGCTGGACATCGCGGGTGAATCGCATTTCCTCCAGGGAAGCTCAGGGACTCTCAGCCAGAGTTGTAGTGCGATATAAAGAGTCGGCATCCAAGCAGGAAATATTGTTCATTCTGAACTCACATCCGTGTCTCTAAGGTTGCAGAGGACTCAGCGGTCTCTTTGCGGTCGTTATTCTGCGTCGCTTGTCTCCTTCTTTGCTATTCCTTCCCACCTCAGTCTTGTTGCACACGCGCTTGTCATTTGTGTCCTTTTCTTTGTATGTTTGCGTGACCTGGCAGTTTGTCTCGCTCTGGTCCCTTTGGGGTCATTTTTTTATGTCTTATGATCTTTAAGTTTTGCATCTTATTGTGTCTCTCTGGTTATTTCACTTCTTTAGCAGCTCCAGTACTTATTTCTGAAGTCCTAGTTTATTTACCTTCTGCTCAGGTATACTCATCATATGCTCTTAACAAATACAGGCATTAAAACAAACAAACAAAAAAATACTGGATATGCTCCAAAATGTCTCCTCGGCTGCGTGGGACGATGCATCTTTGGGTGAAAGAGTGTCGTTTAGGTTCCACTGTATAATTTTCCCATTTGTTCAAGTCTTCCCAAACACAGATGACCGTTTGTCTGAGTGCTTTACAAACAAGCAGGTGCTCTCTCACTCCCCATTCCCTCTCTCTCTCTCTCTGTGAGGATGAACAGAGAGAGACTGTGTGCGTGTGTAAGTGTATGTAAAAAAGATGTGTAGTGCCAGAAGGCAGTGGCAGAAAGTGTGAGTTTATAGTTTTAACACTTTGTGTGAGAGGAAAAAGGAAGAACAGACGTGTATTCAAATTGTGCATGTGAGTGCATTGCAATGCACCAGCAGGATACACACACACACACACACACACACACACACACACACACACACACACACACACACACACACACACACACACACACACACACACACGCACGCACACACGGGGTGGGATGTTGGGAGTTTAATTATATTGGGCGTTTAGCAATAAGGTGCGCATCAATCGTCAGAATGGACGGAGGCCGTGCACCCACCAGAAACTGCAGGGGTGTGCGCGCTGATTTATTGTGTGAAGCTGATGTCATATAGATCTGATCAGCAGGTAGATGAACCGGCGGCAGGGCGACTCTGTCACACTGACCAGCATCAGCCATCTATTACAAAGATGGAGAAGGGGGTGGGAGTAATTTACAGCAGGGGCGCAGAGATGGGAGATTGAAGGTACTGGAGAAACATCGGGGCAACAGAAGAGCAGTGGTGAGAATGTTCAGATCCATTACAGCGATGTGTCAGAACAGTCCTGCAAGCGAAGCTGTCAAAGTAAAAGAACTCATTACGCAGTAAATGGCCCTCGTGATTATTAATGTTAGTAATGTTATTGAGACTTTTCTCTTGTGATATTTTAGATTATTTGAGCCGTGTAACCCTCAAACTGTTCCAGCTGCAACAACAACTAACCTGTCCCTGCACACCTTCACTCTGTTTGTGTGTTGGTGTGGAGCCTCTGACACATTAAGTGGTATTCCAAACCATCTTGCATAAAGTGGACGTAACTTGGCCTTAATAGATCCATCCAATGGTAGCAGAATAAATGCTGATTGGAGTATTATGTTTCCATCAGAGAAAGGTGAAAACATAATAAAAAGTCCCATATTTTCCATCTCACTCAACGCCTGACTGTGCTCAGTCTAGTTGGCCTGTCGTAGAAAATACCCTTAAAAAGTTGGAAGTGTGTAGACATGCCCAAAGCTGGAAGGTATTTACTGTATAAAGATTTTCATCACATGTAAATTTTCCGTCTGAATAAAACATTCCCACATTTGGCAACAGCTTCACAGCTGTAAAGCCGAACGACCGTGGGCTATATGGATTAGAAAGACTTGGGAGAATTTTCAAAAGCATCATGTATCCTTATCCTCATCAGCAGGTCACAGCCCGATTAGAGAAACTTTCTGCTTTGTTTTCATCTCACCATAACTGCAAACTCGAGATACTGGAGAAAATATAAGTCAGAAATTGATTTATTTGAACCTGTTGAGTCCAATTAAACTGCAACTTTACCAAGTTTGACACCAAACAATGCTGGATACATTTGAAATATGTAAATGTTGAACCGCACACTTCTATGTACATGCGTAAAAATGATCAAGATACCTGAAAAGTGCACTTTTCTGCGACGCTTCAGTCAGTGCGTTTAGCTGCCCTCAGATTCTGGAGACAGCAATGAGAGAAAACTTAGACACAGAAAAGAGAAAAAAAGGATGAAACTAAAGATCAGTAGCAAGAAGTACAACGCGCTTACAGCCGGCGGAACCACGGAAAGTTGGAAGAGGAGCAGAAAAGAGGGGTGATGAGGAAGAAGGGGAGAGGAGGAGTATAGCGCAGAGGGAATTGCTGCTGTTTCTTCCATTATAATTGTTTCGAGGCAAAGCTAATTCAGTTGAGCACCTGTTATATATTGAATCCTTGTTAAAACGATGCAATATACTGTACAAACTGAAAAAAGACTTTTAATGTCAACATTGAGCTATAATAGCTCTGCACTTACAAAAAAAGAGAAATTTTGCCATAAGGGACAAAATGATTTGCAAAAGAGCTGAGGAGGAAGGAGACTCGTACAAGGAGGGAAGAGGAGATAAAGTGAAATAAGAAGAGAGAACAGATTTAAAGACATGAAGCAAGAAGAGAAGAGAGAGAGAGAGTCATAAATTGTGGAGGGGATGATGAGGTACGAAGAGATGCTGGAAATATATGGGAGGAGGAAGATTGGCTGGAACGACAGCGGGATGAATGAGAGCGAGTGTGAGACAGATATACAGGGGATGATGTTGAGGACACTATTCTATGCTATACATTTATGCATTATCTTCTCAGATTTAAGTTGGAAAAGATGTTGATTTCAAACTTCACAACTTCTTTCCAGGCACTTTCCTAAACAGCAGTGAGGAAGGATTTCCTTTAAGACAAAGACAGACTGTGAAGAATTAGATTCTCTAACACAAACAAAAGTCACCTCAAGCTATTGCTGTGGGAGCACTACAGTGCAAAAATGAAAACTCACAACATGCGTTGAAGGTTAAGACATTTTTTATACTAGAATATCCACTTTATTTTAATATTTGTACACACCTGATGATTCCATGCCTGTTTTTATGTCTGTGTTTAAGCATTAACCCGGGGACGTGGAAACATTTATTGTCTGATTTAAAACTGGAAAACGTGATCTTTCCCCAACCTTAAGCAAAGGTCTTGTGCTGCCTGAACCTACATGTGAACCCAGCCTTGGGTGTGAGCCGAGCAGTTTGAAGCCGCTCACAAGTGTTACCTCTGCAATTACACAACATTTAAAGATAACTTGGAAAGCCACTATATAGAAATGCCTTTTATTTGTACAGGCAAGCTTGGTATACAGCATATTGTACATGCTGGATTTATTACATCTTAATCAGGCAGTTTCAAATAAGTAAAATTCTCCTTTATGAGGGAGACTCGAGAACAAGAAACAAAACATTTTAGGACAGTTTGGAGTCCTTACCATTTGTATGTGTAGACTACATCAAGCCACTTCTAGCAAGCTTTGTATGTACATATGAAATATGTAAAGTTAGGGTTTTACTGGATCTTGAATTTCATTTTCAAGATTTAAATGGGAGATGCAATGCTTTAGAAGCTTAAGCAGAGACGTTTTATATATGAATACTGTTAGAGTTCTTCTTGACTGTAAAGCCTGTTCATATAGAGAACTGTGGGGGTTTTGTGCACAATGCAGGGCAACCTTCATATAACTCAGTCATTCTCTACACAAAGCCTAGCTTAAGTTTACAATATAAATGTTAAATGAAAGTCTGCTGCATATATACTTCTAAGACATTGTGTGTGCTGGTCAGCTTTAATTGCAGGAAAGGCACAGGCACATATGCAGGATACCATGAACCCACTCTTTTCTGTATTCAGAACTAGTGTGGGATTAGGGAGCGCTAGCTGAATGGATTTTAAATGAGAATGAGTGTAAGCCAGGGCCTTGGCTGGGGTGGGTGAGCTGGACCTACTGCTGCGGACGACGTTTCCAGTGTGAAGAATGAAATTTAGATTTCAGCAATTAAAAGTTGATGTTTATTCATGTGTAACATGTACGCAATGACAAACTCTTCTAATCCAGAAAGGTCCCAGTACAAGAACCAGGCTATATCAGTTACTAATATGCAACTAACTGAAAAGGCTGTGACTTGAACAGGTATAGCATTGTAGCATATAGCATAGTATAGAAGCTTCTTGGAGGTAAGAAGGTTTAGAAACTTCTGAAAAACACTTGTTATCAGGTTGATTAATCAAGTTGCAAACTCGTTGTTTAGATCTCACCTTTCGTGGGAACGCAGCTACACCTACGAATGTTCACTTTTGACCTTAAAGTTGTGAATTTAGGATGCTCAACCTCTTCAGGGGGAAATTAAAAATCAGTCAAAGACTTAAAGGGTTCATCTAAAATCGAATTATTTGTTTAACTCTTCTTTCTCTTTACCCGCTTCACGGAGCTTGATTTATTTGGAGCTCTGCTCTTCTCCGCTCTGGATTTGTCTCTTGTGTTTTACATCGAACCCTCTGATCAGTCGTATGCCGCATGGCATGTGCGATATTATTATGACTTGTGTATTGCAACATTTCAAAGAGCAGCTTTGATCAAAGTATTGTCATACAATGTGGGAATCCTTATTCTTCAGTGAAAATCTGGCATAATTTAATCTCATGCAAGATAAAATGATCAAGGAGCCTATTTTGTGTCATATGAAAGAACTCGTTCAGTGGCAAGAAGCAGTTATACATCAGACTCGTGGTTAATTCTTTATTGAATATATGAAAAACATTAGAACACTTTTTTGCGATAAAAGAAGTGGAAACTCCCATGTAGCATGTGTATACTTGCATATTCTGTGTATTGCAGTTCTACTTAAAAATAGCTCACCTTTTCTTAGTTTTTGTAATGTTTTTTCAGAGACAGCCATCTTGTCTAAATAAAAATGCTTTTGGATTGTATTACAAGAAAACTCAGTGTGTTTAATCTGCAGTGGTCAGCTCCACTGCCTGAATGATCAGACTTAGGCTACGTTCACTCTGCAGGTGTTAATGCTCAATTCCGATTTTTTTGATCAAATCCAATTTTTTTGTCTGCTCGTTCACACTACAAATAAAATGTGACAGCAAACGCGCTCTAGTGTAAACGCTCCAAGCGGCCGCATGCACAAAAGACGACGTCACACACAACGTGCTCTGTTTAGACTCAGAGCAAACAGTATTGTTTGACTGAAGGCCTTAATATAAAGACTTGTTTCGGACTTTACATTTCCCAATTTTGCTTTAAGTTATAAAGTTATTTTGTTATTTACATTTGGCCTAATAATGATCCTTATTGCTGTTTTAGAGAGGAGCGGTGTTTCAAAGGATAGTTGCAGATTTGTCAGAATCTGTAGATTATACAGTACAAATAAAATGTTCACGTTTCTCCAACGTTGTCTTCCCAACAGTTTCACTGGATGTCCAGGAAGCTTTCGTGATGTCTTCTCCAGCGCTGATAATTGGCGTCTGTCTTGTGTCAGTGACATAAAAGACGGATTTAATGCGACATGACCATTCAAACAGCAGTCGCTTTCTAAAACATCAGATATGTATCAGATTCAGTACCACATACGAAAGTGACCCAGATCGGATTTGAAAATATCGGATTTGTGCTGTTCACACTGTCATACCATGATCGGATATGGGTCGCATAGGGTCAGAAAAGATGCGCTTTCGCCTGCAGTGTGAATGTAGCCTAAAAGAACATTTCAACATATGAGTTACATTTTTCTGCTTTATAAAAAGAGTGATTAAAAATTTCAGGGTAACCGAAATGAAGGGTTTACAGATTTGAGTAATATTCTATTTGCAGAAATGTTAGACAAGGAGATCAATGCTACTCTCATATGTCTAAATATAAAGCTTTAAAAATGTAAAATGTTTCTGTGTCTTTACTCTGGCCTAGCATGTTAGCCAACTCTACAGTGATGAGCGGGTAGAAGAGAGAGACACTGCTGTAATTTTGCTGTTGCTAGTTTGCTCTGGTTTTGCCTTTTCCGTGGCAAACATCATACAAATCAAACAGCTAAATAAAACTGATAGACTAGAATAGTTCTTCAAAAGTTCAAACTGTGGGTGTGTATTTATGCTAGCCTAGTTTGCTAGTCAGCAATCTTTAGTGCTTGGACCAGCTCTTCAGTGAGACGTAGGAGAAACATCTCATCTCAGACTGCACAAGTAAAAACCAACTTACATAGCACCACCGAGTTTCTGCCATAGTCCCCTACTCTAAAGTCTATTTGCATGTAACCTATGTAAACCCAGTTTCTAATGAGCTACCACAGAGCCCATCCTTACAGCAGGAATGATGATGCATTTCTGCAAACCGAGTTATCAGTAAAATCTGCTTCAGAAACAGGAACGTCACAGCTTCAGGATTATTACACCCACCACCAGAGATGGAAGGCGCTAAGTATTAAAGTATTAAAGAGGACTCCAGCTACATAGCACATGGTCTGTTCTCATTTCTTTTCTTAGGAAAACACCTACAGAGCATCAGAGCTAAGACTAGCCACCTCAAAGTTTTTACCCCCAGGCAGGAGCATTTTACATAACCCATCCTTTCTCTATATATCTATGTATCCCCTACAAATGTTTTTACCTACTTCTGCTGCTGTAGCTCATCTGCCTCCAGGTTTAACAATGCATACCTCGACTGGTTACTTAGTAGTTATTTGAGTTACTTTTAGATCAAAACAGTCTGGCCATTCTTATCTAACCTCTGACATCAACTCAGAGAACTGCTGCTCTCTGGATATTCTCTGTTTTTCTCTGTAAACCCTAGAAATGGTTGTGGAGCAACCAGCCACATTCAAATTTGCCTATTTTTTCTTTCTTCCCAAACGTAATGCTCGGGTTGAGCTTCAGCAGGCCACTTTGACCATGTTAACATGACTACATGCATTGGGTTGCTGCCATGTGATTGGCTGATTAGACATTTGCTTTAACAAGTTTTTTAAGCAAAGTTGAGTTTAATTCTGAAAATTTCAGCAAATGTTTTAAAGAAGTAAAAAACTCTTCCTGTATCAGACAAATATCTAATAGCCAGCATATCCATCTGACTCTGAAGTACTTTCATACCATGCCAAAGTACTATCCCAGAACAACATGGTCATAGCCTTGGGCAGGCCAGAAACCAGCAAGCACTGGTCATTTGAAATATCCCTGTTTCAGCGCACAGCTTGATAGCAATCGACAACAGCTTGACAGCTGTTTTAATCCTACTCATGGTGCTAATGGCTAATTGTTAGTCTTCCCACTGTGTTTATTAGACCATTTTTTTAAGTTCGAACACACTGTTTCAGAGAAATTATTGGAGTGGGTAGATTTCAAGTGTGGATCCAGGCAAGCGCTGGCAAACTACTCTACACTTCTGCTGTATTTAAGATGTAACAATTTGCTGCTCATCAGGCCTTTTAGTTCATTAGACATATTTTTTTCACATTTGTCTTTAAATAATAAATGTGCAATATCAATTTAAACCTACTTTATGTGTTTCCTCATTAATTTGTAAATTTATACAGCGAGGTCCTCCAAAATCTAATCAGATCATTTCTCCACCCGTGGTGTAACTTTAAGATATCATGCGCACAGAATCACAGATGCCAGCATGATGCATCACTTCCCATGTGCCACGCGAGGAGGGTTTGGGTGAGGTTAAATTGAACTTCTCCTCATTCCGGCTTTCAGAGAGGAGTCAACCTCTGCCCATAGGGACAAACTGCAAAACATTCAGACTAAGCTCTCAAAGCGGCCACCTCTAGCACTACATCCACTTCTGCTACTATGAATAATAGTAAAGCACATTGTTATGAAACTATTATGTTGCCGGCAGGTCATTTCACATGTCTCTGGAGGTCAGCCTCAGCTCAGACTGGCGCCCCACAGTTGATAAAGATTCGGTGACTCAGAGTCTTACTCATCATCGACAGGGTGGGGGCCTGCTGACGTGAAGGTTTAAATCAAGATGATCCAGTTGAATGTTGGTGTGCTCTACGTGATGACCTCAAAGTGCTGTTGAAGTGAGAGTGCTGACTTTCACTAACTAACCTCAGCAGAAAGACTGACATAGATATTTGTGGGGCAACGTACGTTCTGTCCATCAGGGTTAGAAAGCAGAAATACCATTTGCTGGTGTAGAAAGTTGAGTGTTTCCAGAAAGTACACACAGTTATTAACTCTCTTTGTGGAAGACATTTTGGTCAACGGCCTCTTTCTGGCACGGAGTCACTTGATAAAAGAGGCATTATGCTTTAATGAGACTGGATCCCAGAGTGAGACTGCATTTTTCTTCTTTGTCCTAAGTGGAGAAAAAAAGTTGAAGACACCTTGGCACCAGAGCAACAGCAGAGTATTTTATTTTGCTGCTGGGCTGTTTCACGTTACATTTGTTCTGGTAGAAGATAAACGACATCCTGCATTTAAACCCCTCTGTCTAAACAAGCAATAGACTTTAACCGTAAATGATCAGTATAAAGGAGATTTAGTTGTCACAATGAGTACCGTGTAAGTTTTCCATTTTTTTGTGTGTGTACGTGTTGACGAGTTTATAGTTAAGCCTTAAATGTACGAATCCCAAGCAAGCAGCAAGTGCTTTAGAAATCATGAAATAAATGTAGGTGTAACAGAGTCATAAATAACATTGTTATAATTACACAAAATGTGTTCTAAACCCCCAAACTTCTCCTTTTATACCTGACTTTTAGGACCTCCAAGCCTGTAGTTGTGTTCATTATCAGTTAGAGCCTCTCCTCATTCTTTTCTTCTTCTTTGGTGCAATACTATAAATACAGTGTACCCCTTTTGCCTCTCCCCTTTTTCTACAATTCCCCTGTGGGAGAGGAGCTGGAGTGGGCAAATTATTTACTTGGAGGTCTTTCTTTCTTTTACCTTTTTTATCAGACACAACGCAGAATCACACCGGTTACACTTGGTGCCGCTGACCCGTCACATCGCCAATCCGCGATCCACCCCTCCTCCTTCTGCTGCCGCTGTTTTCCCGCCTCCTCTCTGCAGCTGTGTGCTAGAATCCTGTGCCCTGCGCTTTGACTCACAGGTTTTTATATCGCGTGTGTGATCGATGCCCCGTAATTTGGCTTGCAGGCATCTCTGTCACGTGTGAACTTAAAGGGCAAATACGTAGGTGATCATTTCTGTCACTGTTTCATATTGTTGCCTCAAATTATACAGGCACGGATTGTAATTTTTTTTTCTCTATTGATATTGGCTTTTACAGCCTGTTTTAATTGAGAGGAGAAAACAACATTTTATTTTCTATGGTGTTTTGATTCTTTGATGTTTTTTTTCTTCTCCCCACATTTCATTGTTTTGTGAAGTTTTGCATAATTGTGTGTGGGGGTTAGGCTCGTTTTTTTTTTGCTGTTGAACAGTGATATCTCACTTGGGCCAACATGTTAAGTGAGGAAACTGTGGATAGCGCTTTGCCTGATCTGTTCTCTGCGGGGAGTAATATGACCTTTGGTTTGGGGAGGGGTCATCAGATTGCTCCAAAGTTTTTTGGGAGGGGTAGGCCAGTAGTCCCGGGTATTGGTGCCGACACTGTAGACCAGCCAGTGATGCACTCACCATTAATGCCAGCAGCTAGCTCCACACCAGCTGCTTGCGAACGCCAAACACACACCCAGGCTGTCACTAGTGACATGTTGAGCAGCTTGATCACTGACTTAGCAAAGCAAATTGGGGAAAATATCACATCCTCTCTTAACTCTATGCACCAGCCAGCCCCCACCCAGCCACAGTCTCCTCCAGCTGAGCCAGGTGTTCAACAGATGGTAGCACTGTTTGACAAGGTTCTGTCCATGTGCACTGCATCACTAGCCACTGGTCCTAGGTGCCCACAACCCACAGGTCATTCCCATGGGCACCGCAATG
This sequence comes from Rhamphochromis longiceps, assembly GCF_057381845.1. Classification (NCBI taxonomy): domain Eukaryota; kingdom Metazoa; phylum Chordata; class Actinopteri; order Cichliformes; family Cichlidae; genus Rhamphochromis; species Rhamphochromis longiceps. The sequence goes on from NC_140558.1 coordinate 23,760,910, forward strand.
CTCATCGTGCTTCGTGCAGAGTGTGTGGCTCACATGAACACACAACCCATGTGCATTGTAGGCTGTACAAGCTATGCCACAGCTGCTTTGACCCTGGACACATGAGGCGTGAATGCTCACAGTTGCACCAGAAACCAAGCGTTTCAGTCCCTCCTCCCACCGATGCTGCTTTAAACTAGCCAGCCCATGTAACGAGAGGGGTAGCATGGGCAGTGTTGATGAAACCCTCAGAAATGCAACAGACCCAGAAGCCATATATGTTAACTGCTGTAGTAGCCTCTCTGATGAGAAGACTGTTATTATGGGTTCACAAAGAGTTGGCAGGGCTAGTGAGTTGTTTTACACTCCAGTGTCGGTCAGTGGCCGGTGTTCCCTGACAAGCATGCTTGATTCAGGAAGTATGTCATGCACACTAAGTGAAGAGGCTGATAGCAAGCTAAGAGCCGCTGGTGTTGCTCTGATTCCGCAGCATATCCCTGAAAATGTGGTGCTGGTTGGTTGCGGTGGCCTTCTCACACAACCGAAATGCATCTATGATTTGGACATTGAAGTATATGGGACTAGGTTTCTTGTACCAACATTTGTGGTTCCTGGGCAAAAAGATGAGCTCATCGTGGGGAGCAATGTGATCCGGCCCATCATTCAGAAGATGAAGGCTGATACAAAGTACTGGGAGCTTATTAACTCCAATTACACTGGCACTGATTGTGAAGACTTCCTGCAGTTGCTGAGCTGTATCTCACGGTGGTCTGCTCCTGTGTTGCCAGATAAAGTAGGTACAGTCAGGTTGCGGAAGAGTGTCACTCTCCTGCCACAAAAAGAATATGTAGTTTGGGGAAAGCTGCCACCTTCTGCCCTCGTGTCTCCAGGAAGTACTGTCGTTGTGGAACCCACGTCAGCCCGTTCCACTCCAAAGAACATAATGGTGGGGCGCATTATAACACCCATGTGGGGAGATCGTTGGGTCCCTATGAAAGTCCTTAACCCAACAGAGAGCCCTGTGACACTTCGTCGCAATGCTAAGATTGCGGATGTCTTTCCTTGTATTGCTGTGGAGGACCTGCCCATCACTCAAGGTCTCTGCGAGACTCTGACTGACCAGCATACCAGTTTTCCCCCCTCATCAGACTCTGTGCCTGACTCTGCACAGCTACTCAAAGATGCTGGGTTGGCTGACATTGATATTGAGGGCTGTGAAGTGTCAGATGGGTGGAAGAGGAAATTGGTGGAGCTTGTGTTGACTTACCAAGATGTGTTCTCTAGAGACAAACTGGACTGTGGTGAGGTGAAAGACTTTGTCCATCGTATCCACCTCACTGACGACCGCCCTTTCAGGCTTCCCTATCGCAGAGTACCCCCGGCTCACTATCACAAGTTGCGAGAGGTGCTGTCAGACATGGAGATGAAAGGCATCATCAGTAAGTCCACCAGCGAATACGCCTCGCCACTGGTAATGGTTTGGAAGAAGTCAGGTGACTTGAGGATATGCACTGACTTCCGCTGGCTCAATGCCAAAACCATTAAGGATGCTCACCCACTGCCCCATCAGGCTGACTGTCTTGCTGCCCTTGGTGGGAATGCTTTCTTCAGCACCATGGACCTCACATCTGGGTTCTACAACGTTCCCCTCCATGAGTCTGACAGACGGTACACTGCTTTCACTACACCTCTTGGCCTGTATGAGTACAACAGACTTCCCCAGGGTCTATGCAACAGCCCAGCATCTTTCATGCGGATGATGCTCAGCATCTTTGGTGATTTGAACTTTTCCAGCCTCCTGTGTTATCTTGATGACCTGCTGGTGTTTGCGCCTTCAGAAGAGGAGGCCCTAAGATGTCTTGAGATTGTTTTCTCTCGCCTGAGGACCAGCAATCTGAAGCTGGCGCAGAAAAAATGTCACTTTCTCAGACGCTCTGTGAGGTTTTTGGGTCATGTCGTGGATGCTGGTGGTGTCTCGGTTGATCAGGATAAAGTGAGGGTTATCGCCAATTTTCAGAAGACTGACCTTATGGATGGTGACGGTTGCACCCCTTCTCAGAGGAAAGTGAGATCCTTCCTTGGCATGGTGATGTTTTACCAGCATTTTATTCCAGGGTGCTCTCGTATTGCGAAGCCACTCTTTGCTCTAACTGCCGGTCAGAAGAGGACTAAAGGCTGCCATGGGAGTCGGAAACCTGGAACTTTTCGCAAGCTCACCCCTCAAGATTGGACTCCTGCTTGTGAGAAAGCATTTGAGGGACTCAAAGGTGCACTCCTCAGCTGTGCGGTGCTGGCACATCCTGATTTTGAGAGGCCATTCATCCTTTCAACTGACGCTTCCATGGATGGGCTGGGTGCTGTCTTATCCCAGGTGCCAGCTGGTGAGGAGAGAGCAAGACCTATAGCCTTTGCTAGTAAGTCTCTCAGCCGCAGTCAGGCCAAATACCCAGCACACCGGCTCGAAATTTTGGCTCTGAAGTGGGCTGTGTGCGATAAGTTCAGCCACTGGCTCAAGGGTCATCGGTTCACTGTCTGGACTGATAACAATCCTCTCACATACATTCTGACTAAGCCAAAGCTGGATGCCTGTGAACAGCGTTGGGTCTCTAAGCTTGCACCATACTGCTTTGAGATCAAATATGTTCCTGGAAAGCTGAACATTGTGGCAGACACCCTGAGCAGGGAACCGTTTGTGAGGCCGTTGGCCCAGCGGCTCCTGTCGGAGCCCTACTTTGAGCTGCTAGAGCAAGTCAGTGGTGTGAAAGATGCCAGTGTCCAAGATGCCTTCCGTTTGACCTGTCAACCTCAATCGATACGCAGTGCTCCACCCTTTGCTGTGCTTGATGTGTCTCTGTCAACTGATGACGTGTCTTCTCTCATGTCTTCGCTCTGTGAGTGGGAGTCTGCTTCTCGCCAGCGTGCAACATCCCTCGCTGGTCACCTAACCTCCATCAGTCCACCTAACTGTGATGTTACTCATGCGCTGTCCCGTGCTGATCTCCTGTCTCATCAAACAGGGGATCCTGTGATCTCCAGAGTAGCCCGCTATGTTGAGCGTAAGCGCAGACCCTCCAGACGTGAGCGCTGTCATGAGAACCAACATACGTTGCGGCTCCTGAAACAATGGGATAAGCTCACATTCCTCAATGGTGTCCTCTACAGAGTCGTGAGGGACCCACTGACCAAACACAAGAGATTCCAGTTTGTGGTACCTGACTCCCTAAAACAAGTGGTGCTGTCTGGCATACACGACAATGCTGGTCATCAAGGTCAACCTCGCACACTCTCCTTGGCTCGTCAGCGTTTTTTCTGGTATGATATGGAGAAGGATGTGAGAAATTCCCGCAGGTGTGTTCTCAGCAAGACCCCAGAGCCAGCAGCTAGGGCCCCGTTGGAAAGCATTAAGACCTGTGCTCCACTGGAACTTGTGTGCATTGACTTCTGGTCAGCTGAGGACAGCAACAACAAGTCTGTGGATGTCCTTGTGATTACTGACCACTTCACAAAATTAGCACATGCATTCCAATGCCAGGATCAGACAGCTAAGAGAGTCGCTAAAAAGCTCTGGGATGGATTCTTCTGTGTGTATGGCTTCCCTCAGCGCATTCACTCTGACCAGGGAGCTAGTTTTGAGAGTGAGCTGCTTGCAGAGCTTCTGGTTTTGGGTGGTGTTGCCAAATCCCACACTTCACCATACCACCCCATGGGTAATGGTACCACAGAGAGATTTAATCGCACCCTTGGAAACATGTTACGGTCCCTCCCCCCCAGATGTAAGCAGAAATGGCCGCAGATGATACAGTCCATGACGTTTGTGTATAACTGTACGGCACACGAGACCACCGGCTTTGCGCCATTCTACCTGATGTTTGGGAGGGTGCCAAGGTTGCCAGTTGACCTCATGTTTCGGGATGTCCTTCATGATGACACCATTTGTGACTATGATACCTATGTCAAGTCACTGATGGATGACCTGCGCTCTGCCATGCTCCGAGCCCAGGAACACAGCACAATGGAGCAGAGACACCAGTCTGACCAGTACAACAGAAAAGTGAAGGGTCTGCCTCTTTCACTAGGGGACCAGGTGTTGTTGGCAAACAAGGGAGTCAGAGGAAAAAGGAAGCTCTCTGACAAATGGGAACCTGTTGTGTACACGGTAGTTGACTTGGATCCTGCTCTTCACATCTGCCGTATCAGAGACAAAGAAGGTCATGAGCGTGTGGTGCATCGCAACCTGCTCCTTCAAGTTAACTTTTTGCCCTTGGACACAACACTGAATGACGATGCTGCACATCCTGCTGTGAGCGTTGTAAGTGGCCCCGCTGAGTCTGACCTGGATGGGTCTGTGACATCTTTTGGGGGCACAGGAGCTGTACCTCCTGCCACCTGGACTGTGGATTCCGTCTCCAGCATTGGCGAGTGTGATGACCGCACACTATCATGGATCCATCAGCAATCTGCCGCTGACCCGGTCGAAGATGGCGTTCATGGGACCCCTCCCATAATGGGTGTTTCTGATCTTGGTGGGCTGGCTGGTGATGGAGCCTCCCCAGGCTCCCCTGCTGCTTTCCCGTCCCACACTTTTCATTCTCTTGAACCCAAAAATGTGGACGTGGATCAAGGACTTACCACACGTTTTGGTAGAATCATTAAACCAGTTCGTCGCTTGATTGAATCAATGGCTCAACTTGAAACACTCCTTGGTGTTGAACCTGTTCAAGCAGCGGTTATTGATGTGTGAATTTGCTTATTTCTGTATGTTTTTCATTGCTATTGTTTTTGGAAAAGAATAATACAGGCACAGAGTTCATTGTATTTTGTCAGTCTGTGCAGTCTGATAGTGACGCCCATAGATATTATGGCCTGTTTTGTGTGGTGTAAATGGCACCTCATTTTGTCTATAGAAAGTCCTGGGACCTTGCTAGGCGCCGAGCAGGTCTCAGGTCTCTTATCCTCCTTGGAGGAAGCTATGTTGCTGATCTAATTCATTGTATATGTGATGTGAATTTGTTTGAGGCCACTGTATCTGTTATTGTGGGTTTATATTTTTTTTTTGGTGTACCCTTTAGGATTTTGTGTAATTCTTGGGGGGTGAATGTAACAGAGTCATAAATAACATTGTTATAATTACACAAAATGTGTTCTAAACCCCCAAACTTCTCCTTTTATACCTGACTTTTAGGACCTCCAAGCCTGTAGTTGTGTTCATTATCAGTTAGAGCCTCTCCTCATTCTTTTCTTCTTCTTTGGTGCAATACTATAAATACAGTGTACCCCTTTTGCCTCTCCCCTTTTTCTACAATTCCCCTGTGGGAGAGGAGCTGGAGTGGGCAAATTATTTACTTGGAGGTCTTTCTTTCTTTTACCTTTTTTATCAGACACAACGCAGAATCACACCGGTTACATAGGGAATTCCAAGAAACTCCATGTATGGCTTAAAGGCATTTACTCTAAAGAACTGGGACACAAATGATTGTTTTTATTCACGTTACATCATTCCCTGTCTCCAAGAAATAGGGATATGGTTAAATAGGGTTTCTGTAGAAATAGAAAGTGTGTGTGTTCACTTCATGAATTTCTAATGTTTCTCTTCTGTGTAAATGAAAAGAGATCCATTGGGGTTAAACAGAGCTGATTACACAAAACCCTAATCTGTAATAATAATTAATTCGATGTTTGTTTGCTGTGTGTTCGCTGAATGATGGTGATGATGTTGGTGGGCTTGTAGTGGTAAAGCATCCAGAGGTAAATCTGCTGAACCTCAGTGCTAGCCGGTCTGGGTTGTAGACGCCCCTCCCTACAAATAAAGCCACAGGTTTTGGCTGAATAGTCAAAAACACGACATCCTTCTTAAACACAGTCTTGACCTTATAGCAAATGTCAGTGAAAGAACTAAAGGAGAATTCATTAGGAGTTAGGAAACGACAATCACAACGGAATCTAACCGCACTTAGATAATTTGCTCTGGAGAAGTGGATAACCATGTCAGAAGTATTTAATGAAAGAATAAAAACTGTTAGTGAAATTATTGCTCACCCACCTGTTTAGTTATATTTTCTCCCAACATTTTGATGGGAGCCAGATATTTTCTTTTTTAAAGCCTGAACCATGAAAAAATTGCCAAAAAATTCAAAGAGTTTAAAAAAATAGTTTTTATTGAACCTTCTGACAATTTTTTTATTCTTAAACATGTGTGATTTAGAATTTATTTAGATTTTTCAGGGAGACTAAAAATCACACTGATGATGTAGAAGTCTCTAAAAGTCATGTATTGAATATGATATGCTTGGTTTTAAAGGGTGAAGGCTTTCAGCACTCATGATGATGATGATAGTGCGTAATATCGTTTTCCAACAAACAGGCACATTGTCATAAACCTAATTAATCCAGAGTGGGCGCAAGATTACTCCTGAAGACAGTGGCCAGGATGGACATCGGCATTCTACCCAGTCACGTTTTATGTATGTTGCTAGAGCACATAGTACACCTCATAAGTTACTTTTAGTTATAGATCACAAATAGCTCTTTCAAACTGTGTATGATTATCTGATATTTCTACATGTACATTTTCATTAGGTCTTTGTCCTTCTCCACCACTGCTCTCATTTCCACACCATCCTCCTCAAACCTCATCTCCTGAAATGAAGTCAGGGCTCTAACACATGAAAACGTGCATAAACATGCCTATTTATTTACAACTATGTCGCACTTAACTGACAACACATCAGTTAAACAGCAACAACAGCTGGTTACAAGCTAATGTTAGGCTTGAAAGTTCTAAAAAACCCCTGTTAAATTACATTCTCACATCATGAGAGCTGTTTTTGCTGTGTGTCCCACAGTGTTAGATAAATTTCGAAGATGATTTTATTAATGACAGCTAACAGCAGCTATCAGCGCCAAAGTTTTACAGCCTCCTGTAAACTCCTCCTACTCCTAGAGAGTAAATAGAAGTGGACGCCCAGTATGCACAATTATTAGGCAAAAGAGTATTTTGGCCATATCATCATTTTTATGCATATTTTCCAACTTCAAGCTGTATAAACTTGAGTGCTTATTGGATTTAAGCATATCAGGTGATGTGTATTTGCCTGATGAATGAGGGTGTGGCCTAAGGAGATGAACACTCTATATATACTCTCTTCCTCAGGCAAAATGTTATTGAAAAGAAGGGTTTGCTATATTGGTCACTGATGTCAGAAATGTTAATATGTACATTATGAGTATTTTTATTATTCTCATGTTCACAGATGAAAATAAACTAGTGAGATGGGAAAATGTTTGTTTTTTCAGTTTGTTGCATAAAACTTCTGCACATTAATAGTTGCCTAATAATTGTGCTCATATATATATTCTCTTAAGAAAGACAAAACCTCACTTTTACTTTCCTAAACATTCAGGTTTAGGTTCATTAACATTTTGGATTGACTGAGAGCACTGGAGTTGTTCAATAATAAAAATAATCCTCAAAAATACAACTTGATTAGTATTTTTGAGGATTACACTGTGTGCACAAATAATTGTGCACACAGTGTATGGACACCCAAGTTAAACAGCAGACTGGGAGCCTACAGTCACTACAGGGGAACGGCAGCCAGAGCTGTTTGTCCTACAGGAGCCACCATAGCCAGGACTGAATCGGGAGGGGTAAACAGAATTTAGTTGACCACAGTCTACAATCTACTGACATATAGTGGTGATTTTACTCTGTAATTTATCATTTATGATGATGTGCACAAGTTATCTTATGATGATCATTTAATTTCATGGCCAGTAATATGGTGCACTGCTCTGATTTATAGCATTACCTCCTTTCACCAAGCATGATCTATTGTATACTGTATGCTATAGGAGGTAATTTGCATTTAAATTCAATTAGATTCAAACAGCCCTTATCAAGGCTGCCTCTCAGATAATTCTGGGTCAATTCACTTACTTCGTAAGGAAGGTAAATATCACTGAGGTGTTGATCAAATATGACAATCTTACCAGAACCATAGTAAAAGTGAGCTCCACTCAATAACGAATGGTTGGTGCGATGCACGCCACCATCACAGCATTCACAGGAGCATTATACAGAGAGCTGAAGATTGAAAAGGTGTTAAAAAACAAGGACATTCGGCACTGGTAAATTTATCTTGTGAGTTAAATGCGTTTGGCTAATTTGGTAGTTTTTAAGGTCAATGATCTGCATTGATTTTATAATTGATTTTATAATTGATTTTATTGTGCAATAAGATGACCTAACCCAATCCTTTTTTGTACATTTAAATGCCTGCACATTTGTTAAAATTAGTGACAGCTTTCTGTATAACTGTATTTGAGTGAGCTGACTGCCATAATAAACAGATGAACTTATTTTAAAGGAAAACACATCACTTTTACGAAGATCACTTTGAAGACTGGAGGTTATGTTGACACAATTCTACAAGTGTTCACTGCTGCTTTTCTCACCCTCCTACCTCTGCTCTATTTTATCTTTGCTGTCAGCATCATCTTCTCCCCCTCAGTCAGTATTTCTACCATTCACTTGCCTGCACCCTGGTACGTGCAAAATCTCTGAGTTCAGCTGAATCTGAATGCTGTATAGGGGTTGTAAATGCTGCATAGTGAAATAATATTAAAAATATAAAGGATAGGAAATGGAACTATTTCATAGCCCTTTCATCCCTTTATGTGTTATTTAATTTGCCTTATCCTCTAGACCCTCACTCCTCCTCCTCCTCCTCCTTCTTCTCACTGTGACTCTCCAGTTCAGCCTTCAGCACATCTACTAATGTGTGTAGCCTCCCCTTAGTTGACTTAACATGGTCTGACAGGCCAATCCCTATGGATTCTGATCAAATAGAGGAATAGTGTACACAGCAGCAACAGTGCAACTCCAGCCTGCTAAAGCAGCAGCCATAATATGGCAAAGATCAGCGTCGTGCAGAACTGATTCGACATGTTTATCTGCTGATTCTACTTTGTTGCACACGCAATTTTAAAGGCTGTTATTAGGCTCATGGCATCTGTTTGAGCACACTGCAGAGCTTTTCTTGGTCTCCAGTCAATCACTGTACTTTACATATTTTACCTGTGCTTCAGATGTTTGACACTGCTGTCATTCATGTTCCAACAATTTGCAGAATTCATTGGTGCCTGAGCTTTTATGCAGAAAGTGTAATTGTTCAACTGGTGTGTTAAGCTTAATGCAGCTGTAAGTGAATGGTGCAGTCAAAGGTGTCCGGGCATAAGAGAGCTCCAACTTGTTGATATAGCTACTACTGCATACGGCTCTGTGAGATGAAATATAGGAAAATGTGTTATTTTAAGAATTTAAAGAAGATCTCATCCTTTCCCAAATTCTTAGCCTTAACCTTATCATTCCCCTACTACTACTGCTTCTATAAGTAAAATCACATAGTTTTGTGATAATGTAAAAAATAGAAATAAATACAGTGCTTGCTGGACATGTACAGCAAACACAGACAGTTAAAAATAACTTAGCCAAAAATAATATGAAAAAATGTTAAAAAAAAAAAAAAAGTAAAATATTGAAAAGTTACAAAATAGCTTACAATGTAGCAAATCAATGTTGCCTTGTAATTTGTTACAGTGGCTCGTTGTGCAGTCATTTACATATTTGCCCATCAAGCAAAATGTCTCTGGTTAGATTCCTTTGTATCAGGAAGGACGCAAAAGAATCAAAGTGGTTTCTTTTTTCTTTTTTTCTTTTTTTTTTACCAAACTAACTTTGAAATATCATTTATATATAATGTTTTACTGCCCTAGAAAAGACATCCATCTGTGCTTCTAGCATCAGAATAAATCACTGCAGATGCTGGCTGCACAGTCCTGTGTTTTCTGGACTAACTTGAGGGCTTTTTAAAAGTGTGCTGAAGTAATACAGCCTTGGGATGAACTCTTCCCAGTGACTAATGCTGTCATGTAGTGGGAGAGTGGAGGTGATTGAATTGTGAAAGTGTCTCAAACCAAATTTATTTGAAAGTGGATTTTCTCACTGTGAGCTTTTCTATAATTTTATGTAAAATGTTGTAAAATGGGCTAAAATGTGCAGCACCACAGATGTGGGCTCTGCTTTCTCGTGAGTGAAGGACAGTAAGTTATCCGAGTTTTTACGCCCAGGTTTCACTGGTTGGAATACAAAGCCAACCCCGTTTTAGAATCTGAAATGAATCATGTTTTCTAAAGAAACCACTGTACATTCAAAAATCCCAAATGAAGACGGGCCTCTGGTGTTCTTATCTTTCAGCAGCTGAACTGGTTGCTTTAAGCATGATGGGCTGCACAACTTCAGCAGTCTTCTCATCCTGCACCAACAGCGGTTTTCATGTGCTGATAATGATGATCACCTGGATTGAACCGGGCTAAGTTAGCATGTGAACCTTAGACAAGGTTAAATATATACTTCTTAGCAGTTTCAAACGAAAGTGTCAAGGCCTGGCTGTGATCAAAGAGAGCTACAACTAAATTTAAATCAACAGGGATTATAGATGTCACAGCCAGTTTGAAAAGCTTCAAATCAACAGTGGAGCAATTGAAGCTAACAGGCACAACACAGTCACAGCCTGCTAAGTGCCAGCGTTGGTACATTTACTTATTCAGAAATCAAGACCCACATTTAACTTTATCATTGCATTTGGATGCAGGTTCTCAGCGTTTTATTTGATTTTTTATTTAGTTTAGACAGCTTATTTACATATTAGCTACTGTAAATATATAGAAAATCTTTAAAATTCCTACATATTTTATCCTCACAACGATTCACAAGATGTTCAGTAGAGTACTAGCCTGAGTATAAATGTGTACGAGTGCATGCAGACTTTAAAACGACAGGTTAACCTTGCTGTCCTCTGGGACTCTTGGTTTTCATTCCTCTCAGCTTACCAGAAAATAGAAACGGAGTATGTGCACCAGCAAAAATAACAAACAATGGATGCTTCTTCCATCCCCAAGTGTCCTGCTCTTGAGCTCTCTTTTCTTTCCCTCCCTCGCACTTTCCTTCTTCTCACCCTCCATTTATCTCCGTCAGCCTCTCTTCATAGCAGCCATGGCTTTATTAATGGAGAGAAGGAGGGAGACGCAACACATTTCTACTTTCACTTGGCTAGATTGCAGACTATCAGAAGGATTTATGAGTGTTATGGTTTTAGACAACTTCAAAAAATATGGATCTCTGAATTTAAGTTTAGGTAGAAGCAGCTGCAACTGGCAGTCTGGAGGGAGATACGATTTGAAAAAAGCTGCTTGGCCACACTGTGTTGACTGCAGCTGGAACATTATAATGCTAAGCTGCACCTCCTCCTTGGCCAGTGGGTCCACACTGGCATGAGCTCTGGTGAGTCAGACAGTCTGAATGAAGCTATACAGTTCAAATTGTCTCTTTTTATGCCAAGAGCTGCTCTTTGTCTTTTTCGTTTTGTTTTTTGGTAGATTCGGATTTTTTGGGTTAACATTTCTCAGATCAGATTATAGAATTGAATGTACGGCTCGTACCATGCAAAATGCGATTAAAGGGCTTTTAAAACAAACAGTCTTTTAAAGCTAATACAGTCAACATTTTGGTTTCCAGCAGGCAGGAAACTGACTGAATTTCTTGGTCTGATAACTTCATCCATTAAGAACCACAGTCGACTCACAGAAAGGAGCATGTCACACATGGCCTTTATGTAAGGTTTACATGGGTAAAAGCTCCACTTTCCTCCCACAGTGCAGACAAGAAGATTTGGTTAGTAAACGATGTAGGTGGTATAGCCCTGCGAGCAGTATGCAGTAGGACAGCCTGTAGTCACCAGCATCCCTGCAAAAGATAAGCAAGTGTAGGTTGTAGCACACTAATGCAGAAATGCGCTGCCATAAATTTGACTAATCTTTCTAAAAGTTCTCAGTATTGTGAGAAGATCTTTATTAATGAGGTCATGTTGTGGGTGGTGTAGTTGGCTGCATTATACCGAAATTCCTGTGTGCTGACACAGAGGACAAAATGTTGAAATGTATTAATATGATGCCATCAGAAACTAGGAAGAAAAGTAGAACTTTTTATGCTATCTGTATAAAAAGAGGGACGTTTTCTGAAAGTGATTATGTTGGATAACAATAAAAATAATAAGAAACAATAAATAAACAATGAATACTGTGTTGAAGGCCAGACTAACCAAATTAATGTTCAGAATCTGGTTGAAAAATGGCCTGGCCTGTATTTATATAGCGCTTTACTAGTCCCTAAGGACCCCAAAGCGCTTTACATATCCAGTCATCCACACACTGGTGATGGCAGCTACATTGTAGCCACAGCCACCCTGGGGCACACTGACAGAGGCAAGGCTGCCGAACACTGGCGCCACCGAGCCCTCTGACCACCACCAGTAGGCAACGGGTGAAGTGTCTTGCCCAAGGACACAACGACCAAGACTGCCCAAGCCGGGGCTCGAACGGGCAACCTTCCGATTACAAGGCGAACTCCCAACTCTTGAGCCACGATCGCCATGTGATGCCACCTCTAAATTATTATCAAAAAACATAATTATAAAACATGAATTAGTTTTTAAAATTAAGCCGGTAAATTCTAAATGAATTTTGATATGAAGTTAACTAAGTCAAGTGGAATAAATAAAGAGGATGTACCGACCTTAACCCAAACAATGGAGCAACATTGTTCTAGTAGAACTAAAGCAGTCATGTAAAACTTAACATAAGTATTTGGACAAAGAAATATGTTTTCAGTAATCTCTCACCTGGGTGTTTAAACAATGATTCAGGAACCTGACTTGGTTAATTGTTGTGAGGAAACACAGCAAAGTTTTACAAATAACAGCACATGCATGTTTTTTTTTTCTTCAGTCATCCATATAATCAAACTAAGTGTGCAATAAACTTTAACTAAAGAGAGAGCTGGGCATAGCAGAAAAATCAATGCCACACGGGGCGATCGTGGCTCAAGAGTTGGGAGTTCGCCTTAGAATCGGAAGGTTGCCGGTTCGAGCCCCGGCTCGGACAGTCTCGGTCGTTGTGACCTTGGGCAAGACACTTCACCCGTTGCCTACTGGTGGTGGTCAGAGGGCCCGGTGGCGCCAGTGTCCGGCAGCCTCGCCTCTGTCAGTGCGCCCCAGGGTGGCTGTGGCTACAATGTAGCTGCCATCACCAGTGTGTGTGAATGGGTGGATAACTGGATATGTAAAGCGGTTTGGGGTCCTTAGGGACTAGTAAAAGCGCTATATAAATACAGGCCATTTTTCCCACTCTTTCAGGACTTTTTTTGTCAGAAATTCTGCTTGAGCAGAGCCACCAGCATTATCAGAGAGGCCTTACACCCCTCACACAGACTATTCACCCGTCTGCCCTCAGCAAACAATACAGTGCTGCCAGGATCTGTAAGGGCTTTTTTCCCACAGGCTATTAAAGGGAGTTGAGGAGTTTAAATACACCACTTCTACACTATCGGAGATTCATTTACTTTATTTTTCCTGCTCACTCAAACTCATCTAGGAAGCAAGATACCTATGAGTGTGTGTGATTGACACACACTGAAACAAAAGCATCCTGGAAGTGATGACAAGGAGAAAGAGCGAGAGACTTAAGAAGGAGAAACTGGCAACTGAGCCCAAACCTGTTTATGTAAACATTCATCTTGGCTAAAGTGCAGATAGATTGGCTTTACAAACACATGCACAGCAGTGCGAGGTAATAGCTTCAATCCCACCTTTCTCAGTAGATACACTCCCGTGAATACAACACACAGAAAGAAGCGAGGCCGTTTGTAATTAAGTTCTACATGTGCAAATCCAGTTGTGAAGCATTGCTTATGAGATCGGCTGTATAATCGCATCGCCCCAAAAGGGAGAGACCGCTTACTTAGCATTTAAATAGGTTCCTTTGCCCCTGCAACTGTGCATACACACACACGCACGTGTGTGTATACGACACTAATATTACACTACACTGTATTTCCCTGTGTGTGCGTGTGTGTGTGTGTGTTTGTCCCTGCGGGAAACGGGAAAGAGCGTACATATGATCGAGAGAGGTTTTGTCTGCATGATAAGCACTGCTAGGTATGTGTGTGTGTGTGTGTGTGTGTGTGTGTGTGTGTGTGTGTGTGTGTGTGTGTGTGTGTGTGTGTGTGTGTGTGTGTCGTGTGTGTGTGTGTGTGTGTGTGTGCAAATCTTGCCTTTAGATTATTTCCTAGCAGTCCCAGTGGAGCATTGTAGTGTCAATAGAGCAGGTTTTAAATGGCATGTAGTGGGAATATCAGAGGAAATTAACTGCGTGTGTATTAAATCTTTGTAAGGTTACGTGCTTATGTTAAATTCATGCTAGGGGTTTTATGATTTACGGTTGGGGAATTAATTCCTGTTGATTAACTATGCATAAAAGCAAAAAGACCCATCGTGTTGTTTGTTTTACCGTGTATGTGTGTGTGTTTTCCACTGGGAGATATTGCCAAGGCAGTCGACTTTGCAGAGGCATTGTTATTGAAATAAAACATAATGTCAAGTTGTGTCCTGAAGCTCATCTAGTCTGCTCATGCTCAGGGATTTGGCCTTGTGAAATGCAACAGTTGTTCTATTTTCTTCTGTCTCTCTTTATTTCACTGAGTCTGCAGCACAAAATGAGTTGGCACCGTTCCCTTCTGAAGAGGGGCGAGCTTTAGAAATGGATTACTTAATGGGTTTTACACTGTTGCACAGTGCTTAGTCTTGTCAAAAAGTTAAACGTGTCCTGTTGGATATTCTTAAAGTGGATTGCAGTCAGAACAGTCCATGTTATTTTGCAGCATGATGACCTCAGTGGAAGCACCACTCACTGGCTTCTAAAGCATCCGATGACGTCTCTTTAAAGTCATCCTTAAAAAAGAAAAAAAGAATAAACTCTGAAAATGTCTGTTAGAATCAAAGACGTTATATGAATTTGCTTGAGTAAAATCATCTCCAAGTAAAAGCTGAACTTTCTTGTATCATGTAAGTGTATCTCCAGCAACTCTGCAAACACTGAAATGTCTTTTAATCATAGGACCCATTTTGTTTGTGTTAGATTGTCATGGGCAGTGTTCATCAACATATCAATGTTTTATTGCTTAAAATGAATTGATTTAGTATTGTTATAGTTTTGTGTTGATTCTTGACTTCTGTTATTTTTTACCTCCTGTGTTTCCTCAGTCTCCACTGTTTCATCTGGATTTGTTTTTCATATCACTTTCAGGTCACTTCCTGTTTTATTTTGAAGATTAGGTCCTTCCTTAGCTTTCTATATTTTTCTTGTCATCTTTCCT
The DNA here is from genome assembly GCF_057381845.1 of Rhamphochromis longiceps. Lineage (NCBI taxonomy): Eukaryota > Metazoa > Chordata > Actinopteri > Cichliformes > Cichlidae > Rhamphochromis > Rhamphochromis longiceps. The sequence goes on from NC_140558.1 coordinate 23,776,157, forward strand.
GCTCCAGTTATTGTCTTGACTGGGTCTCTGCCATTGTGTGCATTTGTTACAGGTTTTATTTAGATACTAAACAAATCTCTCTCCTGTTGTCAAGCCTCTCTTTTTGTTTTTTGTACAGTACCTTTTTTTAAAAACCCACTTTACCCACAACCAGTCAAATTAGTGTCTGGATATCGTAACTTCAACTGGCAACAGCCAGTGGTACCCCTCAGCCTCCTAGTAGATGCAGGTATTGTATGAACTCTGATCTTAAGATCAAAGTCAGTCAGAGTCAAAACCTTTAGTAGATACAGCTATGTTATCAATTATCAGATACACCAATACTCCTGCGTTGCGTCCACCTGTCTGCCCAGAAGGGTGACGACTATACTGAATCAACCTTTTACAGCTGAAGAGTAAAAAGTAAGAAATATTTGTCAGATCTCGAGTGTAGAATGACATTTGTGATACATAATGTCGTCATAATGTGGTCAACAAGCAGAGGTGTCAGTTAGATATTAAAAAAAACCCTGCTTTTCATATGAAACTGGGTCTTGGTTGGTTGTAGTACAGGACACTGTGTGAGAGGCGTCAGGAGATTGTCTCCCAAATGATAAATAATCCCTCTGTGATGTCAGGTTAGCTCAAAAAACAAAAATCAACCCTTCATCTCATTGTAAAGGTGTCATCACATCATTAAAAGGTAGCACCACCATCATCAACAGCATCATGGAAGAAAACCTCACAGTCTTTTCTCTTTCTTTCTTTCTTTCTTTTTTTTTGTGCTGCAGGTTAAGATGCACTCACACAGAAAACTGACCACTGTTCATTTTCAGCAACATTTAGCAGCAGCTGACAGGTGATGACTGGAGTGCCGCAGGTTCACTGATAGAGCTGATCAGATCTAAATGAGCTCTTGTGAGTCTCGACTGATGCCGTGTTCCTCTAAAGTTGGGATGTCAGACATGGGGGTGATGTGTCTCCCCGGTTCAGCGTGTTCCAGTGATAAAGACAGAAGTTTGCTCATTAGCAAGGTAGAGCCATTCACGCATCATTAGCAATCTAGCACAGTGCTTAAAAACAGCTCAGTCATAGCCTGGTCAGTGCTCTACGCAAGGCTTACTTAGGCTACGTTCACACGTACCCGGGTATTTTTGAAAACGCAAATTTTTCTATGCGTTTGCACCTTTCATCCACACGTAAACGGCGTTTTTGGTCACTAAAAACCGAGATTTTTAAAAACTCCGGCCAGGGTGGATATTTTTGAAAACAGTTTTTGCATTTCAATCAATCAATCAATCAATCAATCAATCAATCAATCAATCAATCAATCAATCAATCAATCAATCAATCAAAGCTTTATTCGTCACATGCAGGTTGCCCTGCAGTGAAATGGGACCCCCCCCCGATCTTACACCTATAGCACAAATATTACATGGGGTTACAGGTCGGAGATTGGTAGAATCAGAGAAAAAACATTGAAATGTACACTACAATGGGGAAAGTACAAGAGGAAAAAAAGAGACCCCTACTCATGCTATGCTTCCATGGTAGGACAGCATGAGAACAGGAAACAAAAAAAACTCCTCTGCACAAAAAAGCACATAAATGTCCACAGCACAACATTGTGAAGACATGACAGCGTTTTCCTTCATTTCCTTCAACAGCGTTTTCCTTCATTTCTGCCTTTACGTGTGGACGGGATTATTTTTTAAAACGAAAACGGAAAATCTCCGTTTTCAAAAATACTCGTGGACGTGTGGACGTGGCCTTAGTGAGTCACAAATACACAGCAGGGTATTACAAAGTGATGTCAGCTCTCACTGACATCACTTTGTAGCTTTATGTGGTCGGCCACTTTGTAGCTAACTTGTTGTAGTTCCAAAAGTCTTTGACTCTGTACAGTAATAGCATGAAATGCACAAATTTAAACAGTAGTCACAACAAGTCAGTACTACTCTTAAATTCAATGAGCTCTTTAACCTCCTAGGACCTGGCGTCCCCATATGTGGACATCACATTTTGGGTTATTTAGACCAAAATACTCAATTCTGCTCTACAAGGGCCTGATATCCACTTACGAGGACATTATGCTGCTACTGTTCTATCAAAATTTTAAACGAATATCCTCATATGTGGCTCTTATTTTTCTTAAAAACAAAAATAAGGTAAAAAAAAAATCTGGTAATTCTTTGTTTTTATATTAATCGGGCCCCAATATGCCCAAATGTCAAAGAGAAATTAAAAATGCATGCTGTGGAAGAGTTCGGGTCTTAGGAGGCTAAAATGATCTATACAGAATCGAAAGTTTTATGACGACTCTGTGGTGGTTGGATGCATCCATGTGGGTGATGAGACAGTATCAGGCTTTGGTCACGTGGTGCGAGCAGAATCATCTGCAGCTCAACGTGACAAGGGAATGATTTTGGACTTCAGGAGGACCAGGAAACCTGTGACCCCTGTTTCAATCCAGTGGGTCAACGTGGACATACTGAAGGACTATGACTAACTCGGACCCTGCCTTAACAATAAGTTAGAGTTAAAAAGACCAATGCACTCTAAAGGAAGAGTCGTCTTTATTTCCTGAGGCGGCTGAGGTCTTTTGACGTCTGTTGGACAATGTTCAGGATTTTCTGTCTGTTGTGGCCAGTGCCGTCCTCTGTGCTGTTGCATCCTGGGGCAGCAGGTTGTGGATGCAACAGCCTCCATGAACTGATCTGCAAGACCAGCGACACTGTGGGGATGAAGCTGGTCTCTCTAAAGGTGGTGTTTGAGAGGCGGACGTTGCCTTAGTTAAGCACAATGCTGGACAGCACCTCCCACCCACTCAATGACGTGCTGGCCACTCACAGGGGAAAAAAGAAAAGATAAACCATTCATGTCAAATCAAACTATATTAGATTAGATTAGAAGTCTTTGTGTCTAAAACATCTTAATACTAAAGCTACTAAAATCATAATTATTGAATAATCATTTTAGTTCTAGACAATTTTTAAACAGGTTCGATGTGCTTCACATTTTAAATGTAATTTGATTAATTTCTGAAAAATATAATTTCCTCTCAATTTGTTTTATTATTCCACAGCTTCTGGATACCAAGTGGCAACTGACATTTATACACTTTGTACAAAACTGGAATGATGCGGTAATTTACTAAACCTACAAATACTGTGACCATTTAAACCATTCATTCAATATTAAACTCAGTGTACTCATAATTTTAAATGACAATTTGACAAATGAAAATTTGATCAGTGGATAAAAATAGATTACTGAGGGTCAGAAACTGGAAAAAGAGAATATTAACAGGTAATAAGTCATTGATGACAACCCACATGCCCTTATATAGTATCTGACACCCTCACTGCAATGATGATAAAAATAAATAATATTATCATAACATTCCTTTCATTACACATGTCTGTGTTCTTGGAACAATGTATGTTTGTTCTCTTTGAATTGTGCTGAAAAGCATATTGTTAAATGAAAGAAGAGTTTAAGGGACAAATCAGCTATTACTATTGAAACATAATATGCCATATTGTTCATACACGCTCAGCTATTTAAAAGAACTTATTCCTGTTTCTACAAAACAAGCTAGAGAAAATCTACAGTTTGTGCTGGAATAGAAACCTCCCAGCTTGCTTTGAAAATAAAACAAACGCACACTTACGAAAGGGGAATACGATATGATTGCACCAAACACCCTGCCAGGGCTTTTTATCCCCTTCATTTATTCCAGTATGACATAAGATGTCAATAAGTAATAGGGAGAGGGAGCACATGCATTTGTCTTGTGTTATCAGAGAAACATGCTGGGACGTTGATTTACGACAGCTTAACATTGTACGAGAACAGAGGAAGAGACAAAGGGAGCACATGACAGGGGAGTAAGGGGTGGGGAAGCGAGTTGGGGGGACATGCTGAAATCAGTGTGATTACAAATAGCATTCATTATAAGCCCCGGAAAGAACAACAAAAAAGAAAGGTTAAGGTAACAGGGGAAAGGACACAAAAAAAATAAAGGGAAAAAAGGCCGTGGAGTTGTTTTCTTAAACTACAAAACAGAATTTAGTGCAATGGTCATTTACAGTAAAGTAACAGTGATGTGAATATAACTGCACATGTCAAACTATGACAATCTAGGTTAAAAAGTCTGTATCTGTGAAGTTAATAAGGTTCCCTGATGAACTTTAGCAACAGGAAATGAACAGAAGATGGTGTTCATGATTTACTTTGGATTAAAACAGGAGCCTAACACAGAACTTTGAGTCCTACACATAAACAGCCTCTGTGGCCCTTCTTACTTTCTTGATAAATGGAGCCTTGTTCTTGCTTTGGAAGTCAGGCTCAAGAAATTGGAGAACCCGCTTTGTACCATTGAAAATAACCTCAAAGCTAGCCAGGCCCTGTAGTCAGTGAGGGCTAGCCACCCAGCAAAGGTAGTTAAGCCCCATTTGTCCCCCTGCAGATGTTCCCAAGCAGCCAGAAAACCAGACCGCCTGGGTGACTGTAGCCTGAAACTGAAGCCCCTGGTACACCTCCAACCTGCTTACATTTCCATTAGATCTCCTTGACTTGGGAACACACCGTCCCATAGTTGACCTTTTGTTCTATCTCCCCCTGCTCTCCTCTCGTCATCACCTCACCCTAACTGGTCATGGCAGATGGCCCCGCCCCTCACTGAGCCTGGTCCTGCCGGAGGTTTCTTCCTGCTAAAAGGGAGTTTTTACTTCCTACTGTTGCCAAGTGCCTGCTTATAGGGAATCGTCTGACTGTTGGGGTTTTCTTTCTTCTTGTAGGTTCTTTCCCTGGTGGATATCACGTGCCTGGCGGTGACAGTTTCTGTAATTTCTATCTATAAAAATGAAACTGGATTAAATTGAAATGAATCCACATCTTTCTTTGAAGGTTTAGGTTTAGGGTGGCCAATCATGGACTATTCATATGTCATATTTAACAAAGATCTATGACATTATCATAAGTCTGACCAGTTTGAACCTCAACAGCCTCAGACTGCTGGAGTCGGCAGGATGAGCCATTAATTTATGGTTGCCTGTAAATGCTTTTCTGTGGTGCTTTACTTTCTTCATTTTATTATTTTCGAATTACCTCAGAAAAAAAGCTTAAAAAGCAATCTGAGTTTTCTAACATATTTTCGACTCTCTCTACCTCCTCCTCCTCCTTCACACCACCTTCAGGGCAACCTTCATTTTCCTGTCTCTTCGCTTCCATCATCTTCTACCACATTCACTATCTGTGACACAGACAAGCTCCTCCACAAGCATGAAGCACGCAGCCTGTAATATACTAGTTCTCAATCTTTCTGTTGCCAAGCCACATCAGAGGCTAAAATCATGAAATATCTTTATATTTGTTAAAATTTAAATATGTGTCCAGCTGTTTAACACTAAAATGATAATAATGCATTAGAAAAAATAGGTTTATGCTATGTGCAATGATCATACTGCTCAGTTTCTTTTGATGTTATCAAACACAGATGTCATATATAGTACATGTTGCGGATGTACTGGGTGGTTACATGAAAACATTCGCGAGTGTAGGCACACGTGTTTGTGTGTTGCCAGATGGTGCTTCATTAGAACTAGCAAAAGTTAAAATACATACGTTGCCATGTAAGTGATGGCCTACAAATGTTTTTCTTTTCTTTTTGTTTTCTAACAATTAAGAAGCAGTGTCATCATAGGAAGTCAATGCTTCTTGCATTTAGTTGCCACTGTGCAGCTATTATGTGATTATGTATAAACCCTGCTTCCTGGTCCAAGCTGTCTTTAAAAAGGCTTTTTTCTTTTTAACGAGTTGTAATGTGTTCTATCTTGTTTTGTTATAAACAAGCCCCCCAAGATAATAGCCACTCATTGTGAGCCTCTCTGGCTTCTTATTAGCACAATCCGTGTGCAGCACACGTTTCAGTTTTTAAAACCTTTCAATGTAACTACAACCCACAGACTTCCAGTTTGCCGGACACCAAATACTTCAGAAAATAATCACTCTAAAGCGAACTAAGATTTGAATGGATACATGATGATCCGAACTATGCAGCAGCATATCAATGACTAACCTCGTGCTGTCATTTCAGGTCTTCTTCTCAGTTTGATCCTCTTTCAGTGCCTTTTCCCTACCATATGATTTCATTTGTCTCTGCCCATCAGGGACCCTCATATTAACTTTTACTGAGGGGGAAAAAGCTAACCTTTATCCTCCATCTTCACTGTGCTGATGTGTTTATAATCATCAAAAACCATAGCTATGTAGGCAGCCGCCAGGTCGATCCACCCCCGTCATTTGTTTATAACTCTCAGGGATGACACAGTCTTTGTTTGAGTTTGGGAACCAAATAAGTTTGGATCCAGAAATGGCTAATGACATCAGATTTAAGAAGCAGATATAAGCTTACCTTGTGTCTCATCAATTAAAACAATAATAAAAATTAATAAATAAATAAAAAGCAACTTTTAGGACCCATTCCACCACTCAGGTCTTGGGTAGTGAGTTCCACTTTCCCACCATTACCACTCATAAAAGTTATTGTGTGTTTCATTGTAAATTCTGGTGTAAATTGATTAAAAAAGGTTGCTCTGTATCATACTGTATTACAAAGTGAGAGAACTGTGAGCAGCAACTTTTCCCACGAATGGCTCATCAGCTTTAAGATAAAGACTGACACGATGGGAGAAGAGACAAAGTAAACGTTATACAGGAGATGAAGTGAACATAGCATCCGTGACAAAGGCATTACTCAAGCCACTGTGGATATTTAGCCCTGTAGAAGAAATTACTCAAAAAGGAGGGATATGAAACAAATGCAAATTTAAAACTCTGAGTCTTCAGTGCTGTGAGTTTTAAATGAGGGTTTAAAGGGCAAGGTAGATTTTAAAGTATGCGAACTGTAAAATGCAAAATGAGAATCATGAATTCGCACAACTTTAACACCGATTAAATGAATTGTTATGCACGAAGAGTTGAGTGTTCTTCTCTTGTTAAAGGTAATTTCGACTTTTTCGTGAAGATTTGTTTTAACATTTACAGTTCAGCTATATTTGAAGGGAGGAAGCAGGACTGTTTGAAGTGATGCCGTCAGAGAGACTGAGAGAGGATCAGTGCTACTACCACTGTGTGTGTGCAGGCGATAAATCATATCACCATTCAGCTTCTTTTACCCAACTCTTATTTCATTGCTCTTTTCCTTTCGGTTCACTCTTACCTGACCCTGATCTTTTCCACTTTTTTTCCCCTGTCTTCCATTCTTTACCTCCTATTTTTCACTCCTACCTTCTCATTCTCATTATTGCCAGTGTGCGACCTTAGCTGACATCTAGTTGAAAGTTCAAGCAGGTCCAAAGGTCTAGAAGGTAGAGCACAGGCACACCATCCCACATCAGCACATACACTCAGCGTTGCTTAAGCTCTGGCGGGTTACCTTTAAAGTTACTCATGTGTGTTTGTGTGCATGTGTGTATTTGTGTGAAAACAGGTGCACATTTATTTGTAGGCTGACAACTTGACTGCTTGCCAGCTTCTTAGTCCCTGTATGTCTGAATGTGTCGTGCCAGGGTCAAAGTACAGCTTACACAATGATGCCAATTAAGAGTGCATTTAGTATAGCATTGCCTTTTGACCTCAGTGCAGTTTAAATTACGTGCAGCAACTTCACGCAGTACTGCTGCACACAGGCACCATCACTGGCAGCTCAAACTGGTTTCTTGAACATGACAATGACTTTATTATTCTCAGATGGTCTCCTCAGTCAACCAGATCTCAATGTGAGCACATTTGGGATGTGACAGAAGTGGACATTGGCATGACGGATGTGTGAAGCAACTATGTGACGCTATTATGTCAATAAGGACCAGAATCTCTGAGGAATGTTTCCAGCTGTTAAGATATTCATTGTGTGTACTCATGTTGTACAGTGTTTAACTGCATTATGGTTACTGTGGTTTAACAGAGACAGTATTTTAGTTGCCACCACAAGGAGGCACTGTTTCATTGTAAGAGCACGGATGCTGCGTCATCACGCCCCTAAGAAAAAAAAAAAAAAGTATACCACAACGAAAATGGCACCCATGAGAAAAGTTTTGCCGCGTGTTAATGAGGAATAAAGTTCCCAAAATATTAAGGACACTTTTGCCTCCATCGTCATTTTCCTTCGAGTTGATCGCTGTCGATGCTGCAATACTCAACAGGTTATGGGCCCAGGGCCGACTCGAAGAAGAGTTTTTTCTCATGAAGATCCGGAGCCACAACGGATAGCGGGCTAACGGCTAAATAGCAACATGGATCAACGAGGAGCAAGCAGGCTGCCTCGACTCATGTTTGACAGAGATGAGACCAGATATGAACTTTGGGAAACTAAGGTGCTAGGATATTTGCACTTGTTGGGATTAAAAGCCACTGTTCTGAAGGAACCGAACAGTGAGGCTGAAGTAGCAGCAGACGGTAAGAAGAACGCTGACGCTTACGCCGAGTTAATCCAATTTTTGGACGATAAAAGCCTCTCACTGATTATGAGAGATGCCCCTGATAATGGGAGAAGAGTATTAGAAATATTGAGGGACTACTACGCTGGAAAGGGGAAGCCCCGAATCATCAACCTGTACACCACGCTATCATCGCTTCAGAAAAAGAGGGAAGAGACTGTCACAGACTATGTCATCAGAGCAGAGGCCGCCATTACAGCACTGCGCAATGCGGGTGAGACTTTAGGTGATGGATTATTGATTGCTATGGTTTTAAAAGGTCTACCTGAAAGTTTTAAGCCATTTGCAATACACGTTACTCACGATAAAGACGATATGACATTTGCTGAGTTCAAAACAAAGCTACGGAGTTTCGAAGACACTGAAAAGTCAAGCGCATCCGAGTGTAGCGACAACGTAATGAAAACAGGAGGAAGAACCGGGCGTGAGCACACGAGATCCAGCGCACAATGCAGATACAAGAGCGATGTGGACATTGTGTGTTTCAAGTGTGGACTAAAAGGCCACCGAGCAAAAGTGTGCAGACGGAGGACGTGGTGCAGTCATTGCAAAAGCAGCACACACAGTGATACCACATGTAGACATAAAGACAAACAAGATGGCGCGCGGAAGGTCGCAGATGAGAGCGGCAACGGATCCAAAGCAGAAACGCCAGATTATGCCTTCAGGATTAAGGGCGTAGACATCAAAGTCCAGCAGTCAGCGTACAGCATTGAGGAGAAAGGCCTGTTGGTGGACACTGGGGCTACCTCACACATCATTAACAGCATCGCCAAGTTCAAGAGCTTCGACGACGCGTTCAGACTGGAGTCACACAGCGTAGAACTGGCAGACAGTACCCAGTGCAGAGGCGTCGCCCAACAGAGGGGGGACGCAGAGGTGTTCCTGATTGACAATACAGGCCAGCGACGCAAAGCAACGCTGAAAGATGCGCTGTTTATTCCATCATACCCCCAGAACATATTCTCTGTAAAGTCAGCCACTGCATTAGGAGCAACAGTCACCTTTAAACAAGGGCAGGACACGTTGACCCACAAAGACGGTACTAACTTTAACATTCATGTGTATGGAAAGTTGTACTATTTGCAGACTGAAGTTGAGGGTAATGATAAGTGTAACACCTGTCATGACATACAAGCATGGCACGAGATATTAGGTCATTGCAACTATGAAGATGTAGTAAGATTGCAAGGTGTGGTTAACGGTATGCAGATTAAGGGGAGAACCGACAGACCTGAAAAGAAATGTGAAGTGTGTATCCAGGGAAAGTTTGCACAAACCCGAAACAGAGATCCTGATACCAGAGCAAAGGCCCCTTTACAAATGGTACACACAGATTTAGCAGGCCCGATAACCACTGAATCTATTGATGGCTTCAAATATGTGCAGTCATTCACTGATGACTATTCAAACTCAGTGTTTGTATATTTCCTGAAGACGAAAACTGATACAGTGCAGGCAACAGAGAAATTTCTAGTGGATGTTGCACCATATGTCAACGTAAAATGCATTAGATCAGACAATGGGACAGAGTTCACATGCAGAGATTTCCAAACCCTGTTAAGGAAAAATGGCATTAAGCATGAGACATCAGCCCCGTACTCACCCCATCAGAACGGTACAGCCGAGAGGGGGTGGCGTACTCTTTTCGAGATGGGCAAGTGCATGCTAATTGAGAGTCAGCTACCGAAATGCCTATGGAACTATGCCATTCAAACTGCTGCTGTAACACGGAACAGATGCTTTAGTAAGCGAACAGGGAAAACACCCTACCAAATGCTGACAGGTAAAAAGCCAGACTTGTCAAAAATGCAGAAATTTGGGTCTGTGTGCTATGCATACAAACAGGACAAGGGGAAACTTGATTCAAAATGTGACCAAGGTTTCTTTGTAGGTTATGATAAGAACAGTCCCGCCTACTTAGTTTACCACCCTGAAACTGAGAAAGTTCAGAAACATAGACTTGTTAAGTTTGTGAGCAAAGTAAATGTAGAAAGACAAACACAGACAGATGAGGGAGAACTAAATGATGACTGTAGCAGAGTAAGACAGCCTATGGCTAACAGACCTTCAGAGAAAGGTGACAAGGACAATGAGGTTCCAGAACCTATTGTGACAGACACAAGTCCACAAAGTGGTATACCTGATGAGCGTGAACGAAAAGAGACAAATGTGACAAGTGATGGATTTGTCAACAAAAGGTATCCTCTTAGGGAGAGAAGAAAACCGGGACATTTAAATGACTTTGTAGCTGCCAACAGTGGCGGCGATGAGATCCACACTACCATAGACTACTGCTACAGGGCAGTGTGTGGTGTCCCAAACACATTTAAGGAAGCCATAGAATCAGCTAACTCAAAGAACTGGATCAAAGCCATGGATGAAGAAATTCACTCGTTACGGGAAAATGACACTTTTACCCTAACCACTTTGCCAAAGGGAAAGAAAACAGTGGGGGGGAAGTGGGTTTATTCCGTTAAGAGTGACATTGAGGGAAACGACCGATACAAGGCAAGGTTCGTAGCCAAAGGTTACAGCCAACAGTTGGGGATAGATTATGGAGAGACATTCTCACCAACAGCCAACTTAACCAGCATAAGAGTTTTGTTACAGAAAGCAGCGCAGGAGAGCCTGTTACTCCATCAAATGGATGTGAAGACAGCATATTTACACGCTCCCATTGATTATGAAATCTACATTGATCAGCCAGAAGGTTATGAAGAGGGAGAAGGGCTAGTCTGTAGATTACAAAAATCCTTGTATGGGTTAAAACAATCTGGTCGTAACTGGAATAGGATCTTGCATGAATACCTAACAGCGAACAGTTTCAGGCAAAACCCAGCAGACCACTGTGTTTATACCAAAGAGACAAAAGATGGTAAGGTGATTATGATCATCTGGGTGGACGACCTGATAATTGCTGCTGGCAATGAAAAGGTAATGAAGGATGCGAAAGAAATGCTTTCAGTCAAATTTAAGATGAAAGACTTGGGCAGACTTAAGCATTTTCTGGGTATTGATTTCACTCAGTCTGATGGATGTGTAACAATGTCACAAGAAACCTATGTCAACAAGATACTGATGAGGTTTAACATGCAGAACTGTAAACCCAGAGGAACTCCCTGTGATCAGAAGTTGTGTTACACAGAAGGTGCTACTAAGATAAGAGATGTGAGGATGTATAGAGAGGCTGTAGGCAGTCTTATATACCTTGCATCAGGTACCCGTCCTGACCTGAGTTTTGTGGTAAGCAAGTTATCGCAACATTTCCATGAGCCTACAGAAGAACAGTGGGGAACTGTGAAACATGTGTTGAGATATCTCAAAGGGTCCAAAGATAAGAAGTTGTGTTTTAGAAGAAACACAGATGAAAATTTGGGTCTAGTGGCCTACAGTGATGCTGACTGGGCAGGTGACACTGCCGACAGACGCAGCACTACTGGTTACTGTGTACGTCTATGTAACAACAGTTCTTTAGTTTCATGGAAGACCAAGAAACAGCCCACTGTGGCGCTCTCTACCTGTGAAGCAGAGTATATGGCTCTGGCTTCCACAATGCAAGAGTGTATATATTTAGAACAGCTTTTGAAAGGTATAGATGACTACAGCTACACTCAAACGATAGTGTACGAGGACAACCAGGGAACAATTGCCCTGGCTAAAAACCCTGTGAGCCGACAGAGGTGCAAACATGTGGACATTAAATATCATTTTGTAAGGTCCATTGTAAATGAAGAGAAAATGTGTCTGTTATATTGCACCACTGAAGAAATGGTTGCAGATGTTATGACCAAACCTGTTTCTAAGCTAAAACTTGCTAAGTTTGCTAACGTTATGTTTGGTGCTTAAAAGAAAAAAAAAGAGAGAGAGAAAAAAAAAAAGGAAGTGTGGTAGAGATTGTACAACTGTTTATCGTTTATTGTACAACTTTTCTTTGATTCCAGCAACCTGAGTACAAGAGGGGGTGTTAAGATATTCATTGTGTGTACTCATGTTGTACAGTGTTTAACTGCATTATGGTTACTGTGGTTTAACAGAGACAGTATTTTAGTTGCTGATCTCTCAGCATGAAGTCGCCATCATTCTCTTCAGACCGGCTCCTGTTTGACAGTGACACAGCAGAAAGTACAGGCTGTCATCGCCTGATCATCCCTCAAGAAGAGCAAGAAGGGAAAAGATAATGCAGGAAGATGTTTTCGCTTGTTGTAAAGGTGCTTATTATTATTATTATTATTATTATTATTATTTTGATTAGAATTTACTTCTTTAAACACTGATGCAACAATGGCAGATACTGAAAAAAATAAACGAAGCTGCTTCTGTGTATGCCAGTGTTAAGCAGATAGTGACAAGAGAGGAGAATGGGAGGAGAGAGAGACATGACAACACTGCACTGGAACAGGATAGGCGTAGGATAGGGTGTAAGTGCTAAAGAGGATCTGGCCTCCCCTGTTTGCTCACTGTGTCAGGGAGAAAATTACTAACATCCCTACTACAAGTCTTCATTTGCTAAACAGATGCTGCTCAATGCCAAATGGGTCATTACACCAACTAAACTGTGTGCGAGTGTGCTTATGTGTGCATGCAGTGCATGTGTCTGTGTGTGTATGTGTGTGTGTTACAGTTGTCTGCTGCTTGTGTCATTTTGCAGAAAGTGTCTGCGTATGTATTATGAATTTGTATGTTACTGATGAGAACATATGGTGTTTCCATATGGAAATGTGATGGTTTATGAAGTCATAGTACAGAGTGACCGCTAGTCAGTGTGTTTCATCTGCTGTCTATATTAAACTTCACATCATAGATTGTTGTTTTCTTATTACTTTAGAGGATAATAGGATCTTAAATTTACCGTTAAATTCACCTTCGTTATCTGAGAATAACTGCGATCAGTTTTCTTTCTTATTCATCTTTTTTCATTTATGTCAGTGCAGATACAAAATTTTTTTTTCTGAGTGGTGACTGCTTTTGATCAGGAGAATAGTGCAACAAGTCTGCCATGCTGAAGTGCAACTACTACTTCTAACATTCTTCCACTAGGTGTTAGTGGAAGAATGTCCCAAGAAAAGGGACGCTATTGTGGAAAAAGTTAATGCAATACGAGGTAAGTCACGTTCACGTGAGGAAATAAAAAAAGAAAAAATGATGGCGTTATTTAAGGCAACAGACTGAAGAAAAGGTCACCGTTAATAAAGCTGCAGCGAGGAGATGGGCGGATGTCCGACAGAGGAAAAGCCTTTAACCCGACTGGGAGAAACAATACTGCAGTCACTCACGTGATGGGACTTCATGGAATATGATAAAGGAAAGCGACGTACAAGGTGACTGATAAGGCCATGCAAATGGAAATATGAACTTAATTCAAAAAATCAATATGATTCAGTTAATAAGCTGCTAATGCTCTGGTTTTCATATTGACAGGGACAAACTCAAACAAATTTATGATGCTGTCTTTGGAGACAGTGATGACCTTGATTGCCTTTCACAGCTCTTCAACAGCTCTGGGAGAACAGTATGTGCAAACTGCTACTGTAAGATAAACACTGTCTAACTTGCACGGATGAACTTGGGGCCAAATCTGCATATGGACACCCCGTATAGGTCACCAGTCAGTCAGAGGGCTAATACAGAGAGACAGACAACCAATCACATTAGGGTCACACTACCAATTTTAATCACCAGTTAACCTAATCCCATGTATTTCATTAGACCGTCGGAGAAAGCTAGGTACAGGTACAAAGGACTAACGAGGGAAAAAAACAACTTTATTTAATATATACTCTATTTTTGATGTTTCCATATTGTTTCTAATTAGGATTAAGTAATTCTTATGACTCAGTTGTCAGCTGCAAACATTTTGACGCTGCTGGTGATCGAGCTGTTTCATCAGCCTCTTATTTTCCTGAAACAAGTCGTCAGTTATGAAGCTACAGTCATGTGGACATCACAAATAAGGATGCACGTCATCCTAAAAATGTGAGAAACATGCTGTGTAACTAGGAGTCTTACGCCCTGCAATGTAAATGTTAAAAAAAAAATATGTATATGGTTTATATTTATGAAACATGAAATGCACAGTGCCGCTCCATTACCTATTTGATGTATAGTTTTTTTTCAATTCCTTGTTCTTAAAAGAAGAATAGAAAGAGAACAGGATAGAGAAGGTTAAACATGTGCATTTGAAATCTTGTAAATACAGCTGCATGTGTCTTTCATTAAATCGTTTATTTTTTTCTGCATTATTTCTGGAGTTGGGAAGAAAACAGACAGAACATTACAAAGCTAACTTCTGGCAGATTATATCTAAAACAGGTTTGTGACTGATGAGATCACTCCCCTTGTTATTGAAGGTAATTTCCTGATGCCAGTTTTAAATTTTAATTTCTGGGATCAGGTTAAACTCATTTGACTGTTTTGTCAGCTCAGACATTTCTTTATCATTTCACAGCTTTGTGACGTGCTCACACCCGCAGGACCAGAACAGACTTTTAATGAGAAAGTGAACATTTCATTTTGCTAACCCTAACCCTCATTAACTCCTATTATGTGCTACCCTTAAGGAGAAAACAGATTTGTTACCAACCTGAAATAAAGTCATTTCTTCAATTTCAAAACCTGCTCATTTTTTTTTTTTTTTTTTTTTATTTGATTTTTTTTTTTTTAGCCCTCGAGTTGATGCTCTTAAACTAAAGTTCAAGATAAGAAAGTTCAGGCCTAGAAATTAAATTCTTAATAACAGGTATTCTTGTCAAAGCCATAATCATAAACAGGAGTGCTGTTATAGGACATAATGGATAGAAAGGATATAAACATGAAGAAGGAAACATAATGACAAATATTCCATGAAGGTTCTTGAAGTATCTTGAAATAGTTTGTGGCCAGTGTGCACTCGGGAATAAAAGCACAGTTCTGGCCAAATGTCAAATTGATACATTTGTATATATCTTAATAGAGATTTATGTCCTTGTCAGGGACCAAGCAGTAAAGCATAAAGGACACAGGTGGTTTTAATTCAAAACGGGTTTTATTGACCCAAAAATATGAAAATATATTTAACAAAGCCAAAACTTAAACAGGCAGACCAATAAAAGAGGTCAACTCAATAGACTAAACTCAAGATAATAATTAACAAAACCTCAAACAAACATATGGTAAACTGACCTGCTGAAATGACACACAGGGGGACTTAAATACTGGTTTAGCTAAACCAAATGACACACACGGGGGAAAACAAGATGGCTGCCATATAACCAACTAATACAAAACATTTAAACAAACATGAAACACCCCCCAGGCAATGAAGCATGTGGTGCAATCCAATTAGGCTGTCAGTAGTACTTTAGGTCTCCCAGCCCTTTGCCATACCTTTTGCCAGACAGGAGTAGACACCAACCCCCAGGTAACTCAAACAAAGAAGGATGTATTAATATAACATAAAACAGAACTTTGACCTTGCAAGGTTAATATGTGTGCACGCCATATAAACATTGGAAGGTGTGATGGAAAAATGAATACATTTAATAAAGAAACGATATTGAACAATAAATAGAATATTTTAAAGTAGTGACTGTAAATTAAACTAAAGTGAATCAACGGGTGGTGAGGTGTGGAGCTTACCATGTGTGGCATGCCATCACACACCTCCCCTCTTCAGAGCTCTCGCTGGAACAGCGAGAGCGATAGTCAGCAGTAAGGTTCTCCTTGCCTGGTACGTGGTGGACAGTGAATCGGAATGGCTGTAAGGCCAGGTACCAGCGGGTAATTCGCCCATTTGTGTCCTTCATCTGCTCAAGCCACTGTAGTGCTTTGTGATCAGTTTCCAAGGTGAAGTCTCTTCCCAGTAGATAGTAGCGGAAGGAGTCCAGGGCCCACTTGATCGCTAAGGTCTCCTTCTCTACTGTGGAATACCGAACTTCCCGTGGAAACAGTTTCCGGCTGATGTAAGCCACTGGATGGCGGCCTTCCATGGTTTCCTGAAGGAGGACAGCTCCCAGGCCCCGATCTGAAGCATCAGTCTGTAATATGAACGGTTCATCAAAGTTGGGACTGTACAAAACCGGTTGCTTACTTAGTGACTGTTGTATGTCATGAAATGCTGCCACTGCCTCCTCTGTCCACTGGATGTAATTGGGGGAACGTGATCCCGTCAGGTCTGTGAGCAGAGCTGCCCTGTTGGAGAACTGAGGGATGAAACGACGGTAGAAACCTGCCATGCCCAAAAAGGATCTCAGCTGCTTCCTTGTTTGGGGCAGGGGGGATGATTCCATGGCCTCGATTTTGCTGACTTGTGGCCTGATAACCCCCTTGCCGATGACATGGCCCAGGTATTCTGTCTCAGCAGCGGCGAAAACACACTTTGACGGATTCACCGTCAACCCAGCTGAGTGCAGGTGGTCCAGAACAGTTCGCAGGTGGTCCACATGCTCCTCCCAGGTGTTGCTGTGGATAACAATATCATCCAAGTAAGCAGCAGCAAAGTCAGAGCAGTCATGCAATACCTGATCCATCAGCCGTTGGAAAGTTGCTGGAGCTCCATGTAGTCCAAATGGCAAGACTGTAAATTGGAAAAGCCCCCATGGTGTTCTGAATGCTGTGAACTCTCTGGACCGTTGAGTGAGTGGGACCTGCCAATAACCCTTACACAGATCTATTGTGGTCAGGTACCTTGCTTTTCCCAGACGTTCAAGTAGATCATCAATTCTTGGTGTCGGGTAGGAGTCAAACATGGATATGGAGTTCAGGTACCTGAAATCAATGCAGAACCTCATACTCTCATCCTTTTTGGGTACCAAGACCACAGGGTTGCACCATTCACTCTTAGATCTTTCAATGATCCCTAGAGATGGCATCAAATAGATTTCCTTCTTCAATGAAGGCAGCAGACATTCTGGGATCCTGTAACTTAATCGTCTCACAGAGGCACCTTCTCGTACCACAATATCATGTTCGACAATGTCAGTTCTCCCTGGATTCTCTTGAAAGACTGCTGATTTACACATTTCTCTCACCTGCTGCTGCTTGTCCTCTGGGAGATGGCTGAGATCATAATCTAGAGAGCCAGCAGGTGGTAGATATTGCTCATCTGCTTCATCTTCTTCAGGCACTCGCCGTATGAGCATTGCATCCGCCTTGTGTTCAATACGCTCCACCCACTCCTTCAGAAGGTTTATATGCAAGACCTTGCTGGAGCGCAACTGCCCTGGGGTAGACACCTCATATGTGGTGGGTCCCAGCTTCCTCATGACTTCAAATGGCCCCTGCCACTTTGCCAACAATTTGTTGTTGTCACTGGGGAGGAGCACGAGCACCTTTTGTCCTGGCTCAAACGCACGCTGACGAGCAGATTTATCATACCAAGACTTCTGCTGCTGCTGGGCCTCCACCATATGTGATTGAGCAAGTTCACTCATCCCTCCTCCGCCTTGTCTCCCTCCCAGATCTCCTTTAACAGAGTTAGAGGGCCGCGAACCTCATAACCATACACCAGCTCAAAAGGTGAAAAACCTGTGGAGGCTTGGGGGACTTCTCTATAAGCAAAGAGTAGATATGGCAGCCATTGATCCCAATCGTTACCACTGTCGTTGACAAACTTCCTGAGCATCTGTTTCAATGTCTGGTTAAACCGTTCTGTCAGCCCATCAGTTTGAGGGTGGTATGGTGAAGTTCTCAGACTCCGGATACCCAACAACTGATAAACTTGCTTTAACAGAGTAGACATGAAGTTAGTGCCTTGATCAGTTAGTATTTCTCGTGGAAACCCAACTCTTGCAAAGAACTGCACTAAACAAAATGCAATGGGCTTGGCCTTTATAGATTTTAAAGGGAACACCTCAGGATATTTTGTGGCATAATCTGTTACAACAAGCATGTAACGATTTCCTGCTTTGCTCCTCTCAACAGGCCCTACAATATCCATTCCAAGACACTCAAAAGGAGTGCCGATGACATGGAGAGGTTGGAGTGGAGCTCTATGGGGGATTTTAGCAGATGTTATCTGACACTGTGGGCAACTTTTACAAAACTGAGCCACATCTTTGCTAAGACCAGGCCAGTAGAAATGATGTTTGATGCGAGCCAGCCCACGGAATAGAATGCCCTAAGGTGAGAATGGCGTTTCTAACCTTCTGGGGAACCACCAGCTGCAGCACCGACCCCTGCTGATGATAGAGAATGTCATTTTGCAAGATGTACTCACTGTTAAGAACCTGCTCCACTCCAGGTTCCTTTTCTTTGGCCTTCCGGAAAAGAGATATTAAAGATTGATCAGATTTTTGGAGTTCAGCAATTTCAGTTGGAATATTAAACCCTAGGGGTGACTGTGTTGGCTCAGTGTCTGTTAGTGTATCCACAGGTGAAAATTTGAATTTCTCCTGCCTTCTTTGTCTGCGGGTCTTCCGTGGCTTCACCACAGTTGTCTCAAACTCCTCATTAAAAAAAGGCAGGGCACTCAGGGTCTCAGAGTGGGTACTGACTTGCTTAGCCTGAGCTCTGGTAACAGCTATTGCACTCCTCAGTCTGCTCAGACTCCAACAAATCAAAAAGCACAGGAAGGTCACGCCCTAACACGGCAGAGTAAGGCAAACTGTTCACAACACCCACATTCAGCAGATACATCTGGTCCTGAACTTTAATGTAGATGTCAGCTGTCGGATATCTTTTCTCATCTCCATGGACACAACAGATTGAAATTGTATCACTGGTGCGAACAATATTAGGTGGGGCAAAATCTGAGTGAATAAGAGACCGAGAACTGCCAGAGTCAAGAAGGGCATTGAGTAGAAGCCCATTCACTTCAATCTGACTCATTTTGATGGATTTGTCACTCCCCTGCTCAGGATCAGCATTAGAACGAGGGGCAAAGCACATTTGCACCATTTTAGCAGAATTTCTTGGGCACATAGGTTTTGTATGGCCCTCTAATCCACAAAGATAACAAATGAGCTTCTTACCAGAGGCCTTTGGTGGTCTAGTGGTAGACTGAGAGCTCTTACTGGTGCTTGTATTTGCTGAATCCAGATGGTTTTGCTGAGGTCTCTTCCGGGTGTCCCTCAATGCCTTCCATGCATTATGGCTCCATGCTTGCCCCTTCTTTCTGGCAGCAACAAAAACATCAGCTAACCGAGCCGCTTCCATTGGTGAACCAGGGTTGTGTTCTCTGATCCAAACCTGAAGCTCAGGAGATAACATTCTGAGAAACTGCTCCAAGATTATAGTTTCACCAATGTCATGAATAGTTTTACCCTTTGGCTGGATCCATTTCCCATAAAGCTCCTTCAGTCTCGCATATAGCTCACGAGGGCTTTCATCTGGTTGAACGTCCAGGGATCTGAATCTTTGCCTATATGTTTCAGGGTTAATGTCATATTTTGACAGAATAGCTGATTTCACTTTATCATAGTCTAATGAATCAATGTCCATGTGAACATAGGCACCTCTAGCTTTACCAGTAAGCAAGGGTATCAAATGAAAAACCCAATCTGACTTCTGCCATCGATAAGCTGTAGCCATACGTTCAAATGTAATCAGGAAATGTTCAATATAATCAGCTTCAGTTAATCTTTCCAATCTGCCCTCTATTTGTAGGGGAAACTGAAATGCTGGTGAAATGGCTGGATTGGAATTAGTCATAACTGGTTCAGCCTGGGCCTGCTGAACAGAGGAAGAAGGATGAATATCAAACTCTAATGATTCAGAGCGAGCTTCTGCAGAATCTGATGGTGATGTTCTGACTTGGATTTCTGACTGCAGGGCCCTATTTCAGGAAGCCGGTTTAGTGCAAACTCTGAGTAAGTATACCCTGAGTTAACGAAAACTCTGGGTTTTCGGTTTCACAAAGCGAGTTTAGATTAATTCTGAGTGAGTTACTATGACGACACACTCCGTGAAGCTAACCTGCCCCCTAGCAGGTTTACTTCAACTAACCCTGACGTTCTCCGCCTCTTTGTCAGAAACCTGACTGTAGGAAGTGTCAGACATGGCGTGCCCCTTCCTTGAAGAGCCAGTAGATGTTGAAGCCCAAATTCTCCGCAGAGCTCTCCGCCGGGAGAGAGTGATTAGAGCGCGTTTGGACATTTTATCATTTCCTGATGGTTTTCTGTGTGAACGTTACCGTTTTTCAGCACAATCTATAATTTATTTGAATAACATCCTCAGGCCTAATATTGCTCATGTGACACATCGCGGACATCCTCTCAGTTCTGTACATATTATTTGTATTGCACTTCGGTTTTTTGCAAACGGGAGCTTTCTGTATAATATTGGTGACACTGAGCACGTTTCCAAGGCTACCGTCTGTCGGGCAGTCAGGAATGTTACAGTTGCACTGAAACGTCTCCTGTACTCGTTTGTGGTGTTCCCCGGTCATAGACCCACAAGATTTATCAAAGAGGGATGCCACAAAATTGCAGGTATCAGGATGAACAAAACTTAATTCATGATGTGGTGATACTTGAACTACTACTTAAATTTTACATTTATTCTCACGGTTCCCAGGCGTGATTGGCTGTACAGATGGCACTCACATTCCAATCATTGCTCCTTCAGTAAATGAAGGAGACTATGTGAACAGGAAGTCTTTCCACAGCATTAATGTACAGGTACATAGTTCCCTGTAGCATTTCAAACTAACAAATTATTTCATTATAGTAATGGATGCTAATTTGTGTTCTCTGCACTGTGAAGATCATATGTGATGCTGCCAACATTCCAAATGTGGAAGCCAAGTGGCCAGGCTCTGTGAGTGGTGGTGGTAGAGGACCCCCACCTGTTTTTCAGGCCTCCGCTTTTTTTCTGTTGGCTATAACAGGTCACATTTGAGAATACAGAGTAAGCAAATATGTACTTGTAATGTGCTCAGATAATTCCAATTAGTGCTTACAGAAAGAAAATTAATGTAGCCTCTAACTGCAATTGATTTACATCGGACAAACAGACCAAGCACTATGGCTCATAATACAATTACACCTTACCTGTTTGGACTATATTTTTATATTTCATTTTTACTTGCTGCCAGGAACGTTTGGGGCCTGTTGGGTTGCACCTGCGCTCACATCACGTCACAAAATAAAATGTATGAAATAAAAAATAAAATAAAATAACGTGTTGAATGGGTGGAAATCCCTAGATCAATGTTTAAATTAACACTCACGCATTGACTCTGTCGGCTATGTTTTGCCATGCATGCTCCCTTTCTTTTGCAGCTGAGGCTGTGTTACTTTTTTTCCGCAAAATTTGCATGTTATCGGCATATGCTGCCATCAGAATTTCGGCCTCAAGCGCTGTAAAATACATTGACCGCGCCTTCTTTCCCTCAGTCTCCATGGTGACTCGCTTAATCTGTGCTCCACTAATCAGGGCTTTATGTATCCTCGTGCGCGCGTTTAACTTGGGGTTAAAGCAACTCCGCGTTGACTGAACTACTTGTTATCAGCCTTTCTGAAACCGAATATTCCGAGTTGGACAGTTCGGGGTTACTCAACCCTGAGTATCGTTTTTCAATCTGAGTTTTCTAAACCGGCTTCCTGAAATAGGGCCCAGAAGTCTAAACTGATGTTGAAAGGCTTTAAATCGCTGTTCTTGTCGTGCATTTAACTCACTCTGTTTTGCATCCCGGATGTCCTGTTGTTCCATGTGAGCATGTAGCATATTGACTAGATCAGACAAAGTAGGCTCCTTTTCCACTCTCTCCACAACTTCAGTGACTCCTGAGGCTCCATTTTCCTCCTCTTCGCAGGTTTGCTGAGCAGATCCCTTTTTCTTTTCATTCTTGCCACCACGATGCATTCTTCTTCCTCATGGGGAAAAACAGAAGAAGGAAAAAAGAGAAAAAAAAAACCTGTGTCCAATACTGGATGATCCCACTGCTGCCACCAATTGTCAGGGACCAAGCAGTAAAGCATAAAGGACACAGGTGGTTTTAATTCAAAACGGGTTTTATTGACCCAAAAATATGAAAATATATTTAACAAAGCCAAAACTTAAACAGGCAGACCAATAAAAGAGGTCAACTCAATAGACTAAACTCAAGATAATAATTACCAAAACCTCAAACAAACATATGGTAAACTGACCTGCTGAAATGACACACAGGGGGACTTAAATACTGGTTTAGCTAAACCAAATGACACACACGGGGGAAAACAAGATGGCTGCCATATAACCAACTAATACAAAACATTTAAACAAACATGAAACACCCCCCAGGCAATGAAGCATGTGGTGCAATCCAATTAGGCTGTCAGTAGTACTTTAGGTCTCCCAGCCCTTTGCCATACCTTTTGCCAGACAGGAGTAGACACCAACCCCCAGGTAACTCAAACAAAGAAAGATGTATTAATATAACATAAAACAGAACTTTGACCTTGCAAGGTTAATATGTGTGCACGCCATATAAACATTGGAAGGTGTGATGGAAAAATGAATACATTTAATAAAGAAACGATATTGAACAATAAATAGAATATTTTAAAGTAGTGACTGTAAATTAAACTAAAGTGAATCAACGGGTGGTGAGGTGTGGAGCTTACCATGTGTGGCATGCCATCACAGTCCTGTAACTTATTCGGTACTTTAATGCTACTAAATAGGAACAGAAGCTATACTAATACAGGTATGCTGTATATCTGTACTCAGTGCACCGATACAGAAACTTTACACTTCATATAAATCTTGTGTAAATCACAGCATAATGTCCACAAACCCACTCACACACATGATGGAATAAAGGAAAACCAAGTGTACTAACATACAGGCATGGATCACATACCGTACATATTGACCTGCAGCAAGGCGCAGCTACAACACACACCTACACAAAGGCATTTACAAGATGAAGATGCATACACAAAATCATTAAGCCAGGCATGCACAGGGACCACTGTGGTCTTGGAGGCTCCATGCTGAATGTGATGTTATTAGAAGTGGCTTAATGGTGCCATATTGTGTCCCTTCGCAGCCACTCACACACACATGTGCATGCACACACACAGACTCAAGACACAGACCATACACTTTCCTGTGACCACGAGCGTACTCATACATTCAGTGACGTCGATGTCTTTCTGCTCGCTTTTTTTCATATATTTCCCAATAGATATACATGTTCATAAGCATCATGACGTAAACTGTACTCCCATCACAGTTTTTACATTTTAATTTGCTGCTCCTGGTTACTTTAGCTCTAAGAAGTTTTAAAAAATGTTGTAAAAAAATCTACATTTTTATGAATATATTTTTAATATTGCATGCAGTTTTGTAACAACATGGAATAAACGATCATGTATAATGTGAAACAGTAGACTTTTCATTTTGTCATCCCATACAGATGGTCATATTGCCCAGAGTCCTAATGACCCTATTTATTTAGTTAAGTTGGTGGTTGAAAATCAGTGTATATGTCTAGAATGACTGTATGATACAGTCAGGTCTCTGTCAATTAAAACCAAATGAATGAACTAGCAGAACTACAAAGTAACACAGTAGAGAACTCTGACTAGGTCAGCTCTGTGACTTAGTATCTAACTAGCGGATAGTTGGCTGACTTGTTGACAAGACTACGAGTCTTAAGTTACCGGTTCATGTGACGATGACTCAAGGTGACCAAATGACTGGAGAACAAGGTCACTAGTTGGGTAATTTCTATACATTCATGTATCCATCCTCTTCCACTTATCCTTATCAGGGTGGTGGGGGGCTGGAGCTTATCTCAGCTCCCGTAGGGCAAGAGTTTCACCCTAAAACAGGGGCTAACACAGAATAAGCACCGATGAGGAACCGGGAGCAAACCCACTCAAACAGGAGAGAACATGCATGTGAACTCCACACGGGAAGGTCAGACTTTGATTTCTTGCAAGTAAACAGTCTGAGTCGATTGTAAATGAACGATTCCTCCAATGCAATCTAAAAGCCAGTGGCTATGACAATGATTTAGCTTGTATTAGCATGTTTTTCAATTTTATTTGCATTTATAATCATGTTCCTCAGCACAAAGAACAGAAAGGATTCTATCTATTATCTGTATATCCAGGCTACACTGCAAGCCTAGAAATAAAATGAGCAAGAGAGTCATGTGATTGCGAGCAGCAGCCAAGCAAGGAACTCCAACGCTTGCTCAGTTACAGCTGCCTCCGTGAAAATTGCAGCATTAAAACAACCAACAAATCTATAAGGCACGTGAGAGGGCAGCGTGTGACTGCTTCCAAAAACTGTTGCAATTAAGCCGCAAAATGCATGAAATCATGAAAATGATTATACTTGTGATTTTCAAATACATGTTTGTGCATAAAGAAAGCAAAAGTAAGCAGTGAGAGTGGCATTGAGATGCTGCTGAGACATGCTGAAGCATTCTCGAGCTTGGATCATTAGACACAGCGAGAGTACAGGCCGGTAGGGGAGGGTGGACGGTCATGTTTGGGCACGGTTACAGCAGCAATGCCCAGTGTGAATACACCCAAAGACACGTGAGCCTGGATGACAGAATGGCTGTCTCAGTAACTGCCTGGCCTTTGCTTCAGGTAAATAGCTGATGTTAAAATGGCTACAACAACAACAACAACAATCTTTATTTATAGAGCACATTTAAAAGCCTTGGGCATACCAAAGTGCTTTACATAAAACAATAAAAGGTTCAAACATTGATAACGGATAAAAAAAAAAAAAGGAGTTATGTTCATAGATAAAAGCTACCAATAAGAATGACTACAGCACATGGGTAATAGCAAGATAAAAGCTGTACCACCATAATAAAAAACACCAATAGAAAGATAGGAGGGAATTAATACAAGAGGTCAATAGGTCACAGCAACCAAACAAACAAACAAACAAAACAGCAATTAAAAGGTGGAGAAGGCAAGTTTAAAAAGATATGTTTTAAGCTGTGATTTAAAAGAATGAATAGAATCAGATGCCCGGATGCCAATCGGGAGATTGTTCCAAAGCACAGGTGCAACAAGAGCAAACGATCGATCACCTCTAGTCTTAAGTCGAGATCTGGGCTGAGCCAGCAGTAACTGTGACGATGACCTTAAAGCCCTGGCAGGAGCATAAGGGTTTAAAAGGTCCTTAAGGTAGCTGGGTGCAGTGTTGTTAGTAATTTTAAAAGTAAACAACAAAATTTTAAATTGAATACGATATTTGACAGGCAACCAGTGCAGATCGGCAAGGACAGGAGTAATGTGGGCAAACTTGCTGGTTTTAGTTAGAATGCGAGCTGCAGCATTCTGAACTGTCTGTAATCTCTGTAAAAGGGAAGAGTGGAGACCACAATAAAGTGAATTACAATAGTCTAGCCTCGACGTTACAAAGGCGTGGATGAGCTTTTCGAGATCTTTATGCGGGATATAGCGCCTAGCCTTAGAGATAAGACGAAGCTGGTAAAAACTAGATCTGACAACAGCAGACACTTGTTTGTCAAATGAAAAGGAGCTGTCAAATAAGACACCCAGATTCCTGACAGTATCAGAGAGAGAACAACTAAGAAAACCAAAGGCATCCCGGAGTTTGGCACGAAGGGCATTACTACCAAAAATCATAATCTCGGTTTTCTTCTCATTAAGGATAAGAGAATTCGACAACAACCACTTCTTGGCCTCAGACATGCATTCTCGGAGGCTATTCAGAGACAGAGCAAGATCGTCGTTTAGCTCAAAATTGAGCTGGATATCATCTGCATAATAGTGATAAGCAATATGGTATTTCTCAAAGATGGCACTTAAAGGAAGCAAGTATAATGAGAAAAGGGTAGGGCCCAGCACAGATCCCTGGGGGACACCACAGCAAACAGGTACAGCCGAGGAAGAGGATGTAGCCAGATGTACCGTAGAGAGCCGATTGGAGAGATAGGATTTAAACCAATCCAGGGCAGCGCCCTTGATGCCTACAGTGTGCTCAAGTCTCACTAATAAGATATTATGGTCAACCATGTCAAATGCCGATGATAGATCCAAAAGCACTAAGACTGAGGGGCGTCCGTTGTCAGCCATTAGTAGGAGATCATTGAAAACACGAAGCAATGCTGATTCTGTGCTGTGATGTTGTTTGAAGGCCGATTGAAATTTATCATTTATATTATTCTCATCAAGGTAGGTCTGCAGTTGGAGCAGAACCACCTTCTCAAGTATTTTAGCCAGAAAGGGAAGCTTAGAAATTGGCCTAAAATTGGCAAAATCACTAAGCTCAAGGTTCCTTTTTTTTAGAAGGCTACTACTCCAGGTGACTCTGTCTGAGTAGATTAACTTGATGCTAATAAGACAACCTAACGTCAAAAAAGGGAATGATGAAATCTGATGATTGGAACAACACTGCAAGGAGTGACTCACCATCTCGGTGTGTGTGTGTGTGTGTGTACTTGTGTTTACGTGTGCATCCAGTTTGGTCTATAGTGAAATAATTGTAAACTTGTTCCTGTAATCTGTACTGACTAGCAATCAAGTGACTAATGCTGTGGTGAATGCTGAGAAATAGCCATTGATTTGTGCCCCCCCCCACCCCCAGCGTGGGTCTAACTATGTCCCAGTCTCTGGCCTTGTAGGTCTTTTCTCCACTCCCTCTCTTCCATTTCTCTCCCTCCATATCTCTGTGTCCTTTTTGCGTTACCTCCCATACGCACAAATCCTTTTTCTTTCGTTTTTCTGATGCTCTGCCTCCTCGTCTGTCTTTCACCACCCCTCACAGAGCCATGAGCATTTTAAGGAAAAATCCATTTCTCTTTACCCAGATTATCACATTGCTCCTCTTAGTAATAGAACCAGCCTGCCTAGTCAATAGGATTGTATTGGAATACAATACCCTGCTGAATGGAGCAGGGGTGGATCACGGATAGCCACTAAAACTGTCTCGGTGTTGTCCTGTGCAGTAAAAGAAACATTCCTCAATTTTCTTTAAACAAAGTCTCAATAGAAAGTAATTACTTTCCAAAGGCAAGTTTCCCTGATTTTCTTGCCTGTTTAAGCTTTTACCTTCTCTTCAATTAGCCTGAAATGTGTGGCCCTGCTATAGAAGCCATATTATTTTGCATGCATTGTTTTCCTAAAACACAAATCTGAGTTTTAATAATAGCTCTGTGACAAGTTAAAGCGCTCGTGTTCCAAGTGAAACTGCAGTAGAAATAGTAAAAGTCAGCCATGAGTTTTACAACAAAGTCATAGCTGTTTCTGCAATTGGCTGCTTGACTGGACAAGTTTTTTTTTTCACACCTATTTTGCTAAATGCAGTGTTTATTACACAACAAATCTTTGCTCGCCTCTCGGCGGTGGTAAACCCGTTAGCCAGGGGACTGTTGTTTTTCTTTTTAGCTGATTTTCTTCACATTTTTAGACTTTTGTCCTTCTTGCAAGGAGATGGAGAGAATGTTTAGTTGTTTTGTGCTCGCTGGCGACTTCTATCCTTAGTTTATGTCAGCCATGGTGTGTCTGTACCCCAGATGTTGGGAAACAAGTAGCTGAAAATCATCTAGGGGAGACACCGACTGGGGTACAGAGCACAAAAAATGTGGCATCTGTCTGCCTGGTTTTGCCACAGATGGTGTGTGTGTGTGTGTGTGTGTGTGTGTGTGTGTGTGTGTGTGTGTGTGTGTCCTACCCTGGACTTCCGACCAGCTCGGCAGCTGCTGATTACACCGACAGAAAAATCTCTCTGTTTCTTCTCCCATCAATACTCACCTTCTTTCTTTTTATTTGACTTTCTCTCTGTCAGAGCTCGTTCTTCTCCTTCCTCTATTTCATTATTTTACCCTCATCACTCTTTTCCATTATCCCTCCAACTTTTTTCTGTCTTTGTCCTTTCGACATTCCTGTATAATACCTACAGCTTCTTTCTCCGTGTGTCTTTTCTTCTCTCTTTTTCATTCAGCGGTAGATATCAGCACTATTTGGAATGGAAGCACACCTCTTTCTGTCCACCTCTAAACACGCCTTCGGCTCCATTTACTATTTGTACTCTTTTTTTTTGGACATCATTCCCTCCCATTACTCCCATTTGTTTCGGCTTTTTCTCTGAACCTTTAGGTCCATTTTGTTGCTATCTGCAGAAATTAAAAATGCATGCAGGGGAATTTTCAGGCACAAGAGTGAAAGTGCACATGACCAAAAACAAACCACTCATTGCTTTCCTGCTGCTCCTCTTCCTGTGTCTGTCAGGCTGTAGTTTTCTTACCTTCTCTCACGCCATCCCCTCCTTTGTCGATCTGATATGTGACATCATATTTAGAATCAAACTATAATGTGATATTTAAAAATCCCCATATACCAGTTTCTTTTCCTAAATGTTGCCAATACAAACACAGGCAGTAGAACTTTAAGCAAAGTTTTAAAGATAAAAGACATTTTATGAAATTTTGACCTTATTTGACCTTGAAGGAGAGGTTAGAGGTCAAATCCCACATGTATTGTAAATCTTAATACGGTACTTTCTACATGTTGAAAACACACATGTAGGATCATAGCTTCAAAGTTCTTTTTTGTTTAAAGTCAGAATGACACCCAGACTAAACGCTACCAGAACCTCCTTAGGGCAGGTAATTGAATAGAGGGTGTGTCTTGATGCATTCTTGATCATCCAGGTAAGGAAATCCCAGAAAGCTGATTCTGTTCAATAGATAACACTGTGGCTATTTTGGAGCCAGAGGTGATCATATTTGGCTGACAGGGTGGCTTTGTGTGGCCATCACAGACATACAGATCCCTGCTGATTAGAGTTAACATATGAATAAAATGATAAAAGTGTAATCACTGAATAAAATGGAGCATAGACTTCTTGGACAGGCTTTTAGTACAAATAATCAAACATCAGCTCATAATAATTGACAGATAATTGCCTAAAAATGTTTAATAGGACATCAACACTATAAACACTATCTAGCAAAAATCCTACAGCTGCAGGAGCCTGACACTCAAAGAGGCCAAATATTGAAAATGGTAAAAATAATAATAATGATATTAATAGTCTGAATTAATTAGATCTTTATTGACTCTGACTCCTTAACTAAATGTTTTCAGCTTTTGCTTTCTGTCTAACAGCAGTCTAAGCTCATCGTTCACATGAGATAAGAAGCCTGGAACTTTGAGACAAAGCCTAATTAATGTTCACAACCTGCAGCTGGAAGCAGCATGAGATACAAAACACTGATTAAATATGTATATTACACTAAGGCCACAGTGAAGACAAATCAAAGAGTTTATTTTACCTCTGGCTTTTTTAGAAAACAGAAAATAACTATTTTACAGGGAGGGGTGAAAACTAAATGCTCCTTTTCTGCTCAGAGCTACAACTTCAATGCTGACTACTATGGATGCTACAGGCCTTTGTAATGTTTGACTTACAGTAAATGCAAATACCATCAGTCTTAGAGGTTTAAGTGACACATTAAGCTGTTTATTGAGAAACAATCAGAGTAGTAAAGAGTGAACTGAATCTCACACTCACTGCTGACCTATAGCTTAAAATAGCAGCTAAGAAACATGTCAAAAACACTAGTTTCCTCAGAGTTCCCTCATGTTACCCCCCATTTCCAAAGGCTATGTCTTTACAGGGAATATGTATACTCATTCTGCTCGATGTTCCCATGAACTCATCATGACCTTCAATTTAAGACTACAGAAGTAGTAGGAACTTATATCCTACTTATATGTATCCCATGCCCCTACAATCAGATATGATAGATCACTATCTGTAGATGCTGGATTATGTCCAGTGAGATGCTGCCATGTTATCCCTATAATGTTGTTTTGTTTAAACCCAGTATTCTTTTTTAGCTCTACTTTGGTCTCCACCATCTCCTCTAGCTTTATATCGGCTAAATCCTTTACTGCATTAACCAGCTAGTTGCTAACTTCACCTGCTCTTATGTGTTTAGTGCGTAGAATTGGGCTTTAAAAAACCCTTTAAAATGGCTGCATTCTAAGACAACCAAAACAGCACCATTCAGGTCCGTGAAAGCCCAAAAATTTGGCTAAAATGATTCAGTTCATCTCATTGAGAGAAATGGATTATCGCTCATCCAAGTGACTTCTTTAGTATCAGTAGACCTCAGATTCGTGAAAACGACCAGTGGCATTGCATAACAACAGGCTACTTAGCTGACAGCAACCTGCAGTCAGCTAAGACTGACAAAGTTTCTCCCACTGAAAATATTACATCCAGAAGAACTGAATTAACTTTCTGGGATTTCTGGGAATTATTGAACACGCATCAGGACACTTTGTATATTTTAGTCGACTGCTGTCAGACGGGACCGTAGCAACACATTTTAATTTACATACATGTATTTGTCTTCACAATGTTTTTCACCAATGTAATGAAGAAATGACAGGTGTTAGAGGAGATTCTTTTAAAGGCTGTTGTAAATCAGGTCATATTAAGTAAACAAAATAGAAGAAGAGTTGAGACACATTAGCTCCAGAGATTTTGTACTAGCACTCAAAACTTCCAGCCTCCAAATGGTTTTGTCATCTGTCACCAATTTTTTTTTATCATAGTGTCATGTTGAGGCTATATTCAGGATCTGTAGCTCAATCTTGGATATCACATTAACCCAAAGTCTAGGTGCAGTTGCCTCTTATACACTGTTATGCATCAAATACACACTGAGCCCTATCCTCATCTTTTCTGAATCCAGATGAAGAAGCGATTTGCCAACTGCTTCTCAGATAGAACCTCAGAATAAGGAGGTGAGAGTGAGGAGGAGGCGTGATATGCAGGCAGAGTCTTCTCTCTGTTCTTTCACCCTTGTGGGGGGAGAAGGGGGGGGGGGGGGGTCCAATGTTCCGCTCTATTCTCCTCCTTTGACGCAACAGGAGTACGAAGAGAAATGAAGGGAAGGAGCAAGAGGAGGTGCCGTCTTGGCACACACTCACCCCCTCTCCTCTCATCTCCTCCTGGCAGACAAGCTATCTGACACTACTGATTACTCATCTCATTACAGTCTGCACTTAACCTCTAAGTGTATGTGTGTGTGTTTATGAATCACCTCGTAGCCACACTCGATTGTGTAAACATGCATCCACGACTGCTCCCGTGTGACCTTTTTTATACATTTGAACGTGGCCCCAGTCCACTAAACAGACTCCAGGAAATACTTGAGGATGCCGTTTGATCAAATAGCATTTGATCTGATACATGTGCGTTTAGTGTGTTCAAGCGTGTGCTTACCAGCTGTGTTCGGCATGTGTCATATGATCATGTCATGCTAGCAGGAATACCTCCAGGCTTATCAGTACTGTGAACTCAGCGGTACTTGTGTGTTTTTAGAGTTCATTTCTTTAGCATGGTGAGTTGAATGTCCTCAAGCTCTTGGCAGCAATAGTAAAAGAAACCCACTATCTGAATTTGGTGGGTAAACACCTCTGGGTCTTCTTGAGGAAACAGTGGAGTGTTTCCATGATAAAGGCTTAAGTCAGTCGGTTATGTTGTCTGTTCATATACAGGGAGTGCAGAATTATTAGGCAAGTTGTATTTTTGAGGAATAATTTTATTATTGAACAACAACCATGTTCTCAATGAACCCAAAAAACTCATTAATATCAAAGCTGAATGTTTTTGGAAGTAGCTTTTAATTTGTTTTTAGTTTTAGCTATTTTAGGGGGATATCTGTGTGTGCAGGTGACTATTACTGTGCATAATTATTAGGCAACTTAACAAAAAACAAATATATACCCATTTCAATTATTTATTTTTACCAGTGACACCAGTATAACATCTCCACATTCACAAATATACATTTCTGACATTCAAAAACAAAACAAAAACAAATCAGCGACCAATATAGCCACCTTTCTTTGCAAGGACACTCAAAAGCCTGCCATCCATGGATTCTGTCAGTGTTTTGATCTGTTCACCATCAACATTGCGTGCAGCAGCAACCACAGCCTCCCAGACACTGTTCAGAGAGGTGTACTGTTTTCCCTCCTTGTAAATCTCACATTTGATGATGGACCACAGGTTCTCAATGGGGTTCAGATCAGGTGAACAAGGAGGCCATGTCATTAGTTTTTCTTCTTTTATACCCTTTCTTGCCAGCCACGCTGTGGAGTACTTGGACGCGTGTGATGGAGCATTGTCCTGCATGAAAATCATGTTTTTCTTGAAGGATGCAGACTTCTTCCTGTACCACTGCTTGAAGAAGGTGTCTTCCAGAAACTGGCAGTAGGACAGAGTTGAGCTTGACTCCATCCTCAACCCGAAAAGGCCCCACAAGCTCATCTTTGATGATACCAGCCCAAACCAGTACTCCACCTCCACCTTGCTGGCGTCTGAGTCGGACTGGAGCTCTCTGCCCTTTACCAATCCAGCCACGGGCCCATCCATCTGGCCCATCAAGACTCACTCTCATTTCATCAGTCCATAAAACCTTAGAAAAACTAGTCTTAAGATATTTCTTGGCCCAGTCTTGACATTTCAGCTTGTGAGTCTTGTTCAGTGGTGGTCGTCTTTCAGCCTTTCTTACCTTGGCCATGTCTCTGAGTATTGCACACCTTGTGCTTTTGGGCACTCCAGTGATGTTGCAGCTCTGAAATATGGCCAAACTGGTGGCAAGTGGCATCTTGGCAGCTGCACGCTTGGCCTTTCTCAGTTCATGGGCAGTTATTTTGCGCCTTGGTTTTTCCACACGCTTCTTGCGACCCTGTTGACTATTTTGAATGAAAGGCTTGATTGTTCGATGATCACGCTTCAGAAGCTTTGCAATTTTGAGACTGCTGCATCCCTCTGCAAGATATCTCACTATTTTTGACTTTTCTGAGCCTGTCAAGTCCTTCTTTTGACCCATTTTGCCAAAGGAAAAGACGTTGCCTAATAATTATGCACACCTGATATAGGGTGTTGATGTCATTAGACCACACCCCTTCTCATTACAGAGATGCACATCACCTAATATGCTTAATTGGTAGTAGGCTTTCGAGCCTATACAGCTTGGAGTAAGACAACATGCATGAAGAGGATGATGTGGACAAAATACTCATTTGCCTAATAATTCTGCACTCCCTGTACACTGTGAAAAAGTCTTGAGCCACATCTTATGTCTTTATGTTTTGGTTTTAAGAAGTTAGACTTTGAAAGACCCTCTATGCCCAAGCAACTGTTTCTCAAAACTACTTTAAATAAACACTAGCAAGAAAGTCTGTCTTTGGACATTGGCTGCTTTTTCACTCGCTAGCAGTTTAGTCCTTGTACCCGACTGTTTTCAGAGGAATGTTTTGCTTCTTTCGTCAATTAATATTGATCTTTGAATCATCCCTAATAGCACACAGGTCTGGCCCGGATCTGGTGTCAAGCCGGCACTTCTGACTGACTGGTGTCATGGCAGAGTGTATGTCAACCAGATGTGGGCCAGGTCTGGCAATGACAGCACTGTCTGTTTTCCTATTTTAGTTAGAAGACCCAAATGCCACGTTGCAACACTATACTGCTATGGTAGCCAACGTTTCAAATGCAGGTTTGACAGGTTTGTGAGTGTACACTTTATCCAAAGCCTAGTGACGGTTTAATCATGTTTACCACTGTGGCTGTAGCTCAGGAGGTAGAGCAGGTCACCTACTGATCGGAAGATTAGCGATTCGATCCCTGGCTCCTCTAGTCTGCATGTCAAGAGTGTGAATGGGTATGAATGCAGTTAGGGAGCACTGTGAGTGATTTGGGAGAGTAGAAAAGCTCTTTATAAGAATCTGTCCAGTCACTGTCTGAACAGAGATTCGTCATGTTAGTTTTGCACTATTATGTTCCGGCACATGTTGTTATTACATGGCTTGATTAGGGTATACATTAGGCTGACATCTGGGGCCAGAGCTGAAACTATTCTGGGCCAGCACAGGACCAGCAGTGTATCTGCAACTGGCCTTGTGCTGGCCCATGTGTGGGCCACCTCTGGCAAACCAGATCTGGGCCAGAACAAGGCCGTCATTCTTTGCGATATGTGGGCCATGTGTAAGCACATTGTGTGGGCCAGATCCGGGCCATACCAATTTTGCTATGTGGGATTCAGCATGAAAATTAGCCAAGTAGTGTGGTTTTAAATGATCCCAAATACTGTTAATGCTGTAAAAGCATAACTGAATAGAAAAACACCAGTGAAATGCTATCAGCCATAGACAGAGCCCGAACCTCAACAGTGTGGGAGCACGATCAGATATCAACAGAGAATGGAAGAAAAGTCAGCCAACATCCAAAGAACAGCTTTGAATATCCTTCAAGAAGCCTGGAACACCAGAGAGTTCAGGCTGTGTGGAAAACTAAAAGTGATCATACTTAACGTTGACTTTTAAGCTTGTTAAAATTTTACTATCTCTGTTTTTACATCATAAACTGTATTTCCATTCCAAATTTATATTAACTACATTGGACTATAAATTATATAGCTTTGTATTAAATATTCTTATATATTTTTGTATACTCCAACTTTGTGGAAAACCCATGTTATCCCAGTGTGAACTGATTGTTTCAAAGAGCTTCTTATCATGTCTGTTGTTGTTTGCTCTTTTACATCCATCATTACTGTTCAAATAGATTGTGGTCAGTTTATTCTGATATTTGGGGAATTTTATTTGGTTTTCAAATAGTTCTTGATACTTCTTCTTGTTAGGTAAACTTAATTTGGTCCAAATGTCCAACTTAGGTGTTAGGAAAACAAGATTTTAATATCCAACCGCTGTGTCTGATATAATCCGGTAGCATTATATTTACTGTCCATCCACTGACATTCTTCTGTTCTGAAATCAATCTAATTTTGGATTAATACTTGGGACAAAGACTTTATGATCTATGCAGTGAGTATATGGTCACTTTATAGCTGTCAAAATAATAAAATAAGTATGCTTGCAACATTATGAATGGTGGTTATGTAAACTTTGAAAAACAAGCCACAACCATGTCCCTGTATGAATTGAAGGTCCACTTCAATTCGTTAACAGAAGTGACTCCTCTCCTGCTATCACCCTACTGTAAATGAGACGTTTTCTATGTTTTGGGTAACACCGCCCAGTCAAATTACTAAACCCAAAAGAAAAACAATATTCTGTCGACCTGGTTGCACAAATGCTCTGTATGTGGACATGATATTTTGTCCTTCAGCTGAACTAGAATCTCGCCATCCCTCTCATCGTCAGCCAGAAGGTCACTTTCTACCTGCAGCCAGACAACATAATAATCTGAATCTGACATAGAAGCCTTGTGTGTGGATTTCTGAGTTTGTGTCTCTTTTGCACTACTTGTATGTTTGCATTTGTGTGCGCAGCTCGCAAAATTCAATTCAGGGAACCTAGATGGCCTGAATCTTGTTCAAACCAAATGTGAGTTTCCTCTTAGCCTTCGGTAGTAGATACCTCGGATTTGGCACTGGGAGCAGAAGCTAGTCTTTTTTGGCTCTAGCTGTCATTACAATGTTCCCTGATCCCCCCTAAATCCCCATGGGTTCTTCCATACAGTCGGCTCCACCATCTTTTCCAGTCCCGTCACTAGGAGGCTGTACACTGACGTGACATTACAGATAAAGGGACAAGGCAAAACTCTCCTTTTGTTCGTGGCCAGGGGACACAATGTTAAATGTTCAGTTTGATCAAATCTGACTGCTGCAGTCATGTAACGAGTGGCTGTAAAACACCTGCTAAATGCACAGCTCGTACTGCATTGTTGATTTGTATGTTAATGCCATAACTGGGGGTTAGGCTGATGGGAGAGGGAATAGGTGGATGCACAATAGCAGTGAATTGATATAAAGAGGCAAATGGATACAAGTGAACATTTTGTCCTTAAAATTGATGTGTTAGAAGTAGGAAAAATAGGCAAGCTTAAGGACTTGAGTAAGTCTGACTTGGCCTCCAAAGTTCAATCCAATGAGGCTCTGTTTTTAACATCTTGGTCCCAGATACCACAGCACAACTTCAGAGGTGCAAGCCTGGACCGATCAGGGTGTTTTGGCAGTAAAATTAGTCACAATATTCGTCAGCTGGTCAAAACTTTTCAGCCTGTGCTGTTTTGTTAGTCTAAATGAGCTAATTCTCAAACTTAAGCTTTGGCACCTTCACAGGTCCTTTAGGTATTCAGTTTATTTGTGCTACTGCTGTTTAGAATAACTTTGTTTTTTACAGGATAATAGTAACATTAAACACAAAACACTATAGATGAGTCATCATTGGCTTCCACATTTTTTTTTCTTAAGCCATTCATATGAATATTTTCTTATATGTGGCTGTACTGGTGAAAGGAGACAGACACCAAGTGAAAGACATCCACCACCTTTACACCCTACAGCCTTAACTGTGCTCCAAAATAATCCCCCAGCAAATGCACATCTTTCAGCAAATCACTTGGCCTTTTATTTCAATGAAATCACATTTCCATGACCCATCACTCACAACCAAATGACCTGAGACTGAACACATTTTTACTGGATTTGTTGATATACTCATCAGGTTCACCTTCAAATAGTGTAATGAACAGAACTGAAATCTCTGTTTACATTGTTTGCATCTGTTTTTACTATATCCAGTCTCGGGACTTCATCTTAACTAAGGCTAAAAACACTCAGGGATGGAAAAAGTGCCACCTCCTCTTAGATGGATGTGTTGAATCTTTAAACAACAAACCTTGGTTGCATGCAGGTAAAAGGTTTGTGCAAAGAGCAGTGGAGGGACTGAATCTGACAAAATACAGCCTTTTAACCATCGGCAATAGTTTGATGATGACTTCACTTTTCATGAGCTTTTCTTAAACTTTATTTAACAGAACAGGAAACCTTGGCTCACTACGGCATGTGTGTTCCCCGAATCTGTGATGCATAACTTTAATTATCTAACTATGGACCTAAATGTGAGTTTAAAGAAGAGTGAATTTATAATTTATCAAGCTGTTCACAAGTATTTTGGAAAGTAGGTCTGTGTGTTTAGTAAAAAATAGATGTGTGAATGAATACCTTGCATCAATTAGTTCCCCTCACTGTTTAAAACCACACTGGTGCTTGACTAATTTTCATTATCTAGAGTCTCAAAGCTATTTTAATGTGATTGTAATTCACTGTTGGAGCCTGCTGGGACATGGCTGCTTTCTCTTTCCTGTGGCTGGACGGTTCAATGGCTGGTTGGCTCTGTGTTTCCGCTGTTGCTCATGTGTGGTGAAGTCTCACTTGGGACTTCTCAGCTACTTTCCGGAGGGTGGTTTTGGAGTTTGGAAAGCTAACTCTGAGTGGCTTAGAGCTATAACAGTAATTGAGTTGTTCTAAGGCACAGGAAAGACATATTAGAGAGCTGGAATTGTGTGGCATTCTCCTTTTGAGTTCTGCATGAACAGCCCTTTGCCATCATTTCTTTATTGATCGTCTTTTAACGCTCTAAGGAAGAATATTGACTGCTGAGTTAGCCTCTGATTTGTGTAACTCGAAACATAATGCGCCTGTGTGTGGGTGTGTGTATTAGTTGTGATTGCATCTCTGCCTGTGGCCACGCTGCATCCTAAATAAGACCAAATGCATACAAAAAATGACTGCCTCAAAATTGTGTTGAATATAAAAGCTGCAGGTCTGCATAGGAATCAGTAAGAAAGCACGAGAACACGGAGAACGGGCTCGCCTGGAAATGCTTCAGAGCACACTTTTGTCTGCTTGGTACCTACACAACAAGTCAAACTCAGCAGTTCACAAGAGGTAGCGTGTTCCTCTGTTGTGATTTCACTCTCCATTCTTCTCTCAGGTGTTTGAAAAATGTCTCAGATAAATATTAGATGAGCAAACATCAGCACAACAACTTCAAATGATTGGAAAGGGGTATTCAAACAAGCAACTGTGGCATTTTGGGTTGTTTCTGTTTCCCCATTTAAAAGCAGTAAATGGGGCATGCCCCTAAAAGTACACTCCTGTTTTAGCTTTCGGAGCACTTGAAAGAAAATGCGAGCACTTCTATTTATTGTCACACACTCTGTTTTGTCCTTTGAATTTTGCAGTATTCACAGAGAGGGCTTTTTCCAGCAAAAAGTTTGTTTCACTGTTGACAGGAGAATGTGAAAGAAAGGCATGATGAAGCTTTCTCTCTGCTCTCATTAATTCACTTTAACTGTATGCACATTTGAAAGGCAAAGGAGGAAAAAGCTGAAGCTATAAAAACAGACAGGATAGGAACACTCAAAGAGAGAATTATTGTACAGCTGTTCTGAGTTCTCCCCTGTGCAAAGTACAACTATGGCAGCTTTGACGCTGGACTTAAGCAGCGATATGTCTAAAAAACAAGTGTAGAGACTTGCTTGTCTCAGTTTACAAGGATGCCCAGTAGAAGTATCTGCAAATATCGGGGTTTAAGCCAACAAAAGATTTGTTGAGACTGTGATTTTTCAACAGAAAAAAAAGATCTTAGGTCATAGTTATAACAGTATATGTCGACTAGGGCTGAACGATTATGGAAAATAATCTAATTGCGATTTTTTGCCCCAATATTGCGATTGCGATGCGATTATTTTTTAAGGTCTTTGTCTTCTGTATTATTAAACAAAGACAAGCAATACATCATATAGTATGGCCAATACTATATTACATTAATTTTAAACTGTTCTTTCCTGGAAGACAGACCTCTGTTATGATGACATGAGGTGATGCATGAATTGATGACTGACATTTTTATTTAACTTCTTCAATCACAACAGTATATTTGAACATACACAATAGTTTATTTTTAGCTTACAAACATCTGAGCATAAAGTGCTGACAAGGAACCCTGGTGTAAACATTAAAATGAAAGTCAGTACAATGTGCAGATTGCAGAAATATACATTAAAAAAATCTGTGGCTTTACCACACTCAGTTTTTCGACATCTGTGAACTACTAGACAGTCATTCAATTAAAAAATAATATTAAATAAATAAAACTAATAAATAAAAAATACACACATCTTACTGATCTCTGCAGTCAGTAACATTACACATAAAGTGCAAACATAATAGCAATTGTATAAACACACACACAAACACGCCTTTAAAATTTAAAGGCGTGAAATTGGACGGTCTAGTCTTCTGATTAGCGTCACCGCTGTCTCGGTGGAGTTTAATAAACTCGACCGTCTGCTTCTTGCTATCTAAAATATAACCAGACACTGGTGTAAATTCTCGACTGTCTCATACTTCTGTTTAATAAGTTTTCTGTTTGACGTTTAGTCAGCTGTGTGAAAACCAAGGAGGAACCCACCCGGGGGATTAATAAAGTTTTATTTTATCTAATCTAATAACTTTAATCTCAGCCAAACCGATTTACTCACGAACAAACAAAACACTGAAAAAAGCCCAACAATAACATTTTTAGGTTGTCTAAGTGACTTATATATTACGTTTAACCCGAGCAGCGAAACTCCGCGGTGATCTGAAAATGATGTGCCGGGAGTTGTGCCGTTCTCGGCCGCATCAGTAACCCTCGAGCTCCCGGCTAGCTGTCGAGCTGGTGGGTAGCAGACGCCTCTGAAAACGTCGAAGCACTTTTGCAAATATGGGATATCTTAATAAACCGAGCAGATATTTGATGTTTACACAACTACTTTCTCGCCTGAAAATATGTTAAAAGTTTATTTTGTGACCCAGAAAGATTAGTATGAGTAATTTTAAAACTTAGTAGCGGCCGCCATTGCTGGAAACTGGAGTTTGGCTGGGCCGCGCTATGAATTCTGGGATATGGTAGTAATTTGGACAGCCTTCGGCGCGTCGCTGTGACGTAATCGGTCTACAAATGCGGCCTCAGGAGGATGCAGCCCATGAATTTGGACATGTCCAGAGTATAATCGCAGCCTTTGCGGTTAGAAAATTGCACTTGATCATGTCGCGATATTATCGCAAATGCGATATATCGTTCAGCCCTAATGTCGACCAGGTATAAAATTATGACCACCTGCCTAATATTTTACTGCCAAAACAGCCCTGACCCATCAAAGCTTGGACTCCACTAGACCACAGCCATGAGGGAGTACTGTTTCCAAGAAAGGGTGTCCATGTCAGCAACAATGCTTATGTAGAAGGTACGTGTCAAAGGAACATCCACATGGATGGAAAGACCCAAAGTTTCATCAGAACATTTCCCAAAGCATCACACTGCCTCTGCCGGCTTGCCTTTTTTTCCCCATAATGCATCCTGGTAGCAGTTGTTCCCCAGGCAAGTGGCACAGACTCACCCATATGGAAAAGATATATATAAATCTTATAAAGTTTGTATCTGTCTTGTGTGAAACTTGTATGAAAAGCATATAAGAGTGAAAACAGATA
The DNA here is from genome assembly GCF_057381845.1 of Rhamphochromis longiceps. NCBI lineage: Eukaryota > Metazoa > Chordata > Actinopteri > Cichliformes > Cichlidae > Rhamphochromis > Rhamphochromis longiceps. The sequence goes on from NC_140558.1 coordinate 23,816,846, forward strand.
TAAGATCCCTTGAAAAATTATATAATGAAACATGTATGTTTTGGATATTTACTAAAACAATGTATGAAAGTAATGCGAAAGTGGCCACTTTCATGAGTAAATCATGTAAGCCTATGATTTACACATATAAGTTTTTACTATTTCTTTTCCGTATGGGCACCCAGCCATCCACAGGATGTATAAGAAAAGATAATTCCTCAGACCAGGTCACCTTCTTCCATTGCTCCATGGTCCAGTTCTGATGCTGCTGGGTTCACTGTTGGTGCTTTCGGTGGTGGACATGGATCACCATGGGGACCCTGACTGGTCTGCAGCACCGAACACAACAAACCGTAATGCTCTGTGTATTCTGACACCTTTCTATCAGAACCAGCATTAACCTTTTCAGCAATTTGAGCTACAGTAGCTGGTCTGGATTGAACCACACAGGCCAGCCTTTGTTCGTCATGTGTCTTGGCTGTCCGTGAGGATGGTACAGTGGCTGGTTCACCAATGTTTCTTCCTTGGACCACTTTTGATAGATACTAACTGCTGCAGACTGGGAATACCACACAAAAGCTGTAGCTTGGAAATGTTCAGACCCAGCTGTCTGGTCGTTGCAGTTTGGCCCTTGTCAAACACGTCCGTATCCGTATGCTTGCATTTTTTACTTCCTTTTAACATATAAACTTTGACAACAAAATGTTCTTGCTCCCTTATATATCCGACCCACTGCAGGTGCCATGATGAAGAGATAATCCTTGTTATTCACTTAACTCCTCAGTGCTCATAATATTGTGTCTGATCATTCTTTCTAAATCTGATGAGTTCTGAAAAAAAGATGCTGATAGTAAAAAAACAAAAAAAAAGTTTTTTATGATTTGAGCCTGTTTTCTTTGTTTCTTATGTTCTTTTTGAAAACAGTAACCTTTTACTCAGCACACATGTCAGCACATCAGCTTCTCATGCTGGTAGAAACTGCACTGATGATGGATCTTACACTGCATGATTTTTGGCTGAGATGAAAGTTAACAGTCATGACTGAAACATGGTAAAATCTTTAGGCATCATCCCAAAACAGTGGTCCTATGAGACTGTGAGACACATTATCAGAGACTTTAGAGCTTTGGTGACCAGCAGCAACATTCAAACACAAATTTAGGAATAAATTCTAACAATGTAACAACCAAGTAGAAAGAAAATGACAACATGTTCATATATAGAATGCATTTTGTGGAGGTGCATTGCCAAAACATGCTAGTGACATGTCTAATGATGGACCTCTATACAACTACACTGTACCACCTTTAAAGACCTGAAGGAAAAGGCACTCCACTGCAGGTGCAGGTTTTTGATAGTGTAATATAAAATTGATTCATACACACAATCTTCATCCATTTTCTTGGAACAGAAGCTACTGCAGAACCAGGACTGCCATTCAGCTCAAACTGCATCAATTTCTGATTGTTTAAAAGAGAACAGTGAAGCAAATGTAAGAACACAAAAAATCCAGACATTTCTTTGGGAGTAATTGATGCTTCTGGTTATTGTATCCTCTGTCTGAGACAAAGGTAAATGCAGCATAATGAATATGGACACCATATATATACTGTTATTATCCTGTTATTGCGTGTCTGTCTTTGGCATGACTCTCACCACATTAACACAGCGTGTGCGGAAATGTGTGAGTGTGTCAGTTTGTCACGTTGAAGACTGAACACACAGTTTCTTTGATCACATCATATTGGCTTATGCAAATATTTGAAGCACAAAAACACACTCGTAATGAATAATTTCCCCTGGCGTCAGTGTGAAGTTTCTCATTCATATTTGTTTTGTTATTTCATCTTGGTATGAAGACAAAGGGGAAGATTTTTGTGTCAAGAGGGTTGCTTTCATTTGTTGTGTATGGTTTCATTTCAGTGACTTGTTTTACATGTCTAATCATCAACAGGCAGACTCAGAGAGGCAGAAGCTGAGAGAAATGTACCGATGGTTCATTAATTCTATTGCAATAATGACAGTGGAGCATTAATAGGTTCAACACTCTACCATAGATGGGTACAACTTGAATACATCACCAGGTAAAAGCTCAATTAGCAGGTGTATAGCCACCAACACTCACACCACTCTCATGAGATTCTGCTCCGTGTTCACATGATTACATGACATAATTTCTTCTGATTAAATGCTGTCAATTGACTGTTTTACCATTTCCCAAAGGTCTTCTAATGGATTCAGCTGAACCAGTTTGAGCATCAGAGTCATTATAAGATGTTAAATGACCATAAAGACATGAACATTCTCAGCAGCAACTCTCATGTTGCTGCATTCAAAGCACTGTTAAGAGCCCAAAATTGATCACAATAAAAAAACAGAAACATACTTTACAGCTTTACACCACTACTTACACTCTAGATATTAAATATAAGGCAGGTTAGGTCCATGGATGCATGCTGTTGAATCCAAGATCCTACCATCTACAGAAAATTTCATTTGTTAGGAAATATTATTCTAGTTTACTGTGTCCAGTTTTGTTGAGGCTGTCCTCAAACGTTTCTGCTTTTTCTTTGGAAGGAGTGGAAGATGGTACACACCATCAACTTGGTTGTTATAAATGTTTTGCATCGTGAGACACTTTTGTTCTTACAATAGTTGTAAAAAGTGATTATGTTGCAGTTTAGTTCAACTGAAACTGTTCTCTGTGACGATCCAATATCAAAGTTGGTGGGATTACATTGTAACTTAATGCTGTTGCAGTATCGGTTGTCCTGATTGAGATTGTGGGAATTTGTGTATTTACAAAGGACACCTACTTTAAAGGCAGATGATCATTTCTTTTTCATATTTGTCACACTTAAATGTTTCAGATCATAAACAGATTTTAATATTAAACAAATATGACTGTAGTAAATACAAAAGGAGATCCAAACCTGCCGTACTCTTTGTGAAGAATCTGGTCTTAAAGCTGATTGAGATGCTGTGGCATGACCTTAAACAGGCCGGCGATGCTTGAAAACTCTCCACTATGGCTGAATTACAATAAATTTGCAAGAAGAGTTGGTCAAAAATTCCTCCACCTCTTTCTGCCAAGTGTGGCAGGAGCAGTTATTTGGTTTAGTAATAACTTAATTTAAAGTTATATTTTATATTTACTCAGGTTATCTTTGTCTAATATTGAAATTTGTTTAATGATCTGAGACAAAATTCGAAAAAAGGATGGGGGCACTTTATGTATATCCCTCAGGAAGTAAAAGGGAACAAAAAAAAACACACACAGAAAAAACGAATTGCACATTGATATCAAACAACATAGATTCAAGAGTAAACTAACTATGGTAAAAGCCACGCATAGCTGTTGTGGGAGGTTTTTTGAAAAAAAAAAAACATTCCACTACAAGTTTTGGAATGTCTTAAACTTATAGCCGAGGCTGAGAAAAATCAATTGGCACACATACAGTATACAAGGCTTTCAGCTTTTAAGAGAGAAACCCCTTTGATCTCTGATTTCTTTTATGGCAGATGCTTCACATCTGCCTACACAAACACAGCACTGGATGCGTCTTCTGTATATTCATACAGTGTTTTCAGAAGACTGTATCTGTGCTTAAAGTGTGTTTCCTTGCCTGTTTCTTTGTATGATGTGTGTAGCGTGTATGCATGTGTGTGTGATTGTCAGTGGTGGGTCGAATCAGCGTGGCTGGTGCTTTGTGTGGGCGGACAGGCAGACAGCACCCTACTTCCAACCTGACAGCAAGTATCTAGAGACAGAAGGAGAGCGATATGGAGGAGGTTGGGTTGGAGAAAGGTTCTCAAAATACTACAAAAAATCTTTAATGTAGTGTAAATTGTTTCATTCTAAATCAATCTGTAAATCTAATCAATATTTATCATTTTTCTTTCCTTCTTCTCTTAATCGTGTTTATTACAAGTGTTTGCAATCGACCTTTAATTACTACTACATGAAAACTTAACATTCCCTTGCACAATTATTTCACAATAACAGTCTCATTGACACATAAAGACACCTTATTGGCCAGGCTTTTAATGTGACAGCTGAAGACTACAAATGGATTAAACACCTTTTTATACAATATCATCTGCAAATTATAGTCACTCATGCACACATGAGAGAGCATTATCACTATTATAACTATTAATAATAACTACAACTATTTATTATTACTAACTAACAACTATTATAATATTAAATTATTAGATGGCCATCTGCTGGACACCGCAGATGGCCCCGCCCCTCCCTGAGCCTGGTTCTGTTGGAGGTTTCTTCCTGTTAAAAGGGAGTTTTTCCTTCCAACTGTCGCCAAAGAGCTTGCTCATAGGGGGTCATATGATTGTTGGGTTTTTCTCTGTATGTATTATTGTAGGGTCTACCTTATAATATAAAGCGCCTTGAGGCGACTGCTGTTGTGATTTGGCGCTGTATAAATAAAACTGAGTTGAACTGAATTGAATAGATGTAATATTACCAAAGCGGTTATGGTTACATTTTATATATTTTATTATATGCATTTTAATCCAGACTATATTAGACTTTTTAGCTTGAGTTTGATTTAATAACTTTTAAAGTGTAAATATTGTGAAGTTCAGATTTTCAAATAATTGTTTAAAAGCTCATTTTGAACTGGTGGAAGAAAAGTGCACTGATAGTCAGTAATAGAGTGAAGTGGTCTTCTGTGTTATTGCTTACTGTTACTATTATACTGCCTTTTTACACTGTTAGTGATTTTTTTTTTTTGTCTGGATGTGGTGATGTGACCCGTGGAAGAAAAACAGGGATAAAAGGAGAGTGCATGGTTTCCTGGAGAGAGAAAGACAGTAGGAGGGAAAAATGGACGATGAAAATATTAAAGATGAAATGAGAGACCGAGCCAGAGAGAGAGGGGGGGCTGCATTCGGCTTTGACAGCCCATATTGTATCACTCTGATCCCGGCTTGGCTCTGATTGATGGCATAATTACAATATGGATATGAGATATTTACATAAGGCAGCCACAGTTATTCACAGCCAAATACTTTTCGCTGAACACATGACCCCACAGCTCTACATAAACCATGTTGTCGGAACAAGAACGCTGTAAAGAGGCACTTCGTGTTAACATCAAAACACTTCCACTGAATATATATGCTGTGCTTCTGTATAAGAGAGTATACAGGATCCTGTATACTCGCTACAGTACGTGTACATGTGATAAACACATGGAATTTTTCCTTGACTTCATGGCAACACTGTTTGGCATTTCCAAGATCATTGGCATTTTGCTGAGATGTTTTATGTCAAAACATGGAAAGATGCTGGGTATCCTGATTTGTATGTTTTTATATGCTGTCAGTGTGTCAACCTGGTTTTCGCTTTGAAGGAAGAATCTGGTAATAGCCACACTGGGGAAATACTGCAGCACCTTCTCAAAGCAACATTTTCATGTCTTAAAAGTGAGAGGATATTGTTTTATAACTTGATATCTTTTAACATGTTTCTTTAAAAAAGCAGTAGACAGGCAGTAATGACAAGTGTTGGCAAATATCTACATGCTGACAGAAAATGCTAAGTTTATATGCCAAATATTAGAACAACTGTGCATTTTGGAAATCGCGCCATGAATTGTTTTTGATCCATGATAACAAGACACCCTGCATACAAAGGGCTGTGTGCTTTCAGTTTGAGTATAAAGGGAAAAATGTCAAATATCCAAATGTCAGAGTTATCAGGGAAGGTTAGCAAGGAGCAGCAGCATGTTATTCCTACAGTCTTGGACAGGTCCAGTGGTATTTGTGTACATGAAGAAGCCTGTCTTGGCCCGGTGCTATTTCAGGGAAGGTACCGGTACCATGACAATAACTACTTATTTCTGTCATTTTACATTCTACAGACCTTCCTCCCGAGTCACACATTAGGAAAAAGGAATTGATGTGTCCGTAAAATAACACCCTGCTGCTGAACCTGACTAATATAGCCCCTAATTGTCCCACTGTTGCATCACTCATCATATTTCAGGAATGTAAAATGTTACCAATTACTCATCTTTAGTCATCCATCCATTTTTAAATGCTTTCTTAGCTGCTTCCAACTAGAGCTGAAACCTGGAAATGTATGTGTGTTAAGGCCCCTATATTGAACTCCAACAGCCAGGAGGCTGAAGAATATAGAATATACTCTGGCACTAGAGAGCAGCGTGTTTATCCGGTATCCCAGGTAGCTGAAATGGCAGCAGATATTGTCATCTCCTGGCCTTAATGAGGAGCTTTGAGTTGCCCAAGAAACTGGGGACATGGACACTGATATGTCCATGTCCCTATATGTCCATGTCACTGATATGTTAATTAAGTTAATTGCTCTTGCTCTTGACAAAGGCGGTCGCACTTTTTCTCCTCTCCTCCTCCTCCCCTCCCTTAGCTTCCCTGCTTAGCCCTTGTCTAGACTCGTGTTTTTTGTATTACTTTTCCCTGGAACACTCTCTCACAGTCTGTTCTCTAAAACCTAAAAGAGGAATTATGGATTTGATCAACTGGTCCCTAAATGTAATTGACACCCTTTTCTCAACGAGAAGTCTGGGCTTGGGTGAGCCTGAGTGCTGAAGACATCTACCTATTCGGAACCATGATAACAGGGTTCTGTCTGATCGCAGCTGGCTTGGCCCTGGCTTATCGAAGATTTAAGGAAGCAGAACCGGCTGTTCAAACCCCCACAAGGCTGCCTGCTGGGATTGAAATGATGGGATGAGGCGTGAGTTTCTCAAAATGGGCTCATTGAGTGCAGCAAGGAGAAGATCTTGGAGAAGCTTACGGCTGCGGTGAATAAGAATAAGACCTCTGAGTGCAAACTGGATACATCTTGGAGGGGCTCACTCGGAATAACACCTTTGAGCGCAAATTGATGACATCTTGGAGAAGCTCACTGCGGTCGTGAGTTCTCAGAAATCGGCTCTTTGAGCACAAGAAGGACAACATCAATGAGCGCAAGTTTGATAACATCATGGAGAAGCTCACTGCTCTCCAACGGGAGATTGAGAGACCAGTGTCAGAACAGCTTTGAAATTCATATGAGTTGTTTGCACTAAAGTAAAAAACCACCATCACTTCATGCTGATACCCCGTTTGGCGCCAGCTGCGGTCTCAAGGCTGGAGCTGAACAACAACACTCTGATAACGACTGTGTTTAGACTGTTTTTCCCATTCCATGCAAGGCCACCTGGGTTGGCTGGAAGACTGTTTACTTAGCCTGGCAGGGCGAAGGACACTGTCTCAGCTGAACTCTGGACACACACGCACACACAGACATATATACACATGCAGACATATACTCATCCCCCCTCCCTTTCCAAACGCCCTCGACGCTTATTCCCTTCTGATGCTGACGGTGGATCAAAGAGACCAGCACACAGGCTGCAGGCCTGGATGTACTGTCTACATTGGCTGTCTCTCACCTAGAGCTGGGCGATATAAGATTTTTTCATATCACGATATGTTTTTTTCATTTCAGGCGATAACGATATCTATCACGATATAAGCCAAATAACTATATTTGTAAGATTTAAATGTGCCGTTGCTTACAAGTAAAATGTGAAATAATCAGCAGCTTGTTTTTATTTAAATATTTGTTTCCCATAATAAGTTCAACAGGGTAGATGTACTTAAGGAACATGAGACTTTTTCAGATAAATAAAGGCAAATATTGCAAACTACACAAAAGGCAGCCGCTAAAGCGTTTAAGTTTCAAAATAGAACAAACGAAACAGACTACTAAATTGTCAATTCCACTTAGAAACAAAATATTAATTCTACAAATAAATCTTAGTTTGTTTTACAGAAGAACAGACAAAATTGACTAACTTTTGTCAATATCAAATAAACTGAGAGCTAAAAGGAAATTCTCGATCTCTCCTTGTTGTATAGCTTAGCTTTTCAAACAGTTTTAACAGTTACTTTAGTCTGACAAAAGCCAAATGACGAATTAGCGCTTCCAGTCAGAGACTGAGGCTACGTCCACACGTACACGGGTATTTTTGAAAACGGAGATTTTCCGTTTTCGTTTTAAAAAATAATCCCGTCCACACGTAAAGGCAGAAATGAAGGAAAACGCTGCTATGAACATGCCAAAACAGCAGGTGGCGCTAGATTTCTAACCGTGCAGAAATGTTGGCCAATCAGAAGTCTAGAAGCCTCGGTGGGAAAAAGTAAACAAAGCTGGGGCATAGAAGCAGAACAGAGTCGTATGTGTGGAGGGACAGTAACTGTGTGTATATGTAAGCATTTAAACACCGCAGAGAGTAGAATTAACAGTATTGTAGAAATTCATTTCACCGAAACAATAACGTGGCGCACAGTGTGACGTCAAAAAATGTGCACACCTTTGACGCTGCGTTTTCTCCGTTTTTCTAGTCCACACGTAAATGCAAAAACGGAGTTTTCAAAAATCTTTGTTTTCAGTGACCAAAAACGCCGTTTACGTGTGGACGAAAGGTGCAAACACATAGAAAAATCTGCGTTTTCAAAAATACCCAGGTACGTGTGGACGTAGCGCATGCACCAGTTTATTGTATTTCCAGACTTGCTTTCGGCACAATTTACAGTGCACGCTACTCTGTTTTTTGTCAGACTTGAAATAGCCGAAATACCTTCACACTACGGAACTTCTATGGCTCTTCCGTTCAACAATCTCTCCGGCATTGGAACCATCATCTGTTTTCTCTTCGGTAACCTTCGGTCACGCTTGGTTGATTTTTCTAGTCGGCACACTCATTTCCTCCATTACCCGGGCGGTACGGTGGCTGGCTGCTTCCCAAACAAATACACATGTGCAGCTTGGCACTTGTGCTGTACGTAACAAGTCACGTGACGTGACGCTGCGGCTGTGATTGGTTCGGCTCTGCGCTACGTAATTTGGATTGGCTTTTCCTTTTTTTTTTTTTTTTAAAGAGGACAAGAGCCGCGAGGTCTATCGCGATAGTTTAATTTTTCTATCGAGAAAAGGTTATATCGCGATACATATCGTTATCGTTCTATCGCCCAGCTCTACTCTCACCCTTTATCCACCCCTGTTGCTTGTCATGTGTTTCTTTGGTGTATTAAGAGTTTTTGCTGAGGTGTTTTTTTCTGTACTCAAACTGATCTCCCTGTTGGAGCTCAGTCTGGGGGGAGTTATTTTTTTCTCCTTATCTTTCCTCATGTGGTGCATTTTCCATTGTTATACCTCTCTGACCTGTCTTCCCCATGTGATGTTTGTGTCATGTTTGTATGGTCGGAGGGTAAGATGGCGCTGCCATTGGGTGCAATAGGTCGGCAGCCTTATGACATTTCCCCTTGTGGGACTAATAAAGGTATATCAAATCAAATCAAATCAAAGTTCAACTGATTTTAGCACTGTATAGAGCAGCGGTAGCACACATGCATGTGAAAAGGAAAGTATTCACACCCTAGATCAGCCTCAGCAGAGCCTTACTGCTTCCAAAGAAATTAAGATGGTAAGTAGCAGTCAGGTGCTGACAATCAAACACCATTTAATTAACTGGTAATCAGTAAATGCAAGCACCTCTATAAAAGCAGAACTTTTGGGAGTTTGCTGATCTGGAGCATTTAGGTCAGGAGCTCTCCCAGACTCCACAGGCCTCAGTTAGCATGGTAACGGTTACAGTTCAAGATACTAAAATTAGAAAAGGACTGGTTTGTTTAACAACTTTGGCTAGTTTGGAAGGGTTGCCAGATAAAAAAGCCTTTTCATTCCAAAAAGAACGTGGCAGCACAGCTTCGTTTTGCAAAGACGAATCTGAACAAACTGCAAGACTTCTGGAACAATCTCCTTTGGACAGACAAGATGTTTAGCAGTAATTCACAGTGGCACTTCATACCAGCTATCAAGCATAGTGGTTTATGGACGATGATTTGGGCTTGTTTTGCAGCCACGGGACCGGGACACCTTGGAGTCATTGGCTCGACCGTGAACTACTCTTTATACCAAAATATTCTGGAGACAAATGTGAGGCCATCTGTCCCACAGCTAAAGCTTGGCTCAAATTCAGTTCTGTGATAAGAAAATGATCCCAAGCACAGCAGCAAATCTACAGCAGAATGGCTAAAAAAAAAAAAAGAGACACAACGTGTTGCAGTGGCTTAGTCAAAGTCCAGACTTCAACGCAACTCCAATATAGAGAGCTGTGCTTAAATAAATGCCCAGAAACCTGAATGAGCTAAAGCAACTTCCTAAAGAAGACTGGGACAGAATTCTTCCACAGTGATGCACAGTGTTGGGAAGGTTACTTTTAAAATGTATTCTACTACAGATTACAGATTACATGCCCCAAAATGTATTTTGTAACGTATTCCGTTACGCTACTCAATGAGAGTAACGTATTCTGAATACTTTGGATCAATTAATATATTTTCATGCTTTTTACAACTACATGAATGTACTATTGCTGTGTGATTTATTACTATTACTGAAGGTCCACAGCTCCGAACCGTAGTAAAGGGACCTCTGTCTAATACGTCCGGTTCGTGTCGGGCTCGTAGCTGAAAACTAGCTTTACTTGGTTGTCTGGGTTGACTTTGCTAGCGAGAGACAGAGAGAGGCGTTGAAAGGCTGCTCCAACGGAACTTATTGAAAACACGAACACAGTGTACAGTCGAGTCTTAATAGCTTACTTACAACTGGGCTCGTCAGGCACTCTACTTGGCTGAAGTGGTTATTATTATATTTACATGCTTCCAGCTCCCATTTCTGCTCAATGACAACTCATACTTTTCCACTCTCCTTTTTCTCCCTCCTCGCGCTCACAGACACATAACGGGTATGGCAATTCTCCCTGCAGCACGGACTACACTGCCCATGAGGCTACATTCTTTAGGGCTATGCTTGTAGCATTCAGCCTATTAGCTTAGCACAACAACAACAAAATGGCGCTCTCTCACCCAGGAAACACACAGTCGCAGAGAGCGTCACCCTGTAACCATGGCAACCGTAACACTGCCACCTGCAACAACAGAACGTAGCTGTCAAACAAAACCCAAACAGTCCTGACCCGCCACAATATGAAACAGGAAAGTACCGCTGTGTAATCCATTTATTTCAACAAAGTAACTGTATTCTAAATACCACCTTTTTAAACGGTAACTGTAACGGAATACAGTTACTCATATTTTGTATTTTAAATACGTAACGGTGGTACATGTATTCCGTTACTCCCCAAGAACTGGTGATGCAAGAGACTGTTAAAATCATACAAAAATGATTACTTCAAGTTTTTGTTGTAAATGTGGTGCTACAAGCTCTACAAGAACTATACTTGACTTCACATAGCGCAGTGACACAATTAACTTTACGTTTCTTTATCCTATAGATTTTACTAACAAGTATGTTTTTGTGTATCCAAATTCTTCATCTCCATTACATCATTAACATCATTTTTTTTTCTCATAGTTATACACAATGCAGCTCTATGGCAAATCAGTCAAGGTTTGAATACACCAACAATTCTTGTCATGCTGATGTTTTTGGGATTTATTGATAAGAAAAATATTATAGAAATATTTTTCAATTAAAAATGTAATTTATGGACCTTTGTTCTCATGCTGCATGTAGCTTGCCTGTGCATCCACCTTCGCCTTATTTTCTTTGATATATTTTATTTTCCCTCATACCTTTTTAGTTTCATTTTTCTACATTTCTTATCCACGTACTTGCTACCCCATGTGAAAGAGCAGCCGGTGCCCTCTGATGCGATGGGAGGTGCTGCTAAATGGCAAATCGGTAGTGTAATGGTGAGGGTGCCTCTCTGCAGCAACCTTTCTTACCTGCTAAATGGTGCTGTTAAACAGCGCAATAGTGAGGAAATGGGGATCTGCTGAGAGCAATTAGATCATTCACTGAACAGGTGGTGCTGCATTCATTAGCACACACCCTGTGCTGTGCATGTGTGGGTGCGTGCATTCAGGCGTATGTGTTTCTGTCCTGCAACCTTACGATCAGGCATCGCAACAGACATTGATTTCTTTTTATTTTTTTTTGCATTTCTAAAAATCCTCCAGACAAACCAAAAACTCTGCTCTACTTCCCCACTCAAATAATTTGTAAATATTTATACTAATTTATTATTAAGTGTCCCTTTCCCACTAAAACTGGCCGCCACAAGAGACTCTTGTTCCCAGTGTGTTGACTAGAAGGCAGCTGCCTCCTCTGGTACCATCAGCATCGTATTAATAACCATGAGAAGTGGATTGAGCCTCATCTTTACATAAATTGTAGGCAAAAGTCAGTTGGAATCGATTCATAAAGATCTCGAGTTACTCCCGACGCAATTTATTCACCAATTTAAATTACAAAATGTGCTGTAGTAGTTACACATGCAAAAAAGTAACTAATATCCAAATGTGGAGTTTATTCATCGTATCATTCATTCATTCATGAGACTCATGTGTCTCAAAAGGATTAGTTTGCAAGCAGATGTGCATTTTTATTTCAAAGGGAAAGAACATAGACTACATAGCTGTCATGTACAGTGTCCAGTCACTTGTTACTAATAACAGTAATTTTATTAGTAAGCATAACAGTAAGTTGATTTTAAACTACATCTCACTGTTAGTGAAACATTTTAAAACTGTGTGACTGCAGTTCCTCTTTAGCTTTTCACATGGTTGATGTCATTCAGCCTGATGCATGGTTTTCACATGTTTTAAAAGCTTTGCATGCATATGAAGTACATGTTTTGCAAAAATGTCAAATCAGTGCTTTAGTATTGCCCAGTTGCCTACTTAAAGCAATGGCAATGATGATGATGTTTAGAACATTTAAAACTGACACTTAAAATAGCTCCCAGTTTTTGTTTTATTAACACTTGAATGTTTGAGACATGGTTTTTCACAGAGGTGCTTTGTGATACGTGAGTTTTTTGCACTTATGAAGTTTATATGCATGCAATGCCATCAAAGAGGTCTCTGATCAGTCCCGAATTCATTCTGCATCATGACAATACGATATACAGTACGGAAGAACAAAGAACTTAATCGCTTTTCACTTGGGGCAATTTCTTTGAAGCAGCTTTTTGTACCCAAAACACAGCAGCGAACACAAGGAACAAACAAGTAAGCTCAGTTTAAAATAAATCTAAATGTGGAATAAACTCCCTAACAGTCTGTTCATGCACATTTATTGGCAAATGGTAAGATCAAATAATAACATGTCAAGTGTCCTTGAGTGTTTTGAAAGGTGCTTTTAAATAAAATGTATTATTATTATTATTATTATTGTTAAGAAGATAAAGTTCAGTACTGAAAACTTTTTATGCAGCCTGGAGTCAAAGTAGAGAGGGAATTATTAAACTAAATTAAAAATAACTAAATAAAAAATCGTTAAAAAGAAGGTAAGACACGGTGACATCCTAATGGCAACACCAAGTATTCTAACAGGAAGTTAGAATACTTGGTGATTTCTGGGGGATTTGTTGGTTGTAAAAAGAATTCATATCTTTTCGCTTTACTCTGATGATCTTTAACAATGCAGATCAGACTGCTTTTAACTGTAAGGTTGTGGAACCAGCAGCTCAACAACAACAAAAAAAAGCTCGGGAGACTTAATAAAAGATTGATAAAAGTGAGAGAGGATGACAGAACTGAGAGAAAAGGAGTTTGCCAAGGAAGTGAATTCTCTTTTGCGTCTGCTTAAAAAATAATCTCAGATTTCACATTAAATTCTCATCAGAGGTGATCACAGAAAAAAAAGTATTTGTATGATCTAACCTTTTCCACCTTTGCATTATATGTGACGTACTTTGACCATTCAGCTCTTTGGTTTCAGATGCATTTTAGATACAGAAGAATTTTGTGGTCTGAATCCAGAGAAGGGTCATTAAGTGGTGGACAATCAGCTCAGTCACCCAGTCACAGTCAAAGAGACCTACCCCCACAGAGCCTTTCACCATCACGGACTTAGGCTGAAGTTACCGTACATGAACAGAGAGAAGACCCTGAAACAGCCAAAGATAACGGTTGCTGATTTGAATGCAAATGGGCTCTCAAAGGATGTTTACTGCGGCTTTTATTTAACAGACCAATAAAAACCTGACATTTTGAAAGCATTTTCATTTTATGTTTATGTCAGGTGAATCAGAGAAAAAACACCCCCCAAAAATAAGCTGAGTAACAGTTTACTGTCATATTTTACAGCAAGACAGTGTCCTCGCAGATTACAGCAGGTGCGCCGTAAAAGAACGGCATCATCCTGGCAAATCTAATCTGCCAAAAACTGGCAGATTTTTGGCAGATAGCAGGTGCGACAGAAATCACAGACAGGTAGGGTGTGCTGCAAGGTTCTTCATAGATCTACCAATGCATTCACCCAGCAGCCTCACCCTTATCTACATAATTCCCCGTGTGATAAAATCAACCACACTTAAACCAGGTTTTTTCTCCTATAAACCATCGATGGCAGGTTACGTCCTCTGCCCCTCCATCAGAGGGAGAAGTTTAATTTACTAAGGAATCTGACTTCCCTGATTCTGAAGGCCATTTCTGGTGTCAGACACGCCAGTGTGAGGATATCAGAAATAGCTGCCGTTCTTGCTCTGTAATGTTTGGAATTTCCAGGGACTGGCGTGATAAGCATTTGCAGGCTTGAGGGCACAACTTGCTATGCTGATAAAGTAGAGAGAGTGACAAGAGTGAGAGAGTACAAATAAAACAACCCAACAGTGATGAGCAAAAACCACAGCTGTCGGACCTCGAAGCGAACAGGTTCCAGCAGTAAAACATGATGCCGGCCTCTGGTCCTGTTAGTTTGATACAGACGACTACATGATCCTCATCCATTGAGAACAGACTGGAATGGGCTGCCTGGTCTTCCTGTAGCTACAGCTGAGGATGGGGTTAGAAACTGGCATAAACTGCATACATGATTCCAACCTTCTTGCTGTCAAACGCACAGGTTAATATTATGGATCTATTTTTTAGGTAGTTCATTACATCACTAACATTGGATATGTACTGCATTTAGTTCAAGACAATGGTATATATTATCGTAGTTTTTGGTATTGATGACCATAGATGACAAAATGCCATCTATGGTCTGTCTACAGAGGCTGGTAAGGAGGAAGCTGATGTAGAGTTTACATTTTTAAAGGCAGCCTGCAGAGTTTGTGACCACTGGTGGTGCTGTAGAGTAATGAGTGGATTTTCGTTTGTATTACACACAATTACTGATAGATATTTGTCCAACATAACATCATTGTTGTGATTCACTTGATGGCAGTAATACACCGGAAGCTACAGGCTTCAAGAAAGAATTTATAAAATGTATTTAATTTTTAAAAATGGTTTAATTTGAAAGAAAAGTCCATCATCCATCCGTTCATCTTCTTCTGGTTTATCCGGGGCTGGGTCACGGGGGCAGCAGCCTAAGCAGACTCGGCTTCCTCCTCGGAAGATGTGTCAGTGGGATTAAGGAGGTCCTCAAGTATTCCTTCCTTCCAGACCCTCGCCCTCGAGCACCCTCCCCGGGCCTGGTTCCAGGGCGGGGAGGGTGGCAGGGTAAACTGGCAGGGTAAACTTTTCCCTCGATGTTTTCCTCATAAGGGTCTTCTGAATCGCTCTTTGTCTGGTCCCTCACCCAGGACCAATTTGCCATGGGAGACCCTACCAGAGGGCAAAAGCCCCCGGACAACATAGCCCCTGGGATCCCTGGGACACACAAACCCCTCCACCACAATAAGGTAGTGATTCATGTAGTCATTCAGCGTAATTATTAAACCTCAAGTCATGTTCTCTTTGATTTAAAAGAATATCACCAGATTGCTGTAGTGTGATTATACACTTAAAGCTGGTCCACATATTCTGAACTACTATGTAAATACATAAGTCAGATTAGTCTTTAAAACTAGCTGGTCAAAAGCATACTGAAGTACTGATGTCATACCAGCATGGTGAGTTATGTGCGTAAAATCTTTAGTGTCCATCTGTTAATTTTATCCTGTTCTAAGTTTAGAAAAAGCTTGCCGAGTTATAAACAACCAGCTTGCAGCACACACAAGCCACAGATGTTCCTGTGCTTTTTGTGTGTCAGAGCCTAGTGCTGCTTGTGCAAGATTTAATCAAGGTACTCACATTAGAAGAGGCGTGCATAATTGCACGGGCCTTGATGACTGTGCACCACATCTCTCAAATTAGGGACTGCAGATGGAACGGTCATACCTTTCACGCCTCATCCCGCTGCAGTTGAATGGATGTAGAGAGTTTGTCGACTAGAATGTATCCTAAAAGCATTTGTGAGTGGCAGATGGTGGTCAGAAGCAGTACCTGAGCTTGTTCTGTGGAGACTGTGGTTCATTTCTAGCTCCATGTAGCGTTCGAAAATGAATGCAGTCTGTGAGTGTATGTATATAGAGAAGCGTAGTGAATGTAAAAACTTGTGTGAAGTATATGTTTATAATTATGATACGCAGCAGTTGTAATATAATTAAACTTTTCATCACATTAACATAATGACAGCATCGTGTTTTCATGGGCCCTGCTCTAATCACAGTTTTAATTATAATCAAATAGTTTTTTACATGCATTTAAATATTGCAACAACTTCAGTTTGCACCATCTAAGCACGCGTCATCATGAAAAGCTAATGTTTATCATTTTAGATCTATTCTGCTCAGCTCTTTTCCTCAGACCACTCAGAGTTTCTGTTCTGTTAGGAAATCGATTTATCTTTGGTATTTCAAATGTTACATTGTTGATAAGAAATGGCGATAGCAATTAAAAGGAAACAAATTTGTATTCATTTGCCTTCCATGACAGCATGTAGTGACAGACAGTGACAAGACAATTTGCTCCAGTGGATGAGAGTGGCACTTAGGCTGCAGTGGTTATCACTGTGGCCTCACCTGGCTGGCTGAGACCTTTCGATCTCCAGTTTGTGTTCTCTCGGAGAATATAAAAAACATCAGAGTCCATCAATCCAAATACAGGCTTGTTAGGTTAGCTGTTAACCCTAACTTGGCTGTAGGCAGGAATTCGGCCATAAATGTAACCATGAATGATTGTCTGTCTCCATGTGTTGGTTCTATGACGGATCCACCTCTCAACAAATGACAGCTGGGATTGGCTACAGGCCTAGTGCCAGTTCTGAATGGGTGCTAGATAGCCTCCCAGTTTTTAACATCTGGAGTTGTTGGAATGAATTGGCGCACATTCCACATATTGACCAAAATGCTTCCTGCTCCTGACCTTAAATGACTTCTTCCTCCTTGGAAGTTGCAAACTCTTCCACTGCAGTTAGTTTTTTTTTCTCAGGGCTATAGTTAGTCATCAGTCCAACTCCAGTAACCAGTGATGGTTCTTAGCATGAAGGTTAGGTCATCCTGGTCTCATACACCAAGATTCTACCTTCATGACACAAATTAGGTGGACCTGAAAGTCGTTCCAAAGCTGTACATTTCATGGGAATCCTGACTAAAAAAGATACCAACACCTGATGTGCTCATAAAATGCAACTTTCAGCTATACAAAATAAATATAAAAGTTTATTCTGCATTCAAACACAGGTTTTAAATACGCTGCAGTGAAATTTCAAATGAAAAGCAAAACCTGTGCTGGCACTCTCAATGTTCCTGCTGCAATAATGTGTACTGATTGTGGACATACGTTTTAAATGGTTTACTGCACATATCCAGTATTTTATGGGTTTGTCACCAAAAAAAAAGGCATTATTCATTATTACTCTTAGCTTTTATGGGGCTCTCACTAGACTTAAAAAAAGCTCTATTAAATGGAGGAACTAAAACTCCAGGCAGAGTGGCTGCAGTTGTTATTAAATGGGAAATGGCTTTAAAAGTCAGTGCAAATCTGGTTTAGTGTGCACGGTTTCAAACAAAACAACAACATCAGTTGCTTTAAAAGAACCAGATCTGATCTGCAGACATATACTAACATTCATCGCTGGAATGCAATAACAGTGGTGAGTCATTGGCTTGTTCTGTCTTCACATTTATTCACATTCCTTTTGTTTCTTTGTGCCATTCCTGTTTTCAGTGATTTCAGGACTGCCACAAAATTTGAGTTGAGGTCACACTCAACAGCTGAAACGCTTTTGTGTCACAGAATAAACCGCTTTGCTCAAGAATACTTTGGTGAAATGGGTACTTGACACAAAGACAAAGAACATGTAAAAAAAAATAAAATTATATATATATATATATATATATATATATATTATGTTCTAGTGTGTTTTGTGTGATTGCTGTAGAATGTTTTCTTTCACACATGCAATTATTTTCTCGTATTATAAGAATTTTTTGGAAGCTGTATGAAAGAAAAACCCTGAAAAAAAGTGTAACACTCCAATAAGAGTGCACGACACCAGACTGAAACCAATTACACCTCCTCTAGCAGAGATTAAAAGGACGGATATCAAATCTTTCATAATGATGACGAGGCGGCTTATGTTTCCATGTAAAACACAGACTGCCTCTGTAACCAAACAGCATGACTCATGCACTTTGGGAGAGAGAGATAGTGTGACAGAATAGAGCTGCAGTCTGTCTTTAATATTGGATGTGTGGCTGAAGCGGCCTAATGGCTTAACACTAGCCTGTTTGGGACAAGAATAACCTCTTATCTGTGTGTGTGTGTGTGTGTGTATGTGGGCTGGGCTTAGCGGTGGTGGTCTGCAGTGTGTTTGTGTGTATTTTCATGCCTGTCCATCTAGTACTTTTAAGTTAATTAGGATTTGCATGTTGTTTACAATTAGACAAACACACAAAAAATGGACAAAATCTTGTCCGGATGAGATTATTATAATGACACCCCTCTTGGTTTTGCAGGCATCAAAACCAAGAGGGTTTGATGCCTATTGCATATTCTGTTTAAGCAAACAGAATATGGGCTCTACATTAAGAGCAGTATGTTTTTGGGACCTCTGGGTTGAAAGTTAAACACTTCTATCGCACACGTTTTATCCCCACAAAAGCACTTTAATATGCAACCTGCCTGAGTGCCGTGCAATGTGTGCCTCTGCATTATACACACACACTGACCCTGCTGAGAGCTCCCCGGGCTCCCGTGTTCGGATATCATTATCAGAGATAGACAGACAGAAAAGCAAAGCGACAGAGAGGATGAAAGATACGAGTAATGCTTTAATAGTGTTTGTTCTGCGCTGCACCCTCTCCTCTCTGTTTGTGCATTGATAGAGCTCACATTCACTTAACCCATCGCTGATGACAACTTTTTTTTTAAACAATTTCTTTTTTTCTCTCCCTCTCTGTCTTTTCATTTGCTTATTTATGGTCTAATTGTTTTCTTGATCATTGGGGCTTTGTTTAAATATCCTTACCTTCTTATCCTTGCTACCGTGCACACATGCATGGCATCAGCTTCCAGTGATGTGCTTGCATTCACCTTCCTGCATTCACGATGGATCAGACCTGAAAACGAGCTGCTGCCGTTCCTGCCTGAACAAATGTGTCAGGGTTCATGTGTGAAAGAGCAGAGAGACAGAAATTGACCTTGGTGAGGCAGTGTGTGTGTGTGTGTGTGTGTGTGTGTGTGTGTGTGTGTGTGTGTGTGTGTGTGTGTGTGTGTGTGAGATGGAGAGAGTGTTTGGTGATTGGGGGTGGGGCGTTGGGTATGTGAGAAAAGGGGTGTTAGGAGAAGACTTTACCCTCTATGAGTCAAAGAAGGTTAGCTTAACGCATAAGGGAAAACAAGAAAAATGACGCGCTACCTTCTGGGGTAAGCAAGGCATCAAGTTATGAAATTATGCATGATAAGATTAAAACAGTTGTTTCTAAATTTTGAACTTCTTGATCAAAGCCTGATGGACTACAAACTGGAAATCAATCAATAAATAAATTGGATAATATTTGTTGTTTGTAATTCTTTATAAATACAGTGGTACCTCGTAGATACAATGGTGTGAAAACATTTTGCCCCCTGCGTGATTTCCTAATGAGGTCCCAGGACTCAATGGTAATTCAACAATTGGGTTTTATTGACCCAAAAATATGAAAGATAATTAACAAATCCAAAATACTTAAACAGGCAGACCAACAAAAGAGGTCAGCTCAATAAACTAAATTCAAAATAACAACTAAAAAAACCTCAGACAAACAGACCCCCTGAAATGACACATGAGGAACTGGTTTAGCCAAACCAAATGACACACAAGGGGGACAATTAAACAAACTTCAACCACCCCCCAGCTAATCAAGCATGTGGTTTAGTCCAATGAGGTTGTCAGTAGTAGTCAGCAGTATTTCAGATCCCCCAGCCCTTTGTCACACCTTTTGCCAACCAGGAAGGAGAAGCCAACCCCCAGGTAACTCAAACAAAGAAAGATGTATTCATATAACATAAAACAGAACTTTGACCTTGCAGTGTTATTATGTGTGCGCGCCAACACTGGAAGGTGTGATGGAAAAAAGAATGAAAGTAGTGACTGCAAAGTAAAGTGAAGCAACTAGTGGTGAGGTGTGGAGCTTGCAAGCAGAGTATGCAAAATAAAAAATAAATGACTACACAAACAAAAAGTTTTCATCTAATTGCACAAATCTATTTTCCAGTATTTACTTATTTATCAGTATAGACGGTGTTATTGATATTAGCTTCCCTACTCTGAAGTTTAATGTGGCATTAACACAAAATATAATAGGAATTGCCCAGATATTTTGAAAATTTAAGACTAGCATCATGAATAAAGTATTCTGATTCTGATTCTGATTTTTAAGCAACATTCATCATTATTCCAATACTCCTCTAGGACTCAGTGCTAGATTTCTTAGGTTTTTTAAGTCACGAGCGTTACACCCAGCACTCACAGGACTTATCTAAGTTTGTGTGGATTTTGATGTAGGTTTATAATCTAGATAACACCGTAGAAAATAATGCCTAATCAATTTGTCAGAATGTTGCCTTTTAGGTTTAAACTTGTCAAAGACTAAAAACACACAAAATCCAAAGTGTGGGTTTAACACTGGGACTATTTTGCATTCCTAAACTATGAGTAATTAATTAATTAATTTGTTTCATATTAAAAGTAGGTGTTCCAACATCTGAGGAAACGCAGCACGCTTCTGTTTTTCAAAGTAAAAAAGCTGTCACAGTTTACTCTTCCATATTGTTAATGCTACGATGTCGGCGTGTTGGTGATGTAAAAGTCTTCAACATCTTTTATATCCATATCTTGTTGCAATAACATAAATTGTGAACAATAATAATGTAATGCCTAAATGTAAAATGAGTGCTATTGGTCATGAATTTCAGAATATATTTTATGGTTTGTCATCTTTAAATATTATAACAAACTCTTGAAATGTTGTCTTAAACTCTCAGTTAGGCTTTGGCAACAGTTTTGTCTGCTGAATTGTCCTGTAGCAGGACTGAGTAGCTTCAGGTTTTTTGCGTAGCTGATTCTCTAATCTTCCTCCTCTGGAAGGCAAAGGTAAAAGCTATCCTACAACTATTTGTTGAAGTTTATGTCTCAACAGTGTAATGCCTTGATGCCAGGCTCTATTGGGATTCCTCGTCTCTTTCTTTTTATGTTTTTTCTTTATCAGATAAAACTCACAAATACGTCTCACTTGTCAGTGCATGCCTTCTTTTCTCTGTCTTTACCTGAAGACAACAGCTCAATTTAGCTTCTCTGTTATAATAGAACATAATCTTCCAAACTATCTTCTTCAGGCTATGTTGCCTCTTCTTCACTCTAACAGGGTCAGGAAGAGACAGATTTATTCCATAAATCCTGCTTGGTCTGTTCCTCACGTGTGCATGTAAATTTTAACGTTATGAGTTGAATGCTCTCCCCGTGTTTGCGTGGGTTCCCTCCGGGTACTCCGGCTTCCTCCCACCGTCCAAAGACATGCAACTTGTGGGGATAGGTTAATTGGAAAATCCAAATTGCCATTAGGTGTGAATGTGCGAGTGAATGTGAGCACGAATGGTTGTCTGTCCCTGTGTGTTGGCCCTGCGACAGACTGGCGACCTGTCCAGGTTGTACCCCGCCTCTCGCCCTATGACAGCTGGGATAGGCTCCAGCGCCCCCCGCGACCCTGAAAAGGATAAGCGGAAGCGAATGGATGGATGGATGGAGTTGAATGCTTTTGATTAAAAAAAAAACACAAATAAGGATTCAACTTTATTGTCATTACACATGTATAAATATGGGTAATGAAATACAGATTGCATCTCATCAGAAGTGCAAGAGCAGTAAGTGCAGTAGGAGCAGATAAGGAACAGATAAGGGTAGGATAAAAGGTGAGAATAGTTATGAACAGATTATATACAAGTAAGTTGAGTATACAGATGTTTATATTGGTATACAGACAGCAAATATACAGATGTGCTGCACATATACAGCTGTATCGACGTGTGGTAAACAGATCTACAGAGTGCTATAAATATATCTACAGTAGTGGAGGCGTAGCGCTTTGAACAGACTATAATAGTGAACAGTGTACGTTGTATTACAGAGACTATGCTATGTCAGTGTCCTTTACTATAGCAGTAACAAGTATCAATCACTTTAAAATGTCACCATGAACTTGAGAAGTTCTCTGTGCAAGGTCACCGTAGTTTTGGTTGTGCTGTGGACCTCTAGCATGACCAAAGCATAATAGAACATATATCACGTAGTGGAAAAAATTAAAGAATTTAAAACATGCAGTGTAATTGGACACTAAAGTTTTAGCTGAGAAAAAAATAAAATGTTAAAATAAAGAAAAAGTTTGCATTCGTACAGAGTGAGGAGAATTGGTGCTTTCATTATTTATTAGCACCACACTTTATATTTGCATAAATTGAAAATGTTCATTAAGTTTATTTTGGGCTTTTAAATAAATAACTGAATTAATTTGTTCCCCCAAGCAGTACAACGTTGGACTAGAAGTCAGACAACATGGTTACAGAAGCAGCCACTCTGACTTGTTCAGCACAGGTGCACCCAGTGTTCATAATAATGGTACCACTCCAATTAGCTGTTTCAGTAGCTTGCCCTGGTACTGTTTGTGCTGGCTTATTGGAACACTCCATATAACGTAGCCATCATTAGCATTATTAGATGCACCTGTGCTCTTCTTGGTGTGACAAATGTGTCAAAATGTTTGCTGTGAGAAACAATTATTGTATGTTGTTGTGTCATTTTTAGACCTTCTTCTTTTCTAAAGTCAAAAAACAAAATTATGCTAGAGAGACTTTGTAATATCATAATAACTCCTTGAAATAAAGTAGAGCTGAGGAATTTCTAATTTACACACACACACACACACACACACACACACACACACACACACACACACACACACACACACACACACACACACACACACACTCTTCATCTTATATGTGTTCACTTGGATTTGTTCCCATGGTTTTAGAGCTCATATGATATGACACACACATATCAGCAATATTCACGTGTCTCCTCAGCAGCTGCTTCATTGTTCAGGTGATTTCAAACTACAGTCATGATTCAGTTAATTCCAGCATCAAATGGATGAAAAGCACAACAGAATGAGTGCTGGTTTAGCTAATCTTCTATTTCAGTCTTACCCTCATTTACTCTGTATGTGGTAGGCACTGCAGTTTATGGGGGGGAAAAGAAATAAAAAAATGTAAGAATTAAATATTGAAGTGATCCAGCTCACAGTCACAACAATTTGACTCTTTATATTGTAATGTAAAGACCTTACAATAATACAGAGAAAACTCCAACAACCAGACGAGCCCCTTTGAGCATGCACTTGGGGACAATGAAGGAAAAACTTTTAAGAAACCTCTGGCAGAACCGGGGCAGCCATCTGTTGATTGGTCCACACACGTCATTTTCGTTGTTACTTTAACCCTAAATATACCGAATTTCCCAGAGGAACCCACCCGAGGGATTAATAAAGTTCTATCTTATCTTATCTTAAATACATTCAAAATGTTGTCATGTAGCCTATAGAAGAAAGAGTAGACTAGAAACAGCATTTCTTTTCACTGTTGCTCTCTATAGATGAGGCAGATAAATCTAAAAAGACTATTTGACTATTTACCATTGTTTGAATCGACCTGTGACCAACATGCTTTTGATGATGATGGAATGGGAAACATTTTGAAAATCTGGAAATGTTTGTATTTTTGTAAATGGCCTTGCTGATTTCAATTCATTGTTGCGTGTGATTTTGATCAAAACACCAGTATTATTGATGAGAAACATGCTGGCCTGCAGGTTACTAACCAGTAACCCAAACCTCAGCACGGTGCTCACTCCCGCACAAAGTATGAACTTGTTCTGACGGCCTCTCTTTCTCACATTCCAAACAAATTAACACTCCTAGTGTCAAGTGTCGTACAGCACACCAGGAGCAACATTTTTGCATAATTTGGTGTAAATTACTGTAAATTAGTATGATGCATTTAATTACTCTCCTCTCAAAATGTTGCACTTTGAAAATGCCCACCAATACATGTCTCGAGGGCAGCTGCAGAAATACCTGCGTGCACGCTTTTAGACACTGCAACGCTTTGATGAATCCCAGCAGTCTATTTCTAACCTCAAATTAGGATTTTGCACTTGTGCAGGCTGTTTGTAAAAACTACAGGCGTTTCTTATTTCCATACTCCATACTGTTTCCCACCTTGTCTTTCTCCATACTCCTGGTTGTGAACCAGAAATCAGTTTCAGTATGTCTGCTGTCCTCCACATGCATTTCAGGAACTGAGACGTCCTACATCGTGGCAGAGCACAGGACACAACACGTGACTTTGCAATTACACTGGGTGCTTGTTAGTGCCGGGTTTTAATGACAATGTTGCCTCCTGCGCTGTCTCTTACTCTTTCTCTCTGTCCTGTTTCCCAAAGGTGCCAGTGGAGAACAGAGAGATGAAGACTTTATCTCTCCTCTTCCTCCTCCTCCTCGCCTCGGGAGCCTGTGACGACGTCAAGTACATCTCCAAGAGGAACTCAGGTAGGATGAAGAGCCTCGGTGTTTGTTGTCATGTGGCGTACTCTGCTTTGTTGAAAACGAGCCTTTCTCTCTTGAACATTCTCAGGCTTTTTATTTTTGGAGCTTATTGTTGCTTTGTTTTTCTTGCTTTGTTTCACTGCCAGCACTCTACAGTCTTCTCGCGATAATGCTAACTCTTGTCTTTTGTCATTATACTCCACCTCACTCTTATTCTCCTTTTGCTGTCAAATATAGGGTGTCTCTCAATGTTCCCCTGCAATCTGCTCTGCTCTCATCCTTTATGATGTATTGACATCTCTTAAGTTGATGCAACGGACACTCGCTCCCACAGCTTTTCCCCCTCATCCACAATCACCACCTCTGCCTTTCTTAGATAACACTCCTCTCCAAACTCTATCTCAAAGCTCAGAATGGCTGTCTCTCCATTTCTATCCCTCTCCTTTTTCTGCTGAGGGGGTGTAATGATCAGCCCGTCTGACTGCTGCTGTCATTGTTGCTGCTGCTGTGCTCATTTGTGTATCGGCAGGCCCGGTGATGACAGATCTGCTGATAGTCTTTTATTCATAATCGATTTGTTGTGTCACGCTAATCGTCTTGACAGAAGGAGCTTGATTGGGATATTGATGTATGGCATCAATAGTTTTGTGTGATACTATTCGGTGATCTTGGTACAGTGCTTTGCAGAAGCCTTGAGTAATGCCACATTTCTTTATATTTTGCTCCCAAGGAGCCAGACTCTCTTATCATTTTTAAAATGGAGCAAAAGTTCTCCAGGTTTTCTCAAAGTTTTTCTTAGACAGCATTTGTTACCATTTTTTGAGCTGAATATAAAAGAAAAATGCCTAAAACTTGGCATATCTCACTTTCCAGTGTGTTCCTAAAAACAATTTCAGGAAACTGGACACGTTGAGGACAAACAAGTGGCAGGTCTTAAAACTATCTAAAGCAAATGAACAGTATCTGAAAGTAAAGAAAAAAAAATCCAGCAAATACCTGACCCCGATCCTGAAAGACATGCATCTGATCCTTCAACCGATCCATCTACTGTACACTAAAGCTTCATCAGACATGGCCTCAGTGGAAGAGTGGCTGCCAAATGCCATTTTTAAGGAAGGAAAACTGGGAGAAAATGCTGAGGCATGTCCCATTACACAGGAACTGGACTGAAAATCAGTCCTAACAAGTTTGAACATTTTGGTTCAAATGATCATCAATATTTACAGATGAGCTCAGGAGACAGTCAAAACAGCGAGTGTCTGCAGGCATCTGTAAAATCATATCAGCTGGTGGTGTTTGAGATTTTGTCATAACTGAATGCAAAAAAGTAAGGTCAGATTTTGCATCCATAACATCTGGAAAGCATCAATGATCCCAAAGTAAAATCACACCTGGACTGAAAAACACACAGTTGAACACTATCAGTCATGGATTGGCCTCCCCAGAGTCGGACCTCAAATGTATTGATACTGTGTGGGATCATCTTGAACAGAACAACAACAGCCAAAGAAGAGCTTTGAACGTCTGGAGAAATAATCCTGAAGCAGCCTGAGAGAGAAGAAAGCGGCCTGAGAGAGTTCAGACTGTGCTGAAGAATAAAAGACTAACTGTACAAACTCTGTTTTTGCCTTCCATACTATGTTTCTATTTATGTTTCCAAGTTTCCTAGTAACATATAAAGAAATGAGGAGTAACTCAAGACTTTTGCAGTATTGTATGTGTGACGTAGAGGTGAGCTGTTTAGCATTTTGATTCATTTTCATGTTGCCTTCATACTTGAATGGAGCATTTCACCTGCGGTTTTACACTCAGGGAATCTTTCATTATAAATATTACCTACAGCATCTGTAATTTTATTCTCACACGCTCCTGCCAGATCCTGAAAGTGATAAAAACACAGAAAATTACCCAGCGATTTTTAGCAAGCTCAGGTCATCTAATTATAACAATCCAGTTAGAATTGATTCCCCTTTAATATAATCCTGTCTCACTGTTTTGCTTGCTTATAAGTGAGCGTGTTGGTCCTGGTGCTTTAATCGAGGGGATACGAGGGCAAGCATAACAATACTTCAGAGATTCTTTGTAATTACACACACTCAGCATCTGAGAATTGCATTACAGCACTTCACCCAACCACTGTAAGAAAAACACAATTGTGGTTTGTGTCTGCTTGCTATACTTGATTTTCCTGGGAGACTTCATACCTGGTGGAGGACAGAACTGCATGGTGAAAGCATATGGTTTATGAGGTGCTGTTACACTACTATTATTACACACTGTGCATGCAACATTTACTTATATAAACAAAAAAAATCATATGACTATCAAATAGCTATTTTTGCCTTGGTTGCATAGTTTAACATAATTAAGCTGAAATGAAATCATGGGTAGAAAAATGCAGGACATGACAAAACTTGCAGGGAAACCCCAACCCCACCCTTACCCACTTTCTTCATCTGAAGTTGACTTTCTCTAAAAGGAGCTCAAAGGTCGAGGTCACCCACAGAACAGACCCTGCAGCTGGCAGCCAGTCACTGAGAGTTAACCTGAAAAGATGCTTGCCAAAATGCTTTCCGGCCCACCCTGAGATCCGCATAAAGTGCTTCTTCCTGGATACAATTTTATGGAATAAAAAAATAATCAAAAACTTTTTGACAACAGCAACAAAAGAAATATCACAGTTTCTCAACGTTTGCTTCTTCGTGAGAATCAAACTTGGTGAAGATGTTTTTAAGACTAGTTAAATTGTTTTCTCTCCACGTCTGTCTTTGGCACGCTCGCCCCTCAGCCTGCTGACTGTGTGTGGGTAGGTGAGTTGGTGGGAGTCTTTGTTTGGTGTTTGCCATGTATGTGAGCGTGTGCGGGTGAATAGACCACTTCTTGACATACCAAACTGTGACTGTGTGTGTGCTGTATATATCCAGGTTCTAAGTGTATGTGTGTACAAACTCCCCGAGTGTGCTTCAGTGTATCCTCTCTGTATGTGTGCTCTACTTCTGTGCATGTGTGTGAGTGGGAGAGGTGTGCACAGAGCAATTATGTGATCAGAGCAGAGCCAAGCGGACATTTATGTGGGCGAGCGCTACAGTTGGCCAAAGATAGTCTGTTAGATTTTGTTTCTCTTTTGTTGTGTGTGTGTGTGTGTGTGTGTAACTGGACACCATATGGATGGGAACTACCGTTTCCTTGTATCAGTCTCTGCATTGCTCTGATGCAGCACCTGCTGCAGTTAGAAGAGACACAATGTGATTGGAGAAAGCTCTACATCAAGGTTGTTTTTATACAAATCAACACATTCATGTAAAAATGGCAGTGTGAGACTTTATGATCCTTACACAGAAATCCTTGCCTAATTGTGCATAATGACAGGACATTAAATCATCCTCATTATTCCCATGAATCAGCTGATGGTGCCGCTGATTCATCTCTACTCACTGACTTGGTAAATCTCACACAGGGTGCACATTTAAACTGCTTTAGCCTGCACGAAGTTCTTGCAATTCTGCAAGCCACTCTGCAGCCCAGTCCACTGCAGTTCCTCTTTCATCGTGTAAATAATTTAACCAGTGTCATGCATGTTGTTACTGCCTGCTCTGTTCTGATGGCTCATAAAAGCCAAATATAAATCACTACAGCTGGAAATAACAATCATCGTTTGATTATATTGGTCCTGACTGAACTGCAGTTCAATCCTCATGTACAGAAGCTGACACCTGACTGCCACTCAGAGGTCAGGTGTCAGCTAGTATATGCATCATCAGCGCTCAAGGTGCTCAGGTTCGGTCCTTGGCTGAGAACGCTTCAGCGGGTCTGATATTTGCTGACAAGAAGATTTTTCACTCCAATATTATATAAATAGAAAAGTACAGGAGAGACTGATGGGCATCTTTCTGCCCGCCGAGAGAGCTCAAACACGTTGGCAACCATCCATATGGGCAACTCTTTGAATGGAAGCTGCATTTTAAAGAATGATCATTACAATTTGGAGTAAATAAGCTGAAATACAATATGAGGAAAATGAGACTGAAATACAGAGAAGCTAAACAAGGAATCCTCATCTGAAGGGACAAACCTGACATACTTTGGCTCTACCAAGATTTAAAATGTCCTTTGTAACCTGTTACAGAGCCTGTTTAGAAATAACACAAATTTAGAATTCATATATTTTTTTTCTCAGTCTAGACTTGTTTTCACTGAGTCAGAACAGCAATTTCTAATTACAGCCACTTCTTTGGGTTATTGCACAGCTGAATGACAACGTTCGCCATGAAGGAGGTTGATTTGAAGTTTTTGGTAATAAGAAACTAAACCATTTGGGCACTTTTTGGAGCTGAGTCAATGCAGGCTAGGGAATGTGAATCCCTTACTAGCGGTAACTTCTATGGCTGTCAGCTGAGTGTATTTGACCTCTGTGCTTTTAAATGACCCGATTCATGAATATCGATGAGAACTACTCATCAAAGAAGATGCTGATCTGAATGAAAACTACTATAACTAACAGCTAAACAGAAAAACTGTCTGATTTTAGACAGACACTGAGACAACACTGCCACGATGCGGTCAAATAAAAATGACAACATTGCCGTCTGCAACATTGTTACAAGTATCTAATCATAAAATCACCAAAAAACAGTAATAATTTCGCACCACGAGACTGTTTACAAAACAGTTTAAGGAAGCTAAGTGAATATTTGAGGCAAAAAGGTAATTGTAGGGCTGCTCTTCACTTACTAACAGCTTGAGGTGTGCATGCAGATTCAAATCTTCCCTCGTAAGCTTTTCTGTAATCTTGTTTATTGTGCTGTACAGACTGTATGCACATTGTGAAGCGGTGTACATTTAATATATCATTGGATGAAATATTTCAGCACTTTGCTCTGGCTCCTCAGTCATTTCAGTATTTGATCTTACAATTCAATCATTCCTTATTTATCTGAAAGGCTATGCTATGAAAATCTATAAATCTGATAAAAGTTCTGTCTACAGCTCTGTTCACTTTGAAAAGTTTGAATTAGCTGCACATCTTCAAAGCTCTGTATGACTGAATCTGGGGGATAAATGCACTCGCAAAGTTACCTAAAAAGATCTTACATAATTTCATATGTTAGAGTTAGACCCAAAAAATATTTTATGTATAAATTAAACTTTATAATTTATATATTTTTTAATTATAATGTCAAATCTAGTTTATATTAATTGGTGAGTCAGTCGTTTCAAGCTTTAATTATGTTACATGCGCAGTTATTACTTTTCAGAGGTTTAATGTTTTGTTAATTCGATTTTTTTTCTAGATTTCATCTGAGCACCTGAAATTAAAATTAAACTGAGAGGTTCCAAACTAAATTTGCCTGTGATGTCACGTTCTATTAATAAGATAAGCACCTCGTAACTCAGAGATGGTTGGATCAAAACCTGAATATCTAAACAAGCTAACTACATACAGTATGTCATGCTATGTAGTTACTTATCAAAACCTGAATATCTAAACAAGCTAACTACATACAGTATGTGATGCTATGTAGTTACTTATATAGCACCTTTCATAGAGTCACAGCCAGTTTATCGTATACATCAGTGGAAATTAAACAATACAAAACCCTAAAAAGTAATGAGAACAAAAAGATTTGTATAAATACTGTTTATAATTTGTAAGAATGAAAATAACAAAACAGAACAACAATGAACCAAATGCAAATGTAAGGATTTTATGATTTAATGCTCTAAGCACAGATGCATAGATGGATGGGTTTATGCATCCATGGATACATTAAATATTAGGAGTGTGTATAAAAATGTGGATAATCTCAGAATGAAAACCTGTGAAGTAAAGTTGAAAGCAAAGTTCAAAATCAATCAAATATTGATTGTGGTGGTGAAATGAAGGAACTTTACAAAAAAATGTGTCATCATCCAAAATCTTTAAAAACGGTATGCTTTACGTTTTTTACCAGCTCACCTAAAAGCTACGCTACCAGTGTTTTTGCATTTTAATACCTTCATTAGTAACACTTTAAAAATATATATATTTAAGTCTACCTTTCTAAATGATCTGTTCCTTACTTTTACTCCTAAGCTCTTTCTCTGCTGGGCTCATTCTGGCAGAGCCTCAGGAGTACCGCATGCATGTATGATTCATTTTCATATTCAACTTTTCAGTGACCTTGCTTTTTCATCTATCTGCACTTTTATTTCTAAAAATACATATTCAGGTACAGGACAGCTTTCCTTTACACAGCAGACATGCTGAATTGTTAAGAGAAATATCAGAGTGCAGCTAATGATGTTGAAGTAACTGCATTTATACACAGGCAGAAGTGCTTCTTAGATTAGCCCATTTTGCTGAAAGTGCTAATGAGCTCGACAGTTGCTGCACAGGCATGACAATGCTGGAAACAATGCCTGGAAGTCATGAAGGCAGCTGCATAAACACACACGCAGTCACATGCACTGTTTTCATTCAAGCAGAATTTTGCACATAGCACGAGCCAAAACCACAGAACACACACACACAGCAGGAATGTCTACACAATAACACACTCACACAATAACACACATTATGTGCTTTAATGTGTTAAGTTGAACGCTGATCATTAACATCTTCATCATCCACATGTTATTTTAGGAAAACCCCACCAAACCAAGGGTAAACTATTAACCCAGATGGCGAACAGAAATACGATTACAACTCTGTACATATTTTTATCCTACCTTTCTTATTTTGGAATTAGATGGAATGTATATGTCAAATTCAGGAAAGAAAGAAAAACCTTGCTTATACTGTTTATGCCTTACACTCTATATTCTACATCCATTCTCATTTACATGATACTCTTTAAAGACTCTTCATGGCTGGCCCCTTTATGAAGTGCAGATACAGATGTTTTGCAGTGTTGCAGTGAGTGAATGTTTGTTTGTGTGTGTAGAGGTGACTGAATGCCCTTGTGTGCTTGCATGTGTGTGTGTGTGTGTGTGCGCCTGACGCAGCTAAAAGCTGAGATCAAAGAGCGATTAGATCTCAGAATGGTCTAATCTCAAATCATCTCCCATGCATGCAAAGCAGAGCAAAGACATTTTAGATGTGTGCTGGTGTGTGACACAGACGGTGCTTACTTCACTTTGGTGTGTAACATATCTGCATTGTACAGATTCAAAACACATGCTGCCCTTTGCTCTGAGAGCGCACTGCAGCTGATTTTGCACTGGAAGCATCTGAAGTTGAGCAGAGTTTTAACTTCTGCTGCAGACAATTTTTCCACAGTGAAATGTTGACGCACGTGGTTTTCACACTTGGCTGTGATCGACTTTGCTGCACAATGAAGATGAATGTCAAACTCTGTAAAACAGCAACTTCTATGAAAAGAGACGTTGCCAGAAAAACAAAACGATACCACTTACTGATATTGTCCCATTTGCTTTATTAGCTCAAATGAATGGGTTTGTTTGTGGCAAATAAATCATTTATGGATGCTTTAAACATCTGCTGTGCAGTATTAAGAACTCGCTTTGGCTCATCAGAAAAGTCCTCCTCTAGTGCACCTACATTTAATAAAATAAAAAAGTTCAGTGAGCTGTTGATGTGATTGTTGTTGTTTCAGTTCCAGCCAGTCACACAAATCCGTTGGGCTTGTTTCAGGAATGGCACAAAC
Organism: Rhamphochromis longiceps; assembly: GCF_057381845.1. Classification (NCBI taxonomy): domain Eukaryota; kingdom Metazoa; phylum Chordata; class Actinopteri; order Cichliformes; family Cichlidae; genus Rhamphochromis; species Rhamphochromis longiceps. Next base: position 23,849,406 of record NC_140558.1, read on the forward strand.
CATTGGATGACATGAATGGCATCTAATAGCTTTCTTTGTTGTGAAGAGGCAGGCCACTATTATACAGCAGCTACTGTATGTGTAGCTCAGGAGTATGTGTGAGCTGGGGAAATGCTGCAGGGCCCACGAGGCACAGTAGGAGGTGTCCAGCTCACGTGACATCATACCAGAGGTGTCAAACATAAGGCCTGGTGGCCAGAAAAAACCACCAAAGACTCCAATTTGGCCCACTGGACAGCTTCTGAAAGTGTCCAGTGTTGGTGAAGGAAGGCATCAATTTTGGACTTTTAACTGTTTGTCTCAGAAACAAAACTTAGGTAAAAAAAAATAAAAAATCTGGTAATTCTTTGTTTTTACATTCCTCAGGTCCCAATCAACCCAAATAGCAAAGAAAATTTTAAAATGCATGACATGAAAGAGTTTGAATCTTAGGAGGTTAAGGCTAACTGGGAGTCAATGCAAAGGAACCAGTGAAATGCGGTCTTGTGTGTGTGCCAGTTACAATGTGGAATAGAGATCATCAATGGACTGTTCTGGGAAAGAGCTGTGAAGACATGCATAAACAATTTAGAAAATTTAGAAAGAACTCAGAAAGTTGTGGAGAGTGTAACATCCACATCACAGTGCCTGGTAGAAGCCTAATCTTCTCCTGTGTGGTTGTTTAAGAAGCACTGTGAATGTCATTGCCACTTGTGTAGGCAGAAAAAATTCAAATGACTTATTCACCACTCTGGAGAGTGCAGACAGACAAAGAGAACAGGAGACGGAGCAATATTCAACATTTATTGCATATTCTACTATAAGAGCTGAAGAGAGCCAAAAACAATGCTGTTAGCTCGAGATGCAAATATGAGACGAGTAACAAAGTATTGTGATATCATTGCTGTTTTAGCTTCATCTCAGTTAGCAGACAAATGAATGCGTTTCACTAATCATCTGAAGTATTGACAGTGTGGACAACAGCAGGATAAAGGTTTAAAAGGCTGCATTTCAATGTTCAGACTTTCTCAGCTTCACATATTTTGGAATGATTAAATGAAAAGAAATGACATAACAGCTCGCTGCAAACATCTAATGATGAGAAAAATGAACAGTAGCGGCTCATTTTCCACTGTGATCTGTCAGTGAAGGCCAGGTATTATAATATAGCAGAATATGTAGAAATTGTCTGTTTTTATAGAACGCTGCAACATCAGTTACCGTGTGCAGCCATGGCAAGCTGCAGCACAAAAGACACAGGTAATTACTGGTTGGCCAGTTTCCTTCCCTGACTTAAATGCCACATGCTCAGTTTATAAACTGTACATCTTGGGCGTTCAAGAAGCACCAGAAAGGGACTGAAATTCTATTGGTCAAACACCTTTGGGAGATGGATCCTGATGCTTTCTTGCCAAATGTAACAAAAAAAAAAAGTAATATGAAAATGAGTTCTCCAAAGTGTAACTAAGTCAGTCAGCATCCTGTAAAAGCTAAAGAATTTGAAGATGCAAACTTTAACGGAGACGAGGAAGATGGACTAAGCTACATATACAGTGGGGCAAAAAAGTATTTAGTCAGCCACCGATTGTGCAAGTTCCCCCACCTAAAATGATGACAGAGGTCAGTAATTTGCACCAGAGGTACACTTCAACTGTGAGAGACAGAATGTGAAAAAAAAATCCATGAATTCACATGGTAGGATTTGTAAAGAATTTATTCGTAAATCAGGGTGGAAAATAAGTATTTGGTCAATAACAAAAATACAACTCAATACTTTGTAACATAACCTTTGTTGGCAATAACAGAGGTCAAACGTTTACTATAGGTCTTTACCAGGTTTGCACACACAGTAGCTGGTATTTTGGCCCATTCCTCCATGCAGATCTTCTCGAGAGCAGTGATGTTTTGGGGCTGTCGCCGAGCAACACGGACTTTCAACTCCCGCCACAGATTTTCTATGGGGTTGAGGTCTGGAGACTGGCTAGGCCACTCCAGGACTTTCAAATGCTTCTTACGGAGCCACTCCTTTGTTGCCCGGGCGGTGTGTTTTGGATCATTGTCATGTTGGAAGACCCAGCCTCGTTTCATCTTCAAAGTTCTCACTGATGGAAGGAGGTTTTGGCTCAAAATCTCACGATACATGGCCCCATTCATTCTGTCCTTAACACGGATCAGTCGTCCTGTCCCCTTGGCAGAAAAACAGCCCCATAGCATGATGTTTCCACCCCCATGCTTCACAGTAGGTATGGTGTTCTTGGGATGCAACTCAGTATTCTTCTTCCTCCAAACACGACGAATTGAGTTTATACCAAAAAGTTCTACTTTGGTTTCATCTGACCACATGACATTCTCCCAATCCTCTGCTGTATCATCCATGTGCTCTCTGGCAAACTTCAGACGGGCCTGGACATGCACTGGCTTCAGCAGCGGAACACGTCTGGCACTGCGGGATTTGATTCCCTGCCGTTGTAGTGTGTTACTGATGGTGACCTTTGTTACTTTGGTCCCAGCTCTCTGCAGGTCATTCACCAGGTCCCCCCGTGTGGTTCTGGGATCTTTGCTCACCGTTCTCATGATCATTTTGACCCCACGGGATGAGATCTTGCGTGGAGCCCCAGATCGAGGGAGATTATCAGTGGTCTTGTATGTCTTCCATTTTCTGATGATTGCTCCCACAGTTGATTTTTTCACACCAAGCTGCTTGCCTATTGTAGATTCACTCTTCCCAGTCTGGTGCAGGTCTACAATACTTTTCCTGGTGTCCTTCGAAAGCTCTTTGGTCTTGGCCATGGCGGAGTTTGGAGTCTGACTGTTTGAGGCTGTGGACAGGTGTCTTTTATACAGATGATGAGTTCAAACAGGTGCCATTCATACAGGTAACGAGTGGGGGACAGAAAAGCGTCTTACAGAAGACGTTACAGGTCTGTGAGAGCCAGAGATTTTCCTTGTTTGAGGTGACCAAATACTTATTTTCCACCCTGATTTACGAATAAATTCTTTACAAATCCTACCATGTGGATTCATGGATTTTTTTTTCACATTCTGTCTCTCACAGTTGAAGTGTACCTCTGGTGCAAATTACTGACCTCTGTCATCATTTTAAGTGGGGGAACTTGCACAATCGGTGGCTGACTAAATACTTTTTTGCCCCACTGTAAAGCGACTTGAAGTGCAAATCAAGTATTCTGAAGAGTCTGCAGGTTCTCATCTGGATATGAAACACTTTAAACAGTGACTGTGTAAGATTTTAGTGATATTTAAACTTGTAAGATCGGCTCTTACAATGTGCTGATTGGGCATGCAGTACTTTTTAATAATCACAGAGATTGGGATCTTTTTTTTAAATGTCAAATAACTCTTCAACCTAAATAAACATAAAGTGAAAAATATAAAATGTAAGGTTTATGTATTGAATTAATGAATAACTAAGGAATTGTTTCCAAGTAAATTTCACTTGACCAGATTCCATCAAAAGTAACATTTTACATTATACTTACTGTATGTAACAAAATTATATGAAAAATTTACATGTAAATAAATTCGTTAAAGTTAACATTGGGCAGATTTTTATTTTCTTTTATTTTTGTTGGAAGAATGCAGAACTGGCAACAAACACAAAGAAAAGAAAAAAAATACAAGTAACAGTTTTTCAATCATCATTCTTAATATGAAGTATAAATCATGGATGAAGTTCTATGCCCTCATAAATATGAAGCAATATTTTTTAGTAAAATGCTACTGAAAAACTGAATGTATAGCAATCATCATTAAATTGTATATTTTATATTATACTCATGTAGCAAATTACATGGAATATGCACATGTAATCATATGATTTAAAATCAGTATTTTGGGTATAAATATTTTGTAAGTGTAAATCTGTTTGGTTAAATCAGTGGTTCCTAAACTTTTTTTGCTGCCCCCCCCCCACTCCCCGCGCAAACGCACGCACACACACAAACACATCCTCCAACCACACACACCCATATTTTGCTCCATTTATTTCACACCTCAAACATTTAGTAAACAATTAGGCAAATACAAGTAATCTGCAATAAATTTCAGGTAGTAAGAAAATAAACTACTAACTTTTTTATGCTACGTCCACACCTACACGGGTATTTTTGAAAACACAGCTGTTTCTATGTGTTTGGGCCTTTTATCCACACGTAAACGGCGTTTCGAATCACCGAAAATGGAGATTTTTTAAAACTCCTTTTTTGCGTTTATGTGTGGACGAGGAATACAGAGTTCGTCACGCAATGTCAAAGGTATGTGCCTTTTATCACGTTACGCTGTGCGCCACGTTATTGTTTACATGAGATGAATAGCAGAATGGCAGATAGAGACAAAATACTGTTAATCTGACTATGTGCAGTATTTACAGGCTTACACACACACGCAGTTACTGTCCCTCCATTTACAAAGGCAGAGGCATCACGGTGTAATTATTTTACATGTAGTTGTTTTTTTACTGTGTAATAATATTCAACATTGCTGTCAATACATTTTTCAAAAAATGTCTCTCTGTGCAAAGTGGGTTTAAAAACAAACAGCTGTGGGATCCTGTTTGTCCGTGATTTGAACCGGGGGAACAAATCGTGGCAGGATCAGCCTGATGTTATTTGTATCCCGCTGTAACTTTGCTGTATAAAGAGCTAATATCTCCAAAATGTCAGGAGTAGTTAGTCATTACAACAAGTGTTTGTGAACTAAAAATCAAGAATGTGGGATGCTGTTTGTCCGTGATTTGAAGAGTCCAGCGCTGCTCCCGACGAAGGGAAAACCAATTCTGCAGGGAGACCTACCTCGGCACTTGTGCAGGTGAAACCAAAGGGCAGATATGCTTCACAATATTTTCTAGTCTTTGGCTTAGAACGAAGTTGGTTTGGAAACATATTCAGCGATGCTTCATCTCCTGCTTTGCGTTTGTGTGGGAGCCCTGTGCTAGCAGTGTCCAAGTGTTGTTTTGTTTTTTCCCTTTTCATACCGCGCCGCCCCTAGTGGGCGGGCCCCACACTTTGGGAAGGTCTGGGTTAAATGGGTAGAAGAGGTCCTGCGACAGTCTGCCTTCAGTTTTCACATTGCTCCCTTAGCTTTGGTTCATGTGAAGTAAAAGGCTCAAGTATTAACGCATTAGTTAATAAACAAAAATCTCAACTTTTACATATAGAAATGCAACAGGACATTTTGGGAACACAGCCCAAAAAGTATTAGTAACTACTTTGGCCTTTACTCTTGTTACTGTGGAATTACTGAAGTGTGCAGTGTTAAATAAGTGCAGTGTGTATGTAAATATGTGTAGTTACCACTGGTTAAGTATAGATATGAAACAGAACATAATTTTCTTGTATGTGATTAAAAACACGATATTTAGTATAAAATGTTTTTACCTCAACACTGCTACCTAACATCTCTCCACAGCATGACTAATTAAGACGAGTGGCTTTGTCAGAGAAACACGTCCACTTGACTTTTCTCCACTTTGCTTTCAGCTCTGCCTGTGTGTGTGTTTCTGCTCACACAATAACCACAGTACTCTCTTCATGTGCTCTCACTACTTTCTCTCCCTCAGTTTCAGACACACACTCACACAAATTTGCCTCATAGTTGCCCTTCTTAAATTAAAGATATCACACTCTTTGTGTGGCTTTTGTGTCATCGTGTGTGTCGTAGTGTCTCTGTCTACAGTCTACATTCATTTTAACTCAAATATATAACAATTAAGAACTGTACTTAACATCTGTCTCTGTTTCTAACATCGGTTTTGTTTCTCTGCCGTACTTGAATTCTAACTGCATCATATGTGTTTGACAACAGGTCTTCTTAGACCGGAGCAATATGATAACCAAATGTGTTCTGTCTTCCCACAATGGAGCTGGTGCTGTTTTCACACTGTTCCTGAACAAGGGCATGGGTTTTCTCTCAGGAGAAGCTTTTATTGCAAAGCCTGTCTGCCTGTGTGCTCTGGAGCACAGGAGAGGGAAAAAAGCTGCTTTGATTGGTGACTGACTCTAACCCCCTCCACATCCACACATAATGTGTTTCCAAACTTTTTTCTATTTGTACCAGAGGTATAAAAAGCCCAAAATATAACCAAAAGCCATCCCCACAGCCTGCTGTAACACTTCGTACCACTAAACTAGATGTCAAAACTTCTCTGGATATAACAGTAGTGGTTATATATACATAGCTAATTTAAGAAAAAATTAACATCTTGATACTGGTGAAAAAAAATGAAAATATTAAGACTCGTGGAAAGTACATTGACTAAGTGTTGGTACAATACTAAATACAATTCAATTAACTTTTATTTATACAGCGCCAAATCACAATAACAGTCGCCTCAAGGTGCTTTTATGGTAGACCCTACAAAAATACATACAGAGAAAAACCCAACAATCATATGACCCCCTATGAACAAGTACATTGACGACAGTGAGAAGGAAAAACTCCCTTTTAACAGGAAGAAACCTCCAACAGAACCAGGCTCATGGAGGGGCGGGGCCATCTGCTGCGACTGGTAAATTATACTGTGCAGTCAATTATCAATCATAACATCCTAATCCAGAGATTCAGAAACTTTACATTTTTTCCAGTCTTCCCAATTATACCTTAAGGATTTCTGTCATCTTTGTCTCTCTCTGTTTATTATATTTTATTCCAGCATAGTTGGTGTGGAGCACCCACAATTTTGTTGTACATGTACAATGTCAACATAGAGCTATTTGATTCTATTCGATTCTATTCTTTCTTTGTCATTGTGTCACTGTCACAGTGAGAAACATGAGGTCCTCCTCATTGGTACAAAACCAGCACTATCCAAAATTGAAAGTTTTTCCTTAGTCATTGACAGTTCCTCTGTCAGCTCCTGCTCACAGGTTAAGATTCTGGGTATCATCCTCGGTAGTACTCTATCCTTCCATTCCCAATTTAATAATATTTCCAGGTCAGCATATTTCTGTTTCTATCTCTATCTTCTATTTCCATCTACATAACATCAACCACCTTCCCCCTCACTCCCCATGCCACTGCTATCCTTGTTCATAGCCTTGTTACTTCTCAATGGATTATTGTAACTGCCTCCTCTTTGGTCTTCTTCACAAATCCCTTCTTCCCTTCTCAAGCTTCAGCTGGTCCAGGATTCAGCTGCCCCTATTATACTTTCTACAGGCCACATCACTCCTGTTCTGCAACAGCTTCACTGACTCCCAGTTAAATTCCGAATTAACTTCAACACCATCTATGACCTCGTCCCCCCACACCATCTATGACCTGTCTGATATCAGAAATACTGATTCACTGTCACTTTTCAAATCTAAGCTCATGATCACATTTGCACTAATTACAACTTTTTTGTTCTCTTTTACTTGTTTTTTGTTCATTTATTATACAAATATTATCATTATTGTCTGATTGGCTTCTTTAGGTCATTTAGTAACTGATAAGTAAAATTGTGAGAATAAAGTTCAGTTAGAATGATGAGAGCCTTTGTGGCTTTTCTCCCCACCCGACCCCACTGCATCCTCCGTATCTTCACCATGTCTTTGTTGTGCTCCAAGGTCATATTAAAGATTCATCCATTCGCTGGATCCACAGTCAAATATTGATAAAGGCTGACACCACTTTGACTCTGTACACCTAACGGTTCCCATTCTGCATGCACACCTATATTTGTATGCACATACAGACACACACAGCCTTGAATGTACTTATAGGGCACACAAATAGCAAAATGACTGCTACTGAAACAGGAGAGGCTAGTGTGATACCCCAACCTTTGCTGAATATGTCATACATTAACACCCATTTTGCCCATTTCCTGCATCATAAAATGCTTTCATTTAGACCTTATCCACATTGGCTAAACACTTGAGGATAATGTCACATTATAATGTAGGGCAGAAATACAAACAAACAGTCAGACAATAGGACGAACGTGAGCAATGGCTCAACACATTATCGAACAACTTGATAACACTGACCTGACACAAGTTTAAAGGCTGTTCTTAGAATCATTTTCAAGCAAAAAGCATAATCCTTGCAAATCAACAAAATCCTCAAATTGAAGGCACCAGAAATGAAGTGCAATGATGCTACAATAATTTTAGCAATAGTGCATATTGCAAAAACTCTATATTGTATTTGTATTGTGGTGTTCTGCTACCACATCTGCAGTTGAATTCAGCATATTTTCATTCTACAAGTCTTTCTTAAGAGTGAAGTGCCCAGTCCAGGTCAGGGACCAGATCCTGCCCCAAGTGCAGGAGTTTAAGTATCTCGTGGTCATGAGTGATGGGAGAAGGGAGATCGATAGACGGATTGGTACTGCTGCTGCAGTGAAACCAGCGCTGTACTGGTCCATTGTGGTCAAGAGAGAGCTGAGTGTAAAAGCGAAGCTCTCAATTTCCCGGTTGAGCAATGTTCACCTATGGTCACAAGGTTTGGGTAGTGACCGAAAGAACAAGATCACGGATACAAGCAGCAGAAATGAGCTTCCTCCGCAGGGTGGCTGGCCTCTCCCTTAGAGACAGGGTGAGAAGTTTGGCCATTCGGGAGGGGCTCAGAGTAGAACTGCTGCTCCTCCACATCGAAAGGAGCCAGTTGAGGTGGTTCGGGCATCTGACAAGGATGGAATAACACCTGGGTGAGGTGTTCCTGGCATGTCCCACAGGGAGGAGGTCCCAGGCCAGACCGAGGACACTCTGGAGAGATTATGTCTCTCGGCTGGCCTGGGAACACCTTGGTAGCTGGGGAAAGGGAGGTCTAAGGGCTTAGGCTCCTGCCCCCACGACCCAGCCCTGGATAACTGGAAGATGGAAGTCTTTATGTGTCTGGTCTACAAAGTCTTCAGACCCATGTTCCACACTCACAAAACTTTTGATCTTGTTCCAGTATTTCTAAATAAGATATGAGGTTCGTATGGAAGCTTTTAAAGGATAAACAAGTGTGACATCACAAGTATGGGAATTCAGTCAGTGAATGGAGACTTGGGGCAGGTAGAATATGTGCTGTATAGGTTATTTGGATCAGTAGTTTACTGAACTCTTTAGTTGGGAAACAATGGTTTTACAGCTTTCAGCTGTCCATGTTGTCCTTTTCTGGGACAAGAATACTAAACTTTGAATGACGTTATGATAATTTTCCTTTTTCATTTTGTGGGTCAGTTAAATAAAGCTACTACAATTCATGACAGATTTATTAGACGACCGCTTTATGTAAGGTTTATATCAAACCTGAAGCCCCCACACAGTCTGACCTGGCAACACTGTAAATGTTAAAGGAATGTTAACAGCCAGCTGACAGTTTGGCCATACTTGCATCATCACGCAAGCCAGATGGAAAATCTAGTTTTCTATTCAGCTTATCTGCCTCTTCTGTACTCTTCGCCCCTCTCGTCTCCTCCATACTTTTCCTTCTCCTCTCTCCCTTCTGTTTCTGTCACCTCTGCTCACATTTTAGTGTTTTTCTGTTTCTACTCCCCCTCCTCACCCATTCCTTCACCTTTTTCTTGCTAATTTCTCTTGAGTCATCTCCCCCGATAAAACTTCTAGCCCATCTCCTCTTCTTCCACCCTCACTGCTTTTCCATCACTCTCTCCCTCCCCTCTTCTGTCCTGCTGTCCCTGCTCTCCCCTCCTCTGATCTGCTCTCCTGGCTCAGGCCCAGCTAAATTACCAGTTCTACAGAGCGATGGTGACAGAGTGCAGAACTTAATTACACACTGGCTGACAGCAAGGACTACGTGTTAGATTTTCTCTGTCTCCTTCTTCTCTCCTTTGTGCTCTTCCCCACCCCCACTGCCTCATCTCTTCCTTTCTCTTTGTGTCTTGTGTTTCCTTTTTATTTCCATACTTGTTTTTTTTCTTTGCTTGACTCTTTTTTGTCTCTTCCGCTTATTAATTGCTGGTTAAGGCACTGTGCTCCATGTTGTCTCAGTGTGCTTATTATTGTGTGAGAGCCTTTGGGGGGAAACCAGCTAGCAGCATCTAGAATATGTGAGTAATAGTGTAATACGTGGTAATAGTCTAAGTTTCTACCTAAGATTTTAATGCTGAAACACAAAAGTTGCTTTATTTGAGTTTTTTTACTCTTTAAAATTTGACACCAATTTTTTTTAATATGAAACACACATATTTTTTTCAGAATTAAAGAAAGAAGCAATCACTTTCACTTGGTGGAAGAATTTGCAGATGCTCTTAAGCAGACCTTCCTCCTGGGCGTGGAGTTAACATCACCCAGATCATGAGGCCTAATTTCAGCTGCAGCTTCACGCTCAACCAGCACCAGCTGAAGCTCTTCATGCCTGTAGAGAAGTGCCAATCAGCAAAACAGTAATTTCTGTGTTTCCAAAATTGGAAGCATCTGACCTTTCATGGTTAACCACCACTGTTTTTGGTTCATCAGCAAGACAGCGGTAAATAAACCAACATCTTTACAAGAATATGTGACAATCCTGAATACAAATCCAAGGGAGAATTGCGTGATAACAGAGATGGCAGATGTCACCCCCACGCCTGCCTCCATAAAGCCAACCACGAAACATATGAGCAAATCCCAGAAAGTTGATTCTGTTCATCTGGATGTAGCGTTGTCACTCATCCAAGTGACTTCTTCAGTCTCAGCTGACTAAAGGCTTCCCCAGCCTTATAAACTGTTCATTTGCATAACAACTGAAACTACCACCATTGACTAACAATGAGCCATGGGCTCCATTTCATGATTGTTAATATGCAAATTGTCACAACCATGAGCAAATCACGTTGTTGCATTACTTTGTGCACAGCAGATGTTCACCACAGTTTCAACTGTGTGGTTGCAGCCACAGCAACTCATTGTTGTAGTACAGATGTAGATGAGTGTATCTATGAAATCAGTTTTCCTCAATGCAAACGCAAAAGAAAGGCCTGAAGCCTCTAACTTCCCCCCAATGCATCCGTGTGTGTGTCTGTGTGAATGTTAGATACAAGTGTTTAGGTATAGATAAAAGCTCTGTGTGTGTGTGTGTGTGTGTGTGTGTGTGTGTGTGTGTGTGTGTGTGTGTGTTGTTGGGGGAATGAAATGTGTGGTAGAAAAAACACTTTGAGTGTTCAAATTAGAGGTGAAAGGTGCTATAAGTACCAATCTATTCACCAAATAGAACTATTATTATATTAAAGAACATTTTTTAAGTCATCCAACATAAACTTAAAGGTGATTGCGTACATGTACTTTTATGACCTGAATTAACATCTCTTACATATTCAGTCACACTAAGGAAAACTGCATTTGGAGACCTCAGAATAACCAAACTGTGCACAATGGATTTAGGAACTTGTTGCCTTTGAAATGGTTGCTTCACAGGCTGCGACCATATGCAACCATATATGGCTGCATTGTCATAAAACAGTAATAAGAGGAAGTCAGTCTGCTATCAATCGCCATAAAATGTGGTCAAGCTGGCAATTACATGTAATCTATTTGGGAGAATAAAGCTATAAACTAGAAAAATTGGAAAAATTCACAACTCTGTAGTTTATTGCAAATATGTTTCTATTTACATGCACAGAGATTCATATTAAAAAGAAATTAACATTTACATTCAGAGTCCAGTCAGGTCACTAATTATAAACAAAAATTTAGAAATTCTTCCACAATAGTGACGTAGTCGCTGCAGGACTGCGTCATGTCTTTTGGAGACATAGGCACTTTGTTTTATATAGGCATACAGCCACAATAAAACTAACAGAGTGGAGTTCCCTATTGCAAAGAGCTCTGCTGCAGTTGTGTTGTGCTCACTGACAGAGCAACTCAGATTGGTTGTAGTAATCATTGCAATAATTTGCAACTGGTCACCACATGGGAAAAAAATTCAGTCACTGGACATTAACCAGTTTATATCAGTGAAAAGGGTATTCTCATCCTATTTTTACTGTAGTGTAATGGAGAAATTAAATAAAGCCTTCATGGTAACTTCCCAAACAACTGCCCAAAGATACCAAGATGACTGCCAAGTGGCAAGATTTGCTTATATGTAGACTTTAATGCAAATATTACAGTGTGCAATGAGCACGATCAGAATTCAAGAATAGAATAGTTAGCAGCCTGATTTAAAGCAAAACAGAAGAAACCAAAGACATCAGCAATCAGAAAAGCTGAAGGATAGGAGAGCGATGTTTTAACTTTAGAAAACATAGAGAGAGAGAAATTAATAATCTTTCTCTCTCTCTCTGTGTATTTGTACTGGTATCTGTGGGTGTGACATTGTGAGAGTCTTTTTGGACATACTTGCATCTTTCTGCACATCTTAGCTGCTTGTGCGAGTTATGCTGGTAATTAATGGGGGCTGCGTATAGTCTGTTTCCCTTGGGCATCCTGTCAAAATTAATCATTGTCAAACACACACACACACACACACACACACACACACACACACACACACACACACACACATACATTCCAAGTGTTTCCTAAAATAGTCTTTATCCTGATTTTATGTGTGTTCTGCACATAAATACACAAAGATTCCCGTGTACGTTATATCATGATGTCAGCCTATAATCAGCCTGTGAGAAAGAATTACACACAGTGTTCACATAGTGCACACACACACACACGCACATGCACACACGCGTTTTCATATCTTAGTGAGGACATCTCATTGACATAATGCCTTCCCTAGCTGCTAACCCTAACCCTCAGCCTAAACCTAACCAAAACCTAATTGTAACCCTGACACCAAAACTCGTGGGGACGGGCATTTTGTCCACATAGGTGACTGCTGTTCCCCACAGGAATAGTAGCCTGCCAATTTTCTGTCCTCACAAAGATGTCTAATGTATATGCTACAAGTTGGGATACAATCAAATGTTTTTCCATACATTGAAAGTTAAATTAAAAACAAGTTTAAAAACAGTTCTGTGTTCTCTTGCATTTAAAATTCTGAATTGTCTTGAATGTGCTCATACATATTGTAGTTTTACACTTCAATTGTAAGGCTTTAATCATCTTTAGTTTAAGATATGGATGATTTATGACTTCAGAATGTGTGAGCCCTGGTACACCCTGCCTTTCGCCTTATGGCATCTGGGATAGACTCCAGGTTTAGATAAATATCATGATTTGAGTTATAATACGTTTTTAGTTTGCCATGTTGATACGTCCCCACTGGACAAAGTACTGGCTGTGCATGTGACATATACTTCGATTAGGCATCACATACTGACCACTGACAGGTGAAGTGAGTAGCACTGATTATGTCCTCATCGTGGTACCTGTTTAGTACCATGGCACCCTGCCCACTGGCAAAAGTGTGGACCATGAAGCACGGGATAAAGGTGGCCCAGATTGTCTGCGTTTCTTACGTGGGAGCACCTGGCACTACAATGCACTATGGGAAGAAGGCACGCTGGCACAAGCAGTGTGATGCTTTGGGCAATATTATTCTGGGAGAACATTGCAGACAACATATACCCTTTTAATGGAAACAGTTTTCACTGATCGCTGTGGCCTCTTTCAGCAAAATAATGTGATATTCCACAAAGTGGAATGGTTTGAGGAGCACAACAACAAGTTTGAGGTGTTGACTTCTTCAAATTCTCCAGATCTCAATCCAATCGAGTATCCTATGGGATGTGCTGAACAAACAGGTCCGATTCATGGAGGCCGCACCTCGCAGCTTGCAGAACTTAAAGGGTCTGTTGCTTACATCTTGGTGCCAGATACCACAGCACTAGTGATGTGCGGATCAATCCTGAAATATCGATTCCTCCAATACCAGTTATTTATGTTCTAGAATCGATTCTCACATTAAAATATCAATATTTTTAGTAATTTAGGGTTAATTTGTAGTTTATCATTAACAGCAACACAGTGGAAAGAAACTATAACATATGGATTGTCTACATTCAAAGGAACTACTTCCTCTTCCGCCTTTCATAGTCATGTGCGAAATACGGCTGTATAAATGTCTCGAAGCCCCTTGGCGCGCGCACTCACAACAATGGCTGAGCGTAATTGTGCGGACGTATTTTACCTCCAAACAGCTGAGACATGGTTTGCGATACATGTGGCAAAAAAGTGCTCCAAGAGTGAGGTGTTGTGGCCATACTTTCCCAACCTTGAGACCTCAGAATTAGGGAGACATTCAAAAGGGCTGTTGGGGGGGGGGGGGGGGTGATAAATACATTTTACAGTGTTTATTTATCGGATAAAATACGTTAAATGTCACCGTTATTATTAGCCGGTCCGGAAACAGCGGGGGTGTCCAAATTCAGAGGCTGCTTCCACCTGAGGACCCGCCCTTCACGGTCTAAAGAAAGCCGGGTAGTACGGCACGAGCTCCCTCGGTGGAGTGAAACTCAGCCGTCTGCTTCTTGCTATCTAAAATATAATCGGGCGCTGGCGTAAACTCTCGACCGTCTCACACTTTCTTTAATTAGTTTTTTGCTTGATGTTTATTCAGCTGTGTGAAAACCCCGGAGGAACCCACCCGAGGGAATAATAAAGTTAAATTTAATTTAATCTAATCTAATAACTTTAATCTCAGCCAAACCGATTTACTCACGAACAAATAAAACACTAAAAAAGCCAAACAATAACATTTTTAAGTTATCAAAGTGACTTATATATCATGTTTAACCCGAATAGCGAAAGGCCGCCGGGGTTTGAAAACAATGTGTCAATCGGCTCAGATATTTGAAGTTTACACAGCTACATTCTCACCTGAAAACATGTTAAAAGTTTTTTTTTTTTTTTTTTTGCGACCCAGAAAGAGAAATAAGAGTGATATTAAAAATAAGTAGCTGCCTCCATTGTTGGAAACTGGAATTGGCTCGGCCGCGCTATGAATTCTGCAATATGGTTTTTCAATTTTGTTGTCCAGGTGGAAATTCGGGAGAATGGTGGCTCCGGGATTCTCCCGGAAAAATCGGGAGGGTTGGCATGTATGGTTGTGGCAACATCACTAACCTTGTCAAACACCTCAGAGTAAATCATATCACAGAATATGAGGCGCGTATGTTGAGACGAACTGAAGAGGAGGAGAGAGACAGGTGCTGCTAGGGCAAGACACACGTCTCTCACAGAGTCCTTTAGTGCTGCAGGCAGGCAACGTGTTCAAATAGCGCACAACTTCAGTTTTTTTTATCTCTAATCTGATGTCCTGTAATCATTATGACGCTATAATTTGAGATACCATAAATAAAATACGTTTTTGTTTAAAGTATTGGTATCGGATCAGTATCGTCGATACCACCCTGAATATTACTTGGTATTGGATCGGAAAGGAAATCAGTGGTATCGCACATCACTACACAGCACACCTTAAGGGGTCTAGTGAAGTTCTTGCCTCGATGAGTCAGGCCTGTTTTGGCCGCAAAAGGGAAACAACACAATATTAAGCACTGTCATCATTTTTTTGTGCCACTTATTCAAACTCTTTCTTTTCTTTTCTTCTGGTCTGCTTTCACTGCTCTGAGATCAGTTACAATCTATATGGAAAGGTGTTTTTATATTTTTTTTATTCTTTCTTTTCCTAAAGGAATGATTTGATAAATTAATCTACCAATTCTCATTTTCATCTAATAATAACAAGTTTTTTGTAATGTAGTAAATGTTTATTTAACTATAGTAGTATAAATGTTTTACAGTGTGCAGAAAGGTGAAGATGTTCGTGTAGAGTAAAGGCAAGCAGCACAAATGGTATGTTTTAAAATGCAACTTGTTGAACTGGTGGAGGAAGATGTTTTTGTTTGTGTGGCATCGTCTCTGCTTGCCTTTCTGTAAAAGTCACTGCATTAGATGCATGAACAACATAATTGGTCATGCATCAGTAACAGAATACATTTACCGTTACAGAACAACAGAACATAAAATGCGACATTGTGCAGAACAACTAGCCGTTCCCCTGACACCACAATAAGTACAGCGAGAGATTTCCTTTGCCCAGTGTGCAGCCTATCTCAGTTTAAATTAGACAGAATGAAGAACAAATAGCACATAATAGCCTGTATATTCACGCCTCTATGTTTTAGTCCAATTTGTCTCAATTCCATTGCTAATTTCATTGTCCTCGTGTTTCTTTAATGGGTTAAATCACAGAGAAGTGATTACTGTAATAGACTGTCCAGAGAGTGAAGTCAGATGGCACATTAGAGCCAGCATGGTAAATGCCATCAAAAAGCAAAGGATAAGGAAAAATGAAGATGATAAACAGAAGGCAGGGAGAGAGCAGCAACCAGCAAGAAAGCGTGAATAAAGATCAGAGTAAGAGCTGTAGTTAAACGGTCGAGTAAATGACTTTTCAATGTGAGAGTCTCCAAGGACGAGACAGAGAACGATGTGAGGTAATAATGAACTCTCAACAAAGCCTGTGACCTTGCGTGCAAGCCTATATGTACATGTGTGTGTGCTGGTGTGTTTCAAAAACACAGTACGAGGGTGGCAAGAGTATGGCAGATTGACTCCATAGGGAGTCTGAATGGACGAATGCACAAGTGGGACTGTGTGTGTGAAAGTAAGTGCTAAAGCATTTGAATGAAGGGCAATTAAAGGATAGCGTAAAAGTCCCTGTTTAAATGATGGCTGTAGTGTGAGGCCACACTGCTGTGTAGCTCTGTATTGACATTGTAATTACCAGTGAATAATGTGGGTCTTATGTGTGCATTAATGCATGTGTGTGTTAGCATGTGTATCAAGTATATTCACTTGGAGAAGCCTGCTATTGGCATTCTAATTAGACTGAATGATATACTCTCCCTCTTAACACCAAAGCAGAGCTGTAGATAGTGCTGGTTAGGCTGTATTGCAGAGCCATTTGGTTCCAATGCAATGCCTATGGCTGTTACTGGATTATTATATAAAAGAGTAAACTACTCTTATACCTTTACAAATTCTTTTTCGCAGTGAACTGTAAAAAAGGGAAACGTTCTCACTCTAAGTTATCACTTTACTTTATTATTGCACTTTATCATGAATGCACTTGATACCCATTATGTACAATTTTTAAATGTTTCAGGTAGTCAGATATGTCATTTGTTGTGTCAGTATCTTAAATGCAACATCAATTAAAAACATGGGACACTTAGCAAATATGTTTAAATATAACCACCGGCATGGTGGTTAGCACTGTCTGGTTAGCACTGCAGTTGCCGCAATTGCACCATCAGGCCGAGGTATTTCTGTGTGGAGTTTGCACGTTCTCCCGCTTTGCGTGGGTTCTCTCCGGGTACTTCAGCTTCCTCCCAGCGTCCAAACACATGCAGTTTGTTGGGTTAGGTTAATTGATTCATCTAAATTGTCCATAGGTGTGAATGTGAGCGCAAATGGTTGTCTGTCTCTGTGTGTTAGCCCTGCGACAGACTGGCGGCCTGTCCAGGGTGTACCCTGCCTCTCGCCCTATGCCAGCTGGGATAGGCTCCAGCAACCTCCGCGACCCTGAAAAGGATAAGTGGAAGCAAATGAATGGATGGGTATAAACATATTTCTGTTTAAATATAAACAGAAAGCAAAAATTTGCCAATTAAAAAATCCATATTTTATTCACAGTGGAAAATAGAAAACATATCAAATGTTTAAACTGTGAAAATGCAGCTTTTTAAGAAAAAGAAAGGTAATTTTGAATTTGATGGCAGCAACTTGTCTCAGAGAAGTTGGGATAGACCCATGTTTACCGTCTTCTTTTCACTACCGTCCATAAAAGGCAGGCCAGTTAAGCACCCGGACTCAACCGTTTTAATACATGCAGTATGAGGTTTAGCCTCATCTTTCTGAAATATGCAAAGCCTTCCCTGAAAAAGGCATGGGAGGACAGAAAAATATGTCGCTCTAAAAGCGACACATATCTTTCAGCATTCAGTGCTTTTCCAGATGTGCAAACTGCCAGTTCTGTAGGCACTAATCAGCCCCCGTACCGTCAGAGGTGGAGGTTTTTGAACTGAGCGCTGATATCAAGCTGGATCTTCCCTTAAGTTTGGGGGATGTGGTGTCCATGTTTTCCAAAAAAGAATGTCAAATTTTGATTCATCTGACCATAGAACAGTTTTCCTTTGGCCCAGAGAAGACAGAAATGTTTTTGGATCATGCTCATGGCTTCTTCTTCATGCATTTGTGGAGGTTACAGTGAATTGTGTTCACACCAAATTATTTTGTGTGGGTTTATGAAATTTGCAAATCATTCCATTTTGTTTTTATTTGCATTTTATACAGGATCCCAGCTTTTTGAGAACTTGGGTTGTAGTTGCCACAGGACTGCATGCAAATTTTCTGTGCTCGTTATGCCACTGTCATGGGAGTGAAGTTTCTTGCACACAGCCAAAATAATGTGTAAAATGCTTATGCCTTCTTCGACAGAAATCTGGATATGAACTCCCAGGTTATGTTCCAAACGGAAGAAAATGCAATGCAAAAACCAAATCCAAATTACTAATGCAGGTTACCAGAGACCCTGAGAGACTTTAGTGTTGGTTATAGATGCCTAGAAATGTGAAATAAGGATTTTGTTGAGCTTGTGCAGCTTTTGACTGAAACTCATCGGCAACAAAATGAAACATTCTGTTTGAAATTCAAATTCAAATTTGGAAAAGAAAATGCTGGTCTTTTGGGTTCTTTAATTCAGAAAAGTTGTATGGATTAACCAGGACACAGTTACACCTTCATCTCGGAAGTGAGCCTGTATCCTTTTATTTGCTCTTTCCACTATTTGAACCTTTCTTCTTAATCTTGGTTCAGAGTTGGCTTTGATCCCATGGACTTTAACCTTGTTGATAAGGTTAACAACTATGGTGAAAGGAGCATCAGGCTGTTTGTGGGTCGTCCTCTAGCATTTATGTTGATAACGCTTTGCAATAGTTTTTCTTTTTTGCTGCGCACATTGATACCTAATGGCACTTATCTCTGTTTATAAAAGCTGAATGACATTTTTGAAACATCACCACTTCTCTAATTTTGTCCAGGAAAGATGAAAAGAATCCAACTCGACTCAAAGCATCTTTGCTTCATGTTTTGGCAAACAACCAAGCATGCAGGTACAACTGACAATATTGCTTTTAATTTCAACATTTTTCCAAATAGATGTGAGTCTTGGATTGTAAGGGCGCTGAATACTTTTGCTCATGTTTTTGATGTTATCTTCTTCTCGCACCCTCTTTCTCTGTCTCTCCTTTGTGTCTTCCCGTCTCTGCCCTCCCACTCTCTTTCTTTGCCCCTCGTTCATTTTCAATAGAACTTGACAGGGAATCATTAGCTGCATAATGAAAAGCAGCAGACCAGTAATATATACCGTCACTGTCTATTACAGCCTCCTTAGCCTAAAGACCCTGACTGTTAATGAGGCTATATTATGGTCTTTTAAAGTCAGAGTGGAAGGTATAAGTATCTCAGAAATGCTTTTAGATTGGAACACAGACAGTAATTGTTGTTGCCTAGAAAGTGATGAAAAAGCTGTGTGATATATGCAGCAATGTGCTGGCTCCTGAAAATGGTTTAATAATTATTGTCCCCTTTGTAGACTAATGAATGGATTGGTAATGCAGGTTTGGGTGAGTCAAGGAAAAAGTTCTATTAAGGTAAAAGCACTTCATTTAATCACAAATTCAATCAAATAGATCTGTGTACTTTATTTCAACCCAGCTTTTAAATATCTAAGTAATTTAAGTACAAATCTCTTAAGTTTGTCCCTTTTCAAAGCTCACATAAATGAAATACTCTCAACCTGTTTAGCTAAAGCTCAAAATGTGAATTTTTTTTTTAACCTGTGCTGTTTTATAGTTTTCCAAAAACTTCCCAAACAAGTCCCCAGTGTTTGCTTGATAATGTTGGGAGGTTCTGTTAGCACATGCATCCATATGGGTGCAATGCATAGAAATAAATACCTGCTAATGAATACCAAAAGGACCAACACCACAAACACTGGTCAGTAAAAGTGTCCTAAAAAGTTTAAGCTTAAAAACATTCCCAAAAGTATTCACATAATCCAAATCAGCTTTAATGCCTAATTTTTGTACTTAGCTGGAAACATGCTCATTTATTTGCTAAAGCTGGTCATTTTAACTTAACAGTCTGGGAGTCTGCATTGTTAAACACAAGAAAACAAGCTTATTTTTCTTTGTCACTAAGATGCAATAACATGTGACATTTTATACCATAATGTGTAAAAATGAACGATAACAGCGCTGTATCTTGAAAGCATGCTTTGCCTGGCAAGCAGGGTGTTTTCATTTGCATAGTACACTGTTTTCATCCTACCAGAAAAAAAGCGAACCACAGTTCTTTTTGCACCTAAACATAAGGGGACACATGCACCATAAATCCACTGACAGTTACACAAAATCTCCAAGAAGCCTCAAATCTTAGCTTTAAGTCCTCAATCAAAATACAAGTCACATAACAAGCCACAGGTTAAGTCGAATGTCTGTTTGTGCAAAATGTTCCTCTCCAAACAATTTCACAATCTCTAGCATAATATTAGTGTGCATGGGTCCAGTTGCGTTAAAAAAAATTAAACTGTTTCCCTTTCTGTGTCCATTTGGATTTATTCTTCAGTAATTCACCAAAATTGAAACATAACCAAAATTCAAAGACCCGAGTACAATCTGTACTTTTCCTTGGCTGAGTGAATGGTAAGGTCCAAGTAAAGTCACAAGCTGCTGGTACTGAATTTAGGGTCCAGTTTTCGAAAGTCACCACATTCATGGCTCAAGTCTAGGTCATGTGATTACTGGTAGGAATTCTGCAAAAACAAGGGTAGAAGTTATTAAAAGGAAGTCAGATTTTCTACTTATAGAACAATGTTTGCCTGTTAGCCAAGTTAGAACCACCAGCTTTTACCACCCACGGTATTTCCAGTTCCACCTGCTGAGTCTATATCTTCTTGCCAATTCTGCTTGGAACAAAACTTTAAGGCAAAGTTCAGATTAACTTAAAAAGCAATTGTTTAAAATTAAACTTGCGCATTTAGGACGCCCCACACCACCAACTGTTCTTTCAAGATTTAGACTGTGTACATTTACAGCATCTTTGAATTATGTAAAGGATCATGTTGTTACATGTAGCCAAATGTGTGCCTGATTAGCTCCAGAAAGAACTAAAAATGTCCTTACATGCAAACCGTAGTCAAGATCTTGGTGTATATAGTCTTATTTGTACAGATGCCTATGTGTGTGAAGAAGATACACACTGGACCCAGAAAAGTGGGGACGGAGGAACAGATAACTTTTCACAGCTGACAACAGTTGGAGATTGGAAACGTAATAGAGATATCAGCAAAAGCTATCATGTTCACTGTAGTGGAATACACATTCACATAGATGCATGGACTGCTATATTGCATGTGTGTGTGCAGATACACATTGAGTGGACTGAACTGGTGCCGGAGAAAGAAAGATTGGAAAACTATTAGCTGAAATGTGATTTTAGTGTCTCCAAACACATTGCAATCTTTTTCTCTGTGGTTCTGCACTCCCTCTTGCAATCTTTCTGCATGCACACATATGTTCACATTGACATACACACTCACACGTGTGCACAAACAAATTCTTTTTTCTTCCTCTGAACATCCCCGTATTATAGGGCTGCTATTGAGATGCCAATGGCCTTGGGGAAAGTGAGACTGGAGAGGTTGGTGGGTTGAGAGAGGTGGCGATCATATTTAACAGAGAGCAGAGTGTGACAGGTTTTTGATTTGGGACTTTCATACAGATGTAACATTACATCTAGGGCCTGGGAACAGAAAACAGCAGCCAACATGTACCCATCTGTTTGCTGAGGACTCAGGTCAATAGACGATAACTTCTCAGGAATCACAGTTGCTCCAGAAACAGCCACTGAAAAATCATTTTGCATGGGGAAAAAAATCCTAAGAGGCATCAGTAGAGTGTTTGGTATTCACTTTAGAGAGTGTTTATGGCTTATATGGAGGGAACTATTCTTGGGGTAGGTATAAGAGTCAAGTTTAAGAGCTAAATTCAGCTTGAGCAACTGGAAGTGAGACTCTTCACTCCTCCATACTTAGTTGTTATGAAATCTCATCATTGTGTAATAGACTAAAAATAGTTTTGTATAAAACTCTGTCTGCATATGGCAGCTTTGAAATATCTAAACAAAAAATGTATCTGAAAAGTTTAGCTTGTAGAGCTGGAGCGCTGATTATTTCTGAGAAACCCAAGCTAAGCACATTCACCACTGGGTCCAGACTGAGGGTTAAAAAACATTTTAAGACACACATTCCCAGATATACAGTTAAAGGAGACCATTATCAGATATTGCCTAGAACCCAGGTGCCACAGGGTTTTAAACATTTTACGGTGACACATTTTAATACCCAAGTAACAGGATGTCTCTGTTTAGTTTTTGTCATACTATAACAGAACAGCTGTACTCCTGCCTTTGCTACTGAAAAGCCATTATTATTATTGGCATTGCTGTAAATCACATTTCTTTGGACTTTGGATTGAGCTGTGTCACGTTCAGTTTCACTGATGACCACACTGGGAAAAGAGAGTCACATGAAGGATCAGAACCTATACTATGTAGTGGCATGGCAATGCAAAATAAATGCCTCTCAGAGCTTTGTCAAGTATAATTGGGCCTACAATACAGCCAGCTCAAAA
The DNA here is from genome assembly GCF_057381845.1 of Rhamphochromis longiceps. Taxonomy (NCBI): domain Eukaryota; kingdom Metazoa; phylum Chordata; class Actinopteri; order Cichliformes; family Cichlidae; genus Rhamphochromis; species Rhamphochromis longiceps. Next base: position 23,871,970 of record NC_140558.1, read on the forward strand.
CATCGTAGGCCACATATTCAAACAGCTGACAGCTAAAGGTAGTGAGGAGCAGTGTTGGGACTAACGCGTTATTAAGTAACGCGTTACAGTGACTACATTATTATTGTGGTAACGAGCACGGTAACTAGTTATTATGCCAAAACCGGGAACGCGTTACTCGTTACTGGGATTTAGATAGGCTCGTTATTCGTTGCTTCGTGTGGTGGCTATCGCGGAGCTTCCACAGATTCAATAACATTAGCAAGTGGTGGAAGCCAGCAGGTGGATGAAGGAAAAGGGAGGCAGGAGGAGAGACCCGAAGCGGCCGCTGGTCCGAGAGTGTCAGGTGAACTGAACTTCAGGTAAGAAGTTATAACCTGCAGTCCATCTGGGTCAGATATGAACCAAGTTTAGGTTGAGTTTATTTTCGTTGTGCTGACATTTTCGTACTGCATGCTAGCTAGCATGACGGAGTTTCTATACAGCTCCGTCATAGGTGGTGCTATGTTACTGATGTTGAACTTTATTTTGTTCATAAGGTTAATTATTAGAGTTGCCAACCGTCCCATAAAAAACGGAATCGTCTCGTATTCAGAGAAAATATTACGGGTTTCGTTTTGAGGTGAAAAGAAACACAGTTTGTCCCGGACTTCAGCTACAATGAAAAAGACACAAAGCTGGAGTTTTTCTGCGTCTTTACGCTGTCAGCTGCCTCTTCTCCTCTCATCCTCTCCTCCCTCTCCTGTTTCTACTTCAATCATGAAACTGATCAATGATCAGCTGATTGGCTTTTCTCTCTTGTTTATTTATCGCCAACTTTGCGCCAGAAATAGGAAACCAGCGGATGTCGCCCTAAACAACAGCAGCACTTTTAAGCTTGATCAGCTGTTGTTAGAATTTATTTAATATTAATTTCTAGTAACAGCTGATGTTTGCTGGAGCCACAGCTGTAAACCTGCTGGTCATGATGTCGGTTTGGTTATGTGGTGAGATGGAAGCATGAAGATGAAACCAGGAGATGTCCTTACTGAATCATCAGAGCTGTGATGGAGAAACAGGTTTACCTTTTAGGTGACATGAATGAGTTGAAGGGAAGTTATGAACTGTTTCTGAGAGATAAATAACATCAGGATCCTTTTCTAAGTAGCTGACAGCTGGTAACTGTGCAGGGGCGGGTCTAGCAAAGTGTTGCCAGGGGTCCATGTAGGGCATTAAAAGGGAGAGGGGGGCACAAGGAAATACTTTCTTATTCTCATTTAAAATGTCTCACTTTTAAAAAAATAATTATCTGAGTCTTACAACAAACAATTGATAGATTGATACATATATACCATCAGAACAGTGTACATCACTGTCACAACAGCGTTTATTTTCATTCAAAGGCTTTATGATTTTTCCTATAATGGTGGGCCGGTCTCTAGTCAAAATGCCCGGGACGAGTTTTTTTGTCCCAGTCCAGCCCTGTAAGCAGCTCATCTGCAGTCTGGTGTTACCTACATCTTCCTATTCAGAAGGCAGAATTTCCGAGTTCTGAGTACAATCGAAAGCACCACGACTGCAGTTTTTGTGTTGGATGTAAAAAGCAGGCTAGGATAGAATCAGGTGTGGGATTTCTCTCGTGGAAATGTGCACATTATTTTTTCCTTTCTATAGGTGGCACAGTGCACTTGTGGCAAGTAAGCAAGTTAGAAGACTGGCACTCTTGCTGGATATCCAGTTACGGAAGCAACACATTAACAAGAGAATTCTGAGTAAAACCAAAGTTACTTTCCCTCGTAACTAGTTACTCTGAAAGTAATGAGTAACTTGAAGTAACTGAGTTACTTTTGATAGAAGTAACTAGTAATGTAACTCACCCCAACCGGTCGCAGCAGATGGCCGCCCCTCCCTGAGCCTGGTTCTGCCGGAGGTTTCTTCCTGTTAAAAGGGAGTTTTTCCTTCCCACTGTTGCCAAAGTGCTTGCTCATAAGGGGTCATATGATTGTTGGGTTTTTTTCTCTGTATCTATGAAGCGCCTTGAGGCGACTTATGTTGTGATTTGGCGCTATATAAATAAAATTGAATTGAATTGAATTGAATTAACTAAGTTACTAATTTAAAGTAACTTACCCAACACTGGTGAGGAGCAAAATAAATCCTCATGTTTGTTCTTCTCACGTGAGTCTCAAATAACCAGTGTTACACCCTCAACATCACAACACAGTGGCATGAATGACAGTGTAAAGTTGATCACATGAAACAAAAAAAGAAACAAATATTTCTGTCTCTGTTTCCTGTCACTGTCGTTTTAGAGTTTTGATGGTTTTGTGGATTCAAAATTATGATGCGAATTATTACTTCTTTACGACAATTACCATCTCATGTGCAAATGGATACACAGGCCTGTCTTTATGATCCATAAAGGCATCATCATCATTGTTAGGTTGCTTTCTAGCTTGCATGTACAATGAAGGTTGGAATTTTGAATTTAGCACATGCACTGGGCAAACCTTGATGCACTTGGCTAGCTAAACTAAACTAGGTGGATCAAACTTCATGAAAACCTACAATAACAGGGATAAGGGTGTGGTAATAATATTTGCACAACAGTCAAAGCTAACAGGACACTGTCAAAGTTCAAGATTTCATTAACATCAGCATCTCTTTGAACCCATCAAACAAGTCGGATAAATGACAAACAAACAAAAAGTTTCTATGCAGTTTAGACGTTTACTGATCAGTTTTAAATATTAGCAGGACACTATTTTTCTCTGCCTTTCAAAATTGTTATTTTGGCAACAAAAATGACGAAATTAGAGATATCCCCTTGAAGTGGTGATGTTTGAAATGGTTAAGTTTTGTTGTTACATTTACATTTTTGTTTACACACTCCTCACATTTACAAGAAAATAATGAATTGTGCTCTAATTTTAGGTAAGCACTGAGTGAAAGTTGTATCAAAAGGATAATGCTAACATTATTTTGGTTGTAATGAACACTGGGGCATTTTTTTTAATTTTCAACCTCTTCAGCTCAAAAAAATGTCAACATTCACGTTACACTGGTCCCTCAGTTCAAGCTCAGCTTCGTCCAGTGGCCATGCTCATTTCCAGCTCGTCAGCTTCTGAAAACTGTCCTTCTACGGATGTAACGGTGTTCCAGAGCAAGCATGTGTTGAGAAGGACTGGATATCTAACTTAAAAATTTCTCAGGCTTACCTGAATAAAAGTTGCCCATCTGGCATATGAGCGCCAAAACAGTTTTCTAGCCCCAGGTTTTCTTCCATGTTGCACAAGCGAATGCACTGTGAAGGATCTTTTTGTAAGATGGAATCTAAAGGGGTCTGTGCTATGGTCCCACAGAGGCCACTTGCTAGTGTGACTCACCAGTGTTCCTTACCTTTAGAGTGTATGCAAGGATGACTCAGCATCAGTCTGTGTACGTGGCACCGAACAGAAACTATTTTAAGCTATCTAAGCATTGTTGTACGTGCTGTGTTTAAACCTTATGGCTACACGAGTACAGATTGAGAATGAACACACTTTGCTAGAATGGGAGAGGGGTTTATGTCAGCTCGTATTGCTGTTTTGTATCCCTCTTGGGTGAGCTTATTTTGCACATGCTGACTCGGTCACACTGAAATGGCATCATATTTTAGAAGCACTGGAGAAATTTTTTAAACATAAAACCTTCCTTGTTTTTAGTTGGGGTCATCTTGTCTCATTTGATAATCGTATTACAAGATAAAAAAAAATTACTTTGGAGTAAAAATGATAATTCCTCTGCCATTCATTCATCTGGGCTTCAACAGCTTGAAAGCTAACAAAATAGTTGCTACCTCACCGTTGCCTCTTGGAAATCAACATTTAATCAAAATATCGACTTTGCGATAAATTTACATGTTTATGTTCAGTGTTGGGAAGGTTACTTTTAAAATGTATTCCATTACAGAATACAGAATACATGCCCCAAAATGTATTCTGTAACGTATTCCGTTACGTTACTCAATGACAGTAACGTATTCTGAATACTTTGGATTACTTAATATTATCATGCTTTTTACAACAACGTGAATGTACTGTTGCTGTGTGATTTATTACTATTACTGAAGGTCCGCGACTCCGAACTGTAGTAAAGGGACCTCCGACTAATACGGCGGGGTCCATGTCGGCTTGTAGCCGAAAAATAGCTTTACTTTGTTGTGTGGGTCAACTTTTCTTGCGAGAGACAGAGAGAGGCGTTGAAAGGCTGCTCCAACGGAACTTATTGTTTTCGGAGGAAAACACGAACACGGTGTACAGTCGAGTCTTAATAGCTTACTTACAACTGGGCTCGTCAGGCACTCTTCTTGGCTGCAGTGGTTATTATTATATTTACATGCTTCCAGCTGCCGTTTTTCCTCGATGACAACTCGTACCTTTCCACTCCCCTTTTTCTCCCTCCTCGCGCTCACAGACACATAACGTGTATGGCAGTCCATTCTCCCTGCAGCACGGACTACACTGCCCATGATGCTACATTCTTTAGAGCTATGCTTGTAGCATTCTGCCTGTTAGCTTAGCACAACAACAACAACAACGAAAAGGCGCTCTCTCACCCAGGAAACACAGAGAGAGAGAGAGAGAGAGAGCGTCGCCCTGTAACCATGGCAACCGTAACGCTGCCGCCTGGAACAACAGAACGTAGCTGTCAAACAAAATCCAAACAGTCCTGACCCGCGACAAAATGAAACAGGAAAGTACCGCAGTGTAATCCATTTATTTCAACAAAGTAACTGTATTCTGAATACCACCTTTTTAAACGGTAACTGTAACGGAATACAGTTACTCATATTTTGTATTTTAAATACGTAACGGCGGTACATGTATTCCGTTACTCCCCAACACTGTTTATGTTGAAAAGCTTCCTTAACAATCTTGGGAGAAATGCTTAAGACCTAAAGGTCCATGGGTCACACGGAGCCCAGCAATAATTCTTATAAACCTCTACTTGAGCGATCGTAGAAGATTTAACTGTGTAGTCATCAAAGTGTTTCCTCCTTTAACAGGACTGGACTGGTTGGACAACCAAAAGCCAAAATACAGACACCATATGGAAGTTTCAGCAGAAACATGGCTGCCTAGTCTTCTAATGATGCGAGTTTATTCCACTGTGTTTCCATATATAATAGAAGAGCAAAACAACTAAAAGATATTCAGCTCCGTGTGACCCATGGACCTTTAGGTCTTAAGAAGATAATGCTTCATCATCAAACAGATTGTTTTAAAACATTAACCAGAAAAAAAAGTAAAAACATATTAACAGAGGCTGACAGAGAGTCCTTACTGTTGTGTCACTGTCATGATATATTGCTGTGACATGTTCAACCACCAACTTGAAATGGACTAAAGGTTACTTACAAAGGTTTTTAAATATAAATGAATCTATCAGGCTTCTTGTTTGCTACACAAAACCAGGAGAACTTGATGAACTGAGAAACAAAACAGAATAACTGACCAATCTAATGGTAAGAAATCACTTTGAAAAACAATCCAAATTGATCACAAACTAATAATGACGTTCACTGTCTGTACATGCACATTTTACTTTATTAGTATTCCAAAGCTTGAGGTGAACATATTTAAAAATTCTGTTTGCAAGTTCAAACCTTCCAGCCTGATTTTACAGTCACAGTTTAAGTGTTAGCTAAAGTTCCCTTTTAGCCGTTGTTGCTAACCACTTCTTTCCTCCTTGGGCATCACACACTCATCGGCAAACAGTCGGTGAGGCCATTTTTAGCTAGATACCTTGCACTTTAAGAGAAAAGTAGAAAACGCACATTCCTATTTCCCATGTAGAAATGAAAGATGCGCACAAAATGATGTTGATAGAACATATTATACTGGCAAGACCCCACCAGAGCCACGATGCTGGTGTTGCCGGTGATAACCACCAAAAACGTACATGTGTAAGCTGTCATTTTAAAAAGAGAGATAGGAACATTTAAGGGACATCGTACATGTAGTGATTTCTATGGTTAATAACACATTTTGATTTACATTGTATCCAGTTGGATTCACATCTTGACTAATGATCCAATTTACCAGCGGTAACAGCTGACTTCTTAGTACTTAATTGAGAGAGATCTTCACAACATCTATAAGTCTAGGATATTTAATTTGAGATTGAGTTAAAGAGGAAATCGAGTACATAAAGACATTTATTCATACAAATCAATATAGTAAGATTAACAATGGAATAGAATAGACACATAGGTGGGAAATAATAGGGGTGATCAAGCTTTAGCTTTTTTTAAATTTAAGGTGGGCATATGTCGAACCTGTGGTTGCTGCAAACCAACAAATGCTAGCTTTACAAGTGCAACAACTTTAGAAGAACAATCGTAGTAAACCTTCACGTTTTACCATAGGTTGAAACCTTGTCCTGAAAATTACATTGATATACAGTAATATTCCCACTAGCTTATGAAATTTTGTGATAAATGTAATGTTGTTCAGATCATATACTGAACATAACAGCTTGTATAAACAGGTGGTGTTTGTGCTCATGACGGTTTTATATTTCACTCTTGCTTTATGTGGATAAACATATCCAAGAGCACTCCAGTCTATTTTCTTCCATTGTAGGCATACACTTTTAATTATTTTGTTTTGGTATCTAAGTGCTGCCAAAACACAGGTGACCTATGCAGCGATACTGCTCCTGAATGCATATTGTGTTGACACTGACAGAGGGGCTGCTGCTTCTGCACTGCTTTCACTTCGCAGCATGTGTCTGTGTCTTTGTTAACAAATCAGCAAAGCAAATAATCTTAAGATATTTTCTTTGTTTTCTTTACAGTGTCCACGCCTGGCAACTAAAGCATAATTGACATTCATGTAGTTTAGGCAACACAGCACATGGTAAAGTCAGCCTCTTGAATGCATATGAACAGAAGGATAGATGCATTGTCAAGGACTCTAAACTGTCAGCCAATCGATAAAGTAAATTAAAACTGAGGCATGAACTTAGTTTCATTGTGATTCAGTATGTTATCAGTAGCCCTGTGCAATGTGTGTAATTGTTCTGTCTCCTAATACTTGCAGTTAATACATCTAATATATGTCCTGATTTGAATTGTATATCTGGATAAATAGTGTTTACCCCTTTGTGTACTTTGTGTGTGGGTGTGTGCAAATGCTCTGTCTTGCTTTTCCCTTCTGACCATTTTTCAATTAAAAAACACTAATATCCCCAAGACTGCTCTGCCCTAGTTATTAGACAGATGCGCGCGCACACACACACACACACACACACACACACACACACACACACACACACACACACACACACACACACACACACACACACACTTTCCAGTTTTTCTGAGTCCTGCCTACAGCATCATCCCCCACTCATCTTGATTGTATAAGAGCACTAAGTCTGTGTTTGTATGTCCCTGTCTGTGTGTGTGTTTTCATTTTTTGTTTGATATATTTCCACCTGTGTGCATTTGCTACATAGTAACTTGACGATTTTGAACTCCTGAACCCTGCAGTCAGGATCTAGTAGCTCTTGTATCATGTGTGGAGGGTTTTGCTTGCATGGTTTTTATCCACTTGTTACCTTAGACATAAGGGTCACTGCAAATCCAAATAAAATTGTTACGATGAGCTTTATCCTATGATGAAACGTTTTTATCCTGATAAAATGGTCTATTCCATCCATGAGGGATGGTGTACTGAGAATTTTCTGGTTGTATTTGATAGCCCATTACCCGTCAAGAGAAAGCTAGAGACAGAGCGATGTCTGTATGTTGCCTGAATATGTTTCATTGCAGGTTCCTTGCATTTACTGGGACACGAATCTCAAAATGTCCCTGAAGTCAGACTTGTTCTTAAATTGTAGCTCTCTAAATGAGAAAGGCCCTATGAAAGATCTTAACTATATACTGAACCTCAGCATTTTTTCACTGATATGCAGATGACACCCAGCTCTATCTGTCCATGAAGCCAGATAACACACACCAATTAGTTAAACTGCAGGAATGTCTTAAAGACATAAAGACCTGGATGGCCGCTAACTTTCTGCTTCTAAATTCAGATCAAACTGAGGTTATTGTACTCAGTGCTACAAATCTTAGAAATATGGTATCTAACCAGATTCTCACTCTGGATGGCATTGCCTTGGCCTCCAGTAACACTGTGAGGAACCTTGGAGTCATTTTTGACCAGGACATGTCCTTCAATGCACATATTATTGTCCTTCAATATTTAAATTCAGGTAATATTTTAAATAGTAGAATTGTTTAGTTATAACATCTGATATGTTTACTATGTTCTATGGAAAAATGGATTATGAGATTTCCAAATCACTGCTTTATAGTTTGATTTAAGTTCTACACTATAACCTAGATACCAAGAAAATAGTGTTTGAACACTTAGTGAAACAATTAGAGATGGACCGATCCGATATTACGTATCGGTATCGGTCCGATACTGACCTAAATTACTGGATCGGATATCGGAGAAAAATAAAAAATGTAATCCGATCCATTAAATATCACGAAAGCACCTCACAAAACTTGCAACACGCCGTAACTCACCTCAGAACGTTAGCACGTCGGAGCAGTATGCATCACGTGATAGAGCGGCTGTGGCATGCGGGACCTGTCAGTGGTCTGGATAGCATTTGGAGCTTCGCTAGCAACCCGGCATTTCATCTCCGACAAAGTTATCCCGAGAGAAGTAAAGCAAGTGTGTAAGTCCATCTCTGAATGTTTGTAAAGCATTCCTGCGTTAAGCTTAACAAGCGACTGCCTCTCCTGCTGCTACTTCAATCATGAAACTGCTTAACGATCAGCTGATCGGCTTTTCTGTCGCGAGTCCGTGTCTCTAGTTTGCTTTTGGCCCACTTTGCACCAGAAAGAGGAAACCAGCGGCTGAACAACAGCAGCACGTTTAAGCTTGATCAGCTGTTGTTAGAATGTATTTAATATTACTTTCTACTCGAGGATCTTTTTGTACGTAGCTGACGCTGGTAACTGTGCAGGGGCGGATCTAGCAAAGTTTAGCCAGGGGGGCCGATAGGGCATTAACAGGGAAAAGGGGGCACAAAGACATACTTTTCTTTCTTATTCTCATTTAAAATGTCTAGCTTTTAATAAATAATTATCTGACAGCCAAAGTTTTAATTTGATGCAAAATGAATAGAAGTCCATTACTGTATATAGTAACTATTAAGTCTAATATATATACCCTAGTAAGCTATAGTACTCTTTACTTTGGGAAGGTACCATCTGTGCAGTCTGCAATTTTGTTGAAGAAAGATGTTGAATCTATTTAATATTTCTTGAAAAATAATTGATTTCTGTGCATTTTTTTTCACACTGCATCAAATTAAGGTTGATTACGTCGAGTAAGCATCATGAGGTGGAGCGTGAGGGGTGGTTCCCTATTTTTTATTTATTTATTTTTGTTGTTGCTGGGAGTTGGAACCCTATTAGTTAGGTTGCTTAATATTTATGCTAAGTACTCTTTAAAATACCAGAATAGGGAGGATGGTGTAGGTTTAAGTTTATTAGATTGATCAGTATTGCTGAACTATGAAATATTTTTTTTTGCATACAGGTATAACAGAATAGCTTTAGTGTAGTTGTTGTTTTAAACTTGAGTATGAACTTATACAAAATGCAGCAAGATATTTAAAAAACAGTTTTGTTGATTAAAAAACACTATATCGGATTCATATCGGTATCGGCAGATATCCAAATTTATGATATCGGTATCGGTATCGGACATAAAAAAGTGGTATCGTGCCATCTCTAGAAACAATTGCTCAATTGTAGGTAGTACTTGATAATGAGAAGAATAAAGATGGATGCATAGAATCGGTGGTAGGAGCATCCTTTTTCTAAAGATGTTAGAGTTTCATAAAGTGCCTCCTACTTCTACTCTGCAATATTACAAAGCATTTACGGTGTCCTTAAAAACACCAAGTTCCATTGGCTTGAACCCTTTTTGTTTGTTTTCAAAGGAAATTTAACAAAAACTGAAACCCCACAGTTAGAACAAGTTACAAATAGTAAAACAAAATAACTTTATCAAGTATAAAGAATATTCATGCAATGAAAAGCAAATAAGTTCTTGTCACCTTTTCGCTCCCAGTACTGCTGCCTGGTCAGGTATCAGAAAAAAATAAGATAAGAGCAAAATATAAATGGTTAATGCAAAGCTTATACGAGGACACTTACAAACACCAACCCAGTCCCATTCACTATCAGTCAACAGTCATCTACATATGAGTCACAACCTCTTTTATTGAGTAAAGTGACAAATTCCGATTGAGTGAAACTAACTAACTCCAAGTCTGCCCCTGCTGTTTTCATGTCTGAGCGGGTGCTGTTTGGCAGATGAAAAGGAAAACAAAATCCCACACTTTTGAAAAAGACTGATTGACTGGGAAGGAGGATTATTAATCTTTTCAAGTGCCAAACTGGATTCAGAACATTATGTCTTTTCTGCCAAACGATCTGCTCAAATCTAATTAGCATCACAGAACCAGACAGCACTTGGGATTTCTTTTTTTCCCCTGCCTTTCAAAGTGTTTACGAGAAATAAACTGATGGTTTTCTGTCCAGATGAGTGATAAAGTAGACAGCAGAAAACAGTTTATTTCTCGATCTCCCCATCGCTCTCTCTGTCTTTCTCAGTAATGACGTTCTCCTTAATTACATTTTAATGGGCTGGAAACAGCTGCTGCTGGTTTATATCTCCACTCACTCCTCGCTCCTCCTTCATCTCTCGCTCTTCTTCATCCCTTTGCTCAGTCATCTCCACCTTCTGTCAGCTTCCTTGCTGACCTCTGCCTTTGCTCGATGTCACTTTGTGTTTGTACACTCAGATCCAGACAGATTAAAAGTCTAAGTGTTTGGAAACACTCTTTAACTTTTATATTATCTACAAACACTACATTAGAATAAACAAAAAGATATTAGGTTTTAGCAGCATTGGGTCTCAAATACTGAATGAGTAAATCCTCTAAGCTAATTTGATTGGGAGGGAAAAAAACAACAATCAAAGGTAAAATTGGATCAAATGAGTGACTCATAAGCTAAGCACGGTGAGTGAAAAAGAGACTAATTATTTTAAAGGTCTTTAAAAAAAGCTCTTTGGAAACTATTTAATTATTTTTCCAATACAATTTAGTGGAGTTAAAAAATGAAAGGCCTAAACACTCCACTGCTGACAGACACACACAAACTCTGTGTTCGATGAATGTAAGAAGTGAGGGAATATTCAGAAACTGTGGGCATCAGCTACAGTTTGGATTCCTGATACACGAGCATTAGTAAGTGTTTCCTCGGGCTACTGGTGAATAATTGGACATTTAGGCTGTACTGACACCACTAATAATACTGCTCCTTATGAAATGTGTCAAAAGCTTTGATGGTTTTAACAGATGACATCCTAGCAGTGACTTGAGCTCTTGACATGGATGACTTGTTAATGTTCCAGTCGGTTATCTCTTAGTTTTCTACCTGAACAGAGTGGAGGATTGGGGAGAACAACAAGAGGTCGCAGATTGTGACTGAAGGTTATGTTTGGATCCTTGAAAGAAAGACTTTTGTCTTGTTCATACTAGAGATGGACCGATCCGATATTACGTATCGGTATCCGTCCGATACTGACCTAAATTACTGGATCGGATATCGGAGAAAAATAAAAAATGTAATCCGATCCATTAAATATCACGAAAGCACCTCACAAAACTTGCAACACACCGTAACTCACCTCAGAACGTTAGCACGTCGGAGCAGTATGCATCACGTGATAGAGCGGCTGTGGCATGCGGGACCTGTCAGTGGTCTGGATAGCATTTGGAGCTTCGCTAGCAACCCGGCATTTCATCTCCGACAAAGTTATCCCGAGAGAAGTAAAGCAAGTATGTAAGTCCATCTCTGAATGTTTGTAAAGCATTCCTGCGTTAAGCTTAACAAGCGATATATGGAGCGACTGCCTCTTCTTGCTGCTACTTCAATCATGAAACTGCTTAACGATCAGCTGATCGGCTTTTCTGTCGCGAGTCCGTGTCTCTAGTTTGCTTTTGGCCCACGTTGCACCAGAAAGAGGAAACCAGCGGCTGAACAACAGCAGCACGTTTAAGCTTGATCAGCTGTTGTTAGAATGTATTTAATATTACTTTCTACTCGAGGATCTTTTTCTACGTAGCTGACGCTGGTAACTGTGCAGGGGCGGATCTAGCAAAGTTTAGCCAGGGGGGCCGATAGGGCATTAACAGGGAAAAGGGGGCACAAAGACATACTTTTCTTTCTTATTCTCATTTAAAATGTCTAGCTTTTAATAAATAATTATCTGACAGCCAAAGTTTTAATTTGATGCAAAATGTATAGAAGTCCATTACTGTATATAGTAACTATTAAGTCTAATATATATACCCTAGTAAGCTATAGTACTTTTTCCTTTGGGAAGGTACCATCTGTGCAGTCTGCAATTTTGTTGAAGAAAGATGTTGAATCTATTTAATATTTCTTGAAAAATAATTGATTTCTGTGCATTTTTTTTTCACACTGCATCAAATTAAGGTTGATTACGTCGATTAAGCATCATGAGGTGGAGCGTGAGATGTGGTTCCCTATTATTTATTTATTTATTTTTGTTGTTGCTGGGAGTTGGAACCCTATTAGTTAGGTTGCTTAATATTTATGCTAAGTACTCTTTAAAATACCAGAATAGGGAGGATGGTGTAGGTTAAAGTTTATTAGATTGATCAGTATTGCTGAACTATGAAATATTTTTTTTTTGCATACAGGTATAACAGAATAGCTTTAGTGTAGTTGTTGTTTTAAACTTGAGTATGAACTTATACAAAATGCAGCAAGATATTTAAAAAACAGTTTTGTTGATTAAAAAACACTATATCGGATTCATATCGGTATCGGCAGATATCCAAATTTATGATATCGGTATCGGTATCGGACATAAAAAAAGTGGTATCGTGCCATCTCTAGTTCATACCATGATTCAGTAGCTTGTGGAACCGCCTTTAGCAGCAAGAGCTTGAATTAATTGCTTTCTGTATGGTTTTATCAGTCACATCGTTGTAAAGGGTTAGAGTTATAATCATTTTCCTGTTGTATGACCCAATTTACCATTGGCTGTCAGAAAGATGGCCTTATATTTGTCTCTAGAATACCATCATCGCCCTTCACGACCCACTCCACTCGTGCCCACCCACCTCACCAATTTGAGCCAGCATGTGAGTACCTTCATCAGTCAGGCCACACACATACAGGCTTTATATTGAGACCAAGTCCTTTTGCACTGCTTCCAAGCACTTTGCTCTCCAGTGTGTTCTGTTGTTTTGAATATATTCCACTAGTATGTATATATTTCTTTTGCTTGCTATTTATTGCTGATGTATTTGCTATTTATATTTTTTTTACTCGTGCACAGCTGGTGTGCAGGACCCATAATTTCATTATACATGTACAATAACAATAAAGAGCTTTTCCATTCCAGTTAAGATTGTGAGTCACGTGGACATGATTACATCACAACATGTATCAGCTATGCTTTCACCCTTCCACATCCCAGTGGCCTTCCTTTGGCTGAACTGCACAGCAAATCCAGCATGTCCAAATTAACACTGTCAGATTTGATTTCAACACTATTAAAGTATTAGAGTGTTAATTTAACTCTTTTTGGAGAGTTGGTACGTTAACTCTGATTTAGTGTTAAACACCAAATCTGTCTGGAGTTGATAATTTAACACTTACTAATGCTAACTAGGTGTTAAGAGTTTATATATTAACTCTCAAAGAGTATTTTAGTTTAACTACGTAAGAGTTATCTTCTAATTAATTCTAAAAAGTTGGAATTTTCCTGTTCTGAACTTCTAGAAATTTCTTTTGGAAATAAACATTTACTAAAAAGACGCAATGGTTTTTGAAAAACATTTATTCTGAACTGTGCACCACAATTTCAAAACATTTTCTGAAAGATGTAACAGTGTACATGTTCTCACTTTCATTAGAATTTTGTTTATCAAAAGGTCTGACATAGGTGAGCTGGTAAATGCAAATAACAGCATTCTCATCACTTATTTCTTCAATACAATATGCATGTCCTTCATTCATCACTTTGTGGAACTTCAACGCACTTCTGCTCTCCCCCATATTCCATCTTCATATTCACAGCATATTCTGTGTGGAGATTGATTAAAAATTGATTAAAAATTAGTTGACACTAATTAATTGCACAAATAATCTGGTAATCAATTGCAGCACAGTAAAAAAAAAGGAAACATTTTTGAGCCATTACTTGTGTAAAGTATTTTCCCAAAAGACAAGGACACAGACAACAGGTAATACTGAACGTAAAACCTCAACCTTTTTCATTTTTACTTAAACCATGTGCACAAAACTCTGGAGGGATCTAAATGCTAACGTAGAACCCAGTCAGGACATCTGCTACTGCTGTTTGCTCGTTTGTTTTTTAATGGGAGATCATTTTCAGGCTTCAAGTAGCACCATTATACCAACATTTCACATTCTAGACATTGTTTTAGGTGTATTTGACCAAAAATTTGACTGAAAATTCACATGCAAGCTTTTTTTCAAGGCTGTGGTATTTGCCCACAAACAATACCTTTCAGCTAGCTAAAACAGAATATTATGCTATCACCGAGCAACATGGCTAATGCCTTTCACACAGCTTTGTCTCAACTCCAAAGAGCCACAGAAGTAAAAGCTCATAATAATAATTGAAACAATCTTTGAAAAAATGACTTACCAAGCATGGCAAACAACTCAAATATGTAGAGCAAAATGTTCTGAAACGGCTTCACTTCAGCTTCGATTGGAGCCTATGGTGCTGGGGGCGGAGTCTGTGAATTTACTCTATTGGTGTCATAGCCCCTCTAGGAGTACAGAGTTGAGAGGTCAAGAGTTAATGTTTCCATTGTAACACCTCCAGATTTGACATTTTTAACACTCGGTTTTAACTACTATCATTTTACACCTCAGAGTTACATTAAAAGAATGTGACTCTACTTAGAGTAAAATTAACTCTACTTTTGCAAGAAGACTACTAACACCAAAACATTTAACACTTTTGAATTTGCTGTGTGGATATGGTCTTTTGCTGTAGCAACAAATCCATCCCTATGTTCAACAAGTGCTCACCACAGTTGCAAAAAATGATTATGTGTGTAACTGTAACACTGTAACCTTTAATGTCAGCTCCTACTAGTCTGACCTTTCTCATCTGACTTCTTGAGTTTGTTCTTATTGAACACAGACAGTGAAAAATACCAAGGAATACAGCGGCAAGTTGAAGAAAGGACCAGAGTGTCTCCCCAACAAAAACTGCATATAGTCTAATCACTCAAATCCTTTTCAGTAACTGAAACCAATTTGACTCCCATGAAAGTTTTTATTTTATCCTACTTATTTACTTATATTGATTTACAACTTCTGTACATTCATTAATAGTGACTTTCTGGCTTGTCTCTCTAATTATCTGGTGAGAAAATTAGAAGACTTATGTACCGTATATAAACCATATATATAATTTTGAAAGGGTTGTGATGTCTCAAAACAAACACAGCAAACTGTGCAGTTATCAGAAGTGGTGATTTCAGGATTTGACTGTGATTATCACACTTGATCCATTGTTTTGTGAAAATTTTTAACTTGTACAGAAATACTTTCTTCCACAGTTGCCTGGCAATTCAACACACATGTCAACCAGCCAACATTTAATCCAGAGCCTAAAAATAACCTTCAGCTGGTTGCTAGCTATAATTCACATTACTCTTGGTGATGGTGATGTTTTTTTTTAACCTATCCGAGATGCTGTCCAGCAGGTGTGAGAGCTTTCATAAAATCATTGACTGTTGTGGATACTCCATCATTGTAGAGCTCTTTATGTCAGTGTGAATGAACTTTTAATTCAAAATACCAAATGTGGTATGGAGTTAGTCTCTACATAATTTATTTAGAGACTAACTCCATATATAAGTAAAAAAATAGCAGTAATAGGGGATGACCCATTTTCCCGGACACATAGTAAAATATAAAATAAACAAGACTTCACCCAGTCGATGATTTTGCTATTCATTTATAACTGGGACATTTTTTGGCAATAAAATGCTAAATGGGTGTACTTAGGAGGTACAGTAAGTACTAAAATTCTGCATCTTCTGACTCTCCCTTTGTCCCAACACACACACACTGGAGCAGTTTTTCTAACTTATTCTTAAACTTTTTTTTTTTAGTTGCATGTTTATGGGTGATGGTCAGGCAAAAGAAGACCAATAGTAGGAACAGGGGGAAACTGTGGTGCGATACATACAAGATTATGAGCAAAAGCTAAATAAGAAAAGACACTGAACATGTTTATCCTTTAAGAAGAGAAAACTTCAGCCTGTTGTGATTAAATGGATGCATTTCTGGTCCAAAAAAACCCCTAAAAAACCCACAACAAAAAAAACAACAAAGGGTGTATACATACACATGCGCGCGCGCGCACACACACAAAGTAGGAGGAGCAAGTTTGATGGTCTTAATTAGGGACTCCAGGGAAAAGAAGACAGAAGTCTCCGATGCTCCGTAGCAATTAGCCTGTATCGATCTGCCAAAGGAGAGAGAAAGGGTTGGAAAAGTGACAAATCAGGAAGAAGACTACATAAATGCTCATTTGAGATAAATGACAAACAACTAAAGAGAAAGGAAAGGGGATAATAGGTGGTACAGAATAAATGAAAAGGAGGGAAAAGGGAAAAAATGCCACATAAAGACACTCAGTAGTCCATAGACATTAACATCGTCAGGCTCTTACTGTCTCTTTCAGCAGATTAGCTGATTAGCTTCATGATAACAACTATGAACTGCATCAAATCGTCTCATATCCACACACACAAACAAATCAATTGAAAATCCCTTTTTCTTTTTAATTGTCCAACTCTACAAACTTTTCTCCAGCTCATATCTCATAAAGTGACTCTCCACTTTAGAAACTCTTCACTTTTATCTTGTCGTTCTTCAAGTATTAAGAGACGATTTTGCCCAATTAGATTTAATTATGCTCTTAATCCATCCCCACTATGTGCGTGTCTTCCCTGTTCCTTTGAAATGGACCGTACAGAAACATCACAGACAGAATAATTTTCCCTCGGCAATGATGTGATAACCTTTAAGTGTCACTTTAAATGGACTAATCTGAACTAAGATGCTAATCTTAAAATGAGGGGATAATCTCTGACTGTCTGATAATCCAATATTAGGATTAGCACTTCGTGCCAATTCAAGTGGAGGCCTGGGTCACAGTGGACTGATAAATATGGTGTGTGTGTGTCTGAGAGCGTTTGTAGAGGAGGTGAGCGTGTGTGCACGTATACGAATGGGTCACTTCTTTTTCCGTGTGTGTGGGTGTGCCAGTGTTTCTTTGTCTGCGAGAGGGAGTGAGTCAAGGTGACTGTCTGGGGGTTAATAACTACTGACCCATAGATGGGACCAGAATGAGGGGCTTAAAATACACACGCTCAGAAAGTCTTGCTTAATTCCTGTATTTTGTGTTTCTCCTCAGTCGGATCGTCATGGCCTGTCCAAATTGACTTGACAATATTCTCACCAGGAATTAACACAGATGTGTGTGATTTAAGGGGCATCAACACAGAAAGTGGTGTGGTGGCCAGAGATGATAGAAAGGCAGTGGCAATCAGCAACTACAACTGGTGATGGGGGAAATAACCACAAGGAATATAATGTGGGCGGGCAACCTGTCAAACTTTTCTCAACCTTGTCCTGAGTGATTAAAGTGAAAGACAACAGTGAAAGATATTGCTGATTGACATATGAGAAGAGACCAAACGGAGGCCACTCGCCCATCGGTCACCAACAGGTGTTTAGGCCTGCACGCATCAGGCTTTAGGAGGTGATTTCACAGCTACTCTCAGCAGCCTCTGACAACCATTCGCAACCAGTTTGGGAATACATTTTTCCTTTGAGACCAGTTGTTGCCAGTAGGACCTTATTACCTTTCACAATGAAAGCAAATAAGTTTTGTGGATTTGTTAAATGGGGTCCACAGGGTGGGACCAGAAGGAAATCTGGGTTGTGGGTCTTTGTTTCAAGCTCACCGTTGCAAAATACAGGAGCGAGGGAATGTGAGCAGTCAAATCAAGCGACTGTGAGCCGCACGAACTCCTTGACCCATTAATTAGGAAAAGAGCTTTCAATGGATTTAGTTGAATTTACATTGAGATGCACTGAGCAGGATAACCAGAAGGAAAATTTGCAGTTGCAGTACGGCATTAAGATAGTAATGTCCTCAACAACTCAGAGTTGAGAAATAGTTTTCTATACGAGATCACTGCCAAAAGTGCAGCCTTACCTAATGTCCACCCCACTGTTACTCATTTATATTAAGATTTAAAAATCTAGTTGGTATTGCTTTCAGAGCTGCTCATGGTTATTTGCAGCTAGCGGGTTGTTAATGCTAGCCATCAAGTCTAACAGTCTGCAGTCTATGAACCTCAGCTAATGTCGGCTAATGTTAGTGTGGTGGTGAGTAGCCTTCAGTAATAGTAATAAATCACACTGCAATAGTACATTCATGTAGTTGTAAATAGCATGAAAATATATCAAGTAATCCAAAGTATTCGGAATATGTTACTCATTGAGTAATGTAACAGAATAAGTTAAAAAATACATTTTGGGGCATGTAATCTGTAATCTGTAGTGGAATACATTTTAAAAGTAACCTTCCCAACACTGTCTGTATCACTAAATCAATACAACTAGCAAGTTTTCTGGTTGGAAGAGTGCCCCAAATCAGTGGCCAAAGTATTCCTTCTATTTAGCTGCGTTATCATGAAGTTATCATGAAGCTGGTTTAGATTTTTTTTTTTTTTTTTTTTTTTTTTTAAACCAAGAGTGTTTTAGGAGATTTTTTCCATCCATCCATCTTCTTCCTCTTATCCGGGGCCGGGTCGCGGGGGCAGCAGCCTAAGCAGAGAAGCCCAGACCTCCCTCTCCCCAGCCACCTCCTCCAGCTTATCCGGGGGAACACCAAGGCATTCCCAGGCCAGCCGAGAGATATAATCTCTCCAGCGTGTCCTGGGTCTGCCCCGGGGCCTCCTCCCGGTGGGACATGCCCAGAACACCTCACCCAGGAGGCATCCATGTCACATGCCCGAACCACCTCAACTGGCTCCTTTCGATGTGGAGGAGCAGCGGCTCTACTCTGAGCCCCTCCCGGATGGCTGAACTTCTCACCCTATCTCTAAGGGAGGAAGCTCATTTCTGTCGCTTGTATTCGTGATCTCGTTCTTTCGGTCACTACCCACAGCTTGTGGCCATAGGTGAGGGTAGGGATGTAGATCAAGGTTCAAGGTTCTTTATTTGTCACATGCATAGTTATACAAATATAACACACAGTGAAATGTAGCTCCTCGCTCATGTGCAAAAATGGGGGAGGGGGGGGGGTAGAGGAAGAAATACACACACACACACACACACACACACACACACAATGGGTGAATGTGCAGTAGTAGCAGCAAGCAGGTGAATTCTGTACATTAATATGAATATACATCTGACTATTTTACAGAATGGACGATATAAACATATTTAAAATTAAAGGAATTTGGAATGTACATTGTGCCTTGGTTTAGAGTGTCTGGAAGAGAGTCCTGTCTCAGTCAATTATAGATGATGTGAGCGGGTGGGTGTGTGTGTTTAGGGCACGGATGGCTTGGGGATAGAAGCTCCTCTTGAGTCTCTCTGTCCTTGCCCGGATGATGCGGAACCTTCTACCAGATTGCAGAAGTTGGAACAGTTTGTTGCCAGGATGGGACGGGTCCTTCAGTATCTGCGCTGCTCTAGTCCGGCATCTCCTGGTGTAGGTGAAGCGGGGGGAGAGCAATCCTGCAGCAGCGTTCTGCTGTACGGATCACTCTCTGGAGAGCTTTTTGGTCCTTCACACAGCTGTTCCCAAACCACGATGTCATGTTCTGTGTGAGGATGCTCTCCACAGCGCCTGTATAGAAAATCCTGAGGATCTTTGGAGAGACCCTGAACTTCCTCAGTTGTCGTAGGTGATACAGGCGCTGCATAGCTTTTTTGGTCTGGACATGAATGTGGGCAGCCCATGTCAGGTCTGAGGAGATGTGGACACCAAGATACTTTAAGGACTGCACCCTCTCCACTGGAGCTCCATTGATGATAATGGGCTTGTAGTCTCTGTGCTGACTCCTTCTGAAGTCCACCACCAGCTCCTTGGTCTTGCCGATATTCAGCTGGAGGTGGTCGACCCGTAAATTGAGAGCTTCGCTTTTGCACTCAGCGTCTGCATCACTGCGGCCGCTGCACCAATCCGTCTGTCGATCTCCAGTCCCAGGAGATTTTTTTTTCCCCACTTTTTTTAAACATGGGAATTCAGTATTGTATGTTATCGTGGACCTTGATGTGTGTGTGTGTTTGTGTATATTGAGAGGGGGTTTGCACCATGAAAAGCATACACACATGCGCACAGAAGCAGTGCAATTAGGTACATGCCATAGTACAAGCTTTTTCGTCAGAAACCCCAGAGTCCATTTAACACTGGAAAACGCTGCAGGTTACAGAGCTAAAACACGAGCTTAGATGTGTGTGTTTGTGTATATTTGTGTGCTTTTGTGAGTGTGTGTTGGTAGGTTCTGCCCCCCAGTCTAATTGAGTTTTCAAGGAGCTCTTATCCTTTAAAAGAATAGTGGTGTGTGCTTGTTTGTGCGAGTGGGGGATGGTTGGAGGTTATCATTTTCATGGTGTATGTGTTTGTGTGTCTGTCTTTCCATACAAATATACCATTGTGTGTATTTGTACCCTATATAATTTTGTACCCATAGCTCATAATCTTAATGACTTACATAGTTACTTTAAATCAAATTGTCACGCGTTACCATTTTGCTTTTTCTCTCTTCATATCTCTGCAGTGTCTTTTACTCAAAATGGTTCAAATGCCTCATTGCAAACCTGTATGTTTATAAAAACGCACAATTCAAATCTTAATTATGATCACAATCTTACAATCCTGGGGTGTTTTGGTGTAGCTATCCTAAAGAGTCATATGTTTAGTGTTTGAGGAGAATGTGCGATTTTTGTAGCACCGTGGTTTGAATGTCATTCTTGCTATGACTTGGCCACGGGCACCTGCTAAACTGAGTGTCCTGTGTGGATAACTGTAGCAGACCCGCACGCACGCACGAACTCTTAGACACTCAAAGGTCATTGTCTACCCCCAATTGTTCTACTGGCAAACACTCCTCCCACTGTTTTCTAGTATCATCTTGTGGCCCCTCTGAATAGTAACTGACACTAAAGCAGACTCCATTTGCTCGTCACCGTCCTCGGCTACCAAATAAGCACATCAAATTTCAAGAAAAACTCTGGAAGCCATACTACATTTGGTCTAGATTTCATTTTGTAAGGTTATACAAAAAAAAGTTTTGTGAGACTAAACACTGACACAGCGAAAAAAGCTATAAAACTATGAATAAAATTGTAGAAATAATTTCATGAAAATGATGATGATGATGATGATGATCATCATCATCATCATCATCATCATCATCATCTCTTAAAATATTTTCTCTTCAACAGCCATATATATTATGACCAGTGAGTGCAACATGGTATATTCTAATCTTTGCCTAAATAAAATCCATCCATCCATCTTCTTCATCTTATTAGGGGCCGGGTCGTAGGGGCAGCAGCCTAAGCAGAGAAGCCCAGACCTTGCCCTCTTCAGAGCCACCTCCTCTAGCTTGATTAGGGTGAATGCCAAGGCGTTCCCAGGCCAACCGAGAGATATAATCTTTCCACCATGTCCTGGGTCTGCCCTGGGGCCTGCTACCGGTAAGATATGCCCAGAACACCTCACCCAGGAGGCATCCTTATCAGATGCCCGAACCACCTTAAGTGGTTCTTTTCATTGTGAAGGAGCAGCGGCTCTACTCTGAGCCCCTCCCGGATGGCTGAATTCTTCACCCTATCCTATCTCTAAGGGAGAGGCCTCTTTCTTTCGGTCACTACCCACAGCTCGTGACCGTAGGCGAGGATGGGGACATAGATCGAATTGACACCACGACGGAGCAGTACAGTCCGTCTCTCAATCTCCTGCTTCCTTCTCCAATCACTCGTGAATAGGGATGGGTATTGATAAGATTTTCACGATTCCGATTCCATTTTTGATTCTGTTTAACGATTCGATTCTTTATCGACTCTCTTATCGAATTTTTTTAAAAAAAGGAGAACACTAAGTTCAATTAGCTTAGAACTTTGTTTTATATCTTCTCTTTGAACAAGGTAGAAAATTAGGAGTAACATGGCCTTACAAACCCAACAGTGAGATCTTAAGAGATCCAGCCTACGGCTCTTCAATGGGGTGTCACAGGGTCCCCGGGGTAAAAAAAAATTGTAAATGTAAAATAATAAAATAAATATTCTTCTGTTGCAATAACAAAGTATAACATAAATTATTCTGTAGCAATTACACAAGAATATCCAGTAATGTCCCTGCCTACAATTAAACACATTCACTTACCGAAAATCGGGACATCTGCTGTGGCAAATGGGTGCAAGCCTTTGACCACAAACTTAGTCACTGCTCGGTGATATTCGTCTATCCTGGCCTGAAAGGAGACGCTACCGGTAGACTGCAGCGAGAACTGCCAGCATCTGAGCCAGACTCTGTCCGTGTCTCTCATCGTGGTCACCTAAATGCACAGTAATGGCAGGTTTTGTAATAAGGCAGATCGCGCTAACATAATATGCACTGTTAGTTGATTATTTACCTGCCGCATTAACGGGAGAGGACGTGCAAACGTTACCGCTGCTGCTGGGTTGAGATTCATGAGTCCGGAGCGGAATTAAAAACACGACATTCATTTAAGGTTATCGTGTGTTTTGTGAGCAAATGCTTTTGCATATTCGTAGCGTTTCCTCCCTTAAATGAAATATCTACATTGCAAGTTGCCCTGTTGTCATCCGTTCTCGTAAAGTATAACCAAACTTTTGAGCGTTTGAGCCGCCATGTTTCCTGCCAGGTATCGTTTGCAAAAATGGCAAACAATTCCAAGCAATTGAAACAGTGGGAACCGATTCTCAACAAGAACCGGTTTTCGATACCCATCCCTACTCGTGAACAAGTAAAATTCATTTTTAAAATTATATTTTCTATAAGGAACACTTTTGTTTAAAAAATATAGCTGCTGTGTTATTTTAAAAATGAAATATAATCAGAAGGTACCAAGAAATGCCCTTGATTAACTGATCACCAGTAAGTGTGAGCACCTCTGTAACAACAGGGATGTTGGCAGTTTGCTGGGTTGGAGCATCCTGGTGTGTGTTAACACAATGCCACCATCTACCCAGTAGTTGATGTTAAGTCTAATTGTTGAATGTTGCCATTGTGTTTCTTAAATTTGTACAGTCTTAGTTCAAGCAGTAGGGTCAAAGCCATTCCTTTGATCCTGACCACCTCTCCAACCACTCTGTGCTGGGGGAGGTTTTATTGTAGATACATCCTATCTGAAAGATCTGTTTCTTTTGACGTAAGCTTCCTGGGTTTACGACCCTTTAGTCAGCAGGAGGTCTGACACACACGCACACACACACACACACGTTCACACATATACATATACATCAAATGCTTTGTCTTAGAACCAAGGGGACGTGGCTTTGTTCTGACGTGTTTTGTGTGAACTGTCTCTCAATAAAAGGTAGCAAGAGGAGGTCAGATCTGGGGGTCATTTTCGTGGTGGACACAGACGAGGCCTCCCTTGCGCAAATAATTGATCAATCGACTGTCTTGTTTTCTTCATGATGAATAAGTCTCTAGAATTAGCGGGGCTTTTGGAAACACAGACCCAACAGTTGATGTCTCAGAAAATTCACACCAACCATCAGACCGTGCAAAAACAAAACAAAAACAGAAGCTAGAGTTAGCCATCTAAACGAGCACAACACTGAACAAACGTGTCTTGTTTGAAATGTCCCGTCTCTTCCCTCTAAGAAGAACATTGTGGAGCAACTTAGGTTCATACAGTTGAATCTGAACACACCACACAATTTCCTTTGGACATACAAGACCAAAGTGGAGAAGCATGACCGTAATGCAGAGAACCATGGCACCAGGACAAACACTGCACATTAAATTTCAAGCACGGTGGGGGAAGGCTAATGATTTGAGCTTTTTTTGCAGCCACAGGACCTGGATACCAAGTCAAATATGAGGCCATCTGTCATCCAAAATGATCCAAATTGATCAGAAAATTTATGGAAGAATCACAGCGCTGCAACAACCCAGTCAAAGTCCAGACCTCAGCCGAGTCCAGGCTTTAAAAGAGCTCTACATAAAAAAATGTTCAGCGCTTCTCCACACCAACGTGAGAAACTGATAAAGTCATACAGAAAATCTTTATGCCAAGTTATTGCTGCTTAAAGGTGTTCTACAAGGTACTGAATCGTGGGGTTTAATTAGTTGTTCACATGGCTGCATACAGTCTTGTATAAAGTTTCATTTTCATAGGGCTGTATTTTGTCCTCCTGGATGTAGCTTTGGGTGTGTCGGGGGAGGAGAAGAAAGGAGAGCAGGCATTTTCTGGGATGATTCATTACCATGCTGGATTACTGTTTTATCAAATCAAAGTCCTTTCTAAGCCCCTTTTATTCACCCATTATTTAGCTCACATTAAATCACCCCTGCTGTAAGTCCGGTTGATGGGAAACATATTAACTTACTAGCTTCTACACCCCTGTTGGCTATTGATCAACAGCATTCAATTAATCTGATTAATTAGACCGCCGTGGCAACACAGAAGAACAGTCAGCAAGTCTTTATGTCTGCTCAGAGGGTCGTTAAGATACACACCTGTGCACATAATTGGAGCTGGTTTAGATTTTGCTCAGCATGCAAATATCCAACACAAAAGCACAGTCCACATAAAAACAGAGCACATACACACACACAAAGAGAACCAATCACACATAGCAAGAGAAAACATATTTAGAAGTTAAATAATGACTGGAAACTACTTTGATTCAGAATTTGAGAAGAAAAACGCGAGCTCTCAGTGCAGCCGTTTGTTTTATGGCTTTGACACTAATAATAAACTGACACCATTAACAAGATGTGGATGAGCTGCTAAGTGTTTGGGGGAGTGAGGTTAACTGAACTAATGAGTTGAAGTCTTTGATTTTGTAATACTCGTGCTAATGCTATGCCCTCCCCAGCTTTAAGTCGTTGTAGATATGTTCATCAGTAAATTGTGCTAAATAATGAAAGCTTTCCAAAAAGTTTGGATTATTAAAGTAAAATAAATCTTATTTCACTAAAGCAGCTGTCAGATAGTCTGTTAGGTTTTATATTTCATCTGTATGTTCAGTTTTGGGGGATTTGAGCAAATTTCATTGTCATTGTTTTCAAGGAAACTGTGAGAAAACTCTGGAGGGAAGCACAAGTAGAGCATCATTTAAATGAGTTCATCTAATAATACAATCAAAAGGAACAAACAAAGAAAACAAAAATACTTGAAAAAAAAATTATAAATCAGTTGATATTACCACCATAAACTGAAAGTGAAGTAAAATGTGCTTTTAACTGATAGAGCCCAAAGTAAAAGAACAAAAAAATAAACCAAGGCCAAAATCTAATCAGGAGAACTTAAAGGCAAAATGCAAAAACAAAAATTTAAAATACATAACATCAAAAAACAAAACAAAAAAAAAAACACAACCCAAAAAGTAATAAAAGAAAGGACTATCAATAAACTGGGAGCTGTTTTATCATCACACTGGGAAATACTGTACATGTTTTAATGAAAGAATACAGAGAAGGATAAATAACTTGGGGTTTAAATTGGTTAGTTTAGTTACATTAAACATGGCATGGAAGTCAAAACTGGAACACTGAACATATCAAGAACGCAAGAACAAAAAGGAAACAAATAAAAAGAAATGACAATTGACTGAAAAGTACAGAAAGAGTTCAGGAACATCAAAGAAAACTGCATGAACAAAGACTCACAATGTAACAAAATAAAGATGTGAGGATTCAGACAAACAAATGGAAGCAACAAAGAAGTAAGAGGAGACTGATTCTCACAGTGGAGTCACAATAATCAGTCTAGGACTACACATTTACTTGGTTTCTCACTGTTTAATGGGCTGTTGTATTTACCAGAAGAATTACACTGTAACTGCCTTTTTCTTTGTACATATGGAATTAACTGTCACTCCTGTCCACTGAAAACAAGAAGCTGAGGCTCCAGTTTGCATTGGCTCACCAAAAGTAGACAGTAGAAGTTTGGTCACCACTACTCCGAGGTTTTGTAAGGATTTTTGTAAGGATGTAACCTGTCCTTACACACCATGTCACAAAGCTCAAATCATACCGGTTTCTTGAACAAGGCCATGGATTCATTGTGCTCAATAGGTCCCCACAGCCACCAGATCACTTGGATTTGGTGAAAATGGAGATTCTCAACATGGAATCCGGAGTAGCTAAAAGTTATACTGTCAACGCGGACCAAAATATTTGAAGATTGTGTTAAAGATTTAACAAGTTGCTGTGAACAAAGGATTAACATGGTTCTAAAGGCAAAAGGTACTAGAAAAGCTTCCCCGATTAATTTCGGGATTTTGAATCCTCTGAATTATTATTGTTTCAATGAGAAACTGAGTCATCATAGTTCCTCCACACCTCTCACATCTTCAAAACATGGGCTGACTAAACCATATAAACTTTTATCTGGTTGCCATTATTAACACTTGCATGTTTGGGGTTGTTCTGTCGAGTCGGTGCTTTGAGTGACTGATTATTTCATCTCCTGTTTCCTTTCAAGACACTGCCTTGATCATTTTGGCTGCTGTCACTTCTCTTACAGTTTCCTATTTGAATCTCAGTGGCGCTCCACATTAGTGTACCATCACTGTACAGTTTTCTGGGAAAAAGCAACAACCCTGCGCAGGTATAGACCTTAATGGATTTCAAAGGGGTTTTTTTCTTACCTGTATTATTTCATTTTCAAGCTACAGAGGTAACCGAGCGCAGCAGGAATGCTTGTCGCTATAAAATGAAATGTCACACTGTGGCATCAAAAGAGCTTTGGACATAGTGCCATCTACAAAAATCTAAGAAAGATCAGAAGTCTGAAGAACATGCAGTGAGCTGTGTGACACAGTCACCACACAGGTACAAGAAGTCATTAAAAGAGCAATCGTGTTCCGTGTCAGAGGGATGAGTGCACGCACGCACACACACACACACACACACACACACACACACACACACACACACACACACACACACACACACAGAGAGAGAGAGGAAGTTATAATGAGGGCAGGGGAATGTGTGTGCAGAAAACTCCCACTAACACACATGCTGCAAAGTGGTGCACACATGTAAATGCCTAAAAACTATTTACATTTTGGCTATGCCACATGACCACCACCGTGTCATTCATATGCTTGCACACAGGCACTGATGCATGGTGGGTTTTGAAATGCAGCCTCCAGCTATGAGACGGGAATACGAGTCAGACATCGCTGAAAACTGTGAACAGAGTTTAACCCCCTGCTGTTAATAGAGAGAAAGCCAAAGAAATAGAAACATTGCTCCAAGCTGGGAGAGGTGAGAAAGTGAGACAAGAACTCAAACTCCGGGAAGGGGAAATAAAATGAAGAAAATTAGAAAGAAGGAAAGTTGCAGGCAGTGTCTCACAGGTGTGATGTCATTGATTGAGAGAAATGAATGGAAAAAGAAGAAGAGGCACAGAAAGAGAGAGAGGGCCAAAGAGAGTAGGTGTTCTTTTGGCGGCAAATATTTCTCATGATCACACACACTACACACACATGCACACAAGACCACTTAAAGACACATACAAACCTTGGGTCATTCTGACACCCAGCGAGGTGTTGTTTTGGCATCTAAATCTTGGTCAGAGAAAAGAGATAAAAAGATTAAGGTCACATTTGTGCCTCCCTCAGGTGTTTTAGAGGGAAAAGTTACAGTAAGACCCATTCAGACATGCATTCTATTCTGTTAATCTGAGGAAATCTGAGTGTGTCGCCTTCATGTTTGAATGCACCCTGATCACGCTTCCTCACAAGACAGGTTGGGAGTCTTACTATCTGGGTTAAACCCAGTCACAGGGCAAGAACAGCAGCAAAAAACTGAATATTTGGGGACTCAAACTGGGATTGAAAACTGTTTTCAAAATGTTATATATCACTGATATCATTATTATCATTATTTACACATTATCATCAAATTGTTAAAATCAATGACCAATTAATACAAGCTACTGTGCAAAAGTCTTTATGAAAGTCTTTCAAAGTTTTGCTTTGGACACGGGGTGTCAAGTGTTAGCTGAAAACTTGTCATATCTCATAAATTCTGACCAGGACAGATGGACTACAAAAAAGGGAAGTGTGGCAGGCCTATGAACAGCAGCATTAGTAACAGAAACAGTATTTGAAAGTCATGTCCTTAAGAAATAGAAAAGAAGGACCTCACACAGGGCGTGAGAAATGCATCTCGCCCTTCAGTTGATCCAGCAAATGTTCTCTGTGGCTATCAAGAAGCCATTATTAAGGAAGGGAACCAATAAGAGAGTATGCCAAGTTAAAGACAAACTGAACTGATAACCAGCAGAGACTAGTCTTATGGATCAACAATACAAATGTGATTTTTCTGGCTCGAAAAACACCTGCATTCATATGTACATCAAAACTGATGTACTGTCACAGCGGCCACAGACCGATAACAAAACTGGACTCAAACACACTCAAGACCCACAACAGAGACAGTACATCCATTTAGCAGTTTACCAATAGCAAGGTGGTGGGTGAAGGACTCTTAGGAAGGGTGAGTATGACTGATATTGTTTACTGGTAGCCAGGATGAGCTTGGCTTTGAAGGAGAGGATCCGGGTGAGTAATGGCAAAGACTGGCTGACCTGAGTCCCAATTGGGGGGGGTGTAGAGGAAGAACATTATATATATATATACATACATATAGTATATACACTGGGTGAATGTGCAGTAGTAGCAGCAAGCAGGTGAATTCTGTACATTAATATGAATAGACATCTGACTATTTTACAGGATAGACAATATAAACATATTTAAAATTAAAGGAATTTGAAATGTACATTGTGCCTTGGTTTAGAGTGTCTGGAAGAGAGTCCTGTCTCAGTCAATTATAGATGATGTGAGCGGGCGGGTGTGTGTGTTTAGGGCACGGATGGCTTGGGGATAGAAGCTCCTCTTGAGTCTCTCTGTCCTTGCCCGGATGATGCGGAACCTTCTACCAGATTGCAGAAGTTGGAACAGTTTGTTGCCAGGATGGGACGGGTCCTTCAGTATCTGCGCTGCTCTAGTCCGGCATCTCCTGGTGTAGGTGTCCTGAAGCGGGGGGAGAGCAATCCTGCAGCAGCGTTCTGCTGTACGGATCACTCTCTGGAGAGCTTTTTGGTCCTTCACACAGCTGTTCCCAAACCACGATGTCATGTTCTGTGTGAGGATGCTCTCCACAGCGCCTGTATAGAAAATCCTGAGGATCTTTGGAGAGACCCTGAACTTCCTCAGTTGTCGTAGGTGATACAGGCGCTGCCTAGCCTTTTTGGTCTGGACCTGAATGTGGGCAGCCCATGTCAGGTCTGAGGAGATGTGGACACCAAGATACTTGAAGGACTGCACCCTCTCCACTGGAGCTCCATTGATGATGATGGGCTTGTAGTCTCTGTGCTGACCCCTTCTGAAGTCCACCAACAGCTCCTTGAGAGAGATAGCTGGAGGGCAGGCAGGTGAGTTATTTGTATTTTCCAGAATGTAGCGGTAATCTGAGCTGAGGTTGAAGGTAAGTGGCAAGGAAGGTCCAAGGGAACTGTGGTACAGGAAAGGAGAGTCTGAGTGGAGATTAAATCCTCAACCTGCTTACCCAGGATCAGCTTCAGGTGTGTAGGACTGCAGGATAGATGATGGCTCCGCCCAGGGGTGGAGACCAAGGGAACTCAGGTGCCTGGTGGAATTTTCCAGTCATACCTCCAGATTTATATATGCAGTATCATATATAATCATATTTTGATCCACCATACGATATCATCTGGAAAGCATCTGATTGGCAGCAGCTCCATTTTTTGGGATGAAAATGTTCCCAGACATACTTCCAATGCAGTAAAAGCATACTTGGACAGAAGAGCATGCAGTGGAACACTATAAACGATGGACTGGCCTCCCCAGAGCCCAGGACTTAACATTATTGAAGCTGTGTGGGATCAAGTTGATAGGGAAGAGAGCAAAAGGAGGCAACATCCAAAGAAGAGCTTTGAATGTTCTTCAAGAAGCCGTGAGAGCTATTCCTGAAAACCAGATCTGTAATTAATATAAGATTTTAATAAGATTTTCTCCCCATGATGGAGCAAAACAGTTTGACTTGTTTTAAAACTCAACAATTTTTAGATGCTAAATGTTGTAACTATTGTTTTAGTTTAGTTAACTGCAATCTTAGCTTCTTTTCAACATGCATTAATCAGAGTATTCACTTGGAAAATTCAGTAGTTTTGAGTTTTTAAAGAAAAAGCACCTACGATCAAAGACAGGTTTATGTTAAGGCTCACAATATAACATCCGCCCACTGAATGCAGCTGTGATTTAACAGGTCAAACAAGTTCCTCCAGCTGGAGGAAAATCACCAGTTACCACTAGCTACCAAAGCACTCACATGTATGCTTTTGTTCTTTCGCCAGAATCACTCCCGGGATGTGTAATTTAACAGAAAATTTATTTTGATATGAAATGTCATTACTAAGAGAACCATTTAAACCATTTAAAAGGGCAGCCTCAACACCCACTACATCAGTTTAGCTTCTGTATGCCTGAGGCTAAATGAGATTGTCAAACTGGAGGCAGATTGTGGCCACAAATTGTTGGAGTTAAGAGGCCAGCAGCCACAGATGATATGGGAGGTGGTGCGTGGCAGCAAATGAAAGAGGCAAAATCACAGCCGAAGGGCTGAAAAAGTGACAACACTGTAGCATTTTTACATTTTAAGCAGCTTTCATATATTCACATTGTTTGTTATAACAAGTAAAATTAGCATAAACCATGTTAAAAGGAGGGCTGCTACTACATAAAATCAGGGCTGTAATCACAAATATGCATAATATTGTTTCAGTTTAGAGACATGTGTTTTTCCTTTCTTTCCTTTTTTGCAGATCTTACATGAGCGACACATTTTACATATCATCCAAATCTGCGAAAGATCAGCACAAACTTTTTCTTTTCCTTTATTTTACACTTTGTTTTTTAGTTCCCATCCTTCCACCAGCTCTGCCTCTTTATCTGCTCTAAGCAACTGTTGTCTGACTACTGGAGGTATTGTGTAGCTTGTCATTGAAAACAACAATAAACAGAAGCAATAATGTTGATTATAAGACACATAAAGCACTTTAGTTCAACATATTCTGTGTTGAGAATAAGTACAACGCATATGAATGTTCGCCATTATGTAATAACATGATAAATATACATGTGCTGTTTGGAAAACTGTTGTTATTGTTTTTTGTTTTATGTTTTTACAGCTTTATCGTTTATATCTGCAGATATGGCTTTTAAACATCAAACTGTATAAGATTTCAACTTAAATTTAAGCTGAGGCTAAAAATAACTTTTATCAGAAGAACCCTCTTTGACATGAGCTCGAAGGACTACAGTGTATCTGTCACTGTACGTCTGTGTTTGCTGGTGAAAAAGTTAAGCGTGCATGTTTGAGTGAACAACGTAATCACTAAAAACTGAAGAATGTTAATCTAGATACGAATTCTCGGGCGCGAGGGCTGCATTTGAAGGCACGAGTAGTGCTATGAGTAGTCCTAACAGAGAGTCAGAGACGGAGCAGACTCTGAGTTAAAAATGGAAGCTGTTCATTCCTGTGAGATCTCATATGCTGTATGTGCGTGTAGTCATCCACGGTATCAGTGTGAAGTACACCTCTACAGATCCATTAGAGAACTGAGGAGTATATTTTCAACCTCTCTTGCATACAGTATATGGTCAGCACTGAGAGTGTATACACATATACATATAGGTTATCAGTGAGTGCGCTTACAGCTGCAAGCTAGTCCTACTTGCTGCTCTTACACAGCATCCTTCACAAGCCAAAACACTGATATAAAACACAATACATTACATAATAATTCAATGTGATAAACAAACTTGAGTGGAAAATGTTGGGATCAATAAAGAAAAAATGGGGCAAAAGCTCAGCAGTCGAACTTACATACACGTTAGGCCAACTTTAACTCTAAAGCTACAAACAGATATCACTGACAATGGCTGACATCGTGGCAAACTTGACTGATTGTTAATGTGTTCATGAAAATATTGACATATTGCATTTTAACTAACATTACCTTACAATCTGTTCAGAACAAATACAAAGTATTTCTACAGCACCATTACACACGGTGTCTATGCAAACCAGCAGAATGTTGTGCCATGCACCTCGAAGAGTGAACTCGCATCAGTTTGAGTCGTAACATGTTTCACTTTCAACAAATGCTTTTGACACCTCATCAGCTGACCTTCTCCTACACTGCCTCCTAAGCTCCTGTACTGTAGGTGACAGAAATAGAAGACTAGTGTATTGGAGAGACGTGTGAACAGCTGGAGGTGTATTAATAAACTCTCCAAGAGGCCTTGGAGAAAATTAATCAAAGTCACTTCATAGGCAAGTAATAAAAGCATCGTAGTGTTAGTTCCATCTATTGGAAGTTGATGTTGGGGGTGAATGATCCAAGTACATTCCAACAACTGAAGTCCATATTTTAGAGATCCATTACTGTAATCTTTGGATGAAGTTAGCATCTTTCTTGATGTCGAGTCTAGGACTTCATAGAAGCTTTTTATGTTAATGCTGAATTGAAAAATGTGTGTATGTTAATATGTTTTCAGATTATGTCTCATAGTGTTTGTCTGTCTGCTCATATTTCTCCCACAAAAATGCAAATATGAAACAAACAACAGCATGACAAGAGCAACAAGAGCATCAACAGCCAAGCAAATTTACAAATGTGTGCACTGTAATAATTGTATTGGAAACAGAAGACTCTCTGAATGACAGCTGGTTTGTTCTAAATAAAAGACTAGACTGTATTGATTTCTGAAAAACACTTGATAAAGCATTGAAGTTAGACAAAAGCACAGCCATGGGCTAATGTTGCATGTCTGTGGCATTCAATTATACTACAGCCAGTGGATATTTATTCTGAGCATCTTCCAGAAAAACCTCTAATACCCCGCCTGCTTCAGCGTATCAGCCAGTGTTGTGTGCAGAGTTGGCAGTTTTCTGTACAAAACCAATACGATGCCTTTAAGAGACCAAGCTGTAGGAAGTAAGTTATCAGCAGTGTGTACAGGGTTGGAGGGAGAATTGTATTTTATTTGGAGTCCAGTGACTGATGGAGCTCCTGCAAAAATAACTGATTTATATTGATATTTCTATACGGATACTGAAAGGAAGAAGGCTGATAATTTGTCATTATTATCAAAACTTGTCTGCAAGCCAGAATGTGTTGGCATCCATGCAAAGGTACAATCAGACACTTAATGGACACAGCTAAGAGACGGGAAGATATGCTAGGAAGTATTGAACAGTATTTTGATGTCTTTACATATCTTACAACCTCAACTTGGATCACACAGGCAGAGAGTGGAAGGTGGGTGGACAAATTACACTACTCAAGATTCAATGTTGCTACTCAAAGTGTAGCAACACACTAACAAGTGGCTAAAAGAAACTTTGGCTGTTTTTGTGCTAATAATTTAAAAAATCCTGTTCAATTTTACCACAGTACAATGCACTCACCACAGCTAATTTGTATCCCTACTTTATTTCACTTAGGGAAGCAAAGTGCTCTGTGTGGAGGTAACCTAATTCATCTGCAGTTTAACATATGCCAGTAGCTTATCCCTCACACACAGCCACACACACACACACACACACACACACACACACACACACACACACACACACACACATACGCACACAGCTCCAGTAAGAGATAAATTGGATGCATATAAATTTATGGGGAAGACAATAAGTCTTTGTTTCACAATATTCTGGCATGGGCTACACATGCACACAAATACCCACAGAGCAGCATTAAAGCCCTGATGCTTACACACACACACACACACACACACACACACGCACACACACACACACACACACACACACACGCACACACACACACACACACACACACACACACACACACACATACATCCGCATGTACGCAGAATGATTTGTCTACTGCCAGATTCTCATTCAAAGTTAATTTGTTACAAGGGAAATCCCGATCCCTAATGCGCGTGTTTGTCTGATTTAAACATTTGATGGATGCGTTTCAAAGCAACCTCTGACCTCAAACTTCCCCACACATGCAACGTGTGTTTTTCAAAATTAAAACTGCAATTGCATGTGTTTTAACAGTAGTAGTTAAAAGTAGTAGTAATACAACTCTTGTTACTAGCATTTTAAAGTTGGATTTAATTTACTCTTTGCTACCATGGCAATTTCATGGAACTGTGTATGGACAAGCTAGTGGAAAGAAATCAACACATTCCACAAAACATAATCAGGAATAAGAGGATGTGTAGCTAAAAATGAGAGAGTGGCTCATCTGCCCAACACGTTGTAACAGACGTTTGAGTCACGCACGTTTTTGTGCAAATTTAACTTTCTTTAAATTTTCAGTTGTTGATCAGATGTTTCCATGGTAGTTCCAAGCATTCAAACACTCAAAGCAGATGTTTAAATTGAGGTCATTGGTGAGCTGCTCTACTCATATTTCATAAAGAAGTAATAGCTCCAGAGAGTTCAGGGTGTAAAATTTAAGCAGCTATCTTTAGGGATGAGCTCGTCTGATGGCTTTTCTGCCAATTTGGAGTAGCCTGAGAAATCTCAACATCTCTTGGATGGATTAATATGACGGCCTGTACAGAAATTCATGGTCTCTGGATGATTTATCTTAATGGCTGAAGCCTTTGTCCTTTTGTCCAGCAGGCAATTTAGCAAAAGGAAGACAAATTTAAGTCTAAACATGTAGATAGATTGGAAAAAGATGGCGACTGTCACAGTTATTTATTTCACCTTAGTGATGAATTCTGGTCAGTTTTCTGTCTAGCAGTAGTTACCAGACATTTACCATTTCATCTGTTTATCTGTCCATCCATATTTTCAAATGATCTAATTCAGGGCCACGGGGACGCAGCTGCCATGGGGTGAGAGGCGGGGTAGACCCTAGTCAAGTCTATGAGGCTAAAGGCTAACAAAGTGGGACAGACAACCATTCATATTTATATTTACACCTACATCCAATTTAGAATAAGAAGTTAACCAAACCCTGTGAATGTCTTTAGACTGGAAGTACTCAGAGTAGCCCACACAGATAAGCTCCATACAGAAAGGCCCCAGGCTGGATTCAAACCCTGGGTCTTCTTGCTGTGAGGTGATCATGCTAGTTTTTCTCTTTTGTTCCATTATTCATGAGGCCTTTATAACTCAAACTGAGATTTATATATTTGTAGGACTTTTTTTTCATTCAGTTATAGCATCACCAGAATCTGTAGGTAAGAATTCTGACCATAATTATTAACCTTACAGTGTAAACTGAACTATCAGCTTGTTAGAACTGTTAATGTGAGCCTGCTAGTACCCAACTCAAAGCACTGCTGTGCAACTTAACAGCAGCACTAGCATGGCTCAAGACTTGAATTTGAATGTTATTTACTTTTTGTCACAAATTAAGAGAAAAACAAGACACAACATGACCGCTGCTTTTCTGAATAAGGCTATCCGTTCATCTCTATCATATGATGTGCATTAATACTGGTATTAAATATGATGTGATATAAAATTGTCACGGCAAAACATCAGTGATATACTGATGCCATGCATTGGGTTAGACAGCCAGCGATAGCCATGTTAGGGAATGATGATCATTTACAGTAGTACAAAGAAAGCTCTGTCATTTACCTACAATGCTTTGTAAAATATAGAAGAAAAAAATATTTTCCTGCTAAAGATGGAAAATACCAACTTGTTTTATAACTTGAGGCACAAGCACACCATCGAGTATAGCCAGGCCATGAAGGCAGTGGAAGGAGGGGACACTAGCAGCTGGTGATGCGGGATGCAGAACTAAACAAATGACTCCACTGAGCATCGCTGGAACACTCGTTAGTTGAACTCCATATGACAGGAAGAGGAAGCAATAAATGAAAATTACTGATGCAGTTACATGGTGGAAAAGCAGGCCTTTAAGCAGCTGGTTAAAAATGCTCAACCCCAGTTACAACATCCCATTTTGAAAATATGTTTCACTTTTACTGTGCAGGCTCCTGGTGAAGTCATTATTGTTGTTAAAGTGTTACGCAGCTATGTTATAGCTTCACTTCAAATTCCTGGGGAAAATACTGCCCAGGTTACTTGTGTGCTGTGACTTGTGCTGTGTCACTGGATACATTGCTGTGTCACTACTATTGCACTGTATTGCCACTTCTGCTGGCCTGGCAGCAGCATTGTGACAACAGAGCCACACTTTGAATTAGGTGATCTGTCATCAGTGACAGTAGCTCATTGGAAAAGAAGGCTGGGAAATGTTCTTGATTTTGTTTGCACTAATAAATGCTGCTGTCTGCACGCTGCAATCACAGATAACATGTTGTTTAGTATTATTTTTTCCTATATTGTCAGAAATGTTATTTTCCAAATTTCCATGAGATATTGTGATACAACGTTAGAGCCCTATCACCCACCTTTTTTCTTCACAGTGGTTTTGTTCTTCTGCCTTAAAATTCCCTTAAATCATAAATAAGGCATAACTGGAATGATATGATTGCATGCACTTTATGTACATCTAGTGGCAGCAAGAGGTGAAGCGTGTGTGTGTGTGCGTGCGTGTGTTCATTGCATCTGAAGTTGTAAACATAAACAGGGAACCTGCCAAAAAAGAACTTCATTACAAAAACAATCTGGGTGGGGAGGTCAAAACATTGCTAATATCTCAAAAAATTGATTTAAAAGTTGCTATTTAGTTTCTGCTTGAAGTCACAGAAGTGAAAAAATGATCCTTTCCAAGTTTTCTTGGAAGTTTTTTTTCTTTTTCACAGAATAAAGAGTGCAGAGTGAGTCGTCGCTGCTAGTGGAAGCCAACTGCTTTGCTAACATTCTATACGTTTTCAGCAGCCAACTTTTCCTGTGAAACCAAACACAGAGATACTTTTGGATCTGTGTGTGTGTGAGTGCATGTTTGTGCGTTCTTTAATACTTTTTCAAAGGCTTCTGTGGCTGCATATTTGAGTGCTGGGTGTGTAGCATATGAGTGTGCGTGCACGCTTGGACGCAGCATGGAAACAATGACGTCAGCTCAATTAGCTGTATCTCTTTCAGCCCTTACACACGTGTGTGTTAAAGCATGGATATGGAGGTAACACACCGTGCAGTGAGAGAATTGCACAGTCAGGCAGGTGTGCGTTCCCTCTCACACTTTCACACACGCACAATGTGCGCTCAGTCACCCTCGGTTACATTTGGTCAGAGCTGAGTACATCTAACAGCCAAATGGAAGATTTTTTGTGAGGTGTGTGTGCATGTGAGTGTGTTTGATTATGTCTGGTGTGAAACACAATGTTTGGCCCACGGCCTGGCAGATTTTAGCGGAAGCCTTGGATCCAGATCACACTCACGCTGGGAGTGAGAACAATTCTATGAGGACACACCCACACAAACACACATAGACTACACACATGCACATGTAACAGTGTGGGAGGAACACTTTTGTCTTTGTCTTACCCTTTCCTACTCATACCGCAAAGCATTGTCCTTTCTTCCTTCCTTCCTACCTTCCTTCCTTCCTTCCTTGTCTCCAATTTAACTCTACTTTTTCATGCACATCTGTAAAACTAAATCCTTTGCCGATCTGAGAATATTAGAAGGAACCTTTGTGTTACAGTGGGGCAAAAAAGTATTTAGTCAGCCACCGATTGTGAAAGTTCCCCCACTTAAAATGATGACAGAGGTCAGTAATTTGCACCAGAGGTACATTTCAACTGTGAGAGACAGAATGTGAAAAAAAAATCCATGAATCCACATGGTAGGATTTGTAAAGAATTTATTCGTAAATTAGGGTGGACAATAAGTATTTGGTCACCTCAAACAAGGAAAATCTCTGGCTCTCACAGACCTGTAACGTCTTCTGTAAGAAGCTTTTCTGTCCCCCACTCGTTACCTGTATGAATGGCACCTGTTTGAACTCATCATCTGTATAAAAGACACCTGTCCACAGCCTCAAACAGTCAGACTCCAAACTCCGCCATGGCCAAGACCAAAGAGCTTTGGAAGGACACCAGGAAAAGTATTGTAGACCTGCACCAGACTGGGAAGAGTGAATCTACAATAGGCAAGCAGCTTGGTGTGAAAAAATCAACTGTGGGAGCAATCATCAGAAAATGGAAGACATACAAGACCACTGATAATCTCCCTCGATCTGGGGCTCCACGCAAGATCTCATCCCGTGGGGTCAAAATGATCATGAGAACGGTGAGCAAAGATCCCAGAACCACACGGGGGGACCTGGTGAATGACCTGCAGAGAGCTGGGACCAAAGTAACAAAGGTCACCATCAGTAACACACTACAACGGCAGGGAATCAAATCCCGCAGTGCCAGACGTGTTCCGCTGCTGAAGCCAGTGCATGTCCAGGCCCGTCTGAAGTTTGCCAGAGAGCACATGGATGATACAGCCGAGGATTGGGAGAATGTCATGTGGTCAGATGAAACCAAAGTAGAACTTTTTGGTATAAACTCAACTCGTCGTGTTTGGAGGAAGAAGAATACTGAGTTGCATCCCAAGAACACCATACCTACTGTGAAGCATGGGGGTGGAAACATCATGCTATGGGGCTGTTTTTCTGCCAAGGGGACAGGACGACTGATCCTTGTTAAGGACAGAATGAATGGGGCCATGTATCGTGAGATTTTGAGCCAAAACCTCCTTCCATCAGTGAGAACTTTGAAGATGAAACGAGGCTGGGTCTTCCAACATGACAATGATCCAAAACACACCGCCCGGGCAACAAAGGAGTGGCTCCGTAAGAAGCATTTGAAAGTCCTGGAGTGGCCTAGCCAGTCTCCAGACCTCAACCCCATAGAAAATCTGTGGCGGGAGTTGAAAGTCCGTGTTGCTCGGCGACAGCCCCAAAACATCACTGCTCTCGAGAAGATCTGCATGGAGGAATGGGCCAAAATACCAGCTACTGTGTGTGCAAACCTGGTAAAGACCTATAGTAAACGTTTGACCTCTGTTATTGCCAACAAAGGTTATGTTACAAAGTATTGTATTTTTGTTATTGACCAAATACTTATTTTCCACCCTGATTTATGAATAAATTCTTTACAAATCCTACCATGTGGATTCATGGATTTTTTTTTTCACATTCTGTCTCTCACAGTTGAAGTGTACCTCTGGTGCAAATTACTGACCTCTGTCATCATTTTGAGTGGGGGAACTTGCACAATCGGTGGCTGACTAAATACTTTTTTGCCCCACTGTAATTAAAATGAGGACTCAGGCTACACAGCAATTTAAAGAACTAACAAACTACCAGTGGTCATTTTTATATCCCAGAGTATGCATCCAATTAAAAAGAACCTCAATATCAATGACAGAAAAATGCATACACACTCATTAGGTGAAAACAAATGTTGTATTTAACCCACACATAAACTGGAAATTCTGCATTCAAACATTGCAGTTAAATGCCTGGAAAGGTCATGACAGAGAGAGGAAAATGGTTTCACATGCCTGTGTCTGTAGGAGGAGGTTATTCAATGACCACATCAACAGATAATTAAGCTCCTTAAGTGTTAGATGCCTTAGTCTTTGAAGACTGACTGTGTGGTTGCCACTTGGATGAAGCTTTGAAACATTAAGAGGGTTTATTTGAAAATACTGGTGCATGTGCATCTTCATGCATACCTTTGATTTCAGTCTCACTGTACTCTAATGACTGGTACACTCCTGCTGCTGTCTTTTAAAACAGTGATTGATGGGAACTTGTGGTTTTTCCCATAGTGGTCCCAACAGTTCACTACAGTGTTTTCTACAAGCTTCAGCATTGCATTAGTATGCACTTCAGTAAAACCCATTAGTACCGAGAAAATTTCCGCTGAAAAATTCACAGATTGGTCTCTAACGTCCATCTTTGTGTCAAAGTTTCATGCCAGGAATGTGCCAGGGAATGTCAGCCCATCTATTAGTTTACGTGCAGGTCTTTTTTTACTTCTGTTTTTCTTTAAAACTTCTGTTGTTTTGGGCAACACCTAAAAAAAAATCTTTACCTGATTTAAATTTGGCCAAACTCACATTAATTGTTATGGTCTTGGCAACACTATTGTATCACTATCTAAAAGTTCTGTTGGAACCACGTTCTCATGTTCTCTGCAGTGTCTCAGTTTTTTCAAGCACAAAGTACTTTCCACAGGAAGAATGACTGTCATTGCTGTATTCCTTTCAGTGAGTTGATTTAAGGCATTAACATTTAGATGTGTCTAGGAGAGAACATTCAGAGGAACTGAGTGCCAGTGTACCATCTTTTCAGAGCACAATCACAATGCACGAGTTTTGTGCCACAAAATTTAAAAAGTGTATAGATCTTTTCTCACTATCTGAGCCACTCGCCAGATTTGCCTCATTGCAAGTAGAAGATCACTATTTTGATACACTGCAAAGACACAAGTTCATTGGGACATAACACGACTTCCACTAAGGGATCTACACCAGTCCATGCCTCGACAGGTCAGGGCTGTGGGACCAACACAATATTAGACAGGTTCTCCTGTTATATCTGATCAGTGTGGGTTAGTTTTAGTCCATATGTTTATCCCCAATAAAATGACTGTAATGAGTCTTTAATGCCTTTAATGCCATGACAATGGATTATCGTGGCTTTTTTTTTTTTTTGCTCATGTTGGCCACAGGTTCTATCGTAATGATGCTGTCTGAAGAAAAACAGGTCCGTCCACTGACTTTCACAGTGGTTGCCAGGCTCTACACAACCTTTCCTGTCTTCCACACACAACACACTACATCCAGGCAAGCATGTCAGTGTCTTGGTCTACATGTGTCTGTGTGCGTGCAGAATGAGCCGGCGCTGTTAGTAGCAGCCAACTGCTTTGCTAATGTTCTATATGTTTTCTGCAGCCAACTTTTGCTGTGAAACCATACACAAAGACACGTTTGTATATGCGTGTGCGTGTGTGTCTGTGTGTGTGCAGAGCTGTCTTTTCCTTTGCAGACAGGTGCACCAATTATCTCACTATCTTTCTCTTCCTCAGTCTTCCTCTCTCGCTTTCTCCCTCTGCCGCTTCCTGCCCGATACCCTCTATTCACACCTGCTAATCATCCCTGCACAGCTATGGGTATGTGTGCGTTTGCATGTGCACATGCGTGGCATTCTGCCTCCCGCTGAAGCAACCTGTTAGGTCCAGCAGTAACAATATATCCGCTGCCACATCCACACGTGCACGCGTGCATATACCAGATACATTTATTCTTCTGGTGTCACCGCAGGATCGATGCAAGATGTTAATTAGGAAAAGCTGTTTTTACACCACTGGTAGCTCGAAGCTCATACCCTCCTGATTGCAGCGCACAAACATTTACCAGCATATTCATTGCAAATTAAACAAGAGAAAACACTGCAAAGGGTCATGCCGCTCGCCACACAGTGACAAACATCTCTCAGTGAAGAAGTACATCAAAGACAGCCTGTTTGAGTTCTCTAGAAAGGAGCGGCTTGATTCATTCGTTTTTGCAATGGGTTAGTGTTTTCTGTCAGTTGTGGCTGGGGTCAGGTTCACACACTCTATATGTTATTCTTGATGGTGGGGTGTTTTGTGCCGGAGAAACAGAAAAACACCATCTGATGTTGTTCACTTTGTCACGAGCTGAGCAGATGGACAAACAGAACAGTCAACTAGTGTTTTTTCAGACACTTGAAATATCGAGCACACGGACGTGGGTGACAAATTAAATACAAGCGCTGGATAAGTAAGGTAGAGAGGGGCAGAAGAAGCTACTTTCAGCTGCTCCCTTACTCAATGAATGTAATTTAAAGATAACAAAACTGTTATCCTTTTATACAGATAATGGGGAAACAGTTACAAGACCTCAAGCAAAAGAGTTGTGTGCTCAGACTGCGAGCGTGTACAAACTAACCAGCACCACCATTTTTAATGATTAAGTGTTTGCACCGTTGTGTGATGGCTGAAGGCCTTTAGACGTGTTAAATATTGTGTATTATCTGTGCCTACACCTTCACTTTTTTACAACTATAAATAGCCACATATCTGAAGCTGAAGCAAGGCTTTTAATTCATCACCACCTCCGCCTCCCGAAAAATCCTGACAATAGGTTGGAGCTTCTGTACAGGTGTTCACCTTCCCTCAAAAGGTTGTCCTTCCTTTTGGGTGGGAATTCATTTACAGCCCCACCCTCCTCCCATTATCAAGTGCAGTTTCAGCATTATAATTAGAGGGTTTTGAATTAATTTCTGAGCACTGTCGTACAGCAGGTTGCCTGTACTGCAAAATAATGTCCCTGAAAGCATCTCTGTGCAGATACGGCTGCTAACAGGCTGCTTGTGCTCCCATATGGAAAAGATATATATAAATCTTATAAAGTTTTTATCTGTCTTGTATGAAACTTGTATGAAAAGCATATAAGAGTGAAAACACATATAAGATCCCTTGAAAAATTATATGATGAAACTTGCATGTTTTGTATACTTACTAAAAACATATATGATTTACTCATGAAAGTGGCCACTTTCATGAGTAAATCATATATGTTTTTACTATTTCTTTTCCATATGGGCTGCGCCGTTAGTACCAATAAATAAATCATTCTTTTTTTAAGAGATGTATATTTCATTCAACAAAATAGAGTATTAAAGTTCTTGTATTGTGGGATTAGATTTGACTCATAGGAGAAATAATTGATAAATAAATGTGTCAGCACTGCGACAAACAGGAGACCTGTCCATGCTGTACTCTCTCTTTCCCTAAGACAGCTGGGAATTGAATCTTGGATAAGTGAAAGAGAGTG
Organism: Rhamphochromis longiceps; assembly: GCF_057381845.1. Classification (NCBI taxonomy): domain Eukaryota; kingdom Metazoa; phylum Chordata; class Actinopteri; order Cichliformes; family Cichlidae; genus Rhamphochromis; species Rhamphochromis longiceps. Next base: position 23,915,145 of record NC_140558.1, read on the forward strand.
GATGGATGCATTGTAACTGAGGAACAAATAGTTAATTCCCTAAAATAATTTAAAGAGAAAAACTTCACCAGTCGGGGTGCTACCAGCGATCCAGGAGTGTGATATCTCTGAAGTAGGTAGAGTTAAACCGAATGTGACGGTCAGTTTGGAAGCTAAATGTCAGCGAATGAAAATGTGTTGAATGACATACAAAAACACACACAAGTCATAACATCTCCTCTCGCCCTCTTCATCTTTTCCCTCCATCTCCGAGGTGCCACCTTGTCCTCCTCATTAGATCATCACTGTCTTTTTCTCTCATTAAAGGTCATGGTGAATAAGAGCGGTTGGTAAATAAGTTCAGTCTTTGCTGACTGCGGGCAAATGCTTATAAGTCTGAATGTTTTCTGCAAAAAGAAGGAAGAAGGATTAGAAAAGTGGTGTGTGTGTGTGTGTGTGTGTGTGTGTGTGTGTGTGTGTGTGTGTGTGTGTGTGTGTGTGTGTGTGTGTGTGTGTGTTTGGGGGGGGGGGTAATGAAATAAAAAAAAGATTGCCATTTTCATTTTCTTGCAGAGACATACGGGGGACAGAAAGACGCAATTACAGACAACAACCAGACCGTGTGTGTGTGCACACAGACGCACACACACCCTGAGTCACAGAGAGATATGGCATTTAGCAGCCATTGTCTTTTATAAGCAGAGTAAATCTAATTCATGGACTGGAGTGCGACGCCAAGCAATGTTAGTTTGTCATCCAAATGTCAGCTGTTGGAACGCAGTATGCAAATTCTGAAGATCGGAAGATAGACAGAAAGGCAGAAAGCAGTTTAAGTCTCTTAAGGTCTGTCCCACTCCCAGCTGGGGGTGGGGAAGGGAGGAAAATGAGGGGCTTGGTTACCGCAGTACACCGAGCCTCATGTTTATGTCCAACCCTTCCCAAACCCGGCGTGGAGCAGGAGGGCCAAAGAGCGTCACAAATCAAACCTGTAGCGGCGGCGAGACGGAGCGACAGAGCGGGTCACAAATCAAACGCGCTCTATTGCGGGGACAGAGGGTCAGTGCACGTTACAAATCAAAGCAGCTCCGTCAGTGGGATGGCGGGTGAAACAAATCACGGTGACCCCATCTCGTCGGCCGCTTGTCCAAGTGTGAGAAGGGAAAAAATAAAAAGTTGGGCCGTCGTTGAGCCTGACATTAAAAAGACAGAACGAGAGATCAAATGACAGACAGCGAGAGTCGAGTGTAGCGTGACTGCTGACACTAACAGAGAGGAAGAGCTCAGAGACACACATGCTTAGTCTTGTTACTGTTATTACAGACATGTTTGTCATTTTCTGTGTATGGGCTGATGTCGTTGTGTGTACCTCCATGCGTGAGGTTGACTGTAATAGTCTTCCAATTGGGGGGCAGTCATGCAGAGCCGGCACATAACTGTGTGGAGATTCTCAACCCAACGAGCTGTCGATTACCCAAAGAAAGCGTTTGTTGATTTTTATATGCGGACGAAATTCTTCCACCCGCTTCCCTTTCTCGCTCACGCTTCACATTTCCCTCGAGGCTCAGTGTGTGTGTGTGTGTGTGTGTTTGTTTGAGAGTGTATTCACCTATGAAATACCTTCTATGTACCCACCACCATGCTTGACATGCTGCAGAGATAGCACAGCCCTGCTGACCCCTTCATCCATGCTGGTTTGTGCTTCTCCAGCACACACAGACAAGTTAAATCATCTTTATATGGAGACGGGGATCGTTAACAAGAATAAATCTTTCCTGAAAAGAAAAGATATTAAAAAGGATGATAGAGGGTAGAAATAGCTGTAAAGTTCATGAATTTCAATTTTAGTCGTGGTAAATGTAGGAATCTTTATTGTTGACATAATGGACTGTAATTTTTCACTTTGTCTTCAGCGGGACAAACGCAGGTGAATCAAATTTCAGTTTAACAATGTCCCTATTCCATCACGTCTCACTGAGCCATAACAGAAAGTGAACATACGCCAGGAACGAGGATTGCTGGCCTTAATGGAATCCATTAGATTTTAGTTCAATCATTTGAAGTGGAAAGGCTCTATCGGACTGAAAGAACAGAGATCTAAAGGGGCCAAAATGGATACACAAATCCTATGACTATAAACCCTTAAGAAAAGAGGGAAGGCAGAGGGAAGGTAGGAGATAAAATGTATATTTGAAAAGCAAAAATCATTATTATTACTTCATTGGGTAACCAAATAATAAGCACACTTGCTGAATAGCTTGGTCTAAGTGCTCTGTTTTTAAAATATCGTATTGTAGAATAATAAGTGCCAAACCTTCAAGTTTGACCAGCAGACTGCTGAAATATGGCAGACAAATGTCAATGTTGGGTTGAAACAATTTTTTTGTTTGTTTTGTTGTTTTTGTGCAGATGTAGCAGGTATTCTCCATGTGTGAGTACCACTAACATGTTTCTGGCCTTGATCCCAAAGCAGAACAAGATAATCCCACATGAAATGAATAAATGAAAGGGTAGGGATAACATGATGAGATTATCAAGCTTACCAGTCTACTCTGAGTGGACCACCAGATGACCATATGTCCAAGAGTGCTGAGGCTTATCAGGTGCCTGTTAAGTCTACGGAAATTGTAACAGTGCAGATTTGATATCTAAGAAGGAATCGCTGAATGGACGTTTTCATTACTCCTATCTATAGAAAAGAAGTGTGTGTGTGTGTCTTTGGTTTGGAGCCATGCCTTAACAAATCCCCCGTCATTACATCCAGTCAATACAGCAGATAATTGGGCCAAATCATATCCATATAAAAGCTTGAATCAGAATTGTTGCATCATTGACACTAACCAGGGTGCTGGACTCTATTTCAAATTCAAATTGCAAATTTTATTTGTCATTTTATTCTTTCTCTATTTATTTTTTATCTGCTTGTGACCCAAAAGAGAATTTTCTCGTCTCCATGGTTGGGCATTTCGATTTCATTCTAATCTACTATATATCTGACTGTGCACTGGACTCACTTATTTACGTGGATCCAAATTAGTTTGAATGTAGTTCATGCTTTCTTTGAACACATTTTAAACGGTCTTTCAAAGCTAAGCTCATGCTGCTACTCAGATCTCAACCTAATAAGCGGTGACATGAATGTGGTGGGAATTAATTCAGCTTACTCCTCTTTTTAAGAACATTTACTCATCAGTTTTGTTTGAAATGCACCCTATTAGTACAAAGTCATAGTAAACAGAGTAAAACTCGTGGAAATTAAAGGAGTTCGGGCTCTTGATGAGCACCAACTTCTGATTTATTTCCAAGCTGATTTTGCAGCAGAGCTTGATGTTCTCTTCTATTGGAAAGTGCAGTTTAGTCCAAAACAAACAATCAGGGCAGTCAGTTAGTTTTTGAGGTTATTTAATAGAAAAAAAATATTATACTTATAAATATACATATGTTATTATTTAATAGTGTGTTTGATTACATCTTTCAAAAATGTATGCATTCTCATAAATGAATAACAAGTTATTAAAAGAAACATAGGAGCAGGCGTGAGTTTCTGAAAACTGCCATGTTCTCCCACCATGTTTCAATACAATCACTGAGAAGGACGTCTCCCTTCTGACTAATGTAGTTTTATATTACTCACTATGTGCAGCCAGATACGGGCATATATGTAGTACACCAAATGTGGAGGAGAGGTGATTTTGTAGGTGTTTTTGTCCATGGAGGGACATTGAAATTCATGCTTTCACCTTCATAAGCAAGACACAGTATGATGGTTCATACCTATGTTTTATCACCGGAGAAGGAGTGCTAAAAAACAATGCAATGGAAAGGACAGACACAACACGACCGACATCTTAATAAGATGTCATTCTCTTCCTAGAGAACACTTACAGCTGATCAAGTTCAGCTGCTAAAGAATTATGAAACTTTCAGTGTAGGAGCAAATAAAATATCTGCATTATCGCAGATAATTATGCTTAATTTATAATTTATACCTTTAATTTGACATTTTTTATGTATATTTATCTGAAATATATAGATGGCAAAATTTACTACCAGGAACTTTGTGGAAGTGGTTTTGGGCTTTAGGAGCCAATTACTCAACCTTAAAAGAAACTTAGTAATGCTGCTTAGTTCAGCTGGTACTTATCAGCACAGACCTTTAAACTGCAGCAAAATAAGCACAGAGAATAAATGGGCTCACTGTGAGTGGGATAAATGCACTTTAATAGTTGTACCAACAGCAGAGATAGTAATAACTAGAGGATTATTTGCAATTTGTAAATCAGTAAAGCACACGTGAGCCATATTACATAACTCTGATGTAAGCGCCGTGCTTAACTCTCTGAACCTTCTTAAACTGTCTCTCATGGACAGATGGACACAAACGGCACACACCGGCCAACATCAGTCACAGTGAGGTGTACATGTGCACATGGTTAGCTGCCTTGGCTAAACTATTACTGAGTAAAGAGGGCCGCTACGCCTCTTACTCTTCTGGATTACACACCCAGTCCATCACTGAGTGCAATAAATAACATGTTCACCAATTGGGATATTATGCGCCTACTAGGGGTGCAACAATACTCGTATCGATATTGAACCGTTCGATACAGTGCTTTCAGTTCGGTACGCATATGTATCGAACAATACAAAATTTTTAATTTATTTTATCAACTTTCCTTCTGACGATGCTGTCTGTGTTGAGCACTCAGTGGATCTGCGCTCGACAGTGCAGCCTAGGCAGAGTAGTCAAACGCAGATTCACTGACCGCAGGGCAATCTAGCAAGACGGAAGTTAAGCTCTCCTTGCAACATGGCAAATTGAACCCCCCCCCACCTTCATTCAGATGTGGCGTTTGGAACTATTTTGGTTTTCATGTGAAGCATGACCCTGAAGGTAAGCGCGTCATGGACAAAAGTAAAACAGTATGTTGGATTTGCCACGCAATGCTCAATTACATTGGTGGGAACTAGTGTGTTAGCGCAGTTTGCTCCTTAACGTGTTGGCCGTCCAGCCCCACGCACGGGGCGATCCACGGTAGCTTGTTAACGGAGATTTGCCGTTTTGTGGCGTTAACGTCATTTCAGATTAACGCTGACAGCACTAGTGGGAACAAAATTAATATGACTGCACATTTACGCCGACATCATCCTAGTGCAAAGACAAGTGGAAGCAGACAAAAACAACAAGCACGCATGCTACAAACTTTACCCAGGTCATTTAGACAGCCGTTAGCACATGATTCTCCTTATGGGGACCTGATATGTTTAATATGCTGCTGAGAATATAGCCCAGAAGAAGCGTATAGTATAGCTTTTATTTTGGAAAGAGCCATTTCTCTGTAATAAACTCTTTTCCAAAGATGAGTGATTCCTCAATCAGATTTGTACCTGCAATATAAAGTTTGGACCATTTAATTGAACTTACCGGGCATAATCTTAATGCCTCTTTCCTCCCATTCAGTCATTCATTCATCCGTCTTCTAGTCACTTATCTTGGCCCGTGTGAAAACAGCAAGCAGAGCATAAAAACTGAGATAGGAGACGCAAGCCCTCCAGCATATCCAGGGTCTGCCCTCAGCCGTTCCTGCCTGTAACACAAAACCACCTATATGATTCCTCTCAACATGATGTAGCTGCGGCTCGATAACTAAGCTTCTCCCAAATTGCTGAGCTATTCAGCCTTTTCCACAGAGCGTGACCAGCTGCCCCATGGAGTATCCTCATCCCTGCTGCTTGTTTCTGCCATCTGATTTGTTTATGATTACTAAAATCCTGTGTTCCACAGAAAAGTGTTGGAGCTACAGATTCTAAATCCTCTCTTACCTTTTGTGTTTTGTGTGCACAAAGACAAAGATGTGTCTGATGCTACAGTAAATATTCCATCCACCCATTTTTTATCACTTATGCTAACCTCACTAATTGCATGTGCTTAAGAGTACCTGGTGAGAACCTGCAAACTACACACAGGAAGGTCCTGGCCAGATTTGAACCTATAGGACCTTGTTGATGTGAAGCAGCAGTGCTAATCACTGTGCATGCTATGCAGCATTTAATACCAATGAAAGAAGAAAAATGCTATACTTGAACCTTTAAGTTTAGCTTTTGTTTCTTAGTCGATCAGCATCACACTTTGCTTAGAAAGTTCAATCTTTAGAAAAGTTCATGATTTATTTTCTGAGGGCTAGGTGAAACTTGACTCTGGAGGTGATCAGAAGGATTAGAGCTCAGAGGGAAAAACTTACTCTATCAAGAAACTACAAACTGTGCCTGCCAGTGCCTTTAGAGCTTACTAAGTAGTTCACTTATTCATTGTTCCTGCAAAGAGCTGCAGGTGCCAGTAACGTCTGTCAGCTTTGATTATACTGTGATATGAATATTGCCCTCCCACTAGTGGACAAAACATACATTTTCTAAAAGGAAATAGATATCGAGACTGCTATCTGCTGACTTGATTGATTCAGATGAAAAGTACATTTCATTTGCTATATGGTGTGTACCATAAAGCTGTATGCAGTATGACAGCTTAACAGTGGCAAATTCATGAAAGTTTAAATGAAGAGGGACTAATCTTTTACTTTTATACCTTTAGGATCAATAATTTGTGGTGACATTGTCATAAGAAATGAAAGAAATATGCGTACCATATTGCATAAAACAAACTATGGGTCAGACATCTGCTTACCTTCAGATTGGACAGGCTGCCTGTGACTTAATAAATGATGAGATATGACAAATAATACATGTACTGTAATTGTTGGCGTGAGATGACTGGCACAATATAAATGTGCTTATTATTCCTCAAGACACAGTTGTGATAGAGTTGAATTAGCATGTGCATCTCACCTCTCCCTGTGTGCTTCATCTTCCTGTTTCCATTCATGTCCGCTTTTGTCTCTCCCTCCCTCCATCCCTTTATTTTACCACCACTCTACCTCACTCCCATCACTTCTTCTCAGCCCCTCTCTCTCATCCCTGCTGTTTGGTAAAGATGACTGAGTGTGAAGATATGATGAAATATTTCCTGTCATCATTATGAATTAGCCTTTGCACAAACCGGCACGCACACACTCCTGCAGATGTGCATACACGCATGTATGCACACACACAGCAAGGCCCATGTATCATATCAAGGTCTCTTGAGACAGTTTAACAGTGATGTCATTGATCTCAGCTGGCTATCATCACAGAACCTGACACATACTGCAACAAAGCACAGCCAGGACACTTTCATGAGGCCATATCTGGGTCTAAGAACATACATTTGAGCTGAAGTGAAGAAACTGATGACTAATGCAAATGGCTTAAACACCTGCTGCATATATATGGTATATGGCTGACATGTAGTACAGAAGATGTATTTTTTTTCTTTTTCTGCAGGTTAGTCTTTTTAAAAAAAGCTATTATACTGTAGTACCTTTGTGCCATAGCTGGAAGAACTAGATAGCCTGTCTCTGTAGGTTTGTGATATTGATGCAAACCTACACAGAGGCTGAGGAGGTGGAGCAGGTCATCTACTGATTGGAAGGTTGGTGGTTTGATCCCTGGCTCCTCCAGTCCGTCTCCAACACGCTCTCATCCCAAAACGTAACATCCCATATGGAAAAGATATATATAAATCTTATAAAGTTTGTATCTGTCTTGTGTGAAACTTGTATGAAAAGCATATAAGAGTGAAAACAGATATAAGATCCCTTGAAAAATTATATAATGAAACTTGTATGTTTTGGATACTTACTAAAACAATGTATGAAAGTAATGCGAAAGTGGCCACTTTCATGAGTAAATCATGTAAGCCTTATATGATTTACTCATGAAAGTGGCCACTTTCATGAGTAATCACATATAAGTTTTTACTATTTCTTTTCCGTATGGGATATTACGCTATTTGACAAATCATCGGTATGTTACGCTTTCAGCCACTCCACACATCTCTATGTTATGCATTCGGAAACATGAGAACCTTTTGGACTTAATCTACACATGTACATTTATTTTACTATCATGAATCGCTTTGGAAAACACTAACTAACACGATTAAGTTTGAGGCTGGAATACACGTCTGGAACGTGTGTTACTGCCGAGAGCGTCATTCTATTGGATTCCAACCACAATCCGGCGCATATCATAGGAACGCGGAAGGTTACCTTTCACGTTCTACTTGAATACAAATAATCTGAACATTTAAACCTTGAACCTTTCACTTTGCGTTTGTTCATACTTAAAATTTATATTTTAATCATTGAAGTTAAAAATGGAAAAGAAAATTTGACACATAATCTGCTGCTAGAAAATAAATGCCTTTTAAAATATCAAAATATAATAAAACAGGTTTGATTAAATCTGGGAGTCTGTAATCATTTGCCCCTTAAGTGCAAACAGGCGTGGATGGTTCGGATGGTTCAAAGTAACCTGGACAGCAGTTAGTCTTCACAAGCCAAGGCATGTATCGTGTGTTACATGAAACTGATCTAGGCACTGTTATCTGTACAAGTTTCATGATGCTATTAACCAACAACTGGCAAATGAATAATACCAGATAGCACACAATAACACAATATAACAATAACACAATATTCTTATCTAAAAGCCTTAAACATCTCAGTGCAGAATTTCAATGCGATTCTGGTTCGACGGTCAAGTCAAAGTAAACATAGCTGAGACGTCTCCATAGCTGACACAGGGAAGCGGGCTACTTCAGAACCCTCTGAAAGAGTAATACACTCTGACTTGTACCATCTGCTGCTGTCTACCAGCCCCCCGCCAAAGCTGAGCACACTGCAATGAAGGAAAGTGGAGCAACTCAAGAGAAAAGCAATCGTCATGATGGAGAAAATGTCTTTTTGTTTACTATGCTGTTATTTTACTTCAGTGCTGAGCAATGCTCCTCTCATTTCCAAATGAAGAGGCTGTGTTGTGTTATCCTTAAATATAGATGAGAAAAAAAACTATAATAGCCTCACAAATCAATATTATTTTGTCATTTTGGAGAATAATGGATATATTAATATGGATCCTGAACAGAACTGGACACAAATCCAGCTACAGGCAGAGGCAGATTCTTTATAAACTCCAAAGCAAAAACTCAAATTATTCAGGCCACTCTAGAGGCTGGCTCTAAAAGCCACAGCACAATAGCTCATTCACTCATGCATGCTTTGTTAGCCACAACATGCAACGCCTTTGGCATGCAACAACTGCTGCACTGCAATACACACAGTTGTGATTTTGAAGCAGAAGCCTTAGTTTTCGACAAGAAAACAGGATCTTGTCATGCTACGTCTGGGCGTTTGCTCAGGGTCGATTGAGTTTAGACTGGAAATGGAAGTAATAAAAAAATGGGAATAATAAATGCTTTGATTGATTGATTGAATCTTTATTTTGAACATGTTGAAAAAGTATAAAAAAATAGAATTAAAAGAGACAAATGAACAAAGCAAACAAAAGGAAAACGAGCAACCACAACTCCAAATAACGTCCATGTTCAAAAAGGAGCAGGAAGAAGCATAAGCTTATTTAATCCCACCCCTTTTCCACTATCTAGTATCAATAGACTACAGAAATACCTCCTTGCAATTACATTATATGTTATGTGTAATTTTTTTTTTTAATATATACACATATATGTTTCTATCTATCCATACATACGTATATACACACATACGCACATATACACATTTTCAATAACCCCATTAACACCTCAAGGATACACAACCTACAATTATATATATATATATATATATATATATATATATATATATACCCATACCAGCAAACCCGTGCATGCGCACACACATGAAAATATTAGACAAGAACACCCTATCAAATCTCTACCTTTTCCCTGTACCCTGTAAATACCATATCCTTAAACCGCTTTTTAAACTGCGCCATGCTTGGACATTGCTTCATATCTTTACTTAGTCTGTTCCACAGCTTCACTCCACACACAGAGATGCAAAAACTTTTTAATGTTGTACGGATACGAGGATGTTTTAAATTTAATTCCCCCCTCAAATTGTATCCCCGTTCCCTTTTAGAAAACATTTTTAGAATATTGTCAGGAAGCAGGTTATTTATTGCTTTATATATAATTTGTGCTGTGAGAAAATGAACCAGATCTGTGAATTTTAGAATTTTTGATTTTAAGAATAGTGGATTTGTATGATCTCTGTAACCAGTTTTATGGATTATCCTTATGGCCCTTTTTTGTAATATAAAGATTGATGATAGCGAACATTTGTAAGTATTGCCCCAAACCTCTGCACAGTAATTCAAATACGGTGCAATCAGGGAACAATAGAGAATGTGGAGTGATTTGTGGTCCAGAATGTGTTTTACTTTACTCAAGATTGAGACACTTCTTGAAATTTTGTTATGTATATGTTTTATATGAGACTTCCAGTTTAATTTATCATCTATAATCACACCAAGAAACTTATGTTCAAGTACTCTTTCAATTTCCACACCATCTACATGAATCTGCACTTGTGCATTTCTAAGGGAATTCCCAAATAAGATAATTTTAGTTTTACTTAGATTTAGTGATAGTTTGTTCCTGTTAAACCATTTTTTAATTTTGCACATTTCTGAAGTAATTGTATCCAGCAGCTCCTTTAGATTCCCCCCAGAACAAAAAATATTTGTGTCATCTGCAAATAATACTAATTTTAATATATCAGATGCCTTACAAATATCATTTATATAAATAATAAATAATTTTGGACCCAGTACAGAGCCTTGTGGAACACCACAAGCAATGTCCAAGCATGATGAGGAATGGACACCCAGCTTCACAAATTGTTTCCGGTCACTTAAATAATTTTTCACCCATTGCAGTACAACCCCCCTAATCCCATACCGTTCCAGTTTATTAATTAATATGTCATGATTGATTGTGTCGAATGCTTTCTTGAGATCCAGAAATACTCCAGCTGCATACTGTTTCTGATCTATAGCATTCGTAATCTCCTCAATTGATTCGATTAATGCCAGAGATGTTGATCTTTTTGATCTGAATCCATATTGACTGTCAGAGAGTAATTTATATTTATCTAAGAATTTGTCTAATCGTTTATTAAACAGGTTTTCTAGGATTTTGGAGAATTGTGGTAGTAAAGAAACAGGCCTGTAATTTGTGAAGTGGCGTCTATCCCCGGTTTTATACAGCGGCACAACTTTAGCTATTTTCATTTTGTTTGGCACTTTTCCCGTCTGAAATGATAAGTTGCAAATATATGTTAGAGGTCCTACAATTCCTTCAATGACCTTCTTGACGATTTTCATGTCAATATCATTACAATCAGTAGATGTTTTATATTTACACATGTGTACAATGTCAATTATTTCTTTTTCCTCCACTGATGTGAGGAACATTGAGTTAGGGTTCCTATCAATCAGGTTTTCACTACATTCTACTGATGGCAGTGACTCAGGAATTTGTTCTGCCAGTTTTGGTCCAATATTTACAAAATAATGATTAAAGCTGTTGACCTTATCAGCAGTGTTTTCCATAATATTGCCATTATCGATAAAGTATTGTGGATAACTTTGTTGTCCAGAATTATTTTTAATGATACCGTTTAAAACATCCCATATTCCTTTCATATTATGTTTATTGTTGTTCAATATTTTACTATAATACTCCTTTCTACATACACGTATAATATTGGTCAACTTATTTTTGTATTTTTTATATTTATTTTCAGCATCTTTTGTTCTTTGTTTTAGGTATTCCCTATAGAGTGTATTTTTCTTTTTACATGCATTTTGTAAACCCTTAGTGAGCCATGGTCTATCTGAATATTTGTGCTTTCTGTTGTATTTTATTGTTGGACAGTTTTTATCGTACAACTCCATGAATATTCTTAAAAATATGCCATATGCAATATCAATATCAGCTTCTTTGTACACATTGTCCCAGTCCTGATTTAATAGATCGTTCTTAAATGCAGTCATAGTTTCTTCTGTCCTTACACGTCTGTATCTCAGTTGTTCTTCATGCTGATTTTTCTTATAATTAGTGTCATAAACTGCAAAAACTGGTAGGTGATCACTGATGTCATTAATTAATATTCCGCTCACAATGTTGTTTTCCATATTGTTAGTGAAAATATTGTCAAGTAAGGTGCCACAATGTGGTGTAATTCTGCTAGGCCTGGTTATTTTAGGATGTAAACTCAAACTGTACATAGTGTTTAGGAATTCGTCGGTCATTTTATGCTTTTTTGGATTCAACAGGTCAATATTAAAATCACCACAGATAAACATAACTTTTTGATTTGTTTTAGAGAATATTTCCTCTATGAAGTCATTAAATACTTGAATACTAGAGCCAGGTGTTCTATATATACAGCTAATTATTACATTTTTTTCTTTTTCCTTATAAATTTCAATTGTTATACATTCTAGTAAATTATCAATTACAGTTGTCATACTTTCTACCACCTTGTAGTTTAGGTTTTTATCCACATACACAGCTACTCCCCCTCCACTCTTGTTCCTTCTATTTACAAAATTCACTTCATATCCCTCCAGTCCAAAGTCCATTCCTTTCTCCGCATTGATCCATGTTTCAGAAATGGCAATAATTCCAAATGGATTTGTCAACTCATTTAGATATTCCTTTATATTGTTGAAGTTGGCATACAGACTTCTGCTATTAAAATGGATTATTGATAATTTATTTTCCGTGTTGATGGTGTGCTTAAACTGTTCATCAGTGAAGTAGCAGCAGTTACAGCTGATGTTGTAGAAGAAATTATTTTCCGGGTCTATATCCTTTTCTAAGTCTAGAACATTATGGTCTGTGTATCGAAATGTTCTCAGTTCCAGATTATCATAAAGAGAATTCCAATGAGTTATGTTGATATTGTTGCCGGATGCAGATGAAGTTCTTTTGGACTGTGCCATGTGTTGTGTTGTGTGTCACGTCACATGTGTATTCATACCTCCAGAGTAAGTTGACCTCAGTATTTGTCCAGCTCTTCCATATTTCTGATGACCAACACTTTGGCTTGTTCCGGTGTTCCATTGAGTTTAATGAATATTTTACAGTTGGTGGTCCATGTATTTTGAATTTTTCCCTGTTTCTTCAAGTAACGTGCTTTCCTGGCAATGTCCGCATTTCTTTTTATCAGATGTTCGTTCATGAAGACATCGGATCCTTTCAGTTTCCTTCCTTGTTTTAACAGTGCTGTTTTCTGTTTTCTGTTTGCAAATCTCACAATGATGGCTGGTTTGTCACTGTCATTTTTTCGGGGTAGAGGGTGGCAAGCCTCAATGTTGTTATAATCCACTTCCACACCTTTGGACCGTAGAAAGGTAACCACTTGATGCTCCGTGGAGTTGACATCTTCCTCTCCTGGCCCTCCTACATTGTCAGTGGCGACCGCACGGGCGTATGACCGGGGTTTGATGCGAAGCCCCGTGATGATAACATCGTTCATCCGGGTGTACTGCTCCAAATCCGCCACTCTGTTCTCCAGGTACGCCAGCCGCCGATCCTTCTCGGCGTTCTGGATGCGGAGAGCCTTAACTTCCTCGACCAGGTCCAGGATGGCTTTCTGCTGCAGTTTGACAGTAGAAATCTCCTCTGTCATAAACTCCAGCGACTTCTTAATATCGTCTCCTTCCTCGGCTGACAGAACTTTTTTCGGGCCCATGCTGAGAGACGCTCTTGTAGCTTTGCCGTGACGACCGGCTAGCTAGTTGATGCTAGCGTTCTTCCTCTCACTCCAAATGTCTAGGTTAAATGTCTAAGTTAACATTACGGTCTTATGTTACAATATTTTATGAAGTCACACCATTTACAGTCTTTAACCGAGTGAGTTCACTGACCTATACATGGACTATTAGCATCTACAGAAGAAATGTCAGAATTTCTAACCTTAGGCATACAACAGAGCAACAATTGTCACACAGTTCATTGGATAAACATTGTCCTTTGCATGTATCCATATATTGAACTTTTTTGACGACGTCTTTCTGACTAAATTTCCTTCCTATACTTGTACAGTTTTATGAAAATGGGCATCTTTCAACACATCTTTTCTAAACAGCTGCTCAACACTGGTAGGATCTCATGTGATGTTCAGCATTGTTTTGTGCTGCAAAAAACATCTCATTACTTTCAGAGAGTCGAAAGATGAGTTTAAACTCTGAATCTTAGAACACATGACTGAGCATCACCAGAATCTCTGCACGATCCCGTTTTCCACATCACTTGGTTATAAAACAGAAGTTAAAAGTCAGTGCTATCGATGGACAAGGCTCCACAAAACAAGGAAAAGATTTTAAAAAATCCCAACAGATTAGATAATAGAAATGCACGAGAGCTAGAAAGCTCTTAGGGTCAGTGGTTATGTTAATGTCAGCTGTCAGAACCAATCCATATGTCTGTCCGATAAGCAGTGATGTTGATGGAGGATATGCATGTGACATACCCAGATAGCAAAAATTATGACAACGCTTCACTGCCTTATTCCTAGAAACTGAAAGCTTGTATACATATAGTCAATACATGCTGCAGGATAATCTGCAGCATATGCTGTTTTTTAGGCAATGGTAGATTTGCAACAATATTTGGAAGTACACATCCTGGTTCAATATAAAAGCACCAGTTTGAGTTGTGTGGTTTTTTTGTTCTGTTTTTTTTGTTTTGTTATTGGCATTAACAGATCAATTCTAATTTGTCAATGCTTAGAAGCCTAAAAGGCTTTGTTCCAGTAGGGAACTGCAAAACTGTGACTACGTCCAATGAGGTCAATCAGATAATAAGCTGTCTAAGGTGAACTTTCATTTTTAACTCGGTATTTGTTTCAAGATGAGTTGGTTGGATGCTGGGTTAGAGCATGGCTATTCAACTACGAAGTTAGTTGGGCCAGATTTTCAAACCGAGGAATTTATCTGGGCCAGATATTTTTTTTTAAGCCAGTAAGCAGCAGATCATGATCAATTTCAAACCCACACAACTGTATTGAAAAACAAGTAATTTTTTTATTCATTTTCCCCTGTAAATCTGGTGACCTCTCACAAATGCACACCAAAAGGTCCATTTAAAAAAAGGGAGCTATAACTAAACTATTTTTTGCACATTTGAAATAATAATAATAATAACAAAAAACATTTTGATAATTCCCTTTCAAATTAAAATATTTTGCTGACCACTCACTTTTCCTGCCATGGATGGAGCCCCATCCGTCACAGACACGCTTCATATCCAGACCATTTTCCTCAAAAAGAGCTTAAATCTTCTCAAACATTATTTCGCCAGCTGTGTGTCCCTCTAACGGTAGTAAACCGAACAATTTCCCATCCAAAAAACGGACATATACGCATAACTGTGCATTATCAGTTCTGTCTGTGATCTCCTGCTATAGACATTACATCAGTTTTCTTCAGGTCATCTAACAGCATTTCAAACTCGTCTGACGCCAGAACTTCAACTCTACGAATATTTGAACTGTCCTACAGGGGTACGTTTTTAATAGCAGATGTCACACTTACTTTAATTTTTTCATCACTTTTCACCGCATCCACCACGGCCAGCATGCAGTATTTCATTGTTTCAGAATCTGTGAAAGGCCTTTTCTTCTTCGCCAAGAAGCAAACATGAAGGAAAGATGCTGCAGCTCTCTCTTGGGCTGTACAGGACCCTCACCATGGTAGTACAACTCCGGTTGTAAGATTATTAAACTCGGTAAAATGAATAAGTATTTGTCAGTCCAGGCAGGGTTAAACCGACAGTTTTCATTGTCAATTTTGCGCTTTTGGAGTGAGAAAGACATGCTGTTGTCGCATCATATATTACGATGATTGTTTAATATCTGTACATCACGGTGCATTGTGGGTTAAATATTGCTAGACTACTAGGAGTGTTGCATTCACAGTCTACACTACGCTGTAGGAATTTTTAATTTTTTTAAAATTAATTAATGAATTGATTTTTTGCGTTTTCTCTGTGTTTCTGCCAGGACCACAGGCAGGGCCACTCGCAGGTTGCTTCTGGGCCGCATTTGGCCCGCGGGCCGCCATTTGAATAGGCTTGGGTTAGAGCATAGGTGTCAAACTCTGGCCCGTGGGCCAAATTTGGCCCGCAGCCTAATTACATTTGGCCCGCGAAGCCATACCAAATTACTATTAGCGCTGGCCTACTGGTATTATACAGCTAATATATATATTGTTTAGTATTAAGCTTTGCTTGTTCCATATTCAGTTTTTCAGCAAAACTTGTTTTAGTCCATAAGAAAAGATTCATTCTTATATCTAGAGGAAGATTTTTTTTTTCAATAAATATTAGCGTTAGCCCGCGACTTTGTTCCAGTTTTGAATTTTGGCCCACTGTGTATTTGAGTTTGACACCCCTGGGTTAGAGTATCTTCTCTCTGATAAAGCGTAGTATAATAACAGCAAACATCCTCACATGAAGGCCTTGCATGAAGACCAAGAAATTTATCTATAAGACACTAAAGTTTAGAACCGCTGACATAGAGCCGCTCACATGAGCAAGTTTGGCTATGTCTCGGTGCTTTCTATTTACCATTCACCGTACAATGAGTGCATCAGGAGCAACTCGAGGGTCAATATCTTACCTACATATACTTGGACTTAGACTCTGGAGGAGCCAGGGATTGAACCTCCAGCCGTCTGATTAGTAGATTCAATTCAATTCAATTTTATTTATATAGTGCCAAATCACAACAAAAGTTGCCTCAAGGTGCTTCATAGGTACAGAGAAAAACCCAACAATCATATGACCCCCTATGAGCAAGCACTTTGGTGACAGTGGGAAGGAAAAACTCCCTTTTAACAGGAAGAAACCTCCAGCAGAACCAGGCTCAGGGAGGGGCGTGGCCATCTGCTGCGACCAGTTGGGGTGAAAGAAGGAAAACAGGATGAAAGACATGCTGTGGAAGAGAGACAGAGATTAATAACAGATATGATTCAATGCAGAGAGGTCTGTTAACACATAGTGAGTGAGAAAGGTGACTGGAAAGGAAAAACTCAATGCATCATGGGAATCCCCCGGCAGCCTACATCTATTGCAGCATAACTAAGGGAGGATTCAGGGTCACCTGGTCCAGCCCTAACTATATGCTTTAGCAAAAAGGAAAGTTTGAAGCCTAATCTTGAAAGTAGAGATAGTGTCTGTCTCCTGAGTCCAAACTGGAAGCTGGTTCCACAGAAGAGGGGCCTGAAAACTGAAGGCTCTGCCTCCCATTCTACTTTTAAATACTCTAGGAACAACAAGTAGGCCTGCAGAGTGAGAGCGACCTAGATGACCTGTTTGACCTACTAAGCCCTCTTCACGATACTTGACCTGAAGACAATAGTTTGAGACATGACTGGGGCAGTGTTTTGTTTATTTTTATATTGATGATAAGCTGGCTCTGCTCAGTGGTTAGCACTGTCACTTTACAGTAAGAATGTTATTCAGTCAAACCTTCTGGTTTGTTTGGTCCTTTTTTGGGGGGAGTTTGCATCTTCCCCCATTACCTGCCGTGGTTTCCTCCAGGTTCTCCAGTTCATTCACACAGTCAAAAGGTTTGTTTGAGTGATTTGACTTTAAGTTGGTTATGGACATGAATATGAACATCTAATGTTGTCCGTGTAAACTTTTTGATGAACTGGTGACCTGTCCATGTTTAAGAACAATGCACATTAAGGTTTCTCCCACACGAGCACAGCAGATGTCCCAGATGTTGAAGGAACCCTGCTGAAATGACTAAGGTGCAGTTGCACTAAAATGGTACTAAACACATGATAATGTGAATTTTATCTGACCTGATGTGTCAGTTTGTATGGACTGTCAGCGTCCTGAGATTCCCTATAGAAAATCTGTCAAGCTAAGGAGAATTTATTTAAGAAAGACTGGAAGCTCAACGCACTACCAATACAACCCATTTTCAAAAGACTTTTATCCTGGTTTGAGTCTTAATAACACTAAAATGTTTTCTTGATTGCTGTAATATAACAAGTGAAGCATTCTACCAAATTATACTTTGTTTATACAACAGCTGCCAAAATGTGGTTGATTTTTCAAGTTCCAAAAAGATGGAGTACCATATTGTAATGACTAAAGTACCTTGTAATAATAAATCAAGCCTCTGTCTTCTTTCTAGTTCCTATTTTGCTGGATGAAATTGTCAAAACACAGAAGGTTTCTCTGGGAGGAAACTCTAAGCAAAGTGACACAGTATGTTTTGATGTCACTGAGGGTGTGTGACCTAGCCTGACCTGAAGGTATGGGGCTTAAAATTAGAGCAGGAAGCAGATGATCTGTATTTCAGGCTGACCCCGTGAGAGCTACACAATCTGCCACTACAGGAGAGTTTGTCATTTCAGCTATCATTTGTACCTGATTTGGACTTTTGCATGGCATCGTGACTGTTTCTGAATTTAATAACATACTCACAAACAATGTGCAGAAAGTAGTGGGTCACAGCGACATTTTGATTCACCACTAAGAGTAATACTGTAGGTACAGCCGTTTACTACAGTGCCACCCAGAGTTTGTACTGAAAAGCACCAAATGTAGAGCAAGCATCTGAATGTGCAAAGTGACTATACCTTGAAAGTGGATATATCAGAGGCTATGCTCTTGGTGCAGCAAAATGTATACATGTTTTTTTCAGTGGTTGATTGTCCATTTTAGTCATATTTTTATTATTTAAAAGAAATATAAAAATATAAAAATCCTTTCCTATGTGCAGCTGAGCTGAATCAGTTGTCTTTGTTGTCCTGCATTTATAAAAAAAAAAACATTACAATATTTTATGTATCAAAATGTCTACACACTCCCAATAGTGACCTGCACTGTAACAGTGAATCACCTTTTAGCCGTTCTTTATTTATGTAGCTTCATAACTCCTCATCATCATCACTGAGGTATTTTCAGAGATAAGGCACCACTGCCAACGTTCCTCTTTCTAATGACTTTGTAGTTGTTGCCGTTTTCCGCAAACTTTGAAAGACTTTGAAAGACCAAACAACACGTACGTCCAAACTTGAATTTAATTAGGGTCACAAACGCTCTATTGAACCATGTAATTTTTCAAGCGTTGTGTGACAGGACCAAAAGACAAACAGAAGTTATTGTGAGGGCAAAGCATCACAGAGATGGCTCTTTTTTCATACAACCCTGACTACTTGTTTTACGAATGTCAAACATGTATTTTTATTCCAACTGTCCACTCATCTGCAGTTGATACAGATGTTGTCTGTATTATTGTAGGGTTTTACAGTGCAGTATAACGACTGTGAGGTGGCTGTTGTTGTAATTTGGCACTATATGAATAAGACTGGATTGAATTATGTGTATATCTTGGGTTTTTTATATTTGCAGAGTGAGTTTTTGCTTTCATCTTCAGTGGTGCTGTTTCTGACAAATGGACACAACAATGGAGCCATTTTGGTCAAGAGTAGCTCCCGTGGCTTGCGTCCCATCTCTTTTAAGCCTCAGGCAGAAATCTAAAAGCTGTTGTACCGTGGTTTGATAACCTACCAGGGAGCAAGTGGGCTGAAGGTGGGTGAGGTAGAAAAAACACTGTCACACTGTCATCAGCAGGCCAGCTTGGCTCTTTTGCAGAAATCTTAATGCTTTCTCATAATACCAGACAACACACCAACACATACAGTGAAAAGTTCCTTAGTGTTGCTGATCATAAGGAGCAGTCACATGCTGCTGTATGATCTGTGATTTATGCTCTCATCTGATTTGCTCCAAGCAGGGTCAGCAGATACAGAATGAAGCACACGTTCAGGTACCACACTTCTTTGATATGACAGCAGAAACAACACGTATGTGACTGGACAACTGGAAATAGATAGGAAAGAGAAAATGTACAATATCATTCAAAGGTTTAAGGAACTTTATAAGTTCATATATTTATTCATCATTGTGTCTTATTGGTTGAAAACCCAACTTTTTCATAACCCTTGGAGACCAAACTAAAAAGAAGGGAAAGTTTCCATAGGTGTGTCCCAGATTGAGTTTTTTTTTGGATGAGCCCTTCCTACTAATATAAGGACACGGAGGTCACATACAGTTTCTTTGCACTCACACTGTCACAGACCCACACCATGCCATGCCCTTTCAGAGAGATTAATGTTTACCTGCACACATCTAGATCAAGTTTAGACACACACACACACAACGATCACTAAACACTTACTCTGGTTTTACTTTACCTATTTTTATTGTGTCTCATGTTTATTTTTTCTTTCTTTGTTCTTTTTGAAGAATGCATTGACCTTCCTACCTACCCATCTCCTCCATCTGACTGAAAGAGATCTTTTTCTTTTTGGCTGTCATCTACGAATAAAGCTCTTAGCTGTATTTCATGATGTGTTTACATGAATATAATAAATCCCCCATTTGACACGTCTTCCCAGATTATCTGTTGTTTGCTAGAGGCTTATCAGAAGTGACACAGGAGGGTTGGTGACTGTGGCAATCAAGCCCAGAACCCTGGCAGCATGAATATCGAGCAGTGTGCTCTGAAATGCACCTCTAAGCGTTACAGTGTGGCTCTCCACTCTTTCACTTCTTTTGTTTTCGCTGTGAACTGATGAGTTGTGTCAAAGTCCAGTTTGTGTTGTTTATTTTGTCATGTGTGACGCTGAGTAGCATTGACTGCTGTCTGTCTGTGGGCGACTCTTGTCCAGACCTCATGACGTCCTCGCTAATGGACCCCTATCAGCTTCGGTCACATCACAGCAGACTGGCTGTGCACTTCAGCATTCAGCTTTTCCTCTCTCTGCTCCTCCAGGGGAGAGTAGGTTTGGATTTAGCACTGGTACGTGGATAAACTCACATGTACAGACGAACCTCGTGACAGAATGCCTAATGACATTATAACCATGCCCCTGTTTTACTCACAGCACTGTAATATATGAACCTACTTGTTGCGTATGTAAAAGAATAGCAGCAGAACCGCTCCCTTTCAAAATCACTAATTGTGTTCACTCTGTTTTTTAACATTCACTGTATAATTGGCACTTAATTAAGAGATTTCTGGCTTTTTGTCATTATTTTGCAACACTGCTATCAGCTGACTCATATTTTTTTTTCTTCATCAGTAATTAGACACCTGGCTTTTGGAGTCTGGTAGCTTGAAAGCAGTGTACTTGCCACGCACAGTTCCGGTCACTTTGACTTGCAATTAAAAGCATCGGGTACTCCAGAGTCTGTTTAATCTAATGTGTAGGGGGCTGTATTTAACACAAGTCACAGTCTTCTCCAAAAACCTGAGTGTAAAACTCAAGTTTCCACCAAGCAACATTTGGGGCTAAAAAAATGAAGCCAATGATTGGCCATCAAGTTGATGCCATTAAAGGCAACTCAAGGCAGTCCCCATAGGGTCCAAATGTCCAAACAACTTCAAATAATTAACAGCATGTTTACAGCCTGGTACCAAAAACAAAAAAACAATTGCATGTTTAGATAGTTTTCTCATTCATAACACAACACAACCAAGTCATTACAATTGTAGTTCATTACTCAGAATGAACAAGCAGATATACTGTTTATATGCCTGTGCATTGCACCTGTTCAGCCTTTCAATGCAGCTTGCTAACCAACCTTTGCTTTCTCTATTAACCAAATATAGTAACTTCTGCCACCGAGAAACCAGTGTGGTGGATGGAGTTCAATATGTTAATGTGTAGACTTCAAAATGTAAAATCCAGAAACTAATGGGTGGTGTTTAGACAGGACATGAGTCCATGTTCTGACTTGTCATTTCTGCCTGCTGCTTCTGCCTTCATATGCAGATGCAGATCTTTAAAAAGGGACAGTTAGCAACTACATGCAACTTTTCCACAGAAAGCACACTGTTGTACCAACTCCAAAAAACAACTTCAGATGTTTCTGTGACGCCAGGGACTTTTAGCAAATTGTTAGTTTAAACTTTTGATGCACCTAACATCCACTGTAATGTTTTATTTAATCTAAAGTAAAAGATGGAATGTTTATTTTTGCTGTTAGATTTCTGGTTTCGTGGAAAAGAAAAAAAACCCAGAGATCCACTTACCTGCAGGATAATAGCATGTGTTGAAGTCATTTACAATGAACACCTAGGTGATGGCTTTAAAACCTAATGCTCTCAGTTATACTGTCTTGCTTATATAGCTAGCTGAACCTTTATTGAAGGCCAAAGGAAATGAAAAGTTGAAGGAAGAAATTTAGGTTTGACTTGCTGATGACAGCTTCCATACTGGCATAAGGATGATTTTTTTAATAGACAAACTGTAGGTAGAAGAAAGTAGAGCATATAAAAGTAACAATTTCTCACTTTATTTTCATTGTTCGCTGGGTGTTCGATTGATGATATGTGCTGTGAATATCGTTTAGTCCGTCAGTCTCCTGAAGTGGGTTATTACTTTTTTTTCCTCCAATTGTAAAACACGCACAAAAGGTGTATCAGTCATTTTTGCCACAGTTTGTCATTTTGTCTTTCACGCTCATCAAATGTCTTATGATCTTTAGATGCTTCGAAGTGGAAAAAATGCCGTCCCAGTAATGTTATGCAGCTCTATATGCTTTTCTTCCTGAGAGGCTGTAATAAAGTTTGCAGTCAGGCTGTGAAAACGTCTGACTGAAGTCATTTTCCAAACGCTGGTTCATATTTTTCTTAAGCCTTGTTGTACTGCAAAGTTTTGAGAGAACAGTAAGAAGACGTTGGTGGGGCTGCATTTTGATTCTGATTCAGGAAGTTAATGAATCAGAGCGGATTGATTGGGTGCATGTTAGACGAGAATGGTTTTGACACCAGGGTTTTCAATGGAGGTGATTTGTAAGATGCTACTCTGTTTCCATAACTCTGGCATAACACATAAAATTTAAAAAAAAAAAAAGCACCAATTAGTACACTTTGTTGAAGCCGGGTGTCTTTTGGTGTCTGTGCCCAGAGGCACTGGAGTACAGTATCAGTGAAATGAATCTATCACTCCTAATGTGTCATTTGTCACTGAGCAGGGTTATCCTTGTGATGTTTGAACCCAAACCACAATCTTTTCCTAAACCCAGCCGAGTATCCTAGTTTTCAGCACCTCAACCTAAAAAGCAGCTGAAGCGAAATTCAAAATTGATTTCACAGCAAAACAAATCAGCAAGTGGGGAAAAAAAGAGACAAACTGTGAAACACAAACGTCCCAACTGCATGCAACCCACCTGCTCCCACCTGAAAAACTGGTAGTTTATGCCTCTGGCACTCCATCCCTACTAATGCAGACTTTGGGGTCTCTAAAAAGAATCTTTTATCTTGTGGCAGCTGATGTTGCAACTGCTGCAGCCTCAGTGAGATACTGTACTGGACCTATAATGGGGGGATGCAGGGTGAGAATGCTGTGGGATAAACAATGGATGTATCAAAGTACTAGAATGCTATGTGTGGTCAGCACTGCTAACAGTTACTGTATCAAGTAATCAGGCTGAACAAAAATATCTTCTTTGTGTGGATGTAACACCTCTGAATTGAGATTATTTAGCTGGGAAAGTTTCACAAGTGGTGCAGTTATTGTTATCCCTGATTATTACAATGTGTAATTCTTCATGAGTAATTGATTACATTTTTTATATTACCCTCATCGGTAGCGTTTGCATTTAAAAAGGATCTTTCTACACATTCTACTCTATCCTACATCAGTTTCACAACAAGGACTCAAATCATTTCACATTCGTTTAATGTGCAGTCATTGTAAGGCAGCTCCTCACTCAGATCACAGGCTGGAACCCACTAAGAGGTTACCCTGTGATCTGACATATCGTATACATGTGTGGAGCATATCATCAGGTTATTATGCATATGAATCCGTTTCATACGTGAACCAATTACCCACCAAGCTGTCACTGGGAAAGGAAGAAAAAAGAAGACTGGGGAAGAGAGGAGGAAAAAAGGTAAGATGAAGGAAAGCAGAAAAATGTGCTGTTGGCTAAGCGAGCATATAGAGGAAAAGTGGCAGAAGCGGAAGCAATATATGAGAAAAAGGCAAATAAAAGAGGAGAGAACTATTGTAAATGGGAAGAAAGGTAAAAAGAGTACGGGGATTAAAAGACGGAGATGGAATAGAGGGAACGGGGAATGAAGAAGGGCATGAAGATGGACAGTGAAGGAGAAATGGAAATTGGAGCGTGCACGATTTCTTGTCTGCTCCACATTATTTAAATAACAGCATTGATCTGCTGAGACCACAGCACCCCTATGTTAGCTTCATATGAACACACACACACAAACAGTTACACGGGAGGACAGATGTGATCAGTGGAGTGCACTCGTGGCCGTGTCAAACCAATGAGCACAGCAGTGTATTTGTGTGTTTGTGTGTGACCCCAGAGGAAGAGGGCAGCCTCAGGGCAAACTGATATCCATCTAATGAATGATCAGAATCAGAATCAGAATCAGAATGGGTTTATTGCCAGATGTTGAGGTTTACAACATTAGGAAATTGCTGCAGACCTGTGTCAGCATTTAGACAGGGGCACACAGACACGACAAGCACATGTAGGGCAGCGTTTGTGTTTTGAAGCACATGTGTGATGGAATGAGGAGTGTATTTGTAACTGTGTGTTACTGCTCATTCATCAAGACCTATTAGAAGCACCAGGATGACATGTGCAGACAATCATGGCCCCCAAAATCCTTACAGTGACTTTTAATCCCGCACCATGAGCAGATCAATTGTTTCATTTATTTGGATTTTTTTTTTATTAAAAAATAAAAATAAAAATAAATACATGTGATAAGTAGTTTGGACTGTACTCTGGATAAATACTGGATGGATTGTCTCAATTTTGACACAGAAATCTTCCTCTTGCTGTGAATGTTGATGACATTAGTACAGATTCTGCCATCATAATGCTGGTTTACGAAAGTAGCTCCAGCAAAGAATTGCACTGCAGTTGCCCCGTCCAAGCCAGGGTAATCCAGCCACTGAGGAGGCTAGGACTAGGATGTGTGTGTGCGAGGCCCCGGGTAGACCCAGGAGATACTAGAAAGATGACATCTTTCGGATGTTAACATCTCGGTGAGCTGGAGGAGATGGCTGGGGGATTGGCTTCGCTGTTTAGGCCACTGAGCCCACATCACAGCCTTGAGTAAGCAGAAGGAAATGCACGGATGGATCCAATCATTCGTTTTTGATGACTGTCTCTTTGTAAGTTCCATTTCAATTTAACTGTGAAAGCAAAAAACACATGTAAAACATTTTTGTTATTCATTTTTTAGGAAGTAATTATTCAGCAGCGTCTATAGGGCCTACATCCTCAGTTATATAAAATTATAACTGGGCAAAAATAACCATTGCAACATTCAGGGTGAACTTCTGTTGAGCAGAGAAGTCATGGGTTCGTAACATGCGTGAAGGCTGATTGGAACATGTTGTACAAGTTGACACACAGTGCAAAAATAATAAAAACAGACAAAAGAGAACCTTGAAAAGACAGCCGCAGGCTGGTAAGCATGGCTTAGATGTGTAATTCAGTCTTTATTACAGTTTACAGGCGATGCGTGTAACAGAATTCCTTTATAAATGCGTCCCTTTCCTTTTGTTCTTTGTTTGGTTCAATTTCTCCTTAATTGCTTGTTAATGTATAATATATTCTTTATGAATGTAAAAACTTAAAAACAAGCAATCTGGATACAGTAGAGACTTGATCGTTGGTTACTTATTGCGTGAATGTTGTGATTTAGAAATGTCTACTTGTTCCACTCTGTTAAAAAAATAAAGGCAAAAAAACTCAACAACAGTAGAGGTTTCTGGACTGAGCCAATATCTTGCGAGTGTGTGCTTTTGTCACAGAGAGACAGTGTCAATCTTACGGGAAGATAGTGTCTCCCTAAAAGATTGACACAATCTCTTGTCAAAATATATCTGGCTCTCTTCTGTGTCAGTTTTGGTTTATCTCCCCCAAACACAGAGTGTGCTTCTGCACAGAAATGAAGAGCTCCATGTCAGACATCTTTCCACTGTTCATCAGTTTAACCTCCATTACTGTGATATGACCAAGACATGCAAGATACACACAGACACACACGCATCAACAACCAGAAGGCTACTGAAAGACACATACATCCACTCTGAAACATTATCTTTCTTTTGTTTCTGCTGCACACACACACACACACACACACACACACACACACACACACACACACACACACACACACACACACACACACACACACACAGATATGAACCCACTAAGTCTAGTGGGAGGCTGGTTGACTGGTAGAGATTCTGTCAGGGCTGTCTTTACCAATCAGGATCAAACTCCGCCCCCAAACCTCTGACCTCATCATCTTCGCGGGGCTGTCAGACAAGTCTGCTGAGACAGCAACTTTACTGAGGCGTGGACCTTGTGGGTGTGGGTGTTTGCATTTATGCGTATTTGTGTGTGTGAATAAAAGTATGAGTGTGAACCAGGAAAAAAGCTAAATATATGTATTTATCTCAGTATTGTCTCTAAATGGTTTTAAGAACTGCAGTGATGTAATTTGTGATCATGAATCATTCGGACTCAAGTTTTTTTTTTTAGTTTTGTTTAATCAACGTGTCATTTCAGCATTTAACCTGTCTTGATTTGAAGTATGTCGCTCTACAGGAAATTAATCTCACACAGTGTCCATCCAAGTTTTTATTGGCAAGTGTGCTGTTGTAAATTCTTAACAGTCTAACTTGAAAACATTGGCAGAATGCTAGTTTTTTTTTTTTTTTTTAGCAAAACACTATTTCATTACAATTTGAATACATTATTGTATCAACGACAAGACAAAGAGAAAACAATGTGCTGGAATTTTTGGCTATAAGGTAGAAATAATTTCTGTAGAATAAGAATAACATAAAGTAGAATTGTTCTTCTCTTGTTTTCAGGTAGTCAAAGATTATCCCTGAATCAGGAGATACTTATGTTGAAAAGATGAGCATTTTCTTATATAATTAAAAAACCAAGCTGCCTGACACATGTGTGCCGTAGCTGTCCTCAGTTCTGTGACCTACTGTACCTCACTGCAGTATTTCAGTGAGTCTTTAGAACTGTTCCAGTAACATTCAGGTTTTGCAAAAAAAAAAAAAAAAATGCAAATAATTTGTCTCGTGTTGTTGTCAAGTTGGTCTCAGGCTCTGAGTGACCTTTGAATTGGCCCCGTGCACCACTGCTATCTCTGTCTTAATATGAAAAACAATAATTAAAGGGGTATTTCTTGTATTTCCTGGGAGCTTTGGCACTACATTACCCAGACATGTCATGTTATGCAATCAGCACTTTTGCAACACCGCGTATTTTGTTCTCTTTGTCTTTGTACATTTCTCCTGTTGTCTTCAAATTCGATTTTCTATCTTCTTCTTTTTGTTGTAAGATGGTATCAAGCATCTGTTGTATTTTGTCTTTTGCCTCCTTTTTTATTATTTCCTACATCGCTCTGAGCTCACCTATTAAAATACATGATGGCACCATTGCAGATCACATTGTCCTCTCACGTGTTTACTCTGAATAACCTTAGGCCAGATAGCTGTGTTTGAACCACCATGTGACCTACAGTATTTTTAGCACTACTAAGTTTTTTACATATGAATAGCTAATGTGATGCTGTTAATCTGTGCTTATGCCTCTTGTTGACTGGTTGTTTCATGTTAACGGGCTAGCATGCTCCCTCTTTATATTTGTGTGGCAGGAAAGCAAGCTGTGTTTTCAATGCTAGCATGAAACAGAAACACAAAACTGGGCCTGGTTTTCTGTTGAGCCCCCTAGGCAAAAACTCTGAGTCAGTGTGAGCCCTTTCTTTTTTCTTCCTCCAAACATCTTTGCATCAAATACCATCATGCTTCTTTTAAATGTTGCGCTTAACGAGCATGCCAAATTCTTATGTACCCTGACGGTGTTAGAACAATTGAAAACAACATGTCATGTGTGGTGATCTTAGCCTTCTTTTGTTCCACTTTGTCTTCAGATAGGTTAAATGAGCTACCCTATTTCATAATTCAGTGCTCCAAAGGCCAAATTATGAGTAACTCCTTCAACCTAGTTTCTAAAAGCATCACAGCCCTAAAGGCCTTGTTACACCGGCAGTTTTATCCTGTTCAATGAAACTGCTCAGTAGCCAACAGCAGAGGAGTGTGACTGTGGAGCTTTGATTAGACAACAGTAAAAGACTAGCTAGCCACTTACTGTCTCCCATGGATGAATTAATGCATATGACTGTGAGGCAGGATGCTGTATTTATCACCTATATGGGGCATTTTCTTGAGCAAGCTGGGTGGAAAATAAAGTTTTGATAGCAATGTGGAAATCCATAGATGTGTGGGTCAATTTTACTTTGATAGGGGTTTTGATGCAGTGAGTATTTGGTATTCCATTTGAATCCATTTCTACTTTGAATGCCAAGAAATCTGATGGGGTTAGTATGAGATCAGCTATGACAAGGGAGATGAGTTCTAGATGCTGGCAATGCTTTATCTCAGCTTAACAAAATGGGCAAGCAACCAGATCTGAGTTAAATCAAATTACCAAGTGACAAAGCTGACCTGTAATACTCCAGCTGCCACGTGGAATCTACTCAGTGTACCGAACGTACTGAGTTTCTTGAAGGTGAAATGGTGCATACAAAAGACTGTGTTCAGTAGGGGCCTGTAGTTCATTTCTGGCTTACCATGCCCTCATGAGTTAATCCTGCCACGTTCACTAGAGAGCGTCTGGCCTGTTAGATACAGTTTGTCTTGGAGCGGAAAGCCACAGGGGACACAGCAGCATCACACCCAGACACTCTTTATATGCTTAACTTAAGATTAATTTAAGAGGTAATCTTATTTTGACGTTAATATAAAAATCTGCACGGCTTAACATTGTACCTCCTATTATTCATCTTAATAGCCACTAGATGTAATTAGTTAATTGATGTGTTTATTTGTGATTGTAATGAAAGTCAAAGACTTTGTGGTAAATCAGTGACCTACACTGTAAAAGGAAGCCTGCTCAGAATACTAACACATAAACACACCACAGTCCAGGCTGTGGGAATGACTGTATGTACTGCACCTGTTTGCCTATCTTGCTCAATTTTACCATTGACCACAAGCGATATGATTGAAGTCTCGGTGCACGCTCAATCATCCAGGTATGTAAATCCCAAAAAGGTTGATTTTGTTCATCTGAACGATTTCAGTGGGAGAAACGTTTCGTCACTCATCCCAGTGACGTCTCAGCTGACTGCAGGTCTTTGATGAGCTTTGATCAGTGGTTGCTGATCAATAGTCATGACAATTTGCATATTAATGATCAAGTAAGTGAGGAAATTGTTCATTCAGTGGGCTGGTTTCAGTTATTGTGCAAATGTACTGTTTATAAGGTTGGAAACCTGCAGTCAGCTGAGACTGAAGACGTCGCTAGGTTTCCTTACATTAGTAATGTCTTAGTAATTTACCTTTTTATAAGATAAGATAAGATAAAACTTTATTAATCCCTCGGGTGGGTTCCTCTGGGAAATTCGGTTTCCAAAAGCACAGCACCGACAGAAGTTATAGTTATTTGTTACACATTGCAAGTATTTACTCAGCTATCTGTTTGTCTAACAAATATTTTTCTGAAATTCGTACATGGTACAGCCGGGTACCAAACGTAGTCGTTTGGCACCGGGCCACATGAGTTGAGGCTCGGGTGTGAAATTTATGGTTTTCAGGGTTTTTATCGTTATTTTTTTAATCGTTTTTATTGTTAACTCGGTTTCCCTGGGTCTTTTCCTGTGTGTTACTAATGAATCTTATATTCTTTGGTACCAGTACTGGTTTTATTTTGTTGTATTTATCCGCGACACCTTAAAGGCTGGTCCGTGAAAATATTGTCGGACATAAACTGGTCTGTGGCGCAAAAAAGGTTGGGGACCGCTGGTCTAGCCCATATAGCTGTCTCACACATTTCCATGTGAACATTACACTCAACATCTTATGACGCAATTTACAACGCTCAGGCCGTAGCTGAACCTCGCAGATGTGGAGGATAATCAATCCTTAAGGAAACAGTGCACTTGAATCTTGTCTACACTTTTGCAAAGATACTCAGATTCAACAGCACTGACTTCATACATTATAGATTAACTATTCTGGTAGTCTTGACACTTGCTTCCTTTCTTTAATGACCTTTCTCGCTGCACAAGGGATTGTACCTAACTTTTTAAAGTTGTGCTATATATATTCTTCACTTCACTTGCTTACACAGTCACGTACACATGCATGTGTATGTGTACGCACACACAAACATAACATACAGTTAGCTCTGTGTCTACCCTCTCATCCTCATGTTTCCCAAAAGGCAGAGTTGAGTAAAACTGAAAAATCCCACAGATGCAGTGTTGTGCCAGGCTGGATGGTAGACACTCCAGGGATATGCACACACACACACACACACACACACACACACACACACACACACACACACACACACACACACACACACACACATCAACCCGGAGTGCCGAGGTAAGCGGGTGTTTGACAGTAGACCTTCAGGGAGATGGAAGAGCTTTCACTGTCCGGAGGGAGGAAGCGATGGTGAGGGGGAAAGATAAAGATGAAGGAAAGAAAGTGACAGAGAAGCAGGAAGTGAAAGGATGAAAGCTGTACAATTAAGAGGAGAGTTACAGTGACTCAGTGAAACAGTTGCCCTGTTTTACGCAAATTTTCATCATACCCAGAGAGGGGCATTTTTTTTTTTTTTTTGATTTTTACCATGTTTCTGTCCCAGTGTAACAGTACTGTTGGTTACATTCTCTTTTTTTTTTTTTTCTGCCTGTCCCGTTTGGCTCTTTTGCCATCAGAATTATTGTCTAAAGGAGAGGAAAGATGCCCAACGGATTTACTTTACCAAATTGACCATCCCAGCCTTGCCGTAATGGTCTATTTGATTCACCTTTTATTGTTTATTTTTTTATTTTCACTTGCTAGATACGGGACAGACTTGAATGAGGAAAAGAAAAGGGAGAAAGCAAGAGGGGGAAAAAAACAGCGGAGAAGAGGGACGGGGATAAAGGGCAAAAAACCCCAAAAACCAACTAAATAAGCAGATCACCTGTTGAGAAAGAAAAAAGAAAACAAGCACAAGAAAACAAGAGCAATACAATAAACAACATCACGATGATATATGGGAATATAACAGTAAATACTAAATATTAAACATTATTGTGCAGCACGTAAGAATGATGGTTACATTCTCTTGTTTGTCTTCAGAACTACGTCAAGCAAAAGCTCAGGAAATGATTTGATTGACGAGTGTTCTGTGTTGTATTTTTTGTCTGGGACCACGTGTTCAGAAACATACTTAACAAGCTGAACACTTCGAATGTTAAAGAGTCCTTGAGGCAAAGTGTGGAGTAGTTACCAAAATGAATGAAACATATTGGGTATGTTATTTGTTCTCAAGGTTTTACAATCACTACTATTGTACCGTCACTGCCTGAAGTTATGATTATATTTTATTAATGAACCAGTGAAAAATACTTTTCCTGTTAGATTCACATTTTAAAACAGATCAGATTTATTTTTATATTTGAATTTAAAAAAAAGAACATCATCATCAGTTTAACTTACCACATCCAGACCTGATTGCTGCAGACCTGAAGGACCCAAAAATCCCCTTAATGACAAAGTGAAAAAGGCTAAAAGATCTCAAGGAGAAACACATCATGCCATGATTTAAAGAAACTTAAGAGTAGATGAGAAACACATCTATCAGTCAAAGACGTTCCAGTCTGGAAAGGTTTAAAAAGCCATTTCTAAGGTTTGATCAGTGAACCACAGTAAAAAGCCATTAACCACAAATGGAGAAAACTTGGAAAATGGGGGAAGCTTCCCATGAGTGGGTACTTCAACCAAAACAACTCATCCATGTGGTCACAAAAGAACCCAGAACAACATCTAAAGAACTCACATGACTCAGTTAAGGTCAGAGTTCATAATTCAACAATAAGAAAGATGCCTGGCATGGTGGTGGCAGTGTACTGGTGCTTCAAGACCTGGGCGGCCTGGCATGAATTTTGAAGTACAATCTCTGGCCGTCATTCGTGTCTTGAAGCTCAAACACATTTGGGTTTTATGCAGCAGAACAATGATTCGAAACACGTCAGCAAATCCACCTCTGAGTGGCTCAAAGAGAGAGAGAGTAGAGTCAGAATACTGTACTGAAAAACCATGAGAGCTGCTACTGTTGTGTTGATGAAAGCAAGACTTAGAAATGCGGTTCAAGGAGGAAGCGAGTCATAGTGTGTGTGTGTCTGTGTGTGTGCGCTTTACACCCCCACAGTGTCAGGCTTCTGTCCTCCACCTGTGTCCTGAATATAAATGAGAAGCTGAGCGCTGACTCTGTCTGGGTTGTTGATTTGGCTCTTTTTTTTAATGATGTTCTTTCTAGTTTTTTTTTGTTTGAGACACTGAATCAGGAGCCAGGTGATGGTTGAAACATGTCATCAGTAACTAAAACCACACAATCTATTTCATACAAGTGGCAAATTAAATGACTGACAATTTCTTTATTTTCAGGTTTCATTCGTGCAGACATCCACTTTCACTATTTGGAAAGTAATTTGACCAAACATTCATGCTACCATGCTTATGTTTTTTTAATTAGTTACATGTTATTCAAACATGTCTAAAAATTTGTTATTTATTCTCTGGTTTTTGGTTGCTTTCCAAATGTAAATATGCACAAGCAGTCCTTTGATATCTGCGTCTATGCAGTAATGTCCAGCTTAGCATGAAGTCTACATGAGGAGGCTTTTTTTAAATTTACATTAAATGTATTACACAAGTCTGGTCTGCTGTAGCATTTTTTAATGTAGAAAAATGTATACCTGTGGAATGTAGTTTGTTGCAAACATACAAAGAAAAAATTCTCATATGCCAGCACATAAAAAATCATTATCGACATGGTGAATAAGCACAGAAATAAATACATGTTTTTTGATCTGGGCACAGTGGAGTGGTATTCAACACTCATAACAGGAAGGTCCTGGTCCTCTCTTTAATTAGCCCTGTGAGCTTTCCAGGGTCTGCCCCGCCTCTTGCCCCACAGCAGCTGGGATAGGCTCCAGCCCTCTCAAGATGAATGGATTTTATGGCCCCCCCCCCTTAAAACATGATGCTGTACCACCCACAGTGACATTTGTTGTGTAAAAATATATATGCTTGTTGTGACCATTTCAATTTCAGTCCCTTGAATGTTTACTAATCTCAGGCTGTTTAGATGACAACACTGTCCTATTTGAGAATGACGTGAATTTGGATTTCCCTGCATTTAACACAATCTAACAACATGAGGACCCCTAACCTTGACATGACAGGCTTAAGACAAAAAATCTAAGATAGATAGTTGGTTACTGAGTGATGTTAAAGCCTGTAGGGGTAACAAAGAATTTAGAACAGGAGCCTTCAAACCAATTGCCTCTGTTGCCACCATGATCAATCCAAAAGCTGAATGCTTACATTATTATTGTGACTACAGCATATAGTTGGCCTAAACACTGCCTGAACCGAAAAGTAAATCCCTCACAGATAAGCAGGAGTTGGTCATTACATAAGAACATTTAAGAAATAGATGGAGGAACAGGCTTTTAACCAAAGTCGAAACAAAAGCAAAAAAAAGTATGGAGAGAGAGTGAGAGAGAGAGAGGGAGAGAGAGAGAGGGAGAGAGAGAGAGTGAGAGAGAGAGAGGGAGAGAGAGAGTGAGACTCCATCCTGTCTTTATGAACCTCGTAGCTTTTCTCTCCCTCCTTCCTCTCCTTCCGCTCCTTCTTTCCGTTTGCCATTTAACCTCGCAGTATTGTGTGACTTTTATCCCCGAAGACTTTATAGGTTCATAAACTCTGTCCGACCATGTGAAGTGAACACGCACACACCTCACCCCACCAACTGCCAAGTTGAGACGCACACATACACACAAACAAATACACACACATTGGTCTGGGCTGAAAATCTCTGTCTTTATGGAGCTATCTATTGGTCTGTCCAGTGGCAATAAAAGACTCTACATCTCTCATCTCTGTGAGGAATGGATAGGAAGTTAACTTCCAGTGGGTGGAGGTGTTAGAGAGGCCAGTCAGACTGGCATGTTGTTACAATTTACTACTTCATCACGCATTACTCTTGCAAAGTGTGGCCCTGCTACTATTGAGTAGGAGAGCAGCAGAACAGTGAGGACAATCCATTCTGAGATTTTGTCAAAGCAGTTACTGCTAGCGTGTGATACGCTGACTCTCAACGTCACATCTGCCATTTATTTGATTGTAGAATTTACTTGCTTTGCAATTCTCAAAACTTGTGATGTGATGAACTGAAATTTAGCCTAAACAGTAGCAAACAGTCATTCGTCAGCATATTATATGTGCACATGTTGTTCTAAATCCATATGCTTCTATAACTTGCACTGGAAGAGTCCAAATTACAAAGTATCATATTTACTCTCCTGTGAGTGGAGAGATGTGCAAATATCCATCTCTCCACTCACAGGATAATGTCAATATTGGGAAACTGTGCAAACACAGAATTATGTTCACCATGCTGAATGAACAAAGAGGTTTTTTTCCCCCTCCAGCACTTACTGCTGTCATAACCATATTATGTAATTATGGCTTTAAATGATGATAGTTGTGGTTGCTCGTGGCAGGGCTCAATATTCCTCTGCTTGGTTCAAATTGACTCTGGATCCAGAGGAAAGTTTGTGACAATAAAATTTTTCATGTGGTCTGTCACTAACTGAATCTCCA
This sequence comes from Rhamphochromis longiceps, assembly GCF_057381845.1. Classification (NCBI taxonomy): domain Eukaryota; kingdom Metazoa; phylum Chordata; class Actinopteri; order Cichliformes; family Cichlidae; genus Rhamphochromis; species Rhamphochromis longiceps. The sequence continues at coordinate 23,949,861 of NC_140558.1, forward strand.
AAAGTTGATTCTGTTCATCTGGACGTAACGTTTTCAGTGGGAGAAACATTTCGTCACTCATCCAAGTGACTTCTTCAATCATAAGCAGCAATAGATGTTTGATGCGTCTTCAGCTTCAAATATATTTGTTATGGTTGTAGGACAGACAACAGTAACCACTGTGGCTGCTCAATCCATCACAATAAAATCACAAATTACAATATATGTTCAAATGCATGAATAGTGGTCAAACTGCAATGTATACAGCAGTACAAATGTTGACATAGATGAATAAAGGAAACATTACAGAAATATCACGATTTTTCTGTTTCTAAGCAACATTTCAAATTCAGTATTGTTCTCATTAATAGAATACAAAATCTCTTCCCTGGGCACCAACAAAAACAAACAATCTTGGCACTGAATGAAACTTTTGTTCCCTGGACCAAAGAACATTTTATTTTCTTAATATGAGTTGCTCGCACATTTAACACTATCTGCTGTGGCTTGATGATAAAATCATGCCAGACCACAGAATTGTCTTTTTTTTCTCATGTGCTGTTTGTGTCCAGTTGGTTTGTTAAAGCCTCACAGTGAGTTGTCTGGTCCAAGCAGCCCGTGTGTGTTTGTGTGTGTTTTGGCGGCAGCCATTAGACCACTCTGAAACAAGAACTAGAAGAGGCCAGAGGCTCTCTCACTATCCTTTGTTTCTATCTTTGCTCTCCCCCGTCCCTCTCTTCCATGTTTTATTTATGCTTGCTCTCTCTCCCCCTTTCCCTCTCTTTCTGTATTCCCTCCCACTTCTCATTCACATATCCATCCGCTCCCTACATCAACTCGCTCTTCCCCGCTCCACCCTTCAAGCTATTTCCAGAAGAGTGACACAAGACAAAAGTGCCTCGCTGAGCTCATGTATTTTTAGAGCACGCACACAAGCACGGGTCAATTGTGGTGCCGGAACAGGACTTATGAGAAGCCTTTCACTTAGTTTGACATGATTTCACCTCAAAGCCTCATAAACCTCTCTCTCACACACGTTGCATTCAGGTGCTGCGGGATAGGTGACAATTACATAGGCATTACATGAAACTGAAGAATAATGGGGTGTAATAATTTACAGTGAAACATCCTCTGCATGAATCCTCCATCACAGCATTCCGGAGCATTTGGATTTCCAATGGATAATGGCTTCCTCCACATATGTCCATCACAGGAGGAGAAAATAAATAAATGAATAAATAGAAGCTCTACTGGTGGCCGGGACCTTCAGTTGGGATTATGTTGTGAAGCTTCACAAATGCTGTTTTATTAATTTCAGGTGTTTTTAGCTGTCAGGAGGAAACCACACATGCAAACGTTGCCTTCTTTATTTAAATAACCTGCACACGCTTCAGTCTGCAGTGGTTGACCTCACTGACTGTAGGGCGGCTTCCAAAGTCAAGACAGATTATTTCTACCAAATGCATCTTAGCACACATCCCCCCATCCCGTAACAACCTTCCTAATTCTGATGAACCTGTGAACCTGAACAAGAGAGTGGGAAGAGCTGCTTACGTCTCCTCCCATTTGTTGTTTGTTCTCACCACCGGGTTAAGCCTTGTTAGCATTGTATTGTAGCATAATATTTAGTGTATTTATGCATAACTGGGATATGGAAATTCATATGTAAACAGATTAGCTTGTGCAGGACTCTAGAGGAATATTAGCTTTTATGTGAAAGTGTGTGCTCGCTGAAACTAACTGCATGCTAATGTTTTACAGACGTTTGTTGTTGTGGGAAAAGCCATTTCCTTAGTGACTATAACGAAGTCTGCTGTATATCCTCTGGCCTATCACTATATGTAATCCAACCCCCCCCCCCCCCCCCCCCCCCTCCCCCCCCTGCACAAACTGGCCCACAGCCATCCGAAGTTAAAGCCTTACTGGTTGTTGGGGCCGTCAGATAGCATTATGTACTGAGTCTTTTATACCGGATGTTTTATTCACTAAAGGTGTTTTTAGCTGTCAGAGAAAACACGGCAGAGAGAGGAGGTCACACACATCTACGTGCCTACACTTAAAACCACAAAGGTAGACAAGATGTTCTTACCTTTATCAAATTATTAGTACACACACACACACACACACACACGAGAACAAGCTGCTCGATCACTTTAAAAATCATTTAAAATGCAGGAGACGAGTGGACCCCATTTCAAATGGAGCAAGCTGAAAAGCGGAGGATGCCAAGTTGAAAGAAGCAAACGCACATACGTACACACAAATCATAAAAGCAGCAGCAGCATGAGAACAACTTCACAGTCAAGTGCAGAGCATGATGTTTTTTGGCTGTCAGGGAAATGTGTGATGTAGAAGTAAATATTAGCTGATTTAGGAGAATTCCACTCTGGTTGCAACATATTTAGAATAAATGCCTGTTTTCATATAGGAGTCTGATCTTGTTTGCTTTCAGAAAGCTTTGTAGTTGCAAAGTTGGCAACAAAAATCAGATGGAAATAGTTTGTAACAGTGGTCTAACAGCATTAGGTCTCTGGTTCAGTTCTAATTTGACTGCTCTCTTTGGCCACATTTCCCCTCTGTGTGCATTGCACTGTCTGAATAAGATGCAACATAAATGTCAAAGAATAAACTTCAGTGTTAGAGGACGGATTATTTGGGAAGGCTCACTGACAATAAGCTTAGAATAAGGTGCTGTGGCTTTGTGCCACTGGGGAATGGATCTTTGCAGCTGTGATCATTCTGTCAGAATCAACCATTTCAGCAGCGGCACTGTAAATAAAACCTGCTTTATTGCTTGCTCAGCACTTCCTTTATTGGAACCAAAGCTGACTAGAAGTTTTATTTGAACTTAATCACCCTCCTCCGCCCTTTGGTTGGACGTTGCTTGGTAGGATATCGCAGCTTTATTGTAACTGATGGAATTTAATGAAGGTGCTCTTTTACTGTTTGTTACGTGTTTATTCAATTTAGATGACAGCCTTTGTATAAGATTCAAGAGTGTGCTCCTATTATAGATGAATCCCCATTTCACTCATATCATGGAAATATCACTTATACAGACTTACAGGGGACATACAGTTGTGTAAAAAGCTAACTTTTATTCTGTTAGGTTTAATCAAAAATCTACCTGAGATTAAAAAAAATCAAATATGACACAGAATTTTTTTTTTTTCTTCAGTTTAGTCAAAGTGCATACTTTTCCTCTACAGCATTATATTAGGGGATATTCTTCTAGCCTCCCAACGTTACCTGAGGCACTAGCTTTTTGTGTTTTCCTTTCAAAATATCACCAGCTTGTTGTCTCACTGGATTTGTGGGGACCTATAGATAAAGGTAAATGACCTTTAGTGTGGCTCTTAGCTGGTAACCAGTTTTTCTGTTCGGGCCAAATGTAAAGAAACATTGCTGCAGTTGCATTAGACAGGACATTTATTTTAAGGATGTTATTGGTGACAAAATCTTGAAAAATTCTAACCCAGTCATTTAAAAATGAAAAGTAACAGTAGAAGTGGTAATATGTTGATCCGCTAGCTGGACATATGGACGCTTTCTCGTTGCAAACATGGGATGGCTGAGTAGTCTGAGGTGCAACATGTTGTATCCACCCCATACATTTTCTACTGCTTATCTGGGGCCGTGTGGCAGGGGCTGACCCAGACCTCCCACTCTCCAGCTCATCTGGGGAAACACTGTGGCGTTCCCAATCTATCTCTCCATGGTCCTGGTTCTACCCCGGGGCCTCCTCCCTGTAGGACATGCCCGGAGCAAATCACCTAGCAGGCTTCCTTGTCAGATGCCCGAACCACCCTAACTGGCTTCTTTCAATGTAGAGCAGTAGGAGCTCTACTCTGAGCCCCTCTTGAATCACTGATGTCCTCCTCCACCATTTCTCCAAGCAAGATATCAACCACCCTTCTTATTTCCACTGCTTGTATTCATGGCCTCATTCTTTAGCCTTCAGAATAGCTAACAATAATTAACAGAATTGTTGATGTTGGGTTTGTAGCTTCATCTGGTGGCAGATGGCTGTATAACAGCATTGGGCATCAATTAGAAGTCAACAATTAGATTAAGCGACTAATACATCTGGTACCAAGTAGTGAGAATAGCGACAATTAGTTGTCTAGCTGCACACATCCCTGATCGTTGATCCTTTGTAGAAGTGGTCAGTAACTGCCTCAGTAATAACTGGACTATCCAGACACATTTTCAGCTGCTGTAGTTACTCATGTTGGCATACACTTCCACAGGGCTCAGACGACATGCTGCTACTGTTGCTCTCACTCACACACCAAACAGGGGGCATCCCTCACTTCTACAACAGTGGACCTATGTCTCACACATGTTTTCCATCAGGGTACTTTCACAAAGAAGAAGACTCTGCCCGAAGTAAAAAAGTACTAAACACTGAATATAATTTTTGTTTTAAATGTAACTGAGAATGTGTTTTTCTTTAAGTGTGCGTACTTGAGGAAATAATTGATTTTTTGCCACACGAGGTTTATATGGAGTACCTCTCAGCACTTCTTTCACTGCTTTGAGCAGCACCTGTTAAAACCACCACCTTCCACGTGCACAAACAGGCACCATACACTTTGAATATTTAAGGCTGTCTTTCCCGTCAAAGCCACACTTCATTACTCCTATTCTTTTCCTGAGGCAAACTGACAAGGCATCCCTCTGCTAATGGATTAGGGTTTAGAAAGTATGCGTGCAGGTATTTGCCGAGCAGACGCTTGTGGACATACTGACCAATACAACCTAATGATGTATTCAAATTAGACCTTTGGTCTGTGGGCTTGGTATTGAGTATGTGCAAATTACAGAGAGGATCTGCTGTATATACATGCATTCTGAGCCATGGATATGTCTAAGGAAAGCGGAAAAGGGGTGTACTCTGTCAAAAGGTTGGGGTTTATATGCAGAGCCTGTCAGGATTAAATTTATGGGACTCTGTTCTTTTAATTGATTCATGTTTGCTTTCAGGTGAAGCCCTTACCTCTTGTGTTGTGTTTAAACTTTAGCTTTAGTCTGGACCTTTGCATTGCCCAAAGGCCCATGAACCTATGTAAAATCTGTGTAAAAGCTCTTGCGCGTCTAGGCCGTATTTGTGTTGATGCTTATTTTTGTGCGTCAGAATACTTTAAGTTGATTGTAGTGGCGTGCAGGACCTCTCTCATACTAATTAGCATTGCAAATCTCTGAGCTTGTTTAGGAAAATCAGCTCATTTTGTTGCTTTTAATTTGATGTGTCATGCTCTCTACCCCTTCCTCCCCACCTCATCTTCCTCTTCCTCCTCCTCCATTACCACTTCTGCTTTTGAATTTGCTGGTGTCCAATTCCAAAGGCAGGGTTTGTTTAGCTAATCGGATCATTTAGCTGTTTTAATTTCAAACCTCAAAACGAATTTTCCCACTCCTCTCCATTCCTTTCTTTTATCCGGGGCTGTCTTCTTCCCTCTGGGCATTCAGTTACTCCCTTTCCCCTCACTCTGTGTTTTCCTCTCAAATTTCAAAGCTTATTTATATAATCAGCTCATTTAGCTGGCTTTATTTTAACAGCATTTGGAGACCTTTTTTTCCGCTCTCTATCTGGATGTTTCCTCTGTCTTTTCCTTTCATGAGTCACAATGTAGTAGCCATTTTCTGTTCCTCTATTTCTGTCCTCTCTGCTTTCTTGTTTTCCCTGCTTCTCCTCTCTTTGCATCTGTGGGTCTCTTGTCATATTGAATAATGCACCAAAGGATCCGCATCGTTACGACAGTCTGTTTAGCTTCGATAGGGTCTAATTACGTACATTACATACGTAACACTCATCTCTGATGTCGCTTTTAAGCTGTCAGATGTGTTTCATCTCGGGGCAGTGAGAGATGCTTTTTGTGGTTAGGATTATGTTGTCATCAAGGGAGAGAGACTGCATGGAACAAATCCCAATCATGACAAAGTAATGCTTTTACCCAAGCGAAAGAAGATTAACAGGTATAAAGACGACTTTTAGAATTTCGAACATCGGGATCATTTTACTGATCGTAGAAAGTACTAAACAGGCAACAAAATTAGTTGTGTCATAACTTTTGTTAGCTGTCGAGATTTCCTGAAAAAAGAACTCCAACGATATCACAGAGATGCCATCATGACTCTGGGATTCATTTAGAAAAAAAATCCTGCCTTACAAAAGCAGGGGCATGAAATTTTGAAAAGTTTGGACATTTGGAGGCAGAGATGTTTTAACAAAAGTCCACAGAGTGTATGTAAAAGAGAAATGTATCCCCTGTGACGCCATCAGATTGTTGTCTTCCGTTGTTGAAGCATCGCTTTTGTTGTTCTGACACATTTGTGTCATTCTGGTTCTTGACAACTGGAAAAGACAAAACTAAAGAAGCAAGGACAATGCACAGTCTCAATTACAAAATAACCACGCCCTGAAGGACACATGACTGTGACTGTCTCAACCCAGTCCCCAATGTCTTAAGAGGAAAAGAGCAGCACATGAACCAGCTCTCAGCCAGCGTCAGGTTCTGGTTGGACTCACAGATGAGTCTCATAACACCCGATGAGTTCTGTTCATGTTCGGTTGGTTCTCTATACAGTCTGAGGTCTTTTTGCAATTTGCCCCCTGCTGGCTATTCAAAAGAATACAGCTTTAAGCTACAAGCATCAGCTGGACTTTTCATACCCAGAGGCTACATACATCTTTTATGTACAGCCTGTGGAAAATTCTGAAATATTGAATTGTATCTTGGGAAGTGCAGTATCCAGGCACTTTGGAAGTCATTCTAGATTAGGTTAGGGTAAAAATGCAGATATTCTGGCTTGTGTTATGTTGATATTCTCCATTCTTTTGCTAATCCATGTGGACACTATCACAATCTTAACAGACACATACACAAGCTTTTCAGGAAGTTAATATGAATGTAAATCAAATTCAGTCTTATCATCTAAAGCTGAGGAGATTTGCAGTTTGCATTTCTTAATATACTGAGACTACTGAAAAAATAATTCAAGAACACTTACACGGGCAATTTCAGGAACTATGAACAAGCTCTTATTCAGTTGGAGGGCTTACTGGTCAGTCATCATCAGCTGTATTTTACTGGCAGTTTGAAACATCTGTTTTAGTTACAAAGAATTATTCTAATGAGCTCTGCCTATAAGAGCCTTGAGAAAACTAAGTGCCATGGATAGTTCCCTCTTGTTCAGCACCTTGGACAGCAGCCCTTACACACTTTGTACAGCTGTGCTGCACTTTTTCTACATTCGCTAACAGAGTGTTGTACTTCTTGATCCTTGTGAAGATGAAAAAAACAGAGATGTCCTAATGCCATTATCTGTAATTTAATTTAAAAATATTGGAAGTCATTCACATTAAACTTAATAGTTAAAATCTCTACAGGAATCTCTGATGGAGAGGAGGAGCTGCTCTAGCTCAGCCTAAAAGCTTGCATGATTTCAACAGGCCTTTATATGCATTCACAATTAGTATTTGTTTCTGGTTCACAGAATTTAGCACAACACACACACTCACGCAGCTCTAGATGTTTTGTTGTTACAGAGCCAGAAGTGTATTTTATTCTGTCTGCTGCTTGTAAAAAGCCCAGCTCATCCACAGGGTCGAAACCATCTATGAGGCTATAGAATTTGATCTGACCCACTGCCCGTTCCTCACTTTTATTTTTGTGACATACAAACACGCTTTTGAGGGTCTAAATACTCTTTACCATTAAGAAAACTACATTTTCTTAAGATTCCACATGCAGCTGCTTTACTATGGGCATCTAATAGGAACAAGATGGTACAAAATAATACACTGCCAGCATCCTAATCCCTCCAATCTGTGGATGTAGCCCAGACTGCCAAGTATGACAAATTCTGTCCAAGCTGTGACACAGTATTTAGCTCCCAATGCTGTCCAGTGTAGCTAAGACTGAGAATTCATGCTGGCTTTTCTTCAAGATTTCTATTACATATCTGTTCTCTAAGTCTTAAGCCCTGCTGTATTTCCACACACGCACGCACACACACACACACACACACACACACACACACACACACACACACACACACACACACACACACACCTTATTGCATCTTAGGTCACAGTAGCTATGCACATGCTGAGGTCATGCAAGTGGCTGAGGTCAGGGTCATACTTGGCCTTAAGCAATTCAAACGCGCACACACTCAGTCTGTCTACATATGGCATACACACAGAAATACACACATTGTCTGTCTCATGCACACACACACACCTATTGTCTGCATCCATTAGCTTTGCTTTGCTGCACTGACCTAGCACAGGCTAGACCTACTTTGTTTTTGTGTGTGTGTGTGTCTCCTTTGGTCTGCTTCCCAAGTGGAGCATATCTGAAGGTATAAGGCACTGTTACTTCCTGCACATGCACAGACCCACCTCTCCTGGTTAGATAATTGTCTGTTTCGATAAAGAAATGCTGTACCTGAAGGGAAGCATCACTGTGTGTGTGTGTGTGTGTGTGTGTGTGTGTGTGTGTGTGTGTGTGTGTGTGTGTGTGTGTGTGTGTGTGTGTGTGTGTGTGTGTGTGTGTGTGTGTGTGTGTGTTGTTGGTGAAGTGGCTTTGAGAGCGGAGAAACTTGCTCTAGTTAAAAGCTTTTCTTAACCTCTTGATTCTGATGCTGTTGTTTAACTGTGGTGAGAACACATGAGCTGATTAAAAGATGTCTGTAAGTCTGATTAGCCGAAGGTGCCAAAGGTGGACAGGTTGTATTTTGCCTCCATGTTCCTCCAGCTCGTGTATGCACATACTAAATGTAGCTGCAGCTATCAGGAGGCTCTTAACAAGCAGCTATTATTTTTTTATTGCAACAGCTTTGGGAGCTTTTGTGCAGGAAAAGCTGCAAAGAGATCCTCAATAGAATACACTTGTGTCACTTAAGTGTTTGCTGTTTGAAGTTTTAGCATCTTGGCAAGCTGTAAATATCTTTAGATTGCATATCTGTGGCATTTTGAATGCCTGTGCTAAGCCGGATTAGATCTTTTGATGCAAATGGTTTTCACATGAACTGCCAGGCATGGGGGAAGTTTTGCTGTTTTGGATGGCGACTAATTCCTGGTTCCAGCCAGCTGCCCGTGGGATTCTAAACCTAATATGTCTACAGAGTTCACTGGATCTTACATGGTAAATAAGCTGCACATTTCATCTTCAATAGTCAATATGTATATCTTCATAATAGATGTTCTATTATTCAATTGTCCTTTTATGTTACCAATATAGATGTGATAAGGACTGTTCTCGCTTACCAATTTACAAGAAGAAGAAACCAAATACCAAATACCTTATAGTGATGGAGCCAAGCCTAAATTGTTTTTTTTTTTACTTTTTAAAGTCACTGTTTAAATATAACTTTCAAAATTATTGTACAGGAAAAGAATGTCTGCTTCCTTGTAAAGTGCCTGAAAATTAGGCAAGGTTAATAGACTCCAAAATGTAGCCCACGCCCCAAAAGGTACTTACAGTATAAGATGGGGAAATCTTTGTTTTTCTGTAAAATTACCAAGTAAATAAAATTACTTATAGTATAATTTGTGTTTCCTTTCATCTAAAATATATGAAGTTATCCATTTCTTAAAATTACTCATAAACTACCTAAAATTACTTAGATGCTATTTAACTTTACTGACAGTTTAATTATTACCTCTTGTTATTCTTGTAATTCTAGTGGACCTAAGTATTTGTACATACATTTATCTGCATATATTTACGTTGTACTTCCAAATAAAATATACTGAAATTTCACTCAATTCATTATGCCCTTAGTCGTGTTACCAAAAAGTCATTCCTGTGTCGCTCCTGTCGTGTTGTGCGACAAATTCAATTTACAGATTGGGTTGCCTCCTAACAAACAGTCGGTGTTCCAATGGCTACTTCACCTGTCAAGCATCCCAACGTTTCCGCAGGGGCAAAGCAGAGGAAGCAATCATGAATCATTTTGGTTATTCAAAATCACTTCATTCACTTCTCTTCAAAGATTCATAATTGCTTATTAAGTTGTTCATTCACTTCTTCCCCTGAGCTAAGCCTTTACAGCACTGTTTAAACGCACTTCAGTGAACACATCGGTGCTCACATGGTCCTAACACTGATTCACAATGTCTTCAAATCCTTTGGTGTGGTGCTAGTTGCAGTTATCTTCATTCAAGTACAAAAATCTAGCAGCCAGAGATCCAGTCGTATATGCACTAAACACTGAGCTTCACTGAAAAAGCAGAATGAGATATCGCTATCTGGTATGTTATCATTTTTTTTTGTATTGTGGAAGAAGACAGCTTTGACCGAGCATGAGACCTGTTTGTCCTTCCTTATCAGACACAATGCAATGCACACTGTCACAGCCTCTGATTCAGATCCAACACTTGATCAAAGTTTCCTATTAGAAGTGATGTTTGGTTCAGGTGTTCAAGACAGGAAACACTCACCAAACTGTTCCTCCCGTGTTCAGGCTGTGGGTCATCATTTCCCCTCACACTGTCTCATAATTCCTTCCATACGGCACTTTATTCTTTCATTTATCGTCCCAGATAAAGAACAGCTACACGATGTCTGCCCCCCCTCCCCCCTCGCGTGGTTAGTGACACGTTAGGGACAAAATGATACACATACCTTCACTTTATTAGTCAATGCTGTGGTTAATGCAACACTGCTCTGAGGTGAGTCTCATCTCCAGAGATCATACACTCGTTGATTGGATTATTAATGGTATAGATTAGTTTATAGCTGTAATCTGAATGCAGGATTGATTCCAAAATAACTTTAATGGGAATAGCATTATTGATTACTTAATAACCCTGACTGTCCCCACGGGAGGAATGCATTGATTGTGCATACATTGGAAGAAGCATTGTGTTCCAGCCACCGGACAGAAGAAGACGAATGTCACCGTTTTGCATGCCTGATCCAGCTGATTTCTGCAGATCGAGTAATGTCTTTAGTGCCACCGATTACGCGGGTTAAAGCTAAAGGAAACACGACACAGGCTGAACGAAGCAGCTCTCACAGGAGCTCGTGGTCTTTCCCCAAATGAGCCACAGTAAGCCAGGGCCTGAGAGTGAGGAATGAAACCTGGGATGTTTTACGGGGTCTAACATTTTAGCGTGAATTAATGTTCGACTTTCACACTAGCGCTGTTTCAGGGCGCCACTGAAATGCGGAGCGGGACTTTGCGAATGCAATTAAAGTCAAGGAAGTTAAGAGCTGTGAACCTCTTCTGCTCCCCTGAGAGAACAAAACAACAATACCCAGTGAGCTAGCAGACAGACAGAAATTTACACACACAGGCTCAACGTGCCATTAAAGTATTATTGTTCTTTGGTTTATTGTTACTTTGACATTTATCTCTTCTCTTTGCTCTCTTAGCTTTTTTTCTGTCCTACCTTACTTATTGTTGGCTTTACTTCTGCATTCCTAGTACTGACATTACACATACCATTACATTTACTTCTGCCGTAGAAAAAAGGCTTCCTTGAATGACACCGAGGTGAAATGAAGGAAGCAAGAAAACTGAGAGAGGAGAAAGGCAAGGCTGAATGAGACATAATAGGAAATAGATGGGGTATGGCAACAGACACAAGGGTAAGGGAAGAAAGCTTAAAGGAGAAAATGGGAAATGAAGTATAAAAGAAGAGAAAAAAGTTTTAATATTGGTGCCTATATCTATCCGGCCCTGGGAGGAGAGGAAGGATCGGCACTTCAGAGAGTTACGGAGGTAAATGAGGAGCTGCTGTCGATACAGTCGATATAGTTAAATCCTTTTAAATAACATACACTGAGTCAAGCCAAGAATTTGGGGAGCATCAAATACTCCTTGCACAGATAGTTTGTTAGAAATACACTATAAAATTAACACAGCTGGTGTATCTGCGTATGCTAGGCAGTTAAGGTGTTAGAACAAAACACTCCTGATTGTTCCAATAACTATTCTGTTCATTTTATTTTCTGTATCCATAATGTGGATAAACAACAACTGTCCACTTTGCCCTTGATGACAATTGCCAGCTGCAGTGCAAATGCAAAGTCCCAGTTGCATTGTCAGAAAATAGTAAGGGTGATACAAACAATGACACTTGTTTATGTAAAGGTTATCTGCAGCACAGGGTGAGAATAGTATGTTACTATTCGTTAAACAAATCCACAGAACAATAATTGTCCAAACATTTCATGAACATCATGTTTTTACCTTACAGCAAGACTTCTGTTTATATAAGTTGGTGGTCAAGTTTTTCCTTCAGGCGTCTTCAGGATTTCTCTTCATTGCAAACGGTATTGAAAAAAAGATGCAATGCTTGGATCCAGACAGACACACCCTGTGAGCTCGTGCACTTCTGTGGAGACGTAAAAAAAGAGAAATGCACGTATTAAACTGAAATGAGAAGATGCCAACTTTCCTCAGCTTTAACGTTTTCCTTTCACTTAACAGCTTAAATTAATCAGGATGCTTTACACACCTTTTCATGCTGTAGACTTTTTATTATTTTACTACTGAATTGAAATGAATAATGTTACCTTTTCTTTGTGTTTCCTGCAGATATAGCCAGAATGATTGAAATGTTCTGTTATTCAGCCGGTTTGATTCTTGTCTATAAAATTACACCAACTCCCAAAGACAAAACTAAATAAGAGGAAGAACTGACTAAGTGCTTTAAGCTCTTCTAAAAAACTAATTAGTCGGTCATTCTGAAAAGCTTTTGACATTTAAAATTGAGTTGGATTTGTATTGGTCAGCATCTGCAGTCAAGATGAAATAAATCGTTGGAACTGGTTGAGTAACATGCACGTCCACAGAACTTTAGTCCCTAACTAGTTAAACCAAATGTGGCATAAATAGTGTTTGAGCCAGAGGACCACAGTCACGACCCTCATCTGAGAACACTCCTCTGATCCCTTTCTCTCTAATATCAAACTATTATTTTAAAAAAACTGCAAAAACTCACAAACACACTATTCCTAATTAAATTATTTGATTTAATGGAACCGAAAACAATGTAAATGCTTTTAGCAAGACTCCATATGTACTTTTAATCAAGAAAAAAAGTCTAGCAAATTTGAAAACATAGCTGTATGTTATAGTTAAAATGTATTATATAGTATTATAGTATATTTTGTTTATATTATATATAGTTGCAGTATATATTGTAATATATAGTATTATACCAGAAATGCTAGCATGGATAGCCCTTTAGCTGAAGTTAAATAGCAATTAGTGTCTCTTTGTCTTTGCTGGTTTAGCGTTAGCTAACTGCACCTATGTGTGATTAACACCCTTGTTAGTAGGTACATAATTAATTAGTTAGTTTTTTACATTATTTTAATTCTTAACTTGGATTGGTTAAAATCACAGATCACCTTGTAAAGTCCATCTGTGTAACTTCAGCTATCTTCTTCTTTTTTCTTTTTTTTCAAGCTCAGCAGTAAAAAAAAGACCTAGTCCTCCCAGCCACGCCTCCTTAATTAACACTTACTGGTCTGAATGCAGGCTCAGTGAAATTTGTTGTCTTGTAGTTTGTCTTCAAATTTAAAAACATAAAACTGAACAATTCAAATGAGGCAAGTTTAAATAGCATTCACAAAAGCCACAACAACAATAGCAGGAACAATAGTTCTAGCTACTTGTTTCACATCCAGTGAACAAAATGCTTTTCAGCTAAAAGCATGTTGAATGCTATATGCTATACATGAATTACCAAAAGGTAAAGTAACAAGAAAATTGTTCAAGATAAAGTTGTTTACATCCCCATCAAACTTAGTTTGATATTTATTTACCTTATTTGGTTAAGTAGTTTATAATTTTCTAAAGTGTGTTAGTGCCATCAAACATCAATCTTCCTTCCTTTTACCACTTTTATTGCAGTCAGTGGGCACAGTAGTGACTCTCTGGAAAAGGCCAGCTGGGCTAATTTGACCTTGCTCCTGGCCAGTCCTGGCTCAGAAATTGTCTGTTTCTGATTGCCGATGTTATTTGGAAAATAACAATCTTGATTGGAATTTGAAGTTTGCCTTTATGAATCTAAGAATGCTTTGCTGCATATCCAGACCTCAGGGCTCTGCGGATGCTTAAAAGACAGACTCATAGCTCTGTTTGGAGAAGTGTACGTGACAGTAGCCTTGGAACTTTAGGACTTACATGTTTACTTGGATTGGCTTGTGTTACTGATCTTATATTGCTGCTCTCGCTGTTTTTGTCACTGTGACACACACAAAACGACACAAATAACAGAGGTTGTCTCTTTTTCAACCCCCCTGCTCTCTGGCTTATTATCACTCTCTCTCTCTCTCTGCTTTGCTTTGGATAGAAATCGTTGTGTCTTTCCTGTCAATACGTTGTCTACCCACGCTCACCGCTATATATAGGAGCTGCCATCTTCCCACAGTCCCCACATCCTCTCCTCCTCCACCTCTTCTATTCAGCTTCCCATCAAACACACTCATTTCACTTCAAAACAAACGTGGAGTGATAAGGAAAAATGAAGGGAAAGAGAAAAAGAAGGAAGAAAAGGAGAAGGATTTGAGAAGAGAGATGAAATGGAACAATATGTAATAAAACTGAAGAGACAAGATGAAAATGAGAGCGACTTAATGAGATTTTTATGGAAAGGGTTAAAATAGTGAGTTACCTGGAGTGAACAAAAGCAAACGCTCTGACAGGATCATACCACAGTCACCTCAGGCCTTCCAGCTTTTGACTGCCTGCACTGTTGCTGATCAAGGAGCTAAAACATAGCCGACTCGTATGTGTGTTGTAACTGTATCTGCATGTGCAGCACCATGTGAATGACTTCAGAAGACAACAGAGCAGAGCTGTTAGCTGTTAGATGCTGGGAGATTGCTGAAGCGCAGGAGCGTAGCATGTAATTAAGAACCTCGGTTCAAACGCTGGTGCTGGCAAACATCTGACTTGCTGAAGTGTCCTTGAGCAACAGTCTCTCACCTCTCCAGGGTGCTGTTCTGTAGCTCAGTGGTTCCTAAATGGTGGGCTGTGAAACAAGTCCAGATGTGACATTTTTACATATCATTATGATGTACAACTGCACAAAGAGGTGATTTCAGTCCCTCATTTTCTTCTTGCTAATACAGGATGGTTTGAATTAGAAGAGCTTTACATATGACAGAAGTCCCTGGGAACTTTCTTCAACTACTACCGACACAAAATCTACCCAGATTTTGGGTTTGTGCAGACCTAGTATGTCAGCTGTGCTAAGCAAACGAAACAGGTGCTTGGAAACAGAGCTTCCCTTCTGAGAGACATTTACTTCAGCAGGTTGCATATTTGGAGTAGGCATTGTAATACGGCAGTAGAGTTGCAACATTTTTACATAAACTAATCGCAGGTGCTTCAAATGGAGCATCCAATAAAAAGAAACGCTTTTGATTGCATGAACGAAAGCAGACATGCCTTTTGATTTTAGCCTACCTCTTTTTTTTAATCCACAGTTATAACTGAAGCCAAACTCCTCCTGTGCTTATAATTAGTGAGATCCCTGCAGAAGCTATCATGGATCAGATGTGACTGTGGCTATTTTAGCTTGTGGTGTCTCAAAGGCACCAGGGCTTCAACTTCTGCATTGTACAACAACCTAATTATGAAAGAAAGAAAGAAAGAAAATAATTGCATGAACAGGACAGCTTGGTTGTGCATTGGTTAACACTGTTGCCTCACAACAAGAAGGTCCTGGGTTTGAGTCCACTAGCTTGTTGCTTCTGTCCTGCCTGTGCTTTCATGGGTTCTTTCTGAGTACTCCAACTTTCTTCCTTAGTCCAAAGACATGCATGTCTATTAGGGGTGCAACGATACTCTATCGATATTGAACCGTTCGATACAGTGCTTTCGGTTCGGTACGCATATGTATCGAACAATACAAAATTTTAAATTTATTTTATCAACTTTCCTTCTGACGATGTTGACTGTGTTGAGAGCTCAGTGGATCTGCGCTCGACAGTGCAGCCTAGGCGGAGTAGTCGAACGCAGATTCACTGACCGCAAGGCAAGCTAGCGAGACAGAAGTTAAGCTCTCCTTGCAACATGGCAAATTGAACCTCCCCCACCCTCATTCAGATGTGGTGTTTGGAACTATTTTGGTTTTCATGTGACGTATGACCCTGAAGGTAAGCGCGTCATGGACTAAAGTAAAACAGTATGTTGGATGTGCCACGCAATGCTCAATTACATTGGTGGGAACTAGTGTGTTAGCGCAGTTAGCTCGTTAACGTGTTGGCCGTCCAACCCCACGCACGGGGCGATCCGCGGTAGCTCGTTAACGGAGATTTGCGTATAGTATAGCTTTTATTTTGGAAAGAGCCATTTCTCTGTAATAAACTCTCTTTTCCAAAGATGAGTGATTTCTCCATCAGATAGATTTATTTTTTTTTATTACTTTATTGTTTCAGCAAGATTAAATTTAAAAACTGTACTTTTGAGTTAAAATAGATATTTATAATTTTAATAAATGACAAATTAAAAAGGCATGAACATTTTTTTGTATCGGAAAAATATCGAACCGTGACACCAAAGTATCGAACCGAACCGTGAATTTTGTGTATCGTTGCACCCCTAATGTCTATCTCTCTGTGTCAGCTCTATGTGTACCCCGCCTTTCGCCTTACGACAGCAGGGGTAACTTGACAAGCAAATGAAAATAGAATCACAAAATAGAATCACTTTGCAGCTTTCTTTGCAGGAACTCTCTGTTGCTTCGGCACTAACTTTATTTTATATTAGAATCAGGTTGATTGGCCACGAACATGTTTTGCTCCATTCCTTTCAAGTGTTCATATATTATATAAGTATGTGCGTCATCTGAAACATCGGTGGTTGGACGAGGTACCAGAAGGTGCCAAATCTTCATTACGTCAGCCCAGTGCTGGGATCCCTGCAGAAAGACATAAATAAGACAAGGAGGGATTAAGAGACAAGGAGTGGGAAGTGAGGAAAGGAATCAAGGATGTACAAACTAAGATATAAGAAGAAGTAAAATCTGGTGCATAAAATGATATTTGGCCACAGTGTGTCACATTTAGTCTTTTTGGTTAACCAGTCTATTGGAAGAGATTAAAATAAAAAGTCAGTGTATGCGACTGTTTAAATAAACCACTCGTGGATGTGGATCCAGATGTATTTGCATATATAAAACCAATCTACTGAAAAATACAGAAAAAAAAGAATTGTAAATGTGCACCAGAGCTGAAGAAATCCAAATGGACATGTAAATGCATTTCAGGAGAAGAATAAACATAACAATGACAGCCATATGCTCGACTGGATAACAGGAGTTAAATGTCAGGACAGGAAAAAAGATGCTGCACAATGCAAAACTGTTAGAACGCGGCGTGTAGTGGTGGTATAGTTTATGCTTGAGTGAAATATTCAGCGATTTTTTAAATCCTTCTTTTACCGAAGCAGCTGTGTGGGAAGTGTCCCACACAGCACTGGCTCAATGTGGCAGTGCTTTTTATTCCCGGTGATTTTTTCTAGTGTAGAACCAGAGAAAACTTCTAGAGTGTGATTTCTATAATTAACGTGGGAGGTTAGAGTAACCCTGGAAGTACAGTGTGTTAACCTCTCTCAATAATGAACACACCAAGACCGGTGTCTGATGCTGTTTGTGTGTGGAGCCATGTGCAGGCTCGAACACTCTGTGTTCTTATATTTATTCTTAGGTCACAAACGCCACTCTGTTACCGGGGTGTAGCTGCTCGTCCACCACATGTTTCTGTAAATGAGAGGAGCAGGGACGATGTTAGGGCGGAAAACTTGTACACACAGTAACACATGCACCTGCTTTCTGTACTGACATACTGAAACTGCTTCCACTAACTTTGGTATAAAAACAGCTGCTTTTTTGTATCCACTGTATTACATAACTTTAATATTCATAATGTGTCCGGAGCTCTTGGCTTTGTGTTGTGAATCTAAAGCAAGAACATGCTGCTATTTTTAAGCAAGGTCTGGTAATTTAATATAGAGTTGTAACGTCAGTTCACTGACCAAGTGATCACAGAACCTGAAAGGATAAAAAAAAGATAAAAAAGATAACGTTTTTCTGATTGCAATGCAAGTTTAAATTAGCAATATTTGAACTTACTGCATTCATTTTTCAAAAAGCGCTACACGTCTTTGTTTGATTACTCTTTAAATTATTTGTATTTTTTGTTGCCACATTCTGTTTCTTCATGTATCACACGCAGCATCTCAGCTTTTCTAGAAACTGGGTTTTACTCTGAGGGGAAAATTGATATTTTCGGTGGGTTTACAGAGACGCCCACAACATTTAATGCACCACACACTTTTATGGCACTTTGAAATGTGTGTATGACACGCCAGTCTCACAAATACAACCACACAAAAGCTTATCTTAACTGAATAGTGACTCAGTAAACCACTTGTCTGAACAGTCTGTGCGTAGCTGAAACGTGCAAGCTATAACCTGTATCATGTTAGCTCTAGCTAACTAGCTGTTTTTTTGTACAATCTGAACCATAAATGTACTCATTGAGTTTTTTTTATGGAGAAATATATTTTTATATTTCGATTTATTTTATTTATTTATTTCTTTTAAATAAGAAAACACCTCCTAAGATTTGTTTTAACTAGTTCTAAAATTGTCCCGTATCATGCTGGACATGGAAACAGGAACAATTTGAGTTGAGATGAATACTGTTTACATATGACCTTAGTTAATATTAAATCTATCAGAACCTATGAAACATGTATGCAGCGTTCACTTTAATAAAACAGAAGAGGGGTCAGTACGGTGCACTTGAATACTCACCTACATACATGTGTGGAAAAGCTGAGAGTGATGCTAAAGTGGTTAAATATTGAGAGGGAAGCCTCTAAGAAACAGCCTTGTTTCTCCACTTGAATCTCAACAAGCAGCGGAGCTCCTTGAAAGGATTTTGCTCTCTGATATTTTCTTTTTACACCACGTAACACTTGAACCAGTCTGAGTGATATACCAGATCCCTATTGATACATCTCTATAATTAGTGGAGCTTAAGCGATTCTAAATGACATAATGATGAACGTTTTCACCTGAATCATGTGATGAACACACTTATGATCAATTCTAGATGTTGAGGGAAACTCAATACAGGATGGCTGAAGTAATTCAGCACGTCAGAATATGTATGACGGACCAAACTGTCATGATGTGTGTGAGACAAGATTTCTGTATAAACCAATCACATCAAGGGCAAAATCTCTTTTGAATGACAATACAGCAGAAAAATAAAGGAACCACAGGAATCCACTCAGGCACAGGTAGACTTAAAGTCAGTTTCAATTAACTGGGAAGGACAATTTCTCAAATAACAGCATATCTTTGATATGGACACTTTGTAAGAACTATTTGAAACAGGGTGATCACAAAAATGACAGAGCTCTGAGCTCAGCTAGAGACTTGCTTTGACTTTTGCTGTTTTCTACCTAAAGAGCTCACTAAAAAACAGAGGGCAAAGTGAATGAAAACCAGCCGTGTACCTCACTGAGCTCTGAGGAGATAGCAGGCCTCACAGGCAAGTGACATTTAAACACAGACTAGACTGTCTGTGTTTTAGTTTAATATTCACGACTGAGATTTGTTTCTTGGACATAACGTTCATGAACTCAACCCTGAGGTGAACGGATGACCCAGAAAACCTGACCAGATGCACGGTCAGCTCTCCACTCAGCCTGAAGATGTGATGTGAGTGATGTACACTCAAAAAGGTAATGCTTCCTAAAAGGTCTCCAGTGGTACTGCATGATATTTAAAGGGCCTGAAACATTTACCAAGTGCTGTACATGACAAACATCTGGGATTTATTCAAGCATGGATCCATATTTAACTATAAGCTCACGTCAAAGCCTCTGGTTATCTTTTCTAATCTGCCTTTTATTTTGATAGTGGGTTATGATTGAAAAGTCTTTACCCTTACAGCTAAAGCTATTTAACTGGGTCACAGAGAAAGACGGCTAAGAAAATGAAGAAAGTAAAAGAAATCCCACTGTATTTCTTCCTTTTTTCCTGGGTGCCAGTTGTTTAGCGTATTTCCTCTTTTTTCTTTAGTGACGTGCAAGTGCACTTTGGGTTGTGGCAGCTGTTGCATCACTGTCGGTTAAAGGGGGGCATCGTTCTGACCATGACAAGCCAACCTGGAGGTGCAACACATTGGAAAGCATTGTCTAAATAGCTAAAGTTGCATTTCTTATCCTTTTTTTTTTGTAGCTTCCAGCTTCAAGTGTGTTTCTCTCAGACAGTATGCTGTACATGTGCAATCTTCTGCTGCTAAATACTTCACTACATTCACTGGTTGTTTGCTAACTTACGGTAGATCAACAGTTAAACAGAACAGAGCTTGTGGAGGAGGCGATAACCTGCACACTGCAGACATTTAGCTGAGGGTTTCAGTGAATATTTACTGGTTACCAATTGGATCCACTGCTAAAGACAGATAAGTTGAGCTATCTATGCTAACATAGTTCTAGACTAGTAGATTCGACACTTAGTTGCATCTGACTCTGCAACCTTAAAGATAACACCACTTGTATTATCTCAGCTTTAGCTATCTTTTTTACTAGGACTGAGTGTATACTAAAATATGTGTTGAAGGACATATATAAAGTCCAAATCTAGGCCATCTATGATATCAGCACAGCTCACCTATTGGTTTGAAGATGCATAGACAGATGGGGATTTTGATTCCCTGGAAGGCATCTACTTAAAGTTATTGAAGAGCAGTCACTGGACTTGCAGTTTGTAGCAGAACACAACCCAGTAAGTGCTTTCCATTTCAAGCTTGACTTTGCTGACATGACACATTGCTAAATTACCCACTAGCTTGTTAGCATGCATAACCCTCCCAGCTAAAAAAATGTTATAGCTTGAATATTATTAGCCACAGAAGCTGGGATGAAATGACCCACAGGAGAATTTTGGTTCTCGTTCGTTTCTTAAGGACTGTGCTCAAAGCAGATGCAATATTAAGAAGCTGAAACATTGTTCGGTTTATTAAAACGTGTCCAGAAAATAATTCTGCAAGTCACAATATGGTATCTCTGCAGATTTAAAATCACTGCAGAGCTGCAGGCTGGCGCAGGGTAGAGTGGAAGTAAATATGACACAAAAATGCTTTTGTGTGTTTTAAAGAGACGATGCTCGAGTCGACACCTTATTACATCATGAAAGTGTGAACTTGTGTATGACGATGTGAAAATGTTCAAGTGTTTCCACAGCTTTTTGCCTCGACGGTGGAAACGGGTTCATCCGAGGATTTCATACACAGATTGTTCCAGCGTAGATTTCTGAGTGATCACCAATATGTGTGTGTGTGTGTGCGCACCCACACACACACACACACTCACGCTGTGTAAAACAATAGAAAACATAATGCCTCAGTGGAGGGGAGAGTGAAATGAATAGAGAAAATAGATTGGGGTTGAGCAGGGATAACATTTCTGTGTGTGTGTGTGTGTGTGTGTGTGTGTGTGTGTGTGTGTGTGTGTGTGTGTGTGTGTGTGTGTGTGTGTGTGTGTGTGTGTGTGTGTGTGCGCAGTCCTGCTGGATGGGCTGATATATTTATTTAAAATAGAGCAGCTAGTTGTTAGATTCCTTTGAAGCTTAATGACATCAAATGAGCAAAACATATTGACCAAGCCTTTCCTCCCTCTCTCCGTTTCTCCATCTGTTAGTTGTTTTTCCTCTCCTTTAATAGTATCTCTCTACAAATCCCTCGCTGCCTCTCTTATTATCTTTTCCCTCCTTGTCTCATGCCCTTTCACTCGAGGTTTCCTCTTCTTGTGTCCCTCCTGCCGTCCAGTGCTGCTTAAAAGAAAGCAGCTTCTTGAAAAGCAGCAACTATTTCTTTTTTGTGTAAATGCTGAACAAATATTGACCTCTTCTGTGATTTTTTTTAGTCACCCTTCTTTGAGTATGCACACGTGAGGTAGAGTGAAAGTGTGTTACTCTGCATAAGTGTTAGCTCCCCTGTGTGTGTGTGTCTGTGTATTCTTTCACTTGTTATGTGGGTGTATGCACATCTGAATCTGTGTGCAAATGTGTGTGCCTGCTTCGATTGCTGGGAAGAATCACTACTTGGAAACAGAGACAGTAATCACTCGCACACACACACGCACGCACACACAGACAAGCCTATTCTCTCTGTTCACAGTGTAATGAGGCAGAAATCAGAGTCAAGCTGTGAACTTATGAAAAAAGATGTAGATGAATGGAGGCCTTGCCAAGACTAGAAGGCCATCAAGCTGTTCTGTTTATTGCTGTCTCATCCCACTCACATATACACGACTGTATTGTCAGTGAAATGGCTGTTAGTCTTTAAAGGCGCAATCTGGAGAGCCTTTGGATTGAAGTATTTCCCACTTGGATTTCTTCATTTTGGGTTGCACTCAGAAAATGAGCTTTTGGAAACTTTCCTGTCCATTGTGACTGAAACTGTCAGTTTAATCCATACTGCAAGCACAAGGGAACATTTCTCAGCCACAGGATGAGTGAACAGTGAAAATGTCTCGCAGCGTGGATGAATGATGAGCTGTATATGTGGCCATCATCATAACACATCATAAGAAATAGCTAATTGTTGAGCAGTGGTTCTCAAACTGTGGAGTAGGCCCTCTAGTGGGGCGTTGAGTCAATGTGGTTCTTCTGGTATTACAATTTTATTTGAATACCATAGGAAGGATATGGACGGAGCATGGGTGTGTGAAGCAGGAGTTGCTCCACTATCCTCAGGCAAGGAAAAGATGAAGAAGAAAGAGGCACCTCATGAAGCCACAAAGGCTGTGAGGATAAGCATGTTTATGCTCCAACACTGAATGAATCGCACATCGGTGTGACGGAGGACCGTGATGATTCTGAGCTGTGACAATCTGAGCTATCGATAGAGTGTGAAGCTTGAACTTGCAGTCTACCCATCACATGGAGTCCTGTGCTGGATATTAAATGTATTAATGATATAAACTCATCATTATACTAACAAATCTACATGAATAAATTACATTTAAAAAACATCTCCAGTACCAGCACAATGAGGTCCATGTAATTATACTGATAATAATACAACAAGTACAGAAAACAGAAACTTTGTTTTACTGTGAATATTATAGCCTAACTATACTGGTTACACTAAATTTGATTACATTTACATAAACATTACAAACTTAACACAAAAAGGAAGGAAATTTGTGTTTGGTCAATTAATTCTTTTTTGTAACAATGCTTCTTGGCAATAAATCTTATACTGGTGGAAAGCCTGTTTATTGCACCTTAAATGGTGCCACATTTGTAAAGAAAAGACATTTGTGGGTTGAGCAGCAGAGTTGAGTTTGTGGGCTGAACTGCTTGTTCCACTATTGACTCTGACAATCAGGAGCATGATTAGCAGGAAATGGTTGGCGTCTGTTCCAAGCATGCCACATTTGACCGAGCAGGATACGGCAATGCAGCAACTTCAAGCTGATGCTCCACACAACCAAGTTGCAGTGTTATGTGGAGTGAGCCCTTGTACTATCTCCAAATTGAAGGCCAGGTTCCATATAATATATAACAGCAGATGTCAAAGACAGTCTTCTTGTGGTGTCGTCCTCTTGGGAGGCTCATTTTGCAGCCTGTTTTCCTCACCTTCTCAGAACTTAGGAGCTGTATGTAGTCTTCTACAGATTTGCAGGACAATATGGCCGATGGCTTTCCACCTAGACAATCCAGAACAGAGTGCACACACCAATTTCTTGTCTGATAGGGCTGCCAGGAGGCCTGCAAACTTCATGCTTCAATCATCCAATCCAATAAAAAAAAACACCCAACAAGAGTCAATAGCATAGTAAGCTGTTTGGCAATGGCAGAACTGATTTGTTTTTTCATGGGTGCAACCCACATACTCAACTCTGCTGCTCAACCCACAAATGCATTTTTCTTACAAACGTGGTTCCATTCAAGGGGGAATTACAGGCTTTCCAACAATATAAGATTTACTGTCAAGAAGCATTGCTACATGTAATGGACCAAGAACAAATTTCCTTACTTCATTATGCTAAGTTTATATAAAAGTCCAACCCTATACAATAAAACTACAAGGACAATAGTGTCTTGTGTTTTCTCTTTTTCTTTAAGTTGGAGATTAACACTGCTTTTAACTGTATGAGCAGGTTTTTTTTGTCTGTTTTTGCATAAGGAAAAAGAATGATTCAAAAAGGAAAATCAAGCAAAACGTTTTAGATTATAATACTCTGTAGACTTGCTGTTATTTTGCACGTGGGGCCTAAATGTGTGTTGTTTCAGCCTGCCCATTTTTTCTCTTTATTCCTTTTAGAATTTCTGCAACACGCACACTGTAAATCAAGTAAAGGCTAAATGCCAAGGTAAATAAATAAATAATCAAAAAAAACAAGAAAAAGCAAAAAAAAAAAACAACTTTCAGCCAGTCAATTTCAACTACCACTGTGCTATCTGAGTAAAAAAAACAGAAACTTTAAACAGCTAGCCTCTGAGGTATAAACTCTTGAAATTATACACTGCAGACTCATCTCCCCCACTGTTCTCACCATGGCTACTTATGTGAGCAACATGACTAGTGCCTGTCAAAGTGAGTCATAATGATTAGTTCTCTGCTTCCAGCTTCAGTGGTAACAGGAGCTGTTAAAACACAGAGATGATTGAAACATTTCTAAAGAACTATATGAGGCATTTATTTGGTGTTTAGGAGGACAGGAGATCCATATCTAGTTACATTTTTAAGAAGATAATATATAATAAAAAAATGATATGTATAATCCATAATAAGTTTCACAGTTACATGTATCCCATCTTTACAAATATGCACTGTTGTACTCATTTTTTTTAAAAAACCTCAAATTGGACATTTTTAGGTACCTTACACGAGGTCAATGAATCACTACTTGTTGATGATGCTTAAACTATGTTATTAATATCTAATAACTAATAACTGATAACTTATGTTATTTTAAAATTATGTTAATGTCTCTCTTTTGGTGATGTTTTTTCAGTACACAGGATTTAAAATTCCACTGCAGGTTCCTCAGCTAAAGGTCCTCATGTATGGTTGTAGAATCATTTATACAACATATACTAGGCAATAACTAAAAAGGCTTTCCTTCTCTCTACACCTCTGTTTTCCCGTGCCTCCAGAGCAAGTGTTTCATGACCCTCTAGCAGACTGCAAAGCTGGATCAATGCTCACAGTGTGTGTGCGATCAATGGCCAATCTGATTATAATTAATGTGTGACTGAGTGGGGTTCGAGTATACACATATATGTATATATATGCAGGATAGTGTAAAATATGATTTGGTAAGAAAGAAGGAGGGGGTGCAAGCTATGAGCAAATCTATATCTTTCCTTTCATCCCTCTTCTGATGCTGGTTGTGGGCAGATCTCACACAGTTCTTTATTTTTTAATTTTTTATTTAAGCCACAAATACGTATACAGCACATTTACCCTCCCTACACCTGCCTTGTTCACCAAGCGAGAAATAGGAACTCATCATAATGATGAAACAATTGTGCAATAATTTCCCAAATTGCCCTCGTGAAACTCCACAGTTTTGCTGGACAGCTAACTTGTTCAATATGTATCATCTTTATTTGCAACACTGCAAAGCAAATGACACATTTCACATCGTTCCATAACTAAAAGAAGATTGCAATCTCATGAGTTATATTTATATTCAGGGAGCTCTACGAATGTACACGTGTGCCCATGAAAAGGATAATAGCTTTCCTCTTGAGGTGTGCAGCAGGGAATGATAGCAAAGGGGTGTAAGTGAATAGATCATCCATGACAGCAGATATATTCTTCATGCGTCAACAGGACTGAGGTGAAGGTGGATTGCAAAGCAGCTTGCAGAGGAGGCAGCGAGTGCAGAACAAGCTAAAGCTACTTAAAAGCATGCCCTATATGAAACTGAGATCAGCTGGTCTGCAAAAATAACACCCAGCTGATATAAAGTGGCATTTTCTTATATAAAAAACATAAAAAGAAGTGTTAAATTATGTTCCTGCTCGCAGTTTATAGTAAGCGTAGTAAATTGTCCTTTTTCAAACAATATTACAGTTGCATGACTTACTAAGTTACAGAGTTGAGAGGCCACAGTTACTGCATAGGAAAATGGGAAAGCCTGAATTTAGCTATGGGAGTTGTGATAGTTGAGGGTTCATAACTGGTTTAAATGGTTAATGTGTTTTATAGTTCTGGGAGAAGAGAAAAGGTCACGACTGATTAAAGAATCATAGGACTGATCAATAAAGCATGGAGGGGAGAGAGCGGAAGAATTAAAAAAGGAATGGTGAAGATGAGAAGTAGAGGTCATAATTTAATCCTTAGGGAAGGATGGACTTCTGTTGAACGTTACAGGACATGAGTGTGTGTGTGTGTGAGAGAGAGATGGAGGGAGGGAGAGATTTACCAAACATGGGTTAAACATGTGCATCTTTCCTTAATGTTGCAGAATTTCATGATAACACTCACACAAGCGCTTCCACACAGTCAAAGTCAGCAAAGCAGCCCGTGAAACGGTCGCTTTTCTAGTTTTTTTTTTACTTCCATTTTCTTCCCCCTTGCTTTTAATCCATCTTTTTTCTTTCTTTTTTTTGGTGAGTGTTCATTCTTTCTTATCTTCATTTTTTCTTCTTTTTGTCCCCCAGAGGCTTTTCCCATTTCCTTCTCACCTCTTTTTTCCCCCCCTCAACAGACATAAAGTATTTCTTTTCTCTTGCTTTTCTTGTGCCAGTCTGTCTCATATTGCCAGAGAAAAGTATGTTAGAAAAGAACCGACAGCCTATAAGATATTTTCTGTACTCAGAGCCAAATCCAGCCCATGTCGGTACTTATGTTAACATTTCCTTCAGGTCACAGCTAAGACAGCTGAAGTCTTCTAAGGAAATGTTAATATTATACAGAAGAGAAACAAAGACCTTTCCTTGTTAAATACTAAAGATCAAATAATTACAGATTTCTCAGCTGTTTCTCATATGTCATACATGTTTGCAAATTCTTTCCCACCATCTCTTCTTTGAGGGATAAAGTTTTTATTTGGATGCACAACAATGGAGGACACAAGAAGAACTGGTAAGTCTAAAAACCATCTACAGCAGATGGACATTGTGTGAAAGTTTGTCCTTAAGGAACAGGAAAACACCCAGCAAAGACCAGACAGAGTTTCAGTATCGATATATCAATATAGAAGATGGGCGTATCTTCTGACCACCCATTGGTTTGGGGACTGCCATTCTGAAGGAGTTAAGCATTTTCTATTTCTATCATATGGAAAGTAGCACTATGGCATCACAGATTGGTTTTGAATCTTCACCATTACTATTATACAAAAACATCTGTCACGTGTTAATCGATTTAGGAGTTAATGACCAGATGATTTTCCACTTTTAACAAAACTGACTGACTTTAGGAAGATTACAGTAAAACACATGGATAATGTAGGGTAAGCATTCAGAAACAAAAATGAAATGTGAAGGATTTATTTGATACTTTACACAACATATCCCAAAAGTTGATTCTGTTCATCTGGGCGCTTTCACTGAGAGAAACATGTCGTGACTTCTTCAGTCTCCGCTGACTGCAGGTTTCCCCAACCTCATAAACCGTACATTTGCACAATGTCTGAAACCTGCACCACTGAATGAACAATGGCTGACCATTGGATACCCTGGCTGAGGCTGAAATATTGTTTCATGCATCTTTAAGCTGACATCTTCAAATTGCTGCTCATGTAAGACACGAAGGATCTATGTGATGTCTATGTTTTAATTTCAGCCGTTGGATTGTGTCATGTGGCTGACAAATAACATACATTCAATCAAATCTTATGAAACCTATTTACATTCTCTGAATATTTCTCATAACTCACCATTAACTTAAAATTGGGGCCTATTTTCTTTTTGATTTGTGAGAACAGACCATTTTGACGATGTGATAGTTTCTCTTGTCATCTTTCTCATTACTTTCTTTCTTTTGTCTGTTATGTGCAGCACTTTCTGTCTGAGAACAAACAACCTCCTTCATCACGTTTGCCTCGCAATCTGTCAGCAGGTCATTTATCTAAGTGTGTGTGTGTGTGTGTGTGTGTGTGTGTGTGTGTGTGTGTGTGTGTGTGTGTGTGTGTGTGTGTGTGTGTGTGTGTGTGTGTGTGTGTGTCCCAGCATTTGTGTGCCCTTGCTTTGACATTTTTTGGTCCTTACAGTGTCTGGGGATACGATATGTGTTATCACCTATAAAAATGTACAAATGTTTAGTTTAATGTGTTTGTTATCTCTTAGCATGTTATTGCAGTACGCTCTTGACATACAGTAACTCCAGAAATGCCGCTCGCCCCTCTTTTTCCAGAGCAAGTTTAAAATTAAGCACCATTGGATTCAATTACAAGGCAGATCGCACACAAAGCTTGTGAGAATAAATATGCTAACTTTCACATACTGACACACAGGCACAAAAACCACACACATATGCACTGACATATGCTCTTAACAATAAAGAGCACATCTTTGCAGCTGGGGTAAAAATAAACACACACTGTTTGAGTGTGTGGTGCATATCTTAAAATATATTTTGTGTTCCAAGTGAAAAGCTTCCAAACACCAGTTTCAGCACAACACATATAAACAGCTTCCAAATGCATATGTATGTGTTTGGGTCATACCACTATGTGAATATGTTTACCCCTCCAATCCTTTAAAATCTGCAGAAATCTTTTTCTGTTGCATAATTATTTCTTTATTTTTGGAAGATTTTCTATCAGCACTAAGACTCTAAAATCAATGAGAATGATTTAATTATTGATGTTTATGCAAAATAACTGGTTTGTCCCAGTAGACGAGGTTTCCTCTGAGCAGCGAAACCAACATAACGATAACAACATTTATCTAAATAAACAAGAAATGAAGATAGTGGTGAGACTTCATAAAATATCTGTGCACATGGGGTTAAATGGCTATAAGGTATAAGAAAAAAACTGACTTTTAAATGCTATTAATGGGGATGTTAAATAATAAAATACAACAATCCCGAGTATCTTAAGAGGTTTCCACTCTCAAATGGAAATGATATATTTCCTACCAACAAGCTGGGAGAATTCATCATGGTTTCTTCATAGCTGAATATCAGTCCTGCCAACGGGCATCCTAGTTAGATGTAACTAATTGGCTGTTCCACTTTAATCTCCTCCCCACTGCTTGAGCTTCTCACCCTGTCCTTGAGGGTAAATGAAGGAAACTCCTTCCTTACACATATATCTTATAATCTTATTTTTTCTGGACTGAACAGCCTGTGCAAACGTGCCCAGGTGTCCTTTAGCATCAGTTTCTGTTACACACCAGCTTATGGCAATAATACAATGACTTTCACTCCCAGTTCATTACATACAGAGCTTTGTCAGGACTACTTTGCTTCATAAGGAGCTGGGAAAGAAAACGATTGGAGATGTTTCATCTCTCATCCAAGAGGTTTCTTCTGTTCAACCTAAAGCTGGAGGAGATTGTCGGGTATTTAAACATAGTAGGATTTGTCCCTTAAGAAGGTCATTGACCCACTATTAATCATGTGGCTTGAAACAAAGTGTTTTTTTTTTTTAAATAGTTAGGGCATGTATCATTACCACCAGAGATTTCATGTGGAGTCACAGAGAGATCTCGTCCCACCCTGTCATGTGACATGTTTCTCTGACAAGTTTCTCCCTTGGTGTCTAACTTTCTCTCCTTTGCATCTTCACTGATCTGATGAAGACCTAGCAAATAGCAACCAGATAATGCTTGTTTTTAGTATCACTTATGTGTTGATAGAAGACCGGTTTATCCCTTGAGTTAGCCTTTTTTATTTAATGCTTTAATGATGATACATAGCTGGAAAAAAACACACATTCCTGTGAAAATGATCTGATTGGTGGACTAAACTTTGGATGAGTGATGAAGCAGAATACCTTCAGAAAGCCTTGATCAAAGACATTGAAGAAGACACCTTAAAATGACAAAGGGCTCCTAGAAGCTTAATTTCTTGTCTTCTAGGAAGCCAAGAAATGAGGAGTGGCTCAAGACTTTAGTTTGGTACTTTATGAAGCCTTTATCCAACCTGTGTCCTAATGTAGAGTTCTCTAAAAATGGATATCTCTTGGCATAAGGCACTGGATGATGTGTCGAGCCACTGACAGTAAAGGACACCTTGTGTGTATCTTTGTGCAGCAGCATCTGAAATTAAGTCTGACATCTAAGTAGGCACGTATCCCCCCAAAAACATATTGCTCCTGGTGTCCTCCTCTATTATAGGACCACTCAGTGCCTCTGCTCCTACACTGGAAGATATTTTTCATGGGAACTAACTTTGAGCTACCTTAGTTTTTTTTATTCCACTTACATGTCTCTCTGCTGTCTAACATTTTCTTCAGTCTCCTCTGGCCTGCTGTTATTAAATGCCTGTCTGAACTAGACTGTTACATCTTCAACTTAAGACTGAGACCACTCACCGCAGAAGTATAGTCCACCACCTGCATTAGCTGAATTTAAGTAGGTTTCAAATTATGTGTGTCTGCACAGTGACAAAGATTGTGCAAGAACAACTAAAATGAGCGTGAAAGCGTGAAAGTCTGAATAAAGAATAAAAATAAACTTCTCAGAAATCTGCTGTCTTTGTTCATGGTGGACGTTTGGGCTGAAGAGAACTGGAAGCAAAGGTTTTCTTCAGGCCAGTGGTGTTTCTTTTTGTCAGTTACACAAGCAGCAGCTGCCAGATTTAGCACCCAGTTTGTCTGCTGCTCACTTGAGAAGCAGTGTTGTTGTATAACCACAGCTAGGCCTTTTCAACTATTTAAGTATATTTCTAGTGTACATACACACTCAACTGTACCTCCATAAGGCAACTACCCAAGTCAAGGGCCTTTTTCACCTGCATGGCCACTGTTCTCCCCTCTTCTTCTTCTCACCAACCTACACTTTGTAGCACAAGGGACTATAACAGTCCTTACAGGAAACACAAAAGTCCACACTTTATGTTTAGATGCAGGTTTGTTTTTCTTCTCATTTCTAATTCAAGAGCATTATGATGTACTGTGGTGGATGCACCATGCTAGAACTTTTGTTTGCTGCACTTGGGGTAAGATTCAAAGTAGAACTCCGAAAGGATACCAGATGGCCACAGGGTACAAGTGAGAGGTGTCACTTTATTCAATGGTTTTTATGTCTCAATTTGTGAATATTAAAACTTCAGTAGAATAGAATAATACATTCAACATGATCTTTAGCCATCACAAATGCATAATTCCAGATTTATAACTGAGGAGTTTTGCTATCATGATCCCTCACGAGTGATGTCAGGAAAACAGTGAATGAATCTCAGATTAAAAAAAAGAGAATAGGGAAAGAAATGAGAGTCATCCACAGTAATTTTGTCCCCTGAGAGGCCAGCGTCTTCTCGGTGAAAAGATGAGTCAAGGGTTTAAACAGTGGAGGCTGTGAAAAAAGAGCGGTCGGCAAGTGGAGAAAGAAATTTGAGTGGCGCCATAACGTGAGTCAGAGATGGATGATATGTGGGTCATGACTCCATGGTTTTCTGTGAATCTGTCTCTTCCTCTTCATTACTCACATGACCTGATCCGACTGGTTGTTTCAACCAGACTCAGCACTCGCTGACTGGATGGATGGATGGCTAATTGACTGGCTAACTGATGAATGGATGACCGATCCAGTGTCTGAATGAGTTTATTCTGGGTGGATGGATGATGATGATGGATGATAGACTGATGAATAATCAGGGATGCACAGATTAATGGTTAATGAAGAATTTAGCATAAGGTCAACACACATCAATAAATGAATCACCAGATAGTCTCTGCTGATATCCAGCATCATCCAGCATCTAGAGTTGTAATTTGTCTCTTCTTTAGTCAAAGATAAACATTATGTGTTAATTCAATTACAAACTTCTCTCATTAATTTGCTACAGCTTCATCTGTAATACCCTTCACACCAGTGATATTAAGGATGAACAGTAATATTTTCAGGTAACACCTTTTCTTAATAGCACAAAAGTCATTGCCTACACTAATTCGCTCCAGTCACAGTACTCTGATCTAACTGATCTAACTGTCCATGCAGACAGTTTAAATAGTTAAACAGCTAAAGGTCTATACTAATTTTGTTCTGTAGCAGTTTCACTGATACAATGAACTCTATGAAAAAGATGGAAGTAGTCAGTTTCTTCACTTCATATTGTAAGACCTTAATGTTAGCATTTTGATTTAGTTCATCTTAGCATGTTAGCTAATGTTAATTTTAGCTGCTGCTAGCATGTTGATTAGCAAGCTGCATCCATGAAATAAAATAAGATAGATTTTCACTCACCAAGTCAAGGATTTTAAAATTGTGTTAAATTCAGAAAGTGCGGATCCTGGCAAATTTCCTTTTTCCCTGATTAGATTAAGTGGTAATTTTTTTCAAACAAGTTAAAGCCAAAACACATAACTCCTGAGAGTGCCTTTGGGTCTAACAAAATCATTTGTTTATATTATATTTATTTGTTACCTGTAAAGTTGGCATTTTTAATATGGGGGTTGATTAGGATTCACTTGTGGGTCTAGCTTCACCTGGGACTTTGGGGAGCTGCTTTTCATACTTAGCCGTGGCCTCATATTTCAGCATCAGATGTTGCTGCGTTAGAACCCAATCCTCAGACTGAACAATCAAACTGATTAACATGTTGGATAAAGTTCAGTCTCTACATGCAATAACATTCCCATTCCCACCTGAATCCCATTATAATATAATTGTTTCTATAATAATGGTGCATTACTTTTATGGTAAAGTTATTGTTAAAAGATTACTATTATCAGCTGAATCACCTGAGCATCAAAGACAGAAGCCTTTAAAGCCCAGGAGTCTCTCTCTGTGACCAGTTTTTTTATGAAATCTCACGTATATAAAGGGTTCTTATTTTAATACCTAATCTTGTGGCTTCATTTTGGGATTATATGACAAGATATGCATTGTACCTGTGTCGATAGCACATACTGTTAGAAAGGGAAAATATTGTTTGGAATACTGGCTGAATTCTGCATCTTTGTATAAAGTTCCCGTGACATGTGGTTAATGGGTACTTGGCTATAGCAGGCCCCTAATTGTCACCATTAATGCGGCCATAATGGCTAATGACTGAAAAGTATGGTTATGATATAGCTAGGGTATGGGAATTACTGGAGTCGTGGTTAAAAAATTAGACCTCAACCCTCCAGTCTACATAGAGGATTCTCAATGAAAAATCTTCTTATAGTATAGTACTTATAGTACTTGGCAGTAGCTACAAAGTGGAGAATATCACTTCTGTTCAAATAAAAACATGCTGTAGTGCATCAGCTTCATACAGAGGAACAGAGGTAAATGCCAAATTACAAAGTGCTGTGATTTCCCTTTCTATTTGCTGATGTGCTCTCTTTTGCTTGCTTAAGATAAATAATTTCCCTCCAGTCAAGCCTTTCCTGCTACAGGAGTTTACTCAGGTATTGTAATGATTTAATCTGTGCCGTATTTCTCAGCAGTACTACGATACCTCACCGCACAGTCTGTTGGGGCTTCCATCCAAGTGTTAATGTAAATGCCACGAATTGGCAGAATGAAAAACAAATTTCAACTGCAAAACAAAAAACATTTGCTTCAGTTTCAAATGTTTGGTGTTTTTGTTAAATAAAGTCAGAGACATAGGCTACTGTAACACTTGCCCATCATACCTTCCTAAGATGATGGCTGTTCATCTCTACCATTGCTTGTATCGTATTTCTTGTGTGCATTAGACTGTAAGCAGTGTCAGAGTTCACTTCAAGTCTGCCTGGCAGTTGGATGGAAACTTGCTTTGCGCCAGTTTGCGGCAATGGCTAAAGGGGGGGGGATTAGTGGGCTGCTGTCCCTGGCTGTGAGGCCCTGACCTGTGCGAGGACAGCAGCCCTGTCCCCTCTCTGCCCTTCACCATGAAAGAAAACAGGCTACTAAAGAGGTAGAGGGATAGCTCATTAGCAAGGCACTGCACACATTTCTCTTTATTCCCTATCTTCCTACATCGCTCCCTCGTTTGCCTCTGGCCCCACATTTCTCTGGGCATCTCCTGATCCTGGCCTATTATCAGACACCCGTCATCAGTAAGTTCATCCAGACAGGTAGCCACAAGTGTATCAATTTCTCATCAGGGAAATAAACACTATGATTTGTCCACATGTGGCACTCAGGCAGGTACAAACACCTGAACCCAGGGTGACTAAAGCGGCCGTCATTGTGTGGCTGTGAAATAGTAAAGTGAAAACACCGTGGCAGGATGGTTGGCATTGGTGGAGATCAGTCAACCGCATCAGCAAATTGCTTTCTATTTGCCTGAAGGTGATTTTGATACACAAGGGCAAGAAGAAGGACAAAATAATGGGGGAAATGTTTTCAGCAGTAAAGGTGGGACATTTGGTTGAGGAGTAAATGACAATGGTAAAATGCATGCTGACAGCACAGTCAAGATGTTTTTAGGAACCTTTTTT
This sequence comes from Rhamphochromis longiceps, assembly GCF_057381845.1. Classification (NCBI taxonomy): domain Eukaryota; kingdom Metazoa; phylum Chordata; class Actinopteri; order Cichliformes; family Cichlidae; genus Rhamphochromis; species Rhamphochromis longiceps. The sequence continues at coordinate 23,984,385 of NC_140558.1, forward strand.
TAAAACTGAATTAGACTTTGTTTGTGTTAGCTTATTTATAGCCACGTAGTCCTCAGAGTATTTAGTTAACACAGAGATGGCAGCAGAGATTTTAGCTTCTATAAGTTGCAAGTTGGAGTCATTGTGGATCTGTCTTGATCCAAAACAACTCCCAACATCCCAGCTGATGTGAGTCCTCTTTAACTGATAAGGACTGAATTGTACTGATGGTGCTCTTTCCCAGTCATTTGGTGTGAAAGTATTAGTTACGATATCCAACTATTTTTTCATGCTTACACTGCTACTTTAAAACTTGATATTCATAAAACTGATAGCTACATGGTACTAGAGATTTAAGGGTATAAGAGTTTATTTGCTAACAACGCTAGATCCGCTTTACAGAAGTTTTCTGGATGAAGTTAGTTTCATTGACTCATCGACTCGTATTGGATTACTTTTAAGTTTTACAGTTTTCAACAAAGGGAAATAGACATGCACACATTGACAGAAGAGGTAAATAACGGACTAACGGCCTAAATTTACTGCATATGAACAGCAGCCAGTTGTTTGTCCTACAGCAGCCACCATGGCTTGAATTATGCATGAATTGAGCTGGTAAGAAAACAGAAGTTGGCTAATCTACTGACATGAAAGTCATGAGATTTTACACACTGTACCTTTGAGTCCAAGCTTGTGGCAACTGGTTTTTCTAAATTTTGTATTTACTGAGATCCCCCTGTTGTCACTGGTCATGTTTTTCTTCAATGAGACAATTAGAACATTTTTTTAGTTGCTCAAAAATCTACCCAAAGCAGATTTAAGCAGACTCTGTTTTCATTTTCACACATGAGTTACAGCATTAACTTTGGTCACCGACTTTTCTACTCTGCATTTAGTGGAAAAATTGTGGTCCACCCCTGAATTAATTTAGGTTGTGCACTAAACAGAACAAGCAAACATTATGCTGTTAGCTCAATAATGACTAAAAAGGATGCAGTATGTAAAATTCAAAGTCATATCCCTCACTCGTATTCATTGGATCACCTAAACTTTCGGACTGAATCTACCCAACAAGTCTTATTTCTTAAATAATAAAAACAAGAAATTATGTAGCATTAGTTTATCATACTTTTAAAGTTGGCATGTATTTTTAAATCTATTCCTTTAACCCTGAGGTTTCTAATGCAATCATTTCAAAACATTTCAAATAAGACTTCCTCCGTCTTCCCCAGTGTATTGTGTATTTCTTCTCCGGTCTCTCCTAGTTTCATCCCATTTTTACCCAAATCCTTTTGTAAAAGGCCCAATGAAGCCGTGTCATCAGCATATTTAAAAAGACTGTACTGAGACTTTTAATCTAGAGTTCATTAAGCTACAGGGGAAATAAAGCTGTAGATAACGGGGATCCCTGCGGAGCTCCTTCTGCTAACAAGGCTTTGTTCAGACATACTGTAGATCCGCTGAAACAGACACTTTGTGCTCAGTTTAACAGAAGATCTGTGATCTACACAATGAAGCATCGGTTAAAGGCCAGGTGTGCAAAATGTCACTGTTTTAATTTAAGAATGAAACTTGTGGGTGTTAACAGGTAAACATTGTCACAGCTGCATAATTTGTAACATGATGAGAAATACTCACATGCCATGGGGAATACTCAAGTATCTGGTTACATTTAGGTTGAAGGTTTTTTTGAGGTTTTTCAGGATAAACCTGATGAACTGAAATGATCAGAGAAAGAGGAAAAAAGGAGAGATTGTTCAGCCTGTCGGACACAGACACTTTTTATCTTTACTTGCAAAAATGAAAACTGTTATCTTGTTTGCTTTTTTCTTATTATTTAAATCTTGGTTGTTTTACCTCTGTCTGCAAAGTCTCCATTACACCATTTCAAATGAATTACTGGAAAAAGAGAGATGGAAATAAATAGATAGTAACGCAAAGGGATATAATAAAGGTAGCAACACAGTCAGAAAAAGGCAGGAAATGAAGGCAATATTTTCCCTTCCTGGATGACATAATGATGTTGTATTAAATCTGAAGGCAGAAGCCAGAAATTTCCAACCTGTTCTTTTTTCCAGAGGAGAAACAGTATTGCACAGTTTACTTGTTTATCACACTGCTTAGAGTTTTTGTTGATTACTAGAGTAATAAAATGACAGCAACAATTAATACTGAAGCATTTTCAAAGCCAAAATAATCAGCGATGTGTTGGGTTTATTTTGGTTTTTATTTTGCAGAGACACAAAATGCCAAACGCAGAGTGCATCATGCACAATGAAGAAGTGTGGGATGTTCATTCACAAGATATAGTGAATGAACATAGCTGGTAAATAGCTGGTATTTTGTTTGAATAATAATAAATCAGCATTTGCACTGAGAACAGATGTCAGAAGCACATTTGTTTCTGTCACAGTGTCGATCTGCTGCCATCTAATAATTTCCTCAACAAACAGAATGCATAAAAGCTCGTACACAGTAATAACAGCAATGCTTAGGGAGATAAATTAATGCTCTCAAATGCACGGCTACAAATTTAAATGATGATCAACTAGTTTTCTTGTGGCCAAAGCAATAACACCAGCAAATCAGTCTCTCAGAGCCATAAAATCTAATAGGAAAAAACAATTCAGTGAATCTGATTAGAAATCAATACAATATGACATATTTTTAAAGATCACAAACAGTAATTTCTTATACAATTTAGATCTATTAATTGTTATAAGTGATTGGAAAGGCATAGTTTATTCTTCTGGTTTCTTTCTTTGTGAAGTCCTACTTTCAAACTTCACTGTTTTGCAGCTATAGTAATTAACTGTAATATAATTGAAGTTTTTGGTTGTTAAAAATGGCAATAGGTGCAAAACTGTTGCTAATATTACTGCAGCACATTCAAAGCAACAAGTCAGAAATTTAAGCAGCCACAAATTTTACATCTGCACCATTTGTTGTCTTCATCGTCGATAAAACGCACACAGAGGACATCAAGCTGCTACAAACAAGACCAAGCTCATCAAATCTGTGCCACACAGTCTGGTGCAGTTTAAACTCCCATGTATTCTGTATGTTTTGCATGGGGCGACACATATTTCGGATTAAATACCTCTCTTATATAACACTAAAGCTTAAATTCCATTTGTTGAAGCCTAATACTGTAAAATGTTATGTTATGTAACATTTAGGCTAGAGATCTTCTCTCACTACATTTGGGTTGATTGGCAATTATGCTGCACATTAGGAAGAAGCTAAAACGAATTGCCATCCAAAAAAAACCCAAAAACGTTTACATTTCTTGCCCTCACTCCCCCTGTTCCCCCTTTCACACAGAAATAGCTGAAATTTAATTAAAGGTCCAGGTGAACATTTGTGTTTATAATACTGCGTTAGCTTCTGCCTGTCTGGCCCGCCAGTAAAAATTCCATTAATTTGGCGATTTCTTATCCCCAGTTTGCATATTATATGCACGCATACACACACACACATATCCAGTATCACTTCCGAAAGGACAGAAGGTAGGATTATTTTAGGGTAATCATGCACATTAAAGGATTCATGCATGAAAACTGTTTTCACATAAACTAAAAACCGTCATCTTTCATAAACTCTTGTGAGACTTACATGAGTCTGAACTGAAGAGCAGACTTTGAAATATTTGGATACCAGAATGTGACTCAACTCATCAAATAATATAGATATAAGAGTTTACTCTGTGAGACGTTTCTTTTTAATATAGAATCCGGTAATGTAAGCACCCTGCTGCTACAGTGCCTAAAGATAACACATTTAAAAAGATATGAAGTAGCTCGGGGCGATCGTGGCTCAAGAGTTGGGAGTTCGCCTTGTAATTGGAAGGTTGCCGGTTCGAGCCCCGACTTGGACAGTCTCGGTCGTTGTGTCCTTGGGCAAGACACTTCACGCGTTGCCCATTGAAACTGGGCCCACTGTTCCTTGTTTCCAGTACTTGGGGTGGTCACCTGATGTCCCCAACCAATGAATCCTATCCTCTCCCCACATCCTTTTTATGTTAGCAGTGCAAAGGTGTAGTTGTGAAGTTTTGAGGACATAAATAAGTGATATCTGCTCATGTATTGAAGAAGCCTGCCATTGTCGGAAGTGAGGGTTATTCACCTGCGTCTGTGTGAGTGTCCTTATGCACTTAAAGAACCACTATGTGGAAAGTAATTACAGACACAGAGAAATAAAAGGTAGGAAGGAGATAAAGAGAGAATAAACGATGTTGTGGCAGAGAAAATTGTCAAGGATGATGCATAAAAGAAAAAAAGCTAAATAAAAGAAACAATTGAAGTAAAGAGCAGGAGATACAAATGAGCTGAATGACACATCACAGAGAGAGAGTGTAGAGTGTGATTCTCTGCCTGCACATTAAACTGTAATGCATGTAAATGATTTTGCAGCATTATGATCAGTAGATTGTGTAGAACCTTTAGCAAGATGTTACATTATCATCTAAAACAGCTTTAAATGATCAAAATCACCTTAATTATAAGCCTTGCAAGTCTTAGCTCATGTTCTTCCTCCTATAACAAAATCATCAGCAAGTGTTTCTGCTGTCTTTGTTCCACTTTCTACGTTTCCTCTCCAAAATCTGAAATATTTATGGATTTTGAATTTCCCGCAAGCTCACAAAGTAGCATTGTCAAAAACCTGTTGTAAACGTTTGAGAAAAAAATATTTAAGCCTGTGTCATAACCAATTTCACCCCTGCCCTCTGAAAGTGAATGATTTCCACATTCAGATATGCTACCTTCATCTGCTGCGAGAGGCGACTGCTGACCGTAATCAACCCGACAATCGCTGCTCTCACCGTCAGTGCAAATGTGTTCTGTTGAACTTTGACACCTGCTGTAATGGCAAAATCAGACAATAAATCAGTCAGTATTACACAGTGACTGTTGTATAAATGGTGCTTTGCTTGTTGACTTTATATCAGTAAAATATAAACACATTCATCATAGATTCATTATAGAGTGGATGGAGTTCTTAAAAAGGCAGAAATAGTCTCACTTTAAGGCTTTAAATGGGATGACTGAGTCTTAAAAATCCCCATTATCCAAGTTATTGTCATAAATTTCCAATTTGGTTTTTTCCTGGTCTACTCTCAGATGAAGACAGAGTTGGTTGCATTACACACCCTGTTTGTGTTGTGGTGCCTCAATTTTGTCCCAGGATTTTGAACTTTGTTAGATGTTGGACGTTTAGTCTGTTAGTGTTTCATAGAGTTTGGTATTTATACTTACCGGGCATTTTATTGGCTACATCTTTCTAAAGGTTGGAGCCCCTTCAGAACCACATTAATTCTAAGTGGCTGAAACATGTCTCTGAGATTTTAGTCTGTATTGACATGATAGCATCACACAGCTGTACATTCCAAAAGCTTTACCACATCCCAAAAGTGCCCTGTTGGATTGAAATCTGGTTTCAGTACAATGAACTGTCATGTCCAAGAAACCTGGTAAGCAACAATACTCAAACAGGTTGCTCAGTTGGTACTAAGGGGTCCAAAGTGTGCAAGAAAATGTTCACTTATTATTACCTGAACACCTGCAGCATGAACCAATCACACAAGGCAGGACAGATCCCTGCTTTCATGTTTTCGTTCATAAATCGAGATTTTTCTAGTCTCCAGTTTTGGTGATTCTGTGTAAATCTTCTGTTTCCTATTCTAAGCTGACAGGAGTGACACTCACTGGGATCTTCTGCTGCTATAAACCATCCACTTAGAAGGATTATGTGTTGTTCATTGAGAGGCTGCTTATTTTAACTGCTTTTTGAGCTTTTTAGCAGTCATTCATGTCTGCCCTCCGCTCACTGTATATTTTGTCTTTTTTGGACCATTCTCTTGGTCCTACAGATGATTGTGTGGGGAAATCCCAGTAGATCAGCAGTTTCTGAAATACAAGCCTGTCCTCCAAATTCAAATTCACTTTTGGACCATGGCTGCATGACTGCATTGAGTTGCTGCCATGCGATTGATTAGATATTTGCATTAACAGTTGAACAGGTATATCTGATTGTGTGTTGTTTCATATTTCCTTATATACCTATGATATTATTTCATATATGTGTTTCCTTGCTGGTGTAGCCCATGTGTCCCTAATTTTGTGCTTTCTGTATTTTGTTCATTGTGCTTTCCTCAGGAGACAAATATTGGACTTTGTGACAACAACCAGCCGAAAACGCTAAACGGTCGTCAAAAAAGAACCGCACTCCACGCAGCAGATTGTGACACAGTGTGTTTCACTGCAGAAACTTCATTTCCAGAAAAGTTTGTTTCTTCGTGTCTTTTAACACAAATTTAATTAGCTAAGCTCAGAGGGGAAAAAGTGTTTTCTATTTACAAAACGTGTTTTCATATAAAAATGGACTAATTAAAATTTAAGAAATGATTAATGCGATTTATAAAAGTTTTGAAAATGGCATTCTAGCTCAGACTCGGCGTTGGGACGTGAACAAAGTAAAAAAAGAGACGACCTGACTGATCTGCTTTCTTTTGTCTATGTACACCTTAAATATTTCAGCTGGCATGAACTACACATGCTGACAGACCAACAGTCTTCAATTTCTAGTTGAAATTTATACATGATATTGAATTCATTACATCATCAGTCAAGATAACCAGAGATTGATGAAGAAGCGTGTCAAAGCTCAGAGCAAACCCCCTGAGCTCTAATGAGTTTTCCATACCATTGAACCCTGCAGTTGTGAGTTTGCGTTGATGTGAGATTAGTGCGTTTAATTTCAGAACCAGCACAGAAGAAAACATGAAGAAATGAGCAATTAATCAAATCTATTATTTTGCCTTTTATTCATCTGCTGATGTGAAATCCATATTTGACTGAAAACAAGCAGCCAGAAAAGACTGACGGCAAAAATACTGATGTGAAAAGTTTGTGCGTATCATTACACAACTTCAGACGTTTCTTATAAGATGGATAATAATCGAGTGTTACGCATGCAGATAGAAGTGCATTATCAGTTTGTGTATCTAAAGGACTGAAGGCACAGTAGATCTGAGTATTTAAACTACATTTTGACAAGTTCGCACTAAATGTCTGAGTCCCCTTCTAAAACATATATTTCATTTCTTTAATATCTGTGTTTAGTGATGCACATTACTAAACATAACTAGCTAATCAAACAGTTATCAGCACATAAACAACACAGGACTTTGGGGACCTTTGTGATAAGCAGTGTTGGTCAAGTTACTTGAAAAAAGTAATCAGTAACTAATTACTGATTACTTCCCCCCAAAAGTAATCCCGTTACTTTACTGATTACTTATTTTCAAAAGTAATTAATTACTTAGTTACTTAGTTACTTTTTAAAAACACAATTTACAACCTGAAGAGGTAATAAAACGATAGATCTTTCAGCCCAATTCTACTTTTTCTACATAATCCATCATACAAAATGTAATCAAATGGAAAAGTCTCTTTTTAAAACTTGTTTTATTAGTTTTAATCTTTTAACTTTATGCATCAAGCAAAAATTAAATTATATGCAACATTCTCTGACTGGAAGAAATTTGTTTAATATTGAAACCTATTTTCTACACATTCCAGCACATAAAATAAAATATTTTTTGTGTTTACACTCACTCTTTCAAATAGATGCAAGTAAAACACAGCAGAAAATAAATAAAGTCAAAGACTCAGCGGTCCTTTTGCTCCAATATCACCTGTAAAGCAGGAGTGGGGTAGGTGGAGGTTTACCCTGGAGCAGGTGTGCCGCAGCGGTCAGTGGAAGAATCCGCGACTTCCTCTGTGAGTTTCCCATTACGTCGTAGCTACTCGGTGCTTGCTCGGAAGTTTACGGGTTTTTTTCGCTGTAAAAAGAAGTTTTCTTCCCACGCATAACGGACACTAATGTTTTTGTCACTTTTTATGGAATCAAACTCAAAGTAAGGTCAGTACTTCCACGCTTTAAACGCTGCACGCTCATACTCTCTCCCACACTCGATATATGATCCATTGTTGATCTGCACACAGCTGTTGTCACGAACGTCGCACTCGCTTACGTCACTGTCATGAGACATTCTCACAAAACAATCACGGTTTTAGTAACGCAGTAACGCAGCGTTCCTACAGGAAAGTAACGTTTTTGCAATAGTAATCCCTTACTGTACTAGTTACTTGAAAAAAGTAATCAGATTACAGTAACACGTTACGCGTTACTGCCCATCTCTGGTGATAAGGTGGGCTGGCTTGCATTGTGTGGTTCCCTGATTAAGGCCTGAAACAATGAATGTTTTATACTCACAATAAATCAAAACCAAGAGGCTGATGCTTGTTGTGATGAATCTGCAAATAATTATCACCTTAGCATTGTAGCGCTTTCAACATTTAGAGCAAAGGCATGGCCCATAAAACCAGAACGCAAGCTAACTGTTTTCATCAGCACCGTTTCTGCCTGCGTCCTGGAGCTATTTACAGTGAGAACACACTGATGAGCCAACTCTGCACTGCCTCAGCCCCAAATGGGAGAAAGACAAAGTTAGCCTCTAGATGTTAAACGTGTTTCCTTAACTTCTTTCCCCATGAAGACGACATGTGATGACCTCCCCTGTACCCTTAATGATACATTTTGATACCTGAGTGTATATTAAATAAAGATGCAGTGTGACAACCATCACAATCCTTTCCAAAGATCACTGCTTAGGCAGAGACCACCCTCACTAACTTGTGGTGCAAACCGGTCCTTTTCTTCTATAAGCAGGCCTGAAATATGACAGAAATCACTCAGTTCAGAAAAAAAGTTCAAGAGTTGATCCTAGTAGACTGTCAAGCTGTAAAGAGTTAAAGAATAGGTGACAGCTGAAAACAGGGCAACTGCATCGGATCCAAAATCAGATATGTCAGGTTTAAATACTGACGGCTGATGATGACGTCTTTAGTAATGGTGAATTAATTGGTTCTGTAAATCCTTTGAAGTTGTTGACATGGTTACTACATTGCATATGTTTTGCAAACCTCAGAGGTGGGAAGTAACAAAGTACAAATACTTTGTTACTGCGCTTAGTAGAATTTTCACGTAACTGTACTTTACAGTTATTTTTCTGACAAGGTTTTACTTTTTCTCACTACATTTTTAAACCAATATCAATACTTTCTACTTTTAAATCATATTTGTTACTTTTGGTTTAAGATGTTTTAGGACATTAAGACATTAGCATTCCTAGTCACCACAGGTGGAAAGATTGGTGAAACTATAAGTTATTGCAGCTGCTTAGTCTCTGTGGGCTGAACTATTTTGTTATCATTTTTTTTAAGCTAAAGACAGTTGTGCATTCACGTGTCAGGACACCAGCAGTTTTAGGAATACCCAGATAATGCATTAACAAACATGCCACAATCAAAGTCAGTCGAGCTGCACACCTGCATCTGCAGGATTTTATGCATTGGACTGCAGCCGTGTGATTTGCTGATTGGATAATTGCGTGAATAAGAAGGTGTACAGGTGTGCAATCTAAAGTTCTTGGTGATGTTTTTTGCAGTGAAACAATCAATGAGTTCCCAGTGTTAACATTGCAGTGGACGAGCAGTTGTAGCCTTACGGTTGGAGAAAAAAGCGACAGATTTAGACACGATACAGACAGGCAGTCAAAAAGATAGACAGGAAGTTAAAGAGACGAAAAAGCTCACCGCCTCTGAGTGATTTTCACTCTCTCCTCAGCTGTATAATTTAGGCCATCTGCCACAGCCACACAGACACAAACACCTCAAAGACGCCGCGTGCATGCGTGTGTGTGTGTGTGTGTGTGTGTGTGTGTGTGTGTGTGTGTGTGTGTGTGTGTGTGTGTGTGTGTGTGTGTGTGTGTACCTGGATAATGATGGCAACAATGTTTTTTTTCTTTTGCATCTGTGTCCTACACATACACCTGTGTGACTCAGTATTCTTTGCTAATGATGACTCTGATGTGCTGTGAACAGACACACACACACACACACACACAGATTTTCGTTGTATTTGTTTGGTGAAGGCATTTTAATTTTACTGTGATTTAATTTCACAAGTGTAGCCAGCTCTAACAAGCAACGGATTATTAACTCAGCTCATCTTATTCCAGGTTTTTTTACAGGTATTTTTGTGATGAACACCTGCCGCCGGATTCTTATTGACACATGAAGCAAAGTGAAAGCCTGTGAACTGTAAATATGTGTCAAAAATACCACAGCAATGCAGCCAAATAAGTTTTATTTGCTCTGGTTTTGAAACACACTCAGTAATGAATACCTCTGGAGCTCAGCTATTGATTCTAGTGTGAATCTTTTAAGTTGTTATTTACAGGACTCTTTTTTTTCATAGCATAAAATTTGCAGGTTGGACCTGCATACACTTTAAAAGACAACTCTAGCAAAATGCTTCAGACATCACCAGTATCTCACTTTGAGGTTTACTAGCAAACAATTTTAGCTATTTTTCACATTAGGCACCAAAATGAAGAAAATTCTTTAGCACACATCTCCTGTCCAATGCAGCAAAAAATGCTGGAAGTAAGCATCAGGAACTATCAGAGTAAGAGCATGCAGCACATGAATTTCAGGCTGCAAGGATGTGAGTTTTTGTTCCACACATACATTTGCTTATACATTTGGAATGGCTGTAGCTCAGGAGATAGAGAAGGTCATCTTGGTGCTACAGTTTACATGCCAGAGCAACATAATGAACCCAAAGTTGCTCTCTGGTGTGTTCATCAGAGTCAATGTAGGCAGGAAACACTAGAAAACAGGGCTTGTATGAACTGGTGAATGAGGTGTGTTGTATAAAGTGCTCTGCATGCACAAGTTGGGTTGAAAAGTGCTATGCAAGATCCCGTTCATTACCCATTTAGTGTAGACAATGTCTTAGCTCTTTAACTGTACTATGCTATGTTATACATATTATTTACTATGAAATAGTAGTGTAATTGACAAGGAAGGATCCAGGACTGTGCAAAAAAGTCATTTTGCCAGGAAGGGATGGCTTTTCAAGGAAAATGGGAAACACATGCACTGATTCATTGAATATGTGCAAGCATACATGGAAATACAGCATGTAAGGCATGGTATCTTTACTCTTCAACACAGCATGAACTCTCTTACTCCAAAGTAGTCTTCCGGAGTAGTTCTCCAGGCTTCTTGAACAACATTCAAAGCTTTTCATTGGATGTTGCTGCTTTTTGTTTTGTTCTCTGTCAAGATGATCCCGCACTGCTTCAAGGTTGCGATGAGAGATCCAGGGAGACCGACCTATGGCTAATAGTGTTTTGGCAGTGTGCTTACTGAAACATGAAGCCAATGCAAAACAGATGCTGTTTACATCTGTCTGTTCAAAATTCCACAGTGAACAGATTCATGTCAGTCCACTAAAAATTGTTTTTTGATTTGGACACAGGAAAGCAAGTTAGAGTAGAAAAAGTAAAAGGTAATTTCTGGAGTTTCAACATAAACACATAAAAACATCCATCATGCATTTGCCTAAGTACATTGTGTGTATCATTTTGATCAGCATTTGAAACTATGTTTACATGTCTGTTCATCAGCTTGCTATCTTCTGCCTGTGCAGGAACACTGCAGAGCTTCCTTGTGAGTTCCCACCACCTGCAGATCAATGTAATGAGGTGAAATCATTAGTGTAAAATGGGAGCGCCACATTGTGAATACAGTTGTGATGTGGGGGTCAAGCGGTGACATGTGATGTGAAAACAGTGTCCTGTTTTGCCTTTTTTGTAATGTTTGGTGCAGCCAGATTCACACAGACTGCTGCAATTACTAGCTCTGCCTTATAAGATTTATGAGTTATGGACTCGCTTTAATCTCAGTAACCTCTTTTTTGCTTTGCACGGCTCACAATTACCGAGTGCATCTTGAGAATCATTCAGTTAAATTATGCATCAATAACTACGATGGGAGTAATTACCTTAAGCTAATTCATGCTTTCAGGCTTGAATTTTGCAAATACACGGGTCACTTAACACATCAGCGTTTCTCAAAGAAGAGTTTTTTTTCTCTAATTGGTGTCTGAGGGAAAAAGAAAGAATGAATTACCGAACCTTACTTAGAGCTTAGACATCAGCACCTTATGATTACAATAAAAGTCATTTCAGTGTGCTCACTATGGCCAACTTGATTCACACCTGTCCAAACACACAAAAACATACATGAACACAGCATATCTTTGTCACTCTATGTCATGTCGCACATGCGCGCGCACACACACACACACACACACACACACACGTGCATTCAGGCAGTGGTTGTTAAGTAGATAGTGCAGTGTCAGCAGTAGTGACATGTTATTAGCTGGAAGAGGAGTGCCTTTTGACATGTGGCTGTGTGTGTGCTTTTCATTTGTTTGGGTTCCATTGCAAGCAGACTGCTGACACTTCATTAGGTCTCCACTACAGTGTGTGTGTGTGTGTGTGTGTGTGTGTGTGTGTGTGTGTGTGTGTGTGTGTGTGTGTGTGTGCGCGCGCGCGCGCGGTTGGCTGTGAGAGAGAGAGAGAGACTGACAACTGCAGGCTCTGTAATCACAATATAATGGCAAAGCTGCACAGAATCAATGATTACACATAATTAAAATGGACAGAAGAAGAGGGCAGGCAGGTATACAAGTAAGAAAGATGGAGAACAAAAGAAGCTTGTGAGGAAGCAGTCACAGCCAGAGAGAGATAGAGAGAGAGAGAAATAATGGATGCTGAGCGATCATTACTGCTTCCATAAATGTAAAGTACTACAGTTAGACTAGTGGGCTATCACCCATACTGATGTAAATTCTAAGTGCTTCAGTCATGCTAATTTGATTGCACTGACAGCCATGACAGAGACGCAGATGCAGAGAACATTATCCATATGATAACCGACTTGGCTGACACCCTGTGGGCTTATTAAAGTGCTCCCCGTACAATTAGCAGCGATAGGCGGCGAATGGCAGGTTGATATTTGCTGCAGAGCCCCAACATGGCTGCCACACGGTTTCATTAAGGTTGTGACAATCAGTGTTATACATGTCGTTTGCATAGACAGCCAGTGTCAGCGATAATGTTACTGTTAAGTGGTGCTGCAACGTGCAGGTTATCAACGCGATGGTCATGTCAGTGGCTGATGCTGAGGCCATTAGGACGGTGCTTTACAGAATTAGAAGATGCAACAGGCTGCTTGTTACGGTGAGCGCAGGCACTTGTAGCAGGTCGAAGAGGAAGAGATGCGAGCTATGGTACTATTCATGTTTAGAGTGAAAAAACTGACACATTGACATCTGAAAAGGTGCAGATAGAGTGGGCGTTTCAAATCTTTGGCTTATCCAACATGTCAACCCAAAGTCAAAAAAAAAAAAGTAACGGTACATTTCAATTAAATGAGAACAAAACTATGCACTGATTTCACCTTGGTTTGTGTAAGACTGGTGAACCTAAAATATCTAATTATTGATGATCTGATGAACACAGACTTTTCACCCACCTGCTCCAGGATGGCGAGAGAGGCTTTGGTGTCCTTCCATAATCTGTTCTGTGAAACCAGCTCCCAGTTTGGATTCAGGAAACAGACACTCTTTCTGAGATTATGTCACAGTGGTGGGTCTGCGACCTGGTATTTGTGTTTCAGGGTTTGAATTAATATTCTTTGATTATTGTTATTCATGGTTTTGGCTTTTAAGCTCTCAGTGATCTTAGTTCTCCCTCCTTCAGTGTTAATCTGTGTTTTAGTCTCTGTTCCCATGTCTACTCTGTGCCTTTCCCCCATGTTTCATGTCTCTATGTTCCTGATGTCTCTGCAGTCACTGTGTTAAGCTTGAGTGTCTTGAATCTGGGTTTTGGTCTTTGTGTTTCCTGTTTTATTTTGATAGGGCCTTTTCCTGTGTTCAGTGTATTCAATTTTGCTTTCTCCTGGTCTCGTTATGTCAGATCAGTCCCAGCTGTGTTTTCGTCCTGTTTCCCATTCCCTCGTTACTCCCTTGTGTATTTAAGCCCTGTGTTTTCCTCTGCCCATTGTACCCTCTCAATGCTGTGTGGTTTCCTCTGTGTGCCTGACAAATTCCTAGTTCCCTGATCCTGGTTATTTTTCTAGTTTGAGTACCATGTTTCTAATGGTGTTTTTTTGTATTCAGTGTTAAAGTCTTTCCCAGCATATAAAGCCGTCGCTCTAAGTTTACCTTTCCATCTATGGGTCTTACATTTGGGTCCCTCATCCTGCCTGCCACAGCACAGACCTTGACAGATTAGGCTTAAAACTTTCCTTTTTGCTAAATCTTATAGTTAGGGCTGGATCAGGTGACCCTGCTACCTTAGTTATGTTGCAAAGGGACTAGGCTGCTGGAGAAGTTCCCATGTTTCTTCTTCACTCTGGCTCTCTTCCGCAGTGTGTCTTTTGTCCTGTCTCCCACCCCTCACCCCCAACCAGTCATGCTGGCCCTTCCCTGAGCCTGGATCTACTGGAGGTTTCTTCCTGTTAAAAGGGAGTTTTTCCTTCCCACTGTCACCAAGTGTTTGCTCATAGTGAGTCATGTGATTGTTGGCTTTTTTTTTTTTTTTTAATAGTAGGGCCTAACCTTACAATAATGGAGTGGAGTGAAATGGAGCTCCCACAGTTAACTTGCACTAGAAAGTAAACCCACAAATGTAGCCTATGTGTACTATGAGTGTAGAATTTGTGTTGTTATTTAGTGTTTAGAGCTTTGGAGCTTTCAGGATTTATCGTCTGTTATTGCTACAACAAATACCATACACAGCAGTTTATATAGCAGTCAAGCTGACCGTATTTATTCATTTATTTTTACATTAAATAATTAAATAGGGTGTGCAGCAGAGTGGTGCCGTGGTTAGCACTGTCACCTCACAGAAAGAGGCTCTTTAGCTTGAATTCACAGCTGTATGTTGTGAACATTGTGACGTCCTCCCACTGTCCAAAGACGTGTGCGTTATGGTGATTCTGAAACAGCTGTAGGTGTGAATGGTTATCTGTCTGTGTTAGAGTTACTACAGACTGACGATCTGTCCAGAGTGTACCCGGACTCTTGCTAAACAACAGCTAGGAATTTAATTTTCATTCATTTTAGTTTCATGTGGCTACCAAATAAGGACTTGTAATGCAGAGTTACAGTTGTGTCATTTCAGTCACTGTAACCTGACACTTCAACCACAGCAGAGGTTTTAAGCACATTTGCATTTGCTCACAAGGTGCAAAAGAACAGGGAAAAGCCTGTAAGGCCACAACTAAACCAACATGTGTTTTGTGTTCTTCAAGGTCCAGACAACATTTTAAATGGGTGTAAGTTATATGTGGATGTGTCTTTCATAAAATGTCTTTCAAAATGTGCTTGAGGATTATAAATATCAAAATTATAATTTGCATCCAAATACCATCTCACATTTAACTTCTTACATTGCTTTTACATTTCACATCTGCCTTTCTTTCAAGTTGACCCCAAATTGTGTTAGTTAGTTAGAAATATGCATATATAAGCTTCCATTTGATTGATTTATGGCATGCAGCTTAAAAACTTTTTGTTAGACTAGAAGAAATATTGTTAAAGATTTTACCACCAGTGGATTTTTCTTAAGCTTTTCTCGTGCAGTCTGAGCTGTAAGCTGCCTTGTTAAATCAGACGGGCGTGAATTTGCTCAGTCTCGTGCCTTTTCATGTGTCGTTGTTGTGTTTTTCTTGTTTGCGAAAGAATGATGCTCCCTTCTTTGAAAGTGCTGCATGAATACAGAACATTTCCAATGAATGTACTTTAATGTTTTGTTGGCGTTAAGAGAGCAGAATGCTGTTTGTAGTTCTCGGGTGTGGTTTGGAAACAAAAACTACAATTTTTGATGCTTGATGCTGATGTGTGTGGTGTGTCAGTGAAATGCAGTCCAGGAAGAGGGAGCAGTCGTCTTCTTCTTTAGTGTCGCCATGAGGGATCATCGGCCTCCATATCAATATATCCCCAGCATCCTACTCCTGTACCAACCTTGTCTTAACCTCTTGAAGTCTTCCACCTCTTCTTGTTATTCCCACAGTCTCCAAATTATCTTGCCTGCACGCTCTTCTTCACGTCTCCCGTGTAGTTTCAGTTTCATTAACCAGGTATTTGAACACATCCACCTTCACTACATCTGCTCCTTGTGGCTTCACTCAGGAACTGGATAGAGTGACGAGATCCCTGAAGGTTAAACCTTGATCCAGCATTTCCTTCCGTTTTTTGCTTTTGTTTTTTTGGGGGGGTTTTTTGGAGTGGTGTATCCCAGAGTCAGCCTGTGGCAATTCATAAGCAGCAAACAGGACTTAATCATTAACATGTATTCCAAAAAATCCCAGTTCTTCTTTCACAGAGGATGTGCTTTTATTTTTTATGCTTTTGGATTGGGGTGGCTTCATTAAAAACTCTGTTAAACATGAAAAAAAAGAAATATGCAGTTATATAATGAGCTGAAGTTATTCAGCTTCTCACCTGTTGTCCAGGATCTAGACCTACATCATCTTTACTTGTGAAAAAACAATACTATTCCCTTCAAACTAAATACTGAGCTGCCATGGCGAAGGTTTGCACTCGCAGAGTACTTCTCGTTTCCCACATCACTGTTACAGACATTTTATGTTCCATTGTTAACCAGCAGAAATACATTGGGAACACAGTGTCAGTACAGCAACAGCAACATAGTCATTCAACAGGGCTCTTTTGCCACGACTCAATCTGAACTCCCGTGTGACGTCACATTCAGTTGAAACAAAGAGCCTCCTTCACAAGCTCCTTCAAACAGGTATTTTCCTACAACCATAGACTAGAAATGGCTCGTTCTTCGATGCAAGTGCCATTAAAAAGGAATTGTTGACGCATGGGCTAATGTACCTTTATACAGCCGTTCAGTTTGCAGTGCAGAGATGAGAATTGTACAAAGAAGCAAGTAGACATTATATGACTGTCCCCAAGTATGACCGGGCTGCCTCATTTGTTGCTATGAAAATGCTCAGAGCGTCTAACACGACACGACTTCAAACTGCAGACAGAACAATCGCTCCTCAGTCACAATTCATTATCTTACCATTACTTGAAGCCACTGTCAACACCAGTGGGGTTTACTCTCTTTTGTTTTATTTTTGTTATTGCAGTATGTGAAACCTTGTATCACTGAAAGTAATATCTTAATGGTGCTTTTATGACAGTTTTAGTGTGTACATGATGTTTACTGCTGTACTACTGCAGCAGCCTGAGGCCACAGGGCCATACGCATTAGGCCAGCAAACAGGTGTTTAATGGAGTCTGGACAAATACACTAAGACCTCTGCACTCACACGTATCTATCACACATACACCAAGACACACACACTCAGTAAACAGAGGGGAATGAGAAAGAGAGGTCTGCCTGTTACATGTATCAATCATTTCTTACAGATGCGCACACCTCAGCGAGTGACTGCTGAACACACACATGCAGGCCTGCACACAGACTTGCCGGTCAGTGTTTGTGTGTGCATGTCTCACAGAGGGAGGTCCCGTAATGAACAACAATATGTTCCGTCCCAAATTATCTCCCCTGTTCACTCCATTAAAATGTCATAGGTCCAAATGTTAATCTCTTCCCCTTGCGGTTTAGCAGAGTGACATTTCACAACTGTCCCCTAATTTGTTCTTCAAGTGCACACAAATTACCTTCTTTTCTGTTCTAATTCTTTAAAGTCCTCCTATTTAGAAATATCTTTTTTGAAATGTAGCACTTCTTTCAACTTTTTTTCTTTCAAGATTTTTTTTTGCATATTCAACTACTAGAAGCCATTAAATCCCATGTGCTGGTCCTTTAGATCTAAGAGATTTCACAGGGAAATCCTTTATTTCTAATGGAATCAAAACAATCACAGGCTTTACCTGGAAGGGGGGACTAAATCACTTTTACTTTGGCTAATTTTGACATATAAATTTTGACAAAGGCTGTCTCCAAGGAAACAGAGTCCATGACAAGGAGCACCGCTCACTGTTTAACCTCCTCAGTTGAATTACTCAAGAGGAAAGGTTGGCATACAAAGGCAAAGATAATGTCGAGTCAGAAGAAGGCCCTCTTTCTTTGATGAAAAAAATATGTGGATCAAACAGGCTTTCTGTGCTTATAGGATATAATCAAGCATGACACATCCTGTGTGACTTTACTTGACAGACTTGGCAATGCAAAATTTGTTTTCAGTACTCTGTCACTAGAGTTTTGCATCATTTCTTTTCCTCCACAGTTTGACATCTCTGAAAGAGTGACACATCTCTTGTATTAAAAACACAACTGCACACAACAGATGAGATTAAAAAGATACATCCATAATGAATTTAGCCTGTGACCATTCGTTATTAGTACCCATTTACTGCCTAAAACGTTTAATTAAAAATGAATGAAGTGAAATTATTACACATCTGCAATGTTCATACAAATCAGCCATCCTCAAGTTGTGTCCTGTGAGTCCTGCATTTGGGTCTTTCATCCTGCGTTTCACCTCAACAGTGAAATATAGAACTGAAGGGTGAACTAAAAGAGGCAGTTTTATTGCACTGTAGCAAAAAAACATACTAGGAACCAAAAACCCAAAAACAGAAAACTAGAAACTAATGACGAGGAACTAGGACACTGGGAAGCGAGACAACTAAACTGGGAACAGAGCTAGAAAAGTACGATGACCACAGAGGGGGGGGGGGGGACACACAGCATGGTGAGAGTACGACAACAACAAGGAAAACACAGGGCTTAAAAACACTGAGGGATAACGAGGGAATGAAACAAGGGAGGAGAACACAGCTGGGAGTAATCAAACATGACGGGACCGAGGGGAAGCAAAACTAAAAACACTGACATGAGACAAGGGAACGTCAAAGTAAAACAGGAAGTGTGACACAGAGACGTGGACTTGACACTGAACAAAGGGAACACGGAGCACAGAGACCGTAGTGACATAAGACACGATTGACTGGGGAACAAAATCATAAACATGAACCTGAACCTAAACACGAGGACAAAGGAACAAAACCTAAGAACAGAATTTAAAGAGCAGAGAAGAACCTGAGCACTATAAACACAAACCAAAACACTAGAAGTCATAAACACGATGAATTCACAGATTAACATCAACAACAACATCAAAACACTGGGTCACCGACCCAGGACCGTGACATTCACAGCCATTGGTATCATACGGATGCCAGTATTTGGTGATTTAAAAGTCTGATGTATCCTCTATTTTTTCACAAATGAAACATAAACAGAACTTTGGTTATGTGCAATTATTTATGATAACTTATTAAGATAATCTGACAATGCAGCTGTCTCAAAACCTGAGTTGCCAACAAGGAACTCGCAGCATGCCCTGTGGTGGAAAACAAATGCAATATCAACACTACTAAAGGGTGTTTCTTACATTTTAATGTTTTGATTTATCGGCCATTATAAACAGCAATAACAAAATATCTGCAAATAGTGAATATTGGCCAATGTATCGGTCCGGTTTTCGTTGAAATATTTTTCTATCTCTGTTTAGCAGGAGCCACTTATCTGTTATACTGAATGTATTATCGTAGAGATTTTTCCTGTTTACAACCTCACAGCAAGTTGATTTACAATATGAAATTATTTTGTGTATGGATGTATTCGGGATGGATGAGTACATCACCTCTCTAATAATTTCAAAAGTATGAAAATAAGGCTAGAGGTTGCCTAGCAACAACAGGAAAATTATGGAATCATAAGTTGTTATAGTTATTTGTTATTCAATGTGAGATTTTAAAAATATAAATAAATTAAAATATGCTGTCAGGTACACATTCAGCAGCTATTAGTGTTAATTATTTATTGAGAATATTAGTGCATTATGAGACCTCATGGGGGATGTTTTCCTGTTAAGTATACCATAGCTCCTCTTTTAATGAATGTAAAGAGCGTGCTTACCCAAATTGCTGTTAGTTTACTATTAGTACTTAAGTAAAAGTCTTTATCACCAAGCTTCCAGAACTAAATATTTTGCAGTGAAGCCTGGGCAAATGTTGCTGTGCCTCTTACTGGTGTACTGAGGCCTTTTCGGCTGATTTATTTGCAGTCTGAACTACAGAACTGTATGCTACAGATAAAGTAGCAAAATACCAGCACAGCGTGTGTCGAGGGGTGCAGAAGAAACTCCTTTCATGCCAGCTGTGGTAGCAGCGCTTTCTAAAGACTGACCTAAATATTTTTCAGAGGAGAGATTGTGTTTTTGAAGAACCAATTTGCGTTTCTGAATAAACATGTAGTCGCATAACGAGAGGGTGAGATTATGAGGGGGAAAAAAGAGAGGAATGATAAGTGTGAGGGCTGAGCTTAAGATACTGAGGAGTGTATTTGCACATGCAACATTTTGATACTATGAGAGAAATCATTACAGATTAAGCACCGTGGGATCTTTGATTTTGTAGTGTATGGATTGGAATGGGGATAAAATACAAGGTTTGAAGGAACATTAGCAGAAGCCAAAAACACAATAACATAAAGTGTAATGGAGGAGAAAATGTTCCATCTTTGAGTTCAAAGGAGGAATATGTGAAGTAATAGGCTGGAATCAGGACCTGAAATGAACATTAAGCTGCGACTCTATTGCTGGGTGAAAAGATGGGTTACAAAAGTGCCTTCACACCACCATGCTACAGTTTTGAAGAACATTTATTTCTTACTTCAATTCAAATCAGTGATGATGAATGGCTTATGTATACGAGTAGAGTCAGTGGTTGTTTTTCAGGAGTTGAGTTCCAGTGTCGGGTAAGTTACTTTAAATTAGTAACTTAGTTACATTACTAGTTACTTCCATCAAAAGTAATTCAGTTACTTCAAGTTACTCGTTACTTTCAAAGTAACTAGTTACTAGGGAAAGTAACTTTGGTTTTACTCAGACTTCTCTTGTTGCTTCCGTAACTGGACACCCAGCCAGACTGCCAGTCTTCTAGCTTGCTTACTTGCCACAAGTGCACTGTGCCACCTACCAAAGGAAAAAATAATGTGTATATGTCATGGTCCTGGGTCGGTGACCCAGCGCTTTTAGTTCGTTATCATTTTCTTGATGATGATTGTTTAAGTTCTATGTGTTATATTCAGTCTGCCTCTGAGTCCGCGTCTGTATCTGTCTGTCTATGGTGTCACCCCATCTGTTTGTGAATCTGTCTGTTTAGTTCAATGTCTTGTCTGGTTCCATGTGTCTGAGTTTCCTGTTTTATTGTGAAGGTCTGTGTCATATGTGAGTGTGCTCAATTTACGTTTCCCCTGTCCCGTCAGCTCAGATTCCTCCCAGCTGTGTTGCCCTCCTGTCTCTCATCCCCTGATTACTGGTGTGTGTATTTAAGCCCTGTGTGTTCTCCTGCCTGTTTCGTCTGTGTTCCTCCGTGTCAGTCTGTGTTACTTGGTGTCCTGCTCGTCTCTCTGCCTCTCATCCCCTTTTGTATCATCTCAGGTTTGTCATTTAGCTTTCCCAGTTCAGGTCTTTAGTTTTGTCTTCCCTCTTGCCTGTTTGCCTTCTCACCCCTGTATAAATAAACTCACCGGCATCTTATCCACTGCCTGCATCTTGGGTCCTTCTTCTAACTACACACGGCTCGCCTCGGCAGCCGTGACAGTATATTTCCACGAGAGAAATCCCACGCCTGGACCGTTGTTGACTTCCGCCATGATTCTAGCCTACGTTACAGCATCATGTGCGCTTTTTACATCCAACACAAAAACTGCAGTCGTGGTGCTTTTGATTGTACTCAGAACTCAGAAATTCTGCCTTCCGAATAGGAAGATGTAGGTAACACCAGACTGCAGATGAGCTGATTACAGGACTGGACTGGGACAAAAAATCAGCCCGGGCATTTTGACTAGAGACCGGCCCACCATTGTAGCAAAAATCATAAAGCCTTTGAATGAAAACAAACACTGTTGTGACAGTGATGTATACTGTTCTGATGGTATATATGTATCAATCTATCAATCGTTTGTTGTAAGACTCAGATAATTATTTATTAAAAGCTAGACATTTTAAATGAGAAGAAGAAAGTATTTTTTTGTACCCCCCTTTCCCTGTTAATGCCCTACCTGGCCCCCTGGCAACACTTTGCTAGATCCGCCCCTGCACAGTTACCAGCTGTCAGCTACTTAGAAAAGGATCCTGGTGTTATTTATCTCTCAGAAACAGTTCATAACTTCCCTTCAACTCATTCATGTCACCTAAAAGGTAAACCTGTTTCTCCATCACCTGTTCAGCTCTGATGATTCAGTAAGGACATCTCCTGGTTTCATCTTCATGTTTCCCTCTCACCAGATAACCAAACCATATCATGACCAGCAGCTTTACAGCTGTGGCTCCAGCAAACATCAGCTGATACTAGAAAGTAATATTAAATAAATTCTAACAACAGCTGATCAAACATGCTGCTTGTTTAACGCGACATCCGGTGGGTTCCTCTTTCTGGCGCAAAGTGAATGATAAATAAACAAGAGAGAAAAGCCGATCAGCTGATCATTGATCAGTTTCATGATTAAAGTAGCAACAGGAGAGGGAGGGAGAGAGAATGAGAGAAGAAGAGGCAGCTGTGCAGCAAAGACACAGAATAACTCCAGCTTTGTGTCTTTTTCATTGTAGCTGAAGTCCGGGACAAACTGTTCCTTTTCACCTAAATACGAAACGCGTAATAATTTCTCTGAATACGAGACGATTGCGTTTTTTACGGGACGGTTGGCAACTCTAATAATTAACCTTATGAACAAAATAAAGTTCAACATCAGTAACATAGCACCACCCAGCTGTATAGAAACCCCGTCATGCTAGCTAGCACGCAGTACGAAAAAGTCAGCACAACGAAAATAAACTCCAACTAAACTTGGTTCATATCTGACCCAGATGGACTGCAGGTTATAACTTCTTACCTGAAGTTCAGTTCACCGCTTCGGGTCTCTCCTCTTGCCTCCCCTTTCCCTCATCCACCTGCTGGCCTCCACCACTTGCTAATGTTACTGAATCTGTGGAAGCTCCGCGATAGCCACCACACGAAGTAACGAGCCTATCTAAATCCCAGTAACGAGTAACGCGTTCCTGATTTTGACATAATAACTAGTTACCGTGCTCGTTACCACAATAATAAAGTAGTTACTGTAACGCGTTACTTAACAACGCGTTAGTCCCAACACTGTTGAGTTCTGCCTCTTAGTTCCAACTTTGCTTCAGATACAAAGACATTTTGGATAATTTCATGCTCCCAACTTTGTGGGACCATTTTGGGGATGGCCCCTTCCTGTTCTAACATGACTGCACAACAGGGCACAATGCAAGGTCTATTAAGACAAGGATGAGCAGCTTGGTGTGGAAGAACTTGACTGGTCAGGCCTTCTCATTCAACATCAGTGTCTGACCTAAAAAACGCACTTCTAAAAGAACAGTCAAAAATTCCCATAAACAGACTCCTGAACCTTGTTTAGTTGAAGCTGTTATAGCTGCAAATGATGACATCATATTAAATAAACCCTGTAGATTAAGAATGGAAAATCACTCATTGTTATATGTGTGTGAAGGTAGTTACTTGTGGCAATATGCTCTATGACCAGTGTAGGGTTATCGCTATTTTTTCATCATCGTCAATTTAAAAGTGAAATGTAACAGTTACTGGGGTTGTGAAGTCAAAGTTAACTCATTCACTGCCAGCCATTGGCAGTGAATGAGTTAAACCCATTAACTCATTCACTGCCATTGACGGCTATAGACGTCAATGGCAGTGAATGAGTTAAACCCATTGACTCATTCACTGCCATTGACGGCTATAGACGTCAATGGCAGTGAATGAGTTAACTGCATCATTGTCACTTTTATGACATTTTCCCTTCTGCCACTGTTTTACCTCCAGCTCCATAACCTCAATCACAAAAACTCTTTTTAATTTCACTTGATTTGCAATTTCCCCAAAAAACTCAATATAATCAATCGAATTTTTCATGTGTACCTAATGCACTTGTATGTTGGTTTTGAAGTGTTTGCAGGTCCAGTTAAGGAATAGAGACCAATAATGTTCATTATTGATAAACTCCTGGAAATAAAAAGTAAATTTCACAAGATAGAAAATACCTTTCAATTTAAATATTTAACGCTGTTTTTTCTTTGGGGTCAAAAGCTAAAAATATGGGCTTTGTTTCATGAAGCAGTAGCAGTAGAAACGTTAACAGTTACACTCTAAGAGTAACTTAAGTATGAAATACCTGCTCTGACAATTCAAAGATACAGATGAGGACTGATGTTTTATGTTTCCAGTAAAATAGGTGCTGTTTTCATAGTTCCATATATGAACGGAAACGTAACTATTTATCAAATAATTAGAAACACAATAATACATTATTATTCTGTATATATTATATTATTATAAAAGGGTTAGATGTCATGATTATGTAAGTAATAATATCAATCAAGGCAGCTGCTCTGAAATCAATAAACGGCTGTCGCAATAAATCAACTAAAATGAAAAGGAAAAAAAAATCATTATATTTGCCCCAGGGTTAGCTTAAGAGATAAACATCACCAGCACATTATAATGTAATTCTCTGGAAATTGTCTTTGTCCATTCTAACAATGACAATGTTAATTAACTAAATGCATTTAGTGAAAGAAATCTTCCACTCCTCTCTGTTTCAGTGTTGCCAACTCCTCAGTAACGAAAATCGCTATTGGCTGTCCTAAAAGTCGCTAGAAGTCGCTAAATGACGTCATCGCCTAATTTGCATAATTGGTCATGCTAAACTAATTGTAACCTATGTTGTTGGAGAGAGAAACAACATCGTGGAAGAGACATAAAGTGAGTAAAAAAATGTCCTAAATGCATTTAGAGTTTATTTAGAACTACAAATTAAATTTCTTTTAGCAATTATTGTTTTTTTTTAATGTCACAATTCCAACCCTGCTCCTTTACCCGGGCTTGGACCGGCAAAAGTGACCCGAAATAGGCACTCTGGTGGAGTTACTTTGTGTGTGTGTGTTTATAAGTAGTTTTAAACCGTGTGAGCCACAAAACAGCATAAGAGTAAAAGAACTGACTGCGTTACAGCACCTGCTGCTTGTTGAGAGTAAAAGCAATACACGCTTTCACGTCTTTTTTTGGCGAATTTTTTTAGAAAAAAAGTCGCTAAGGGGTCTGAAAACTCACTAAATATAGCGACAAAGTCGCTAAGTTGACAACACTGCTCTGTTTGCTTCTCTTTCTCTCTCTACTTTTGATGTGCGTTTAAGAAAGGACTAAACTGACTTTTAACACTTTTAACATAAACTAACTCCTGATCTAGCAAAAAGAAAAAAGTGAAAGAATTTGAAAAAAAAAGACTGTAATATTAAGGTACAGGTACACTCTTAATTTTCAGACAGTTTGAATGGAACACAAATCTTCTCAAACACAGGAGGAACTGGCTTTAAATATTCTGTTAAACATAACATATTACCTTGGAAATAAGTTTCAATACTCTTTTACACAAAACAGGAAATATATATGCTTCTTGACATGGCTTCTTAATGATAAACCAGTGTTTTCTTATGGATTATTAATTCATCTATGAAGCTTTAGTACAGGGGTCTGCAACCTTTAACACCCAAAGAGCCATTTGGACCCGGTTTCCACGCAAAAGAAAACTCTGGGAGCCGCAAATACTTTTTGACATCTAAAAAGAAGATAACACTGTATATATTATTTTTTTCCTTTATGCTTTGTGTGAACAACTAAGGTGTGTTGCTTATGAAATCCATGAAGTGCTACAGAGAAAATTACATTTTTATTTATGTAATAAACACATTTTGAACTCTTAATGAAACATAACAAAAGGAAAGACACCCAGCTGAACTAAAATGATCCAACAAACAAAAACTGTTGTGAGCCACGACCCTTATATTGCCTTTGGGGTTTTGGAGCCTTGACCTGACTTTTAAAAAATAACTGGAAAAAAGCACTATGCTGCTAAAAAATGAAAAACAGATATCTGCAAAATTCTGCCTAAATATGTATTTTACCTGGTTAAGGTGTGTGGCGAGGCGTGGTCTGTAGCGCCACTGCAGGGGAGGCGGGCGCACCTGAGCGGGACCCGCAATCACACCTCGCCACCTTTACGTCTGTGCTATCTATGCTGTTGTGTTGGTCTATGTCGGGCTGTGAGCTGAAAAGCTACAGCCGGCTGTATGCGTACAGCAACCGTGTGTGAAAAGTGGTCAATAAAGAGATGCTGAAAAGCGTTTTCATACAAACATCGTCGGGTCTGCCGTGATATGTTTACAATGGAACTTCTGCTCCTGAACCTCTGCGCACAGCGTCTGCAAATCGGGGCTGTACGAAGTCACTTTCATCTTCACGCAGGACTGTAAGCTGTCGTCTGTGAGGCGTGAGCGGGGTTTGTTTTTAACATAGTTTACGGTGGAGAACAGCTGCTGACATAATGTGGATCCGAAGATCCATAATTGGCATACCTGGGGTTAAAAGTCTCGCACGGCGTTTTGGCGGGTACACCGGCTTCCGCAAGTATAACGCTTATTTTGAGCGATGAAAAAATAATAGAATATAATTTTATTTTTATATTTCAATATCACAATAATCTTCCAACTTAGAACTGCAAGTTAAAAAAAGAACTAACATAAATAAAATACACTTCAACTAAATACTTCTAATTTATTTTCCCAAACCACGCGGAGCCGCACTATAAGGACTAAAGAGCCGCATGCAGTTGCCGACCCCTGCATTAGTAGAAGTCACAAAGTACAGACCTGTTGTAAATGAACACTTCTTGGGTTTTCAAAGTCATACTAACAGCTTTTTATTTTTAGAAATCCATTGGCTCGTGGCTTTATGAAGGATATGAGTATTTGTCAATGTTAATGGAGTTTTCAGTTATATTTCGTTACAACTGCAATGTTTAACGGTTAATGATAGCATGCTAAACCTCTGAGCCACTTACTGAGTACAACAGTTCCCTCATTTGAGGCACCATCTCAAGGTTTGCTTTTTGTTTCATAAGTAAATTGTGACCTTGTTTTGTGCAAAAACCTGTTCTCCTGTTCTCTTTATTTACTGTTGAACAGCAAGAGTTAGCATGCTAGCACACCAAAGGTAGTAACCTCAGCAAACCGTATATCTGCTCAATGTGAAACTGTCACAATGTCAAAGTGAATAAATCAGTTACTGTATGCTAAAGGTGCTTATTAATGTTTACAGAATTCTGCTACATATTAGTATTTGTTGAGGCAAGTCAACAAACTTTTACAACAAGCTAATAAAGTCACGCAGCGCTTCGTGAAATTGCTTCTTTGTTAGATTAACGGCTACTTTGGGATCCTCTTCCAAAAGGAATTATGATTCTGTATGTATGCAAAGCCACCGTGGATAATAAAAGGAAGAGAAGTACCATGAAAACTTTTGGTATAATAGATGCTGAGAATATTGCCCATCTGACGAGTCTCAAAGTGCGCCGGTGTGTTGGGACCTAAAAATCCAGTTGATAAATCTCAGCACAATGGAGAAATGTTGACAGGCAAACAGAGGAGCATTCTCTTCCACAGCTGGATGTACTGGAGCTGTTATGGGACTGACAAATCTTGAGTTTCTGCTTTGCGTGTGCGTCAGCTGGGCTTTAGCAGTGTAAGCCAGGTTTTGAGGCTGTCAGTGTCTCTATAGCCTCTAATCCATGTGTGGAGTGAAGGGTGACCATCTCTCCTTGCTTTCTCTCTCTCTCACTCAGTCTCTATAGTGCTACCTAAGCCTCTTTTCACCCCAATTTAACACCAATCGTCCTTTGCACAATGCTGCCCATAGCCCTAACATAACCTCTGCATGCATGCACACACACCCACACACATACCGCAGCTTCCCCCCGTCATTCCTTACAATTGTAGAAGCATCATTCTCCTTCCCTGTAATCTCCTTTTCTACCATTTTCTCTAGCTGTTAGTA
Organism: Rhamphochromis longiceps; assembly: GCF_057381845.1. Taxonomy (NCBI): domain Eukaryota; kingdom Metazoa; phylum Chordata; class Actinopteri; order Cichliformes; family Cichlidae; genus Rhamphochromis; species Rhamphochromis longiceps. Next base: position 24,012,276 of record NC_140558.1, read on the forward strand.
TCTCTCCATCACTAGAAATTTATCTCAGTCTTTCGTTCCGCATCAATCATAGTTGGTCTTTTATTTGTCTTTCTATCAGAGAAATGATGAAGCTATGACTGAAGTAAGAGTTAAGAGGAAAGGTAGGAGATTTAAGGATAGAGCCAATTTAGATGAATTTCAAAGTCTTTGTAGGAATTTAGACTCAGGCCATTCCCATTAGAAGAAGCCAAATTGGAGAAATCAGGTACCCAAAGTTAGTTTGATTTTATCTTTAATAAACTTGGCAAACCTCCTGGGCTTATATAGCTCGTATCAGGTTTGACTCCATTAATGAAAAAAAAAAATGTCTGTTTCCTGCGGTGAATCCAAATGGCAAAAGCAAAGTCTGTGTTTAGCTTGCTGAGATTTCTAGTCACCGGCTACAGACCCAACATTTCTATTTATAGACTGTGACACAACTGTTGAGCATGCTAAAAGATAGCAAAGTGTTCTGTACTGAATGCTGGTCTTTATCCATCCCACTATCCTTTGAGATTTCGATCTTGTGGTGGATTTCACCTTGCTCTCTGCAGATGGAGCTCCGTGCTGTGTAGCAAAATGCACGCAACGCTCATTTATAATCGGAAGGAAAGAAGCACGAGAAAGGTGCAGATATAACAGAAGCCCTGCAAAGATTTGCATGGGATTCAATCACAGGCCGATGATGGATGCATAAAGGATTAAGAGCACAGACAACATGTGACATAAATACAATTCACTAGAGATTCACATATAATAACAGAACTGTGCAAAATGGGTTTTGGTTAACACGGCTTGGCAATGCTCAGAGCTCTTCCAAAATATAGAACTTTGAGAGGTGAACAAAGAACTTATTGGAAGTCTGAGTGTCAGAATTTTCTGGATTTGTTGATACAGTAGAGTGTGTGTCCCTGATAAGACGTGAAAGCATTTTACAACAGATTTTTGCACAGCGCTGTCTACTGGAAATACAACGAAATGCAAATAAACAGTGAACTTCACATTTACAAACAAGGAAATCAGATTATTATTCAAATGTTCCAGTGTAATAAATCTATACAGTAAGTAAAATTCCACTTTAAAAGACTAATCATAATTCCAAGTATATAGAAAAGCCTGTTTTTAAATGAATTGTACCTAAATTATTCAAAGATCACGTTGAGGTTAATGTAAGAAGGAACCTTTAGCTTGGTGCATGCACAGAGTTTTGAGAAGCTATGAAACACTACAAATGCAGATTATGCAAAGACCACTTTAATGTGTCTCTGTAGAATACTTCACATATTTCACCTCCCAGAATGCCTGAGCAGAGAGAGGTCCCAGGTTCGATGAAAAATGCAGACAGTGTGGACCTTCCTACAGAATGCATGAATTGGAAAAGGAGGAGACGAGGTGAAAAGGGCATGACTGGAGGTTGTGCAGAAATGTTTTCTTCTATTTCAGACCCTCGTCTCTTTCTCCTTCAGGTTGCTGGGAGGAGGTATCTTTGGCGGCTCAGAGAGAGGAGTATTTAAAAAAATAGCGTACTGACGCAAATAAGGGGGGAAAAAGGTGTACAGATTAAGAAAGCGAGACAGCAAGAGGTACCACAGAACAAATATGCAGGATGTAAGGGAAGATGTTTTATATTTCAAAGCTGGCCTCTGTGTGCAGTTAGGAGGAAGAAACTCTGATGCCTCCCACTCAGTTTGGCCTCAAGCCTCAGTATCCATGTGAACATGCCTCTGTTCTAACTCAGTCAGATCTGCCCCGGTGCTGCAAAGGATTGCAGTCTCTGGCTGGAGACGCTGGGTGGGTGAGAACATCTCTCTGTGCTTGAAGTATGTATGAGACACTCCTGTACAGGCTCTCTGGATGGAGCCCAAATGGAACTTTTCACTCAGTTAGTCATACTCTGTTGTGGTATAACATGAATGTGCATGGATACACAGAGGAGATTTAGGGCACTCACGGGGAGATGCTTTTGTGACTACACGCCAGGTATATTAACTTACAAATGTGGCTACAGCTGAATCCATCTTTTTAAAGCAGCAGGGCTCTTGGAATCCAGTTTTCACTTGGTTAGGCAAGATTCCTTCTAGCATACAAAGAAGATACTTGGACACAAAGAATGTGTCGGTCGCATAAAACTAAAAGGTCTTCCCTGGTGCTTCTCAGCTTATTAGAGACATGAGGCGAGTCGTAATTTGGCATGTATGAAGCTCCAGATGTTAGAAGAACTGAAATCATCCATTGATATCAGTTCTTCTGCTGCTCTGGGGGCAAAACATTGTAGCAACAAATGGTTATCAAATATGGGATTAAATGTTACAATTCAAAAGCATGCAAAGGGTTCATCAACAAAGCATTCAGAGGGAGGAACCATGCAACGCTGCTGAGGAGGCATGTGCTTAAAGGAAAACAACTCTTTCAAGGCCACTAGGAGAAAGCAGACCAAGCTACAAACACAGCAATAAAAACTATATAAAATACGCCCTAAAGTTCAACAGTTAAACACTTCGACAGTGTTGTAGAACCTCTGGTTTAACATGATCATGCCATTATAATAAAAACAGGTTCATGGATTTTTTTCTTTCTAGTGGTGGCAGTTGGATGAGGGTACTTCAGTGTGTGGAGGATATTTTGGCACTGAGTGACAAAGGTACTGTACTCTGATTGTTGGGGTTTGCTCTGTATTATTGCAGGGTCGCTGTCTTTCAATATAAAGGCAACATTTCATGCTATATAAATAAGACTGAATAAATTTGGGGTGCAGGGCTAATAAAGATAAGCAGAGGAGAATGGATATATAAATCAAATTGAATTGTACAAAATATTTGACAAACTAAAGTAAATGGCTAAAAGCAAGCATGTATCTTCAGTATTATATGACTCATGCAATTAAAACATACATTACCCTGCATCTTTTTCTACCTCCCAAAAGCTCAGTTTCTCAGTGCAAACCTTCACACGTCTTGGTTTCTGTCACAGTCACAGCTGGTCCGTCCCATTATCGTCTCCCCAAACTCACTTTCATTGTGTTTTGTGAGATTTTGGGGTTTTATTTCTACTTTCATTGTGTTTCATACAGATTTCATTGGATTCTGTGTGCTTCTGCAGAGTTTTTCTACTTGCTGGCGTTTTCTTAAGTAGTCCATTTGACCTGTCAGGGCGACCATAAATTTGACCCCCATGAGACCTTAGATTGATCAGGTCCTATAGGCAGCAGACAGGAAGGAAGGAGCATGAAGACCCCCGGATGGTAATTGGATCCTCACAGTCTGGAAAATCAAGAAACAAAGGGTGCAAGACGGACAAACAGTATAGATTTTAAAAAAAAGAGGAAATGCCATGAAATAGATTGTTGAATGAAAAATGTTGTTTTGATGGTCACATATTGGCCAGACATTAGTTGCAAAGCCCACTAATAGCGCGTGTGTGTATGTGGCGTGCATTTGTGTGTGGCCTCTAATTGGTGGCTGTAACTGGGTTTCCTGCAGTGACTCAAGCTGACTGTGGGGATAGCGATACACATTTGCGCGTGCACGTGTGCGTGCAGAATCACAGACGGGGCTACAATTAATGATGGCAATAATGTCAACACAGAGCTGAGGCCAGTGAGAGAAAATGGGAGGAAAACGAGATGAGATGGGGAAAGAGGAAAACAAAGGCAGAAAGAATCTAATGATTTGCTACTGTATCTTAAAGCATCTCTCCCTCAAACTTTTTATTTGAGCAGACAGAAAAGAACACAGGAAATGGGAGACGAGATCACAAATTAATGCTTTGAAATAACCAGTGACATTTTAAGGGACACTAAAACCTGAGTAAATCCATTAATGATCATTGATTTTGAGAAGTGCCTCTTATAATGTGCTGACACAATCCTTTATCAATAAAACTGAAGTGTCTACTTCACCAATCGACACTGCAATCTATATCCACTGTGGAAACTGCTAGTCCTCATATTTTGCCTAATAATAAGGGCTGCTGTCAGTGAGTGGCTTTACAAAATAAAAGCACACTTTTTTCTTAAAAAGTTAAATAAAAAGTCCAAAAACCTTGGACTTTGGAATCCTTAAGAAACACCAAATCCACTGAAGCGCCAATAAATGTGATTGGTGGATTAATACCATCATACAGTGTGAGCTCTTGTTTTGTGCACTGCATCCCGGAGTTGCTTCCAGCCGACAGCATGGAGATGCTTTCCTCAGCAATAAGGAAATAACATCCCAAAGTCTGTCTTACATCCTAAATGCGTCCCTTTTTTTCCTTCCCTGTAATGCATTCATGGTGCAGGTTTCAAATGTGCATTCGCTGAACTTTAGCATCTTGCTAGCGCCACAGAAGAGGAGTGAGCATAAATGGTGTAATGATTTCTAAATGGCAGGTCATTTCAGATGTAACTTTTCAATCAGCTCAACAAACATCAGCAAAAACAAAGTGTCGCTGTGTCTTCTGGGTAAATATGCAGCTGCTGTACTTCCCAGGCAGAGGAAAATCAACTTTAACACGTTAATATGTGGCACTCAGAGATGGAGAATTATGTAAAGAGAGGACAGACAGATTAGAGATTATTTTTAAAGTTAAGAACAAGTCAGAAGGAAAAGGGAGCTTTCTAAAGTAGAATGCAATAACTTGCAAATCTCACAAACCCAAATTTTATTCACAATTAAACACAGAAACCACGTCAAATGTTTAACCCTCCTGCCTTCTTGGGACCTTTTTGTGCCACTGCTATGTGTTAAATGGCTGCCATTTCCACTGTGTTCAGTGGAATATAACCAAACTTGCCACAGGATAGTTTTTACCTGTCAATGTTAATATTCCAGTGTGAATTCCTCAAATCAGCCTAAAATGGCTGAGCAGCAGAAATCCCCACACCCATCACCCTGGGGACCATTTTCTGCCCATTGACTTCCATTATAAACGCTATTTTTCAACCCCAAATTATCATCATATGATTTTATTTTTTCTTCTTTTCTTGGATGTCAATGAAGACTCAGGGCCTTGAAGTTTTAATTTTTAAATTGCAAAAAAAATGCAAAAAAAATAATGGCAGGTCAAAATGTATGTTGGTGCCAATCTTTGGTCCATCTAAAGGCCTACTTATAATGACAATCACATATTACTTCAACTGGTTTTTTGTGGAAATATTTAGTTTCGTTTTTTGGTTTTTGGGGCTTATAACACAGGGCGCTCATGTAATAACACTGGGATTTGAAGGGTTAAAACAACGAAAATATAATTAAAACTTTACATGAATATTTCAGGGAGAAGTAGTTTTACAAGGTTGGCTAATTTAAAGTGGAATAAAATATGGATATATGGTCTTTTTATGGCGTGGCTGAGAATGGTCCCTAGGGTGATGGGTGTGAGTTTTTTAAAGGATGGCAGGAGGGTTAAGCTGAGACATTTTACTATTTCATGAAAAATATTAGCTCATTTTCAATTTGATGACAGAAACGTTTCCCCAAAAAGTTAGGACAACCCATTTTAAAACATCTGGCACATCATGGTACAAGAACAAGAACACCTGCCTAGAACTGATATTGTCCAGATGTAAAGGTGTCCGATCAGAGTCTATTTTCCTTTTGTAAAGTTCGCTCCAGGTTTTTAAAGTTAACAATTGAGTCCAGTCTTGCCTCATTTATTTAGGCTTTATCATCCACTAGTACTAGGATTTGGATAACATTTGGCTCAGACGTTAATGTTTCCCAGGCATTTCATGTAACAATGTTACCTGTAAAAGTTTATTTGTTTAGCAAATACTAACAAACTGGCACCATCAGAGCTCGGAGAACTGCTGAGTCTCAAAGCTGGCTCCTGACGACTGTCGCTTTTAGCATATGGGGAAAACATTCTTGCTTATTTGCTTTTTTTTTTTAAACCACAATGTTCTTGTCACAAAGTCATAAATTCCTGGATACAGCAGCAGTGTCCCTGTAAAGTTGTGTAAGGGGAACCTAGTCGCCACATATAGACTATGTCTGAGCCTACCACTGGCTCTTTCATGCAACACTTTCACTGAAACATTTGTTACCATTTTTAAAATCCAGGAAACGACCACAATGAAACAAAGGGGATTTTGAAAACGGTAACATGTTGCCAATGGCGAAGCTTATACAAGCACATCACATCCAGTGAGTCAGACTAGGTTGGCTGAAGACTTGTGGGCTTTACCCAGTTAAAGTCAACACTATTTCTTCAACTGTTTTACAATGATTCCTCATATAATGATTTTCTGATACAAACTCTAATGTGCTCTGCTCCCCTGTGAGATCAACAGGGCAGAGGAATCAAAACCGTGTTCCTTATGGAGGATAAACCTCTGCTGCAGTAACGCAGCATCCTGCGGTATTAGAATTTCCTCGTGTCTGCAATCCTTTACATAACTCATTTTTTGGCCTTACATCCAAACAAAGACACACAAAGTACATGCTCATTCATGAACACAAGCGTCCTCAGCCGACCTGTTTGCCTGCTGACAAGTGAGGGTTTATAGTGCACCTGAGGATTCAGTGAGTGTGTTGTTGTGGTCAGGGTGAGTGAGCGCTACAGTAACTCAGAGTTCGGGGAACTCTTCCTGTGTATGTATTTGTACATGTGCTGCTCAATAGCTGTACTTACAGATGTAGGTGTGTGTGTGTGTGTGTGTGTGTGTGTGTGTGTGTGTGTGTGTGTGTGTGTGTGTGTGTGTGTGTGTGTGTGTGTGTGTGTGTGTGTGTGTGTTGGTACCCGGTATTTAATTCTCTCCCTCAGCAAAGTTACATTTGCTCCCAGGAAACAAGATTTGGTTTTAAGCTGTAGGTCTATGTTAAAACGTGTGTGTGTGTGTGTGTGTGTGTAGTACATGTGGTACCGGTGTAAAGACGTGACTTTTTCGATGTACACTGTTGTCGTCAGTCTTTAGCATTTCATGGGACTGAGGAGATTTTCTGCTCCTCATAAACCAATTAAGAGTGTAAATGGGAAGTCTTCTTCTTCCTCCTGTTCTTCTTCTTCTGCTCTTTTCTTGTCGTCTCTTCTCCTCCCTCTTTCTTGTTTGTTTCACTGTCTTTTTTTTAATCACCTAGCAGTCTTTATCTTCATTTCTTTTCTGCTTTCCATCTTTCCTCTCCACTTTTGTCCTGCTTCCCTCTGTCCACCTCTCCTTGAATCCCCCTTTATTCTCCCCTCCACTTTATACCCCTCCCCATCCCTCACTTCCTCCCTCTTCTCTCTGTTTTAGATTAATTTGATCTTCTCTGTACTATGTTGTAGCCATAGGGGAGAGTGTGTGCGATAGTAATCTCAGCTGTCCGATTATATCTTGTTGCTCTGGTGCTGAACCATGAGATGGTTTATTGATATTTTGTAAGGGAAGATATTTTCTGAAGATGAGTGTGTCTTGGTTTTTATCCCTGATCTAACTAGGCAACTTGGGGATTAAAAGCTCCTTTCAACTAAAACATGCTTCAGGGCTCTTTGTTCAAAAAAATTCAAACACTTAAACTACAAGTGGGTTTTCATTTTCTGAATTATTTGTGGATCACATACCAAAAGCTCTCAGGATGCATTAACGTTGGAAAGATAAAGATTATAATAGTTTCTAGTGTGATCAAGTTAATCCAAAAGGCAGGCAGGATATAGATGAGTGTATAGTGAATTGCATATTTAAGGATTCACAAGGACCCAGAAAGAGAGGAGTAGCCTTGTAATTAGCACCTTTTATATGTCAGCAACATAAGCTAAGCAGCTGTTGCGTTGCCATTTAGCTCAAAGCTTTACAAAGCACAGCCTGACTCGTTGATGGAGAAGACATGTCTTGTTTAAAGACTTTTACTATAAAGTTATCTCATATTTTCAATGAAAAGTGTCCTTATCTTGCAAAAGACTATCTTGAAAATCGAATGGCACGTGTGTATATTTGCCTCACGCGTTGTCTAAATGGACTTTTACACAGGATATAACATGAGTGGTGTTTCACTGCGCAGCTTCACAGATCTGCCAAGGTCAGAGCAAAAAAAGTGTTTTTCAAAACTAACCCAAGAAAAATGTTTGTTTCTCAAGTAATCAAGAATCTGTAAAAACCTGGAAAAAAAACATTTTTCACTTTTTGTTAACTCTGTGGTGTAAAAATAAAGCCACCTCTGAGAGACGTATAATATTGTGTACTTTGTTTGGGACCAATGGAAAGACAGCTTTGGTGTAAAGAAGTAAAGAAATGAACTGAATGAATAAAAATGTATTAGAAAACTCCACCAAGCTATATCGTCTGCCAACATCAAGCTTAAAATACAAAGCTGACATTTCAACTTGGATAGAAACTGGTTTTCAAGAAAGGAATAAAAGAACTCACCAGTTCTCAGTACAAATGCAGATGTGTGTGGTATAATTCAGGGATTTTAAATACACAATACTACCGTAGTCTTTGTTTTGTCTTCTGTATTTACTGGATAGCTTTTTTTCTGTTGGCTGAACAGACAGAAAGTGCACAGCAAACTTTAACCAAACAGAACAAGTTTCAGAAATATTGTGCAGCGGTGCCATTATTGTGCCCTCTGTCATGGCCCCTTAAGTTCAATTTCAAAATCTCAGTGTCTCGGAGATTGCAGCTTATTTTTAAGGACTTTTTCACTTTTTATTAACTCTGGGAGGAAAAGTAAACCCACCTCTGACAGAAGTATAATATAGTGTACTTTTGGGGGGACTAATGCAAAACTTTGGCATGAAGAAGTTGGAAATGAGCAGACTGAAAAACTGTAGTAAAACACACTAAAAGTACTATAGCATACCATCTTGAAATAAATGTAAAGTTGTCTCACATTGAGTGTTTTGGCGATCACCATGAGTGATGATGGTGTGAAAGTGTTTGTGTGTCTCTCTGAGATACACTCTCCAGTCTGTGCCACGCCTTTGTAGCAGCTGGGATGGGTTCTCGGATTGGTCCTACATAAGTAGCCTTGATTATACTTTTTACTCAAAGGTACAGTAAGTAGTTTTTTGCTCTTATTCAATAGAAAAAATAATGTTGTATTCGTAAATATACATTGATATACATGACTAATGTTTAATTATGTTTTTCAACAAATTGATTTATTCTCATAAACTTGCTTTCTCTCCTCTTTCATTTTTACCTCATCCTCTTCCTCCTTGTCTTAAGCTTCATCTCCTAAACTGAAGTTAGGACTCTAACACACATTACCATTTGTATTTATTCCAGATATTATCGAAATTACTTAGTGTCCACCAATTAGACATCTGTAAACAGCAGACAAGCCAGCTAAACAATAACAAGCTATAACAAGCAAAAAGCTAACATTACATCAGCTAATACTAGTCTTAAGCATCCTGAAAATCACACTTTCCTTCTGATTCACTTTTTGATGGCCTTCCTGCATCATATAAGAGTCCAACATTGTTAGATCCATTTCAAAGTTTCACAAACGCCAGCTAACATCGGCTAACAGAAGCTAATAGTGGCAAGAACAGCAGCACTTACTGACATAAAGTTCAGAATATCCTCAGCAACTCACCTCAGTAATGCTGTCATCCAACAGAAGTGAGCTTCACTGACTCATTGAGATGTATCGAAAAGTTTTACAGCCATCTCCAAAGATGTGGACACCCTACATATTGACAGTGCAAGATAAAAATCAGCCTGCACTCACTACAGGTGAACAGCAGAAAGACTTGTTTGTCTTACAGCAGCCAATATAGCTAGCATTATGTACTTGAATTATGTACTCCAATATGAAGTTTGAACTTTGTGCACAGTCACCTTTCATGTAATAAATTGGCCAAATGCCTCAGGACAGCACAGGAGCCTAAAATATTGGCCAGTGTATTCTATTCAAATCTTTAATACTAATTTTATTTCTGATTAAATATTCTGATTTCTTGCTTTGTTTTTGATGCCCTTCATGTAACTTCACCTAAATATCTGGGTGACAACCAGGCTGACTGAAAAACTACTGATGTAAAGATGCATTTTTAATACATCTCCTCTTGATTGTGTGTTTCCTATGCACAAAAGCATAAATCTGTGCTCAGGTGCAGAAGTTTCTTGTCTTCTAAAATCTTAAATTCTAATGTGCTGCAAGAAATAATCCCTAAGTTACTTAAGTTGCATTTGATTGTGTGTCCCCCACCCCGCCACCTGGAACCAGTGGGTTTGTTCCCAAATGTCTTTCCATCCACCTGGTGTGCAGCAAGGAGTAAATGAGGCGCTCCCAAAGTGAGGGAGTTTTTTAAAAAAGTTATCATATTTTGACCTCAGAACTCACATCCCCTTAATGCCCAGCTTTCTCTCTGTGGCCTGAGCCCACCGTTTCAGTCTGCTCATTCTTGGTTTCTTTCCTCTCGCTGTCAACACGCACGCAGACATACACGCTGGGGAAGACATGTCAGTCAAGATGGATGTTTAAGTTGGACCAACATCCCATATGGCAGCGTGTCATTTATGTGCGTGCGTGCATGTGTGTGTGGAGAGCTCGTCCCACGGGCTGTGCCATAGAATTTGGCACCGTTCAGCTCTGCTGCATCCAGTCTGCTGTTGAGATGGTTAAAATATTCTCTCTCACACACACAAACACACACACACACACTCAGTCAAACATCTCCATCTCGCTGCTCAACAGCTCTGAAACTTTTTCAGACACTGTGCAGGATGTTCATGACTCAGAATTGTGATTGAAGATGTTTACTTGCTGAAACGCTGCCATAACTGTTGAAGAATACTGACTTTAATACCATCATTTGCCTCAATACGATTATTAGAAATACTGAGCAAGACGAGCCCGCCTCTCATAAATGCTGAACAAAGCAGTGCATGCGCTTTTAAGATGTGAGTTCATCACAGCTATGAGAAATAAATGAAGAGTGAGCCTTTTTCACTCGCTTCCACCCATTTCCAGTTCATACCTGAAATAATAATGGCACTTACTTTAACCTGACATCCGACATGGTTGCACTTCGCATCCTATTAGTTCATCCAAGTATGTTTCCCCTGACCTTGACAGCATCTCGGAGTTGAACATGTTCCAGACTCCTGGTTTGTTCTCTAATTTCGCTGCAGAATCCGTCATTTTGCAGATCTGATCTTACACATTCATAAATTATTCAAAATATGCTCGATGTGTGTCAGCACTGATTCGACAGCTTCCATCTTACACACATAGCACACGTGCTAAAGCATCCACATCGGAGCAGAATGACATCCTACACATCCAGAAGTAGGGCCGCCCTGCACAGACTGTACTCGTACACATACTCACACATTTATTTCCTTGTGAATGCGCGCGCACACACACACACACACACACACACACACACACACACACACACACACACACACACACACACACACACACATGCATTGAGTCTAAACCTTGATGACTGGGTCTTTTCCTATCTGATTGGAAGTGCAGTGTCTGCAACTCTTCCTCTGTCCTTCACAAGCAGAGAAAAAGAATCACTCCTGCTCCTTTCCTTCCTTTTCTCTCTCTCGATATATTTTCTTCAGCTCTTTTACGCCTCGTATTTCCACTGCATTTTCCTCCACCAACAGTGACTTTTCCCCATATTTAGACCTGAGCCAGGCAAAGGAAAAGTAGCAGAGTCCTACTTGAAATGTCATGCTGTCTCTTTAATATAGAAGTTGGTAGCTTGTGAGGAACTCTGTCATCTGAAAGCGTTTTTTCCCTGATGCATCATACTGGCACCTAATGATGTGTGCAAAAACACATCATTACTAAAGTGAACTACTGTGAATTTGGTAGAAGAAGGCAATTTTTAGGTGACAATGAACAAGTGAGGTTAAAGGTCGAAGTCTTAACGAGAGGAGGGACGCCCTACTGTGCAAAAGTTTTGAGCTACCCCTCTTTTCTTTAATCCTTCGGAGAAGCCAGACTTGAAATATTTCAGAGGTCTTGAGAAACAGGGTTTTTGAAGGTCTTTCAGGGTTTTTCTTTGGATTAAATGCTTTTCACTCATTTTTAGTTAAGCTGCTGTACCTCATGTAATAACACCTTACTTGTTACTTTTTTTAGAAGGAATGTATTACGTTACTTTATTATTCACTGGAGAAAGGAATTTGTTACACTAATTACGTTACTTTTGCGTTACTCTGTGAAATGATCTGAAACGCATGTGTAAATAGCAGTAAACAATATGAACCTCAGACTACAGTTTAAGACACCAACACAAATCTTCATCCTAATGAAAACACACAAATTTCTAGTTTTTAATTAGAAAAATTGACAAAATAACACTACACTGAACATTGAAGCAATATTCAAAAATGGTCCAAAGAGACAGTAATGCTATTGCACAAACATGCACAGGCAGAAATGAAGGCCACACATTATCTCTTTTCCCACTTCGTCGAACAAAAATGACAACAAGTTGAGAGGCAACAATGAGCTATTGACCTACAACTTGGTATATTTCAACAAAGTGTACAGTATGTATCTAAAAACTTGAGGAAACTAGACAAGAAGCTGGATATTATCTCAAAGTCTGTACTTAAGAAGGAATTAAGAAGAAAACAAAATCCAGCTAAGATCTGACACAGCACCTAAGAGGCACCTCTAGTCCTTCAATTGATTCATCAGATGTTTGCAGAAGACTGAAGCCTCATCACGAATGATCCTACTGGAAGGTGGGGGTCAAGGCGGTGGATACTGGGAAATAGCAAAATATAAAAAAATAAGGGGAAACTCTCTTTCTTTGCATAGTTCTGTACATTCACAGAACACGGTGGAACCACTAAAGAGCAAGAAACGTCCACTAGGTTGAAGAGGGAAAAACTAAGAGTAAAAGTTGTTGGCTCAGAGTTGTACAACCAACAAAGTTCAAAGTAGCAGTTTGCAAGTCTTCCATGCAAACTAACCCAGAAACCTGCTAGGTTGGCAGCACTACTGTATGTACCTCTATACTGTAGCAGCAACCTCCAGCAGCCACACTCCAACTGGTTGCAGAATAAACACCATTTGCTAGTGACTGGGGTTACTGGGAGTCACTGGCTAATCTCTAGGCCTGTGTGACTGGGTGTGAGTGCTTACTGCCAGTCACTGTGAAATTAACTGCTAAAATCCCAATCATGAAAATCACATTTTTCCATCCTTACATCTGCACTTTACATCCAGCAGAGGGACTTCAAATTACTGATAATGTTACTGCATAACTGTTTGATGTGTGTAAATGGGGAACAGCTATTAGTTACCTAAAAGCAGTAACAGATATTAATAGCTTAATTCGCTCTTCTTTTAATGTGTTTTTTACTACTATATCACTATTAAATCACAGCTCTGTGCTCGCAAAGGTATTATCTTGATTTTTACATAAGGATATAATAATGTGATCTATGTCATCTCACACATGATGGTTAAATTTAATGTGCCTAAATTATATGACATTACCACAAAACAGGCATTCATTCCTGAGACCGCTTGACATTTGTGTCCCGAATCACTTTTTTTTTTGTCGTGTCGCTCAGAGCTGAGATCCTCAAATATAACTATCGGCCCTCGACAACTTGGCAAAATAACATGTTTTCAGCAAACAATCTGCACCAAAAAACTCTGATTGCACCTTATACCATGTCACATGGAGAAAAACACAATTTTAATGTAGGGGAAAGTGCTTTTTCAGTGTCTCGCTAAGACTGCTGGTGTCTAAAAGCACCGTGGCTGTCTAAAAAAGAAAAGGACGATGTGTTTTCCCCTGACAGGCATCATTTCAGGAGCAATCTGAGCATAATTTCTGTGGTTAAAATTTTACCAAAATGCAAAGGTAATGCTTTGTTGTTCATCACTTTCACTTTATCTGCAAGTTAAATTCTGAAAGAATGATAGAAAGCGCTTTTGTTGAATCACAGCTAATAAATACAAGTACAAATAAAATGAGTGCTAATTACAGACTTGATGAAGACGATTTCAATTTTTTAACAGCCTCTGTGAACCTTTTTGTGCTCTGGAGTATAAATGTCCTTGGACAACTTGCTACTTTTCACAGCTCACCGTTAAGACAAGCTGTCGCTCCCTCTCTGTCTTGCTTCTTTCTCACTCCTCTTCCTCCTGCCACTCTTCTCTATCTTCTCATCTGTCTTTCTACCAAGCGCCCCTGTCTGTCATCTCCCATTTCCTCTCCTCACTCCCCACCCTCCTCTTTGCTGAGAAGTCATACATCTCTCAACCTCTATTTAGCCCCCTCCATTTTCATTGCTTTCTGTCTCTTTTTCTTTGCTTACTGTGCGGGACACTTTGTCTGTCTCTGACACATGCTGTCTGTTAATCAGCAGCGTATTGGACACCCATTCACTTGGCCATTATAAAAGCCTATTTCTGACCAGCGTGACACACAATATTATAAACTCTCTCAGCTGTCTGGCTAGTTCCGCCTCCCTCTTTGCATTATTAAGATTGACACACACACAGTGACAGCCATTTACAGCTGTGGAGCCAGATTCGAGGCTGAAGGTGCCAAAAATTGCTGAAAAATACTGAACACTTCTCGGATGAGAGGTGAAACGTCTTCTAGCAACTTAAAGAAGTCCAGACGCCTTTCTTTGCAAGCTCCTTTGACTACGATGACCTGGATGACTGAAAACCTTCACAGACACTGAACACTTCTGCTCAAACCTCAAAGTAATTGTGGGTTTTAAATGCTTTTTGGACCTCAGCCTGATTAGCATAATTATGATATTTCATTACATGCCTTTTCACAGCTTCCCACAAATCATCTGTCAATCAAACAGTGTGTGCACCACAGAGACACTTTCCCTTGGACAGCTCAGTATGGCATGCATTTCTGGCACTCTTTTCTGTATTTGATGATTTGTTCAGCCTTGAGGTCCATCACTGACCATGTTTACAAAGCTTTATTCGTTTATTGGTCAGGACGAAGCCTCTTGGTGTTCATCAGCTCCTGAAAGGTCTGTGATGGGTCCGACCTGTAGTACAAACAGGGGCTAGATGACGCAGTAAGATGTGTCCATTTACTGCTGCTAATGCATTTCCCTGAACACCTAAAAAGCACCAGTGCTGCTTTTCCAAGGAAATAATTCTGCCTGCAACCAGAAACACAAACACATCACCTTGTAAGTGCCAGAACACAGAATGTGCTCAAAATTTGCTCTGCTCTTTTTCCCTTTTTGCTGTTTTCTATGTAAAGGCTGGAGGAATGCTAAAACAGAGCATTAAACTACTTGGGACATTTTTTCCAGATGAAACTATAGGATCTCTCTATAATCTCACCCACTTTTTATTGATGTGTTGAAGCTTTTTACCCCCATTGTTTATTTTAACTGCACATTTTGATTTAGTTTTAGTCACAGTCACCGATTGAAACATCATTTAGTTTTACTTATAATTTAGTCATCTTAAGTGTTTTAGTTTCAGTCAACTTAATATAAGATTATCATAGAATAAATCTAAAATCGATTCAGTTCAATTCAGTTTTATTTATACAGCGCCAAATCACAGCAAAGTCAACAATAATAAATACAGAGAAAAAACAACAATCATATGACCCCCTATGACCAAGCACTTTGGCCACAGTGGGAAGGAAAAACTCCCTTTTAACAGGAAGAAACTTTGACTAAACTTTGACATTGTGACAACAATACTTTCAGAGGAAAACACACTGAGATGGAAAATACAAAATAATATATATAAAATAAAATCCCCACTTGCCCTGTAGGTGGTTTTTATCCTTCAAGATCAGGTCCTCTACCAGAGGCCTGGGAGCTTGAGGCTCCTGGTCAGTATCTTAGCTGTTCCTAGGACTGCGCTCTTCTGGACAGAGATCTCGAGTGTTATTCCTGGGATCTGCTAGAGCCACTCGTCCAGCTTGGGGTCACTGCACTATGTGCTCCGATTACCACTGGGATATCTGTTACCTTCATCCTTCACAACTTCTTTTTGCTCTTCTGGCAGGAACTTCCATTTGATACTGAGCAGCTGATTGCATGGGACTAGTCCCTGCTGTGGATCTTTGGGGGGTCAGGACTGTCCGGCCTTCAGCTAGCCATTCTGGGTGTATCTCATCTAATAGTAGTAATAGTAATAGTAGTAATTTGCACTGCCAGACGCTCAACTTCTTCAGCCAGTATGCGTGAAACATGTCCGGGCATGGTGCTGTCCATCTCTTTATACTGCAGACCTGTTCTTGGATGTCTGCCACTGTGATGGTTACTGAATCCTGTTCAGGGAGGTTGCTGTGGTCTGCTCTTAGATCCAGTAACTACTGAGAATTGGTGTTATGGGTTGCATCCTCCTTCCAGATGCTCTTCCAGTATTGCCCCATTTCCAGTCTTAGTGGGGCAGTCCTCATATTGCCCCCTGCCACTGAGAGTGCACCTTGGGTGGTTAAGAGAATTACAGCTGTTTTGCTCTCCTGCCTTCTGTCTCTCTCGTGTACCTCTTCAATCGACTGGCCAGGCTATGAATCTGTGCTTGGTTTTCTAAGTTTATAAGGCCTCAGGTATGGAAAGCTTGGTGTAGTTCTTAGGCACCCTATTCTTCATCGCACCTTTCAGTCTCGGGCAACTGCTCTGTCTACCAGCTCTGATAGTGCAGAGGGAAGTTGGCCAGCTGATCTTGGCCTCTAGGCCCGTTTTCCATGGAGGGTACTGCTCCTTGTGGCTGTTCAGCTTGTAGTCAAGCATTACAGCAATTGTGGTTCAGATCAGCTCATTTGTTTTGGTGATAGTCGCAGTAGGGATTGTCTGTAATGCTGCATTCAAATCTTCTAGTAGACCTTCAGAGAGTACTTCAAGTAATCTTGGTAATCAGCCACGGAGGGACCAGGTTTCCAGCTTCACCATGATCCTTTGTCTTAGGTCAGCAGAAACCCAAGAAAGAAGAGGAAGGACATTGAAGGACTGGCCCCTGCATGCATGTATGTACCACCGGTAGATGTAGAGGAAGTGGCTGACATCCAGAAATCATACTAGTAGCTGGACAAAGCTGGACAGAATGACAGCACAGAGGAACTAATCATGGCAACACAGGAACAAGCTCTGAGTACAATATCTATAGCAGCGGCGACCAGGCAAGACCCCAGGTACAGGCTGTGTAAAGAGAATCAAGCATGTAACAGCAGGCAGGGCATACATAGAACACCATTTCCAAGTAACTGGCATAGTATATATGGAAAAATCTGGGCCGAGTATGGCCTGGAAGTAGGAAGAAGGAACGTGAGAAGCTGGAGAAGTACCAAGGACTCCAAGAAGACCTCAAGAAGATGTGGAAGGTGAAGGTAACAGTGGTCCCGGTGGTAATCAGCGCACTCGGTGCAATGACCCCCAAACTAGGCGAGTGGCTCCAGCAGATCCCAGGAACGACATCAGGGATGTCTGTCCAGAAGAGTGCAGTCCTAGGAACGGCTAAGATACTGCACAGGGCCCTCAAGCTGCCAGGCCGCTGGTAGAGGACCTGATCTTTAAGGAAACTTCTAAATAAATATTTTTTTGTTAGACGGTGTTTTCAGGGGACATGATACAAGTTAATAACCTGTCCTGAAAGTGTTCCCTTAAAAATAATTTGAAACGGTCCTAAGCAAAATTAGCTGTACTCTCACATGCTAGTCGATATGTCTCCTAAGAGTTTGAAATCATAGAAGATTATTAACTTTGACAAGAAGTGTTAAGTTTTGATTTAAAGAGATAGGGATGAGACCAGAAAGCCAAGGCCAGTAAATTAATCAGACTGACTGCAATTATGTCTAACACTTTATTTATTTATTGGCAAGCTCCTCAAATCCTGGTTCTTTTATCATAGAAATTCAAGGTAGTTTCATTGAGATATCCTTAAGACATTATCGAACTCATGGCTCCTGCTGTATCACACATCCCTCACCCAGCCCCTTTAAATGGTAAATGGTCTGTATTTGTATAGTGCTTTTACTTAGTCGCTAAGGACCCCTAAGCGCTTTACACATCCAGTCATCCACCCATTCACACACACACCTTTAATTACATCACTTGTCATAGTAATTATATCAAAAACACATGCAGACAAACAAACACAGTCTATAATGAGCACATGAGTTATTAAATATTTGCACTGTTAATTACATGCACCTCATTAACTAACAATGATAATTTGTGCAACAATTCACTGAACAAAACGCTTGTGACAGCAACTCTGCTATTTATGGAACAGTTTGATGATTTTATCTAAATGTGGGATAAATTGTCAGTGCTGAATGCAGAGTGATTTTCCCATTTGATGGCATGACAGTGAGCAGTGGTAGAAAGTAATTACAGATCGTTTCCATAATTAGGCTAAAAATGCATTTATATGAACTCCATTATAACACAAAAGACCTGCAAACAAAATACTGCATATTTCAAAGTACTTTGAAGAAATGGGGGCTTTCGAGCTACCCCTCCTGTTTTTATATTTTGCTGGAAAAATGGGAAATAGGCGCCGCGATTTATTGAAGCATCTGCAAACATAAATGGAAATACAGTATATTAGGTGAAAATTGAGTACTATCACCTTTATTCTTCAAAACAGCCTGACCACACTTGGCCACACTTCTTCAATAATTCAATTATATTTGATTTGAAAAGCCAGATTTAAAAGTTGTGTTTTAGGAGTTTTTTTTTAAATTGCCTGTAGTTTGCTTCCCTAATATCTTCAGTCTGGTTTTTGGTAATTTGTTGTTCATCCGCGTATTTTTCCTCTTCCTGAGGATGGCCTTCAGTAACCCTTCCACTGAGACCCTGTCTTATGAAGCTCTGACCAACAGCACACGGCCCAACTGAAAATCCAGATGTATCTTGCAGGCCCCCTGCCAGGTCTTTGCAAGATTTTTATTTCACTAATTAAAGGAAAGACTTCAAAATACTGTCCATCTGTTGCTGATAGCTTTTCGGTCTGCAACCTCTTCTTTTGTCTCCAGTTGTCCATTTTCCTCATGGGACAGAGTATAAAGAGATATGCCATGTTTTCTTTCAGCTAATAGCTCTTCTTAAATCACCTTGTTGGTGCAAATACTATTTTATGTCTGTCAAACTGTATTATCCTTTCTCCCATTTCCTTAGTTGAATCTACAAAAAAGCCCAAATGCATTATTCACATACTGCTAGTAACAAAGGGCCCAAATGTCTGTGAAGGTTCTCAGTCATCCAGGTCATCGTAGTCTAAGGAGCTTGGAACGACCCTCTTTGATTGTGACCTACAACCGTTTTCACACCTTGGTTCATGTGATTAGGGAGAGGATCATCAGTGGGTCCTTTGTCCCTCTTAAGGGGGATACTCCCACAGGGCTTAAATCTGGGACTCTCCACCAGTTGACCCTTAGAACTGAAGAAGCTTCTCGGGTGAGAGGTGAAACATCTTCAAGCAACTTAATTCCAGTCCAGACTGGACTTAAGTTGCTTGAAGATGTCCAGACGCTTTTCTTTCCAAGCTCCTTAGACAAAGGCCCAAATATTACATTTAAAATTGGTTCTTTGCTAAGTTTCCTGTTATGCATAGACAGTGTTGCGGAGTAATGGAATACATGTACCGCCGTTACGTATTTAAAATACAAAATATGAGTAACTGTATTCCGTTACAGTTACCGTTTAAAATGGTGGTATTTAGAATACAGTTACTTTGTTGAAATAAATGGATTACACGGCAGTACTTTCCTGTTTCATATTGTGGCGGGTCAGGACTGTTTGGATTTTGTTTGACAGCTACGTTCTGTTGTTCCAGGCGGCAGCGTTACGGTTGCCATGGTTACAGGGTGACGCTCTCTCTCTGCGTGTTTCCTGGGTGAGAGAGCGCCTTTTTGTTGTTGTTGTTGTTATGCTAAGCTAACAGGCAGAATGCTCTAAAAAATGTAGCATCATAGGCAGTGTAGGCAGTGTAGGCAGTGTAGTCCGTGCTGCAGGGAGAATGGACTGTCATACCCGTTATGTGTCTGTGAGTGAGGGAAGGAGAAAAAGGAAAAGTATGAGCTGTCATCGAGCAAAAACGGGAGCTGGAAGCATGTAAATATAATAATAACCACTGCAACCAAGAAGAGTGCCTGACGAGCCCAGCTGTAAGTAAGCTATTAAGACTCGACTGTACGCTGTGTTTGTGTTTTCCTCCGAAACAATAAGTTCCGTTGGAGCAGCCTTTCAATGCCTCTCTCTGTCTCTTGCAAGCAAAGTTGACCCAGACAACAAAGTAAAGCTATTTTTCGGCTAAGAGCCCGACACGTATTAGCCAGAGGTCCCTTTACTACGGTTCGGTAACAGTAATAAATCACAGCAATAGTACATCCACGTAGTTGTAAACAGCATGATAATATATTAAGTAATCCAAAGTATTCAGAATACGTTACTCTCATCGAGTAACGTAACGGAATACGTTACAGAATACATTTTGGGGCATGTATTCTGTAATCTGTAATGGAATACATTTTAAAAGTAACCTTCCCAACACTGTGCATAGACACAATACAACAATTCTTGAATCATACATAGGTCAGTATTGTGGTTTAAAAAAACAACAAAAAATAAAAACCCTCTAAAAGTGATCAGGTGGAACTGGACTGAGAATTGGTGAAAAACTGTTCAAAGAAAAACTTTGAAAGACCTTCAGAGAGAAAAAAAAAAGTTTGGCTCCTTGGAACTAAAACATAAAGAAAAGAGCAGTGCAAGATTTTTGCACAGTACTCAATGCTTTTAAAGTCAAATGTTACCCAAAGTAACCAGTAATAACAGCTGTTGTACAATAATGTGAACCTTATTTGAGTACATATTTCATTTTTTTTACACCGATGTCGTCTATCTGTCAGTGTGCGTGTGTGTGTGTGTGTGTGTGTGTGTGTTGGGGGTGGGGCGTGGGTTCTTAGTACAAGGGGTGACTGTTGGGGTAGCAGCAGGTAAGCAAGGTGACCCTGGACAAGGGTTAGGGTGCCAGGTTTGGTGACAGTATCCCACTCCTGTACATTCTCTTCAGAAGGACTGGCATAAACATACTTGCACAGGAATCCCACAGTCAGCTGATGCTGCCAAATTTGTCTTTAGAGTAAGTTTTCTGCACTCATGTTTTTTTCTCTGCTGTTTTCAAATAGCTTGTTCAAATGAGTATTTTTAAATTTACTGACAGAATTTGTTTTGCAGAATTTCAGTACCTTGCAAAGACACTCGGTTAGAAGCACACACACCGAAGTCACCGCAGTCGTTTCCAACTTCACAAAAAGACCTTGATGTGTTTTAGGTCCTGCTCAACTAACCTCTGTTCCTCTTTCTCTTTCTCACAATATTTCCATCCAATATCTCTTTCCTACACTCTTCACCTCTTTCTGTCCAGGAAAATAAACCCTGTGGCCTTTACAGACACAACACACCATCCCTGCGGTTATTCCACAGTTTTCAGAGTTTTGTCTCTTCAACCTTAAATTTGATCTCACACTTTCAAGAACAATTTGCCTCCTTCGACTCCGATTTTGTTTAGATGTTTATTTAAAGGTGCTGACAGCTGATATGTGCTGTACTGTTGCATCAGATTAAGATATGCACTGAACCTGTTTCTGCTGCTGTTCAGCAGTTTCACCATCAAACTGCGCAGCTCCGCCGTGCTTCGTTTAAAATATTCAGCACAGTTGCTGGGTGACACACAGAGAGATGGGAATACAGAGTGATTTTGGAGAATGAGAGATAGGTGGGTAAAGTAGGTGGAGTGCGGGGAAGATACAGTGAACAGATTTGGAAACTGAAAGAAGAACAGAAAGGTAGAGGGAGGTGGGAAGTGCCAGAAAAGAGATTTTTTTATTTGATGTTGTTTTTTTACTGTACTGGTTTTCATGAAGTGTCATTTTCTCCACATGGCCCACTGCCCACTTGTTGTGCCGTCATGCGTGTGTTAGTGAGTCTTTTTTCTCTCTTTGGCTAAAGGTTGCTAATTCCTCCTTTCAGCCATAACCTCTGTCCGCTCCTAAGACATCATTTATGACTGCAATGCAAACAGTCTTGCAGACACAGTGTAGAAGCTTCATATGAGACTCATATTAAAGATCAGAATGGGGAAAATGTTGCCTTGGGCTGATTTTGGATCTCACATGATTGTTGGTTTCATGCAGAGTGCTTTTAATATTTGTAACTGCTCATTTGTGTCTGACTTGTATCCACAAAGCTGGAGCTTTGTTTGTTTTGTTTTTAGTGCACATTGGGGGAAATGTGATAGTGATTTTCAGCTTTTTTTAAGTTTACAATGCACTGACGTAGCTTTTCATAATTACATATGTTATACTAGTCCTTGGTCCACCCCTTCAGTTCCCCTGTAGGTCAGCTGATTGGTTTCCCCTTTAGAAGCAAAGGGTGTTCAAACATCTGGTGGGTGGGGCTACTGTACTCAGTCTGACCTGTATGGCTGACATGATTGTATATCTGCAGGCAAGCACTGAGAACAGAGCATAGAAGAAAACTGCCTAAGCCAAGCTTTGAAGCCCAAAACTGACTTTAGACTGGTCTAACAGTTTGACACTTGGCAATATTTAACATGAAAATCCACCACTGAGTACACGCATGACAGAAAATAGTAATAATTTCAAAACTGAATTTAAATCAATCAGTGGTCCCAGTGCCAGAACATATCTGAGTATAGTTGATTTGCATCTCTTTATGACCACAGTTCACCAGCATCACCATGATAACGTAGAATACCACAAAGCTAAATTATCATGAACACACTGAGATCAGACTCTGAAAGAACACAGTTAGAATACTGTAAAAATAAAAATAGTTTAGGTTCCACTGCTATAGTGAGCGCCGTGGTGCAACTGTTGTTGTGATTTGGCCCTATATAAATAAAATAAAATTGAATAGTGGCATGCAATGATCTGTGGAGAACAGTATTTATTATATCTACTACACAGCTGTGCTTTTTGCTCTCTTTTAGTCTCCACTACCTCCACAGTGAAATATCCTCTTCTTTAGCCTCTACGATCACCAACAACAGCTGCTAATTTGTCTACTGGGCTGCTGCTGGGAAGATAGCAGTATCGTATCGTACTGTATAGCTTACGCTGAGGTCACCCTTTAAACTAGTGTATTATGACCTGGCTCAAAAGTCACAACCTAAAGAGCGGAATGATGTGGGAGCACGATGAGGTCTGGCAAAAAAGGCATTTTCCCCATGCTGACCGCAGGTGTGCCTTTTTCCACACCTCATTAGATGTAGATAATCCACAACCAAGCCCAAGCAACACCCCGAGACTCTTACAATGTCAATGTAAAGAGGGGGTAGGGGTTATAAGGGGCATAACAGAGGGGCTTGGGCAAGATGTGGACCTGGGTCCTTTCATGAGCTATCAAATATCAAGAACATACCTGCTTACAATGACTTTTCACATTTTCTATTATTGTTTGAATATGAAAGGTCAGCCAAAGGGGGGACAAAATCTTGCATAATTAATGCACAAATAGCTCTTAAACCCATATTCCATTTCCCTAGTAACTGCATTCCTTGGTTGCATTTGGACTAAAAGAGTATTTACTTTTTTTTTTTTAATGGACACGCTAGTTGTTTTCAGAATCAAGGATTACCAGTGAAAATGAAGAGGTACAGAGCACATTTCATTTGTGAAACTGCAGGACTAAGTGCAGCTCGTATGAGAGGCAAAACCAAGGGAAAAGGTCTAAAGGTCATCTTTCCAAGCACACAGTGAGAGCTCTACTCAACTCAGAAATACTAGAAAAATAATCAAAAAATGTTAATAATATGTATGAATTCTTCCCACTGGTGTGAAATCTCCAATAAAACATAAAATAAAGTGGTTGAAGACAGATGGTTTCATTGTGAGAGAAAATGCATGTGCAGTGAACGTGGAGCCCAAGTAATAATGTCTGAAACTGATGGAGTCGGAGCCAGCAAGTTCAAGACTAATGCAGAGCTGTGCATCATTGAGAAAGACAGAGTCGGGGAAAAATTTTCAAAGCAAAGCTAGGTCTGACTTTGGAAGCCAGGGCTAAAGACAAGCATGCAGCGCCTGAGCTGTGGTCAAGCAGTGAACTATTGAATGTGCGATGGATTCATTGTTTTAATAAGTGCTTTTAAACAAAGAAAAGAAGAGGTCTGAAACTCACTGAAACCGACCCTCCTTTCCCTTTTTTAAAATCCTTGTCACACTTTAGCCCATCTCCCCCTCTGTCACTCTGTGGGGTGCTGTCAGTGAACAGGTGTGCAGCTACTTCTTTTTATTAATGACGGGCAGGAGGAGAGCAAAGGGGACCCTGTGTGTGTGGAGGTGTGTGTTAACACACAAGAGAGCTGACAAATACGGGAGTGAGTGTGCTGCATGCTCCATCGACACAGTGATAAATTGGGCGGGCTGCAGACGTGTATATATAAATTCACACAACAACACAAAGAAGCAATTTGATGGAGGACAGTGCTTTTAGAGCTTCTTGTCGTTTGGTTCACACACTTCACAAAAATTCACCGAAAGCTTAATTTTCCAGTGTCTTTGTTAACCTGGCAAGTAATGCTGGAAAGTTCCTTAAAGAAACGTTGCTTTTTAAATCCTCATTTTTTAAACAGAACCCTCACATAGGATGTGCCTAAAACACTACAGCCTCCCCCACCAACAGGCTGGGGAGGGTAATCAGAAACAAAGGAATGTCTTTGATCATGCTGCTTGAACTAAGACCTACAAATTTAAGTAACACAATGACAACATTTAACAATTTTACTCCAACACCGTCAGTCTTACTGTCTATAAACATAAGTGCTTCTTGTTGTTTGAAAATGTTACATTTTTATTAGTTTCCATCTTTTTAATTATTAATATTGTATCGAGGGTATATGTCTGAGGCAAGACTTCAAGAAATCAGTAAATCAGGTATTACAACGATAGAATCACAGAAGGTTTTGAAAGTAGTTGACTCACAGTCTTGTTGGCATCCAGTCTCAATAAAAACGTCAATCAATGCCTCATCAGGCAAGCTGCAATCAAATTTTTATCAAACTAAAAAATACAAAAACTAAATGTTTTACACATCTAGTTTTAGTTAACTATAACAACATTAGTCTGTGGCTTTAAGTCACAGAGCAGCCTGCAGTTTCTGTGCATCACAATTGTATCCAAGCACATATTGTAATTACCACACCTTCCTTTCTGTAATGCAGAGTAACCAATGGTTCTCAAACCTGTAGAAATGAAGGCAGATCTGCCTCTTAAGGCACTATATTGGTAGAAAGAGATATCTGCATGTATATATGCTAAATCCCAAAGCAGGGTGAGATTTTTGATATCCAGAAGATTTCTGGTTTCTGTTTGTAGTCTGCTTTAGTCTGAATCTTACTGAAGGGTTACTTTGGAGGTTTTGGTTGCATGAAGCTAAAGAGTGCATGTAGAGATTAAAAGAGGGAGCGCACTGCCCAAGCATGTTGTGTGACTGACACTGATATCCACTGGCTATACTAGGAATCACACATTATTATCTAGTCACCAGAGGCTAAGTTGTTGGCAGTGAGTGGGTTGCCAGATTGAGGAAAAAGAGATCCCTATATAATGAATGAAAGCATTAGATGATTAACAGAGTATGCATCAGTTTAAGTGTGGGTGGTTTTACTAAAAGGTAGTCAGAGCAAAGGTCACGTTGACCTGTATCTTTTAGGAATAGATTGTATGGCTGAATTTAAAAGCTTGATTCCAGAATGCACATTAAGGGGATAAGTGTAAAAAGTAAAAATAAGACTCTGCACAAGCACACAGATCACCTCCTTCATCCCGCTGCTTTAAAAAGATAATAATCCCGATAAAGACACTGGGGACTTTTCATTAACCCTGAGATTCACCAGTGAGATCAAAAAGTAATAAAAGCAATCATTTTCTGAATAAACATGAAATATATCACTGTTTTAGGCTCACGAGCCTGCACAGCCAGGCGAGATTAGATTTTAATGATCAACAAGGGGAAAGTGGGCTGTTGTGGAACCAAATAATGAAATGATACAGCAAACAGAAATGTGATGCAAGCAACACTGTGGTAAACACAGAGAGATGCATAAAGTGGAAGCAGATGAAATCTGAACATTGTAACTTGGATGCAGGTAGCTGATGGCTTCCAACATGCTGCTTTTATTTTCATTGCCCCCTTTTTTCTCTTCTTACATCACCTCCCGCTTTTTCATCCCCACTTTGCCTTTTTTCATCTTGCACAAAAAAGTCTTTTGTATCATTTTCTATTGATCTGATCTCCAAGGTGTCGTCCAGTTGGTTGGGTCTGTTTACATTTCTGTTTTTCTAGCTTTTGCGTTCTGTCTCTGTTCTCCGTCTAATCCTTTGAAGGACTTTTTTCAATTACCCAACATGTTCCCCACCCCAAAAAAGATTTCCTGTCATTTTCACCATTAATGATTTGGGAATCTAATTTCCACTCCACTAAGCATGAGATCGAACACTGAGTCCGGAATTCCTACTATGGCATCCTGGCACGTTCCTTTCTTCAGATTTTCCATTTTATAAGGGTAGATTTCTACACACACCAACAAGAGGGTAATGATTTTCCTGGGTAATAGCCTCCATGCATAGCAGATGGAGTGGCTGACTGTAGGATATCAAGAGTGAGTGGCTGTTTGGTTGAGTGGGAAATATGGTCTTAGTATTCAGCAAACACTAACATTAGCTCTAGTGTGAGATATGTCATCAATCATCCCAACCCTGATCACATTTATTGGTGTAATTATACCAGGCTACCACGTGTAATTTGGCATTGATTTATCTATGTTGCAGATGCTACAAACTATCTTCTGTTTCTCATCTTCCTCTTTTTTTACCTTTTGTTTCTGCTGTCATTACTCATTGAGGAGTAGCCTGATAGGGAAACATTATCTACCTTCTTATTATCTTTCCTGATAAGATCCTTTATCTGTCATCCACAGGTGCTTCCTTTGTGTCTCCTCTCCATCTTCCCTCTATGTTTCCACCTCTCCTTTCCTTCATCTATCCATATATACCTCTTTGAGAGTCATTATAGTTAATAGGAAGGCCAATGTGTTGTACTTCCCAGGGAAATGGGACTCATTGTTTCTCATTAAGTACTTCCTATCAAAACTACTCCTTCATCCTCAATCTTTCCCTCTGCCGCCCATCTTTTTTTTTTGTTTTCTTTTCAGCATTTTCTCAAATTATTTGGGCCTACTTCTCTTTCTGGTTCATGACCTGATTTGCAAAACTCAAGTCAACATTTTGAAGATATTTCAGACTGCGCTATGCTTTATTTCCAAGAATCAGTTGCACATAGCACAAGCAGTGGCTGAGTCAACAAGCCCGTGGCAGAACTGTAACTCAGCTGGAAATGTTAAAGAGTCTTGCCTCCAGCCTGACCAATCAAATCACATTTTCCCTCCTCTTCAAGATAGCGCAATCTGTTACAGGGCACTCTGACCATTTGGTGATCGGAAAGTCCAAAGCAGTTCAAAAGCAAAAGCTCCTTCTGGGAGAAAACAGATGTTGTCAGTTTACTAATGGAAGGCTCGTTTTCACTGAGATGGGAAAGTCGTTTCTGTTTAATAAACCAGTCAGTTTATAATTGTAGTAGAAGTGTACAGCACTGTATTTTGTTAGTACCTATAAACCTTGTACTGTCCTATGAAGGCTTTCATCCAGGAAAAAAAAAGCAAAGTGGGGCACAGTGTGTGTCCGTGTGTGTGTGTGTGTGTGTGTGTAGAGAACTAAACACACTTTCAAGTGGTTTGACCTGTTTCTGGTTAACCAAATTACCAAACTGGAAAAGGAAGGAAGGAAGACGTCCACAGCAATTCAGGGCGATCTAACACTTGGATCAGTACCTTCAGTAAATATGTTACCTGGATGATATGGGTCTTTGCATTCACATTGGTAGAAAAATAACATGTGACAACAATGTGATCCCCTGGACAGGTCGCCAGTCTGTCGCAGGGCTAACACATAGACACAGACAACTGTTCGCACCTACAGGCAATTAAAAGTTTTCCAATTAACCTATCCCCACTAACTGCATGTCTTTGGACTGTGAGAGGAAGCCGGAGTACCTGGGGAGAACCCACGCAAACACAGGGAGAACATGCAAACTCCACACAGAAATTGAATGGAATTGAACTCAGGACCTTCTTGCTATGAGGCAATAGTGCTAACCATGCTGCCTGATCTGATCTCAATATGTAAGATCTACCACATTGCACAGAAACTTGAGGCAACGTGAGAAATTCAGTCTGGACATGTCCAATGCTGCCTTTTCGCACAAAAATACACAAGTGAGTTTTTTCCTGTTAGACATTGGTTGGACACATGCATTTCTCTCATTCAGAAAAAAAGTTATCTGGATACAGATCATGAAGGTTTAAATAGTGTCATTTTTTATCTTCATTCAGCCTGATTTCAGCAGAGGCGATAGCGCCTTCTCAGTGGTGCCTCAGCTAATCTTTGGAACAACTTACCTTTTCACATAAGAGCTGCCCAGTCTCTCGATCATCCCCAATCAACATTTTTTAAATCCTATTTGTCCCAGTAGAGTACCCTGGCTTCTAATATGCAAACACAGTCATGTTCGCTTGTTCTATTTGATTGTTGGTGTGTACTTCTCGTTGGTTTAGTCAGTGTTATGCATATTTCATGTAACTTCTACAACACCTTTGCCAGCTGTTTAAAATGTACCATAGAAATAAACTTTGACTAGACGTGGGTTCACCAAGCAGTCACAGAAATCTGGCTTTACTTTGAAATAAGATCAGACTAAGAGGCACATCAAATATAATCATCCTCCAATCATCACCCACCCAGCCATTTAGGGTAAATTTAGGTGTCAGCCATACTTTGTATCCAAGGTGGACAAATTTGTGCAGTCATAATAGATCTCTGACTACATTATCTCTGAATGCACTCCATACCCCGCATTTCTGATCCACGTTTAACCTGAAAACCAATTTTAACAAAATATGCAGTTTCTATTCTTATCTCTTTTTCTCGTGCACTTTCATCACAGGCTAGTCTTTGAACAATAAGACTAGCCTAAACACAGGAGTATTCTTATAGAATTTTATTTTCATTGAAATTCACAGCTTATAATGGCTTTATTGATTAACAGTGACATTAATGATGACGGTGCTCTACTACAGTCTGTTTTAGGTCAAATAACACTAAATGCAGACTTTTATGTGTGATTTGTTTACATCTTCTTCAAGTAATATAGAAATAAATGTGTCAGTGTGCAGACGTACTGCTCCAAGTATTAATTGTTCTGCTAGTGCCAGAATAACTAATCCACTTTCTAGGCGAATGTAGACGAGCTTAAACAGATTTATAAAGACAATTTAAGAGGTTTTTTACCTACAAGCTAAATAAGCCAGCTAGATCTTAGAAATATAATATTTATTTATATTTTATGACACTGTTATTCTGCCAGTCACATCAGGGTTTCTTATTATCTTTATTAATGATAGTTCAACTCAGTCCACTCAAACATGCACTCTCATTCATCAGTAGAATCCACAGGTTAACTCAGATGATGCTTTCAGTTTTCACAGCTGCAGTTTTCTTATCAGTACATGTCACTTTTTTCCCTTTGTTTTTTGTGGGCATGTGCATCTCTGTGTGTGCTTTCTCCTGTGAGAGTGAATAAATTTCAGTCTGTTTGGTAGCATTAGACAGAGGGCAGATTGTGGTCAACTCCATTTATTCAGCCCAATGCATGTGCGTGAAAATGTGTGTGTCTGTTAATATGAGGTTGAGTGTTTTACTGTGTGTCTTGGTTGTAATATGTGTGTGTACGTGTATGTGCGTGTGTGTGTGCTGTAGCACTACAAGCCTCGTATGCTGATAGATGCTGTTGTAACTCCGTTGCAATGAATGAAGGCCATAACCCAGACATGTATTACCATATTCATATGGCTCACAAAATAGATTGCTTTGGTTTGTGTGTGTATGGATGTGCGTGTGGGTTGTTGCCCAGCTAACACTGTGAGAATCAGTTTGAGTCTTAGTCCACTGGAGTGGGAACGATTTTGAGGATACCTTTAAAGGGTTAAAATTTGAATTGGGTTTAAGTTACAGCTCGGGTGAGGGCTGTTGTTAGGCCCTTAGTTTTGATGGCTGAGTTGAAGGTAAGTGGCTAGGAATGGATTATGTATGTGAATGCCCTCACAGTTACACCCATACATAAATCTATGTGAGTGTGTGTGTGTGTGTGTGGCATAGATTCACAATTTGAGCCGGAGTGCAACTTATTCTGAGAGTCATTTTGAAAATGGCAAACACGCACAATGTCACGCTTCTCCTCGCTCTGCGGTGCCCGCACACAAATGCAGCATGTCCTCGAGGCGTACATATAAAGCTCTATCTAGGCTAAAGCCTATTCTCATAAAATGTGTTCAGAGAAAATAAGTAACCATCAAGCTGGCCGTGCGCTGAAATTGAACATCAGCACAAACCACTGGGCCAAATGGCAGGTACACTCTGTCTCTCTCCCCCTCGCTCTTTCGCCTTCTAATCTTGCTCTCTCTCTCTCTCTCTCTCTCTCTCTCTCTGTCTCTCTCTCTCTCTCTCTCTGTCTCTCTCTCCTTTCTTTTCTCTTTTTTCTTTCTGTCTTTTCTCACCCATGGTGTAAATTGCCCTCCACTGGTGATAGACTGTTGTGTGTGTGTGTGTGTGTGTGTGTGTGTGTGTGTGTGTGTGTGTGTGTGTGTGTGTGTGTGTGTGTGCGCACTCATGTGTGTACTTGTCTTGTCTTTCCAGTGTGTACATGTACGTGTGTGTGTGTGTGTGTGTGTGTGTGTGTGTGTGTGTGTGTGACTTTATACTGCTTTTTTGTGTGTGTGTTTGTCCCTGTTTGTGAATATGGGGATCATTACCTGTGTGTGCGTGCGTGCGTGTGTGTGGGTGGGTCAGGTCAAGCTATTATTATGGCAGCGGCTGTAGTGGTATTGCAGGGGATTGTGGGAGGCGTGCAGACAGGCTGGAGGCTCTGAGGGGCTTTACGTTTGAGTGACAGGCCTGGACTGAATATTCGGCTCCCAGCACAAACTACATAACTCGCATAGCTCTTAAATTAAATAAAGCATACATGCCCAGTATTGTCAGTGTTATTGTTAAATTATATTCATGTTGTCTAATGTGTGCTCTCTAAGGAAGACTGAAACTTATGGAGTAAATTTAAAGTTTAAACTTGCGGGCAGCTTATTGAAGCACTTTTATAGTCTTCTCTGGTGTCTAGTAGAAACAACCCATCAGGATCACCAGTATAAGATGACTACTGCAGGTATAGCTCAAAACCGCCAGAGTGAAAGGTACCTCCATGCACACATTTATATGGGCTGTGATAGTGTAGCTGGTATTGTGTTCGTGTTGTGTGTGTGCGTGTTATGGTGAAAAAAATCTGGCAGGTGTTTCAATATTTCGCCATCTGTCTGTAGACAGATATTGTCAAAACTCAAGATCTCATAGGCATGCAAAACACCATCATTAATCTTTGCAGTACACGGTGGTCTCTAATGGCCTCAAAACAAAAACAAGACGAAAGGATCTTTTAAAGATTTATCCAGGAAGCGTGCCTCACCAAACTATGTACTCATGGCACATCAGCAAAGAGTCGTTAGCTCAAAGAGATAATAATAATGGAATGGATTTATATAGTGCTTTTCAAGGCACCCAAAATGCTTTACAGTACCACTATTCATTCACTCACTGGTGGAGGCAGCTACAGTTGTAGCCACAGCTGCCCTGGGGTAGACTGACAGAGGCGAAGCTGCCAGGACAGAGAGCCCGGGGATCGAACCGGTGACCTTCCGGTTACAGATGCGCTTCCCAACCCCATGAGCCTCGGTCGCCCCCAAGCTATAGAGATGAAGCAGAAGATCTTTGGTATGGCCATGTCAAAAAAATACTACAGCCTTCCACCTGTAATGCAAACAATAGTCACAAAATAGAAAACACAAACACAAAATAACCACCTATAGTCCTGTCTAAACTATAGAATTTAGCACCGTGGATAGCAATTCCCACTTGTGGAAGTCGACAAGACGACAGTCACACATCTTCCAATCCGGTATCTATGGGCAACCTCTGATCTCCAGGGAAATACATGTGACTGGTTGACGAATGGTTACTGGATGTTGCCTGCTGTTGCTGGCTGAAATATGTTACAAAAATACTACCACTCATTAGCGCCACCCTCAGCCTCCTAGCAGAAGCACCTATGGTATAAATTTAAACATCCCTTGTGAATGTGTGTGTGTGTAATTTGCAAGCAATCAAAGCAATCACAATGAGGTTCTTTCTCCAGAATTTCATACCTAATTGCGACCAATTTGACCTAGCTAC
This sequence comes from Rhamphochromis longiceps, assembly GCF_057381845.1. Taxonomy (NCBI): domain Eukaryota; kingdom Metazoa; phylum Chordata; class Actinopteri; order Cichliformes; family Cichlidae; genus Rhamphochromis; species Rhamphochromis longiceps. Next base: position 24,044,526 of record NC_140558.1, read on the forward strand.
AGCAAACAACCTCCCAAAATCAATGACCAACAGGCCGACCAGTACAGGTTTTTTCCTAATAGCAACTAGTAATCATGCAGTCCAGCTGATATCTATGCAAGATTCTTTGCCTCCTCCTTTACAGCTATTTTTGTCAAACAATGATGACAAAGGTTTTGACAGTAATACTGATAACAACCGTCCATCTAATCATACATCCATCAGTTTTTCACCAACAGCATTTCTTTTTGACAAACCATAATTGGATTTCGGATCTATAAAAGCTCATTTCTGTGGATTATATCTGCAGTTTTAGGTCAGTAGCCAGAGCTTGTGGTCACAGGTGGAGGTGGAGACACTGATCGACTAGCTTTGCCTTCACACTCAGCTCTCTGTTCACCACATCAGACTGTTACAGGGTTTGCTTCGGTGCCTTTGCAGTTTAAATCAGTGAGTGCAAAATACTGCAAGTGCAAGTTTAAGATCACTATTAGTATAGACTGCAGTCTTGCACTCTCCAGTGCTGCTACACATCTTTGGCTAATAACAGAACACTTATAATAATCAAATAAGTCTGCAGCTTTCCTGCTTGGAACTCATTTTTACGATGCTTAAATGTCAAGTTTATTTTATTTCCCAGTATCCTATCAAAGTGTTCAAATCTTACAGGATAAGATCAAATCTGGCAGAATAAGACTAAATAAAGCTAAAGCAATTTTGAAGCATCAGAAGAACTAAATGTGTTATTTATGGTAAATTACCCTGTTGCAGTTTAGTTCAGTGGGAAATACATTTGATGTTTTGTAATTTTTGTTGTTGAACATGATTGTTTCTGCCAAAGGGAAAAAAGTGCAGCCTGTATATAGGTTTGTGTCACAGTTCTGGGTCGGTTCAATCCAGTATTTTGAGTTCTGATGTTTGGTTATTTTTGAATGATTGTTGTGTTTTTCAGATGCTATTATTATTATTATTATTAGAGTTCCATGTTTCTGTTTATTCGTGTTTCAGGATTTGTGTCTCATATTTAGTATTGCGTTCCGTGTGTTATATTCTGTCTGTCTCTCAGTGTCGGGTCTGCGTCCTTGTGTAGTGAGCTCTTGTTTCCTGTTTTATTGTGAAGGTCTGCGTCTCATGTGAGTGTATTCAGTTTTACCTCCCTTGTCTCTTCTCGTTAATTACTCCCACCTGTGTGTAATCTCCCTGTGTTTCTCTGAGTGTATTTAAGTCGTGTCGTCTGTTGTTGTAGTCGCTGGTCTGTCTGTGTATCCATCGTATTTCATCCGTGTGTTCTTCCTGCTGTCTGTCATCACTTACCTCCGCCCATCCTTCTTCATGTTCATGTTCTGGTTCGTGTTTTGTAGTTTAGTTGTTCCCAGTTCAGATAGTCTGCAGTCCAGTTTACCGTTTTTCTATTTTGTACTTTACTTTCAATAAACCACCTTCACACCTTTACAAGTGCCTGCGTTTGGATCCTACTTCATTATCTCCACACGGCTCACTTCACTCGCCGTGACAGTTTGGGACTCTGTCCATGCGTGTGTGTGTGTGTGCGCGCGTGTCTATGTGAGTATATTTGCCCAAAACTCTCTCCACTTTTCCAGACTCTGAAACTTTGCCATTTATTCAGGGTTATTTTCATTCTGCCATTTGGGAGCATCCGTATGCAGATACAACTGACGGGAATGATATATCTGCCCATGCTAACACCTCGCCCACACATTTAATATGTCTACAGACACACACAGCTGCACTCCCCCATACACACACACACACACACTCTCTCTTCTGGCTTATATATATATATATATATATATATATATATATATATATATATATATATATACATATATATATAAATATATTTATACACACAAACACATATTAACACATATGCATAAGCACATGTACACGCTAAGATAAATGGATTATTGGAATTTTTCTTTGGTTATGACCTGAAACACAGGTCTCACCTTTCTCGTGTGTGTGTGTGTGTGTGTGTGTGTGTGTGTGTGTGTGTGTGTGTGTGTGTGTGTGTGTCTGACCTGTGTTAAACATTGTCTCAAACAAATCACATTAGTCCAGCCGACCAAACTAATGTGATTTTTCTATTAATGTGATGCCCTGGGTGCATCCTGTGTGTGTGTTAGGTGTTGAGTGGACTACACTAACATCTTCAGTTCGTGTCAGCTCATTAATTTACAACCACCAAGTCTGACTGGCCAATTCATTACTTAATTCTTTTACACACACATTTGCGCAGACACATACACACACTCGCACAGAATTTCAGGCTTTTTTACCTTTCTCATGAAAAAAATGTTGTTTTAGTCTGTGAAACTGTGTGTTTCATGACAGATCGGCACAGTTTTTATGACTATCTGTCAAGCTTGTCACTGATTAAATGACTGCTGTTGGTGCATGTGTAGTGGGAGATGAGGACGAGCACTAATTTGAGAAGGTGAATGAGTGATCGTGTGTGTAATAAATCTGCCGTGTGTCTGTACATGAGTGTGTGTGCAGTGATGCTGAATCTCTCCTGCCACAGTATGACTTAATGCATATTGCTAAATCTATAAATGTACCAGTTAAGTATGTGGCTGTAATTTTAAACCGCAAACTGGTGCAAATAAAGTCGTTAAATCTTTGGTAGTGACTTAACTCAACACAAATTACACCTGACACATCATACAGAGTGCTAAAACATGTTTACATTGACTTATAGAGCTAGCCAATGTAACGATCCACAACCTGTATCCTGTGTCCAAAAAGCACAGACCCAGCAAATTTTGACAACAATGGCCCAATGCCAGTGAATATGCTACTGAGCCATGATTATATATATTCCTGTTATGACAAGCTGCTGGGACAGACATGTGTTTGTATTTGATTCAGTTGTATTTTTGACGTGGGATACTTTGTATCACAAGTAATTTGGAGTTAGACCAGACCAGTGGTTCCCAAACTTTTTTTGCTAGGCTTACCTTTGTTTTACAAGAAAATCTTCGCAGGTGAAGCCAAAGGCAAGATATCATATCTTCTAGTCTTTGGCTTGGAAGGAAGTTGGTTTGGAAGCATATTTGACTATGCTTTTGTGTGGGAGGTGGGAGCCCCATCAAAAACCTGTCCATTATGCTAGCAGTGTTAGCTAAGCTAAAGCCAAACCTTAAACCCAGATGTGCATATTAAAATATACCCACATAATAAAATTGGTAAGACTCGGATCAGGCCCACTCAATGTGCTTACACATGGCCCACATACCGCAAAGAATGATGACCCTTTGGTGGCCCAGATTTGGTTTGCCAGAGGTGGCCCACACATGGGCCAGCACAAGGCAAGTTGCAGACACACTGGTGGTCCTGTCCTGGCCCATGTGTGGATTACCTCTGGCAAACCTGATCTGGGCCACCAAAGGGCCGTCATTCTTTGCAGTATGTGGGCCATGTGTAAGTTGTGTGCAGCCACGGGCCAGTTGTAGACACACTGCTGGCCCTGTGCTGGCCCAGAACAGTTTCAGCTCTGGCCCCAGATGTCAGCCTAATGTGTACCTTAATCAAGCCATGTAATAACAACATAATAGTGCAAAAGTAACATGACGAAACTCTGTTCAGACAGTGAATGGACTGACTCTTATACAGCGCTTTTCTACTCGCCCAGATTACTTAAAGTGCTATACACAACACATTCACAATATCTCACACTTTCTCTAAACTGAGTGCTTCCTAGCTACATTCATACACATTGACACTCTTGACATGCAGACTGGAAGAGCCAGGGATCGAACTACTAACCTTGCGATCAGTAGGTGACTTGCTCCAACTCCTGAGCTACAGCCACCCACTGGCAACGATGAGTAAACCGTCACTAGGCTTTGGATAAAGTGTACACTCACAAACCTGCATTTGAAACATTGGCTACCATAGCAGTATAGTATTCCAACATGGCATTTGGGTCTTCTAGCTAAAATAGGAAAACAGGAACATAAATAGTGCTTCATTGCCAGACCTGATCCACATCTGGTTGACATACACCCTGCCATGACACCAGTCAGTCAGAAGCACCAGCCGGATCCAGGGAAGACCTGTTTTCTATGGGCCTGGGCTGCATAAATCAAACCACAATCAAGCCAGATATGGCATGGCATGCCATAAACAGTGACGTCATTGCCAGACCTGGTACACATATGGTTGACATACACCCTGCCATGACACCAGTCAGTCAGAAGTGCCAGCTTGATGCCAGATCCGGGCCAGACCTGTTTTCTGTGAGCCTGGGCCCATGAAGCAAACCACAATCGAGCCAGACATGGCATGCCATCACATAAACGGTGCCATCTATGCCAGGCCTGGCCCATATCTGGATGGCATACGTCTTATCATGCCAGAAGTCAGCAGTGCCAGCTTGATACTAGATCCGGGCCAGACCTCCTTGGTATGTGGGTAGAGGACATGTTCATCTGAACAACTTTCCTCCAGATTCCATTTTCCTTACTTAAGTCATGCTGTGATATTGTGGTCAACGGTATCGTTCCACTGCTGGGGGGAAAAAAGATGATATCACAGCCAAATTTTAGATGCCATTCAGAGCTTATGGTCTGTTCTAATCCAACTAGCATACATACGCTATTTATGACAACACTAATAAACAAGAGGGGGAGAGTACAGATGAGAGACAGAAGAGGTATTTTGAAGTGGATGACAGAACCAGAGGCTTTATTGCTACAGGCTGTAATTCAGAGGGAAGGCCTTGTGGCAAGTGCCTGAGGGTGACAGTTAAAACAGAGCACAGCTATCTGAGGCTCAGACCACAAGGAAAACTAAAAGAAGTGAGAGGAATGAGGGACAGAGAGGAAAGGAAAAAAACAGAAGGGCAAGCTCTTTGTCTTTTTTTTCGACCTCTAACATCTCGCCATCTCAAACTTGTCTCACATCTACAAGTTGTTTTCTGTTCGTTCTTGTTGACCTGGACTCACCCCAACACTGCCGCAGCACACTTCCTCTTTCATCTGTTCCTTTGGTCATGACCTCTCCCTCCATGTTTCATATTCTGAATTTCTGTCTTTTTATCTCGCACACATTTTCTCCAATTACTAAAGCAATACTTAGTAAGCAGTCCTTACTTTTTTTTTCATACTTGGTGTATGAAAAAAAACTCTATACAAATAACAGTGAAGAGAAACATTTGGTCGTAGGGATGAAATCAAAAGAAAATAGAATGAACTTTGTTCGTCTGTTCTCACAAGAAGTTTATTTCTGACACCCTCCTGTGTTTGTACCTTCAACATTTAAGAAAAAAATGCTACACTTTTTTTTGTAACTCGTTTAATCTTCCACTATGTTGCCCCCCCTCCCTCCCCTGAAACAAAAGAACAGACTAACTGTTAAAAAATTTACATTCAATGTTCTATTGCTTTGAAGGTAAAGAATAATATTACCAAAGAAATGAGATAAAACAATATCCCTGTCACTCACACTCTCTGGCTCTCTCACATCCTCGTTTCTTTCTCCTGTCAAGCATTTTTCTTTATGTTTTTACTTATACATATCTTATATAAACCCTTGGCTGAGTGAGGATTTTTGTTTTTGCTGTTTATGTTCGTGTTTCGCTTCCTGTGTTGTTTGAGTTTTAATCAGTGTTTCTCTCTCCTGCAGTATTTGGTGTATAATGGTGTATGTCCTCAATATTTCTCTTCTCTGTGTTCCCCCTCGCAGTGGATGGATGCATTGACTGGTCTGTGGATCTGAAGGAGTACCACGTATTGGCTGGTGAGCCTGTTCGAGTTAAATGTGCCTTGTTCTACAGCTACATCCGAACCAACTACACCATGGCCACAAACGCCAAGCTGCGCCTCATCTGGTACAAGAACAAAGGCGATGCAGAGGTGAGCGTCACTGGTCTGAACTACAACTGATGTGGAAGGAAAGATGAGGCAGGGAAGAAGAGTCATGAATTTCAAGGAAGACACCATGAAATGGAAATTTAAAAAGTTAATTACCAAAAAGCATTAATTTAACCTAACCATAACCTGAGCAGCCCTGAGACTGCTTAGAACACGGATGTGACCTCTGCGCCGTTGGCTTTTGGAGTCTGCAATTTTGAAGCCTCGGTATTAGCGATTTTTGGTTTTTTTAACACCACGTGCCATGGGTTATCAAATAATGCCACTCGGTTAGCGTGCTGTTGCCATAAACCTTATTGGTGCAGCTCACACAAATATCTGCTCATTAGTGCTACATACAAGAATTTTACACTTCAAACCTTCATGTTTGGTCTGTACCACGCAGCAACAGATTTTCAGTCAGCACCTGAATTTGCAAAGTTAACAAACCAAGACCATGATTTTTTTTTTTTATTACACCAACTGGAATAAATAAAAAGATAAGTTTTCCCCCCAAAAAAGCTGGATTAACCATCTGGTTGAGTGGAAACGCTCCACAAATTGGAGTGTAGTTTTTCATGTTTAAATTTCTTTCCAAAAAGGTAACAGAGGTCCTTCAAGCTGTAAAAAACTCAAAAACATTCAAGCATTATTTTTAAAGAATAATTTGCTTTCTCTAATTATTATAATAACTGTAATTATTATATAAGTATAGGTATATGTAAGCATAAATTTGAAAGTACAAACCTCCTGGAGAAACAGGTTCAGGGAGGGGCGGCCAATCTGCTGCGACGAGTTGGGAGTGAGGGAAGGAGACAGGACAAAGATTAATAACAACTAATGATTAAATGCAGAGTTGTGTATAAACATGTAGTGAGGGACAAATGTGAGTGAAGAAGAAATCAAAGAAGTGCACTCATTTGTGTTTATCACTAACTTCCATAAGCCTGTGTATATTAAAATGTCTCAAATTATGAACAGCATATCTGAGTAGCAAGGTAATACTTGGTATATTATTAAAATGTATAACATTTTTTCATAGCAACCACATTACCGTTGTCAATTCTTGGTCAAGAGGAAGTCGTTACAGATTATAGATACATGCTCTGTATCGTTGATTCCATTAATACATATTATAAGAGTCCTGTTATATTAGATTGGATAATCTTCTACTTATTGTATCTTTTAGGAGCCCATCATTTTCTCGGGTCACAGGCTGAGTAAAGAAGATGACTCCATCTGGTTCAGATCTGCTGAATTGGAAGACAGTGGATTCTACACATGCGTTTTAAGGTAATGTGGATGCATGTCAGTGCACAGGCCTGTCTGACTCCATTCTGACCAGTATCCTGGCACTGTAATGCATCAACCCTGAAGTAAAATAACTACAACCTAGTTTCTCTTACAAAGTAGGATTCAGAATTATTTCTGGTTCAGATGGGTGCATTGTTTGTGAGAATCACATAAACACAGCTCTTCTCCCCAGACGGGAGCTGGGTCAACGTGAACACACTCAACAAAACACAGGCTTTATTTTGAAATTTCACTTGCAGCCCCAGCACATTTACTTCATAAGACTAAATAAACAGAGTAAGGATTTCAGCAGCATGCAAACAAAATATCGTTGGCCCGACTCTGACCTGCAGCAGGGTTCACGAGGTTGCCGCTGCATTGTGGATTTCATGGGAACAAACTGAGAATAAATTTCTGACTGACTCTCTCTACACATGTGGTCCATTTGCATAGCGAGGGCAAGAAGCAGCACTGTTTCCTGTCTGAATGAAAAAAAATAAACACTATTTTATTTTATGATTAAAAGCCCCCTGTTCTTACTAATCAATCAATCAATATTCAAAACACAGATGACCGATGGATTACAAAACGTTTCATCATATCTTAAGCTGCTATTTTATTATTTGACAATTAGTCAATTAGTAGGAAATTAGCATTTTTTGAGGTGTGTTTGCAATATCAGAACATTGGTTTTATGCCTTGCAGGTGAGTGTGTGCGCCTGTGTGGACATTTGGTGTGAGATGGTGCACCTGTGCTTGCCAGTTGAGTGGCATGCTGCCAGTTTATTCAATTGAAAATGTACAATATGACAGTTGGCACTACATCAGAAACTGAGCCCTGTAAGGCCCTCTAGAAATATGTGTTTATGTGTAAATTTGTAATGACAGCGTAGTGTGGTGGAGCGGGAGGAAACAAACAGAAACAAATCTGCACAACTGCTTCAGTTATTGTAGTATAAATTCAAATTTTTATTTGTCACACACACACAACCATACACAGTATGACATGGGGGTGAAATGCTTGTAGCTGTGCAATGCCCAACCATTAAATGACAGTGGTTTTGCAGTATTTACAATTTACAGGTTACTACAAAAGTTTACAAATTAACTTAGAAACTTACAGTAAAAAAATGTGCAAATAGTAGAAAGAGATTATAAAGATTTTAAATTATAGGAAGTGTGCATAAAGAAAAACCAGCGTGCGTGTGGTGATGTGATGTGTGTGTGAGAGTCCAGTCTTATAGTGACGTGTATATATATATATATATATATATATTACACTTATAAGCTGTAAAATGTATTTATAAAGATGTCTTGTGGAAAAAGTTAATTATATTACACTAATATCTATTTTTCCTACAATATTTTTCCCAAGGTGGTGCAAAGATAGCTCGACACTGCAGATAACCAAAATAAACACACTTATGAACACAGAATGACACCTAAAGATTACAAAAGATTTTTCTTCCTTGATGTCATTTATTAGACCAAACTTGGAGCACGCTGGAATTCTTATGGAAGTAGCTCACAATGAGAGGAAGTGACACGCAGCATTGTTTAAGTAAAGACAGATCAACTGGAATGGCATCACAGTATTTGTTGAAATTAGTGAGGAAAAAAACAAAACAGTAAAAAGGTTAATGGGAGTCAGGCTTCCATCAGTGAACACAGAACTTCAATATCAGAATGTCATGCAGAGTTAAATGTTGGAAGTAGCCTCGGAAGAAGGTTCTTCAGCGAGAATGTCCTGGAGGCCTTAAAGTGGCACAATCACAGGGTAGCTCTTAAAGCTTTTGTAGAGAACCAACAAGATGGTCTGACGTCAGAGCTGCAGATATAGGGACTTTGACAGCGTGGAAAAGTGGAAGCGACAGAGAAAAACAGAAGTGGAAGAAAATCATGACTTCAACCATATCTGGCAGAAGATGAGAGCAACCACAGATTCTAAAGCTTTGAAACACATATCGTATATAATGACAGCTGAACTTAATCTGCCGATGTGGACCATGAGATGTAGTCGTATTTATTTTTTTATCTTTTCCCACAAAGAAGAATTAACTGGATTGATTACATTAACATGCATTCAGATGTTTGGGGTTTTCTGTAACAGCTTTTTATTACTTCCATATTTTTTAACACAACAATGTTGCAAACGAAGGGTGACAAGGTGAGAAAGTGAAGCACGCAGACAACATGAAAGAAACTCTACATTTCTAAGTGGAAATTGAGGTAAACAGTAACATATTGACCAACTGTCATTGCCATTTCAGATTTAACGTTACCATACGGTGGTTAGTTAAATGCTGTCACGTTTGGTTTAACCTCCAAAAGCTACACTGTGATGGATTTTTTTTACCACCCTTTGAAAAATCTGACTTGCCACGTGCTTGTATCCCAGTTAGCCACAATTAGCCAGTGTTTCATTTGGAAAAAAGGAAGCTTTGGTTGCACCAGCAGCACTGCTCTCCTCTTGTTTTATTCCATAAATCACTCGACCTGCTTTGTGCTTGATCCTGTTTGTCTTCCTTCTCTGCATCTGATACCTTCTCTACCTCAGCTTTCTCCTTTCTGTTTCCATCTTTTCCCCTTCCTCTTCCTAGCTGTTTTTATTCCCTCCTACACCTCCTCTTCCCTTCATCCTGCCAGCAGCTTCTGTCCTCTACACCTGAACCACCTGTTTCTCTTTCCTCACTCCTACATACCATGTTCCATTGTTTCCCATTCCCACTCCTTTTCTTTCCCCACATCAGCGTCCGATTCCTTCTACCCCTTCATTGCCCTCATCCTCCCCCTTATTTGCTCTCCTCCCACCTCTTTTTTCTGCCAGAACTTGACACCTATCCTCCTTAATAAGCTCTCTCTCTCCCCCCCCCCCCCCCCCCCCCTCTCTCTTCCTGTCTTTCCCTTGCTCTCTCAGCATGACAACCTAATTAGGGCTTGGTGTCTGTCATTGTCTCAGGGTTTCTTATTAGCAAGCACACATATACACGCACACATTCACACACATAGACACATACACACAAAGAGGCACAGTCCCCCCTATCCTAATGGTGAGCCACCAACTGGATCCTATTATACTGCTGAAGGTTGTATCTAGAATTTGTAACCATGTACAGAAACTGCAACACAGGAGCAAGACAAACTCTACTTTCAAATGTGCTTATTGCCCTCGTACACATGTTTTTGTTGCTATAATAAAGAACAGGCGAGATGTGGCCTGTTGCATACAGTCAAAAAAACCATTTTCATGATTAATTTAAATTTTACTCTTGGAATTCAATCCTGGCATTAAGTGCAGTTCAGTTTACAAAAGTGAAATTAAATTTGATTTGACATTTGATTATTTTCAGCTGGATTGACATAAAAAACCAATAAAACTGTGTAATAGCTGATCTATCTTCGTACGATAACATGAATCCTCTTTCCAGTATATCAGCATTTCAGGATACTGGGATATCTTTTGCAGATGGTTGCACATTGTTTGCCATGGTAACATGAATGTATTTATTTATTTAGAACAAATATGGATAAGTATATGAACATATAACAGTTTTCAGTGTAGTTTTCATGTAGTGTGTTCCTGTAATGTGTGCCCATTTAAAATAATCTTTGCAGAATATTTAATGTGTTAAAGAAATCTTAGTGTTAGCACAAAATACTGTTAGCTGTTAACTAATGCTAAGAGCTAAAGGTTAAGCTGTTAATTATCCAGTAAGAGCATGGACTGTTTGTAAAAAGAGTATATGCAGCGGTGCCTCATTTATCGCGGGAGTTATGTTCTAAAAATAATCCGTGATAGGTTTATTTTTTACAATTTTCATAGATGTTTTAAGGCTGTAACACCCCTCACTACACGCTTTGAACACTTCTCAGACAGGCATGAACATTTTCACACTTCTCTCATTTAAACACTCTCAAACCTTCATAGAAAAATAAGTCCATATAGAATGAAACCAAAGATCAAATCCTGTTTTCAGGTCCACAATATGGGAATAGAGCAACTGCCAGAGAATTCAACATTAGTGAATCAATGGTACGGAAGTAGAGGAAGCAAGAAGAATGAGCTGAGGAATGTTTGACTTATCTGAATGTTTTGTTTCACTTAATGCGCCTTTTAATCCGAAAAATACAGTCACTTCTATGTTCCTTTAGCATGTCCAGAATTCCAACATTTTGTGCGATGGTTAGCATCTTCCTCTGCCTTCTGGGAGCTACCACAGGTGTCTTTGATGGTGCAAAACGTTTCGTCGACATTGTTGTGTTTGTTGGGGAGAAAACTTACAAACAAACAGTACAGCACTTCAGAGTCACTCTGCTAGCGATCAAAGATTTATGTAAATTTGAAAAGCTGGACGCTTTCTGTACTGTACAGGAGACACGGAGGAGATTAATTGACAATGGTCTACAGCCAAACAGGACGCAGAAGATAATGCGCTGTTAAAAAAAAAGCGAAAGGTGAACTGCGTTATAGCGAGGGATCACTGTATAGGTTTTGTGCTCTGCATTTTAACATCTTGGTGTTAGTATTTTGGCCACCCACCACATTTGGACATGCTGACAAATCGCCTAACCCTAACCTGTATACACACGACTTTTCACCTACCTTAATTTTTTAACCTACCTTAATGTCGTTTTGTAGGGGAAACCAACTGACGTAGGCCAAAGCCTTTCTTGACTCGAAGTTAAACATTTAAACATGTGAGTCTGCAGAAACTTTGAACATTTGAATTCAGTCTTCTGGGTAGTCTCATAAATGTTTTGTGATAATGTACAGATGATAAATAATAATTACACAATTAACAGCTATTTAATCAGTATTTAGTGTGAACACTAACCGAAAATGTGGCAGATATTCTATGTTTTAAAAATGTTATAGAAAATTAAACATGCATATTCTGCTTTGCACGTCTGTGTGGGCTTTATTAGTTTCTAATTGCTGCTTCGTATTCGTCTTGTTCGTCAGAGCTGACAAATGTATCGAGTGGATTATATAAGGTTTAGAAATGCAAAGGTAAACCATTAATCATCTTAATATTAAAATCTCGTATCACTAGCTTCAAGCAGTTTAAAAAAATCTTTGAAAACAGAACATATTTAAGCTGAGACCATGGCATTACAACATCTATGTTTTAGAAATGTATCGTATATAAATAAGAAACCTGTTTAGTCTCTGTCTCCTGCATATTTGACCATTCATCTGTACCCCTCCCTTCTCTCAACAATCCACCCCTCCATTAATCTTTCTAAACCCTGTGCTTGTCAGCAGTGATAGATGTGTGTGATAAGATATCTATATCATCTTTAGTGAATTAACAAGCTGTGACAGAGAGGGTCAAGGGGAAAATGGGGAGCTTTTCTAGGAAACTTTTTTGTTTTCCTTTTGGGTTTCTCTATTCTAACCCTGCTGCTGCGGTGCGGCACAGTGCACCGTATATGCAGACTGGTAACAAATTAAAGAAATAGAAAATCTGAACTCTTAATCTCTACAGTGAGGGGGATCCTGTGGGCTGTGAAAATATGTTTTCGAATAGCAGACCTAATGGCGTTGTGCTTGTTCGTAGCAAAAGGGTGTCTCTTCTTTCCCAGTCAATTCTCACTGGTGTAATGTGATCTTCTCATGAGTTCACACGGGAGCTGGTCCAAATACAAGCTACAAGAAAAGAAAAAAATCAAACTACTTGTCCTGTCTTGTTTTAAAAAGTGAAAACTAAGTTGAATTCTCAAATACAAGATAACACTCTGTTGGCCTAAGGCAAAATAATTGGGATTCAAAGTCCACAGTGATCCTTTTGATAACCTTTTCAAAGAGGCTGGCCTTCTTTAATTCATGGACTACGTCCTGAGCCTGCGCTGCGCTTTACAGCCGGCTGCATTATGTGTTCATACTTGTTGTTGAAAGACCTCAAATGATTTTAGCAATTTATTAAATGAATGCGAGGAAACAATGTGACAGTGTGAATGATTCATCTGTTGTGAACTGTCACCAAAGTGTGCTGCTTCTGTAGCTTCACTTTCAATACAGTCAGACTCTCAGCTTCAGCTTTAATGCTTTGGTTCATTCTCACAGCTGCTGCAGAGAGAAAAAAACAAAACACAAAAAGAGGAAAATCCACTGTTTAGTACCTCGTCATCAAGGTACAAGTCAGTGACATTGAATGGGGAGGAGGATTTATCTGCTGTAAGTATTTTCCTGATACTGAAATATTGGGAAAAACTACACTGAAGTGCTGCTGTATTCTCCCTCCAAAGGGAGGAAGTATGTCATTGGCTCTGTTTGGTTATTTGCGGTCTAGTATCCACAGATATCATTTTCAAATGTTGTGTGATGGTAGACAGAAATAAAAGATCAAGTTAATTTGATTATTACTTAAGTTTGGTAAAAATTCGAATCAAGGTCACACCAAATGAAAAAATTTGCAAAACACTATATGTTAGCCGTATTCTATGGATCATCAAACTTCACAATAATATACAGTATACTAGTTTTTATTGACAGTTTAATTCTTTTTTGTAAAATTCATTTTAAATTTGAAGTATTTATTAAAGGATTAATAATTCATTTTGAAATATTGATTTATAAATAGTGTTTTTGTCTTAAATTAAATAAATAACAAATTACTTTAGTAATTAAAAAAATAAGCGAATAATTATAAGAGAATTCATAAATGAATTTACAAATGCATATTTTATTGCACAATTCATTATTTAAGTGCAGAATCCTTTATTTCGATGCGTGTGACTCTTAGGACATGAGTACGTTGGTCGGCAAAGCATTTGACCTTGACATTCACTGCTGGTGCCCAAGGTCAAATCGGACCTTGAAAAATAATCTTCAAGAAACCGTATGTAGTGATATATCATTTGAAAGGGCATAGAGAGAGCTCTACAATACGTTTTTATTTTTCCAATACAATGCCCTGCAGCAACACAACACACTGACGTCATCATTTTGTAATAAAAACATCATAAAGCATCCAAGTGAGCACTGTTGTTCGATGTCTGCGTTAATAAGCTTGCCATATGAATGTAAAAGGCTATATGTCAGTATAAAAAGGATTTGATATATTATTTTGCAACTTTTTTTTCACTTTGCTTACAATAAATGAAACAAAGTACATGAGTAATTACACCAGTTTCACTCAGGTCTCCCTGAATTTGTGTTGCTCTCTGCTGCAAGTGACAAGCCAAACAAATCCAATTACAAATGAAATTAGTTTCTTTTGATGTGATGACTGGTTATCGTGGTTATACCTTACAGAAAAATATTTCTGCATTTATACATAAATATGGCCTAAACACCACTGAGTTTTGTGAAATCCAGTTAAACAAGTTCAGTTAAACTAAACTGTGCTGAACATCCTCTGAAGGCTCTCCTTCAGAGATGGTGGTTAACTGGGACGCCTCCTGGATGCCTGCTACGTGAGTCATTTAAGCATGTCAAAGGTCAAATGTGTAAAGATTTAAAATGTTCCAGTGTTTGTGCAGGTCTAATATTTAGAGGCAGACTAATCCAGAGTCTGGAACCTGCAACAGACAAGGCCACCGTGAGATTTAAGCTTAGACCTTGGAACGGATATGAATCATTTTGAACCAGACTTCATGTTTTTTTTCTGGAGAATGAAGAGATAAGAGCTCAGATGGGTAGGAAGGGGCTCCACCGTTTAATGATTTAAAATCAAAAAGTAACATTTTAAATTGGATCCTGTAAGTAACATGAAGTCGGTGTGAAGGATTTCCATGTGATTAAATTGTTTTACTTTAGCATTATGCAAGTTTTTTATTCCAACTTAATTTAATTGAGTTGATCTATGATTACATAGTCCAGCTACTTAATGCTAACAGAAAGTAATTTGTTAATATGGAAATCTGTTCCATGATTATTTTAACTTCATTTAAAGAGTTGTTGGAGTGTTCAACAACGTCTAGAGTCGGGTTAACATAAAACTTGAATGGATATTTAACAACTTTCACACAGCTGTCACTCCATCCATCCTCTTTCGCTTATACTCATTAGGGTTGTGGGGGGACTGGAGCCTGTCCCAATTATTATCATTGTTTCAAGTACATCCATGATATTTCTTAAAACAGGCCCATATTTCACAGATCGGATGAGCTGCTAATGCTGGATTGTAGTGGTGTTCCTTCAGGAGAGCAATGGTTGTTGGTCAGCATCCTCTTGGCAAATTTCTGAACACAAACATCGGCAGATGTATGTGGCCTCTCACAATATTACATGCTTTACTCTTGGAGTGATCTTTGTTGGTCGACCTCCTCTGTGAAGGGTGATGAATTTCTTTCACGATATGTCTGACTGACTGATGAAGTCAACACTCTTTAGAAATGGTTCTCTAACCTTTGCCAGCCTGGACAAGTCTTTTTTGTGAAGCTCTCAGAAATGTTGTCATCACATACGTCCAGCTGTTCTATCATTCGATTATCCAATTCTAGGTTGTGGGAAGCTGGAGCCCCAGTTGTCATATATAGGGCAAGAAGTGGCATCTGGTCAGAATGCCCAAGTAACACACACAGGCATGCAATCATCCACGCTCACATTTACAACTACACGTTCCGTCCCACTGATAGAAATTCTGAGTAATTTCACCCCTGAATTAACTGCTATTATTGGTCACATTTATACAGAAATTTAGAAAACCTCAAAGGGTTTACACACTTTTAAAGGTTTAGTAAAGTCCCTTGTGTATGTTGTAGTGGGTGGGTTTGCGAGAGGGGTGCAGCCTAAAGACACTGTTAAAAAAAGTCTAGGTGAACAAAAGTAGAGTGACATTCCTTCTCAGGAGACCGTAACTGGAAAATAACATTGTCCAAGTGAAGCAGAGAAACAGAGATGTGCACAGGGAGGGAGCAGAAGAAATGGAGGCAGGTGGGCGGGAAGGAGAGGGAGAGAGAGAGAGAGAAAAGAAGGTAAAAAAAAAAAGAGTCAAGGAGAAAGTAGTTAAATTGGAGGGGTGGGGAGAGAAGGCAAATACACGGAGAGAAAAACACAGGACAGTTGATAGAGAGAAGATGGAATTATACAGAGAGATGAAGGAGAGAGTTGGAAGAGATGGAGAAATGAGTAGAGGAGAAAAGAAAAGCAAAAATCCATTTTCTCTGCAGGTATAAGGACCTCAGTAAGGAGAGAGAGCATGCGGCGACTGCCCAAGACCCTCCATACGCACACTATGATTAGGACTATGGCACACACACACACATATACACACAGACATCATGTAGAAAGAAATTGATACACCCAGCAAGAGGTCTCACTTTACTTTTGAGGCTGTAGCGCTGCAGGAAAGACATTGCACCAAACCTCTATCCTGCAACACTCGGTTTTCTCTCAGACTGAAGCAGAAAAGGAATCAAAAAGTAGATGGAGACACACACACTCACACACGCAGATGAAGGTGAAGAATGAGAATGGCGGAGGACAAAATGATGGAGAGGACGACTCCAAATGAACAAAATAAGTGTTAGATAGTGAACGAGGTAGCATGAGATGAAAGATTTCATGCCTCTGGCTTTTCCCATTCTTCACTTCAACACGGCACATTAGATGGAAATGCAACGTGTTCTCTGGGAAAATGAGTAACTAGACTGGTTGAAATGCTGGCTGGCTGCTCTCTAAGGTTAAAAAAGAGAATTTTGGTTGGCTAGCTGAGCAGTTAGGCGGATGAAAGGTTGTTTCAATTGGTGACATCTTGGCAGGACAGGCCATTTGGCTAGGTAGGGTCATTGGTGGGTCAGTCGGGTGGCACAGTGACAGGCTGATCGGCTAGCTGGTGTTTTAGCTGACTGACTGAGAACTCTGTCCGGTGCTCTGAGTTTCTGATTGCGTGGTTGAATGCTGGATTGGCTGTAGGGACACTTGATTTGATGGCCAACATGCTGGCTGTCTTTGGCTGTTAACTGTCTGTCTGTCTGCTGATCAGGCATTGTTCTTGGTGTCCAGAAGTCCATTCTGTAGAACTTCCTGATGACTCAAAAACTAGCACGATTGCAATGTTGTAGATCGATAATTGATCAAACACAGAACTCGAGGTTACTGGAGCCCACGTACCACCACACAAAAAGCCAACAGTGGTTCCCCTTTAGAGTGAAGAGTGGGTATTTTTTGCTAAGACTGACTACAGATAGTGAAATCGCTGTGTGGATAGAAATTTATATTCAAATCAGTTCAGTTTTATTTATACTGTATAGTGCCAAATCACAACAGTTGCCTCAAGGTGCTTTATATTGTAAGGTCCTAGAATAATACAGAGTAACCTCTCTGGTAGGACCAGACTCAGGGAGGTGCAGCCACAAGAGGGGGAACAGACACAGGTTACATGCAAATGTATGTGCAAGTTGCCAGGACCATAGTTTCTGGGTTAGTTTTTACCAATACTGCCATCCATCAAATCAAGAGTTGCAGTGTGGCTGACATCTATCACAGCTGCCATCGGAATGATTGCACCAAATAATGCTGTTAATGAAATCCCACTTTCATTGCCACGGGTGATTAGATATACATCGCAACAGTGAATATTTTTGGACAGCCGTTGAAATGTGAAACATAACACTGACATTTCAAGTTGTCAGCGAATATTTTGCTCAAATCATATGAGCATAATCTGAAGAAGGCAGGGTTGAACTATCGAGACAAAAAGGGCCCACGTTGACATTTCTCCTGACAGATGACTTTTTGTGGTCTGCAAACCAAAAAACAAAAAAAACAACAACCCAACAACCCCAAAACCCTTAGAGAGGAGTTCAGGGTGAGTAACTGGGCATGCAATCTGTTTGATTTTAACAATGCAGCCCTCAGCCTGAAACCCCTCTGTGACCAAACGAATGTGTACGTTTTTCTTAACCATGGCAACTTTCTTTAACTCTTTAACAAACTTTAATACAGGTGGCAGATCAATAAACACTTAGGCTTGTAATTTTGGAAGGCAGTAAGTAATTCTGTGTATCTTTTTTTACATATTTTTTCTGATGCCATAGTTAATGGCTGCACAAAATAAATTGCTGTTTTTCTGCTGAAATTTCACCGCCATTACCCTACCTCACATCCCATCAAGCGCTTTCACCTATCTGCGGTTGCTGGTGAAGTCAAATAAAAGACCAGATTCTCATTTGCAATTTCATTTTTAAATTTCTGTCTTTATTCGCACCTCTCCCTGCCACACTTTCTCTCTCAGCTATTCCCCTGTGGTAAGGCACACACACAAGAAATACACACAACATTGTCACAAGGGTGTTTTCTAATGCCAGCCAAATGTTTAACCTTTCTCTTCATCAGATTACCAGACTCCAAGCAGGAGATAAAGACAGTGAGTGGAAGAGGAAGAAACAAAGAGATGGAGAGAGACAGAGAGGGAGGTAAAACAACGATGGCAGTAACAAAGTAAAACAGAGAGGAGTGGGGAGTGAAATAGGTGCAGAGAAGGAGAGAACAGTCATTTGAAGTTTCTTTGGCAGTCCTCAGTGACTTGGCAGCCACTGAGTCGGCACCAGTCATTTGCCAATATGGGCTAACGTGTGCCAGTGCATGCCACGTTGAGCCAATGCCTGCTGCCCTGGCCAGTTTTTTGGGAAAAAAAAAGAAGAAAAAAACGAAGTAAAGCCTTGGTTTTGACACTTTGATGTTCAAGGGGTTTTAAGGATGCTCTGAAATATGATGTGACTCAGTAGATTTAGAGAGGAAGGGGCTAAAGCAGGGTGAAAGGAAGGGCAGAGGAGAAATTGTGAAAACCAAGCCACCGCTCCAATGTTAGCAACACAACTCTGTAAAGTCTGATCCTCACAGCTTCTACAACTCTTGCTTGAGTGTCCTTCAAGTACACTTAGACTGTGATCTGCAAAGTCACTCGTTTAAGCCTTATTGAAATGATTTCAGGTCGTGGAACTGGAAGTTTTCCTAAGATGGTACATCTGAATTATCCATTGTGCTGTGTGAGTTTAAATTTAACATGCAAAGTAAAAAGGAAGCACAATCAGGACCTCGCCTTATACATGTGATCACACAGAACTACCTCGCACAAACTGCACATGAAGTGCACGTGTGTAAACTACCCTTTTATTCCATCTATTATGTATTTTTATGTTCCTATTTAGTTATATAATAATAATAATAATAATAATAATAATAATGAATTGCATTTATATAGCGCTTTTCAAGGCCCTCAAAGCACTTTACAATACCACTATTCATTCACTCTCACATTCACACACTGGTGGAGGCAGCTACAGTTGTAGCCACAGCTGCCCTGGGGCAGACTGACAGAAGCGAGGCTGCCATATCGCACCATCGGCCTCTCTGGCCATCACCAGTAGGCGGTAGGTGAAGTGTCTTGCCCAAGGACACAACGACCGAGACTGTCCGAGCCAATTACAAGACGAACACCCAACTCTTGAGCCACGATCACCCATATATATATATATATATATATATATATATATATATATATATATATATATATACATACATATGATTTACCTCCAGACCTCTGGAGCTCAGCCCAGTTAAGGACAGTTTCATGCATAAGTCACTTCAAATCAGCACTGGACACAAATTTAATGGTACTTTAGCTAGTTTTGAGACCGTACAGAACACCAAAGTCCGTATGGTATGGAACAATTTAATTACTGTCAACATGAAGTGCACCAGTGTACAGTATTAAAAGCAAAAATTCCCTAAAATATTTGCCCAAAGCCCTGCAGTCTCTTTGATCAGCAGGTGTTTTGTACAAATGGGAACAATAAGTACTCCAAGAGTCCAAACCTCCTCCGGGTAATTAATTTGGAAGGAATCGTTTTTTATTTACATATATTCAGTTTTGTTCTTTTAAGTGTGCTTTAAGTTTGTAGTGCAGTAAAAATAAGAGAAGAGTAGTGTGAAAGACGCTTACTGTGATTATACCAACATGTAGGAGTAGGTCATGGATAACAGGCACTGATGTGTAAACAACAGACATGAATAACTTGAGCTTATTACATAATATTATACTACAGTATATTTCTAACTAACCAAGCAGCTCATTCTCTTAACAATGTAAAAGTAAAAAGTGTAAAAGTGAGGTCAGAGGTCAACTGTGACATAATATTTGGATCCAAACTATAATGTGATATTTAGAATTCCCTATATGCTTACATGTTATTACAAGCAATGGCAGTTAAATAGCTCTATATAGCATTACTCTATTGACCTTGAAGGAGAGGTCAGAGGTCAAATGTGAGGTCAGAAGTTAAATGTGACATATTTACTTTCTATATGTTCACAGACTGCACTTGTAAGTTTTAAAACTTTTAGCCCATTTTTAACCAATAAATCACTGAGTTGACCTTGAACGCCTGAGTGGATGTAAGCCAGATTTGAATGGATCATTAACATGAGGCCACTCTGCACCCCTACAAAGCTGAACGACAATTCATTTAAAACTTTTCAAGCTATCGTGTCTACAGACAGAACGTCATGCAAACGCTACCAGAAACACAACCTCCTTGACGGACCCACCTGACATTTAACTGGGTGAGAAGATGAAGAAAAAATATTTTCTTAGCTCATGGCAAAAAAAAATAGTGTGGTTGAATATTTGAGTCATTGTTTCCATTTAAATCCCACAAAAGACCAACATATGCTGCCCTGAGATGTCCAACAACCAACAGCTTGCTGATTTATTGGGAATCTAAAAAGTCTTTACCCATCATGAGCGTTAACCCGGCCTAAATTAACACTATATTTCATTGGCTGACATTGCTGCAAGTAAAGCCTCACAGTAAAGTTTGGTTCAGCAAGAGTGACTGTGTATATCATGAAGAATGCATTACTGCCACCTGTTGATCACTGAAAACAAAGTAAAAAAACGTGTTAATAACGTCTTTTTAAAGATGCATACAAACTACACGTACATAAGAATCGAGTGCAGTATTCTGTAAATGACAGGGGAAGCGTATACACATCCAGATACTGTGTATTTACATCATGTTCACATAAACATGAACATGAACCTGAATGTGACCAGGATCAGTACATCACATGAATAATTAGAACATCATGCTTGCATAACAAACTCATTTCACAAACATGCCGAGGGATAAAAGGACTTAGTTCTGCACACAAATAATGTACATAAGCACACACACACACAGAGACACACACACACACACACACTCAGTGGAGTCACCTTGCCTAGGAGACTGCAGACACTGTTCAAACACACATCGGCTCTCATGCTGGGTCTGTAACACAAGCTAATCCCCACACTACAGTAATAGTAGTTGTACTTTTTACTTCCTCACTTATTTAATAACATGAAAGAACTGCAACATTTGGAACATTCAGGGGAAAAAAGGGAGACAATTGTTTTTAGGCACACAAAATTTCCTCCCTTTCTGTTTGTAAGTGAACACGTTGCACATGTGAACCTATAATCCAACGTTGTTGTTAAAGCTTTATTGGTATTTCAGTGCACAGTGGACTTGTGTTTATGATGAATTTGGCAAAATAAATATGTAATAAAAAAAATTGCAACATTACAGAACACAAAAATCGAAAGATGTTTTTCATGGGTTAGTGCAAGTGTAAAAATCCACTGGGGAAAAAACCCAAAACAATGAAACATTACAATTATGTACCTTGTTTATTATGTGTTTTTTTTTTAAATCTAGATTGGAAAACAGTGCAGTGATGATTTCAATCAGTATTTTTTCCTCTCATATACATTGTGTGAACAAAGGCAAGATTGTTGCTTATCAGCAGTGACAGGTATTGATCTGTGCTTCACAAGTTGGGGTTGCTGACCTTTCATATCAAAGAATATTAGCGCTCCAGTGAAACACACAGATGCGCACATGCTAACACAAAAATGATGGAGAGCGTGAAAAAGGTGCAGCTTTACTTTACTTTACAAATCACACAGCAGCCGACACGGGTACACACAAAGCCAGCATGGAGCAAACACTGTACCTCAAACAATTTCTGTGTGTCAGCAAGCCGACAGAGGCTGCTGCGCATCTCTCTGACAGCGTGTTTGTGTCTTCTGTTTAGCAAGTGCTATCAGAGTGAAATGAGTTTTTAATGAGGTTCCAGTTTGTTTTGATGCATTGCAGATTTTTTTTAAATCATAAAATGTCCTAAAAGGTCTTAAGAACATGTAATGGTTAAAAATGACTCACATTTGCATCTATTCTTATTAATGAAAAGCTGTGGCTTAAAAAATTATAATTTTCTTACGGTGTCATTAAAAAAATCTGCGTTAAACACTTTCTACACACAGTATTTAAGACCTCATTAAAATATAGCTTGTTGTGGCGTATGGATCCATATATAACCATATGAGATGCACAGAAATGTGTCGGCCATGCGTGTGTATGTGTGACTGTCTCAGCGTGCAGCAGTGTCCACGCTTCCTCTCTCTCGGCCTGTTCGTTAGATTGATAGTCAAATTAATCTGCAGCTCCGTGCAGGTATAAACACGCTGCCTGCTGGCCAGGATACATCCCCCTCTATTAGTTCCATAATTCAAAGCACCCTCCAGCAGCCTGCCCTGATCATAGGAGGGTAATTGCAGGAAGGGTGCGCCTGATTTATTGACGAGTTGGATATGGTGGATTACAATTTGATTTGGAGATTCATTAACGGCTCATTTAGCATTTTGTGGAACTGGAATTTGTGTCTTTTTTGGGGGGGTTTCGAGACTGCTCCACAACAAGAACAAAACACAAATTCTGCACAAATATGAAATATTAGCGGTCAGCCAAAGTGCAGTATGCCTGCAATTGTTGTAGAAGTGATGCTGCCTTGCTTGAGGACACTTTAGAAGCGATTATGTAGCCTCTGACAGACGTACAGCAGTCGCATCAAATTAAGATCAGTGTGACAATTAAGAAAAAAAGAAAAATCATTGTAGCCTAAGAACGTGCTGTCTCTTTGCCAGTATCATAGCCTCAAACCAGCATGGACATTAAGTCTTACTGTAACTGTGACTCTACTACTTGGTAGTGTGTTGTAAAATAAAGGAAAAAACAAGCAGTATAGATTTCAGTGCATAATTTTGATTTTGAACGATCATTTTTCAAGCAGTCTGAAGTGCTTTTATTTGCAGCTGATTTGTCAGCTGTGTTTCAAGTTGAAAGAGGTTTTCGGCTCACACCTGGTATCTGTTTCATCATGACAGCACATTCCTCATTTGCTTTAATAAATGCACATAGGCAGTCATAAAACCACACATCCCCACATGTGTAAAAGTGAAATCCTATGCTTTATTCATACACTTTCCTTTGCCATGTGACAAAATAACAAGCCGCACTCAGCAGACGGTGAACACGTACACATACACACACATGCAGGCACATATGCAGATGCTGTGTGTTACGTGAGCTTAATGCAAAAAATTGCTGATAACCAAAGTGTTATGAATGTCGGCTAATCACATTAGATGCAAAATGGCAGCCACAAATCTTTCCTTTCACCTTTGAAATCTCTTTTTTCACCTCATTCACTGCCAGTAAGACAAGAGGCAGCTTTGCTGGACAGATTTTGCTGGCATTAAATTGTCGGGTCGAGCCTAATTTATTTGTAAGCCATGTTTGCTGCGAAAAGGCCTACACAGAGCAGCAAAGGACACACTTGATGAAACTGTAGTTAAAGGGACCTATTATGTGTTTCCTTATTATCTGTCATATGCATGCTGTATAGTGGCTGCATAGTGTAGTGGTTTGCACATCCACCTAGCATGTAAAATACTCCACAGTGCACTCCAGAGACTCGGATCACTTGGGCGGTGTGTCAGGAATCCAGTGTAAAAGTTCAGGAGCGAATGTTTTAAATAATGAGATCCGTGAATATAGGTGGGTTTTTTGTTGGTTGGAATAACAAAGAGAGTGGGTACCCCCTAATATGGCCATCACAGCCACACACAACTATGGCTGTAACACATCCTTCTATATACAAATTGTGTTTGGAAAAGAGCAGAACAGGTCACCTTTCATTTCACGGTTTAAAGCATGTATGTCATAAAGTCACCCAGAGATATATTCTATAAAAAGATAATGAGATGATGTGTTTCCTGCCCTCCTGATGTATATTTCCAACAGGACCAAACTTGTGGTTAAAAATATTTAACTTTTATTTTAAAAATTAAATAGACTTAACTGCCATCTTACTGAGAATGACATGGGAAGGTGCTACATGCTGAATGTTAAGCTTATCAGCTATGGTTTGAACTTTTGGTCCATATCCACATATAAAAGTGCCTCTGAGTATAAACTCTGATCCAGCCAAGCAGGACTATTTATGACAGCTCTGGAAATACAAGTGTGTAAATATGGAAATAACGACGCTAAAATTATAAAGCTGTTTGTTGATTAATGCAGAAAAATGTTTTGCGAAAGCAGACCATTCACCTTAGTGTTAAGCCTGGAAATGGTGGAAAAACAGCACCTTCATGAAAAAATAAGTATTCCAAGATATCAGAGACATTGTCAGACAGTTTGTTTAATTACACTTCATCCTGATTACAGTACAATGCAAACTGTACTAAAAACACATCAAATTATTGAGCAATTTTTGTTTTGCTGACTCTTTAATGTCTCCTATTCTTACAGGCTAAGAAGTAATGTCTTTATTTGTTTAGATAAAATAAACCTGTCAGTATCGCCAAATTGCACACTGAGACTAGCACGTACAGCACAGGTATGGTTAATACGTCAAAAACAAATTGGGCTGCCAACATCGTGATCACTCCTCCCGAAAATGGTCCCAATAAACACCAGTGGTCTTATTGCTGCTTTGTCGGCCTGGAGCATGTGCACATCTCATAAAAATGAAATGGCCTAAGGCTATGAAATGCAAACATATCTCTAATAAGATCTAGATGAACCTTAAATACCATCTCTGGAATCTAATCTGTAGCACTCTATTGCCTCTGTTACTCAGTGTTTCAAAATCTTTTCTCATTTCTGTGTCTGAAAGCAATTTTCTTGTCTCCTTAATAAAGTCAGAAATGTTCTTAACTCTTGACACATACTCACATTAGCAGCTATCTATAGGGCTGAGATGTGCCATTAACATCAATTATTTAGTAATATTTAGTGTGTGTAATGGGTAGAAAGAAGCTTTCTACACAATGGTAAAGAGCTTTAGTGTACACTAGGAAATATATTTTATTATAATGTGTTTGCATTTATTTGGATATTTTCTGTCCCACCATGGCAAGGTCTGCTATGGAGGAAATGCTAGATAGAAAAGAAAGAGAGATCTATCTATCTATCAACTACTGGTCATGTGATAAAAAATTGTAAATACATTAAAAAATGTATTTCTGGCCAGTGGTGAAAGCCTGCTTGTGACTGATTTGGTTAGTTGTTTGCCAGGAACACACTGACTGTTCTGCAAACACTTGCCAGCTATTCTCTTAACTGTAATAAACTAAAACAGTGAAACACAAACTGGAAATGGAGAGTGGTAATTATGGTAATTATGTTGTTCTTGTCCTCCTTGACCTAACAGCTGCTTTTGTAGACCATAACATTTTACTGTCTCGCTTGCACCATCTTGCAGGCATTCGTGGTACTGCTTTGAAATGGTTTAGAGCTTATGTTTCTGACAGAACTTTTAGTGTTAACTTTTTAGGGTATGAGTCCTCCTCTGCCGCTTTTCAGTTTGGGGTCCTGCAGGGCTCAATTTTAGGGCCTCTGCTCTTTTTCATTATATCTACAGCCCCTGGGAACCATCCTCAGAAAGCATAGAATATCCTTCCACTGCTATGCTGACGAATGTCAGATTTATCTGCCTCTGAAGCAGAAAGATGCCTTCTCTATTAAACCACTTCTAACATAAATTGCTTGCTTGCTTGAGTGTCATCTGTCAAACAACAGGGGTGGCTGTATCTCAGGTGGAGCACGTCACCTACTAACCGGAAGGTTGTTGGTTCAATCCTAGTCTGTTCCAGTCTGCATGCCAAATATCCTTTGGCAAGATACTAACCCCAAGGTTGCTCTCCGATGCATCCATCAGAGTGTGAATGTGTGTATGAATGTTAGATAACAATAAAAACTTAGAAAAATAGCTTGTGTGATTGGGTGAATGAATGAGTTGTGTAAAGCACTTTGAGTGCTCAGAGTAGAAAAGCGCTATATAAGAACGAGTCCATTTACCATTCAAGCAGAAGAACTTTCACCTTACAGCAAGATGATTTGGGTTTGGACCACCTGGTCAGTCTTCCTTATTCCTGTGTGACCACACGTTGGATAACCAGTTAAGAAAATGGATGAAGTTCTGATATGTTCACACACAGGTAGCATGACATTTGCTGGAAATTCTTAATAAAGAAATTTGTTTTAGTAATTTTAGGTGATTTGCTTTGTTTGCCACTGATCTGTGATGTGCAAACCTTTGCAAAGTTTATGTCAATGTTCAAACAGAATGCAGGCATATGTGTGGCTTCTTCGATCTGGGTAATTTGGAGCTGCCTTTGAACAGTTTGTCCTAGACTGGATATTTTGGCAATAACACTATTTTACCATTACCTGAAATAACGGATCATTCCTGGGAAGCTAATGATGTAGTCTTTTCTTTGTAAAAGTATCATTACTGAGAATTTAATCAGATGAAACCGGAAAATCAAATAGCAGATGCTGATAATATCCCTTATGTTCTGTATGTATATTTAGGAAGAAAAAGTATTAAATTGATCTGAAGGATGTTTGATTTCCAGGTTCTTGGAATTCTTTTTGAAAGAATACAATTAATTGACACAAGAAATGACTATACCTGTTCACGAATATACGCTATTATTTTATCTTTTTTTGGTTCATCTCTCTATTTTTTTCTGCTTCATCTCCTTCTGCTTTAATTTGTAATTTCCTAGACATCTTGTAATTTCTTGAACAAAGGCCATGGACACATTTTAATTAGATGTGGATTATAATGAGGTTTTCCTGAACGTGTTGGATATTCATTTCATATAGTAGAGCATGTTCGTTCTCCTCTAATAATCCCAAATACAGTATATTCACGGTTGGTTATTACTTATTTGCCCTGCAGGTAAATGGCAATGGAAAAAAAAAACCTACCCCCTGAATATCTAATTATGATAACTTCGTAATTCCAGCTGCAGTGACTTTTTTTTTCGTTGGTACAGCAAACCAAAAATGTGTACGACTCTAACTTGTATCACATTAAATAGACAAATGTCTTTAACTTCAGGGGCATTTTTACTAACAAAGCAATTTAAATGTATTCACATAGCGCCAGATATGAACACACACCCACACACGTACCAACAATTTGCATTTATAAGAGGCGCACAGCATGTGCTAAATGCTTCTGACACAGCGTTTGCATTGCGGTCTAATTGAATCATCATGTTTACAGTGCGATATGCATAATACATTCTTCTTTACATAGTTGTTGTTTTCACAGTTTAGTGCCAGGCTTCCAGTGTTCAGGTTGAAAGGGGAATGGGGGAGAGCTTTTGACAAAGCCCGATAGAAAAACAAAAAACAGGGAAATGTGGAAAGACAGCAAAGAGAGAGAGAGGACAGTTCTGCTTCAGTTCATCTCAATCCAATATGCATTACTGGCATGAATGTATAGAACCAAATCATCAAAGCTACAAGGTTAAAGCATGTTTTTAACATAAAATCAATTTGTGGGAAGTGTTTATAAAAGTATATATGTGAGGAAGAGTGTGTGTGTGTGTGTGTGTGTGTATATATATATATATATATATATATATATATATATATATTAGGGGTGCAACGATATTCGTATCGATATTGAACCGTTCGATACAGTGCTTTCGGTTCGGTACGCATATGTATCGAACAATACAACATTTGTAATTTATTTTATCAATTTTCCTTCTGACGATGCTGTCTGTGTTGAGCGCTCAGTGAATCTGTGTTCGACTACTCCGCGTGTGTTAGCGCAGTTAGTGCAGTTAGCTCGTTAACGTGTTGGCCGTCTAGCCCCATGCACGGAGTGATCGGCGGCTAACGGAGATTTGCCGTGTTGTGGCGTTAAGGTAATTTCAACGAGATTAACCTGAAAGCACTAGCGGGAACACAACGAATATGACTGCACATTTACGCCGACATCATCGTAGTGCAAAGACAAGTGGAAGCAGACAAAAAAAAGCAAGCATGCTACTAACTTTAGCCGAGTCATTTAGACAGCTGTTAGCACATGATTCTCCTTATGCTGCTGAGAATATAGCCCAGAAGAAGCGGATAGTATAGGTTTTATTTTGGAAAGAGCCATTTCTCTGTAATAAACTCTCTTTTCCAAAGATGAGTGATTCCTCAATCAGATACAGGGCTTGCAATATCGCTAGCCCGACGTCCCGGAGCTAGCGATTTTTTCAGTCGGGCTACCAAAATCTATCTCTTCCCTGCCCGTCGGGCTATTGTAGGAAAAATATATGTCAATGCTTTTGCATTCTTTCGGAAATGTAGCTGGGTAATTATGTCATTGGCATCGGTGAGCCACTGTCAATATGTGACATATTGAAGTCGCGTTTGAATTTGCGCTTGTTTTTTTGCTTTCACTTTGCAATCGTGCGAACTGTGTATAGAGAGCGACAGCACTGATCTGTGAGTGATGATAATTTGTGCACCAATTCCTCTGACATCGTCTTATTAATCGTTAGCTTACTATGCAAACATGACAAGTGAAATCTCCCGCAGCAAGCTTAAACATGTGAGAGGTTGATCGTGCAGAGAATCGCTGAGCTTATGTGAGTGAGTGTGTAAAAGCATTTCAGTTCTGCTGAGCCAAATAAGACAGGTCAGGGTGAAGAAGTGACAGCCAAAGAAAAGCTTACCACAAAACGGAGAAGTTATGACAAATCAGACTATGAGGCAAAAAGAAAGTGCAGCTTCATGGTTTCATGGACAAAATAATTTCTGTGGCTGCAATATGATGAGCTAAATAACCAGGGCTGCACATAAGTGGTCCGCAGGTGCGCATTCGCTGTCAAAATAAAAAACACGCACAAGGGTTAGGGTTAAATTTAAAAACTGTACTTTTGAGTTAAAATATATATTTATAATTTTAATAAATGACAAATTAAAAATGCATGAACATTTTTTTGTATCGAAAAAATATCGAACCGTGACACCAAAGTATCGAACCGAACCGAACCGTGAATTTTGTGTATCGTTGCACCCCTAGTATATATATACATATAGATATTTAATTCAAGTATTTTGCCACACATTGATATTGCCCGTGATAATAATGGATTGCATTTATATAGCGCTTTTCTAGGCACCCAAAGCGCTTTACAATTCCACTATTCATTCACACACTGGTGCAGACAAACCGCAGTTGTAGCCACAGCTGCCCTGGGGAAGACTGACAGAAGCGAGGCTGCCATCGGCCCCTCTGGCCAACACCAGTAGGCGGTAGGGTAAAGTGTCTTGCCCAAGGACCCAACGACCAGGACAGAGATAGCTTGGGAATCAAACCGGCAACCTTCCGGTTACAGATGAGCTTCCCAACCCCCTGAACCACGGTCGCCCTGGTAGTGCACATGAGCTGCAATCCTCGTTTGTTGTGCAATTATGTAAAATAAATGAGGATTGCGGCTTGTGCGCACTACCACAAGCTGGGACATAGCGACAGAGAGTTATCGATGATGCAAGAAGGCAGCAAACAGTGCCGTTTTGCTAGCAGCAGCTGGCAACACAGGTGTTTTTTGATGTCAGTGCTGTGACATTCCAGCTCCATATTCGCCCCGCTTTTCGGGATCTCTATGACATCATATTTAAATGTACTGAGTAACATTATGCATCGTGACTGAGAGTCATCAACATCAACGTTTGTGTTGATGACTCTAAGCCACAATGCACGGGGGTATTTTAAAGGGAACCTGTTATGCTCATTTCCAGCTCGGTATTTTGCTTCTTTGACTCTTGGCAGATTATCCTCTGTCGGAAGTTTTAACCCCACATCTCTAAAACTGTAATTTCTTCATTTTGGTTAGACCTTGCCTTTTTTCTGCAAAATACCTGGTACACAATGAACTCACTGACAGTAGCTTTACCTACTTACTGTAAACATTTAGGCTAAATGTATTTAAAAAGCTGATGTAGCCTCTTTAGTCAACCTGCTTTGATACCACTTTAAACATAATAACAGCTAACGAGGGTTAATGTAATTATAAAGAATAGCTTAGCTACATTGTACAGTAAAAAAGCCCATTGCCTTTACTAAAAATGTCGTATTGATTAGG
The DNA here is from genome assembly GCF_057381845.1 of Rhamphochromis longiceps. Taxonomy (NCBI): domain Eukaryota; kingdom Metazoa; phylum Chordata; class Actinopteri; order Cichliformes; family Cichlidae; genus Rhamphochromis; species Rhamphochromis longiceps. The sequence goes on from NC_140558.1 coordinate 24,074,896, forward strand.
ATGGAATAAGCACATTCTTGTTATTGGTCTAAAAAAAGACGTCTTACCTGTTGCAACTGTTGTCCTTTCTTCTTTAGGAAAAACAAACTAATTTAACTTAAATTAAAGAAGATTTTTTGGTGTACTTTAACCCTCTAATATCAGGAGATCATTAAATTATGAATGGCAGATAGAAAGTGCTTACATAGAAAAAGGGATTAGGTGAAAGAGGCAAGTTGTCTCAAGGCCATCTGACAGAACACTTTAATCAGTTCAGCTGTCTAAACAGTTGGTCAACAGCTCACATTTTTCTCAAGCTGTACTCCTGTAAAGACAGTCTGAAACATGTGTTTACACTTCAAGTCTATTTCTGTCATTTATGGGCTCAAATACAGGTGACCTGGAGCTTGCCTTGCCGGAAACGCATTCGTTTTTAGGGACATATGGAGCTCTGGGATTACTGCTGCTCTCCTACTGACGTGCTCCTGTCTTGCACCTGTTGACACAGTGCTGGTGTGGAAATCATTTTGGCTGATACGGTCCATATCTTTCTTTCTATTTAGCTATTTGGTCTTTTTTTATTTATACATAAAGGGTGATTAAGTAGCTAATATGAACGTGAAAACAAATCCCAAAAAATAAGAAGGGTTAGTAAAAGACTGAATTATATCTGATTGAGAGAAAAAGACAGAGAGGGACAGAAAAGTCAGAGAAGCGTATAGGATAAGGTAACCGAATCACTGGAGGAGAAAACAAGATGCTGTTGTAGGCTGGAGATAGATTGATGAGGAGTAGAAAAAACTGGGGGATGGATGGATAAAAAGCTTTCCAGGCCTCTAGTTCAATGCTCAGTGGTCTTGGTAAGGTCAATGACAAAAATCCAGGGTCCCCTGTAAGACAGACACACACACACACACACACACACACCCATTGTCCCTTAACCTCTCATCTAAGTGGATCTAAACCACTTATCCCATCAATGCTCTGTGTGTGTGTGTGTGTGTGTGTGTGTGTGTGTGTGTGTGTGTGTGTGTGTGTGTGTGTGTGTGTGTGTGTGTGTCTGTGTTGGGCAGGGTATGTGCATGAGGGAGTAAGACTAAGAGATCAATGCGCTGTTTTGTGTTTGGAGGTGAACTTGGGAGAGCACACATAGCAAAGTCTGCCCACACACAACCACAAAACCACACACACACACCAACAATTACAATCACCTTGAGCAGATATTAAGACTTCAAATCGAAAACGATGTTGAAAGCGTGTTGCATCACGCACATGAAAGAAAACTTCAAAGTTCGCTTGTTTTGTTTCATTAGAAAAATTTGGCTCAAGGACACGCTGTCACACATGGCGTTATGACGGCAGCATGTAACTGTGAGCTGTAACCTCCGATGTCTCGCTAGCACAAATAACAACACACATTTTATCAACACAGTCCACAGAGCCTACCTGTCTTCGAGGTAATTGCTTCGGCTCTGTTTTTGCACATCTGCTGCGACAGGGAGCTGCATGCTAATTGCAGCAGGTGCAAAAAGGCAGGGCAGGGGTAAACCTTATTTAGTGGACGGGCTTCTGGACTGAGCTGAGAAACATTTTATGTGTCTAGAAACTACTGTACGAAGTGGGCTGAGGTTTATCCCTTTGGGGCAGCGCAGCAAGCTTTTGCAGTCCCTCTGGCTTCTATTACTTTTCACTTGTTTCTAATGTTATTCTCTTCTTCCCTTCCTCTTACTTTTGTGTCCCCCTGTATCTTACATCCTAGTCTAACGCTGGTCTTTATCTCTTTGTCTAACCTACTTCTATTTTGGTTAATTCCTGTTTTACTCTGACAGTTAGTTTTCTCATATCTTCTTTTTGTTTTAGTTCCCTTCCCTCCTTGTTATTGTTTGCTGTCCTTATTAGCTTCATCTGTGTTTGACTGCTTTCACCTCCACCCAACCAGGCCCCTGTGTAGTCTTGCGTTTCCCTTTGTCCTTGGCAGATTGTATATTTTCCTCCCACGTGCTTCAGTGTTTCTCATCTTAATCTTCAGTAATGTGGACCATCTGGATTTTAGTTTATCAGCTTTTTAATAAAGCTTGCACTATCTATGTCCACAAAGCCTGCTTCTAAAACTCCTTTACAGTTACTTTAGGCACTAGTAGACTGTCAATTTTAGTTGTACCGGCACAAGTTCTACTTTGAAGGTGAACGGAGATTACATCGAAGGCATTAACTTGCAAACTGTGGCAATCTGGTGACAACCAAAGCAACTGCAAGGAGGTTATTAGTGTAGTACTGTATAACTGTCTGTGACTATTCTTACACTGTTAACCTTTTGGAACGTCACAGAGTGCACACTCTTCTCTAGCAACCGGTGTTTATCAGGCTGACACAATTCACTCTCTAGATCAACATTAAAGGGCTTTAGTAGTTGATTTCACAGTAACTACTAGCTTCTAGCAACCTCCAGCGACTAATCACATCATACTTATAAAAATGACCAGTGCCAAATTGTCAGCAACTCGTCTCTGTGCCTGTGTCAGTATGACCTCACTTGTCCTTTAGGTGTTTTGTATTGAAACAAGTAACATGCTGCTTTTGGAAATGAAGGCATTCGAGGTTTTAAAACCCCAAACGAGTATCAGCAATGCTAAATGCTAATAGCTATTCTCTGTGCTCGCTTTATAAACAACATCTTTTGCGTGCTAACCAAAATGTTGCTTCTAGAGAGGCTGCTCCCTGATATTGTTGCCATAAAGATAAAAGTTAATATGTGCAGGAGTGCTCTGGATCCGATTAATATCTTTGTACAAACACCCCAAACAGTCAGTTTTGATTCAGTTTCCTAAATACACGCAGTGGTACATTTTTACATATTCATTGCCAGTTTTGTCCACTGTGCAGTGGTATTATGGGCTATTTGTTAATAATAATTTTTTAAAAAAGGATTTATGTAATTCAAACTCATTAGTCATGTAAAATGCCACGTCAGGAGAAGGAAATTCAACATAATCATCATATATCACAGGCTCTGGTCACTTATCGTACCTTATTGAAATATTAATGTGGAGAACAGCTACAGGTGTGAATATCGTGCTGCTTCAGGCCTCTGAACAATAATCCACTTGTGGGCTCTAAATGCAGCTCTGTCTCTGCGCTACTCATCAGTTGTTGTGTGAAGTGACTGACGTGACAGTTTTCTTTAAAAGCAAAGCTGTTGCAGTTCGCTTGTTTTGCTCCTTGGTTGACAGTAGAATGCCAGTAACCACAAAGACTGATACTTTATTTCTTAGTGACTCTATTTGTCATTCAGCACTAAACATTACCATTTACCCTTTGTTGTCAAGGATGGATCCTAACAGTTTAATCTCATAATTGGTGTATATAATTATGTCAAATTTTTCTAATTTCTTTCCTTTAAAATGTTTGATTTCAATCAAAGTGTATTTTATTTTTAGAGCACCAGTTCTCAAGTACAGTTATCTTTGCTCACTGCGATCTGCAAGAATGAAGCCAATGTATAGCAAGGCTTTTTATGAAATCTTTTGTTTATGATGGCGTTTGTAAAACCTCTTATTTATTGCCAGTTCCTTGAATGGTGTCAGTGAAAAGCTGGGATGTCAATGGGCCTATAATTTCACCAGAAATAACCAGAACAGAGCCAAAGGGTCCACCCTGCATTTTCACCAGAAAATAGCTCTGTTTGACACAGATTATAAGACTTTGACAGTTTGAGTCTCGGTGTTGAACAAATGGTTGAATAACTCATGTCACTGTTGTAGCTAACTTTTGAATGGATAAACAAACCAGCTAAAAACAAACCCACTCAGATTGATTTCAGGGTGCTTGAATTGGCTTAGAAACAACTGCATAGATGGGTTATATTTGTGATGTCAAGTGGTTTCTTTTCTCAACAACTCCGAGAAAGATGTCAACATGCAGTGATACAGAATACTTTTTTATGTATATTTTTAATCTGTTTAGGAACTCCACATACTGCATGAAAGTGTCCATGTCGATGACCGTGGAAGAGAGCGACGAGGGAAAATGCTTCAGTAGCAAAATCCGCCATCTGGAGAAAGCTGAGATAACCCACAGCAAAATGATCCACTGTCCTGATATAGAAGACTATTTGGCTCCATATAAACAACCGCAGATGACCTGGTACAAGGTATGGCATGAACACAGAAAAGTTTTTATGAGTCTTCTGTTTAAGGTTGCGACTGATCTATTCTGCCTATGTCTCCTGTTAGGAGTGTGAGCTGGTTGAATGGAGAAGCTCCATCATTGTTAATACCACACATATTTGGATACCTGAGATAGAGGAGGGAGACGGGGGAAATTACACCTGTGAATTGCAGTATGGATCCAGATTGGTGCGAAGGACAACGCAACTCAAAGTCACAGGTAGGACATAATGAATGGATGGAGATGGGATACAGTCCAATACAGGCCACCCCCCAAACCAGACTGGCCACCCCAAAGGCAAAACAATAAAATTCAATCAAATATCAAATGTCCGATTATGTTTTCACGGTGACGCTCAGATATCCGAGTGTAAGTGAATGCAGCATCGCTTCTGCGCTATGCGCATCACGTTAGCAAAGGTAGGAGAGCCAAGCGCGAAAGACGTCACTGCAGGAAACAATTTTTCGGTGAAAGAAAATGAGGACAGAATAAATGTCCCGGTAAGTAATATCAAGTTTGTTGAGTTTAGTAAACTTCGGTGAAATTAGAATACCAAGGAAAAAATAACACTTAAAGAATTATTGCAGCCGTCGAATATTTCAGACAGTATGCTACTGAGGGCAGCTAACATAAGAGTTATGAGTTATAAGATATAATCTAAGTCGTAACATTGCTGTATGGAGCTGCAAATTTGGTTGCAGGTTAACATAGCTGGACTGGCCATCGGGCATATCCCCAGTGACTTATTTTTTATTTTTTTTGTAATGGCATGAACAATGAGAGGTGGTGGATTGGCCAGATGCAGGTCGATGTGTAGAAATAACTCCGTTGTTTGGTGGTGGCTATGACGGGGCTTCCACAGAGGCAACAGGTGGATGAGGGAAGGGGAGGCAGGAGGAGAGACCCGAAGCAGCCGCCAGTCCGAGTGTCAGGTGAACTGAACTTCAGGTAAGAAGTTATGACCTGCAGTCTATCTGGGTCAGATATAAACCAAGTTTAGGTGGAGTTTATTTTCATGTTGCTGACTTTTTACTGTCAGTTGCAATAACTCATACTGCGTTCTAGCCAGTTTGACGGAGTTTTTATACAGCTGGGTGGGTGCTTTGATGTTACTGATAGTGAACTTTATTTTATTCATAAGGTTAGTTAGTAGAGTTGCCAACGGCTCCTTAAAAAAATGGAATGGTCCCTCATTCAGAGAAAATATTACGCGTTTCGTATTGAGCTGAGAAGAGACGCAGTTTGTCCCGGACTTTAGCTAGAATGGAAAAAGACACAAAGCTGGATTTATTCTGTCTTTATGCTGCACAGCTGCCTCTTCTCTCATTCTCTCCCCCTCCCTCTCCTGTTGCTACTTCAATCATGAAACTGATCAATGATCAGCTGATCGGCTTTTCTCTCTTGTTTGTTTATCGCCCACTTTGCGCCAGAAAGAGGAAACCAGCAGATATTGCGCTAAACAACAGCAGCACGTTTAAGCTTGACCAGCTGTTGTTAGAATGTATTTAATATTAATTTCTAGTATCAGCTGATGTTTGCTGGTGCCACAGCTGTAAAGCTGCTGGTCATGATGTCTGTTTAGATATGTGGTGAGAGGGAAACATGAAGATGAAACCAGGAGATGTCCTTACTGAATCATCAGAGCTGAACAGGTGATGGAGAAACAGGTTTACCTTTTAGGTGACATGAATGATCACTAAGATCTTCAACACTTCACTGTCCCAGTCCTGCATCCCGCCGTGCCTAAAGTCAGCCACAATTGTCCCACTGCCAAAGCGTACTAACATTAGCAGCCTCAACGACTACCGACCAGTTGCTCTAACACCTGTTATAATGAAGTGCTTTGAGAAACTGGTCCGACATCACATCATGTCCTGCCTGCCACCCACACTCGACCCGCTCCAGTTTGCATACAGAGCTAACAGATCAACTGAAGATGCCATTGCTACAATGCTCCACACCACCATCTCTCACCTGGAAGTGCAGGGCCGTTACGCCAGGCTGCTCTTTGTTGACTTTAGCTCTGCTTTCAATACGATACTCCCGGACAGACTAATAGATAAACTGCTGGAAATTGGACTTCCTTCCACCACCTGCCGCTGGATCAGAGACTTCCTCTCAGACCGTGTACAGAGAGTTAGAGTGGGGCCTCATCTTTCCTCAGCCCTCAGCCTCAACACCGGCTCTCCACAAGGCTGTGTACTGAGTCCCCTACTGTACACTCTGTACACACATGACTGTGTTAGTTCCCACCCAGACAACACAGTCATCAAGTTTGCAGATGATACCACTGTGGTGGGGCTCATCTCAGGGGGAGATGAGACTGCATACAGAGCTGAAGTTCAGAGGCTGTCAGATTGGTGTGCAGACAACAACCTGGACCTCAATACCACCAAAACAAAAGAACTGGTAGTTGACTTCAGAAGGAGGAAGTCCGAGCTGCAGCCTGTCAGCATCAACGGGGAGTGCGTGGAAAGGGTCTCCAGTTTCAAGTTTCTGGGTGTGCACATAGACACAGACCTCCAATGGAGCTCTAACACCTCTGCGGTCTTAAAGAAGGCCCAACAGCGTCTCCACTTTCTGAGAATCCTCAGAAAAATGGACCTGAAGAAGGAGCTGCTGACCGTCTTCTACCGCTGCTCCATTGAAAGTGTGCTGACATATTGCATCGGTGTGTGGTTCTCCAGCTGCACCACAGCACACAGAAAGGCACTCCAGAGGGTCATCAACATGGCCCAAAAAATCATTGGACATCCTCTTCCCTCCCTGAAGGACCTGTACAGCACTCGCTGTCTCAAGAGGGCACGCAGCATCCTACGGGACTGCACACACCCAGGACACCGGGTGTTTAAGCTGCTGCCGTCTGGCAGGAGGTTCAGGCTGCTGAGGTCCCGAACAAATGGACTCAAGGACAGCTTTTACAACAGGGCAATAGCCCTGATCAATGTAAATAGCTGACCTGACTGGATACCTCCCTGGACTTTTTAGGGGGAGGTAACAATGTTTAAAACGATAACAATAATATTTATATTTATAACAAGGTGCAATAATAATTAATGTGCAATAATAACAGTGTGCAATACACATACACTTATTCTTCTTTTTTATACTAAGTTAATATACTGTGTTGTGTTGTTTGTTACGTTGTGATGTGTCATATCGTGTCGTGTTGTGTTATATGTAGTGCCGACGTAGGACAGTTTTTCCAATTTCATTGTACTACTGTACTATGTATGACTGTGCAATGACAATAAAGAGTTATCTTATCTTATCTTATCTTATCTTATGAGTTGAAGTTATCAACTGTTTCTGAGAGATAAATAACACCAGGATCCTTTTTTATGTAGCTGACAGCTGGTAACTGTGCAGGGGCGGGTCTAGCAAAGTTTTGCCAGGGGGCCAGGTAGGGCATTAACAGGGAAAGGGGGGCACAAAGAAATACTTTTCTTTCTTATTCTCATTTAAAATACCTAGTTTTTATTAAATAATTATCTAAATCTTACAACCAAAGTTTTTATCTGACGTAAAATGTATAGAAATCATACATATACCAACAAGACTGTACATCACTGTCACAACAGCATTTGTTTTCATTCAGAGTCTTTATGGCTTTACTACCTGGTGGGTCGGTCTGTAGTAAAAATGCCCAATTTTTTTTGTCCCAGTCCAGCCCTGCAGGTTAATACTGGCAGTGTCACCATGCCAGCTGACTGTATTTTATCATCAGCCAGTGTTGTTCTTTATCAATATTACCAAAGTTTACCATAAGGCAGCATAGAAAGTATTTACTTGCTTTCAGGTTTTATTCAAATGTTAGTCTTTTCATTTGTTTCCCCACTTTTTTCCTGTTTCAAAATCAAACACCAGTTTGTGAGAAGATTATCTTCTTTTTTTAACAGGCAGATAAAGTTTTGCATTGGCATTGGCTAATTTGTCAATTGTTTGTTACAAATGTTCGTATTTTAATTTTCAAAAATGTTTTTGCCCAAAACATATGTGCACTATATGTCAGTAAAAATACTATGCAAATATTGATGTCCTTGAATGCTGAGTAAACACTGACAAAGCACTGATTGTATCTCTTGTACTTTATCAACGCAGTATCTAAAAACTTTGCACCGTAGTGGTTAAAATCTCATTCTAATAAGAGTTAAAAGTGCATTTGGTTATTAGGTTTATAGGATTATTGAATTATGGTTAAGGGTTGGTAGAATTTTTTTTTAAACATTATCTGCCAATTAAATCTGCCACCCTTCTCCAAATCTGTGCCCCTACCTGGCCCCCCCAACAAAAATTTTCTAGACACGCCACTGTCCCCATTTCAGGTTTGCACTGCTCTTTTCATAGTTTCACTACAACTAGGGGCAATGGCAGCCATGGACCCCCAGAAAGTACTTGTCAATGGGTCAGGAAATAAACTGATTTGTAATTACAAGAGAGTCACTGACTGACCTCAGGTGTACTTGGCTAGGGCTTTAGCAACTGAGACACTGCCAACAACCTCCAGCATCCACTCACAACATTCACTCATTTTTCCCTTGTGACCAGTGGCTGTCTGGCAATCACCAGTTAGCCTCTAGGCTTTAGGGTTAGGCCTCTAGATCTAAAGGCCTGGGCATATAGAGTTAAGAATATGCATCAAATTCTGTCAAGAAGACTTCTGCCTGGAAGGACTGCAATGAGAGAATGGACAAGAGCCAAGAATGCAGCTACTGGGTATCACAATCATTTTCCAACCTCTAACAAGTATACAGCCGATTTGTTAAGTGTATCGTCCTGAATATGTTCTCCTGACTGAATTTGGTCCGTTTACAGCATCCTGCCATTGATTGCATTTGTCCCTAACCATCAGGAACCCTCACGTTGACTTTTATCGAGTAAAAAGATGAGGGTTCATCCTCCAGCTTCAATGTGTTTATGTAGTGCTGACATAGCTGTGTCGCTAGTGATCACGTAGCACATCATTATATACCAGCTAGCCCAACTTCAGTAACCCTACAAATGTTGGAAGTGATAGCAGAGCTGTACGTTTGAATTCCATTCAGAAATCTCTCAGTCAGAACATGCTATATCATGTTTAGGTGGAAACTAGCGAGCTAACTTCCTGCTAACGTCTAACTCCGTTAAATTTAATAAATTCTGTTTTCATGGATGCCTGGATGTTAAACTTAATTGTTACTAGAACTGAGCGTGATAGAGCATCACACATTAAATGAGCAACAGTGGTGAGAAATAATCAAAAGCAATATGGACTATTGAATTTGGTTGTAGAGAATATAACGGATGGGACGGGCAGGGATTTATATCACTAAAGCTTTGCCAGCTACTGCTTTGCAGTGCCAGCATGTGACTGGAAAGGCACCGTGTGCCCGTTGGGTCAGGAATACATAGTATTTGGTATTCTACTGGACATATTTTCTATTGCATTTTTTTTTAAGAATTGTAGAATTGATGAATTACCGTTCCATGGATTAGAGGTCAGCTGACTACCATCAGAGAAAGCAAGTGGACTTAAAATATGGTCAGAATATGTACTCTGCTTCCTTTTAATATACAATGGATCCCTCAGTGACTCCAGAGCATCCATTACTTTGACAGATCCCTCGACTCAGCAATACATCATTCATCATTACTACAGCACTTTTAAAGTTTCTTTGAATGCACATTTCAGATCTACGCTAAAACAACGGGGTACATTCCTGGTATCATTTTGTATATTTGTATTAAACTTTGAATATTTAAAGCTTCAGTGGCTTTTGACTTAACTTTCACTCAGCAGAAACATCTGCTCCGTGCTGTTATGTCTTTAAGCTTACTTCCATCTGCGCTTTTGTTGTGTGTGTGTGTGTGTGTGTGTGTGTGTGTGTGTGTGTGTGTGTGTGTGTGTGTGTGTGTGTGTGTGTGTGTGTGAGCGAGTGTTTTGGGAGGAGGGTTGCAGTCCTGCTTGTGTTTTGCTGTTGTATCATGTACCATGTGCAGTCGGTCTTTATGAGCGACACACTGTGCTACTTTTGTCCTAGCACACATTCTTAAACGTGCGCCTTGATTTGCTTCGTACATTGTGATATTATTTGCATTCTGACACTCGTATGCACACGAAGGAAACAGTCTAGAACACTTACTGCTCCATTTTACTCATATTTTGAATCCCAGAACCAAATTCAGTGTCCTTCTCAACTCGCACTTCTTGCTATAGTTCAGATCCACAGCTTCCTCTTGCAGTGTAGGGCTGAACAGGCAGTACTACATTTCTTGTGTTTGGTGTTGTTGAATGGGTTAGTTTCTATTGCACCCCCTTGTTGAATTGTCACATTGGACCATATCTTAGGTTGTGACAAACAGAGTTTAAAGGTGAAATCAGATACGAGCCTTTTACTCCAGCTTGAAGAAAAAGAGTCATATCTGTGTTGCAAGACCTCAACATATGTTAAACAAAGGAAGTTAAAAATTCATATTTTTGATGTGTTGTCTGAAACCCAAATAAAACATACAAGAAGAAGGATGTTAAAAATGATGCTAGTGAGTATTTTATCACTGTATTAAACTTACAGAGCCATGGCTAAAGATTTCTTTCAAAACTATCTATACTTTCCCAAAACATTATGATGCTTTTTTTTAATTAGCTCACAGTAAATGAAGTTTGGTGCACATTGGTAAGATATTTTGCGTTCCCCGATACACATTAGAGTAGTCATCAAAGGAATCTGACTTTCTTTGTATACTGGCTGTTTTCACTGTCATTTTCAGTCCAGTTCCTGCACTTGATATTTGTTTGCTAAGCCTTTTAACACTATCCTATGAATAATTCAAGCATAAAAAGGTAACTTAAGGGATGAACCAATGTTTTGTCTACACATAACATACAACCAATCACTCTGTCAGAGAACCAATTTTAGGTTGTACATTTAGATAATTTGTTATTAGCATCCTGTTAGAAAAATAATTCTTCAGTTGAAACTTTGAAAATTTCCAAAGATAACACAGTCTGACATAAAATATTATGTTTTGGATCAACAAGATGATTACCAAAGAGCTATTAGCTAGAAACATGTCTTTATGATGTGCAGTGTGTAATTACAAAATTAATGAAACTGGACAAAAGAGAAACTGTCTACAGTTCACGAACAACATCTGATGGTCATGTCCTTCAGAAATAAGAATGAATCCAGTAAAGACCCGACACAGGACCTGAGAGATGCATCTGGCACTTCAGTTGATCCATCTAATGTTCACAAAATTGGTCATAACTTAAAATATTGATAAAACTGAAAAACTCTTGTTGGCTTATATAATGTATTTAACTATATTTTTACATGTTTCAGTAAATCTCTGCATCTATTTGCAAATTTTTCTAGCAAAGCATAAAAATAAATGAGGGTTGGCCAAAGGCGTTCTCGTATATCCTGGTTACACAGTGTAGACAGAAAGGTAAAACAGCTTTGATTATTTCCCCCAGATTCTGATCGAGCAGACGTGAGACAGCCTCGTGTGAGAGTGGTCTGACTGTGGCCATAACCAGGGATGGCCTGTATAAGATATACTACTATATTGTTGTGGTAAAAGCAGGCTCACTCATGCAGAAAGAGCATTCAGGAGACATCTTGCGTAGAAGCATTTATTGCAGCATGCTCAGCCGAGGAGAACAGAATGCAGTATTATGGGTTGATGTAAAGGACCTGTCCACTGTGGGAGCTATCCTGATAAAAGCGCGCATGTACTTTCATTTTTATTTATTCACTTCTTGACACAGACAGTGCCCACTGATAAACTGAAAAAAATCACATATAATAAAAATGAGTTAGTAGTCCTATAACCTCGACTTCATTGTCCCTGGCCAGTTCTTCAAACTGCAACCTGAAATTGGAATAAATTTGGGTGCATTGCTCATTCCTCTCTGCCTTTGTCACTCTCACAGAAGCAGCTATGTGGCAGAGAAGACATGCTAACGCCAGGTTTTTTTTCCTAACAGGCTCTTTGGTGTCTCCAGACAGATGCTGAGTCATTACACCGTTCCTCTATAACCCTGCCTGAGAGATCATTTCTCCACATATACCATAAGACAGCTCAGGTTTTCTCTATGGATGAAAGTAAATACAAAGCTTACTGTGAAGTTTTCAAATATTTCAAGGAAACGTAAAGTAAGTTCTGAAAAAGAAACCTATTGCTAACACAACACAGTTTATGAAGAATATCAGAGAATTCCAGCTTGACTGAAGTTAGAATGAACGACGTGTAAAGGAAAATTGAGACCTACCACTGTTGCAAGGGATTTTTTTTAAATATAAATGGTGAGATTTAGTTAATTAGCTAATATATAAACAATCAAATAACAGTGAGTCCACAGGAGCAAAACAAAAAAAATTACCAGAACGTTTGCTGTAAGTAACATCATGTAGTTTCACTGCTCTGGGACAATAAAGGTCAAAATGGGCTTTATGTGGCCCACGATGTAAAAAGAGTTGGACATTCCTGGTTTACACATTTATACAACAGACTTTGTTTTCTCCTCTGCAACAGGCTCGGTTTCCTCACTTTAAATATGTTGTTTTGTGTCACTAATTTAACACAGTTTCCTAAAAGAGGATGAGGCTACAGCTCGTGTAAAAATATGCAAAACATGTCATTTCATTATTCTGAAAGCACATAGTGAGGTACATTATTATTATTTAATAACTGTGACATTTCTCATAAGAGATATGACAGGTCCTGCTGGAAGAATTGTTCATAAAGAATTTTTCTTTATTATGTTTCATGCCAGCTAAGGCTGCATGCTGTTTAGATTTTACCAGCTGTTTGGTTTTATTTTTGCCTGCATCAGATAAGTTACCTAAATGAGCAGGGAGGCAGACTAACGTATGGGGATAGACAAACTCAGTGATGCAATGTGAGCATGAAGCTTTGTGGGTTTATATATGTGTCAGCTGCATGCTGCACATGCCAACTGCTATCAGGCCAATTTATCTTGCCCCATTTAGGAGGTTAGAGTAATTCTTTGACACTTATTTCATTTTATTCATCTGCTTATATCTATGACTATTTCTCACTGCCTCCAGGGCTTAGGGACACATTTCTGGCCTTTCCAAGCCGATGCCCATGACCTACTGCAAGTTTGTGCACTTAAATTCATACTGTATCTTGTATTATGTAATGGAAAATTCAACATTTGAGAAGGATGCTTCAAAAACACTGTAATGATCTGGTTTTCGAGGATTCTTGGAAATCAGCATCTGCAGTGGACACTTACATTAATGTTCAGACGTGTGCTGATGTGTGCCCGGGCCTCATCTAAACGTCTCTGTCCTTGATCCTGTAGGTGGGTCTGTGTCTCTTGGCAACAGGCTTTCTCATCATCCTTTTCACATGAAATTGAGATTAAAGTAAAGAGTCGGGCAGAGCCGGCAGATCGACTTTTCCCTTCGATGTTGAATCCAGGTATTGGAAAAAAATGCAATAAGAAGAAACATTTTAAATGTCACACTCTCAACAACTCGTTTAAAGCGCCTTTCTGTTACAGCTCTCGTTTAAATATTTAAATAGTGTGATTAATTGCTGTCTCTAAGAAAAGTGTACACTTTATAAAGGAAGAGAATGCCTTGTGTTAAAGACGCAATTCTCTTATTGGAAACTGGAATATTTTTCCAGACTGTAACATTTGGGATTACTTTGCATTATAGCCGTTACCAACTACTTGCTTGTCAATCCAGTTTCCTAGAAATGACGTTTGTAAACATTCATATTGTTTTCCCAGTTTATCTACCCCAACTCATCGCCCCCAACCAGTCACAGCCGATGGTGGCCCCTCCCCTAAACCTGGTTCGGTCAGAGGTTTCTTCCCGTTAAAAATGAGTGTTTTGTTCCCACTGTTTCCAAGTGCTTGCTCAAAGTTGTTGGGTTTTACTCTGTCTGTATTATTGTAGGGTCGACCTTGCAATATACAGATTATAAATAAAACTGAAATGAATTGAATTAAATTGAAATAACAGGGGACAGTGTTATTGCTGGATGGAAGATCTTCGAAATAATGCTTTTTGCATGGAGATGTTTAGAAGAGTAGGTCGGTTTTCTTCAAATCAACTCAACTAATGTTTATATTTCAGTTTATTATACAAGTGCATATTTGGATGTTAAGAAGTGAATGGAAAATTGTGGGTGAGGAGGCAGAAAGAAACTGTCCATGAACAGAAAGTGCAGCATGGTGTACAGACATAAAGCCCTTTGAGGAACTCTAGGTTTTGTGACAGTGGGCTATATAAATAAGACTTTTCTTACATAAGCAGGGCCCAATTATGAAGAAATACTGTCTGTGAGCATGAGAAATATATCAGAATATACTGCTGCTCTGACATGAGCGGCGCCTGCAGTTGAGGAGAAAAAAAATCCAAATGCAAACATTGCCTCTCTGTGCCTGTGACACCCTTTCAGAGGGAGATTCTTCATCTTAAGAGTTTCACTTCTTCTTTAAGTGCAGGATAATAATCATAATTGTTGGAAGAAGAACAGGTATGCTATAGCAGAGCATATTTTGTGTACAACTAAATGTGACAAAAAGCTGTTAATATGGTCTATCCAAGCAGCTGAACGGCAAAGTTTGCACAGTTGGTGTAAATACATTACTTAATATGCATTTTCTGCAGATGTATTGTGGCTTATACAAAGCATATTCTTACCCTGCCTAAATACAACAGGCATCACAGGCAGTTAGCTGAATAGCATTACTAATGATGGCATGCATGTGCTATCTGCTGCACATACTGAAGCTGTGTGCTGTATGTCAGTAGCCTCTGGTTACACTTTGGGGCTGAGGATGAAGGTTTGTTTTTAGTTCCTTTAGTTCTGTGTTCCTAAAGTATTGTGCATGTGTGTGTATGTGTGTGTCTGTCTACATATCACAGAGTCCAGAGTCATATAGCATTACAATTGTTGTCTAAGGATCCTGCATACACACAAATGCTTAAGGAAATATGTACCCACAGAGAAACAGATGAAGCAAATCCACGGTCCGCTGGGTAGAACAAATCTGACCTGGTCACATCAGAGATAATTCAGGGTCAATGGAGCATTCAGAGAGAGGAGAGATAAATAACAAGGAGAAAGTGAATTACAAGAAGAGGGAAAGAGCAACAAAAAATAATAACAGTAATGACCTGTCTGATCAATGCAGTCATTGCAGCAAATTGTAACAAGAAAATAGACTCAATCGCTTGAAATTAGCATCTTTGATGTAAAACCACAGGATAAATGTGTAATAGAGCACACTGTGATGTCTAAAATAAAAACATTTATTAATAAAGATGTAAAATGCAGCCAAAACTATACTTTCGTTATAAAGACATGATGGATTTAAATAAGTAGAGTGACAGCTTGGCCATGCTGTGCCCTCTGTTCTGTTGGGATTTTTTTCGTTATTTCGAGCATTTAAGTATTCTGATGTTGGCGTTTAGTTCAAAGCACAACTACGCACAATCTAGAGCACCATCTGACATAAAGCTTTTTACAACTCAATCGCTCTACATGATCATCCAAAGGATTTTTTGTTAGTTGCTGAAATGACAAAGTGAGTGATTCTTGGAGGAAGTGAAACACATTTTTGAAAGGATGTTTCTGCAGGCAGACAGAGGCAAAGCTATAGCAGGCTGAACTCTCTAATTTGTTTATGTATCTGCCGAGTCCCACGGTGAAGAGCTCCAACAGCCCTGAGCTGCCTTCAAGGGCAATCTGCTAGCTAGCACAGCATAGCTCTGTGTGTGTGTGTGTGTGTGTGTGTGTGCGTGCGTGTGTGCGTGCGCGCGCGCGCGCGTGTGTGTGTGTGTGCGTGCGTGCGTGCGTGTGTGCGTGCGTGCGCGTGTGTGTGTGTTCTGGCCTGTGAGTAAGCACAAACAAAGAAAAGTAGTATATCTGATGCAGCCTGTGCTCTATTTTCATGTGTGTGATACGGAGAGAAAATCAATAAATGTGGACACCTGCTCTGAAATTGGCAATAAAAGCAAATCAAGGGAAACATTATCAGATATGTGACAGATCACAACTATTTCCCATCACAAAATTACCAGCGCTGTGTTTCTTTAATGTTTACACATTGCTGATTTGAAATGAACACTGCCATTACAGAGATTATAGGATTTTGCTGACAGCTCCACAATCACATTAGTATTACATGATGTCAAAATAAAGAAAGAAGTGAAGACATATTAATATTGCTGTGGTGTACAGTGTAAGGTCAAAAACCAAACAAAAACAAAAATCACCATCTATCTATTTTTTTACCTCTTATGTGGGGTCGGGTAACTTTGGCAGCTGCCCACGCAGAGATAAGAAACCAGCCTGCCCACTGTGTCTCACCGAGGGTGTCTCCTTTTTGGAACAGAGTCCAGAAAATGAAACTAAGAAAGTCTTCCAAAGAAATGACTCTCGTCGTTCCAGAGCTCACTGAGGCAAGCCCGACTATATCTAGTTGGTATCTCTACACCTCACAAATCAACACCCCCTGCAGGTGGTGATCCCACAGGAGTGAGGGCCTATGACTCCTCTTTGGCCTGTGCCCAGCTGGGCCCAACGGGCTAAGGCCCAGGCACCAGGCCTCCCATGAGCGCCCTCCTCAGGGCCCTGATAACCCTTTTCTGGACAGGGTAAACTGGCCTGTTGATCTTTCCTCGTTCATTGGCGTCATAAAAGAAAACCTCAGACTCTAATATTTTGTTTGAGTTTAGTGTTGATGACGTAGCATCGCTTTATGTCACAACACTTACTTTGATCCCGTGTTGTCGGGCTGGTTCCTATCCCAGCTGCCACAGGACGAGAGGTGGGGTACACTGTGGTCAGCCTATCACAGTGTTTCTTATTATTTGATTGTGCTGGCCGTAGCATTTCTGTAACCCATCTTTTCTTTTTGTTTCATGCTCTGAGCTAATCTGTTAACATTTGCTCAAATAAACAACTTCTACATTTTTAAGCCGCCCTCTCACTGTTTTCGGCTTTTCCTCACGCTCTTCCCATGCATAGCCATTTTTCAAGAAAAAAACTCATCCATATTTCAGAGGCAAAGTAAAATGTGCGTTAGCAAAGTACACAGCATTCAGGCTAAATTTAACTGCAGAGGATTTCTCCATTGAGGTGTGTGTGTGAGAGCAGGATAGAAGCAGCGAGAGAAACAAAGAGTCAGAGACAGAGAGGTAATTTATTGTGGCGCAAAAATATTTGGAACCTCACTGGAATAATGTCAAGACTAACGCAAAATTATTTCCCCTGCATCCCAGTTTTTCTCTTCCACACACACTCACAGAGACAGAGATGCTTTTAAAAGTTTCTCTTCTGTTAAACCCACTCTGTGCACATCTATTACTCTTACACATATAACACACATGTACTGTGTGAACGTTTTGTTCATGCATGCACGTCTGTTTTCCTCTGTGTGGCGAACAGGCTCGTGACCTATTTAGATACTCACCTTCTAATTCATTGTGAAATTGACTGTGTTCTCCAAAGACAGAAGGCGAAATTGAAGTAGAGACAGGCTGCAATAGATACAAGGAAAAGGCATAAGAACACGTTATTCCACTGTTCTTTTGGGCTGATTTTGAGGGGGAATTCATTATTTAAAAGTTAGAGCTCACGGCTTGTTTGCTGTAATGTTAAAAAAGATAGATGAAGCCAATTTGAGCCTCCATCTTCTGTTCACTGTAACCAGTTCACAGTATTTAGGCTCAGGGCACAGTTGTATTTGTCAAAATGTTGTTACATCAAGGTGCCTTTGGCTTTCCTCTCCAGCCAGTGATGTGGATGACTGAGCCTTGCTTACTGTAAATGAAACTACTCTCCACAATAAAAAAAATGACTCTGTGGAATTTGAGAGATCATTTTATAAAAACAATTTATTTAACATACCTTTGATTTAATTCCAAGTCTTGTTTTAGAAACATATCATGATGAGCGGTAATTTCAGCAGTTGCACAGCTTGAGGAAATCAGAACACTAATATCTAACTAGGAGATATCAGACATGTGGATACTAGAAAAACTATTTGTTTTAGTGTAATTAACAAGTTGAAAACAGAGCTATTGAATGTTTTCCACAGGAAACGTCATCGTGATTATTGGAAAATGGTAATAGGGCTGTGTGAAAATTCACACTGAAGGTGCGAAGGCGGTTAAAGTTGAGTTTTAGAGAAAACAAATTCTGAAATGCTGTACACTGTAATGAAGTTTGATGGGTACAGACGAGTAATTTTTAAAAATCAAACATGTGGAATGAGTCAGCTACAAAACGTAACCACTGCCTCTTAATGAAGGGTTCAGTTTTTAATGAAGTGGTCTTTGCATCCAGCAAATAATTGAAGGTCGCTCAGCAAAAATACGCACATATAACACTTCTGGTTTTTGTGATGTGTGTGCTGACTGGAAACGCTGTATGTTGGTACGTAATTGTCCTTTTCTGTGTTTAATTGTTGTTCAACCATCTAAACTGCACAGTGGTGGGAAGGTTTCGTCTGTGGTGACAATTAGAGAGTGTTGGACTAAAGATGATGGTGCATGCATCAGACCAAGTTAGTTCATAAGAACAGAGCTCCTGCACACCATCTCACTTTAATATCTGGAACATGCAGCTACAGCCTGCTCCCTGTTGACTTGTGTGTCTGTCCCTCTGTGCCTTCTGCTTTACTGGGATAAATGACTTCTGTCCAAATATTGGCCATTTTAAGGCATGTGCTAGACTGAATTATTTTTCTTTGGAAGACTTTCTTAGTTTGAAAAAGTAAACAAGATTTTTGCCCTGTGTTACATCAAATTCATATGTTTTTATAAAAAGCAGAGCAGTGGTTATGCTTGAATGTATCTGTTTTTCTTCACAGTAGGTTTATATTACCTAGACAATTGCTTTATTATAAAACATAATCATTCAGTTGTGGGTTTTGCATCTGCTGCCAGGGTTACAGCCCACATCTTCAGTACATGCAGAGCAGCTGTGGGTTTTTTACACAAACTGCATAAAATATGATTTACTCTCGTTCACTCTTTAAAAATATTATTATAACTGAAAAATCCTTGTTGAAAAGACACACACATAGTGTCATATTTGTGTAGTAATTAATGTCAATGTGTTTAAAAACTGTCTTCAAACTACCTACAATATTAATTCCATAATGATGCTAATTTATGCTAGCAATACCAAAATCACAGAGTGCTTTTATTACATAAAAACAGCTTAATGATAAAATTGTAAACAAAATTCCAGCAGGCTTCAACAAACTTGTTTTTTTAATACTGTTGTTCAAGACCGTATTAAAAATATTTTTATGTCTATTTTCTTTTAAAAAATAAAACCAAGTAGATAATTATTTACATCTCAGGCTCCAGTGGTGTGGCGACTGACGCATGTGCTTGGTAAGTTAAAAGACACAAATCCCAAACAAACATCGGTGGACTACCTGCTGTAGTGCCCCCTTGTGCCAAGGAAGCAGCCAAAAGTAAAACCAACTGATATTTGGTTGGGGTTTTTTTTGTTACTTTTATGGTCTTTTTTAGGTTAGTCTTTTGAGGTTGGTGTTACCCTATTAACTATCAAAATACCAACTGTCATAGTTGATGTTTACTTTATGTTGAATAATAGTTTTTCACATCAAATGGTATCACTTTAATCATTAAGATCTGTTAGCTTAGCTACACAGATGGGGTTTTATGACAGAACAGTTTTCATGCAACAACATAAACGCAGTGTTTAGAGAAGAAAAGCCAGAGGATTCCTTCAGTCAGTAGAATTAATTAAAGAGGAATAACAGATTGTCAGTTTCCTCCAAATCCATCTGAAAGATGTTGACTGATGACTGAAATACTGCACCATAAGCTAGCCAGCTAACCTGCTTATTTGTAGCTGGAACTTTCCTGTGATAGGTGCATACTGCAAACATCCCAAAGAGACAAGTGAGTAGGTGTGTCTGTATACTCTTGATCTATTTTTTGATCACGTTTCAGTTTATATCACTAGGTATAATATTTCTCTTGCACTCTCCTTGCCCTGCTAACAGTAAGAAGTCAACCTGATAATGTTGTTTAGTTAGTTATTAGTTTATTAGTTAATTTCAGCCGAAAAAACTTACTTTGACTTGTGATTTCTATTTTTGTAGTGATTTAATTCAGATGTTAGACTTAAATGTATCTTTTGGAGACATTTTTTTATACCCTGCTTTTGGTGTGTACATAATGATGCATGTGTGTGCATTTGGCTCTAGTGATTTAATATCCTTTGTTTTTTTCCACTTGAAACAAGATTCAACATGATTCAACCACTGGTCTGGAAAATAAGGGAGTGAGGAGCTCTATCATGTATACACATATAGTTGCACGTACAAGATTAATTTGTCCACTGTTGCTGAAGGAAGGCAAAAACACATGTTCTTTACCTACACACACAGTTCCTTGGAAAAAGGACACAAAACACCGTGGATGTTAACTTTGTCTCCGAGTACTGCTTTTCCCTCTCTCACAAACACACATAAGAAAACCCAGTGGTCAAGTTAATTGCATTAGACCACCTTAAGATGCAGACCCTTCTGTGTCTCACACATCGATACCTCTGACAGAGGAAAACAACAAAACAACAAAAAGGACAAAACAGGGAAAAAAGCACATGAAAAATGCAAAAAAAAAGAAGATAAAAAAAAACCTATTTGAAGAGGGAACAAGTGAAACAATTATGCTAATTGGTTTACACCAGGTTACCCACTCCAGGACATCTGTAGCAAACTTTGTTTGGCCTCCGTTGGTTTGACAAATATTATCCGTTGCATTATTATCTGTGAGCTTTGGAAAACGGCATCTCATCTGTTTCCTCTCTCAGAAAAGCAATCTGCGCTAAAATAAAATCTGTGATTATTAACATTTGTTTACCAAGCAGAGAGCTCTCTGAAACTACTTTTAAAAACAAGTCTTATATCAAGTAGGCTCAACGTATTACAACTGAGGTAGATCCTGTTCTGTGAGATTTTGCTCTGTGATTCTGCGATGAACATGTCTGCGTAAACATGTTTTGTTTTCTGTATAGCATTAGCATAAGAGTGCAAATGAAATATTTTAAGACTCACTTCAGTTTTATTTATACAGAATCATAAATCACAACAACAGTCGCGTCAAGGCGCTTTATATTGTAAGGCAGACCCTACAATAAGACAAAAACCCAACAGCCATATGACCCTCTATGAGCAAGCACTTTGGCGAGTCAAGTCGGTGCTCCTGTTAATTTTGCTGACCAATAAACTTCATCATAGTTTTCATCAGTGACCAGGACAAAGTTATGAGCCAAGATTAGCTAACTTTGTTAGCAAGATTCAGCCATAAAGGAGGTGAAGTTCAACAAAGTGGTAACCTCCAGGACTGCTAAAAACACAGCTTGCAGCAAGTGTGTGATCTGCTATATGGGATAAAATTATAGACTTTTATGAGTTTGTCACTTAGCAATAATGAGCTTAACTAAGCTAGCTAGCAGTAGCTGACAACTTAGCTTATCTTCCATCCACATGTCGATACTACTTTCAAAAAAACAAACTTAGTAGCTAAACGTTAATGATTTGAATCTGGCGTCTGAATCCAGGTTAACACATGGTGGCCAGCTTTTACACTGAAGAGGGTCTAACTATTTATATGAGCTAACCATAAACTTAAATAAATAAATGAGCACATTTCCTTGAATTTTATGTTAATAAATATGTTAATATGTTAATATTTAAATATTAACATATTGAAAGATCGCCCTGTAAATGCATGAGCACACAGTACATCAGAGAAAAGTGAACACAGTGAAAAGTGGAGAGGACATTTAGGAATATGTCTTCAAAGTGAGTTGGTCAAAAAATGATGTCTGAAACTGTCTGCTGACTTTACAGTACCGCTCCTCTGTGATAGCAGCCGGTGTACACTGACCTCAGATAGGAGGAAGAAATGAGGAGCATATGGGCCTTCTATGCTGCACATCTTTGACACACATACCAGAAAAAAGGACAGGTCTAATGGAGAGCATTTATTATTTGCAGTCCATTCGTTTAGATGCTCCAGGTCACTTACTTCTCTGCTTTATTTAAAACAGAGATAATGTTAATGAAATTATATCAGTTTGTGTGTGTGTGTGTGTGTGTGTGTGTGTGTGTGTGTGTGTGTGTGTGTGTGTGTGTGTGTGTGTGTGTGTGTGTGTGTGTGTTTGTTTGTTTCTTGCAAAAAATAGTAGGAAACATTATTTTTATAATAAGTCATTTCCTATCACATCTCTGGCCTTGTTTGAGCAGAAGAGTGATGCTACTGTCTCCATATACAGTAACAGTATCACATAACATATTTTCATTACTAAGTGATGGTTTGTAGTACTTTTTAAGAGCCCACCAGTGGGTTATAGTCACAGCATAAGCGCACAAGCCAGTCACCCACCTTCACACCATAGTTCTTACCAAGGTTATTATAGTTAACGAAAACTAACGAAATAACGAAAACTAGAAGTGAAAAAACATTTCGTTAACGTAAATAAAAATAAAAACAGAAAAAGGAAAACTAACTAAAACTGTAATGAGTGTTCACAAAACTAACTAAAATTAACTGAATTTATAGCAAAAATGTGTTTAGTTTTCATTGATGTGTGCGTGTCATACAATAGTCAAGGGTGAAAATGAAGTTTAGTTTCCAGATTTTTTTTCTTGCTGTGTCTCATTATGCCAGCAGGTGGCAAGTACGTTAGTCGAGTCGTCTGTGTTGCTGCTCCGTCCACGAGCAGAATCATGTCAGGAAAAGTCGGGAGAAAGCGCCAGAGTCCAGTTTGGGATTACTTTGAATATGACTGTGTTTTGGATAAAGCAAGTGTCTTGTAGTGGAAAGAGACAAATTATGAGGGACATTTCTAAAGGGAAAAAAATCCCACAAACCTTAAAGTGCACTTGAAAAGCTCATACAAGAAGGCTAACCTAGCTTACCTTGAGAAGGGAGCACACTCAACCCTCATCCCCAGAAAACAGAAGCTAACCCCAGGCAAGACAGCGTGATGCATCCCGAGACAACAGGACGGGGATATCTACATAACTGTGTGAGTCAATTGCCTTCAAAAAGTTTATCAATTCACTTGAACCAAAATTACGAACACCCAGTGCTGCAAGAGTTAATAGTCTCATTGGGGCCAAGATATACGTTTTATCGTTGCCTGGTATCAATGGTTGTTCATCTGCCTTTATTTATTTATTTATTTATTTATTTATTTATTTAAAGAACCCATAGGTGGGAATGTGAGTTGTCTGTCTCTGCGTGTTAGCCCTGCGACAGACAGGCGACCTGTGCAGGGTATGGTAGCTGGAATAGCAACATACCCAAGGATAAGCAGAAGAGCATAACTGATATGATGAAACTGGGATTTTGTTACACTTAATTATTGCAAACACAACTAAAACTATAACTGAAACTAATCAAAACTAAACTGAAACTAAGGATTTTCAAAAAAATAAAAACTAAACTAGCAAACAATTGGTAAAAACTAATTAAAACTGATATAAAATTGAAAATCTGAAGTCAAAACTAAATTAAAATAAAAACTAATGAAAATTGCAAAACTATTAAAACCCTGGTTCTTACTAAGAATGTAGTGACTATTGTCAGAATCATTAAGTGCATTCATAAACTAAATAGCCTAATATTAAATCCATAAAGTCTTCCAAAACATTCATTCCATGTTTTTTCTTTAAATTCATTACCCAAAACCCAGAAACAATTATTGATAAAAAGTGGAAATGCAGGGAGACTGAAGTGCTTCTTTTCAGAGCTTCTAACTCACAGCAGTTTATTGTTTCTCTTTTTATCCGACATTCACATCGTTTTATTTAATCAGTTAGTTGTCCTTTTTTTGTTCTTTCAGTTCCTTCCCATCTTTTTTCTGCACGTTGAAACATTTCCCCTGCTTTTCCAACCTCATGGCAAAAATTAATCTCTTAGTTCTCTCTCCTGTGGCTCATTTTGTGGCCTGTTTCTTTACTATCGTACTACTTACTTATGGCTTCTTCTGTATCTTCATCACTGCTTCTATTCTCTTTCCACCAGCTCTTTCCTGTCCTTCATTTCTTTTTACTCTTACATTCAATGCATTCAGAAACAGGGATAGTATTTAATAAGGCTTAACACTAGGGATGCACCGATACCGATACTGGTATCGGGTATCAGGGCCGATACTGTAAAATGTGTGTGTACTCATACTCGTAAAAGTTAATCGATACCATGAACCGATACTAACTTATTTCATTAATCAGAGGGTGGCTTGTCATTTCTGTTGTAGTTTTTTAGATTGGCCACTAGGGGGACATCCCGCGCTAAACAGGCACAGGGTTAGGCGAGTGAGACTGGCGGCTCCAGATAAAAAAGAGAAACTGGAGGCTGCTGTAGCTAGGCTAAACAAAATGTCAGCAGTGTGGACCGGAGCAGCCAACTTTAACTCGGGTTTTGGAAAAGCGATGAAAAATGTCAAGAGAAAATCCACGGGCAGTTAAAATAACAGAGACTCTGATTCATTTTATCGCTCTGGATGACCAGCCAATGCCGGTCGTGGAAAACAGAGGATTGCACCATTATCACAATTGCGATAATGGTGCCAAAACTTTCTGAAGAGGTAAAGACAAGCAGTGTGTGCGCGATGTCAGTCCTTGGTTTAACGGCACAGTGGACTGATGATCCACGTGCAGATGGGGAGTTTGTTCGTCAATGCCAAATACTTTCGTTATTTTGTTTGTTTGTTTACAATATGGACACATAAAGTTTATTTTATTTTCAAACCTAATTTGTATTTATTTTATTCCAGACAGAAGTGTTTATTTATTATTCTGAAAGCTCGAGTTAGTGCCAATAGTTCAGAGATATTTTGTTAAATTACAATGTGGAGACTCTGTAATAATTTAACAGAAGTGCTTATTTTTCACTTGAAATTTTTTTGTGGTCATTTTTAATAAGATTTTATTTTTTATCAGCAGAGAATAAAATAAAACCTGTCTTCCAATTCATTGCATTTGTGTGTGTGTGTGTGTGTGGTAGGGCTGCCACAAACGATTATTTTGATAGTCGACTAGTCACCGATTATTTTTGCGATTAGTCGACTAATCAGATCATCATCCATTGGACGTACAGCGTACAGCTTATTGCACCAGCAGCATCTGGTCTTATATAACTATCATTAGCTTACAGCTTGAAGTGTTTGTGCTAACTAAAAATAAAGACAAGATGGTAGTTTATTAATTTTTAATGAAATTTGCAGATTGTTTCGGTGAAGTTTAATAAACTCCTTGCTTTCTAAAATATAACAGGACACCGGAGTATATTCTCCAGCGTCTCACACTTCTGATAATCAGCTGTCTGCTTGACAGTTTTAGCTGTGCAAAAACTATAACTTTAATCTCAGCCAAACCGATTTACTCAGGAACAAATAAAATACTAAAGAAAGCCAAACAATAACATTTTTAAGTTATCTAAGTGACTTATATATATGTTTAACCTGACTAGCGAAAGACGGCGGTGGGTTTGAAAACGATTTGCCGGGAGTCCGGTGTTCTCACGGCTCTAGTTAGCCTTGCCCCCGCCTAGCTAACGAGCTAGTGGGTAACAGACGTCTCCGAAAACGTCGGAGCGCTTTTGAAAATATGTGGTGTCTTGATAAACTGAGCAGATATTTGAGGTTTACACAGCTACATTCTCGCCTGAAAATATGTTAAACATTTATTTTGTGACCCAGAAAGAATAATAAGAGTAAAGTTAAAACTAACTAGCTGCCGCCATTGTTGACAACTGCGCTGGGCTGCGCTATGAATTCTGGGACACAGCTTCTTCTTCTTCGGGGTTTAACGGCAGCTGGCATCCTTGTACATGCAGTGCTGCCATCTTCTGTTTCAGTCCATTATTACACTCTTAAATCCTACTACTCATTCCTGCGTCCTTTGTGATCTTACAAAGCTTCAAACGATGCGTCGACTATTAAATTAGTCGTCGACGATTTTAATAGTCGACATAATCGTGACTAGTCGACTAAGCGTGGCAGCCCTAGTGTGTGGTAGAAGTAACGGTTTTTGTACTCTGTATCAGCAAGTACTCAGATCCAAGTATCGGTATCGTATCAGTTTGAAAAAATTGGTATCGTTGCATCCCTACTTAACACTATGCCTTGCTTTGTTTTAGTAGTGCCATTTTGTACACACTGCACATCTGATGACCATAATAATAATGAGAAGAAGACAAAAAAGAGTTCTCATAAATGATGTCATAAAAAGAGAGAAAGATGCATAAAGGTTGGAAAAGGACGAGGTAATGGCAAGAAAAGTGGAACTAAATTTATTATAAAGCATGTCAGCGTAACCTTTTAGTGACCTGAATTTCCTTTGTGCTGTATGTAATCTGACTCAGAGTAATTTGTATCTTTGTAACAAGGGAAACAGGACAGGAGAATCTCTCTGAGAAGGTTATTTCCACCTCAGACAGACAAATTCATCATGTGTGCTCTGGCTCTGTGTATGTGGGTTGCCTTTTTGGAGATATGCACACATAGCGCGCACTCACCTCTGTGTGTTTCCTGTCGTTGTTGTATGATTGTGAGCATCAGATCTGATTTGGCCAGACAGTCTGACCTCCGGTGACTTCTCTTTCTGTGAATATTAATGTAGTCCTTTGGCTACAAATCCTTCTGCATCACCCTCAATGTGTGATTCACTAAAATTGCTTTATTTACTAATGTACTTCCAAATGTTTCAGGTGGAATAATTTTACATGTCTTTATAGGAGTTTCAATTAAAAGTTTATCTGAAGATTACAGTTTGCATTTTGGTTGCAACTTATTATCTTTACTATTTCAAACACATGATTCTTGCTAATATTGTGTTGGTTCCTCTTTTGCTGACAAAACAGCCGTGACCAGTCGAGGCTTGGACTTCACAGCTGAAGGTGCTCTCTGGTATTTGGCACCATGTTGATGTTAACAGCAGATCCTTTAAGTCCTGCAAACTGCGAGGTGGGGCTCCATGGATCCGACTTGTTTGTCCAGTACATCCCACAGATGCTCGCCTGGATTGAGATCTGGGGAATTTGGAGGTCAAGTCTACACTTCAAATTCGTTGATGCGATCCTCAAACCATTCCTAAACCATTCCAGCTTTGTGGGAGGATCATTTACCCTCTTGGAAGAGGCTACAGCTATCATGGAATACCGTTTCTATGAAAGCGCCCACATGATTTGCAGCTTACATCCACACAGACCCTTGTCCAAAACATCACACTGCCTCTACTGGCTTGTTCTCATAGTGCATCCTGGTGCCAGGTGTTCACCGGCTAAGCAACACACACACATCGAGCCATGCGTGCCACGTGTGGTAAAGGAAAACATGATTCATTTGACCAGGCCACCTCCTCCTGATGCTCACGTCCCCTTTATTGACTCTTTCTGTTATTTAGAGGGGCCAGCATGGGCACCCCGACTGGTCTGAGTCTATGCAGCCCGATACACAACAACATGTCAGGCACTGTGTGTTCTTACACGTTTCTCTTTTCAGCACTTTGAGTTAAAGTAGCTCATCTGTTGGATCAGAGCACATGGGCCAACCTTCATGCCCCACCGCCGTTCCTTCCTTGGACCACTTTTGATAGATACTGACTTCTGCACACTGAGAAAAGTCCACAAGAGCTGCAGTTTTGGAGATGCTCTGATACAGTCGTCTAGCCATCGCAATATGGACCTTGTCAAAGTAGCTCAAATCCCACTTTTCCTACTTCCAGCATCTTTGAGGACAAAATGTTCGCTTATTCCCTAATATATCCCATGCACTAACATGTCCCATGATGAACAGATAATGGTTCATCAATACTGTCCAACAGTGCATGCCTGCATCTTAGATATATTCAACTGCCGTGTCTTGCTGTCATTTTGTATGATGCAGGAGAAAATGATTAGCAACAGATAGATAATAGCATAGATATAAAGTTCTGAACAAATTCTGATGAGGGCCGTGTTGTCTTCACCAGAGAATTGGTTTAGAGATGTCCAAAAGGCAGGAGATGTTCCTGATCAGCAGTGTTGAGGACCAGTGGTGCGAGCAGGGGCAAACAACAAACTGGCAACAAGGTGTTAAGGGATGTGCTGGGAGAACATCCCTCTAGCCTCGCAGGTATCCTGTAGCACCTACGCATCGTTGAATTGGAGCTTTTTTGGTGACCGACATCATATTAGGCAGGTGGTTATAATGTTTTGACTCATCAGTGTATAATCAGCTCTGGAGAGCTGATGAGATGTTTTTGATGTCTTCTGTTTCCACAGTTTGAAAGCAGAAGTAGTCCACTGACATCATGTAAACATATCTTCACAAAAAAAGCATTTTTACACAAAAAGGCTGTAATATTTTAAGACGGTATATTGTCTTTTCCACGACAGTTTCCTCAGAGGGAGAACTGCACCAAATGTAATTTCAGTGTAATTTTCCTTTACGTACTGTGTGCTAAGTGGAAGGAAGGACAGAGAAAGAGAGCCAAGAGACACAGAGAGAGAGCGAGGATGAGATGAAATGTGACACAGGTCATTACACTGGACTTAATGAACCCTGTTTGCCTTGATAACCACCCTTTTCATTAACTGCTGCTACACAACACCCTGTTTGCTCGTGACATACACCCTCCACTCACTGCCTGCCCATTGTCTGGGACCACAGAGTGAGACATTGGGTTAGATGAGAATGTGATTAATGAGACATCAATTAATTAGAGACAATTACAAGTAGCTCTCACTCCCTTTGCCTCGTCTTTCTCTTTTGAGCCTCAGGTTGCTTTTATTTATGTTCAACAAAGCTACGTGACCTTAACAAACCAACATTATTCCAGATATTCTGGTCTCATAGAAAAATACTCAGCGTACTGACTCTTGTAGCATTTATTCCACTGACAATAAAAGATGTGCTTGAGGAGGTGCAGCTGAAGGATATCGTCATGTGTGTCTTTTCCATTACTTACTGACCACACGTACGTGCTTGATTTCCTTCACATACTGTATAAATTACAGACAAAAGGCCGCTGATCAAACTCAATGAAGGGAAATATTATCTTTTTATTTGCTCGTGTGATTTTTGTGTCCCCGGGCAGGATCTGGAATGAAGCAGACATACTGTAAATTTATTGGACAAGGTCGCTAATTATTATGACTATTTACAGTCAGCACTCTCAGACTGTGAAATGCTTTTAATACTTGCTTTGATTTTGTATAACAACGCTGTTTGTACTTCTGTTGTGATTTGACTTGCCAGTGCGTGACTCAGGCCCTGTTATTTCAATAGGGTACTCGTTTTCATCATGGCCATCTCTCTCCTTCTCTCTTTCTATTATTTTTCAATCTACCTTTCCACCCTCCCCAGTGCTTGTTATTTAACAGGCTGTTGCATGACTCAGAGCACACTGTTACAACAAGGCTGGTGCTATTTTTTACTAGGATGAGGTTCCTCACCGCATAAATCATTCAACCAAGAGACACAGACACAGTGTCTACCTCTTGTCTTTCTTCTCCTTTTCTTGCTGCTCACTGCTTCACTACATTCATGTTTTCTTTTTCTTTCCTTCCATCCCTCTCTCCTCTCCAGCCTAATCAGAGGCAGGGGTAAATGAAGAGTAGATGAGCAGAATGGGATATTGGGAAGAGAATGAAGTTGCAATTAAGGGTGTCTCCAGCAACAGAACATCATCAGAAAATCAAAAGACCTGATTGGATCCTTCAAACTGCTTTAACTGAACTGAAGAAGTTTGATGCTGTATTCAGTGCATACTTTCTTAGGAGGAAAAGTCACGGTTAATTTATCAGGGAGTCATGTTGATTTACGCAATTGATGAAACTGATGTAAATGAAGCTTGCCTGGTAATGTCTTCATTTAACAGCAGTACTGCTGAAGACTCACTGATGCACGTGGACAGCGAATGTTGGCCAATTTGGTTCAGTCCAACAGATGAGTTGCTGCAGCGTAAACTGCTGAAAAAGTTTCTGAGAGAAAGGTGTCAGAATACACAGTGCATCACAGTTTGCTTTGTGTGGGACTGTGTCGCCTATACTGACCCCTCTGTACTGCCAACAAAGGGCACTTGAGCATCAGAACTGGACCATGGAGCAATGGAAAAAGATTACCTGGTCTGATGAATCACCTTTTCTTTTAGATCACGTGGGTGACCAGATGCATATGGTTTGGTTACCTGGGGAACACTTGGTACTATGAGAAGAAGGCAAATCAGTAGAAGCAGTCTGTTTTGTGCAGTGTTCTGCTTAGAAACCTTGGGTCCTGCCATTGCTGCAGATCATGTGCACCCTTTCATAGAAACAGTATTCCCTGATGCCTGTAGCCTATTCCAGAAGGATAAAGCGCCCTGCCACAAAGCAGAAATGGTTCAGGAATGCTTTGAGGAGCACAACAAGTTTGATGTGTAGACTTGGCCTTCAAGTCCCCCAAATCTAAATCCAGTTGAGCATCTGTGGGATGTACTGGACAAACAAGTCCGATCCATGGAGGCCCCACCTTGTAACTTACCAGTCAGTTGTTAACATCTTGGTGCTAAATACCAGAGCACACCTTCAGAGGTGTGCTCTGGTTACATAAAAGGTAACATTTTGTTACATAAAAGGTAACAATGTAACATGTCTGCGGAGAAACACCTGCAGCTTAACAGCTGGCAGCAGCCCACAGTACAACTTTCTTGCATCCCGGCATTTTTAAAAGGATTTTAGTGGTCACATCTGCTGCTGCTCTGTAAACTATTTATAGGATAATATTTATTATTTTAGTTATTTTACTGTGACTCCCACCACTGATGTATACAACTTAAACGTTTTATGTGGGCGTGTGTGTCTTATCAGTGTTTCTTATTTCTCTTTGTCACTTCTCAGCATGTATTGATCCGTGCTGCTCAGATTCAAGAGAGAAAGAATAATAAGAGTGGAAGAAAACAAGAGGCCCACACTGAAAAACAGACTGAAAGAGAGCGAGTCCACGTGTGTGTCTGTGGACGGTCTTTTCACCTGCACTCATCCACGTGTTGTTTCCCATCATTATCCCAGACACAGCCAGCGAGAAATTCTGACATCTATTCAATAAACTGTCAGCACAATCAGCATCGATATGTTAGAAGTTTGACGAGCAATACTGCAAACTAGAGCTGGGCGATATATCGAGTTTTTAAAACATATCGATATATTTTTATACGAGATATAAGATGTGACAATATCCTTTATATCGATATAGTCTATGTTACGTTATAATTATAGTTGTGGAGCCGCAAGTTTGCCTCTCTTTCGTCCACTTTTGTCTCTACGCAACGTTACTCCGCCTCGCCTTCACTGAAGACAGCTCCCCCTCCTCCCCCATCGCTTCACATGCAGGCAGCGACAAGACGGACACTGCAAATCTCCGTTAACGAGTTACTGCGCATCGCCCCATGCGTGGGGCTGGACGGCGTCAACGTGCTAACGAGCTAAACATGCTAACGAGCTAACAGCGCTAACCCTAAAATCCTTTCATTCTCTCAAAAGTTGATAGCGCGCCTTATGTATGAATTCTGGTTGTGCTTGATGGCCGCGAACTGATTTTATGTGGTACACGGCGCTCAGCAATCTGTCAAAAATGTTTGAGTACGACTTTGGTAAGCTACGGAGCTGCACCGCTTGATAGATTGTCGGCGCATTACGGCTACCGAGGAGCTTCGCGGAGTGATACGTACTGTGCATCAACGTAATATTACCGTATTGTGTGTGGATAAGGACCATAAATGGCACCTGTAAGAGACGTGGTTATGAAGCGGATTTCAAACTCCAGGCTATCAGTCACACAGTAAAACTTGGGAACAGAGCAGCTGTGAAATCTGTCTGTCTTTGTTATTACGCTCAGCGTCTTTTAGTTTACATTTTGACTGCACAATTGTGAGCTCTTTGTTTAGCACAAAAACAACCTTGTTTTCTTTTATTTATGGAGCATTATTATTTAATGAATGCTCATAATTTAATTTTGAGTAATTTTTCATGTACATCTGTGCTGTATGTTAATAAAAGTGCCTGTGTGACATCTGGGACACAGCTTTGACTAAGAACTCTCTTTTTGTTCTTACTTTATGGCTTAAAAAAAAAATCGAGATATATATCTTATATCGCCATCCAGCTAAAAAATATCGAGATATGAATTTTGGGTCATATCGCCCAGCCCTACTGCAAACACAGCAGAGACAGAGGCAGCTGTTTATCTGACACAACCCCTGAAATATTCCACTACAGTGTACAGAGCGCTGAACTGGCTGCAGCTTTCCCTGCAGACAGTTTCATTTCTCCAAGGTTTCTTTTTTCTCCTCTTCTTATTCTCTTTTTTTAATCAATCATATCATCTGATACTGAACCAAACTTTACTCTCAGTTTTATTCTAGTAATTTAACATTAAGGAAAAAGATTAGTTAGGAGTCTCAGTGCTCTTTTTCTTTGTCAGATACAATTAATCTGTACATTTTCTACTTACCCAGCATGCTTTTTTTGGTCAGAGGATAAACGTTAAAGCTTAGATTGAGCAGTCACAAGGTGTATTCAAAGTAACTGCTATGAGCTACGTAATTGAGTGTAATTGGTCCCATGCTCTTGCAGCATAAACCCAAACATGACTTTATCAGTCTTATAAATAACTAAATTCGAGTTGACAGCATCTATAAAAACTAGAGAACAGAGGAGAAAGGAAACCAAATTAAATCTACACTAATGTGGGACTAAATCCATCCTCCCTGTGTTATCATTTCAGCTGTGGTGAAAATGTTAAGGGTCCACATTTAGAAATTTGGCATATTTGTTCATGTCTCCAGAATGTCTTATGCTCAGTAGTGCCAGGCTTTCTAAATCAAGTTGCATCTTTAGTAAATAAGGTATTTATTTGTTTTTAAACAGTAAAGGAAAAAGTTTAACAATGCAAGGATACAAAATACACAAAACAAGCGGGAGAGGAATAAAACACATAATAATAAGAATAAAACAATCAAATTAAAAATGCACAAGTCAAAGGTAAATAAATTATAAATAAACCTTATCAGTAAAGTTAAAGATGAATAAATTTCAATTAATGCATTGTGACAGGAAACAAGAAACCAAGTTATAACTAACAGACAAGAGATGGTGAAACTGAGACTAAAGGAAAAAAATATGAATATGAATAAAAGAAACTGAGTGGAATATGAAATAAAAAAAAAAAAATCATGAGCTGAGGAAAAAACATGAGGAAAACATCAAAAATACAAAAACAGTGAACTTGACAAAAACAGTGAGGCAGTAGCTTTGCATACTGTTGTTTCTCTTCTGCCATCAGCGTCAGAGCTGGATCATTTTCACTGCAATCACCAGGCCTGGACAATGGCTAATACCTGGGTGTCTCAGGGTTTTTTTCTACATCACGGATTGCTGTAACACATCCTCAGGGCTCATGTGTAATGATCTTTTCACTTACTCTCAGGTGAAATGTAAAAAGAAAATGTGGAAGAGCGAGTAAAGTTTTAACAGACTTTGCCATTAGTGCTCAGTCTTCTGTCTGTGGTTGCTGTGGCCACCCCTGGCCAGCTCTTGGCTCCGCCCCTGCATATGAACATCTTCTAAACGTGAATAAGTTTCACATCTAGTTTTCACTGAGTGCAGCTGCACCTCAGCCTCCTTCACAGATTCTCTCGTAAAAAATATTTTTTTCATCTTTATTCCAATCCTGTGTCTGTAACTGTGGTTTGATGAATTGTGGATGACCAGAAGTGTTTTACCACATTTATTCTATCTTTCTTCCATCTGGAAGTCAGGAAGAATAAAGTACAAACCTGCTGTGTGAAGTGAGGATCCAATGGTCTGTGACTGATCCAAAGCTTACATTTCACTTCAAACAATAAAAAGAAAACGAACGAAAAGCTGAAACTGAGATCTTATTTGTCTTGTGCTTCTCTGCATCTAGACATAGGTGATAGATAGGTGTTTCATGATTTGGTTCAGTGGATGAGCTACCACTAAGTATTTCCCAGTATATTAGCCTGAAATGTACAAGTGAAGATAAAGGCAGATGGGACAGGACTTGCTCTCCACCAGACTTATAGTCATGTGAAAAAGAAAGTTTGTTTCAAAGGAAAATGTGCAGTCTTGTGTTTTGGCAGTTTCCTGGTCTGGAGTGTTCAGGTGTGTGTACACACAATGCCACAATCTTCCCAGGTGTGGAAATCCTTGCACAGCCACATATTGTTGTTTGAGCAGTAATAGGCACTGTGTAGTAGCGGTATGATTCAGCTATCTCTCACTCATGTTAAGAAGCATGGGTAGGATTTGTTCATTTAATATATGTCAGGGACTTAATGAGTGGCTACACAGAAGGTCCGGGCTTTTAAATAACAGCTGGTAACACAAATAATTAAGAAAATATGGCAATTTATTGGTTAATTATATAAATCTATCCCACACACAAAATAAGCTCGTGGCCAGTGTTGGTCAAGTAACTAATTACTGATTACTTCCCCCAAAAAGTAATCCCGTTACTTTACTGATTACTTATTTTCAAAAGTAATCAATTACTTAGTTACTTAATTACTTTTTAAAAACACGATTTACAACATGAATAGGTGATAAAGCAATAGATCTTTCAGCCCAATTCTACTTTTTCTGCATAATCCATCATACAAAATGTAATCAAATGGAAAAGTCCCTTTTTAAAACTTGTTTTATCAGTTTTAATCTTTTAACTTTATGCATCAAGCAAAAATGTAATTATATGCACCATTCTCTGACTGGAAGAAATTTGTTTAATATTTAAACCTATTTTCTGCACATTCCAGCACATAAAATATATATATTTTTTGTGTGTGTTTACACTCAGTCTTTCAAATAGATGCAAGTAAAACAGAGCAGAAAATAAATAAAGTCAAAGACTAACTTAAAGTAAGGTCAGTACTTCCACGCTTTAAACGCTGCACGCTCTTACTCTCTCCCGCACTCAATATATGATCCATTGTTAATCTGCACACAGCTGTTGTCACGAACGTCGCACTCGCTTACGTCACTGTCATGAGACATTCTCGCAAAAAATCACAGTTTTAGTAACGCAGTAACGCAGCGTTCCTACGGGAAAGTAACGGTGATCTAATTACCGTTTTCGCAATAGTAATCCCTTACTTTACTCGTTACTTGAAAAAAGTAATCGGATTACAGTAACGCTCGTGACATATTGAGTAAGTGATGAGAGAAAATAGTGTCACATTACAGATATACACACACTAATGCAAACAAAAAGTCACACAAGCTTGTGACATTTCAGAGACTGGCCTTTCTGACCGTGTGTGATATACAAAGTGTCATGAGTGTTTAAGAGTGTGCTAAATCCAGGGTAGCATATTGCATTAATAAGTGTCAGCATAAAGAGCTAGTCGGGCCTCTGGCTTGGTTTTACTATTCGTTCTGAAAGAGAAAACAGTCTTCAAAGGTTACACTCAGACAGCTGAACTCGTATGAGCATTATTACAGCATTTTCAGCTGTATTTGTGAGGATTTCTATGAATGTGGGTGGGCAGCACAGAACTTTCTCATGTTTTTATTTGAGGAAAGGTGCATGAATGCTTCAACACATACAGAAACTTATTTACACAACCACTTTAACTGCTTATATTAATCATGGATCAAAGAATATCCATACTGCTTGGCACTGACAGAAGGCAATAACTCGAATAACCACTTGTTGTAACTAAGATGAGCAGGTGAGCCTCTGTGAATCCAAAACATCCTGCAGATGGGCTACAGCAGCAGAAGAGCACACCTAGTGCTGATCCTGTCAGATAAGAAAGGAAACAGAGGCTAAAGTTCACACAGACTCACCAACATCGGGCAATGGAAGATTAAGAAAAAGTTGCCTGAACTGATGAATCTTGATTTATGCTGTGACGTCATATTCATAGGGTCAGATTGATGCAGAAGACCACTTTTTTAATCTTATGTTTGTCTCTTTTAATCAGTCACAGCCACAGAACTTATGGACAAAACTTCTATGCGTAGCCAAGTGGCAGAAGCCTTTCACTTGGGTGGTCTCAGAATCTCATCTCTGCTTTTCACGGATGATGTGGTTCTGTTGGCTTCATTGGGTGATGGCCTCCAGTTTACACTGGAACAGTTCACAGCGGAGTGTGAAGCAGTGGGAATGAGAATCAGCACTGTCCCCACTCTAGGTCATGGACGAGTTCCTGCCTCAAGTGGAGGAGTTTAAGTATCTCGGGGTCTTGAGCAGGAGATCGACAGACAGATTGGTGCTGCAGCCACAGCGATGCAGACGCTGTACCGGTCTGTTGTGGTGAAGAGAGAGCTGAGTGTAAAAGTAAAGCTCTCAATTTACTGGTTGATCTACGTCCCTACCCTCACCTATGGTCACGAGATGTGGGTATTGACCAAAAGAATGAAACTGCGGAAACAAGCAGCGGAAATGAGCTTCCTCCAAAGGGTGGCTGGCCTCTCCCTTAGAGATAGGGTGAGAAATTCAGCCATCCAGGAGGGGCTCAGAGTAGAGCCGCTGCTCCTCCACATCAAATGGAGCCAGTTGAGGTGGTTTGGGCATCTGATAGGGATGCTCCCTGGGCGCCTCCTGGGTGAGGTGTTCCAGGCATGTCCCCCCGGGAGGAGGCCCCGGGGCAGACCCAGGACACGCTGGAGAGATTATATCTCTCGATTGGCCTGGGAACGCATTGGTTCCCCCAGACAAGCTGGAGGAGGTGGCTGGGGAAAGGGAGGTCTGGGCTTCTCTGCTTGGGCTGCTGCCCCCGCGACCCGGCCCCGGACACAAGAAAGAAAATGGACGGATAGATTTGTCTCTTTTAATTGTCAGTTTCAGCTGACAACGTCTGGACTTTGGGTTGTATGTGTTAGCTTTATTCCTTTCACATGGCTACTCTTCTCTCATCCTGTCCTAGAAGCCAGAGGGAAAGATGTTAATTCATTCATATAGCATAATTGGAAGATCTGAGCAATCACATGCTTGTGTTCATGTTTAAGGAATGTGTGTATGAACTCACAAAGAAGTTCACTAACAGCCAAGATTTTCCCGAAGCATTCGATTTTAAAGACCATAAGCAAACAAGCCTTCCCACAGACTGCTTAACATCCCCACAAGCAGATTATTAATTCATCACGTTAATGTCATAATATTCACTTCTTTTTCCAACCTTGGCACTAGCGCAGCGGCCTTCATGTTTTGAGGCAGTTTACCAACAATCCTACAATCCTTCTGTCCAAACGAGCTGTGCGAAGTGTCACAGATGATTGACTGTTTTCACTGAGCCTTTCTATAAAGACCAGACCTGAAAGAAATAACTTTATAACATCCTCCCTTAATCCTTCAAGGTGAAGTTACTGTAAAATCTACTGCAAATAATGAGACAAATCAGAGGAAAACTAAGAAAAAAAACTCTTTTGTTAAAAAATGGAGTAAACCTCTCGGAAAATGTAGGAATCCAGGAATTCAAATAAAAAATAAAAAGCTTGTTTCCAAACTAGCAGAGCAAGAAATTCATTATTTGAGGGAGAAATTGGCTCCAAGAGTACAGCCAGTTTTATAGTTTCTTAACCAAATCTCACAATAGTCTCAATTTCTTTCATTTTTATGCCTTTTTTCCCCTGTTTCCCATCTTACGTCCTGAACTTTTACTTCCTTCTTTTTCTCTCTTATCATTCTTTTTATTCTTTTTTCCTATCATCCACCCTTCTCTCTCTTCTTCCATCATTTCCTTCACCCTTTCTCCTCACCCGCATCCTTTGTGTATTTTCCTCCATCCTCATTTTCTCTCATTCTGCCTCATCTTCCTCTTCCTCTCTCCCCTCCTCCTCCATCTCATCTGTCTCTTGCTGAGAGTCTGCGTCAGGGCAGATAAATGTTGGACAGATGTTATGTAGAAGTCTCGCCCTAGGTGGCTTTACTAAATAAGAGAGTGTGTGTGTGTGTGTGTGTGTGTGTGTGTGTGTGTGTGTGTGTGTCGCCTTGGTTGTCCTCAGCCAAATAAGAGGAGAAAAAAAATGCCTCAAGTTGTTTCCAGTACATGCCCCATGCCGGCCTCAGCGCTGTGTGTCTGTGACACTTAGAGGCTGTTTTCTAGTCTTTAGCGGTGTGATGCTCAGATTTAAAAAAAGCATTACCTTCAGAGTGCACAACAGATTTCCTGATGCTCTTCTGACATTGCATACATTTGGGAACAGGAACATTTGGGGTTTGTTTTGTTTTTTCTTTCTTTGATTGCTTCACTTGATTTCTTTTTACTTTTTATGTTTCTTCCCCCGTGGACAGCAGGACAGAAAAAAAGAGAAAAACAATGAATGAAGAGGAAGATGGGTTTTCCTTCCTGCTCCAGCTCTGCTGGTGGTCAACTTTTCGCGCTCTCTTTTTATCTGTTAGAGCAACATTTAGCACTTTGGTATGATTAGCATTGCTAAGGACAAACATCCGTGTAGAGTAATGGAAATGGATTTGGTAAGTGGACTGGCTGATTGAATGGCTCGGTCAGTGACTGACAAGCTGAGAAAATGAGAGACTGACTAATTGAGTAAATTGCTAAATGACTGAGTCACTGACCAGCTGTTTGTTTACTTACTGACTTAGAGGCTGAGTAACCGATAGACTGACTAAGCTTCCATCCAACACTGCCTGCTGAAGAAGCGTGGGAAGATTTCAGTGTCTGGGATTGACACACGCTTATTGACAGTAGAGTAAATCGTTATTCACAAGCACCTTTCTAACCTTACTGAGCACTTCAATCAATTTTACACTGCAGTTGTCATTCAGCCTTTTGCTCTATTTTCTGAAAAAGCTAATAGTTAATTACATATGAAGTTCTGTACACACACACACACACACACACACACACACACACACACACACACACTATTCATATAGAATTTTATTTCGAACATGCAAATATAATTTAAATAACAAGAGAAAAAAACAAAACTTAAAAATCATCAAGTTTTCATGTATATATCTATGTCAACAGCATGTGTGTGCTCGAAAGGATGAAGTTTACATTTTTCCTGTTCCTACCACCTTATTTCAAATTTCATTGCTTACAAATCCATATCCAGAATTTAACATTATTTGCTTCATATATGTTTAACTATGTGCAGGTTTAACACACTGAACATACACAAAGAAAACTAATAAATAACATTTTCAGCACGTAAACCAAAACAACAACAAACTACATTTTTACATAAACTAATCACCCTGTGTTTAACACCCGTTTAATCTCTGAGCTTATTTAATATCTATGTGACAAACACCTTAATGAACACTTAAGCTTGGGTTACACTGGCCTTGATATTATTGTGGGGACATCTCAGCGACATAATGCTTTCCCTAGCCGCTTACCCTAATCAAAAACGAACGCCTAACCTAAACCTAACCATAACCATAACTAAAACCACATTTTGAGTCTCAGAAATGCCTTCAAACTTCTGGGGAACAGGATTTTGGTCCCCATAAGGGCTGTTGGTCCCCGCAAGGATAGTAAACCACTACAGCAGTCCCCAACCTTTTTTGCGCCATGGACCAGTTTATGGCCGATGATATTTTCACAGGCTGGCCTTTAAGGTGTCGTAGATAAATAAAACAAATCAAAACCAGTACTGGTCCCCCCAAAAAAGAAGATGTATTCATAGCGCACGGGAAAAGACCCAGGGAAACAGAGTTAACGATAAAAAACGATTTTAAAAAAACGATAAAAACCGACAAACCAACCTCTGAACTACTATACAAAAATATTAATACATGTACACACAACACACCAAATCCATAAAAAAAAAAATTAAATTACCAGTTACCTTGAACCTCGATGAAGTTGACCCACCTTCTAATTAGTTGATGAAGCCTCTGTGTTTGCTATTCAGAGAGACAGTCTTGCTTTATGTTGATTGATTGTATTTAATGAATAAGTGAGCTGTTATTTTGTATTATTTATGAACTGAAGCAAATGATTGGCTGATAGAAGAACTGGAAAGTGTAAGGATGTTATTTTGATGCGTACCACCTACCTAAGCATTTTTTGCAGACCATGTACACCTTTTCTTGGAAACAGTATTCCCTGATAGCTGTGCTCGCTTTCAGGAATGCTTTGAAGAGCGTAACAATAAATTTGAGGTGCAGACTTGGCCTCTGAATTCCCCAAATCTCAATCTAATGGAGCATCTGTCAAATGTGATGGATAAACAAGTCCAATCCATGGAGGCCCCACCTCTGAACTTACAGGACTGTCGCTAACATCTCAGTGGCAGATACCACAGCACACCTGCAGGGGTCTAGTGGAGTCCAAGCCTCGATGGGTCAGGGGGGACTAACACCATATTAGACTGGTGGTCTTATTCATGCACCCACTTTTGGCCTGTTTTATCATTTCCTTCACATCGTATCTTTTCTTGAATACATTTCACATCAGTCTGCATTAACCCCTGGGTGAAAACAGTCCCCGGAAAATGCACAGTTGTTCCCTGTTTAATTGTTTACTCATGGTTCTCAGCTGTTTAAGCACATCCCCCCAATAAATCGGGACAACACTTGGAGAAGAACAAGCATGTTGTTGGGATTTTCATGGGATTTACCCACACTGACAGAGGCTTCTGAGTTCTGCAGGTGTTTTTGATCACCATGTTAAATTACTGGGTGTTACTGCACAGAATTGCAAGATGCATATGACTCACTGCATGACTACATGAAGGAGTAAGAAGCTGAACATGTCTACTTCTTATTAGGTTTAGTTTTCACATCTTCATGAAGCAGATGATGATGATTTTATGGCTAGATTTGACAGTACTGAAATTATAAACATCTCTTTTCCTCCGCCTGTTTCCTGATAATAAAATGTGATCGTGTTAAAGAAAATTGGAGATAGAACGACTTTAAATTTGCTCTCTCTAGTGATTTTCTAGTAGCTCCTCTTTAGAAGTAAAGTCTGGTAGAGGCCTATTTTCTTGCAAAAATATGCACCGCAATATCA
Organism: Rhamphochromis longiceps; assembly: GCF_057381845.1. Taxonomy (NCBI): domain Eukaryota; kingdom Metazoa; phylum Chordata; class Actinopteri; order Cichliformes; family Cichlidae; genus Rhamphochromis; species Rhamphochromis longiceps. Next base: position 24,116,045 of record NC_140558.1, read on the forward strand.
ATACCTTTTTGAAATTCATTCCAGCACTATCTTTATATGGCCTTCACACAGCCTTGAGTTTCTGCCGGTAATGCAAAACACCGCTGTTTGATTGATGAACTCTGGACAGTGTGTAAGCCTGCCTCTTTTTCCTGTCTCCATGTCTGCCATCACTGCAGTGCACAGAAAAATAAGCTGTTGTGTTTGGGAAAAGTGAGTGACAGCAGGCAGCAAACAGCCAGACACCAGCTGAGATCTGATTCACTGAGATCAACAAACTCTGCCTCTGCTGCTGTAATGTGCTCTGATTCACACTGTCAGAGAGTGACAGCTTTACTGGCTGACAGATTGGCTGAGTGACCGTTTAACTTTCTTTTCTTTACTTTGCTCTCTTTTTCTTTCTTTGAGCAACATTTAGCCTTACTGGCCTGCATAAACACAACCAGGCTGTCTATACTCAAACAGCGTTAAGTAATAGTAGAAAAAGGCCTTTAGGGCTATCACACGTAATATTGTAACACTAATTTCCCCAAACACCCCGACTTAAAAAAAAAGGTAATTCATTTGCCCACAAACACACATACAGAGAGAACTCGCAGAGGAAGACCCGCCCCCACAAACATAACAGTGTATGAACAGAGAATAAACGCTTCTATACATACACATAGACACAGCAATATGAGCATGGAAACACACATATGCAATAAGGGCTATTATGAGTTAATTACTTTCCTTAACCTAAATCAATCACTCCTAAAGAAGTAGTGCGTGTGCTTGTGTGTGCCTGCAAGCTATTAGAGCCAAGACACGAAAATCTGAGCATCTATGTGTGCACCTTCCCTGTGGCACAGCAGCATTGACCCCTATTAAAGTGTATTAATAGACAAGCTAACTGTTCAGCATTAGAATCTAAGAACTTATAGCCAAGATAATATTGTATTAAGACTGCATGTTTGTGTATATGTACACATTTGCACAGGCAAGGTTATCTGAGCTAGCTTCAGGCTGAAATGGAGATTTCCTTGTCAAGAATTCGTGATTCATTTTCTTTCTCATTACCCTGCACTGTAACGCTGTTATGCAGATGGAGTTACCTTCTGGGTCCAACATTTGAAAGTTTTTACTTTAAGTTTCCTGTATATTATAAAGCATCACACAAATTTGCTCGTGTTTTACATCACCAGCTTTTACTGATACACAGCTAACCCATGGAAGAGGGTCTGCTATTTTACCTCTATTTGAAAAAAGGCAAAAACACTGAGCCTGTACCTGAAGCTAGTAGACATGTCATTTTACAAAACACCCAACACCTCTGCAGGTTGGACAGGTTCATTATGTCAGTGGAAACTTATTACAAAGCTGTCAAAGATCGGAACAAGAACAAAAAGTACCCTTTAGTATGTATATATATATATATATATATATATATATATATATATTATATAATGTCAGTATGGACCATGAATAATTGAGGGGCAGTTCTAAAGGCAAAAGAATCAACCCAGCACTGGCCACGTGTACCTAATTATGTGGCGGGTGCGAATGCTAAAGTAGGTTAAGATAGTGAACATACAAAATACGACACCTGCAGATTCAACAAACACACATTTATATCCAAACCAGAACTGGGGCATGGAATAGGTCATTGATCACAGACTATGAGACTTCAGCATTACATACTGTGTTTATTGCACCACAGAACATGCAGCGTTTAATAGTCTGATGAAGAGCAGGTGTTCTCGAAGCATTATACTTTGAGCAGTGCAGTAGATGAGCAGCATGCAGCCGCAGGGTTTGGGATTTTTTTGCATAACATTTTTATTGCAAACCAGGTAAAAATATAAATCCTTTAAATTGAATCTTTTTCACATTTTGTAGGAAAACAAAGAGAAACTACAGTTTATCATAGAGACAAAATCACAGCTACAGCCATTAAATATACTTAATGGGGACTCACTTTACTGACTAGGCAATACATTTTATATATATATAACAGTAGTAATAAATGCCTATTATTTATTTTGTTGCATACATTTGTCACCCTTCCAGTTTTACAGGGTGAAAATATGCCTGCAATCTGGGAAAATCCATCTCGCTTTTAAAGTAATGCAATTATTAGGTTTCTCCTAATTCAAAAAATTTAGGTTGCTCTTAGATTACCAGAAACCCAACAAATTGTGCAGTATTTGTGTCGTGTACATGTAATAATTTACCAGCATGTTTTCATTGTTTGCCAGCGTGCTGAAACAGTGTTTCACTCTCCAGGTCAAAGTGACACAAAAAACATGAAAAATAGACAATATATAGTGTGTTGGCACGGTAACATTTTTACCTAGGTATTTATTTATTATTAGCTACAATGGCACCTACTCAGATTATTAATATAATTAATGTTTGAATATCAACTTTTATATTGTCTGTCAATAAGTCACATTTCATTCAGTGTCACAAACTTTGAATCTGCATATTGAAATGTTAAGTTTGAATTGCACAATATTCTATTTATTTTATTATGTTTCTTGCTTCTGGCGTGGACTAAGCATGGCCTGAATTGCCGTTGCCCCAAGTAATATATTAGGAATGTAGATAAGTGATTAATCTTTAATCATAAATCACAATATCAGTTTTTAATTATCAAAATTGAGAATAAAATCTTTATATGATCTTTATATTTTACTGATACTGCTGAAGTTCTTTTCTGTTCTGCCATTTTTTCATTTATCATATTACCTTAAATATTTCCACTAAATTTATGATCAATAGTCATTATAATAGTGAAAGGAATCTCAGGCGTGTTATTACTTAGACCAAAAACACTGGAAGCTAAATTACACATCCACAAGAATCAACATGTAAACACAACGTATCTGAAATAATGAGCACAACAACGCTGAATGAGGAATTTGAAGGTGAACAGCGAGACTCAGATGCTTGCTCTGTCAAACTCTGAGCTACGAGTTAGTCTTTTACTTTTTCTTTCTTTTCTTGTGAGCTGAACGTCTTTGTTATCCATCCCCCCAGTGGCGATGGAGGCACATTGTTGCCAAATGATCGCTTAGGCCCCCTCCACCTCCCTAATCTGCAATATGTTCAGTTTGGCATGTCTGCTAATATTTGATACCTCTGGGGCACCTCAAAGACACACACACGTACACACGTACACACAGATCTGCAATATGCTCCATTTGGCAGATTGCCTCATAATTGGTACCTTTTGCACTTGTCGCTCGTACGCACAAACAAATGCAGACACACAGGTGTATGAGGAACGCTGTGAATTTCATTCATAAAAAAGAAGTAGCATGTAAGGATCGTTATATTGGTGGAAAACAAAACTCCGTTTCTGAGCTTTGATGAGAATTTGCTTCATTCAAATTTGATCTTGGGGACAGAGGCGATCCCTCACAATCGACACAAACACCCCGGCTTTCTGCTTGGCAGAGCGAGACACAGGCAGGCGGGCGGGCAGGTGTAATGTGCCATATGTTGACTTGGTTAAAAGTGCAGCCCTCTTGTGGTCTCATTATAGTATCCAGGTAGATTTTTCTTAGAGTCTTGCTGTTTCTCACACACATTAATACACACATTATTTGTATCAACACAATGTGTGTCAGGAGGCGTTTAGCTGCATATCACCACTGAAAGACTGACTGGAAACAGAGCGTGCAAGCAACATCGGGGATGCAGTCTGAGTTGTATTTCTCATTGACAGGATCTGTAAAGTGCAACTTTGCTGCTGAGTCAGCACACACACACACACACACACACACACACACACACACACACACACACACACACACATATAAGTACACACTGCATCTTTTGGGTGAGTAGACAAGTATGCACACAAGCGCATACACATTAAAACAGTGTAACTCGGGTTTTCTTTTTGATTATCTTTAAATGAATTCAACAAGCATCCACAGCTACACGATATCCTTTGTCAAAGTAACTTTCATATTTTTGAGAAGGCAATAAAACAGGCAGGACATGTTTGGCTCCCATTAGGTGAGTTCACTCTGGCAGGTTAGCTGTTTGATGGTCAGGTTTGGTTTGGATACCCATCGATCCAAACCAGCCAGCAGCAGGATCTGAAAATAATGAGCCCATATTGTGCAAAAGCAGAAGATGTCAACCAGACCACTAACGCTGTGACATTATTTTTCCAGTATTTAGTTTCTCACAGCACTAGTTTTAATATACTAGACGGCACAGAATATATAGAACGTGAAAGCCACACTGTCAGCGCTTAGTTGATAAGGATGAAAATATGAATTCAGACATGGCATGAATGGGGCCCTGCATAATTGTTAAAGAGAGAAATGGTCCCCTCATTATCTGATGAGGCTGTGGTTAGCTTTGACCAGACTGTGCATGACTTTGGCTCTGTTACACTCAGCCAGGTTTGGCCTCTGTGTAAAGACAATACAAACACTGGTGGGAAGCCAGCAGCTCAAAAGACTGTGTCTCAGTGCCACTTGTATATTAGGCCATGGCAAAGTTTTACCTGTTTTCCAGCCAGTAAAGTCAACTCAAACTTTGTGTGGCACAATTACAAGTCAACATTGTAAAAGGCAGATAAGCGAGACACAATGTGACGCCTGAAACCAACAACACACAAACTTTTGGAAACTGGCAAACCTCAGTATGAGGATGTAGACACGCTCTCTGTGGTGGAATAAGGCAAAAGTATTTTGCACTGTAGCTGTAAATGTCACTTCCTCTACTTTTGTTAACCAAAACAAAACGAGTTCAACAAGAACAGACAAGCAGAAAGAAACCCTGTAACGCTGATTTGACTTTTCAGTCGTGCTGAGATAAGCAAAGGTGTTTCAAATTCAAATCACTGTAATTTGGATTAGTCTCGCAATACATCATCATTCAAACTATATGATATCTGACATGTTGCACAATGTTTTATTTAAATGAATTAATTCATTTAAAGTTAAACAACAAAGAGAAACTGCCTCCCATTGTCATGCTTCTGAGTCTTTGACCCAGTGTTTTGTGTTTATTGGTTAATTTATATTCTCAGCAAAAAAAAAATTCTGTCACAACTTCACCTGCTTCCAAGGTGCACGAAGGGGATGAAGGAATTCACAAAGCAGGAACTCCAGCAACACTTGAGGGAAGATGAACAACTTTAATAATTCTCATGGCCCTGATGAAGGCCACAAGCCGAAACGCGTTGGTCAATTATTAAAGTTGTTCATCTTCCCTCAAGTGTTGCTGGAGTTCCTGCTTTGTTAATTTATATTCTTGCAGTGTTGTCATTCGTGGGTTTCTGCTCGTGTTTATTCTTAGTTAGTTTAGGTTTCTGTTACTTTGCCTTCCCTGTGTTCCTCGTCTAATCACGCTTGTCTCCATGTTCCCTCTGTCTCCCCAGTCAGTTGTGTCTCATGTCTCAGTGTCAAGTCTGCGTCTTTGTGAATGTCTCCTGTTTCACTTCAACGGTCCCTGTGCCAGTGTATCTAGTTTTGCCTCCCTTATCTCATTATGTCTTGATTAGTTCCAGCTGTGTTTCCCTTTTCCTCATTACTTCCTTGTGTATTTAAGCCCCGTGTCTTCCTTTGCCCTTTATCGCTTACATTGCATAAAATTGTTTATATAATCTGCACAGTAATATAGCATTTTTTTCATATAATAGCCCAGCAGAACTTATTCAAATAGATTATCTTGAAGTAGTGAAAAAACCATACACTGACTTTTTTAAAAGCAAGTTTTTCCCTTATTGTATGCAGTGGAACAGTGGTGAACCTTCCCAGGATTGGCCAGCTAATCAAAAATAGTGATTGGATGATCCCCACGACTTTTGTGAAAAAGTTCTCTGGACTGACAACTTTTTGGATGGTTTCTGTCCCGTTACATCTGGTGTAAAACTAACACTAGATTTCATATAAAGAACATCATATCAGCAGTCAACATGGTGGTAGTGCGATGGTCTGGGGCTGCTTTGCCGCTTCGTGACCCGGATGAGCTTTAATTGACGTAAACATTAATTCTGATCTCTACGAGAAAATCCTGAAGGACAACAGTAGTTCATTAGTTCATGCCCTGAAGCTCAAGCACACTTGTGTTATGATCAGTCAATGATCAAAAACACACCAGCAAGTCCACCACTGAAAGGCTAAAAAAACTAAAACAAATGCTTTGGCATGACCTTAAACCAGTCATCCATGCTCAGAAACCCTCTTACATGCAAAGAGGAGTGATCCAAAGTTCTTCCACAGTGATGTGAAAGACTCATTGGCAATAATCACCAACACTTGATTGCAGTAGTTTCCGCCAACGGTGGCTCAAGCAGTTATTAGGTTTCGGGGGCAATTATTTTTCACATAGGGCCGCTGAAATGCACTTCATTAATTGATCATCAGTGAGCGTAAGGACCTCTATGAAAGCATTTTATAGAAGTTTTTCTGGCTTGTTGTTCCGGAAGATTAAGAAGTGTGTGTGGATAAAATATTTCCAGGAGTGGGCGCCCGAGTACAGAGCCTCGCAAGGGACATGGGAGAAAAAAAAATTAAGATGAACTTTTGCGAGATCTCGCAAAATAGACTGCAACCTTCGCAGGTCGAATTTGAAGGCCAAGTCGGTGTATCCTTCGTGACGCAACCTATCCCAGAATTCATAGTGCAGCCCAGCCAATTCGTTTCCAACAATGGCGGCAGCGACTTAATTTTAATATTACTCTCTCTGGGTCACAAAATGAACTTTTAAGACATTTTCAGCCATGAATGTAGCTGTGTAAACTTCGAATATCTGCTTGGTTTATCAAGACATCACATATTTGCAAAAGTGCTCTGACGTTTTCTGAAAAGTCTGTTACCCACCATCTCGAAGCTAACAACAACAACAACAACAACAAACATTATTTATATAGCAGATTTAAAAACCAGTGGTGTAACAAAGTGCTTAACACGCAAGAGAGTAGGATGAAGTAACAGGGAAGGATGAGGGCTATGGCAAGGTACCAAAACATGCTAGCAGGTTGAATGGCATTAAAACACAAAAGCAAAAGAATTGCATATAAAAGCATAAAATAAAACTAAGTGTAAAGGATAAAACAGCCAAAAAATGAAAAAATGATTAAAAGTAATTAGGACTAATCCGAGATAAGAATAAGCATTAAGCTAACTAACAAGCAAGCGTTAACTGCTAGAAAAGGCGAGGCTAAATAAGTGGGTTTTTAACTGCGATTTGAAGGATTGAATGGAGTCGGACTCGCGTATAGCAATGGGGAGGTTATTCCATAAATCCGGTGCAGCCAAGGCAAAGGCGCGGTCACCTCTAGTCTTCAGCCGAGATCTCGGCAGTACCAAGAGTGACTGGGAAGATGATCTTAATGCTCTAGTAGGACTGTATGATCTAAGCAGCTCAATGAGGTAGCTTGGCGCTATATTGTTAATAATTCGGAAGGTAAGCAGCAGGATTTTGAATTGAATGCGATAATTAACGGGAAGCCAATGCAGATCAGCAAGGACAGGGGTAATAGAGACACGGCGCCCACTACCAGTAAGGAGACGAGCAGCCACGTTCTGAACAATTTGGAGTCTATGGAGAAGAGTTGAGTTAAGACCGAAGTAAAGGGAGTTGCAATAATCCAACCTAGATGTCACGAAGGCATTGATAAGCTTTTTAAGGTGCCTATGCGGGACATAATGTCTGGCCTTGCTAATAAGACGCAATTGATGGAAGCAAGATTTAACAATAGAAGACACTTGTTTGTTGAATTTAAAAGAGCTATCCAAAAATACACCCAGGTCACTAACGGTGTCGGTGAGGAAACTGTTAAAGGAACCGAGGGCGTCACGGAGTTGGCCACGGGAGGTCCAGGCTCACTACAGCCCGGGGGGAACACCGCACTCCCGGCACATTGTACCTTGACCTCCCAGTTGGCTTCGAGCAGGTGGCCTCTGAAGGATGCGGCCAAAACATTTGCAAGATCTCGCAAAACTTTTGCCTCAATTAGCATGCTTAATATTGAAGTTCATGACAGTAAAATTTGAAAAAAATTGAACAAATATGTTTTTTTGGGGGGAAAGGATGCCGAGAGAAAGCATCTTCACTCTGAAAAGGGCGCGTGAGAGAGAGAGATATTATTTTAATATTATTATTTATTTTGCACATAAATATCTGAAATCAGAGTGTCAGTCAGAGTGATGCTTCATTAGGCTCCTACAAAAAGTTTATTTGCTCACGTCTTCATAGCTAGTAAACACACTGCAGCAGTCCTGAGGGCAGCAGCCACACAAAGCCTGAACAAACAAGTCCTACATCTCCTGCTAAGTACCAGCGTCCCTCTCAGGCATCGCAGTGGTCTTCAGACCTCCTTGTCCTGGAGCTGTGGAGCAATACGGGGACTGAGCCCTAGAGAAGAGGCTCACTTTAGAGCTAATCCACTGAGGCAAAATCCAGTGGGGAGGTTTCTCTGGTGCTAATGGGATGTTGGAATGATGAGCGTGCTGCCTGTCACTTCATTTCCTCAGCAAAATCATCATCTGTGTTCACTGGAGCATGGTGAAAATTGGCACCCTAAAGGCAGAATATAAAGCTTGACAGAGAGCCATCTTTTGTCCTTCTCGTGTTGTTTAAGGGCAAAACATAATCTCAAGTGTCTTTACCTCAGAGGCAGTTGAGATTAGTCCTAAACAGACAATCTTGCTTTTGTTGTTTGTTTGTTTTACTTCAATCACGGCGTTGTGGTTCGCCAGTTTAGGACTGACCAGCAGACAAATGGACAAAGAAAGAGTAAAGCAGTACTGAGTCCAAGAACCTTTGTGTTACAGCGTGTGGAAGATCTTTTTGAAGTGTGTGCCGTGCAGCGATTCCTTCTTTGTGTGTCTGCTGCTTCCAGCATCACAATTACAAAAAACTACAAAAACTGCTTTCACAGTGTCACACATGTGTATGCAAAGATGTGTGTCTGATACAGTGTGAGGATGGGACGCTATTACTTCCAGTATAATATGCTAACCAGTCATATGCCTCCCTTAGAATATTTTTAACTGGAATAACTCCCACTGTTGGAACTTCAGGTTCAGGTGATGGTTATGATACCATGTTCTCAACTGCAGTGATCGGGTTTTCTGTCAGAAGTTCAGCTTCAAATTAACATAAATTATCAAATTAAACAATCACATGGACTCAATGCAGTTAGGCATGTACAAATGTCAGGATGAGCAGCTGACGTTCAAAGTGAGCATCAGAATGTGGAAGAAAGGTGACCATTTTGAACATGATTTGGTTTTTGGAACCAGAGTATTTCAGAAACTGCTGATCTGCTGGGATTTTCCTGCAGAACCATATTTAGAGTTTACAGAGAGCAGTCTTAAACTGAGAAAACACTGAGTGAGCGGCACTTCTCTGGGGGAAAATGACATGTTGATGCAGAGGTCAGAGGAGAATGACCCGTCTGCTTCCAGCTGATAGGGAGCCAATTATTCAAACAACCACTCATTATACCCAAGGTATGCAGAAGATCAGATGAGATAGAACTGCAGGAGACCTAAATGGAGGAAATTTAGGATACTTGTGCTCAGAAAAATATGAGATAAGTGGAAAAACATTCCCATGGTCTGATTTTCTGCTGCTACATTCAGATGGTAGGGTCTGAATTTGGTGCAAGTAAATATGAAAGACTGCATTCATTGTGGCTTCTATCAATGGTTCAGACTGCTGTTGGTGGTGCAATGGTGGTCTTAGTACCAACTTAGCATCATCTTTATGCTACAGCCTAACAAAGTGTTGGTGCAATCCAATGGAACACCGTGAGGATGTGATGGGACAGGAGATTTTCATCATATTGTAGATTTGCAGCTGACTAACCTGTGTGGTGCTATCATCTCAATATGAACCAAAACTTCTGAGGACTGTTTCTATCAGCTTGTTGAAGCTACAGTATTAAAATGAAACCAGTTCTGGAGGTACAAGCAGGTCCAACCTGGTACTAGCAAAGTGTGACGACAGATCTAAGACCCCTGTCATTGTGTCCTTAGTGCTCTTTTCATGGAGTTAAAGCTATCCAATAAAGCTGCCAGAATCTATGTTACACCACCTTAGAGCCTTTTAATAAAACTCTTTCATAATTTCTGTCTGCTTGTAATGAATATTGTTAGATTATTTGCCCATGTCTTGCCTCTGTCTATTCTTTTTTTTTTACATAACTGCTTTCTTTCTCCCTGTAGCATCTTTCTCCATTTCTTTCTGTCTCTGAGCATACAGATAAGTGAATATGAAACAGACATCATTATATTTCCCAGTCCTTTGCAAACACAAATCTTACACCCCTCGGCTAAGCAATATTTTCTCTGTGTTTTACACTCCTTGTTTTTGAGCACACACACACACACATGCACTATTCAATTCCATTACAAAGAGCACTGTCATCAGTTTCTCACTTTCGCAGTAGTGATTCCTTCATATTGTTTTAGGAGCATTATTTAGATTTTTTTATAAACATCTTCAGAAAACTTCTCTTTTGCACCTCAGCTACTTCTTACTTGAAGTTGTTTGTAATGTTTAGCACTTTTTGCCACGCAGATGCTGGAGGATCTGGGATGTACTGTAATGACTCTAAGGTTAAACAGTTTGTAGAAAGTACTGTGCAAGCTCATTTACATTACAGGTGCTGTAGTCAGCACACACTGGCTTAGCTACTGACTACACATGCTAATTATCCAGAGATTTCTATTAGCAATTCCTGTGAATCAACTCTGAGTCATGACCTCCTCTTTAACATGTTTGTTTTTCCGAGCTGCACAAAACTCTCCAAGGGATTTTTCTTCAGTCAGTACTGACAAACTGGACAAACTAGTAGATTTCTTTTTAAAGGCAAAACATGTTTTTTATTAAATATTTCAACCAGTTAATCAGCTTTCTTGAAATTTGATTCATATGTCCAGGGGCTAAGGTGATAATCTGTGAAGTATTTCTGCTGGTGAGCTTCCCCAGTCTGCCATTCAATCCAGTGTATGCCGTGGAGATAAACACTCAGCATGTCAGGTAGTAATATTACCACATGGTCCTGCCCCCACAAATTAATGCTTGTCCATTCAAAGAAACATGATCCTGCGTGGTCCAAAAGAGAAGAATTACTGGTTTTAAACAGAGAGATCTGAGTTCTTTGTGAAACTTCATGAGCATACTGAAGCAATAATTACATGGGCAGCAGTACAGCAGTAACAGTAACAAGATCCTGGGTTTGAATCCATCAACTCGCTCGGCCTTCCAACGTGGAGTTTGCATGTTCTCCCCGTGTTTGCGTGGGTTCCCTCTGGGTACTCCACAGTCCAAACACATGCAGTTAGTGTGGTTAGGTAAGCTGGTGATTCTAAATTGCCCACAGGTGCGAATGGTTGGATGTCTTTCTGTTCCAGCCCTGTGACAAACTGTAACCTGAAAGAAAGAAGGAAAGACTGAACGTTTTAGCTGCCTATTCTCAAACTGCCAACTTTCACAATCTATTCATTGGAGCCATTGGAACAGAAAAACACTGCTTGTTTTTTTAACAAAGTTAAAAGGACTGTCACTTACGTAGCAGTGCTCATGTGAATAAATGCATGTAAAGTATCTGTCGTTTTCATCAGTGTTGATCCTTTTGATGCTGCAGGACTTTTTGTAGACGCGCATCTATTGAGCACCATGCATAAGCACACACTGTATGTGTGGTAAGGTTTTTTAACTGATCATCAGCAAATGGGTGTTCACAACATGTTTCACAGAACTGAGAAAATAAGAGCCAAACAGTAAAAACATACTGCAAGTTACTTCAGTGCTGATACTTTACTTAGTTTAGAATACAAGCGAACAAACTGCAGATACAGTAATAATACATCAATAGCAAATTATGGACTTAGCTAAACTGAACTGGAGCCACACAAAGTCCCAGATTCATATCTTTAGTTAGCACACGATTAAATGTAGGTAGTCATCAGAATAAACTATTTATGCCCCAAAATAATAACTTTAAGTCATTTCAGTGTTTATATTTTTCCATTTTGTGACATGGAAAATTTACACTGTAAAATGTCAGATTTGATTAAATTTGGTCCAATGACATATGTTCTGCCCTCGCACTTAACTAGGCAGACAGACAACCATCATCCCATGTAGAAAAACCACACCGTTGTTCCTTTCTGGTGGATTTATTTGATTGGATGCATAGCATGGCTTTGTCGAAATACATGAATGGATGAATGGTAAAACTGTAAACAAACACAAAATATCCCATGTGAGCTAATATAAGCAAACATTCTTACAATTAGAAGATGCTATGACCTGTTACTATGCAAAGCAAAGCAGAACGAAACAAGCTAACAAGCTAACGTTAGCGGTTAGCTAGCGCTAATTAGCGTTTAGGCTAATGACTAATAAAGCACATCATTGAGTCAATTTGCTTTCTCAAACTATCACAAACAACACACGGCAGTTAGTGCTAACATAAAACACAACAATACTGCCAACTTACAGACTGTGCTGGCTTAAGAGGTAGCATAGGCAGGCACAGGAGTAGCAAACTGTCCTTCTCCCGTTAGACAGGAAGTAATGAGAAGTAGCACTTCCGGTAGAATGTCAAAATAAAATGAACAGTGTGCCAGAAACGAATAAAGATTGCATGAACTTGTATAACACTACATAACATGAGTGGTGACTCTTAAGGAGCCAGAACAACATATACATGATTGATATACATTCAGTTTATACCAAGCAAAATTTCCTTAATGAATAATTATTTGAAATAATGAAAATAAAATAAATTTTCATATATTTCACTTACATTTCACTCCAAATTATTGCTTCATGTTTACGAGTGCAAATGCATTTTTTGCAGTGTATGGAGCATTACAGTAGTTTTAGTTCAATCTTAATAAATATTGCAGGACTAAACTTAATACTAAAAAAGTAAGCAAAGCTCGAGTTCAGACAATAATTCTGATGGCTAAAGAACCAAATGGGACAGGCAAAAAAAAAGCTTGAGTTCCATAAATACAATCAAAGAAATTTCTCATGCTTTATTATTTACCCTGAAAAGGTGTAGTGTTGCAATAGTGAAAAAATATTTTGTATATATTATCGCCTGTATCTCTTAACCTCTCTAAATTTGTCTCTCTTAGATGAGTCATAAATAAATGTTAAAAGAAGACGATTAAGTAGAATTAGAAGCAGCAAAACAGGAAAAACAGTTTAGTGAAAAAAAGAGATGCATGAATATAATTCCCAGGAAAAGGTTTGATTTTAAAGCAGAGGTTATGATGGTGACAAGTAATTTAATTTGATATTATTTGACATGGATAAATTGGGTCAATATTACAAAGAGCTGCTAAACGTTAAACTGTGGCTACACGTCTCTCTTTGTACGTCCCTCTCATGGGTTACAGGTCTGGTTAAATGACTCTGAAATGACAGAACCAATTAATTTAAAGAATTTATACACGGACAACCATAATGAAAGGCACTCCTATAACTCTTATCCAATTTGTGCATGTGGAAACAGCTACCATACAAGATGAACGCAACTGTCACACCTGTGAGAAACAACAGACGTTGTTGCCTTTGTTTTATTAGACCATTTATAGTGCTGAGAAAATAAGGCAGAAGTATGACTCTTACATGGCACTCAGTTCTTCTGGAGTGTGAACACGACACTTTCCTGAATATTTCATGCCTGTGTAAGCACTCCTCGAGATGTATCTTTGAGTGTCTGTGACTCAACTGCTGTATGATGTGAAGATGAAACCCAAGAGGAGCTGGTCTCCACTCAGGAAGTATCTGTACTGTGCAGACACGGTGTAGCCTCAGTTATTGTTGTTGGTCTGTGATGCCCTGTGTTCCATGGCCCTTAAGTGGCTGAGACGAGCACAATGAGTGCATGGTTGTGTCAAAAAACACACAGCAATCCACAAACAGTGTTTACACAATTTCCAGGAAAGGCAAACTCGCAATGAAAAGAATGAACCGGCAGTTTTCCGTTAAATCTCTGCTGCTCATTTAGCATTTCATATCACCCTCTGCAAATCTGACTGCATGAGAGTCTTTTGGCTGCTCTTTTATCTTTTCCTTATGGCACAGGATCACTGCTAGTAACACTTCTCATTTTAGATTACCCGAGCCTTCAAAGCCACAGGCTTCAACCTTGCTTGTCAGTGTGGCGACTCCCACGTGGATCTCCTCGTTTGATGGCATAACCACTCATTTAAACAATTTGTTGTTGGCGTTAGCTCAAGGTAGGGCTGGGCGATATGACCCAAAATTCATATCTCGATATTTTTTAGCTGGATGGCGATATAAGATATATATCTCGATATATTTTTTTAAAGCCATAAAGTAAGAACAAAAAGAGAGTTCTTAGTCAAAGCTGTGTCCCAGATGTCACACAGGCACTTTTATTAACATAGAGCAGATGTACATAAAATTTACTCAAAACTAAATTATGAGCATTTATTAAATAATAATGCTCCATAAATAAAAGAAAACAATGTTGTTTTTGTGCATAACAAAAAGCTCACAATTGTGCAGTCAAAATGTAAACTAAAAGACGCTGAGCATAATAACAAAGACAGATTTCACAGCTGCTCTGTTCCCAACTTGTACTGCGTGACTGACAGCCTGGAGTTTGAAATCCGCTTCGCAACCACGTCTCTTAACAGGTGCCATTTATAGTCCTTATACACAGTGGGGTAATATTACGTTGAAGCACAGTACGTATCACTCCGCGAGGCTCAGCCGTAATGCTCCGACAATCCATCAAGCGGTGCAGCTCCGTAGCTTACTAAAGTCGTACTAAAACATTTTTTGACAGATTGCTGAGCGCCGTGTTCCACATAAAATCGGTTCGCGGCCATCAAGCACAACCAGAATTCATACATAAGGCGCGCTGTCAACTTTTGAGAAAATGAAAGGATTTTAGTCCGTGCAGCCCCTCTGGGCTGCATGGCGTTAGCGTGGTTAGCTCGTTAGCGTGGTTAGCTAGCTAACACGTTGACGCCGTCCAGCCCCACGCACGGGGCGATGCGCAGTAACTCGTTAACGGAGATTTGCCGTGTCCATCTTGTCGCTTCCTGCAGGTGAAGTGATGGGGGACGAGGAGTTGTGTTCAGTGAAGGAGAGGCGAGGCCGAGTAACATTGCGTAAAGACGAAAGTGGACGAAAGAGAGGCAAACCTGCGGCTCCACAAGTATAATTATAACGTAACATAGACTATATCGATATAAAGGATATTGTCACATCTTATATCTCGTATAAAAATATATCGATATTTTTTAAAAACTCGATATATCGCCCAGCTCTAGCTCAAGGCTAAATAAAAAGGGTCTGTTGGTGCCACAGTGCTGGTATGAATTTGCACAAGGTAACACACAAACCTTTAATGAAAGGTATTCAGACATCAGCAGCAGTAGACACAGCTAGAACCACTTGGACACAGTTCAAACCCCCCTCTGTACCGAGCATGTGTGTGTGCTATCAGCAGATGGGGACAGCGGCAGGTTGTATGTGCGGCTGTGCCCACATATGTGTGTTGTAGGAGGTCCTCAGTGCTTCCTCAGTGCTCTTCATAAAATGACCTCGGGAGTTGTGGGTGTTGACATTTTGGAGCCTAGCCAGCCTAAGAGCTCTCTAAACAGACATAACGCATCGCTGCAAAAGCCCTTTGTGACCTGTAAGGTATCCGTGTGTGGGTGGGGGAGTTTCCATTCAAGCATCCCCTGAGAGCCTTTGAGCTT
Source organism: Rhamphochromis longiceps (assembly GCF_057381845.1). Taxonomy (NCBI): domain Eukaryota; kingdom Metazoa; phylum Chordata; class Actinopteri; order Cichliformes; family Cichlidae; genus Rhamphochromis; species Rhamphochromis longiceps. The sequence continues at coordinate 24,131,743 of NC_140558.1, forward strand.
CTTCTAAAAACTTTTCAAGCTTCAGGTTAGTGAACTTACTGGAGCAACGTAGTTGTTAAAATGTAGCATGTTCCTCGTAGGAGTTTGTGGAGCGCAAAAAGGGGCTGAAAGACTGGATGTAGTCAAAGGAAGGGGGGAAAAAGCTTGAGATGAATAGCATTATCACGTCATGGCTTGCTAAAAGTTTGACATTTTGTGTACAGCTTGCTCTACAACCCCCAAGTCGCCACTTGGCCTTCTCAGTATTACAGATAACTGTGGTCACTAAAAACAAACAGTCAAAGTGAGAAAACGTGTTAACTTTTGTTCTCAGAATTTGTCTCAGTAGTCTGACTATCCAGTTGTTAAGTGATGATGTATGAAACCTGCTTCCAGGTCCGAACTACTCTGTGTTTATTAAGGCTGTTGTGTTTTTAACATGTTTTAATGCTTTGTATCTTGTTCTATTTAATCTCAACAAGCCCCTAAAAACAGTCAGTGATCACTGTCGGCCTCTCTCAGTTTTTATCATCACTGTTCATTTTAAAGCTCAGTCTTTAACTACAGCCCAGCCCCTGCAGCAGTATATTAATGACTAACCTCGTATTGTGGATGGATTATCTCAGTTGTTCTCCTGACTGAAGTTTGGTCCGTTTACAGCATCCTGCCATGCGATTGCATTTGTCCCTAACCATCAGGAACCCTCACGTTAACTTTTATCGAGTGGGGGAAAAAAAGTCACAACACTGATGAATCCTTATCTCAGTGCAATCCTTCACATCCTTTGGTTTCTATCACTTCTGCAGCTGTTGTCATTGCTAATGTATTTGCTTAGATTTTGTGTTTAAAATATTGCATTTTTCTATTTGGTGATGTTTTTAAGCTGTAGCATGTTTGACCTCTCAGGCTCACCAGAGAATTCTGGTAGAAAGAAAAAACAAAGTCATGACCTAAAAACATTTTTCAGTGGCACTAACCCCTCTATACAATATTGATACATCACAACTTTCATTAAAACTGAATAACGTGTAGCACTGCTTGAATAAAAATAAATGCTACAGACACATTTATATACACAATAAAAGTTGCCTGGTTGCTGTAGCTAAAGACTAAAAGACAAAGTTATTTAAATCCTCTCTACACTAGTGTCATTGATTTTCATAGATAATGGTATTCATTCTCCTGGTCTGCCCAGGTGGCATCAATAGTGACTTAACAATATTCAGCTTTTATATTCAGATCAATACATCCTAATCCCCAACATTGATTTTACATGCTGAATATGTATGTCAGTGAAATGTGCCCCTTGTCACTTTCTGTTTGTTGTCCATTTGTTCCCTGTGCATGTGGAACACACAGAAGATTATACCAGATCAACACATGAGCATTTCTTGGTATGGATGTGGGAGGCATGATACTGGGGTAGGACACACATTCTAAGTGTTAAGTGTGTTTACATTGTTCTTTGGTACCCAGTCTTGTGTGTGGTGCGAACAAAAAACCCTCTGTAATAACTTTGGATGGTGAACAAACATAAGTTAGAATAAATCAAGAAATGTCAGGGTTCAGATTCCCAGTCATAGAAAGTCCTCTGACGGGATAGAACCGCGACTATGTGTCTCTGTTAGGCAGCACCTACATGTTATCTCCCAAACTGCTCGTCCACCTCCTGCCTCAGTCGCCCTCTCGGGCTCGCAGCTTATGTACCAAACCTGAGGAAGACGTTAAACTGAGCTGGATTAAAATGACTTGTGTTCAAATCACAAATGCATTGTGAGTCATCAGGATTCTGCATTTACGAGCTTATCAAGCTTGTTTTTTATTTTTCCATTTGAAAGACACAAGCTGAAGATTTATATAATTTTTTGTAAATGATGACATATGTGTGCACGTGATGTACTTAGACGTATAGTTAAAGGTTAGGTATGACCTCTCTGCTGACAAAATATGTGAGTGAGAGACAGAGAAAAGGAGATTTTGTCACTGTCTGGACCCCACTCACCACTCTCACTGTTCATTGGCTCTCTCCCCTCCTGTTAATGTCTATGTGTATAAAAATGAAAAATGCATTAATGGCTGAATACGGCCTAGAGAGTGACAGTGCATTGACTGATGATGGAATGAACAAGCTCATTATTAAAGGTCTTATCACCCCTCTGCAGATGCACTTACACACATGCGCACACACACACATGCGCTCACACAGAGTGTGAGAGAGAGACCTCAGTTGTTCAATGTCATGAATGCGTTTGTCATCATAATCAACACTTTGGCCTAAAATCACCTTTTTGAAAAGTTTTAAAAGGACCTTTTGTAGATCAGTGTTGTCCAAAGTACAAAAGCTCAGATGTGATTTCTCTGTAAACACGTAGAGACACACATAATGGTGCGAGTGGTGCAGTGTTGGCGCTGCTAGTTTAAGTGAAAAAGACGTGGAAAGACAGTCGAGGAAGTCATCTTAATGACTGAATGTTGAAAAAATAAATCTGCTTGATGTATTTTCATCAGCTGTAATACAAACAAACAAACAATCATACGTTCATCTGCGATTATCAGAATCATCATTCAGGGTGTTACATTTTCGAACACCATCATGCTTTCCCAGTTTACAGAAAGATGAATCTGCCAGCTCATACCAAACCTTCATGACAAACTTTATAGTCAGAGGCTGTTTATCTGTTTTTAAGGTGGTTACATCCTCATATCCCTTAAACATTCATGATGTTGTGATTATATAACCTGTAGGTAACTCAGAGTCATGTAGAAAATGGCAATTTAGATATTTATCTAATTACCAGGAAAATGGACACAGTCTAACAAGGTGCATGGATACAACACTAATGCAGCAGATATGAGAATAATTCTGCTCCATTTAAATTCAGACCTTCACATAGTTTTTCCAATTATTAATAATCAGTATTGACTGGTAATTATATATAACAGCTGGGGGAACTGCTTCCATAACAGTAATGGTATTAGCCAGACTCATTCATTATGATGCGCATAAAGTATAAATAAATATATCCAAATGCAGCTTAGTCTGTTTTTTTTTTCTTCCCAAGCAGAGGGACCAAGCTAGACTTGACCCAAAATGCAATAGAAAATTTTACATTTTTAATACATTTTGAAGCAGTTACAGTAATGAAAATACATCAAAGGTGTCACTGTAGCTCATCGTGCTATTTATCCCCCCCCCCCCTCCCTTTTTTTTTTATTTTTACCACGATTAACCAGATTGGACCAAAGATGTACGATGTAAATGTCTAAAATATAATATATTAGTTTTCTTTTTAATTTGTACCATCCTGAATGTTTTCAGCAAACACATATTGCCAGCCAGACACCAGATGATCAATTTTGCACATCCTTAAAGTTCATTTTAGTGTCATTATTTAACTATGGTAATGTTACTGATTGTCATTTTGTTAGCTAATGCTACAACTATTTCTATAGTGAAATCAGAAAACAGGAATATAAAAGTAAGAATTTATAATAATGGAAAATGGAAAAGCTTTAGGGCGCCGGCCCTTTGAGATGCCTGCACTAGACTTACCGCTCAATCTTTATCCCCACCCTCACCTGCTATCACGAGCTTTGGGCAGTGGCTGCTCCTCCCTTAAAGAGGCTGAGGAGTTCAGCCACATGTTTTTAAAGAAATGGAAAACTTTGTTACTGATAGCAAAGCAAATAGTAAAATCCTCCCTTTTTATGCTTCCCTTAACTTTATTTTATCGAGTTACCTTCCACCAACCGATTTCTGATTTCCTTATATAAACTGTTCAGTCATTATGTTCTTTTATTTTCTTCTACTTAATCGATTGCTACTTGACTTGCTTTTATTGTGTGAAAATAATTCAAGAAGCTGATGCTTTACTTTCCACTTCGGCATCTTGACGGTTATTCAACCTGTTTAATACGAGCCATTGTGAGAGATTGAAAGCACTTTAGCGTACAGATAGCAGAAAGATAATTAGCTTAATCTCCATGGGTGGCTGAGTCCCCTTCAGCCACTATGATGGAAATAGTGTGCGTTCCCATCCATGCTGTCGGTGGGACCAGCGGCAGTTAGGTAACAGTCCCTTAACTGATTTGAATCAACTAATTAGAATCACTAACTACACTTCCTCCCTCCCTCTCTCTATCACACACAGATACACATGTCTGTGTTTCAAACTGGAGCTGCAGCAGCCAGCTGTGCTCGTCAATAGCTTCTCGTTATTCATATGCCGCTTATTATCTGTTTTAGTGTTCAGCTCTAAGTCATCGCGATTCTTTCTCTTTCAATAATTGTCTTATATTTCCTGCTCTCGCAGTTCTTAGGTATCATTTTTTGCAACTAGCCACAAGAGATCAAAAATCTCTGGGGGTCACAGTCTAATGGGTCTTCGTTGTGATCCTCAGAAGAGAATTTTACCTTCGACTGAGACTCATCGGCAGGCTTCAGTCACAGTTCCTGCATTAACGCCTGTTACAATTACATTTTAAATAAAAGGATGTATTTCATGGTATTTCTGTGATGTGTTAGTGAAAATGTGAATATAAGTTTTAAAGTTCCCTGAAAAGGTTTTGTAAAAAGTCGTTTTTACAGTTCACTGTATGTTTTTGTGTCGGGTGGCAATTCTAACACTGCAAAACAAACTATTTGAATAAACTGGAATTGAAATGAAATGTTCAATTTCCTTTCTGCAAAATGCAAAAGACAAAACGCCTAACCAGTCAGTTTTATAAGATGGAGAAAAGTAAAGTGACACTCTCTACACTTTCTGCCAGTTAAAACTGTTCACCTCGTACCTGTCATATCCAAGCTCGTCTGTGTTTTTCTTTTCATCTGCAAACCTCTCTCTCCCCTCCAGAGCCCTTCATTTTTAATATATGCCTTTAATCATTCAGCTCAATGTGCAGCGTTAAGGGAGAGCGTTTGTTTCCTCCATCAGGGTGTCCCTCCAGTGTGGCACTGCTCCTGAGCAGATGGTATCTGTGATAAGGACCTACAATGAATATGCATCCCTCACCTCGGCACTTGCACCGGGGTCACATTAAAGCCCATCGATCTCACACACACACTTGCTTTACACTGCGTCCTCCACCTTCGGGCCCGTTCCAAAGAGTGCTTGTTGCGTCAGAAATTGGCCTCGGCATATTTCACACAGCAGCAGATCATCACACTGACATTACAATAAAGCTAAACTGCCTGAGAGTCAGTTTTCTGTTACTACAAGGCTTTTTTTTCCCTTGCTACTGATGATGATTCACGCTTCACATTTTCTTGGAAGATCTTAAAAAGGTCTAAGAATGTGTATGTTTGGAACAACACTTAAAGCAGTGCAACACACTTAAGCAAACCAGATAGTTTGTTTATAAAAACATGTTTTTTATTTAGCCGTCCCTCTGATATACCGTAATTCCCGGACTACAGAGCGCACCTGATTAAAAGCCGCATGCTCTAATTTTAGAAAGAAAATCAATTTTGTACTTGTACAGGCCGCACCGGATTTTAAGCCGTATGCGTTTCACTTGTAATATGAGATATTTACACAGAAATATTACACGTGAGGATTTTTAACGTTTAATTTAATCCGTAAGGTAACATAAACATGGTAACATAAACGTTATGGTAACATACAAAAATACATACTGCAAATGCTTCTTTTCCTCGAACAGCAGCTGTAACACGGCTTCCTGTAAGTATACGTACGTATCAGTAACACACAAATTACGTTGCTTATGGTTTTTTTACGTAACAGTGCACAAACAACATTACAACTCTTAACAACCGGTAAAAATATATACCGTGCACAAAAAAATGCATTAGCCGCACGCAAGTATAAGCCGCAGTGTTCACAGTGTGGGAAAGAAGTAGCGGCTTATGACCCGAAAACTACAGTAGTCATTTCAAATCCCGTCCATCCTGGTCAGTCTGTTGCTTTAGATCAGGGCTGTCCAACTCCAGCCTCTGACTGACCAATTGATATATGTCCTCTTCGTCTCAGCCACCTCTCTCAGCACTCCTGTCTGCTTTCTTCATCTCATTTTTCTTTACTAACCTCTGTATTTGGAAAAAAAGCCTATCCTTCCTCATTCCACCACCAAGTCCCATCTTCTTGGCGCTGTCCCTCACCAAACTATGAACTAGTTACCGGTATCTGGAATCTCTTCTCTACCACCAGGAGCCTGATTCAACTCTGTGCAGCATTCTTTCATCTTCAACTAACACCATTTAATCCTTGCAGCTTTCTCAATTTACCAGTCATAGTCCCTACATTAACATTTAACGTCCCTACTCTCACCTCTGCTTTCCTGGCTTTCCTTCATTCCTGCTGCTTCTGAACACCCTGTCATAGAACCACGGCCGACCCGGCGGCATTTCCATGCTTTCCAGGATCTTTTATTCTTTCCAGTTGCTGTACAAACACTCGGCTGCAGCTTTGCAGCTCCCAGCCAGGCACATACCACCAACAACAACCACCATTCAGGAGCTGGCTCACCCTTTAAGCCGGTGAGGCGTGATTGCGGATGCCGCGAAAAAAAGTGATCTGAGTAACTCTGAATGCTACCAGTCAGGCTGCTCTGAGTATTTCACAAACTGCTGATCTGCTGGGATTTTCCAACACAACTATCTCTCGGGTTTATAGAGAATGATTCGAGGAAGAGAGAAACAGATATAGAAAAGAGAAGTGAACAGCAAAGAAAATGCCTTGATGATTTTAGAGGTCAGTAGAGAATAACCAGACTGCTTTGAACTGACAGGAAAGCGACATTAACTCAAATAACCACCGATTACATCCAATGAATGCAGACACGCATCAGATGTCTCAATTTCTACTGAGACATTCTTGTGGTAGGGTCAGACTTGGATCCATCCGTCCTCGTATCAATGGTTCACGCTGCTGCTGCTTGTAATAGTGTGGGGGATATTTTCTTGGTACACTTGGCTCCTTAGTACCAACTGAACATCTTTTTAATGGCACAGCCTGCTCGGGTATTGTTGCTAATCATGTCCATCCCTTTATGAGACAGTGTACCCATTTTTAAGGTGTTTTCTATCAGGATAACACAACAACAGCAACTGTGTGATCCTGATACGTCAATTCAGACCAAAATCTTTGAGTAATGTTACCCACACTTGTAGTTTAATTTATGCAACAAAGTATTATGGGAGTTCTAAAGGATAAAGGGGTCCAACCCACTTCTAGCAACGTCTGTCTAATGAAGTGTCCAGTGACTGTACATCAACTGTTTCTGCTGACTGACTAAGGCAACTCTTTATCAAATCTAACTGATTGTAAAGTTAAAGATTTTAAACACCAGTAAGTACGTTTTCTCTTTGGTACGGTCACCTCGAGTTTTGGCAGCTCGTAATGAAAACACCAGCGTCAGTACGTCATTATGAATCTGATGTCTTTGTTTGTGTTGAATATCTCTGTCAAATGAACAAACTTGCAAACATTGCTGACGTATATTGACATCATTTCTGAAAGGTACCAGCTGACTCACAAGTCGCTCTCAAAGTATCCCAGCATAAAATGAATATGCATGTGTGACTCATGTACACACAGACACACTAGCAAATAAATAAATGCTCATGCATGGAAATTCACACTCATTTTTCACTAACATGTTCACACACCCACACAAGCTTATTTGCATATCAGTGGGTACGTTCGTGTCTGGCCTACATTCACAACAGTAACACTGAATGCAAAGCTTACACGCATATATGAACACACAAGTGCACGCACTCTCTTTCTCGCTGAAAGTGTTCACTCCATCCACTGAGACAACACAGATAATTCACAGATAAACATGCATACATTTGCTGCAGTTGTGCACAGGTGGCACTTTTATTTTTACTTGGTTTATAATTATTTTCACGCACGTCTCTGGAGCAACCCCAGCCTGTCCTTCTCTGGCAAACCTCTCCAGATCCTCCAGATTTAACTGCCTTCTAGCGAGGACCCTGGTCTTTGGTTCACCCGACAGATTTTAAAGTCAGGACGTTGTGCAGGCCAGTCAGCAACGCTCACTTTGAACTTCTGGAGGTCTTTCTTCACCAGGACGTGTGTTTTGGGTCATTGTCATGTAAGACGACAAAGCTATGTGCCACGCCCAGTTTTGCTGCTGACCGCTTTTGGTTTTCTTTCAGAATCTTCACACATCCTTCATGGTTTCTTCCACCTTGATGAGATTCCCAGTTCCAGACACACTGAAGTGTCCCCACAGCATAATGCTCCCACCACCGTGCTTCCCTGTGGTCTCTCTCCTCCTGCTTTCTCCAAACATCTTAGTTTAGTCTTATCTGACCAAAGGACACTTTGAGTGGGCGACCGTGGCTCAGGGGGTTGGGAATCGCATCTGTAACCGGAAGGTCGCCGGTTCGATCCCCGGGCTCTCTGTCCTGGTCGTTGTGTCCTTGGGCAAGACACTTTACCCTACTTGCCTACTGGTGTTGGCCAGAGGGGCCGATGGCGCGATATGGCAGCCTCGCTTCTGTCAGTCTGCCCCAGGGCAGCTGTGGCTACAACTGTAGCTGCCTCCACCAGTGTGTGAATGCGAGAGTGAATGAATAGTGGTATTGTAAAGCGCTTTGGGTGCCTTGAAAAGCGCTATATAAATCCACTCCATTATTATTATTATTATTAGAATCTTTCTCCAGGTTGTTCTTAGTGTACTTCACACATGTTTGTTGTGATTGTAGAGCTCTTGTTCATCCCTGTTGTTGTTTTTATGGTACTCTACTCCAGTCTGGCTCTAAGACATTTTTCTTGGTCTGCAGCATCACAGTCATTCCTGTGCACAGTTCTAGTGACTGTTATCTTTGATACTACATTTCCTGACTTGGCTAAGTTAATCTCTTGTGTCTAAGCAGTTGTTCCAAGCTCTTTAGAAACGTCTCTAACTATTGGTCTTCGAAATCTTTCTCGTCCTACCTCAGTCAGGCGTGTTCTGTCCTGGGGGTCTCTCTTTGAATTTCTTAATGATACTTCTCACTCCATTTCTTGGCATTTGGAAACATTGTGATAACTTTGTATACAAATAATTGATGATCCCCAAAGAAAACTCATCCTTAGAACATCTACTGGCCTTTAATCCTTTTCTGCTTTATATTTCACAGGGGCTAATAATTTAATCCTCAACCGTGCTTTTGAAATGAAGTGGAAGAGAAGTACAAGAAGTATGTCTGTGTCCCTCTTTGTAAAGCTTTGCTAACATTTGATTAAAAAACATTCCAGTAATGTTTCACTTTACTTTGAATAGGGCATGACATACATCCTCGATGTATCCACACCCAGCATAAATGTCTCCCGTGTCTCTGCCCATTCCCTGCTTGGACATTTTACAATTTCCCAAAAGGTCAAATCAATTTGATATACAGAATGTAGAATCTGATTATGCACACTTAACAGCACAAAATGTGCGCCTTTTTTTCTGTTGCCTTTTGAGAAGAGGAGGAATGACACAGTGGATCGGTCCACAGCAAGCGCTTTGGCTGAGATTACATTAACAGTCATTCACAGCCAGTTAATATACAGTCAACCAGGCCAAAGGTAGACAAAAGCTTCCTTTTGTCTACCTTCTGGCCTGAACATATGATAATTCATTATTTGATGTTTCTGAGCATTTACCGCCCAGAGAATATTTAATGAGGAATGAAAATCACACATTTATTGGATCTCAAATCTTTAGTTTTGAGAATCACCGAATGTAAACCTAGTATGCATGCAAGAACAGGGTGCCTTTTTTCAACCAGTTGGTTTCAGTTTTTTTCTTATTCTTTTTCTTTGCAGAAGAAAAAAAACAACATTACTGTGGACATGAACATTCAAAAGGTCAAAAATCAAGCAACCCTTGAAATGCTGAAGTCATTCCATTTGCAGTCCCAAATATTACGGGCGAGGCAGCAGGAATAATGATCATTATGTTGAGAAAATGGCACTGATTTGTAATATTGTTTTTAATGCTAACAGGAGAGCTATGTCTCAAAAATTTCAAATTCGAGTAGAAGTTCACATTAGGTTTGATGACATAAACAGTTTTTCTTCCATCCAAGATTCAAGCTGAAGGAAAGCAATGGTTTAATCTATGTGAGCACCTGCAGAGCTAAAATGATCAGAGCTGGGTGATTCTTATTGACAGACATGTTGCTCAAATTACTTGGAAATGCTCTAAAGTTTCTGACCCTCAGGCACAGTAATATATGACAACAGGGATGTGCACGCATTTACAGCTTCCTTGAATTGAACAAAAATGCCAAAGTTTATACAGCATCCTCTGTAAAAACTGCACTAAAATAAACGTTGTCTACTTTATGTGGGGTCTAGCACGTGATTATTACTGTGCCCTGCTGAATGTGCCACACTGCAGTGAACTGTGTAACTATAAAAGGTCTAAGTAAAGAATCATTTTCAATTCAGTCCAATTTTATTTATACAGCACCAAATCACAACAACAGTCGCCTCGAGGTGCTTCATATTGTAAGGTCGAACCTACAGTAATACATACAGAGAAAAACAACAATCATATGACCCCCTATGAGCAAGCTCTTTGGTGACAGTGGGAAGGAAAAACTCCCTTTTAACAGGAAGAAACCTCCAGCAGTCAGTAGTACATTTTCCATCCATCCATCCATTCGCTTCCGCTTATCCTTTTCAGGGTCGCGGGGGGTGCTGGAGCCCATCCCAGCTGTCATAGGGCGAGAGGCAGGGTACACCCTGGACAGGTCGCCAGTCTGTCGCAGGGCCAACACACAGGGACAGACAACCATTTGCGCTCACATTCATTCGCACCTAGTGACAATTTGGATTATCCAATTAACCTATCCCCACAAGCTGCATGTCTTTGGACGGTGGGAGGAAGCCGGAGTACCCAGAGGGAACCCACACAAACACGGGGAGAACAAGCAAACTCCACACAGAAAGACCCCGGCCTGATGTTGGAGTTGAACTCAGGACCTTCTTGCTGTGCGGCAACAGTGCTAACCACCATGCCACCGTGCTGCCTACTTTCTTTAAGTCACAACACATTTTGGGGTCAAGTTGAAAGGAAGGCAGATGTAAAAGTGAGGTCAGAGGTCAAATGCGATGCAGTGCGGTATTTTGAATCTTTATATGGTACATTCAACGTGTCGATAATACACACCACACATGTAAGAGTCGTGGTTTCTAAGTTTAAGGGTTTTTGGCAGTTTTTGACTGATAAATCATTAAGTCGGCCTTGAAAACCTCAAAGGATGTTCAGTCAAAACTTGTCAACTTCCCGTGCTTACAGACAGAAGGACATGCAAATATGACCACAAACATAATCTCCTTGGTGGAGGAAAAAAGAAGAAGAATTAGTTGTAGGTATGTCAGCAGTTAAACCACACCATGTGTCTAACTTCTAGAGCAGTCCTAATGAAAACAGGCAGCAATTTGTGCAATCAGCAGAGTCACCTCACAGCATGCAGACTCTGGGTTTGAACCTCCTAACCCCCCGGCCATTGGTAGTGCCTGCAGGGCTTGCCTCTGCAGGCACTACAACCCAAACAGATGCGTGTCAGGTTCAGTGGTGAGTCTAAATTGGTTATGGTTGTGAATAAAAGGTCAATTAAGCGTATAGAATAAAGTGCTTTATGAATACATGAGTCAAATTAGACCAAATGTGGCTAAAAAGCTCTTTGAGTTATCAGTAAGTGTGAGGTAGATGGCAAACCATTTCACGCCACTTATTCCACAATCAGTTTTCACCCAGTAGATCAAATTGCTGCTGTCCTCCATCGTCAAACTCAGACTGAAAAGTGTTGGAATTCAATTTTCTATCTTTGATTGTTGTTTAGTTTTAGTTCAGCCCCAGTCCTGTTCTCAACAACCTCATTTCCAGCAGCAACTGTTTTTAGTTTTGATAAACCAAATGTTTGCTACTACTTCTCGCTGATGACTGAAATTTACATTTATTTTCTACACAGTACAGCCAAAAAAACAAATCCCAAGCATATTCATTCAGCAGGTCCTCTTTGCTTTCATTTTCTGGTATTTTCAGTCTCCATTTGTGTCCTCACACCTCTCCATTTCATCATCGATTTAAACAATAACACAACCGAAAAGCAGCGAGTTACAATGAATTGTGGAAACACAGTGTTGTTGTTCTGTCCTATGAATTTTTTATGCGTTCATCGCTTCTTAGATGGTAAAGAAGTACAAAAACAAAGACTGAAATTAGCCATTGTGAATCACTGCTGCGGGGTGGAAATTAATCATGTGACGCATCTGTTGGCGCCGTCCTAGCACGCACGTAAGCACCGACAAAACACACCCTCTGCATCACTGGTGTCCTGTAATTTTCGACACAAGCAACCATTTTCAAAAGTTCAGCGATCTCTAATTCCTGCTGCTGCCTTTCTATGAGCCTGGCTGATACACGTAAACAGCAACCCCATCATTAACATCTATTTGAAGCAGACCTTTGATTTTAATTCAAGTTAGCGCAGACTCAGAACACTCACAAACACAATTTTTAGTCTTTTTCATAGAGAATTGACACATGCATGTACTGTTGATTTCCTAACCACATGACACATGGAAGCAAAGTCCAAACTCAAAATGGGAGATTATGGAAATATTATATTCAAAAGGACAGTTTACCGCACATAAAGATATATAGACGATTAAAACATGGATACAGCACCATTGTTTTTTCACAAAGGGACACATGAGCTCCCAAATGAAATTGTGAGCCATGAAATTTGAAACACAGTAAGCCAGAAAGACTTACAACTGTAAATGGGGGAGGATCTGTGCAGCGGTCGTATAGATGTGTATAGCGAAATTATGGGAAGATTGTGAAAGAGGAGAGGAAAGTAAAAGAGGAGTGGAGCACAGAAGAGAGGAGAACAAGAGTAGGTCTAGGTGAAGGGTTGTCTCATTAATCTTAAAAGGGCACAGCGGCACCTTCAGAATGCAAATGAAACTATCAGTCTTGTCACAGAAACACGAGGATGGAGCGATGGAGAGATTGACAGTGTTACTGAGGGGAAAGGAAGAAGTAGAGAAAGAAAAGAAAGAAGAAAAAGAGATGGAAAGAGAAACCTGTGTTGAGTGCTTCTGCCATGCTGCAAAAGTCACATAAAGAGCATTTAATCCAACGTGGGAAACTATCTGTTTCCTAAAAGTCAAAGTAATTAAGGCGTCGTAGGTGAGCGAGTGCTTTTCGACTCTATATTTACTCCTGATATTAAGCCTCAGCTTTGTTCTTGCGCTTGTTTGTGTCTAATGGATGCTGAAAAAAATGTATCAAATGAACCAAGTGTTGATTTTCACACATAACACTTGCAATCTTTATTTTTATGCTCGAGCAAATCTCGCACCACCAAACATTTGGCAATAAAATAAAGTTGGATAAAGCTAGAAAAGAACCAAACCACTATAATCTAAAAAATATATATCGCTCTGCTGTAATGCACGTGTGCATATGATCATATGGATTAAAATCTACGTTTGTTTGGCTTCATGCAGGATTGTAACCCCACACTTCCTGGTAGAAGTTCAGTGATGTGCTTGTGATATTGTACCATTGTGCCTAATCGCCTATGCAGCACCAGATCTGGTCTGAAAGACACGTAATTGGCCAAAGTCTCTTGTCATGGCCTAGATTTTGTAAAGCTTAAAAACAGAGCTCACAGGTGGTGCAGGAGTCTGGTCTCCTCTGAGGCTGTTTGAATTACAATCTGCTGAACAGCTCTTAAATGTAAGAAGCTTTAATAGCTCTACAACCCAGCTGACTGATGGTTGATGTTAATTCTCACCTCCTCCTGTATGACAGGGCATTTTATGCAAGACACTGAACCCTGAATTGTTTCCAGTATAAGCCAAGACTTTGAATAGTAACTCATTTTTAATGATCACAATATGAGTTAATCAGCTGGTGCTTAGTTAACTCCGGAAACCACCTTCATGTGCTCAGACACAGAATAAATTACGTGTGGAATAGGACAGGCTTTTAAGGGAGGACAGCAGTATTGAGGATTGTTAGACACTGGGAGGTGGTGAGGGGGGGAAGGTGTCGGGCAGCACGGCGCGCTGGCTTTTCAGAGTCAGTGAGGTAAAATGGGAAGGTGGTAGGAGTGGAAGCAGAGAGCGCTGCTGGTCATCAGAGGACAAAGGCAGTTCATCAACAGGTTCACCTGCACAGGGACAAGAAGGAATCATTAGGTGAGAAAAGTTGTGTTGTGAGCTGTCTCTGTGACTGAGGCAGCATCTAGTTGGTGTGACTTTATATTTGGCTTTGTGATACTGCAGGCCGTTGATCAATTGATGGGGGCAACGGTCAGCTCTCCCTCGGGGCTCTTCCTGGCAAAACACTGCACTTTCAGGCTCTATGCCTGCAGTACAGCTGTGGTTTTCCCATTGTTTTTCTATCAACAGCGTAATGTTGTAAAATGAATGTTTCTTTCTAAAAATGGCAACTCTGTAAAGTGATAATATATGTTATGTCCAAAGCCCAGCATACTTTTAATGATGATCTCCTTCCTCTCTTTTTTCTCTTTCAGCTCTCCAGACCACACAACCTCCCAAGGTCCTTTTCCCCCCAGACAGACAAGACACAGTGATAGAAGTCACACCTGGTGAGGAACAGCAATTCCTCTCTATTTCTTTATCCTTGGTTTCGGGTGATGATCCTCTAGGTCCTTATTTTTAGAATGGCATCTCCATTCTGGGTGCAAAGTGCTCATCACTTTGGTGTCTCTTCGTGGAATGGCGTGCTCCATCAGGGCGTTTCCACGAACACTTTGGTTTCAGCCTGTGGCAGCGCATGTGATCCGTTTCACTTTACTGTGGCCTTTCAGGCATGCGTGAACTTTAGCGATGGAAGTCTACTTGAATGTGTTAACGGTTCTGCATCTTGATGATGAAAGATGCAGCTAAGCGTACAAACAGCTGATTGATCGATTCTGCAGATCTGTCATTTACATTTAGCAGTCATTGTCTTTTTTTAACTACTGCAAATAAAATATTTAGGGTCGCCTCACAGGAGTTAAGTTAGTGGAGATTATTAGCTGTGTCCCAAAACCTAGGCCGCATCCTTCTGAGGACCCAGCCTTCGCGGTCTACGTGGGCCGAAGCCTTCAGATTTGCGTCACTGCTGTCTCAGTGGACTTTAATAAACTCGGTGTAAATTCTCGATGTCTCACACTTCTGTTTAATCAGTTTTTTGTTTGACGTTTATTCAGCTGTGTGAAAAAAACGGAGGAACCCACCCGATGGATTAATAAAGTTTTATTGAATCTAATCTAATAATTTTAATCTCAGCCAAACTGATTTACTCACAAACAAATAAAATACGGAAAAAAGCCAAACAATAAGATTTTTAGGTTATCTAACTGATTAACCTGACTAGTGAAAGACCGCGGGGATCTGAAAACATTTTGTGGCGAGAGTCCGGTGTTCTCGCCGGCTCTGGTGACTCTGGTGGGTAACAGACGTCTCCGAAAACGTTGGAGCACTTTTGTAAATATGTGGTGTCTTGATAAACCGAGCAGATATTTGAAGTTTACACAGCTACATTCTCGCCTGAAAATATGTTAAAAGTTTTATTTTGTGACCCAGAAAGAATATTAAAACTTAGTAGCTGCCACCATTGTTGGTCCATTTATCGTTGGGGTTTTCTCTGTATTATTATGGGGTCTTCACCTTACAATACAAAGTGCTTTCTGGTGACTGTTGTTGTGATTTGGCATTTGGATATGATTGGCAGTACTGTGATGGGATCCTGCCCAAAACCACATCCATGACCTTGACTTCTACTCTTTCTTCCTGTACATGTATGTGAAGGGAACACTACTTCAGCATTTGAATTTCTCCATTGTCGTAAATGGCCTGTATTTATATAGCGCTTTACTAGTCCCTAAGGACCCCAAAGCGCTTTACATATCCAGTCATTCACCCATTCACACACACATTCACACACTGGTGATGGCAGCTACATTGTAGCCACAGCCACCCTGGGGCGCACTGACAGAGGCGAGGCTGCCGGACACTGGCGCCACCGGGCCCTCTGACCACCACCAGTAGGCAACGGGTGAAGTGTCTTCCCCAAGGACACAACGACCGAGACTGTCCAAGCCGGGGCTCGAATCGGCAACCTTCCGATTACAAGGCGAACTCCCAACTCTTGAGCCACGATCGCCCCGTGGCTCAAGACTTAAAGACATAAAGACTCAAGACATAAATCATGACTTGAGAAATTTCCCATATACATTTCAGTCAGTGTGTTTTTATATGAGCAAACTTCTTCTAAGTTTAGCCTGGTTTGTGAATCAGACTGAAGCCAATTGGCCAAAAATAATCACATCAGCTGGTATAGCTCCTTGGGGCTTTGTAAAAGGATACTTTACTGAACCCTGAAGGGTCATTGGCTCCTTCGGTTAGAAAGCTAGAGGTCAGCTTTGACCACTGAACAGGAGGCAGAGATTTAGAGTCTCGTGTGAGATAATGCAGAGACGGTGGCTCGCTGAGCCTGTCACCGTGCACTTTATCCATTGCAGTCCCGTCGCGTCTGTGTTCTTTTATTTCCCCCAGTCAATGACTAACAATGACTTATGTGCAGATATGTTCTCAAACCAATTTACTCTGCGCTTAAATATTTGCAGCACCCACACGGCACTCGCCGCAGAGCTGTCTTATCTACTGATGCGACCTGGCAGAGAGTCAAAACCGTGACATTTAAAAAATTCCCGTCCTTTCACTTCGACTCATCTTCAGTAGATGATTTTCAGATGAGAGTAAAAGTTTGTTTGGATTGGTAATTTATATCAGCCTCAAAAAAATGACATTTAAGTGCCGTCGCCGTAGCAATATAACGAAAGCAACAGGAAACGTGACGTCTAACAGGAAGGTGAAGAAAAAATCTATAAGCTGCTCATGAAAAACCAAGACAGGTGAGGTGAAGAATCTATGAGAGAAACATGAAAAATTCAGCGCTGAAAGGATCTCATTAAGATTTGCTTGTGTACCAATCAGTGTGCGCTGTGCTCTGAGGATGGCCCAGTTGGCTGCCTTTGTTCCCAGCTGCACGTGTGTTGTGTGTGTTTAAGTGTATAAACCCATCATGCATGCGCGTGTGTGTGTGTCTGCCCTGCTGTTTGGCGGTCTTTCTGACAATGTTAGCACTGTAGGCAGAAATGTGTTTGGATGTGTGCACAAGTCTGCGCATTTGTGTGTTTCCATTAACTCCAGATTGATGTAGTAACAAATAGGCCCTAAGGCCTCTGTACACTGATTGCAGCAGGGACACCTTTTAATGGGCACTGCATTCTCACCCCTACCAAACACAAACACACACACACACACACGGCCACAGTGTGACTCTGTGGTACATTTTTAATTATCATCTTGTTTTAACCTGGGGGAGATTTACATCAGCAACCACAGTTATGTTCTTCATTTTCCTCCACCCCCCTCTCTCCTCCACTCATCTGCTCCACTCTTCTTCTTTATATTTACACTTTCACTCATTTTTTTCTCTTCTTTCCATCCTTTTATTCTTTCTGTCTCATTTCATCTTCGGTACCTTCACTTTCTATTTCCTTTAATATCGGTTTTATTTACTTTTTCCTTCTCTCTGCCGTCCTGCTCGCCACCGCTTTTGTCATTATTCCATAATGCCTTGGGTTATACATGCGATTTCCTGTTACTATGCCGACATGGTCTAGAGGCAACAAACAGACAAAAATAACTATTAAACATAAATTTGTGATATTTGTGTTAAAAGAAATCAAAAGTAAAATCAGAAAAGCTAACAGTGTTTGAGGAGTTCTACACACGTCCCGGATATCCTGGAAATTCATCCTTACTCTGAATGTGCAGCTTTGTAATAAATGTTAAGTACTACTGCTAAGGATGAGCAACTTAAATATGTGAAAGAGATGAGAATAAATGAGTTATTGGAAGACTTGCTGTGTTTTTATCTAATCAATAGTAATACTTTGGATGGAGTCCAAAGAATAAAATATGTTTTCTGCCTCTTTAAACACATTCAGAGTTTCCATCTCTTAATACATTTTTGTTGCCAATTAAACTCTTTGATTGTTTCCAAACTGTCACAGTCAGAAATATATTCAAATTGGAAGTCAAAAACAAACATTTCCAAAACTGGGCATGTTTAACTGAGTATTCAGGAAACGATCAGTTCCCATTATTTTTCCCAGCATAACAGAGAAATGGAAGTGACAACGCAGCCTGACAAACGGAGCATAAAGATTGAGAAACAATGTGAGTATAAGATCAGTGTTGCTGAAATTATGAAACACCGCGATATGACTCGCAGTTTAATTTAACACTGTAAAATGTGCTTTCTGCTCATCGCAGGCTCAACAAATTAAGGTTCATCATTTAATTCAATAATCATTGTTCTCAGATCGATATTTAAACCCGGTGAAGCTCAGCTAATTGTTGGACTGTCACACGCCTCTGACGTCTGTCCATCCATCTTTCTCAGACATCCACCCTAACGGCCTCCAACTCTGATTTCTGTTTCCATCTATCTGTCAACTCCTCACAGCAAAGTGTTGCTATTCTGATGACCAAGCTGGATCTATGATCCAAACACAACCTGCCAGCTCATTTCAAATCTATCGCATGTGACTCATTCAGTGCAGAGGGTGCCGCTGTAACGCTGTCGTGCTTCATGTCTTTGGCATCAGTTTGGGATTAGTTGTTGTTGGGATACTTTGGAACCATTTCATTGATTTAAGGCTGTTATTTATTGCCTGATTTGCATTGAATGGGCAGAGGAAGAACTAAAGAGTTCAAAATCTCTCTGCGGGCTGGTGACTGGGACGTCATTTTGAAAGTAGTCGCAGTTCTAGAACTTTTCCTGAGTAACAGCCCCATCTGAGATTTTTAACATGCACTCATTCACGCGACCACTAGAGGTCTACTACACAATCAAACTCAGCCATTCATAAAATTCAGAGCAAGCTTTTTAAGGCATCTAAATGCTTCACTTCTTTTTCAGTTTTCTCCTTTATTGAGATTCTTTTAAGTGATTCTCTGTTTTATGGATGTTTTTCTTGTTTTTGGCTGCTGTGAGACATAAATAACATAATAGCAAAATAATATCTAAATAAAGTACATCTGACCTTATATTTAGATTTTATAACACAACGAAATTAATTTGCTTCCAAACTTTTTGTTTTAAGACAGAAATATTGCTAACATCCAGATTATAAAACAACCAAAGTTGGCTTAAAGTTGGTCCGTCTCCCCTTCATAGCTGTGCTGCTGCTGCTTTTAAATCCCCACTTTGTGTTAGACTCACCCAACCTTCATGTCAGGGATCGTCACCAATGATGAGAGTCGGGTCTCCAGCTGTGACCCAGAGACCAAAAAGCAGTGTTTAGTAGTAACGTGTCCAAGCCCGAAGGTGGCCGATCTGACCGGCAGCGTTTTTTGTGTTTTTTACTGACACTCTCTGTGTTTTGTTCCATAAATTATCCTTCAACCAGTCCTCAGCTGCTAATGTTCATTTCCCAATGACACGCCAAGCACTCTGGGAAATTAAATAGCCTTCATGGAAATCACCTAAGCACACACAGGCACACAACCTGTGCTTTTTAGAATTATGCAGATGAATTATCCACGTGGACGTCAGGTGCACATTCGCCAAATTTATTCTTGATTTTGATAAACATTTGAAGTCGTTGCACAGATTGATGTTTTCATTTCAGTTTCATTAGCTGCTGCCTGAGTTTAGACACCACACAAACAAGTCACGCTCTCTGATACTTTCACACATAGAGCAGTATTAGATGCTGCTGTGAGGTTTGCTGTGAAAGGCAGGGGAAGATAAGGAGGTAAGCTTTCTTCTCTTTACTGCCCCCCCCCTCCCCCCTTTTCTTCTCTTTCTCCGTCTGTCTCTGTCTTTTTCGTATTTATCTCTCTACGTCTGTCTCCCTCTGTGCCGTGTCTGCCTCTATCTCACCTTCCTTCCATCTGTATATCTTCCCTCCATCACACTCTCTATATCTCTGTCCTTTTGTCTTTCTCTTTAAGGCTCATTCAGCCTTTTATTTTTTCTTCAAATGCTTTAAAACTGTGAGGCGCTATATCAATATTCCCCTTCAACCTGTCACAGACAGATAATGTGAGGTAAGAGCGGGATAAAATGAATGCAAGAAAGGTCTTAATGTTTCCGACATCCATCCTTCAGAGAGACTCTGGAGTCACCGTGCTGCATCATTCTGCACCGAATTCCATCAAATGATCGGCAGCAGAAACATACAGTGGCAAAACAGGAATGTTATTGCTGTAGTACCACCTAAAAAGTAAAGGACAGAAGGTGAGGAAGGAAAAAATGCATGAAAAGGAAGGATAGAAGGAAGCAAGGAAAAACAAAGTACATAGGAATGAGGGTAAATGCTTCTGACAACTGACAATAACAATACGTAAAGCAGTTTTATGTGCAATAGTGCATAGTGCATAGTTGATTGAACAAATTATGAAAAAATGGGGGGTTGATAACTTGTCAGGATGGATGCACAAAAAAGTTGGAAAGAGGGGCATAAAAACAGCTCAGAAATGAAAGAAAAGTAAAGCAAAAATTGGCAAGAGAAGAAAAAAAAAGTTTAAAAAGGCAGCCGAGATATAAAAAAGGAAAGAAAATGAGGACGCGATAGAAACAATGGAACAACAACGGAGGAGATGGGAAGTGATAAAATAAGAAGTGCAGTATGTAGATAGAATCAAAGGGAAGAAGTGAGGAGCAAACAATGATGAAAAGGAAATAAGGAAAGGAGAAATGTAACTCTATGAATGTTCAAAAGACTCTCGTGTTTCCATTACAGAAGAAGAAGAAGAAGCCGATCACAGTAAGATCAGTGGGAGTCAAGTTTATTTGTGCAGTGCAGTTTACTTAAATATAATCAGTGTGCTTCAGGTTGAACTGCATTAAAATTAAAACAATTATGTAAGCTAATCGATTAGACCTGTTGATTAGGTATTTGCTTGACTGACCTTCTCAAAGTGTCCTTGCCGTGTTCTGACTTTTTCATATGGATGCTGAGAAAAAGATAAAAGTGTCTTTGCAGGCAGTTCAAAGGGAGGACACAACTGTACAATAACAACAAGGCTGAGAGGCAGGGTCCAAAAAGAAGGTGTTACAGCTGTGGAAGAGTAACGGAAGGAAATTTGTAGACTGAGTTGAACTAAAGTCCAAAACACACACACACACACACACACATACTAAAGAAGTCCTTTAAACACAGAAAAACAGGAACAACAGGAGGCTGCTAGAGTAAACTCAAAATGCAGACATGCGACAATATAGAGTCCAAAGATTTTTGGACGGAGATGCAGTTTTTGTATTTCTTCTGCATCACAGTGGATTTGAAATGAAACAATTAAGATGTGATTAAAGTGCAAAGTTTCAGCTTCAATTCAAAGGTTATGACAAAAAAATATGAACAATAAATGTTACATTACAGACAGCTTTACACACAGTCCCAATTTTAATTAAACAATTCTAAGAATTGCTTTTAATTCTGTATAGACTAGAGATACCGATATCATAAATTTGGATATCTGCCGATACCGATATGAATCCGATATAGTGTTTTTTAATCAACAAAACTGTTTTTTAAATATCTTGCCGCATTTTGTATAAGTTCATACTCAAGTTTAAAACAACAACTACACTAAAGCTATTCTGTTATACCTGTATGCAAAAAAAATTATTTCATAGTTCAGCAATACTGATCAATCTAATAAACTTAAACCTACACCATCCTCCCTATTCTGGTATTTGAAAGAGTACTTAGCATAAATATTAAGCAACCTAACTAATAGGGTTCCAACTCCCAGCAACAACAAAAATAAATAAATAAAAAATGGGGAACCACCCCTCACGCTCCACCTCATGATGCTTAATCGACGTAATCAACCTTAATTTGATGCAGTGTGAAAAAAAATGCACAGAAATCAATTATTTTTCAAGAAATATTAAATAGATTCAACATCTTTCTTCAACAAAATTGCAGACTGCACAGATGGTACCTTCCCAAAGGAAAAAGTACTATAGCTTACTAGGGTATATATATATATTAGACTTAATAGTTACTATATACAGTAATGGACTTCTATTCATTTTGCATCAAATTAAAACTTTGGGTGTCAGATAATTATTTATTAAAAGCTAGACATTTTAAATGAGAATAAGAAAGAAAAGTATGTCTTTGTGCCCCCTTTTCCCTGTTAATGCCCTATCGGCCCCCCTGGGTAAACTTTGCTAGATCCGCCCCTGCACAGTTACCAGCCGTCAGCTGTAGAAAAAGATCCTGGTGTAGAAAGTAATATTAAATACATTCTAACAACAGCTGATCAAGCTTAAACGTGCTTCTGTTGTTCAGTCGCTGGTTTCCTCTTTCTGATGCAAAGTGGGCCAAAAGCAAACTAGAGACACGGACTCGCGACAGAAAAGCCGATCAGCTGATCGTTAAGCAGTTTCATGATTGAAGTAGCAGCAAGAAGAGGCAGTCGCTTGTTAAGCTTAACGCAGGAATGCTTTACAAACATTCAGAGATGGACTTACACACTTGCTTTACTTCTCTCGGGATAACTTTGTCGGAGATGAAATGCCGGGTTGCTAGCGAAGCTCCAAATGCTATCCAGACCACCACAGGTCCCGCATGCCACAGCCGCTCTATCACGTGATGCACACTGCTCCGACGTGCTAACGTTCTGAGGTGAGTTACGGCGTGTTGCAAGTTTTGTGAGGTGCTTTCGTGATATTTAATGGATCGGATTACATTTTTTATTTTTCTCCGATATCCGATCCAGTAATTTAGGTCAGTATCGGACCGATACCGATACGTAATATCGGATCGGTCCATCTCTAGTATAGACATGACAAAATAGTGAGAGCACGAGGACACAATCAGTAAATTATAGTGAGGGACAGAACGCAGACAAGGTGAGAGGGAGCAGGAACAAAAGCAGGCAGGAAATACAGTGGAAACCCGGCTTACGAAGTCCCCATTTAACCAAAATTTCAAGTTACGAAGGCACTTAACGGCAATATTTCTGCCCGTGGTACGGCAAAATGCCCACGTAAATAGATAAAATAGAAAATTTAAAAAAATTAAATTCCATAATGTTATATACATGTACACGTACGTATGTATGTATGCATACACATGCTTTCTTCAACCTCTGCCACATCCTCCTCCACCAAGAACTTCATCTTCAGCCAGCATCGCCTCACTCAAAAGACGATGGAAAAAGGTGCTTCGACTTACGAAAATTTTGACTTACAAAAGACCCTCTGGAACGAATTAATTGCGTAAGTCGGGGTTCCACTGTAAAACCAGAGTAAAAGAGGACAACAAGAGAAGCTCATGCAGAGAGGAAGATGCTGACGGCCAATATGGGAGAAGGTAATAATACATTAAAAAACACACTCAAACTGAATACTGTGGCCTAGTTAGTTGAAGGAATTCAGGCTCTACATGTGGACAAATCCAGAACTTGTCAGACTTGTGGCCTGTACTCCAAAGCAGGATTTGGCAGATAATTTAGGGGTAACTGGGTTTTCAGTATCACAGAGGCGGTGCTTAAGGAGGAGTTATACAAAACCACTGATAACCACACAATTCTTCAGAAACGAGCCTCACCATTTCCAAAAGACTCTGCGGACCTCTCTGCATGTAAGAAAGTTTAAAGTTTTTAGAGACTATCAAGTTTTCATTATTCCCTTACAAGCATCAATAGGAAATACAGTTACTCTGAAGCAAACAAGCCTTAATATGGAGATCTTGTAAAACAGAGAACCTCATACTTAATGGAATCATAAAAATTTCCAGGTAGGCTAAATATACTTGGCAGTTTGAATTCTGTTTTCATATTTGTTTGTTATTTGCTCACGCACCATTTAACTGCGATGCTGATTGAGGCTGATTACACACAGTTGGCATTTTTTAGTGGCTTTCTCTCCTGGCGTCAATTACACTTTCCTACAAAGCACTTTTCCACTTTGATAAACAGTACACACACACATATATATGTATCTTTTTAATCCTTTTCCACACACTCGCACGCTTTAGCTATAGCAAGTGCTTGTGCACTGCATTGTGTTTTTAATCTCTCTGTATTATTTCGCAGAGGTGGGACCAAGTCATTGTTTTGCAAGTCTCAAGTAAGTCTCAAGTCTTTATCCTCAAGTCTCAAGTCAAGTCTCAAGTAATGTCAGGCAAGTCAGAGTCGAGTCTCAAGTCACTGGTGTAAAAGTCCGAGTCAAGTCACAAGTCTGAAACTTTGAATTTCAAGTCCTTTCGAGTCTTTAAAAAAAAAAAAAACGAAAAAATAATGTTGCAGTTATGCTAAATGTAAATATTAGACCATGTAATTTTAAAATCTGTGTTTTTCTCAACACATGACAAAATAGTGAACTTAGAAAATATACACAAATTGTGAAATTGCACCTCTTTAAAATGCAGCTCAATTAAACCTAGCTCCAAGAATAATTTTCACCGACAGTTCTGAGATAAGCTGCATGTTATTCTTGGATGCGGTTGTAGGACCGGCTTTAAAATCGCATGACAAAAATATCATACACATTAAAAAAAACTGTATCACCAACGTAGCCTGGACAACATTTGCTAGTTAGATGAAGTCAGCTATCTCATCTTAGCATATTTATATGCATATTTATAATCATACGGTTCTTGGAGTGAGTGCATACACTCATGAAGTTTAGTAACTTCAGGTCACTGCAACAAGCCCAGGTACAGTTTACCGACAGATGGGTACAGGACCTTGAAATGCACCGTGTAGAACGAAAGACCATCGTACGTATCATAAGTTTACCAGTCTCACAAATTGTCGTCATAAATACACATTCCTTAACCGTTTATTAATAGGACCTTTGAGCTCAACGGTAATTAATTAGTAGTGGAAATAATTTCTGGTACGCGTTACAGAAATGTAGCAGTGACAATAATACTGTATGCTGTAATCGTACTGGGCAATTAGTGATACAAAAAAACAGTTTTATCCTGTGAATAAAAGTATATGTTTTTGTCAATGTACCATAATAACAGAAGCGAAACGCAATATTGTGTCAGGACAATTCACTATTTATGCACAATAAATAAAGGAGCATAGCGCGACAATTTCTGTTCAGCGCCAGACTTGCTTGTAACCTATATCACCAATTATGTTATGAAAATGACGTATTAAGTACTAAAAAACACTGACCTTCGTGTAAATGCTTGGAGCAGACTAACCTGTGAGCTGGAGTGTTCTGGGACGTTATATTTGATCTTTGAATGGCTGCAATCCAGGGGCCTGTTCTTCGTACCGCGCTAAGTGAGTTAGCTGGATGAGATTGTTGACGATTTCGCGTGATCCTGGATCGTTCGGTTCCCCGAAGCCCATCCGGGACTTGCTGTCATAGCAACAGAGCCGTAAGCGTAAACCTGCTGGGGAGCAGGTTTACTTTATGTAAACAGGATTAGATCGCGGCCACGCAGGTATGTCCGCGTCATTCATACGAAAGCAACAGCGATATTCCACCACTGTTTCACCATAAATAAATAACATCAATGTAACTAAAGATAATGCAGCACTTGATCCTTTTATTGATTTCACACAGATACATACAGGTCATTTCCTAAAAAAGGGAAATGTACTATTAACATTCTATTACATGTATGTGATTATTACAGATGTAATTCATATTTCAGAGTAGTAATTGTAAATTACTTCGTGTAATCAAGATGAGAGACCACGGCTATAAAAGCGAAGGTGGATTTGGGAAGCCTGTCGCAGTCATATCCTGTCCGTATACGCGAGCCACCCATTGCGGAAGGTGCAAGATTGATAAGGAGAGTCCTCAGAATTCAGCGTATATTGCGGGACAGACAGGATCCTTTAGCTCAGCGCGACAGTGTGCTCATAGAGAGATATCGATTTTCCCGTGAGGGTATTATTCACTTAACCAACTTGTTGACGAGGGGGTGCAGGACCACCACCTGTCTTTTTTTTTGCTCTGCCCTTTTCTTGGTTGCTGTTATGAACAAACAAACAGAGTATTCCAGGGTCTCTTTCCAAGAGACGACAAGCAATATAAGTGATAAATATTACCATTCTGTAGAATATTCTTATATTTCACTTTTACTTGTTCCCATGTTCTAGTGGGTCCTGTTGTGGCTCTAATGTGAAAGGGGATATAATATAACATATTATAATATAATATAATGTAATATAATATTGGATAATATGGTGTGATATGATAAATCTACCCTACCGCCTACTGGTGTTGGCCAGAGGGGCCGATGGCGCAATATGGCAGCCTGGCTTCTGTCAGTCTGCCCCAGGGCAGCTGTGGCTACAACCGTAGCTGCCTCCACCAGTGTGTGAATGTGAGAGTGAATGAATAGTGGCATTGTAAAGCGCTTTGGGTGCCTTGAAAAGCGCTATATAAATCCACTCCATTATTATTGTTATTATTGAATTACTTACGAGTTTGATTTGTCAGCAACTTTCTGCCAGCCCTCTCTCCTTGCTTTTGCAGCCTTTGCAGTGTTCCCTTGCGTTTTAATTAAACTCTGAAACTCCTGAAATCCCTCACTCAAGAGTTCTTGCTCTGCCCTGTTGGGCCACCCAGTGATCTCACATTACTTCATCCAGCTATACTAATCGTCAACAACAGGTGTGTTCGGGGAACCGGAATAGCGAGCTCAGAGTTAGCGCGATGATTTGGTCTTGGATGTTTCATTTGATCTTGGATGTAGTAAGCGACGTACGAAGCACAGGGCCCAGGCCATCCGTCGTGTCTTTGTTACTTCGGAAACATGGCTTGAACAATTTCTCTTCAACGAGGTAATCCGATAACAACCGATCTCTTTACCCGTCGGCTTCCCGTGGCCGTCATGCGACCAGCTATTGCAGTTAATAATACAACGGCTTCTTGACATTTTTGTGTTTCTTTTTATCGCTGTATAACTGATTTTAATTGAAAGCCTGCGTGCGCTAGTACCGCTTGCCACGAGTTCCCAGAATCCTTTGCGGTTCTACCCGTGAATGACGTCACATTTTCAATCTCTATATAATATGCATGTTAAATTTTATATTTGGGGTAAAATATCAAGTCTTTTCAAGTAAACCGGTTCAAGTCCAATTCAAGTCCCAAGTCATTGGTGTAAAAGTCCAAGTCAAGTCACAAGTCTTAGAACATTTTTTCAAGTCAAGTCTAAAGTCATAAATTTAATGACTCGAGTCTGACTCGAGTCCAAGTCATGTGACTCGAGTCCACACCTCTGTTATTTCGACCTCTTTTTTTGGTAATATCAGTTAACCCCTCCTGTTTCTGATTGGTCACCACTCTTGTCATGTGAAAGCCTCATAGCTAATTTGGAGAACCCTGGCTCGACTGAGGGAGCTGCGCTGCTCTTGCCTGATTGCCAACGTTCTTGTAAGCAATGCCAGAGCATCAAAAGGATTTCCTGGATATGTTGAACTCGCTTGATAATCAGTGTTTGGGTTGTTACACATTACCCATTACTTTTCTTAAAGTAATGCACTGCATTGCTTTTCTTAAAGTAATGCAGTGCATTACTTAATTACTCACCAGAGAAAGTAATTCAGGACACTACTCATTGTATTACTTTCTCATTACTCCAACAAATGACCTGAAACACACTGTCTCATAATTACCAGTTAACAACAGAAACCTACAGGCTACAGTCCCACACACCAACACAAATCCCAATCCTAATCAGGACAAATGTGATCTCTTACTGTTTAGGTGTGAAAACAAAGCCGAGGACACGAAGCAAAAATGAAAACCAGCTCTAAGAGTCTTCAAAGCCATCGTCACAGCGATTCTACTTTAGAAACATGAACAGATAGAAACAAAGGGTGCAAGCCTGACTGCTCATCACTCACTTCAGGCTCTGACTGTTGGACTGGGGTCAGCATACAGTCGGCTTTAGCATCACTCTGGGTTTTTTGCTAGCTTTGTGTTAGCATGCTGTCTGTGCAGATGCTTCCAAAGAGCCAAAGTTCTGTAAGCAGTATAATGTGGAGTAATGTTTTTATTCTGTACTGTAGTGTACTTGTATTGTTTTTTTAATGAAAATATCTCCACTACTGCTCGCCGCTCCACCATTGTCCTCCTCTGGCAGCTAAACAGCTAATGTTAGTGCTAGCAAGCAGGAGGAAAAAAGGACGTTTGATTGATTTTTTCCCCCCTCTCTATCACACGTAGGAGACACGGTACATCGCATTACATAAGCTAGTACAAGGTGTTTAGCCTTTCCATCAGCATCATAATGTTCACACGGACAGTTCTCTCCCTCGATCTAAACGGGCTTTTGACAGACAGGAGAGCGAAAATAGAGTGAAAATCAAAGTTGTGAGGGTGGAGTAAGAGCATCAAAGGGATTGAGAAAATAATTGCAGTTGAAAGGATGATCAATATGCGATGGACGTGCAATAAAGAATGGGTTTTGTTCTTTCTTTTACTCCTGCTTTCATTTGTCATCGGGGGGCTCATGAATATGGTAATCTGCTTTTGTTTGCTACCTTGATAGAGAAGGAGGGACTTGCAGAGAGAGAAAGAGAGATAGAAAACAAAGAGGGTGAGAAATGTCTGCAGTGGAGCTGAGATGGTGAAAACACCTGTATCCATCTGTTTTTACAGGAAAAAAATAACGGCAAGAAAAGAAAGAAGTGGGCTCCAAGGTCACAGGTGTATGTCGCTGGGAGAGAGGATAGTTAGGAAGAAAAGTGAACCATTTGTAGCCCAATGTCAAATAGTGGTTAAGCCTGTCTATGTGTGTGTGTAAGGCTTACTGTGTTGGGCGTACGAGGCAAATTACTGCATTTGAACAGAATACGATAAAAAAGCATTAAATCATCTTCCATGTCATGTTTCAAAAATGAATGAAAGACTCAGGTTTCAACCTGCAAGCCTGCAGTATTATAATTATATGATGCAGGAAATGAGGCCATTACTGGGTAATAATTAGATGTTTTTCAGTGCAATGACAATGAAAATACAGCATTAGATACTGTATATAAGAGGTAAGAAATTTACATTGAAACCACATATCATTCACAGGTTTTTTCACCAGTCGATGCCGGCTATGCTCAGAATGTTTCATCACAGTTTGACAATAGATTTCTTTCTTTCTTTTTTATTTGGACAGTATAAGAATCAGTTATCACACAATAATGCCACATTATTAGCTTTTAAAGTGGTTGTAGAAGTCATTCTAGGAAACAGTTAACTTTTAATCATTCATCCAGGCAGTAAGGAAAACTGTACACCTTCAAAGTAAAGGTTATGCTTTACCACTGCAAACAATCAAAAGGCTCACTTCATACTTTGGAGGTGAATTGTCTAACTTTTCCAGATTGCATGTCACTGTATGCACACACATGTATGCACATCTTCTGTACAAACTATGGTTGACCATGGAAACATGCAAACCTCTTTGCGATCAAGGCGATTACAAGTGTTTTGGTGTAACATTGTATATCTCTTTTCGATTAATTTCATGCAGTGCCTACAAGCAACCTCTTGAAACCCAGCTGGAGAATACACGTTTTCCCTAACACCTGTGGTTGTCAGATACTGACCAGTCTCTAGGCTTATGTGGTCGGGGCCTTAAATAGTCATTTGAACACCTGTTAATACTAGGATTGTATTTAATGCAACTTTAGAGTACGATTTGGACGTTAAAAGCAGGCTGTATTTTGCACATATGAGGGAGGAGTGTTTTTGAACTGGTGACATTTGTATAATTATTAATTAGTCTAGATTACACTGGGTGCTAAAGTAGTTCTCCAAATCTGCAAATCATCAGATGTTGTACTTCCATAATTTTGAAGCTGGGGTGAGTACTATGTGTGTTTGATGTAGCATCAACATACAGCTGAGAAGTGGATCATGCCGGAGATGTTTAAAAATATTTCTAAGGACAGAAAGGTAAATCACATTGCTGTGAAGTCACATGTCTTCCCTAATGGGGAGAGCCTCCAATTTTAAAGAACCACCTGTCAAGCTTCAGGGACGAGGATTTGAAACCCAAACGACATCATCGGAATCTTCCTTTTTTCCTCTTGGTTGGCACACTGACTTGAGTCAGTTGATGTGACTTCAAAGCTGCATTTTAGAAAGCAAATACCTTAAAGCCTCAGACCCCGAAGCTGTAGCTCAGCATTTAAGTGTGTTCCTTGATCTCCGGTGTGAGACAGACTCTGATTGATTGAAAATCAAGTGCACTGGTTATTTAACATCATTACACAGAAAGGCAACAGTGTGGCATTAACCTCGATTAATTATTGCATAATTTGATGCCTGGAGGCTGTAAATATTTATTATTCACAACAACATTCATTCTTTCAAGTTAGTTTGTCTGTTTAGTGAATTACATAAATATCACTTCATGCCTTTAGCAGGCAAATAACTTTACAAGGAGGTAAGATTATATAGAAAAACATATGTACAGCATGAATTTGGTAGGTTATTTTTTTTTTCTTCTGTTATTTAAGCCAGATGTGTCAGAAAAATCCGAAAAGATTTGGCTTTTGTTAAAAAGTCATATTTTACATGTCTTTGGTTTTATGATTTCAAAAACCTACCACTGAAACTCAAACCTCAGTGAGTTAGTTTTTGGAGTCAAGACAAACAACCTGGTAATAATACACGTAGTCCAGTAGTTTGTCCATCAAATGGACTAAAAGTTGTCAATAAAATCAATGCAAAAACAAGCATGCAGGCATACAAGTGAGGATTTGGAGGGACACAGTTTTCCTTGTAAGTTTGCCTCTGTGCAGCATCACAGTGAACTTTAAATAAAACAATCTTGATGTGATTGAAGCACAGCTTTAATTTGATAAAGTTGACACTTCAATTATGTCTTGATTCTTTGTACACAACCACAATGGATTGTAAATCAGAGGATGTTTTATTTTTTTAACTTATGTCGTTGCCCAAGGGCAGCAGGTGGTGCAGTGGTTAGAAATGTCTCCTCACAGCAATTGGTCCTGCGTCCTGCTCGTGTTTTCGTGGATTCTCTCTGGGTACAGTCCAAAGACATGGGGGTTAGGTTAACTGGTGATTCTAAATTGGCTGTAGGTGTGAATGGTTTTCTGTCTCTACACTGTAAAATATAACTTGTTGTTTCAACTTAAAAATATCAGGTAAAGGGCTGCCTTAAAATTTTAAGTTAAGTCAAGAAATAAAGTTTGTTCTTGTAACACAACCAAATGTTATGTTGAAAAATCACATGTTGTCTAAACTTTCATCTTAGTTTAGTTGACTGAGATTTGTTAGTCAGTTCAACTCCTTTAATTGTCATTTTTACTTGGGGAAACCCTTTCAGCTAAATTAAAATAATCTATTGTTTATTAAACTCTTGTCCTAGTTCAGTTGACTTGGGTTTTTTAGTTAATTCAAATACTTTAGTAGGTCTTTTAACTTAGGAATCTATTTTAGCTTAACTAACATAATCTGTTAGCTAAATTGATTTAAGTTTATTAATTAACTGAGCTCCTTACGGTAGCTGAGTGAACTAAATCAGTTTCATTTTAATTATCAGAGTTGATTGACTGGATGTAAAGAAAAATGTGTATTGAACATCTTAAGTTTTTTTTAAGCTTTCTAACACCCATTTCAGCAAAACTACCTGTTAGGTTTATCTTAGATCTCAGGTTTAAATATCTACATTCCTTTAAATAAATTTTCTGTTGTTTACAGAAAAAAAAATAAAAACTCACAGATTCCATTAAAGTGTATCTGATCATTTCAGGCAGAAGGTTTGTTTTAAGAACATGACAAGACAATTACTCATGAGCACCCAACATTCACCATTTATTGTGCCATCTTAGTCATCTGAGAAACAGAAAAATCAGGCTCACAATCCATCAAAACTCAAAAGTTGCTCCCTGTGAAACAATAAATTTGAACTTGGTCTTGAAGATTAAATTCTGGGTGAAGATTAAATTCTGACCAATACTCTAGGAGCAGTAGTGATTCTTGTGAAGTAACTACATAAAGTCTGCATTAATGTAATGTATCAACGGGAGACTTGCTATTTTAGAAAAGTTATTCTTTACATTTGCAAAATTTTAAAACTTCACTGTGCTCAGTCACACCTGTTAGCATAAAACTTGAAATATTAAAATAGTACAAAACCTTTGATAAGTGACAGTAAAGATCAGTTTATAACAACTAAGACATCAAACTCTTGTATTTGTCTTTGTTTACAATTGCAACAAATTCCACAGAACCAATATCTCTGAAAATGAGTGCATGCTTCTGAAACATTTGATAATATGAATATTTCAGAAACATTAGTTTGAGTCTGCTCAATTGCAAAACAAAGGAAAAACTACTGACTTGCATGAGATAAACATCTGCAGAGTCCACCATTATATTGTTGTTCACATAAGTTTCTTAAACCATGAGCAAATGAGTAATTGTCTAATCTGGAATGTAAAGTGTAGTCATTTAGTGACATACAAAAGTGAGAATGAGAACTTGCAAGAATAAAAAAAAACAAACAGTAAAATAAAAACTGTCCTTAACACTAAGGCAATTGTATGCTGTGAGCATACTATTACAGTTCTGCTTGGCGTTCTGCAAGAGTCTGTTTCTTAGACCATGCACTAGTGAGATGCACTGCCTTCCACCAATGTTCATTAGGACGTTCTGAATGACTTCAAAGATGCCCTTAACTTCCTTTGGATAGTCTATGCTGAGGGCAAAAAGAAGGCCCATCAGCATGGAAATGGCACTTGAGACATCCCTCAGATTAGACAGGATTACTGCCGCCTCAAGGACAACCAACACATCGATGATGTCTTCTTCTTTCACCATCACAATGCCAACTTTCATCCCCTTAGAAAACGTGTCTTCAATACCTGTCAGCTATAAAAGGGTTCAAAGACAAAATAAAATAAAATTACACAATTACACAATATCCCTCGTGCTTAAGAATTCATGTCTTTCCAAAGAAGAGCCATACTGATACCTTGGATGATGGTGATTGGCTTTGAGTAACACTTATTAGTTGTTAAAGTTTTTTCAGAATGAGATATGCACCCCCCAAATCCATTTCTTGCTTTAAACAAAGACCATGTTCATAAATAACTGAGCATGTCTTCAATTGCAGAATTCAAACAAAATTTTCAATTTAAATGGTAAATGGCCTGTATTTGTATAGCGCTTTATTAGTACCCTAAGGACTCCAAAGCACTTTACACATTCAGTCATTCACACACATGGGTGGATGACTGAATCGTGGCTCAAGAGTTGACAGTTCGTCTTATAATCGGAAGGTTGCCGGTTTGAGCCTCGGCTCCGACAGTTTCAGTCATTGTGTCCTTGGGAAAGACACTTCACCTGTTGCCTACTGGTGGTGGTCAGAGGGCCCGGTGGTGCCAGTGTCTGGCAACCTCGCCTCTGTCAGTGCGCCCCAGGTTGACTGTGGTTACAATGTAGCTGCCATCATCAGTGTGTGTAAATTTAAATCTACTTATGCCAAATATTGGCTGTGCTCTGAACCAAATCTGGCTGAGAATACATGAAATGTGCAAACTGCAGCTACACTACAGGATCAGATTGTGGCTCGATCGACAATGCTTCTTTAATCAGTTTATTGATTAAAGTTTATTCCCCCCCCCCTATATTAACAGCATAAAAAAAGAGCATATAGACATGGCTGAACAGGTTGCATAATTGGCATTGAATATCAACATCCACCTTTACCCAGCTGCCCAATGACTCTGGGCCAGTAACCTTTAATTGCTTACCCAGTCTACACAGTCTCTTTTCCAGGGTCCAGGACATTTCACCAAAGTATTGCCCCCCACAGCTGTAGCAGCCACTGCAGGCCCTTAAATATCCTAATATCTCTGCCATTACAATATACAATGTGAGAAATCAAACGTAAAGCTGAAGTGAACAGTACAGCAGCGAAATGTCAAAGACCCTGGTGAAGACATGAATAAACACAAGACACTAATAATATCAATGCTAGCTTGCCAGTTAGTTTCTCTGAAACCTAGACCAAATCCAGTGTCAAAGATTTTGTAATAATACATTTGGTGAGGAAAAAGTACACATGTTATCATGTGGTATCTATTGTTTCATATATGCCACATGTTTCATTTAAAATCCACTGTGGTGCTGTCATTATTAAATTTACTAAAAGAAACAATGCTAACCTTCACAGTCTTGAAAGTGTGTGAGGGATCTTCCTTTAGAAAATGAGGTCCTCTGTCCTCTTCCTTTGTGTAGGGATCTGGTCAAAGAAGTCAAAAAGAAAACAAAAACACTTTTTAAACAGTGTTTATGAAGCTCCAAATTCACAGCTTTTTGATACATAATTCCATCAATAAATGATTATCATTGGAGATTTTGAATCAGGCTTATCAGGACATTCAAGTAGAATATGATATCCAACCTACCACCAATATACACAGTAAAAGTTACCACACTAAATGTCCAGTTGTGAAATATGATGACAGACTTTACTTATCAGCTTTCTTTCAATGAGTTCATCAGTTGAACTGGATAACCTAAAACTTAAACAAAGGATTAGATTTCGCAGTTGAACACTTACATCATCACCGAAGCATTTTATGAGGCTGGTTAGCCTTCCTATGCCGCTCTTAATTTTGTACAGCTCCACGAACCTTTCCATAATGGTCAAGAACAGCAAAAAGAAACCCTTTCAGGTCAACAGATGTAAGACGGGCAAATTCTGCTTCAACCTGAGCAACAGAAGAAGAGGGGTGGAGAGTAAAGGGCAGAATAAAAAAGATTCTTTGAGACCCAAATGTAAGCAAACCGTCATCTGAGGCCCATTAGAGAAAACACAAACACACAAAAGCAAACAAACAAAAAGATGCACTTTACCTGAAAGGAAAGGAAGTTCAGAGAACAATAAGCTCTGTCTTGAAATCTTTTAAAGTAGAATGATTGTGTGATGTAAAACTTTAGTAAACGTGCGATTAAAAGAACACTGAGTAAAAGGACAAGTAACAATTTCCTTATTCCTCAGATGTTTAGCTTGATGAGCAATACTGTTTTAGTCCAACTGCCTCATTAAAGTTACACAACAGGCTTTTTACATTAAAGCCAGCAAGTCCATTATATACTCCCTTTTTATATCTGAAATACTGTGCACATTCTGTGTATATGTAGTGGACGGCAATTTACCCAAAAGAGTGCAAAGTTTGCAAGTCCACCTCATTTAAATGACAAAGTCAGATGTGATCATCTAGACCTGTGAAAATAAATTAATGACAGCAGGTATGGATGTTATTACAACCACAAGAACCTAAACGGTCTGCTCCATTGCTTTTGTTAATGAATCATTTGTTGGTAGCACGTCTGAATATTTAGTTTATGCCACCTGCATGCGATCATCAATAGTGCAATATTACTTCTTAAGAAGTACCCTGACACTACAATCTTTATATCATTTGTTCTACAGAGCTATTAAGTTACAATATAATCTGTGGTGTTTCCAATATGACAAAATGCACAAATTGTAACTTACCATTTGACTCCACTGACAAAAATAAATCCCCAGCATCAAGTTTGGCTTCACAGACCTAAAATAAGTAAAATAAAAATGTAAGTTATAATTATATTGTTTTCGCCATTTATTCATGTTTGCTAATTTTCTGATATATTAACAATGTTAGTTTTGTTACAATACAGGGAATGCAGTTCAATTAAAAGGTAAATTATGCAAAAAAAAAAACCCAAAAAACTTCTGCAGTATACCATGCCAAAAATCAGTGTCTCTTATGCCAATTATTTTATCACTATAGCTCTTTTAGAATGGAAACTCACACAATCTAGTCATACTGATCACAAGAGTTCAAAAATAAGTTAAAATAGTGAGCTGTTGTTAAGCATAAAGCATTTCAGGGTAACAAATAACTGCACAATATAATTAAAGCAAAAACTGGAGGACTATCTGATAAAATCTAATATAATGCTGGTTTGTAGACCATATTTTGTCTCAATCCTCAGTGCACTCTTGCAGCTTAGCATGCAGCAGTTAATAACAACTTAAGTGATTACATAGGGGTAAACAGATGACAACAAGCATGCCAAAAAGTTCTTTTTGAACCCAGTCAGTGTTGAATTCTCCCAATTCTTTGAATCTTTGGGCTGAAGGAAGGACAATACTCGGTGTATAAATGCTCAATCAACAATCATTTATTTCCATACAATTCAACAATAAGAGCATTACAACGTCCGGACGGGAGAGATGCTACCAGAGGGTCAGGCACATGTCTCAAAATGGTGACGGGTTGCTCAGCTTTTTATAGTCTCTAGTGGCCCCCAGCTAGTCGTAAAAGCCAAAACATCACATTTTTTCTCTGTTACAGCGCCTAAGTTATGACCTCGGCAGTTGTTTCTCTGCTTTCTGTAAGGTGGGGGTGTGGAATGTGGTCTATCTATCTCCCCTGTCTTTAGACACAGAGTCTCCTGCTTACAACCTTCTCTTCATGATTCAACACTTAAGCATGTCAAGAAAACAGTGTAACACATTCCCAGCAGATCAAGGATACAGAGTGATGCACATTTATCTAATGAACTAATATGTGAATATGTTCTGTTAACTCAAAAGTATAATGAGAACTAAACTACATACAGCTCACACACTCTATATTAAAGGGTATAATGTGATCTACAGCAGTATTCTAATTCAACTACTTTGATTACATATATAAGGTAACATATAATAACAGAATAATCTAATAATTCCCCCTTTTGATCTCTGAAAGAGATCACTTACAACATGCACTCCAGGGTCGCAAGGTCCAAGTTTTCTTGATCCTGAGGCCCTCTGTCCCCCTTTAACGGGTGGACCATATGTGGGATGACCTCTGTGTTCACGCAGTTCAGATGCAAGCAAAGTTAGATTTACAACCATAACAGCAGTTACAGATGACTCTCCCATCACTCCCCAGTTCTCCCACAGCTTTATTTTGGTGCTCCAGTTTTCCACTCCCATTTTAATGCCCCCTTATACCTTTCAAATGTACTTAGACTAGAACCTCTGTCTAAGGAGCTTTTAACCTTTATTTTTATTGCTGCAGCTACCAGTGTCTTCCAGTTGGGTGATTCTCAGCTTCTTTCTTCGACCTCCGGGGTTAGACCACCCTTTAGTCATTGCACAGTTCTGGGGATTATTCTGCCCCGATTTCAAACAAGGATCTGTGTGTTTTGGGGTCACCGGCGTGTCCCCCTTTTTGCCAAGAGCCTCTTGAACCTCGTTGGTCTGGTGTTCCTGGTTTTCGCCAACCCCTTCATGGTTATTGCTGTGTTTGTGGGATCCATCTTCTCCAGGAGCCCAAACGTCATGACACTTGACCCCAGTTGCTGTCTCGGCTGTCCCTACATCTGTCTCTGCTGTGAAGGGTCCTCACATCTCCGTGTCCCCGTCTGGTGTCTGTTCCTTTCTCTGCAAGAGACAGAAAACCAAAACAC
Organism: Rhamphochromis longiceps; assembly: GCF_057381845.1. Lineage (NCBI taxonomy): Eukaryota > Metazoa > Chordata > Actinopteri > Cichliformes > Cichlidae > Rhamphochromis > Rhamphochromis longiceps. The sequence goes on from NC_140558.1 coordinate 24,169,213, forward strand.
CTCTCTCCCTAGCCTTGATAATCTAATATTGTTATCCATTGTTCTTCTAATGATTCAAATTTGGTTTAAAATATTATGTTCAGAACCTATTCTAATCATAATCTATGTGTGTGTAAAAGAAATCAAAAATTAATGAACCATTTCTAAGTCTACCACATTATAAGCTTAAGTTTTACCATATCTAAATTATTAAACACACAAATAAAGTCATAAAATGTTCATAACACCATTGTTTGATGTTCGGACTCAACTCCCCCTTTTTGACACACTCCCATGTGTCAATTCATTGGAGCTAGACACTTAAAAGAGAAGGTTAGTGACATCATATCTGGTAACTGGTCCATCCAGAGCTGTAACATTTTGAAATGTACATACAACAAGCCAAACCACACCTTGGTCACACCAACCCTTTTCTGCCCCGAAGATGTCCAATGCCATCCTAGTATGGACTGTCAAAAGTGGCTTTAACGCTGACTATCCTGACAATCCATTTTATAACGTTTCCTGGTCAGATTTGCCAATCTCTGCACCAGGGTTTTAAACTTTTCGCCATTTCCATTAGTTGTTATTTTATTTAGTTTCGACTCCAGATTTTCAATTTTTACCAGTTGTAATTAGTTTTTACCAATTCTTTGCTAGTTTAGTTTAGTTTTTATTTTCTGAAAATCCTTAGTTTCAATTTAGTTTTGTTTGTGTTTTGCAAAAATTAAGTGTAACAAAATCCCAGTTCCATCATATCAGTCATGCTCTTCTGGTTATCCTTGGGTGTTGAGACTAATAACTATTAACTCTTGCCGCACCGTGTGGTCCTAATTTTGGTTCAAGTGAATTGATAATCTTTTGAAGGCGATTGTTTCACACCTTTATTTAGATGTCCCAGTCCTGTTGTCTCGGGATACATCACGCTGCCTTATCTGGGGTTAGCTGTTTTCTGGGGATGCGGGTTGAGTGGGTGAGCTCTTCAAGGAGGGGGAGTGTGCTCCCCCTGATGAGGTCTTCTAGGTAAGCTAGGTTAACCTTCTTGTGTGGGCTTTTCAAGTGCACTTTAAGGTTAGTGGGACTTTTAGTTTTATAAATGTCCCTCATGACCCCCTGATGACCCAGTATTTCATTTTTGCACACTGTAGTACACATTTTAGTTTTTGCTTGTAGCTCGCATACTCTACTTGCCACTCCTCTAATTCCTGATGTTTCTTAGAGAGGGCAACAGTACCTTTAAAATTATATCACATGTGTGGGGGTGTGGCCTTGCCAATTGTTTTGCCCACCTTTTCAAAATGGCTGGCGTGCCCACAAGCACATTTCATGGAAAAAAGAAAGGTAAGCTTGATATTTACATTTAAAATGTTTTGTTAAACTCAGATTTTTATTTTATTCTTTTTGCAAGTACCCCTCCTCGGTGGCGAGAAACTGTTGGTGTGGTCAAGTGGGTGCTCTAGAAACAAACGCTCAGGACAGAACAGTTATCAGTCATGTACTTCCTACAAATTTTGCATATGTTTTATTCCATATTGATCCTCTGAGTGTAATGGTACATTTTAATTTGAATTTATCCAAACTAAACACAATATTTTCTTTATTTACTTTGCTCTTGTTCTTTTTCAGTACCACATCCTATCAAATGTCCCTGTCGATTATATTCTACATTTAATAACTTACTATTTCAAGTGAGAACCTAAATCATGTGGACCAATGTTTATTATTGCATATCTCTATTCTGAATGTGGCCAGTCATTCATAGGTATTGTTCAATTTTGGCGATTTTCCTCTATAAAATTTAATTGACTTTTTACAGTGGCCTGCTGTGGTTAATAGTAACATATTCCAGTCATGAGTGGTATCAAAAGTCTTCTCCACTGTAGCATTTGGCATTCCCAATAATATAACATGATACCTTAATCAAAACACAGCTAATATAGCATAGTTTTCTTAATGCAAACATCGGTAACTCAAAATCAGCAACCAAAGTGTTAAGTCTGCAGTTCATACTTATGTGAAGCTAGAGTCTCCTCCTCCAGTCTCTCTTATCCTCCTGCTCCTGAAAAAACAAAACAAAACAAAGCGAAGCATCCACCCTTCTCTTGTCGGCTGGGTGAATTGTTTATGAATTGTTTATTGGCATTTACTAATCCTAAAGTGGGTGCAGTCATTGTCTCAGTATCAAGTCAGTCAAAACTTTTAGTCGTCAGTCCATCACAGTCCATTCGCATGCATACCTCCATACACATTCATACCAGATGTTGCTGATAATGGAGTCTCACGCGCAACCTATTCGAGCATCCATCACCAGCAAGATGACGTCATCATTTTAAAGGAAAACAATTCCTTGTTGTTTTTTGGGCCGGATTGACTCGGTGCAATCCTTTTAGATCAGTGTTCCCTATATGTGAATTTCTCCCAAGCCAATTACAATCATGGAGAAGCACACTTTGCAACTGTTTTTGTAAGAATATTTCATAGCGCTTTAAATTTCAATCTTTCAGGCCTGGTTTAAAGAGCTGATTGTTAAATCATAAACTCACAAAATATCAACATATCACCACCGGTGGATCACACCTCTCAGATGTTTTTTCTCCAGTGCACTGTAACAAAAACGAAAACAGACATAACCAACAAAATACTACTAAAATAACACAAACTAGGGCCCGTTGCAGACATGTCCAAGCATAAAACTATCCCTCTCTCGCTTACGAGAAAGAACACAAGCCAAAGCTCACTGATAAAATCAAGCTAGCGCTAAACAAAACCAAACAATCAACCAGAAATTCACAGGAACATTTTGCTTCCTGCCGGGACAATATTGTGTGGGAATGAGAACCTCAGGTGCCGTAACACCTTTTGTTCCTCCTTGAATTAAAACTCAATCACAGAAAATGCCGTACTCCGACCTAAAACTTACACTATTAATTCATCATTTTCACTCTGTGCCACTGTTCCTCATCAGGGCTGTGTGAAGCACAGCAAAGAATTCAGTCAAGGCCTTGAGCCATAAACAGACATCACGCACAGACATTGTTTTCATAACCAAACTTTTTTAGACCTTATTCCTAAAATCTACATAAATGCCCTCTGGGTGACATATAACACATTCTAAGTAATCAATGGCTCCTCATAAAAATTATGCATTGGGATGTTTGTGTGCAGCATTTTGCATATCAGCATAAGCAAAGCATTCTTCATTGCATCAGCGTGTATGTGTGTGTGTGCGTGTGGATCACTCTTCATTGCACAAGCGTGTGCATGTGTATGTGTGTGCATCACTTCTCAGTGAATCAACATTCCCGTGTGTGTGTGTGTGTGTGTGTGTGTGTGTGTGTGTGTGTGTGTGTGTGTGTGTGTGTGTGTGTGTGTGTGTGTTTGTTCATCACTTTCCTGTTCTGGTGTTCTGGGTAAACCACTGCCTGAAGCATGGCCTGGGGTCCTGCCCCCCCTCCTTTTCAGTTTGTTTGCGACCATTGCTGCTGCTGCTGCTGCTCAAAATTCAGTCCGTCCTGGTTCTGACCCCAATTAGGGCAGTCCTTTCTCCAGTGTCGATGTTCACCGCAGGTGAAACCTGCATCTTCTTCTGTGTTTTTGTCCATTCTGAGGTGCCTTCTGTCCTCAGTTACTCCTCTTGTCTCGGTCACGCCCTTTTTCGCCACCCGATCATCCGTGTTGGTCCATCACTGTCCTGCACAGTGTGAATGCAAAGTTATCAAGGTCAGCATTCTTTCGCTCGGCCTTACTTTTCATTCGGGCTTGGCGGGCGTCTCGTCACAGCTCTGTCAGCTGACGCAGTCTGGGAATTTTTCCCCCGTGTAGTGAAACGGGCCTTAGGTTTAGTGCTCTCCGTCTCGGCTGCATGAGATCACATTCCTGCAGGTCTGTTGACATTCTCAGGTCGTTGTTGTGGGTCCAGCTGTTGCAGCATTTGGTCAGTGTCACGTATGGGGGAGAGCAGGAGTCCAGTCAGCCTCGGCTTTCAGGGCCGGCAAAGCAGCCTGTAATTAAATATGTATAGAAAAAACAAAAACAAAACAAAACAAAAACAAACAAAAAACAAAAAACAAAAACAAACGAACAGGAAAATGTTGTTGTGTTGGCTGTGTTATTCAGAGGGGAGACAATGGGGCCAGGCCCTGTGTCAGCCTTCTCTCCCCCTTTTTTTGTTTTTTGTCTCCCGATATAATCAACTCCTAACCCACCAAGTTGACAGGACAACACCGGTATATGTTAAAATTCTTAAGATCATGTTTAAAAGCCCAAAAAGGAACTTTCTTTCATTCAGTAATCACTTTTATTAATCAATCAACAGAAAACATGTCACAATTTGAATCTTTTAACCACTAAATTTGTTGTGTCTTGCCTGGTTGGTTAGACCAGTGTTCCTTTTTTTTTTTTTTTTTTTTTAGTTAAATTGTTGTCCTGCAACCCAGAGGGTTTCTTTGTCAGTAATGTATAGACTTCATCATTTAAGTATGTTAATTTTTCTTTAACCTTGCTGGAAAATCTTCACGTATTCATGAGTGTAAGCTGTTTCTTCATTGCGTGTATGTGCATTTGTATAAAAGCAGGTTAATTTTATCTTTTCTCAAACTAGGCGTTACCTTAAAAGGAGCCTTTCTCTCAGATTTCTCTGCTTGTGTGTGTTTTTGTTTCACCTTTTTGTTGTGATGCTCCGGACGCCTTCCCAACCTCCACAAGTCCGTTGGCCCCAATTTTATGTGTTAAAACTTCTCTTAATTTCTCCTCTAATTCTCTCCTCGCTGCTGTCTGTTTCACAGCTGCTGATTCGTGCTGGGTGTGGTTCCCATTACCTATAATTTTGCTTCGGCCGCTGTGCTTGTGGGGGCAGTTGGTCCAGGTCCGCAGCTTCCTGTATTAACACACTAAGAGATTTATTTAATTTCATTTTCATCACTGTTAAACAGATAAGCAGGCAACTCGCCTACCTTGACAGCGTAAACTGTACGCCAGTCTCCCAACACATTCCTCTCTGTACTCCTCCATAATTCTCCACTGCACACCTCTTACTATCTCTCCTTTTTATTTTTATTACACCACAGAGTAATACACCCAATTATGCCCGTCTATCTCTATGTGGCTCCAAATTCCCTCTTTATTTTAATTTCACACTCGTCAGGGGACAGGCACACAACAATTTCAACCACTGAAACGAGGAATTCAACCTTTTTATATTTCTTTACTAATCTAGACTCAACCTTTGTTCGCAAAATGTGTCTTGTTCTAGTCCGGAATAAATGTGAACCCGCGATTACGCTGCGGTCCCAGTGTTATCCCGTAGCTATGCGGGGGCCCTCACCTCCCCAAGTCACCACCTCGGCATCCGGACGCCGCCGGTCCTGGCCGCGCGTCCACGAACAGGAGGGTCGCCACTCCTAGGGCAAAATTATTTCCACAGGTACACTAGGCATCAACCTTGGATCCTAAAATGTGTCTTTGCTCTAATGTCCTCCTAATCAAACACATCAACCGTCACTGTCACTGTGTTCAGACTTCACACACACAGCCAGAGCGCGCCTTACACACACAGCGCGTTACACCATCAGTGAGACACACAGAGAGCGCCTCTCATCAGCAGAAATTTGCACAGAAACCTCTGAGCTCAACTATTAGATCTTCTTAAAGCACACTGCACCATAGACCAAAATACCCCTTTCTCTGCGCTTATGACCGCCACAACGGGGCAAAGTCGCATCATAAAAGTGATGCTTGCATCCCCGAAGTTATACCCGACATCATAAACCAGGTTTTGCTCTATGTACTTCTTGGCAAGTAAAATTTTACTTTGTTTTATGACCGCAGCCCTTAAAAAAAAAACTCGACTGACGCCACAAACCACCGTCAAGCCTCTGTTCAATGTACTAAAATTAGCACCAACCACTACTGCACTTCACGGCCGCACCACCGGAACACGGCCATATCATAAACCAAACCTACGGACGTGTTTCGCTCTCGCGTTGCCAGCGTTCAACCGCACCGTGAAGCCAGCATCTGCTTTTCCTTAAATCAACTTCTATTTCATAGCCAGCAAGAGCCAGGACGTAACCGACACCATAAACAAACTTCAAACCTCAACTTCAATGTACTGGACTAATGGCCGCGTCTTCAGAATAAATTCTAATGTATTATTGCTACAGAAGCCAGTATTAGACAAAATTAAATGTGGAAGGTAAAGTGGCTGCAACTAGTCCAACGTAGTATGTTATTAGTATCTCGGTAGAAGCAGTTTACTGCAACTAGTCCAACGTAGTATGTTATTAGTATCTCGGTAGAAGCAGTTTATTTAACACACTGGAATTCAGCCTCAACTTATGTTGTTAGTATCTTGCGCCAAAAACCAGACACCGACAAATTTACTGTGAAAATACATGTGACTCAGTGAACAGATTAATTTGGAAAGCCCAATATGCACATTTGGTATTTATAATACAACAGGCTGTGCTTACCTTTTTATTTTTGGACCGGTCCTCTGTTCACCTCGCCTCACGATCTCACCAAAGGTCAAATCTGCACCTCCTCAGCACACCAAAGATCCGGGTCACACGGCACCAAGTTGTTGAATTCTCCCAATTCTTTGAATCTTTGGGCTGAAGGAAGGACAATACTCGGTGTATAAATGCTCAATCAACAATCATTTATTTCCATACAATTCAACAATAAGAGCATTACAACGTCCGGACGGGAGAGATGCTACCAGAGGGTCAGGCACATGTCTCAAAATGGTGACGGGTTGCTCAGCTTTTTATAGTCTCTAGTGGCCCCCAGCTAGTCGTAAAAGCCAAAACATCACATTTTTTCTCTGTTACAGCGCCTAAGTTATGACCTCGGCAGTTGTTTCTCTGCTTTCTGTAAGGTGGGGGTGTGGAATGTGGTCTATCTATCTCCCCTGTCTTTAGACACAGAGTCTCCTGCTTACAACCTTCTCTTCATGATTCAACACTTAAGCATGTCAAGAAAACAGTGTAACACATTCCCAGCAGATCAAGGATACAGAGTGATGCACATTTATCTAATGAACTAATATGTGAATATGTTCTGTTAACTCAAAAGTATAATGAGAACTAAACTACATACAGCTCACACACTCTATATTAAAGGGTATAATGTGATCTACAGCAGTATTCTAATTCAACTACTTTGATTACATATATAAGGTAACATATAATAACAGAATAATCTAATTCTGATATATTAACAATGTTAGTTTTGTTACAATACAGGGAATGCAGTTCAATTAAAAGGTAAATTATGCAAAAAAAAAACCCAAAAAACTTCTGCAGTATACCATGCCAAAAATCAGTGTCTCTTATGCCAATTATTTTATCACTATAGCTCTTTTAGAATGGAAACTCACACAATCTAGTCATACTGATCACAAGAGTTCAAAAATAAGTTAAAATAGTGAGCTGTTGTTAAGCATAAAGCATTTCAGGGTAACAAATAACTGCACAATATAATTAAAGCAAAAACTGGAGGACTATCTGATAAAATCTAATATAATGCTGGTTTGTAGACCATATTTTGTCTCAATCCTCAGTGCACTCTTGCAGCTTAGCATGCAGCAGTTAATAACAACTTAAGTGATTACATAGGGGTAAACAGATGACAACAAGCATGCCAAAAAGTTCTTTTTGAACCCAGTCAGTTATTGGAAATATTGCCAAAATGAACTTCCACCAAAATACAACAGCCTGTGAACTTGAAAGAAATTTACAAGTACAGAGACAATATGAAATAAGCTTTATTAATTAGCTGAGTTAGCTTGCTAATATCGCAACAGTGATTGAGTGCACAACCTTTAAAGCTAGCGGCACAATACTTGTGATTTGGTCAGTGCCACATTAAACCCATAAAAAAAAGGCCATATGTCAGTTTATTAGGTCAAGTTTGGTCCTGACACACAAGCTGGACCTTGTCGGCTAAAGTTACATTAGCTAAAGCAAACATTTCGGTAAAAGAGAAAACCCACGTCATGCCATAAATTCAAAACATGTTCCAACTTTTGTAGCTATCTTTCCTTATAGTTATAACCAATGTTACGCACCTTGAAAGCATATTCCAAAGAAGACGATTAGAAAACGTCCAAGTAAAGTGAGCATGTCGTTAACCGCCAATTCCCCTCGATAGCAGTCACGTGGGACAGTTTTGAATCCTGCTGTGCTCAACTTACCTACATTGTCAAGTTCACATAAGTTGCTGATTTAGCTGGACATGAGTTTTCAAGTTAGCTTTTTTTGGTGTAATTGGGACATTTTTAACTTGTAATTCTATGTTATAACAACAACTTCAGTCATCTATCATCAAACTGATATAGAATAATATGTTGAAATAACAAACATCTAGAATTACATTTTACAGTGTACGTGTTAATCTGGTGACAGTTTGACGACCTGCCCGGGACGTATCCTGCCTCCCACCCTGTGACAGCTGAGATAAATTCCTGCAACTCTAAAGTGGATACGTTGAAGAGAACGGATGAATGGATGGCAGTATCCAAATACTGATGGGCCTAAGTTTATGGAGATACAGATTCCCTCTGTCATAGTTAGATTTGTAGAGAGTGTGTACCTTTTTCTAGTGAGTCCAGATTTTCACCAGTGTTAATTTTGTTTCTTGAAGTCTGACTTTTTGTCACACAGACATATTTTTACCATAACCACACAGTGTTATACTTTATCCAACATCCAATGCATGCTGATCTGCTGAATAATGTGTATAATGGTTGTGTACAGAGTTTCTTACAGCCAATAAGATGAAGTTTTCTAGTTAAATGGACTATTTTTGCCTTTCTGGTTTCACCAGGCAGTGACCTTCAGCCCTCACTGAGAAAGATGGTGCTAGGTGGCTACATATGAGAATTAACGCACACATAGGTCTGAGATTAACCTTCCATTTCAGTAAAGGGTGGGCCATCCACTCTGGGTTAGGGCTACGTTGCTTCCCCAAGTGGAAGAGTTTAAGTATCTGGAGGTATTGCTCCTGAGTGAGGGAGGAAAGCTGTGAGAGCTTGACAGATTGATTGGTGCGTCTGTAGAGATGTAGAAATTGTACTGGGATGTTGTGGGGAGGAGAGACTTGGGCATGGAGCTGAAAATATTGATTTATTGGTCAGTGTTCCTACTTTCATTTATGGTAAGCTGTGTGTAGTGACTGAAAGAGTAGTATCATCAATACAAGAGGCAGAAATGAGCATCCCCTAAAGGTGTCTGAGGTTAGCCTTAACGGATTAGGTACAAGTCTAAGCCACCTTTGCTACACTGCTGGGTACAATATGAGTTTTCATTCCGTAACAAAAGCCCACCCTTATCTTATTAGCTGGGTGGGTTAAGTCAAGGTTCGGGAGGAGCAGTTGTCCTCGGAGTGCCTTCTACTTCGGGTGATTCAAACATGTTTAACTGGGATGGATGGATTAATGCAACACAGTTTACAGTAAGCTAATTAAAGTGCCTTAAATTATAACTCAATAGTTAAGAAGCTGCTGTCTTTAAAAAAAAAGAGAGAGAGAGAGAGATCCTGGCTGTTGTTGTACAGTCTTTTCTGTGTTTCCATCACTGTCCGTTTAATTCTGCTGCAGTATTCCCACTCCTCCTCTGTCTTCTTCAAACCCCCACTCTCTCAGCGGGATAAGGATCCTGTGGAGTCAGAATTGGATTTTTATTAAGAACAAATCCCCTTTGAAAATCCACATAAAGTACACCACTGAGTGTGTGTGCATGATATGTGTGAATGAAACTGAAAGGATTAATGACTGGAGTGAGACTGGATTTCCACCATGCAGTGTCTGCAGTAACTACAGTGTCTGTTGCTTTACAATATCAGAGGTGTGCTGACACATAATATGGTTTCATGAACTTAAGATGTTTCTTTTTTTAAACTTAAAGCAACCAATGTATCAAATTGTGGTTCATATCTGTCATTGTTCAAAATGTTACCACATTTAATGGTAACAAACCATACAGAATCTGGGTAAAAGGTTATTTCTATTTGCTAGCCAATTTGAAAAACGTTACCAATAAACTTCTATCTGTATCTGATCTGTCCACCCATAATGAACTTACCATTATATAGCTGGTACTGGTTGTCAGATGCTGTGAAGTAAACAGCTACAATTTGGACGTTTAGCAGTGATGGTTATATTTCTTTTGGTAATGGTTCTTTTTGGCATCAATCAACAATCAATCAGTACAACTGACCTCCTTCTATTGGTCTAATTTGATAGAAAATAATAATTATTTCCATCCATCCATCTTCTTACGCTTATCCTGGGCCGGGTCGCAGGGGCAGCAGCCTAAGCAGAGGCCCAGACCTCCCTCTCCCCATAACCTCCTCCAGCTTGTCCGAGGGAACACCAAGGCGTTCCCAGGCCAGCCGAGAGACATAATCTCTCCAGCGTGTCCTGGGTCCGCCCCGGGGCCTCCTCCCTCTGGGACATGCCTGGAACACCTCACCCGGGAGGCGCCCAGGAGGCATCCTTGTCAGATACCCGAACCACCTCAACTGGCTCCTTTCGATGTGGAGGAGCAGCGGCTCTGCTCTGAGCCCCTCCTGGATGGCTGAACTTCTCACCCTATCTCTGAGGGAGAGGCCAGCCACCCTTCGGAGGAATCCCATTTCCGACACTTGTATCCGCGATCTCGTTCTTTCGGTCACTGCCCACAGCTCGTAACCATAGTTGAGGGTAGCGACGTGGATTGACCGGTAAATTGAGAGCTTCTCTTTTACATTCACCTCTCTCTTCACCATGACGGACCGGTACAGTGTCGGCATCACTACAGCTGCAGCACCAATCCGTCTGTCTATCTCCCACTCCCTTCTCCCATCACTCGTGAACAAGACCCCGAGATACTTAAACTATAACCCAAATGTTTCAGGGGTGACATCTCGTCTACATAGTTTCAGTCCACTCAACATCAAAGATAGTCTTTGAGATTACATGTTAATGTTCTATGTCATATATGTTGTTCTATCCACCGGACACCCAAGCTCTTTTCTTAGGATGCAGCAGGTCTATGATGAGCAGAAGAATCAAATCTAAGGACCAGCACCTATACTCTCTGTACTTACCATTTCTACCACAGACTTTTAAGCTGTTGATTTACTGAGCTGAACATTTGATGGTTATTTTACTCAAAGATAGTAATGGATCTTTAAAACTGCAACATATAGGTATTAAAATAACAAATTCCACCAGTGCACTTTATGTTGCCTAACAGAATAATTGATGCATGTTACCATTACATATTCCTCTACAAATTTATTGTGTTTACAGACGTAGCCTGACGGCCATAAACTAAACTAAAGTGCTCTGCAGACCTGAAATGTGCTTCAGGCTTTCTGTGGGTCTCTTCTGGATTACAGTTTTTAGACTGTAGACTCCAAAGCTGATATTTCTTTGCAATGTTTATTCAGCTGTAGAGAAAACAATTGCAAGTCAGTCAGTCCAATGAATGTATAAACAAAGCTTTAAACATATCGTGTGGTGTATTTGTTACTTATTTGCATTATCTTCAACTTCCCCTTGAGAGTTTCTCAAATATATTGACTTTCATTGGTTCTGGGTGAATTCTTACCCCATAGGTCCTGATCATGAAAGACCATTCATTCAAACAATTGTTTGTTAATTTAGGAAAAAGCACTTGTTTACAACATGAGTTTTCATTCCCTAACAAAAGCCCGCACTTATCTAATTAAATTTGGTTTGTTGTTGTTCTTACTGGGGGGGGAAAGATGTGTTCCCTATAGCTAATTTTACAACAGGGAAAGAAATCATTGTATGCTAGACACAGAGAGTAGAACGAAAGATGACAGCAGTGCTTGTTTTACATGACAAATATGCGTTTTCTCTTTTATTGTAGAAAAAATCATGGATTCTTCAGTCTCCATGTCGGTGCATTGATTTATTACATTACATGCATGTCTGTGGCTTCATTTTGTTGGCCCGTGTGTGTGCATGCTCTCACAGGGCACCACTCTTTTTTCCCTTTTTTTAATCCCTCTTAACATTTTCACACCTTTAACAGCTGTGGGAGCAAGAGCAAGAGGAGAGAAATCATAGAGGAATCTTAAGTGGAATAGTTTGTTCTATCACTTTTAGATGTGTAATGGGGGTCAAAGGGTCTCTTACGCTCACTCTCCCGCCACAATAGGCACAGCTGCTCATCTCACTAGCCGTAAAATGGGTTTTTATGACCTCAAGATAGTGATACACAGCATGTTTTTGACAACTTTGAAGGACAGTAATGCTCATAGCATTTCAAAACAAGGCATTTCAAACCCTCAGTATTTTTGTCTGTGGTGCTTTTTCATTTTTTTGGAGCCACACATGAAAATATTAAGATAAGAGGGTGGAAAAAAGATGGGTGAGGATAGTACCAGACTTTATAACAATAACATTCTTGGATAGCAAGCTACATTCATTGTAACTCTATAGATGCAACGATAAAAACATACATGCCTGCTACTTATTGCTAAACAGAGATGGGCAATAACGCGTAATCTGATTACTTTTTTCAAGTAACGAGTAATGTAAGGGATTACTATTGAAAAATAAGTAATTAGATTACTGTTACTTTCCCGTATGTACGCTGCATAACTGCATTACTAAACCGTCGTGATTTTGTTTGTGAGAGTGTCTTATGACAATGACGTAAGCGTGTGCGACGCCTGTGGCAGCAACAGACGTGTGCAGATCAAAAGTGGATAATATGGAGTGAGAGAGAGCACGACCATGCAGCGTTTAAAGTGTGGAAGTAATCACATTACTTTAATTTTTAGTCCGTAAAAAGTGACAAAAACATTAGCGTCCGCTGTTCACTCTGTGTGGGAAGAAAACTTCTTTCTACAGCGAAAAATTAAACTTCAAATCTGAGTGAGCAGCGAGCACGCTGCCACGGGAACGTGACATTCACAGAGAAACCCCCTGGATCCCCCCACTGACATGACTGCTGTGGGCAAACCTCCACCCGCCCCACTCCTGATAAACAGGTGACAATAGATTTAAGAGCTGCTGAGTCTTTGATTTTATTTATTTTCCACTGTGTTTTACTTGCATCTATTTGAAAAAGTGTAAACACAAAACATTATTTTATATGCTGGAATATGCAGACAGTAGATTTAAATGTTAAACAATTTCTTTATGTCAGAGAATCTTGCATATAATTTAATTTTTGCTTGATACAATGTGCATAAAGTTAAAAGATTAAAACGATTAAAACAATTTTTAAAAAGAGACTTTTCCATTTGATTCAATTTTATATGATGGATTATGGATAAAAAATAAGATAGGGCCTAAAAGTCTGTTGCTTTATTACGTATTCAAGTGTGTATCGTGTTTTTTTTAAGTAACTAAATAATAAGTAACTAATTACTTTTGAAAATAAGTAATCAGTAATGTAACGCGATTACTTCTTTGGAGAAGTAATCAGTAATAAGTAACTAATTACTTTTTTCATGTAACTTGAACAACACTGTTGCTAAATAACACTGCAATCTTTCAATCACCAAAACAAGCTTGTTTCCACTACCACAGTGGTTGTGTTGGCTAGTGGCTCGTTGTCGTTAGCTGTCTGCTATGCCTCAACATACCAGAACGCTAGCATCTAAAACCACCTGTGTTGATATATAACTGTCAAATCAGTGTGGCCATCTGTGTAAATAACTGTGTTATTTACATGACAAAACTTTTCAACATGTAAATCTATAAGGACTGACTCTCTTCTGGAGGTTCTCTCTGCCATTTGTAATCTTACAACAGCAGTCATTTAAAAACTTGCAAATTTCTACTGGCCCAGAGCATTAAACAAATTTAAAAAAACAAAAATACAGAGCACTCTACTTTTGTTTTTGTTTTTTCTTTTTATTTCTAGTCAAAATGACCGAGGGAATTCACAGCATTTCTGTCCATAAGAAAAGAGAAAGCAGTTTGAAGGTAATTTCCAAAAGTCCTACGACTATTTTCTTTGCACTCCTCTCCTGATGTAGCTGATGTATTAAGTTGAATAAAAGAGCTCACAAATGTGGCTAGTTATAAATATGAGTAAAACCAAATGACATGCCTACAATTTTCTCCTACAAGGAGTGTAAATGCCCTTGGATATTGAGTTAAAATTGCTTTGAGAATACAGTAAAGACTGCTCTCCTGGTAGACCATCAACTGACTTTCATGGCGGCTGCCAAATCTGAAAACATTGTTTCACAAATAGCTTAGATTCTGTTTTAGCATTTTTAACCACTGCATGCTTGTTATTGTCCTCAAAAATTTAAGAGGTTGCAGGCGATTCTGAATGTGAGGTGTCAGAATACACGGTGCATCACAGTTGTTTGGTTTTGGCAACAAAAAGCAGATGGTCACATTGTTCTGTACATATACATACATTTATTGCATGCTACTTTGAGTCTTAATTTTGTTATTCATTCAAATAATGGGCTGGCCTCACAAGGCAAGGCAAGGCAAATTTATTTGTATAGCACAATTCAACAACAAGGTGATTCAAAGTGCTTTACAGAGACATTAGAAACAAAAACAAATAAAAAGCATGATTTAAAATTGATTAAAACAAGCAAACAAACTAACTAACTAAACACACACATTTCACACCTGTTCGCGCGATCTGAACCCTTATCGTAAGGGGAGCTACCAGTCCTTCTGTGGACGAGCTACTTTCTATTTTAAATTCCCTGAATTTAAAATACTCTCTAGACCCAGTCTAGACCCAGTTGGGGAGCTACCCAGAGCTCTAATCCCACACCTGTTCGCGCGATCTGAACCCTTATCGTAAGGGGAGCTACCAGTCCTTCTGTGGACGAGCTACTTTCTATTTTAAATTCCCTGAATTTAAAATACTCTCTAGACCCAGTCTAGACCCAGCTGGGGAGCTACCCAGAGCTCTAAACCCACTTAACAAACAAACAAACAAACAAAACAGTATATAAAATCAAAACAGATAAAATCAGAACAGTAGATAAAATCAGTAGTTAATGTAAGTTTTGAAATTTAAGCTTAACAAACAAACAAAACAGTATATAAAATCAAAACAGATAAAATCAGAAATAGATAAGATCAGTAGTTAGTGTAAGTTTTGAAATTTAAGCTTAAAAGTGTGGATTTGGTGCTTTATTCAAATGCAGCTGAGAATAGGTGAGTCTTCAGCCTGGATTTAAATAAACTGAGTGTTTCAGCTGATCTGAGGCTTTCTGGGAGTTTGCTCCAGATATAAGGAGCATAAAAGCTGAATGCAGCTTCTCCATGTCTGGTTCTGACTCTGGGAACTGATAAAAGACCGGATCCAGATGACCTGAGGGATCTGGAAGGTTCATACTGGGTCAGGAGGTCACTGATGTATTTTGGTCCTAAACCATTCAGAGCTTTAAAGGCCAGCATCAGAACTTTAAAGTCTATCCTCTGACGGACAGGCAGCCAGTGTAAAGACCTCAGAGCTGGACTGATGTGGTCCACTTTTTTGGTCTTAGTGAGGACTCGAGCAGCAGAGTTCTGAATGAGCTGTAGTTGTCTGACTGATTTTTTAGGTAGACCTGTAAAGATGCTGTTACAGTAATCAAGCCTACTAAAGATGAATGCATGGACTAGTTTTTCCAGGTCCTGTTGAGACATCAGATCTTTTATCCTTGAAATATTCTTGAGGTGATAGTAAGCTGATTTTGTTATTGTCTTAATGTGTTTTTCTAAGTTTAGGTCTGCATCCATCACTACACCCAAATTTCTCGCCTGGTTTGTGGTTTTTAGATGTATGGATTGAAGTTCTCTGGTGACCTGTAATCGTTTTTCTTTGGCGCCAAAGACTATTACTTCAGTTTTGTTTTTGTTTAGTTGGAGAAAATTGTGGCACAACCAGTCATTAATTTCCTCAATGCATTTACCAAGAGCCTGTACAGGGCCTCGGTCTCCTGGTGACATTGTGATATATATGTCAGGGATAGCTCAGTAGGTAAAGTGGTCACCCCATGATCGGAAGGTCGGCGGTTCGAATCCACTTAACGGCTACCCTGAGGTACCCCTGAGCAAGGTACCGTCCCTACACACTGCTCCCCGGGCGCCTGCTTAGTGGGCTGCCCACTGCTTCACTGAGTGAATGGGTCAAATGCAGAGAAAAACAAGTAATTTCCCCATGGGGATCAATAAAGTATCCATTATTATTATTATTATTATTATTATTATTATTATATTTGTGTGTCATCTGCATAGCTGTGGTAGTTTATTTTGTTGTTCTTTATAATCTGTGCCAGTGGGAGCATGTAAATGTTAAACAGAGGGGGTCCCAAGATGGAACCTTGGGGAACTCCACATGTGATACTTGTCTGCTCTGGTTGCTTCCCAACCAGAAGCCGTGGGTGGATAAAACCATCCGCGACGCTCTGAGATCCCGCACCGCTGCCTACAACACGGGACTCACGACGGGGGACATGGACCCCTACAAAGCCGCGTCATATAACGTGCGGAGGGCGGTGAAAGAGGCGAAGCAGCGCTACGGGAGGAAACTAGAGTCACAACTCCAACAGAGTGACTCTAGGAGCCTGTGGCGGGGACTAAGGACAATAACGGACTATAAAGCACCAACAACCGGTATGACGAACGTGGCCGTGACTCTGGCAGACGAGCTGAACACTTTCTATGCTCGCTTCGAGGCTGCAGCTAAGGACTCCAACGATGCTAGTGTTAGCGGCGCTAACGGCTGCAGACAAGAAGATACTGCCAGCACCGGAAACGTGCTCGTCATCTCCGAGCATGAAGTAAGGAGAGCCTTCAAGAGAGTGAACACCAGGAAAGCAGCAGGGCCAGACGGCATCCCAGGTCGTATCCTAAGAGACTGCGCATACCAGCTAGCTCCTGTGTTCACTGAGATATTCAACATCTCTTTATCTCAGTCGGTGATCCCCACATGCTTCAAGGAGTCCATCATTGTTCCTGTCCCGAAGAAACCCCACCCTGCTTCTCTCAATGACTATCGCCCTGTAGCCCTCACCTCAGTAGTGATGAAGTGCTTTGAACGCCTGGTCAGAGACTTCATCATTTCTTCACTACCAGACACACTGGACCCACTACAGTTCGCTTACCGTCCAAATCGTTCCACAGACGATGCCATCTCTCATCTCCTCCACACATCACTCACTCACTTGGACACTAGAAGGGGGAATTATGTTAAAATGCTCTTCATAGACTACAGCTCTGCATTTAACACCATAATTCCCTCCACACTCACCACCAAGCTGGAGCATCTGGGACTCAGCTCATCTATGTGTCAGTGGATCTCCAACTTCCTAACTGGCAGACCACAGGCAGTAAGGATGGGCGGACATGTCTCAGCCTCCACCACTCTCAGCACTGGAGCCCCCCAGGGGTGTGTCCTGAGCCCCCTGCTGTACTCTTTGTACACATATGACTGTGTGGCCACTACCAGCTCCACCACCATCATCAAGTTTGCTGACGACACCGTCGTGGTGGGCCTGATCTCTGATAACAACGAGACGGCCTACCTGAAGGAGATTAGGAATCTGGAGAACTGGTGCCAGAGGAACAACCTCCTTCTAAACGTCAGTAAGACAAAGGAGCTGATAGTGGACTTCAGCACTAAGCAGGAGAGGAACTACCAGACCCCCGTCATCAACGAGTGCCCAGTGGAGAGAGTGGACAGCTTCAAATACCTCGGAGTTCACATCACGCAGGACCTGTCATGGTCCTGTCACATCAACACCGTGGTGAAAAAGGCCCGTCAGCGTCTCTACCACCTCAGACGCTTGAGAGACTTCCAACTGCCCTCCAAGGTGCTCAGGAACTTTTACTCCTGCACCATAGAGAGCATCCTGACGGGAAACATCTTAACCTGGTTCGGGAACAGCACCATGCAGGACAGACGAGCTCTACAGAGGGTTGTGCGGTCAGCTGAGCGCACCATCCGCTCCGAGCTCCCTGACCTGCACTCAATCTACAGCAGGCGGTGCTGGACCAAGGCCAGGAAGATCGTGAAGGACCTCAGCCATCCCAACAACAGACTGTTCTCTCTGCTGAGGTCAGGAAAGCGATTCCGCTCCCTGAAGACCAACACAGAGAGACTGAGGAGGAGCTTCTTCCCGCAGGCGATACGGTCTCTCAATCACACCACCACACAGTCCTGACCCACACATACAGTTCTTACACACACACTGGACTTTCTGGACATTGTTTTCACTTCATTACTTAAATCACGCTGCTGTTATTGTGTATATATTTATTTATATTTCTTCATACATTCTTATATAGTTCTATATTGTGTATTTTGTTGTACAGTTATTTTATTTTCAACTTTAATTTATATATTTTATCTTATTCTCCCAGTTAAATTTACCCTTCATTCTAATTTGTGTTGTACAGTTATTTCATTTTTAACCTTAATTTATATTTTATTCCTTCCTAGTTAAATTTACCCTTTTTAATTTTTCATATTTATTTCCTATCTTATTCATAGCCTTTTCCTTTTTTGTTTTCTTTAGGTCACGAGCAGTTGTCCAAGCATTTCACTACATATCGTACTGTGTATGACTGTGTACGTGACAAATAAAATTTGAATTTGAATTTGGATGTGAAGTTACCTATTGATACAAAGTATTTCCTGTTTTCTAAGTATGTTTTGAACCAGTTTAGTACAGTTCCTGAAAGACCTGCCCAGTTCTCCAGTCGTTTGAGTAATATGTTGTGGTCAACTGTATCAAATGCTGCACTGAGATCCAGTAAAACTAGGACTGACATTTTTCCACTGTCTGTGTTCAGACATATGTCATTAAACACTTTTGTCAGAGCGGTTTCAGTGCTGTGGTTCTGTCTAAAACCTGACTGGAAGGCATCGTAGCAGTTATTCTGTTTTAAGAAGTAATTGAGCTGTTGAGAAACTGCTTTTTCAATGATCTTACTTAAAAATGGGAGATTTGAGATCGGCCTGTAGTTTTTCATTTGTGTCTTGTCAAGATTGTCCTTTTTCAGTATAGGTTTGATTACAGCAGTTTTTAGTGGTTCTGGAAACACACCTGACATTAAGGAAAAGTTGACGATCTCTAACAGGTCTGACTCCAAAGTCTTTGAGACCTTTTTGAAAAAACTTGTTGGCAGGACATCTAAACAGCAAGAGGAGGAGTTCAGTTGACCTAAGATGTCCTCCAGGTCTTTGCTGTTAATCGGGTGAAACTGTTTGATGGTGTTTAAACAGTTTTTCGGTGGACACAGTACATATCCTGGATCTGCTGTTGATGTACCAACTGCTTGTCTAATCTTTTGGATTTTGTCTGTGAAGAATTTGGCAAAGTCATTGCAGGCCATGGTTGAATGAAGTTCAGCTGCCACTGGCACAGGAGGGTTTGTTAGCCTGTCAACTGTAGAAAATAAGACCCGAGCATTATGGCTGTTTTTAGTGATGATGTCAGAGAAGTAGGACCTTCTTGCACTCCTCAGTTGTAAATTATAATTGTGAAGTTTCTCTTTATAGATGTCATAATGAACCTGGAGGTTTGTTTTTCTCCATCTGCGCTCAGCTTTCCTACACTCTCTTTTTTCATTTTTCACTAGTGTGGAGTTTCTCCATGGAGACTTTTTCCTTCCAGAGATAACCTTCACCTTAATGGGGGCAATAGTATCCATTACATTTAACATTTTTGCATTAAAGCTATTGACGAGCTCATTGACTGAACCTTTGGACAGGTCAGGTGTTAATGGGAAGACCTGGTTAAAGATCTCACTACTGTCTTCAGTTATACACCGTTTTGTGATCACTGCTGTTGATATATTTGTGTGGGCTGAGATTTTACTTTCAAAGAAAACACAGTAATGATCAGATAAGCCCACATCAGACACAGTAATGTTTGAAATGCTCAGGCTCTTGGAGATCAGTAGGTCAAGAGTGTGTCCTCTATTATGTGTGGCCTCTGTTACATGCTGAGTCAGCCCAAAGTTGCCCAGAGTGTTACTCAGGTCTTTAGTCCCTTTGTCCTGAGGGTTGTCCACATGGATGTTAAAATCCCCAGCAATAATTACACAGTCGAAATCAACACAGATCACAGACAGCAGTTCACTGAGGTCATTAAAAAAGTCTGTGCAGTATTTGGGAGGCCTGTAAACATTAAGAAACACAACTTTGGATGGGGCCTTCAGCTGTAAAGCCACATATTCAAAAGACTGAAAACTTCCAGGAGATAGCTGCTTACATTGAAATGATTCATTAAATAAGACAGCAACCCCTCCTCCTCTCCTGCTCACCCTGGCCTCACTGATAAAACTGTAGTTAGGAGGGGTCGTCTCGATGAGAACAGCTCCACTGTTATTTTGGTCCAACCAAGTTTCAGTTAAAAACATAAAATCAAGGCTGTGCTCAGTGATTAAATCATTAATTAAAAATATTTTCCCAGCTAAAGATCTAACGTTTAATAAAGCCAACTTAAGTGTTTTAGAGGCATTACTTGTCCCCTCGTGTTTGGGAGCAGTCTGTGGCACACAAGGTATGTTTACTATATTTAAAGATCTTTTAGAGTGCAGCTCTCTGTGTTTTGACCAGGCCACATGTCTCCTTCTGTCACCTAAAAGTACAGAAATTTTAAAACCTTCTAGTAAACAGGGTCCCAGCTTCTCCTGGGAAAAGTCACCACTGCCATAATCCTCGCAGCCCGGACCCTCCACACATCACACATCAGACTGCGGAGACAAAGCATGAAGGTGGTAAGGAGGAACTAAGGGGGGCGAGGCTGGGCAATGTGACTTCGATTGCTCTGTTGAGGGTGGGGCTCGGTGGCGAACCTTTGGCTGCTTTGGTGGGGGGTTTATGGGGGACAAAGAGGGATTGGGCCGGGGGGTAGATCTGAGCCCAGCATTGACCCGCTCCATCATCTCTTCAGTGAATTTCAGGTGTGGGGAGGAGGGAGAAAGGGAGGGGGAGGAGGGTGATGGGGGTGATGGCCTGTCAGGGGTTTGGGGGACTGGGGAAGATCCTGGTCCTGGTCGTTGGTGTTGTTGAGAGAGTTGGAGGCAAATAGGGACCCCTCTTCTTGCCTCTTCTTGCCTCAGATGTCTCTCCTTTCTGAGGCTCTTCCCGGGTGGGGGCAGATGGAGCTCCTCCTCAAGGTTTCTGCTGGGCTTTGTCTGTTCTTGGAGTACTGTTTGTTCCTCTTTATGAGATAACTCCTCGTTTATCTCAGCCTTGGCTCCAAGCACAGATGGATGACGTATGGAATAAAACAAGTTGGAGGTGAACAGTTTCACCCCTGACTTGTTAAAATTAAATCCATTTGCTTTAAACAGATGCCTGCGTTCCCAAAAAATATTAAAGTTGTTGATAAAATGCACTGAGTGGTCAGCACATGCTGATATAAGCCATTTATTCAGTGTAAACAGCCTGCTGAATCTCTCGTCTCCTCCTCTGACCGGCGGTACAGGCCCACTGATGAATACAGCTGCATTCAGAGAGTTTACAGTGTTTAATAATCCAATAAAGTCCCGTTTCAGAACCTCCGATTGTTGTTTGGACACATCGTTTGACCCTGTATGCAGGACAATGTTTGTCACAGTTGGATATTCATCTGCAATTTGAAGAATTCTCTCCTTCAGGATGTTGACCATATCGTTAGGAAAGCAGAGGACTTTAGTGTTCTTACCGCACATGCTTTGTACATCCTTTACAGCAGAGTCACCCACAATCAGCGTTTCAGGCCTAGCCTTTAGCTTTCCCCGTGGATTTTCAGGCCTTACTTCGCTACTTTTAGATGGATGGTTATCCGATATAGATCCAGGGTCCTTTGATAGTGGAGCAAATCTGTTCTGCAGTTTCACATTCAGTTGTTTTGAAGGTTTGTTGTTAACCTTCCTATTCACGGTTGTCCAGTCCTGTTTCCTCTCGTATACAGGGGTAGAAGAGCTTCTCTGTCTCGTAGGAAGTGAAGGCCAGTCGGTTTCAGAGATTTCAGCTCGCTGTGCCCTGCCTGTGGTACGTCCTCCCCCTTCCAGGAGACATGATTTATGTCTTGGTTTTGCACCAAGACAGTCCAAGGGGGGATTATCGCTTGAGGATTTATAATAGTGCACAGAGTCTACTTTCTTGGTCATGTTATCTGTGCTCCTTAGCTGTGTGCTAGCTTGCTCATCGCCATTGTTTTGAGTCAAAGGCAAGGTTGTTTCATTTCCACACAGTCCATTTACCTCCACGTTTACTTCTAAGCGATGAATTTTTGTCTCCAGTGCTGCAATCTTCTGCAGGAGGCTGTGGTAGTCATCTGTGGAGAGGGAAGGCATCTTGTTGCTAGTTAGCCTAGCGGTTAGCACCTTTCTAGGCTATCGAGGCTGCTCGGTGCCCAGACGCTGTAATCAGGCTTCAGCTGTGTCTAGGCCACAGACACACGGAGCGCTGAGGATAAGGTAACTATAAAAATGTTGCTGTTTCTGTTAAGAACACTTTAGTCCTAATGATCTATAAGTGTCCAGAAGCTATCGCAGGTAAGCTCATATGGAAAAAAGGGAAAAAATCAGCATAAAAATCGGTAAAAATCAATAAAAGAAGCAAAGCATTTAGAGAGCAAAGAGATGAAGCGTCCACACTCATAAAGGGGGAGGAGTAAAAGTGAACGGACAACCATGCACTCTCATAATTTGGTTTGCAGCTGAATAATGACTAAGGCAACAGTTGGAGCTTAGATGACACTGTTTTCTTTTTGCACTGCTTGTACTCTGAATCTGGCTCTCAGATAGTGCTGGCAGTTCATTTGAGCCCAACATCCGCCAATAAGAGAATGTGACAAGAGTGAACATTAGGTCAGTACAGACACTGCCACAGCAGACTGCTTTGACACTGAGCTGATGATAAAACTGTCTTTGTTGGGATAATGCTAACGAGTCTGATCTGACTCATGTAACATTTATTTATTTGTGTAATGTTTAGCTTTCTTTGTACTGCTTTGTGTCTAACCTACTTCTCAACAGGAGCAAATCAGGTTGATTGACATTCAGACCGGCACAGCATGTTCCTAAGACTATGTAGTGTCATCATCCTCGCTGTAGGATGCCAAGGTGTATCTAGAGATGCAGAGATAATTCCAGAATTAGTGGTAGGTAATAATATCCAAACAGCCCTTTTCCAAATCACCCAAGATTGTTTTTGCTAAAACTAACAAATGTTTAACCGTGGCTCAGGTTTCAACTGAGGATATTCAGTACAGATGTATAAATCATTTTAGAGGCTTGATGAGTGATAAATTAAGTCAACTAAGAACGCTTTAGAGTGTTTAGAGAAAACAACACACTCACAGAAACACACCAGCACCTAATTGAAAGTCACCAGTTAACCTAGGATAGCTGAACCTGTTATCCATCCGTTCATCTTCTTCTCCTTGTCTAAATTGGGATTTCGGGGCCTCAGGGAGGGTGAAGCCCCACCCGACTATCATAGGGTGAGAAGCAGGGTATACCATAGACATTTTGCCAGTCCATTACAATGAACCTTCAGTACCTTTGTTTACTACTACTCAGTCTCTCTCTGTCTCTCTCTCTGTCTCTCTCTCTCTCTCTCTCTCTCTCTCTCTGTGTCTATATATATATATATATATATATGTGTATATATATATATATGTATATGTATATATATATATGTATATATATGTATATATATATATGTATATATATGTGTATGTATATATATATGTATATATATATATATATATATATATATATATATGCAGAACAGCAGTGGGGACAGAGCATCTCCTTGGTAGATCCCGCACTTGATGGTAACTTGTGCTATGGGCTTGGAGTTGGCCTCTAGTGTTGTACGCCACATCCCCATTGAGTTCCTGATGAAGGCTCTTAGGGTCCCATTGATCTTGTACAATTCTAGGCATTCCAGTATCCAGCTGTGGGGCATTGAGTCATAGGCCTTCTTGTAATCAATCCAGGCAGCGCACAGGTTGGTCAGTCTGGTCTTGCAGTCTCGGCTGATTGTTCTGTCTACCAGTAGCTGGTGTTTTGCACCTCTGGTATTCTTGCCAATTCCTTTCTGTGTCCCGCTCATGTATTGACCCATGTGCCTGTTCATCTTAGCCGATATGATGCCTGACAGGAGCTTCCATGTAGTACTGAGGCAGGTTATTGGTCGGTAGTAGCCACCTCCTGTACATGGATGACATCAAGCTGTATGCCAAGAGTGAACGAGACATCGATTCACTGATCCACACTACCAGGCTATACAGCAATGACATTGGAATGTCGTTCGGACTGGAGAAGTGTAGTCGGATGGTAACAAAGAGAGGGAAGGTAGTCAGAACTGAGGGGATTGAACTACCAGAAGGCAACATTGCAGACATAGAGGACAGTTACAAGTACCTGGGGATCCCGCAGGCAAATGGGAACCATGAAGAGGCCGCTAGAAAGGCTGCAACCACCAAGTACCTGCAGAGGGTCAGGCAAGTCCTGAGGAGTCAGCTGAATGGTAAGAACAAGATCCGGGCCATCAACACATACGCCCTGCCCGTGATCAGGTACCCTGCTGGGGTAATAGGCTGGCCAAAGGAGGCGATAGAAGCCACTGACATAAAGACAAGAAAGCTCCTGACCATGCATGGAGGGTTTCACCCCAAGTCCAGCACCCTGAGGCTGTACGCTAAGCGGAAGGAAGGGGGCCGGGGACTGGTGAGTGTCAGCACCACAGTCCAGGATGAGACAAGGAACATCCAAGAATACATTGGGAAGATGGCCCCAACTGACCGAGTGCTCAGTGAATACCTCAGGCAGCAGAAACCCAAGAAAGAGGAGGGAGACGAGGAACCATCATGGAAGGACAGGCCCCTGCACGGTATGTACCACCGGCAGATAGAGGAGGTGGCTGATATCCAGAAATCCTACCAGTGGCTGGACAAAGCTGGACTGAAAGACAGCACAGAGGCACTAATCATGGCAGCACAAGAACAAGCTCTGAGTACAAGATCCATAGAGGCTGGGGTCTATCACACCAGGCAAGACCCCAGGTGCAGGCTGTGTAAAGATGCCCCAGAGACAATCCAGCACATAACAGCAGGGTGCAAGATGCTAGCAGGCAAGGCATACATGGAACGCCATAACCAAGTGGCCGGCATAGTGTACAGGAACATCTGTGCCGAGTATAACCTAGAAGTCCCGAGGTCAAAATGGGAGATGCCCCCAAGGGTGGTGGAGAATGACCGAGCTAAGATCCTGTGGGACTTCCAGATACAGACGGACAAAATGGTGGTGGCTAACCAACCGGACATAGTGGTGGTAGACAAACAGAAGAAGACGGCCGTAGTGATCGATGTAGCGGTTCCGAATGACAGCAATATCAGGAAGAAGGAACACGAGAAGCTGGAGAAATACCAAGGGCTCAGAGAAGAGCTCGAGAGGATGTGGAGGGTGAAGGTAACGGTGGTCCCCGTGGTAATCGGAGCACTAGGTGCGGTGACTCCCAAGCTAGGCGAGTGGCTCCAGCAGATCCCGGGAATAACATCGGAGATCTCTGTCCAGAAGAGCGCAGTCCTGGGAACAGCTAAGATACTGCGCAGGACCCTCAAGCTCCCAGGCCTCTGGTAGAGGACCCGAGCTTGAAGGATAAACCGCCCGCAGGGGCGTGCTGGGTGTTTTATATATGTGTATATGTATATATATATGTGTATATGTATATATATATATATGTGTATATGTATATATATATGTGTATATGTATATATATATATATATATGTGTATATATATGTATATATATATATGTACTTTTATATTGAGCATGCCCTTATTGAACATTTCACATATTGAAACCATTGAATGTAATAGTATTGCCTGCACTGCAGTCCCTGCTGTTCACACCTTTTTGAAACCAGGTAATACGAGGAAATTGAAGTTTGGCCAAAAAGAGATAAGAACTCAATAGTTTTTGTTTGTTTGTTATTATTCATAACAAGGCTGTGTATGATATGAATGTGTATTATTTTGAAGTAAATAATGTGTAATATATATTTTACATGTATATCTACTTTAGTTCGAGAATTAAAGTTGGACTGGAGGAACAGGTCTCCTTTAAACGACAAACCAAACTTTCTCTCTAGTCTATGAGGATCTGCTCAACTGGGAATGCTGCAATAGCTGCAGCCTAAAACTATTTACAAAATTAAATCTGTCCAGTCATTTGAAGGCCTACAGCTGTTCAAACCACAAATGAGTCACACAAATCAGGGACCAAATTTAATTTTCAGCGCTATCCTGTTTTAGTTTACTTTGTTCACCATTGGCTCTAAGCTAGAGAAGTAGAACACTCTTGGATGATTTGGGACTCTCAGGTAACAGCTGTCAGTCAGCCATCACCTCCCACCCAGTTCTGTCATGAAAACCCCTCAACACACACACAGTTTCACCACTGAGACCAAAACTATTAGTACTCCTAACCTCATGTGGGTTTTCTTGATTTTTCTTTTCTTCATCCTTTATTTTACTTCCCCTCCTGATTCCTGTTTCTTTATTCAGCTCACAGCCAACCACCCCAAAGGCTAAAACCATCTGTTCATTCCTATTATCATTTTTATTCATCTTTTCTGTCCTTATTTCCAGTGGTGGCTTGGGACCTACCTGGGTTGGACTGCAGGCTTACACACATCTTCTGGCTTAATGTGAAGCAAAATTGTCCAAACTCTAGACATTGATGTTTATTTATTAAGATGCACAAATTGTTCAAAACCCCTCAGTGTGTCTCCCCCAACTTCCAGACAGACCTCTCCCAGAAGCAGTATAGAAATCCCTCCTGCCTTACAAGAAAATGCTATTGCTTCCATAACCTTGTTAGCAATTGATAAGAAACTGAAAAGCATGGGGGATTTTTTAAAAAAAAAATTGATCATTTTAAATGGGACATGTTTGTTACAGTGTTGCAGTTCAGTCTTTAAGTCATTAGCCGTTTCCGGGTCCAAACTCCGCTTCAGTCAAACGAACGCTGCGGCCTCACTGAGAGTTAAAAACTGTCTAAATTCTTTCATCTTTAATAAAATGGTCAGTGTTGCTGCTTTACCAGGTGTAACAATTAAGTTTAACATCCAGGCATCCATGAAAACAGAATTTATTCAATTAACAGAGTTAGAAGTTAGCAGGAAGTTAGCTCGCTAGTTTCCACCTAAACATGATATAGCATGTTCTGACTGAGAGATTTCTGAACAAATTCAAACGTACAGCTCTGCTATCACTTCCAACATAAATGAAGACAGAAAACTAAACAGCAGTGATGTTTGTAGGGTTACTGAAGTTGGACTAGCTGGTATATAATGATGTGCTACGTGGTGGCTAGCTACATAGCTGTGTTAGCATAACATAAACACAATGAAGCTGGAGGATGAACGCTAACTTTTTTCCACTCAATAAAAGTTAACATGAGGGTTGCCGATGGTTACGGACAAATGCAATTGCATGGCAGGATGCTGTAAACAGACCAAAGGTCAGTCAGGAGAACAACTGAGATCATCCATCCACAATACGAGGTTAGTCATTAATATACTGCTGGATGTGCTGGGCTGTAGTTACATTGTAAGGTTTTAAAAACTGAGCTTTAAAATGACAAGGTCACAAGGTCATCTGCTAAACAAAAGTTAGCCTGTTCGATCGCTAGCTGTTCCAGTCTACATGGCAAAGTATCCTTAGGCAGGACACTGAACCCCACAATGCCCCTGGTACGTTCATGTGAATAGAAAACACTTAGACATATGAAAATGGGGTTGTATAAATCTCTTTGAGTAGAAAGTAGAGTAGAAAAACACTATATACAAACCAGTCCATTTACCATTCCAGTTTGGCGTGTCTTGCCCTATTGAAACTACAACTAATATAGTTCACAAACCATACCATTAACCATCAATGATGCCTTCACCTATGTGCACTTGTGTGTACTCATACCATCAAGTTGCTACCCTTTGAAATTCACGCTGGATACAGTGACCACTTCGGTTTCCTGATAGTAATTTTCAGAAGTGTTCCTCAGCCCATACCACTGAGCCCAGTCCATTTTAGGACCACTTTCCAGATACTTGGAGTCTGTCAATATTATAAACTATCCACCATTTGCTGTTTGCATTAACTTTTCCAGTCCTAAGGTATCATTAATCTGCATAGCTGTTTTATTTATATTTGACAGTGTCTTAACTTTTTGTATTTTGCTGTAATTTAGAATCAGGAACCAAACTATATCAGTTCTAAATCTGTTGGAGATGTTGGATTTAACACACTCCCCTTGTGGCTGGTCATTTAATTAACCTTGTCAAGCATATCTGATGTAATCTCCAATCTAATTTCATCTGTTAATTTAAAACCGTTCTTAACGAGGCCAGCCCCCCAGCTAATCAAGTGTCAGGTATAGATGCATTAAGGACTTGGTTAATTAGAGCTGTCAGAAAATGGCCAAATATGGACAGAGAAGGAGGCTGGATTTCCCTTTATTACTTTCCTGGGAGAGTTATTATTTTCATGGGAATCACCTCACGTGGTATCACTGTGTGACTGGGAGTGTTTGTTTGTGGGGATGAATCGAGACGAAGAGGACGATGAAGGAAGAGTGATAAAGTCAGATATGAAGAAATATTTAGTTTATTCACAATAATCAAATATGACTCTTTCCAACTTGTGGCAGCTTCATTTCCTGTTAGACAGGAAATTGGGCCTTTGCATTTCAAGGAATGATTCCCCATCTCATATTTATCAAATAATATGCAGTTTCTCTCGAAGGAGTGTAATGTCAAATTATATTGAAAATTTGCAGGAGGCTTTCAAACAGTTCCATATCACTGGAAACATGTTAAAAATGGACTTCTGTGAAATTACTGGCAATACTTTCATTAACTTTTGAACTTTTCGATTCATTTTCTTTTTTTTATCCAACTTTCTCTGATTTTCCATCAGCATTAAAAATGTTTAATTGCAATGATAATTTAAAAATAAACCATTTGTTTTTGAATTGCCAGCTACCTTATTAAACTGTCTGTGTGAGTGTGTATACATGTGCATGAGTATTTCAGTACATAAAAGGGGTTTAATAGGCTCAAATTCCATCAGAACCACCTCATCATGGTTAGTGATGGAACCTCGTTTATGGGTTCTAAAACTGTATGGTTGATCAAAACTAAATTAGCTTGGCTTCTGCACTCTAACACCATCTGTTGAAGATACTATGTTAATGTGTTAATTAAACATAAATTTTACATCTAAAAACGACACCGTTGCATATTATAGCATTTTACTCCTGTCTCTTTTCTTTTATTGTAATTTAGAATCAATAAAATTGTAACTATTCAAGTTCAGGGATGCTAGAAAAATGTTACTGTAGAACTTGTAGAGTTCAAGTGGTCAGCTCATTAATGCAAATGTCTAATTAGCCAGTCACATTGGCAGCAACTAAGTGCATTTAGCCATGTAGACATGGTCTTGACGACAGTCTGAAGTTCAAAGAGTGAGCCAGAACTGTCAAGAAAGGTGATTTTAGTGGCTTTGTATGCTGCATGGTTGTTGGTGCTAGGCCGGCCTGTCTTGAGTATTCAGAAACTTTTCCCACACAACCTTCTCTGGGGTTTAGAGAGAATGTTCTGAAAAAGAGAACATATCCAGTAAGCTAGCTCTCTGGGTAAAAAATGTCTTTTTGATCCCAGAAGTCAAAGGAGAAGGACCAGATTGCTGAAAGAGTTGAGTTGATTAGCTTAGTGTGAATTAGCTTAGCAAAAAGACTGGAAGCACTGGGAAATACAGATAGCTCAAACTATTCTAAAACAACAAACACTCATTTTAAATTCTATTTTGTGCAGAGTTTAAAGATATGGACAGAAATGTATTTTAACTTTGGACGAGCAATAGCTGTAGCAACCATAGCTGCTCCCACTGTTAAGCTAATCGAAACAGAGCTCCTGCTCCAGTGCACAGACATAGGGCTGTTTGATACAATGATTTATATCGGATGACGATATTAAAACGTCTATTGGGTCATATTACGCTGTCGTTTGTTTCGTGGTGTCGTAAAATAAACTGTTTATGGCAATATTTTTTTCATCATGTTGATGGTCACCGTAGTGGCTATATTAATTTCTTAGTTCTCTCTTTATCTAATATATTTAATATAACCACACTACAGTCGGACAAGCAACTGTTTTTTGTCGTTAGCAACAACGACAGTAAACCCAGCGTGTGGCTCCGCCATCCACTTGTTTATTTTCCACATATTCCTTTCACAATAAAGCTGAAGATCCTGTTGAGGTTTTCAAAATAAACTGAATTTATGACAAAATACATTATTCTCAAACATCAAATTTCAGAAAATGGTGGCTGTTAAAACTTATATCTAAAATATATGGTTTAATGCATTGGTCAAAACACTAGCCATCACAAAACACAGCTGAAAACACTTATAGAAATTCAAGTTAGGGAGAAGGAAATGCAGCATATAATAAAAGAAATAGAGAAATTACAGCATTGACCACTTGGCAACAAACAACAGTGACTTTCCCCTAAAAATGTATCTGGCACAAAGGATGGCGTTTCTGAGGAGAGTCGGTGCGGTGTAGAGCCTCCCTAAAAATAGAAAGGATTGAAAATTAAAATGGAATAATTTGTTAGAGGCAGGATGTCTGGAAATAGAAGAAATGAAAGCATGAACAGCCTCCCAGGTTACAGCTGAGCTGCCCACTTACTTACACGTGGCTGTGTGTGTGTGTTTGCGTGTGTTTGTGTGTGTATGTGCGCTTGGCCTAAGTGTGTGAACATGCATTTCTGTATGTGAGCATTCAGCTTGTGTGTGTGTGTGTGTGTGTGTGTGCGCGCGCCTGTGTCTGAGGCACCATCTGTGTTGCCATGTGCAGCTGCGTTCCCTTGGAGCCCAAGACCCGAAACTCAGCTGTTACCAAGACAACCCCCACACACCCCATACCTGGTCTACACACAGACACACGTACACACACCCACAGCATTTCAAAATCACCTTAAGGTCTTACACTGTGTGTGCTTTTAAATGAACAGATGGACTGAGATGGATCATTCCTCAGAAAGTGTGTGTGCGCGCGTCTAAGAGGGAGACAGAAACACGCAGTGACAAGCAGATGGGAAGTCTATGTTTCAGTTCTGGATGACTTTCTCTTTTACTCGAGAACGTGCGACATGTGTGATGTGAGGCTGATCTTAGTCTGCGCTAAAATACATATATACAAGACTTTTGTTTTGGAAAGAATTTCATCATGTTCATCTTTTTCTGCTTGTTAGGTCTATTCTGCTCGGAGCATTTAGAAAGTTCCCGTATTAGCTTTTGCTTTGAGAATATTGAGTCATCGGCAGGGCTGTGTGCACAAAGAGCTCCCCTTTCTGAACAAAGTGCATAAAATCTGAGCAAGTGTCTTGGAATATAAAGTCACGGGTGTACCCATGTAATGTCAAGACCATTAAGTGTACCATAAACTGTTAAGAGAAACATAAAGTATATATAAACTTATAATAATGACTTGTGCTCTGGAACATATTATCACCAAGGTTCAGCTGCCGCGATTCGTCCATGCACCTAACTGCATTCCCTTCAGCACTTCCCTTCTTTCCTTTAGACAGATAATTTAATTTTATGCTGCGTGTTATCAGGGCCCCTAACCTGGGAATAGACATGATAATTAACCTCTTAGCCACAGTGCATAATCCCTATAGATTATGCAACGTGCCCATCAAATATACAAGTACACTATTTGTAAATCCAGTATTTATGTTCTTCCTGTCACTGGAGTCTTTTCACTGCTTCACAAATCCAGGCTATTTAGCAAGCCCCTGAAGGTCCAGACCTCTACGATGAGAGCCAGTGGTATGTGACAAGAGTTTTTAGCAATATTTGACAATTGGTGCTCCTAAATTAAGGCCAGAGTACAATCTGGCTCCAGAGGAGCTGTCTGGACTTGTTAAGAGTATGAGTGTTTTTCCAGCCGTGTGCAGTTCTTGCAGATTTTTTTTTTAACTCTCTAGCACAGAGGCAAGATTTATGTGGAAAGGATCAGTGCGTTGGTTAAATCACTGAAGTATGCTGCTGCCAGAATTAAACAATGTGCTTATGCAAGCCTTGTCTAACTGTGGCTAGCTGTCAGAAGTGGATAGGGTCTTTGCTCCAACATCTGCTGGGTCCTAAAAAGGCAGCATGCAGAGGGCGCACAGAGAAGCAGAGGAATATGTTTACTGTCTACCTGGAATAAGATATAATGGCTCTCCATATTTCAAGCTGACATATAAATAGTACAATATCGTCAATATCGTCATGTCGTATTCAATATGACATGAAAATTAGTGACTGAGGCTGTAATCACACAGTAAAGTCAATGATATCAAAGACACCTGTGTGTGCACTTCACTTTACAAACTGAGAGGCCACCTCCATCTTTTAGATACAGTCTATGACCGCAACCTGTCTAAACACAGTCAAAATAACTAAAAGCCAAACTGGACTGTGCGTATTTACTCCTCAAATAAATGTGCCACCTTAAGATTGTTCTAACCTACTGAGGAAACTAAGGGAAGATTATTGCACCCCCTTACAGCCCAGAGGTCAAATAAGCTAGCTATGTGACACAGGATGACACAAGGGTACAACAGATCAAATCCAGGCAGTTTTTTGAAAGCCTCAATAGGGAGAGAGCAATAGCAATAGGGTTTTTAAACAGATATGAACAGTTGCTGTTCTAAGTTGGTTTTATTTACTGGCTCACAGGAGCTTCACAGTTCTCCCACAGAGTTCTGTTCGGTCCTTCATATCCACCAGAACTCGTATTGGTCCAATATAATTTTATTGAATCATTCGGTCTGTCTTCACTCTTAGAAACCTGCCAGAGTAGAAACAGTTGAATCAATCATTGGATAAAAACCATCCAGTAATTCAGTGGAATGACTTAATTGAAACTTAAGTATCTGCTCTGAAACACAGCCAGGTTTCCCCTGACAACCATAAATATCCAGGGGAGAAGGGACAATTCAATCCAATAATATGTATTTAACATTAATCTCGGTGTTAAGTAGGCCAAGGTTTAATAAAAAGGGTGAATCGCAGATGATGGGGGAATATAAAAATATATGACAGTCAAAGTAATTCTGGGTCTGTTAAGTGATTTTTTTTTTTCTTTTTTTAACCATACTTGTCAAGTCAAGTGATGGAGGGTTCTCTCAGTGTGTGTGTGTGTGTGTGTGTGTGTGTGTGTGTGTGTGTGTGTGTGTGTGTGTGAAGGTAGTTTTCAATGATTCATTTCCCTCGTTAAGAGTTGTCCTACTTCTCTCCTACAATCCTTTACCTGAATGTTTTCTGCTCTTTTGTCATTTCCTTTAGACACACACACACACACACACACACACACACACACACACACACACACACACACGTTTGGTATGCTGTCCAGAAAAATAATCTCATTGACATATACTGTTTCAGAAGTACTTTGATTATTCTGCCTGTCATACTCTTTACAACAGTTCTCGTGTAAGGTGCATAAAATCACCTGGATTTGCATAATAAAATATGCATTTGTCCGCACATAGAAAGCACACTGCAGGTGAAAGATTTCTATAAAAGGAAAGAGGGAGAGCAAGCAAATGAAAAGACAGACGAGGGACAGCATGACGACAAAAACATCTTGACGCACAGAGGGAAAAGGCTGGGAGGCGAGGAGATTTGAGCGAGGATCTATTTTAGTGATAAAATGTGAAAAGCAAAGAACAGGGAACCCCAAAGAGTGACAAGTGAAACAGACTAATGATGTGAATACCAGCTATAAGATTTACAGGAAGTGAGTAAGACAGACACCAGATTTATATGAATTTCCCATCTTATCGTGTCCCTTTTCCTCACTTTTCATCTATATGAAATATTGCTGGCATCGCAGTTCAGTTCATCCTGGAATTTGGGATATTGCTGTCAAAACAAATGACATAATTCAGAACCGGCGGGTGTTCAGTGACTCTGCTGTTCATTTGAGACCGATTTTAAATGTCAACTTAAAACAAACAAGAGCTGATTTGTACATCCACCAAATATTTCGGTAACAGTAAGATTCATATTAAATGTAATATTGCATGCCACTATGTGCCTATGTGTAGCTCATTTACTTGACAAGCCAAAGCCCGCTAGTTCAATTCCCGCAGGAGATGCAAACCTCCTTTGGGGTTATATCACTACATCACCACTGCTACCTGGTTTTAGACAAAGATATCCTGAGTAAATGCAAAATTCTTTCTTTTTAAAGACAGATTGTCATCATCCACACTGAGGGGTTTAAGTGTGGACGGCCTGTTTAATGTTTTGGCAAAGCCAATCTGCAGTCACTTGCCGTCTTCGGAACAGCTTTGGTGCATCGAGGAGGCAATAAAACGGCAACAAAACAGATTCAGTCTTTTGTCGGTTAGTGATTAACAAATCTGTTGCCATTTACATGCACAGAGATTCACATTAACTTCTTACTTTCAGAGTTCAGCGAGAATCTCATAGATTTGAAACTGAAAGTTCGTCCACTCGATGTAACTAGAATACAACCAGTTGACAACCACCTGAGTCGAGCCGTTTGTTGCATATTGACACAAAGCAGATGAGTTGTCCTGATTGGTGCAACCTGACTTTCATTGATTACAATGTGTTAGCAATCTGTCAGCATTCATAAATTAGTTGGTAATTATTTGCAAACTCTCACCAATCTGGCTGAGAGTAACTGCAATCAGTCTGAGTCACAGTGCAAGTGTTTGCAGGCAGATTGCCTCCCACCAAGCAACTTGTGCATCTGCCTTTGAAAGAGGTCCGTCAGCGATTGGTCAACTACTTGCAATGGGTCTCGGACAGAAAAATAAATCAATGCAATCATGGAGGAACCGTTGATGTTTACTAGTTGCAAGGAGGTTGGGATACAAATTTGTCCACACAGGTTGTACACTAAGGTTCAACAGTTACACATCTTGTTTGCAAATTTTTAATGGCTTGTGTTGCTAGAAACATTTGTCTGCTTTGGTAGTTTTAGTGATCTAAAACAAAATTATGTGGAGCTGAAACTGAAACTGTGAAAGGCAACAAAGTGCTCTAAACTGCAAAGGACAACGGCACTGCTCACTGCGTGAACCCCCAGGACAAAATCCAGGTTTTGCATTAACACCTCTGAGTTTGTGAAAGTTCTCTGTGTTGCCTACAGTTTACTGTGGACACTCATTAACCTGCACTTCGATAGCAGTTTACAGTGCTGCTTACTTCACACACAGACGCTATCCTGATGAGGATGCTAAGTGCATTCCCACAACCTTCAAATTCAGAGTGGTTTCCTTCAGTTCAAGATTAAATTGATTTGTTCATTTCTTTAGATGTATCTGAAATGAATAAACCCAGTGTAATAAATGAACAGCAATGAGAACTTTTCACTGTTAGAATGCAGCACGATTCTCATATTCAGCTGCTTCTTTATGTGCATCTCTAAATGCCAGCGACGCTACACTGAGGAGTACAGACAAGGCTGTCG
The DNA here is from genome assembly GCF_057381845.1 of Rhamphochromis longiceps. Lineage (NCBI taxonomy): Eukaryota > Metazoa > Chordata > Actinopteri > Cichliformes > Cichlidae > Rhamphochromis > Rhamphochromis longiceps. The sequence goes on from NC_140558.1 coordinate 24,204,696, forward strand.
GGCTACAATAACGATACAAAGAGGTGGAATCAGATTGAATTTGACTTTGTGGTCACATGACTTCTGTTTGCAAACTCACTTGTGATCGGGGAGAGTGAGTCCTTCCTCTGTTTGTCACACCAAAGAAAACAGAACATAGTTGTGATCACACAGAGGAGCAGTGTGAAACAGTGATGCACCAACTTGAGAAAATTCCTGTCAGTCTTTCTTATTAATGACAACAATACAGCACCAGCCCTCATTTTTCCTCAGCTTCTCACAAATATCCTGCCGCTACAGCCACAAATAGGAACGATGACTCGACTCAGCTGTATTAAATGCAGGCTGCGTTTCTATTTACTGGAGAGATACGCACACACAAAGTCACTCGCCCACACTGACACACACCCTCACGCCACACAAGTGCAAACAAAGTTGATGATTTTAATCACCATAGCATGCTGAGAACACAAACACACCCTCGGGGTGCTAATCAATTACTGCAGAGCTCAAATACACACACCTACTTACTCGCACAAACACACACACACACACACACAATCAAGCTAAACTAATTTCACTCCAAGCCAGATTTTTTTTTTTCTTTTTTAAGTGATTTTTAAAGTGTGTGTGTATTTATACGCCTGTACTGCAGGATGATGTCTGACTAAAAAAAAGAAAAATCCCACGCAAGCCCACCAACACACACACACACACACACACAAGACATGTGAGGCTTCAGTGGGCACTTTTTCTCTGAGTTTGTTAGAAATTCTAATTTCGAGACTGGCAGAAGTCAAAGCCTCCTCGTCCTTTTCCATCAATCAAAATAAGCAGCGCAGTGACACCAAACATAAAGACATTTCCATATGAAAACAGTTGCGTTTTGGCATTGACCAACTGAAGGAAACCTCATGTTTATTCAACCTGTAACCAGTTTGTGAAGATTTTTACTTTTGCTGCTCTAAATGTTTTGAATTTCTTCTGAAAAAGATAATTACCCCCCAAAGCTTGAAAGGAAGAAGCTGCTTTTCCCACGCATGAAAAAACAACACCTTAAGTGTTAACTTTAAGTCAAAACTGACAACAAACACACAGACATACACCGAATGTTAACATTCACTGTTGGTTCATGACTGTGCTGACAGAGCTATCATTATGATAATACCAAGGTCTATCATAATTATCTGCTAATTGACTGCCTAACGAGGTAGCGCTCATTAGAATGCTCATTAATACTCCATCATCACCACTGATAGCTGTAATCATAGAGTGATGGGGGTTTCAAGGTCTTACATGAGTGTGTGTGGATACTGTCTGCCCATAGATGTGTATTTACATGTGATTTCATAGTATTGCTGATTGATTCTTCCAGCAGTAATACATTAAAGGTACACATCTGTTGAATATGGAGCTCTGCAGAATCAAAGCTTCATGGCTCAAACTAATTAAGCTGCAAGTACACTATGCAACTGAATTTAATGAAATACTTTTGTTAAACCCCTTGAATTAAAGCTGAAAATTTGCACTTCAGTCACAATTCGGTTTTATTTATATAGCTCCAAATCACCATCACCTCAAGGCACTTTACACTGGAATGTAAAAATCATACAATACAGAGAAAACCCCAACAATCAGACAGCCTCCTCTGAGCAAGCCCTCTGTGAAAGTGGGACGGAAAAACACGCTTTTAACAGGAAAACCAGAGGCTCAGGGAGGGGGGGCCATCTGCCACAAGCGGCATATTAGTGAATATGAATCGGCTCGAAATATTTTCTGTTCTGTCAGTAAATGTGCGGCTAATTTAAACTTTAATATCATGGCGCTATAAACCTGAAATGATGAAGTTATCAATGCGATCAATCAATGCGATATTTGATGGGATAAGTTAGCGAGGACAGGGGTGATGTGCTCATGCCTTCTAGTGCCGGTTAAGAGGTGTGCTGCCACATAATGTGAATATAAACAATAGTTGTTGTTTTTTACAGTAATTACATAAACAAACACAATTGTGTCTGAGAGTCAAATTGAGTCACTTGAAATCCAGTGAACTGTTCAAGTTTGTCAGAAAACTTGTCCAAGCATGCAGTTAGCTCTATAAACAAATAACTTCTTGTAATAGCCCCTTTCATTGAGTACAGAGCTGCCAGGTATGTAGTGGTCTGTGTCACATCGCTCTCCTCCAGAGCTGCTGAGAAAAAGAAAACTGTTCACTTTGCTTTTCAACAAAAGCTCCAGATTCATTTGAAAAGTGACTGTTTTACAGTTCAAGCACATTCTTCTTTTTTCTCAGGTCATATTAGGAGTCCATCGACATTCTTTCTTACTCACTATCACAGAAAATTTCACAGTTTTTGTGATTTGGAGGAAAATCATCCCTGAATTTGTAAAGCTTGAAAACAGTCCTCATTGCTTTTGCAGCTTTGCTAGCAAAGGTTCTGATGTCCAATCCCACTTTGCATCAGTCAGTTTCTCGTATTTCTCTCTCTGTTTAGTTTCATAATGATGATTCAAATTTTAACCCTTAAACATACCAATCTGCTCTCCACAAACTAAGCACACAGCTTTTCCTTTGACTTCAGGAAATAAGCACTTGAAGGTCCAGGTCTTGGACCCTGCATTCATATTTTGGGGCTAGCAAAATCAAGGGGACCGTACAGGAGGATCTTATGAAGTAGATTTGTAGATCCTTAGGAAAATCATATATTTACCATGTAAGATAAAAAGAAATCCACTGGTGCTGACACGTGTTTGCCTCACTAACACTACATTTCCTGTGTATGCCACCTGTTGCCACAGACTCATTTGCTCAGGTGAAAGGTTGGCAGTGCTGCAGCTTATGATACACAGCAGTATTTTACCTAGTGTGATTTTGTTTCCTCTCATGATTTCAGAAATGTGTTTGCACACTTCTCTTTAAAGTGATATTACTGTCACCAGGAGGAGGCAGCAATTATTTCAGGTTCTCATTTCAAAGGGACCCTGCAGGCACCCAGCTACACACCTCGAGTAGTTTTCTGCACTGGCTCCCTGTGGCTCCCTATCATCCGGACACCTCTTTGGAGAAATGAGAAAGGATATAAACCAAAATGTGCCAGATTTGTTTAATGACTCCTTCTGTGCTCAACTTTCAGTGTGGTGTCATCTTTAATGTGTGTTTTACCTTCAGCCTGGACTGCAGCTGGTTTAAAGATTCAGCTGCAAAACAGTGCAAATTCATCCTCCGTGTGGCACCGTGTGGCGTCTAACATTGCTGTGCTGTGTGTTGCAGGTATGCCTCTCAGTCTGGACTGCAAGGCATTTTTTGGCTACAGTGGAGAAAACAGAAAGCCCATCATCTACTGGATGAAAGGAGAAAAATTTGTTGAAGAACTTGCAGGGCATATTAAGGAAACTGAAATGAAGTAAGTAAACTATTTTCTAGAGAACCACTGATTCAGTAACATACTCAAAATGATCCTGAAATCAGTGTCCTGAGGGTGGGGAGCAAGTAAATTCTAAGTACATCTACTGCAAGACAGTATCAATTACATTCTCTCAAGTTTACAGGTTTCTATTGTTAATTAATTTCTGAATAGGCTCGACTCCAGCTGCTCTCCTCACACTGTCAGGATCTAATTTGGTCTCTCGTGATTTATGACTCATTGAGGGTTTTCTGACAGCTTTCTTCTCAACTTTTCTAAAAAAAAAAAATTATGAATTCTAATAATAAAGTTAAATTGAATTCATTTTCTCCCCTATTGGGACCAATTACATTGGAGTCTATTGGGAAAAGCCTGATTGTCTGCGGGGCATCAAATATCATTAGAACAACCTGCTGGATCGCTATGGTAACCATCAGAGAATTTACATTGTCTCACACATGTGCACACACACACACACACAGTCGATGTGAGTTAAGAGAATTATGTCTAACATCCATTAATTACACATAAAACAGTTTATCATCAAAATCTATAAAAGATGAAGTTGAAAGCAAAACATTTTATTTAATTAATCTCCGTTGTTCAGTCGGGAGGCGGGAATGATGGCGGTCTTGTTGCTTTCTCCAGTGGGTCAATGCAAAAGGTGTAAAATGAGGTAGAGACTTGACTTGCTACACCCCTGCGTGTTGCACTGAAACAGTCCTCAAGTCTGTGAGTCCTAAACCTGTCCCAAAAGAACCAATCAACAACTGAAACCGGAGACATATTAGCCAATCACGTTGCAGCGCATGTGCACAGTACAGGGGGAAAATGTTTTAGCTTAATTCAGGTAAAGTTTGCTGACTTTGCTTAAAATCTTTTTTCCCTGTATGTTGTATTTGTATACATTAATATGGCTTCATATTTCAAGTATATCCCACCAGAGCACAGAGAACAAATGATCACAGTTATCCGACATAGATTTTTGGTTTTTATACTTACTGAGATAACAAGTAGAGCAATACGCCTGACGTCACACACCTGAAACAGTCAGGACCTGAAGTATGCACACGCATCAGTGCGAATACTTGATTTGTTAATCTGTTACAGTTACAGCTACTGATTAGATCTTTAGGGGCGGGACCAGGACAACCACAGATATCTATTGAGTATACCTGAAATTTAGAGTGCTATAAAACACCACACTGCTTTTCTGTGTTTTTTCTTTTTCAGTGGGTGATCTCGTATAACTCGCCTCATTTCAAAGCATTTGCCCTTTTTCACTCTGCAAAGCGAAGAAGCTAGAAAGTTATTTCAAATCTTAGTGGAGATCCCAAGAAGTTCAGACAGACTTTCCCAGCGCATCTAAGACAGCAAAGTATTTCAAACAGCCTGCAGCATGGTGGTCATCTTTTCTGTAAATAAATGAGCCCGTGAAAGGCTCTGGAAGTGGTCTTTGAAAGTAAGATGGGATAAGGTAGGCAGGATTAGACCAGACAAATCCAGCCTGACTCTTAACTCACCTGTTAATACTCATGTGCATGAGTGCTGCAGACTCATGAATCATAATATTTAATTTGTGTATGGATTTAGCTACTTCAGTTATAGCTACAGCTGCATCATCTCCTCTAAGCAACAGTAGTCAAGCTAAATAATGTGCTACTACCTGAGTTCATGTTGGAGACGTAACTGCAAAGTTTAGGTCCGATGGGGTTCAATGTTTAGTAGATGAGCACTAAATGCTACTGACTGCTGTTGCAAATTCAGCACCTGTGTTTTAACTGAGCAAAACATTTAGTCCATGGGTCATTCCAACCGCACATCGTGCCAACTCCAATCTGAAGGTCCAAAGTTTGAACATATATATTGAGTGCTGAGAAGTTTTAGCTTCATATATCAAATAGTTTTTAAGATACACTTTTTTGAAAAATAGTCCATCGGCCCACTACCACGCACTGAAATATGAGTCAACATTTGAACATGAATATGTCAAAGACTATTAAAGATAAAAGCCTGAAGTTTGCACCGGTCTTTCTTAACATCAAAATAAATCAGGATCTTTAATGTGGACCAGATATATTTCAAATGGTCTGAAAATTTTAAATTTAAAAAAAAATCACACACTAACAAAGAAACTTTACATTGCAAAAGACAACCAGTAACAATTTCTGAATGGTGTGTTGTTGAATTTTACAGTAATACAAAAAGAAAGCTGGATTTTCACGATGGTACTGTAACTGTAACTCACAGGTCCTGGAAATGAAAAATATGAAAATATTTAACAAAATTATTTTCAGAGTTATATTTTTGGGTACCATCTGGAATTTCGTTTTATTCGAAGAGGACAATCTGCTGAAATTTTAATTTTTGTGTTTAATAATATTTTTTGGCTTTATTGGATAGTGAAAGTCAGGAGAGACAGGAAAGCAAGGAGAAGCGGGGAGACACACAGAAAAGGGTGACGGGTTGGACTCAAACCCGAGCCTTTGCAGGAGTATGCTTGATGATCAGGCAGAGTGCATGTGGTGATTTGAGATGGACAAAAGTTTCATTCAGTTCACACAGGTGGGGCTGTGGTGGTCTGTAGTTTTGCTTCTCCCTTCATTATATCTTTAAAATGATTTAAACTGACAAATATTTGGTTTGGTTTTCATCCTGCACTGTGACCTGGCCAATCATGGCCTCTTTAGATTATCACATCAGCTTATTAATTTTAGACATAATAAGCAGTCGTATGAGAAGCAAAAGCCTGTTTGGTTTTCTTTAAGCGCACTACTTAAACTCAGTTAATAGCAGGTTGGAAAGATTCTGGCAATAATTAATGTACCATCTACACTGTGTGTGTCACTGTTTTTCCCCTATTCAGGTTAATACTGCTCCCTTTTGAGCAATACTTCTGCACCATCACGTTAAAGAAAAAGTGCAACGTAGTAATGTAATCTAAATGTTCAAACTGCAGCACGTGGGCATTAGTGTGGTTAACTGACACACTAAGAGCTGTAATCAAAGCTTTAATATTAGAAAGTAAAATGCTCACTTCTGCTCAAAGAGCCTTCACAGGTCATGTTATCAGCCGAGCACAGCAATACTGATATGAATGTTTATCTCCCCTAAAGGGAAATCCTCTTGCCCTCCTCCCTTCATGGGGGAGGTCACAGGTCAGAGTCAGCATAGCAACAGTGGCTCTGAAGCCAGGTGACCTTCAGTGTCTTGCTGGAGGACACTCCAGCAGCAGAGCTGTTTACCAATCCAAGACTGGAACCTCAAGAATGTATCTGCGACTGCTAATCCACCTCCTGCCCTCTGAAAATGTTCTCTCCCGGGAAAATGATGTTGTAGAGAGCAGCACGGTACATGAGTAGGAGTGTTTAAACTTGAAACTAATCATGCCCCATAGTATTAAATTAACCTTTGCCTGATGAGTTCTCAATCTTTCAGTCCAGTCCTCTGGCCACCTCTGATCCAATCATACTGCTATTCCAAGTTCCACAATCGCACTCCAGCAGGTCGACTCCCGCTGTGATGCCCATTAATCTGTCCACTTTAAGCTCCCTTCCCCACGTCCTGCAGCACTGGCCCGAGAACTTTGTCTATGTCTGTTTGCATAGTGTCAAACACAGTCTCGTAGCCTCTGTGATAATGGGAATACCTGTAATTACCAAGGCTTGCTCTCTTACTGACACACTCACACCCTGCAGCACCCAAGAGGATGTGATAAAGCTGCGAGTTTGTGGAGAAAAAACTCCTGCCAACAAGTGCCTCTCTTTGTGAAACCTTACTTCTTTTTCTGGAAAATGTAAATCCATAGTCTAAGTAGTTTAAGTATGTTGGGTTAAAATAGCAGGCGAGACAATATATATGAGCAGTATCATCAGTTTTACTCCAGCTGTTGGCTGAGCTCAGCTTCACCGCTGTCCAGCTTCTTCACGTTTCTGCAACTCTGCTATCACAGTCCGCAGCTCGTTCATGTGCAATGAATTGGTAATTACAGTATTTCCACTTGGGCCAGTGCTTGCTTCATATTTTCACTTGAAGGCAGCCCATATGTCTACTGATGCAGAGAGGCCTTCTTTTACCTGCTTGAAATTCACATCTGTTGTCCAGTCCAACTGCTGTCAAAGCCTCACTGCTTCACTGTTCACAACCTCATCATCAACCATTATTTTACCTTATATTTTCTTTGTCATGAAGCATGGTAGTTAGCCCGTTCTAGGTGCTAAAGTAGGAGGGAAGCAGGGTTTTTATGTTAAAAAGTTGAGGTCTGCATTGCAATTGGGAACACCTTGAAACAGAAAGGTTTATTGTATGCTTCCTGTCGGCAGTGACAAGTACAACGGTCTGAGGAGACAAAGCATCAATAATACAGAAACGAGTTGTTTGATCCACGATGGGTCCAGCTCGCAGCTTAGAAGACTGAATGATGTACTGCAAACATCTTGCTACTACATACTGTACAACAGGGTACCTTCAGAGGTCTGACCTGTGTTATCGCTACACTCCAGTGGAGAAGTTCAGGGAGGTACAGAAGGAGGAGAAGGGCACTGTTGACATGAAGTGAAGAGTTGTAGGATTGGAAACCTGGGAATCTGTTTGAGGAGGAGAGTAGTACCAGACTTTTGGGATAGTGGAAAAATAGGATAAGGCCACAAACAGACTGTCAAATATTGCCAGCCCATTCCTCTGGTGGATCTGCTATCAATAATATTCCATAGCTGACTTGATTTCTTGATTTATAAGCTGTGAGACCTTCTACTCTGGGCTTATTCCTTCTTGCAGCTACCTGGATTCAATTCTGCCCTAGACCCTTTGCTGCATGTCATCCCACCCATCTATCCTTCTGGCTGTCCTCAGTATCTGTGTCAAAGAAAATGCTAAAAAACTACTAAAAAACACACACACATATATATATATATATATATATATATATATATATATATATATATATATATGCACGCACACAGTGCTGACCTTTGAGATACAGCTTGGGTCTGGGTGTATCTAAGGTATCAGTTTCAATAACAAAGACTGATTTATTGTTTAAAGAAAAGTGCAATTGTTGTGTTTTATTTTCAAATCAAAGTTGCACATCCATCAAAGCCTTCAGACATGAGCGGAGAAAGAGAAGAGCAGAGATGATAGATATGATAGAAGAGCACAGTGTGTGATTTTTGTTCGACTTTTGGGACCAGCGACGATGACCTTCTTAGATCTAAGTTCAGTTAAGCAAACTTGGCCTGATTCCATTTGGTGAGTCAGTTCATTTGGTTGAAGTGAGCTGTGTGGTCACATCCACAACAGCAGTCATCGCAAGGCACTTTATATTTGAGAGGGAACCCAGCTGATCAGACAACCAGCCCCATGAGCAAGCACTTCACATTGGCAGGGAGGAACAACTCCCTTTCAGCAAGAAGAGACCTGGGGAGGGGAAGCCATCTGCTGGGACTGGCTGTGGGTGATTGGAAAGCCACAACAAGAGATGCAGGCCTTGATATCATCAGAACAGCAACACAAGTGGAGGCAAAGATGATACAAATGATGAGCATGCACACAGTGCTGACCTTTGAGATACAGCTTGGCACATACATGTAGCTGAACTCAGAGAGGAAGGATACTTTGGCTGATGGTGTCACGTTCACCAAGATGTACAGATTATGAGGAGAAAAACTTGTGCTTTTAACAGTGACTTTTATTTTGAAATGTACCCATTTAATCACCGGAGGACAGAAAGAGGAGAAGGAAAGGAGATGTAGGATATAGATAGCTAATGGCTAGAAGGTGAGAAAAAGGGAGAGGAGTGATGTGTTTTAAACTAAGCATTTTAGCAAGTCTCATCTTTTGACAGCAACCCCTGATGCACTGTCCTAGGAGACTTCAAAGTGATGCACACACTGAAAATCTCTGACACGGAGCAAGGAAAAAAAAGACGTACATGCAGAGATGGTGGTAGTCATTTTGCTGTATGTCTTCCGGCACATTTGACATTTTGAGTCTCATAACCCTTTCTGTAATGTTATCCATCATTATTAACCTGCATTGAGACTTCACTGCTCTTTCTGTGCCTCTGGTGCCACGAGGGAAGAGGAAAGCATGAATATTTAGGAGGTTAGAAGTTCAATTCCCAATGGGAATGCCTGTGCTGAAAGTTTGCGTGTCAATTTTCTTTGCATGCAGCCACTTGGATACAAGCCTCAAGTGACAGATACAGCGCATTTCTGTGGTGAATTACAAACAGAGCTGCAGGAAAATGACTACACAGTGTCTCATCGCTGCTTGTCATGGTTGGACTGTGCCAACTCCCATGTGGTTCAACCCCTGTGTGTATTACAATGTGGCCAGTCTGGATTACTGTACTGTACGCTGAGTCAATGCAGCACATACTGTACAGAAGAAGGATAACAAAATCCTGTGGACCATCTCGCCTGTTTCTGACAAGAGTGCTGATTCTGCACTGAAAACGCTCATTATTTCCAAAATCCTGCTGCCTGCTTGTGTGGTTGAACCAATTACTAGAGATCCAAACCAACCCACCCCAACCTGCAACTAAACCAAGACAGGCTAAACATCAACAATATTACTTTTAATTTATTTTTCATTTTTTTAAGTAATCTGATGCTTCATTGCGGTAAAATTTGTTTTCTACACTTAACGTTGTATTGTCTTTATTTTTCATATAAAAGAGCTCATAACACTCATGAAGTATAACTCGCCACATAGTGAAGATGTTCCTGGACTGTGATCACAGCTTAATGTAAAAATAATGACTTTTTAAAGACTTCTGGTGTCATTACCCATGTGAAACTTTGAAAGCTTGTTTAGGTGCGACTTAACACTTCTGGTGCTGTCCCAGTCCCAGATAATTTGCTCTGAGGTTCAATTACTCAAGTATTAAAAGCTGACTGAGGGTTCAGTTCACAGCATGTTTGTTACATAATTATCTTCCTCCTGAACCGCTGAAAGATTTCGTTAATAGATCTGCTGGGGCACGTAAAAATGTCAGTTTGATAAAATCCTCATTCATACAGTAATTGTTCAATCACAGCTTCCACAGTTTTCTAGGGTCTATGATTTAACAACTGGACAATCAAGCTTTGGGTTTTTCTACATCAAGAGGTGAAGAAGTGCACATGGACGCCAAAGCATCTGGAAGGGTCTTTGTTTGTTTGTTTGTTTGTTTTTGCTTTGTTTTCTTGTATTGACTTTCCAAAATATGATAAGCTATTTATGCACAACATGTTTATTTGATGTCAGCCATTAATGTGAGTAAGCCAGGATAATTAGTTTTCTGCTTTCAAGTCCAAGAATAAGCAGTCGTTAGCTACATGTTGTTTTGGGGGTTTTCCACATAACAACATTAGCTAGCTAAATTCCTCACTCTGAATTTAGTGGTGACTCGAATAAAAGCTTCTGCTTCAAATTTTTGAGGATGCTGACTTTTTGATTTGCACCTTCTCCTTTCACCCTCTTTCCCGTCTTTTCCAACGGCTCCAGCAGAAACATTAAACAGATATCAGCCAGCCAGTTCTTCTTAATGAGCTAACTCTACCACAATTGTGACTGTAAACGTCATAATGTCTTGGAATCAAAAGACAGGCATACCCACAATAACATACAACAGCTGTGAACAGAAATGAACAGAATAAATAAATGCAACAAATGCATAACGGTGTCAATTACATGAAACTAGCTTTTATTAAACAAATGTTCAAATGTACCCAGCCTATGTGGCTGAACCATCTGTGCCACTGCTCTGAATCTGCCACCTGAGCTAAGATCTCACTGGTTATGGCTGAACCTCACCAGGTTTAAAGGTGCACTCTGTGACCCTGACATCAGTTCAGTCTCCTCCTCCAGCCCCTCTTCCTCACAGCCTCACAGGCTTAAAAGGAGTATGACCTCACCATAAGGAGAGAGCTTTTTCCAGCTGTCGCCAGTGTTTTCCAGACATGGCTCCTTGCTTCTTCTGCCCTCATTTCTTTTCTTTTCGCTCTCTCTTTCTTTTAAAATCTGCCCTATATACTGTGCTCTATAGCGCCATGTTCCTTGTGCTTCTTCATCTTTAATGGAACAGATTAAGAGGCAAGGAGATTCTCTCATCTTTAAAATTTACATGTGTTTACTTCCCTCCTGATGCAATTTGCATAAGTAGAAATTCCAAGTTAAAGTCTTGAGTGTATTAGAGTAAATCACAATAAAAGATTTAATATCACTGCTTTGTGAATCCACTTCTCGCATGTTTCTTTTCCAGGGTGGTGAGGGAGCATTTAGGAGAGAAGGAAGTGCAGCTGTCCCTAACATTTGATGCCGTGGAGGACGGAGATTTGGCCAACTATACCTGTTACGTGGAGAACCACATAGGGAGGCGCAGCGGTAGCGCTATACTGCAAAAGAAAGGTAGAGCTTTCCCTTTTCTTCGCTCCTGATTTACTGGTTTCTGTTAAACTTGTTAGGCAAAAAAGAAATCGACAAATATTGGCCTCCAGTGTCTTTAAGAATGACAAATGATCACATGTGCATGCTGGTCCATTCACTATCAAAGCAAAAATGTGTTATCTATACAATCTGCTTCCTTCTATCAAACTATTAAAAAGTAACACAAATAATTACCTTGCATTATAAAACAACACAGTTTTTGTTATATGAAAGAGGACATAGGATGTTTGATGGTGACACGGACCGAGCGCTGAGCCACCAGAAACCAGCTTTCTGTCACAAAACACGTTACGATGCAGATGATTTTGTTGGTAACACCAAGATTTCTGAAGTAACATTAATGCTTCACAAAGGAGGACACAGACATCTTAGATGGTGCTTAGGATGGAACCTTGAGGCACCCAAAAATATGTTTTCGATTACAAAACATGCTGAGGAAACATAGATTCTATTGAATAGAACAAGTTTACCCAGAGTAAGGTTGTGGATTTTAAATGTATTTTAATATGAAGTCAGGTTAGTGAAGCAGCATTGAAGCAGAGTGCAACAATGAGCGAGGTAATCGAGTTCTGTCGTCTCATACATACCCATCAACTCATTGTTTGTTAGTTAACAGAAATGCAAAAACCTTTAACATTTCAGTCAGTGCTAAAATCTGATAGGGACATTTCCTTCTCTGGGATGTTACATGTGACATTAGTAAACATGGTCACCCCTCCCTGAGCCTGGTTCTGCCAGTCTTCTTCCTGTTAAAAAGGGAGTTTTTTCTTCCCACCATCACTGAGTGCTTGCTCATAGGAGGTCGACCGAAATGAATTAAATTGATTGAAATAAATTTTCAAGCTGTTGGTAATATTTTCCATAATTACAGGAATGGGATGACATTGGCCTTAACTGTCAGTAAGAAAACAAACATGTCAGATTCTCTAAAGATCAGAAGATTTCATTAAGTGCATTTAATCCTTAAGCAATGTTTGTTTTAAATGACAGGTTTCTGAGGTGCATTCATTCAAAGAAGCATAATTTTTTGCTTCCACGTTAGTTTTACGTTGTTTTTTGTACTCTGGCTTGCTAAATATAAGACCATGTCTGCTCCAGTTACCTGGGACTATTCCAGTCTCTTGTTATGATTCTGTTAACAAGGAAAACCCATCCTGCTCAGTGTTTTCATTGGGTAATAAATATTTGTGGATGTGAACAGCTTCTGAGATAATTAAGATTTAAGCCCATGGCGCAGCCATGTTTTTGTCTGTAGAAACCCTCGTTGTATTTGAAATATGTAGTGGTGAGACATATTTGAAATATGTCCATGGGCTCCCCTGTGTCACCTATTGTAGCCAACCTTTACATGGAGGAAGTGGAAAGGAAGGCTCTTGGCTCTTTCAAAGGAAGAGTACCCAGCCACTGGTACAGATATGTAGGCGACACCTGGGTCAAAATCAAGACACATGAAGTGGAATCTTTCACTGCGCACATTAACTCTGTGGATAAAAACATCAAGTTCACCAGGGAAGACACAAAGGACAACTGTTTGCCTTTCCTGGACTGCGCTGTGCACATTGAAGAGAACGGCAACCTCAACATTGAAGTTTACCAGAAGCCCAAACACACGGACCAGTACCTCCTCTTTGACTCCCATCACCCTCTAGAACACAAACTTGGAGTAATCAGGACCCTACACCACCGGGCAGAACATGTTCCCTCTAAGCCTGAAGGGAAAAAGAAGGAACACACACATGTAAAGGAAGCATTCAAAACATGCGGTTATCCTAATTGGGCGTTTATAAAGTCAGTTTTGAGATCCCTTCCCAGACGCCTTAACACCCACTCACATCCTGGGCCATCTGACCTCAGGAAATCACATGATAGGGTGGGGCCAGGTTTCACAATGAGCTCACCCGAAACCCTGGCTGATTGTGACCCACACCCGCTTTCACACCTTGGCTCATGTGATTAGGTAGAGGATCATCAGGGGGTCCTTTTGTCCCTCTTTGGGGGGGAAACTCCCACTGGGTTTAAATCTGGGACTCTCCACCATTTGACCTTAGAACTGAAGAAGCTTCTCGGATGAGAGGTCAAACGTCTTCAAGCAACTCAAAGAAGTCCAGACGCTTTTCTTTCCAAGCTCCTTAGACTACCCTACAATAATTAGGGATGGGTATTGATAAGATTTTAACGATTCCGATTCCATTTTCGATTCTGTTTAACGATTCGATTCCTTATCGATTCTCTTATCGATTCTTTTTTTTTAAAAAGGAGAACACTAAAGTCGATTAGCTTAGAACTTTGTTTTATATCTTCTCTTTGAACAAGATAGAAATTTAGGAGTAACATGGCCTTACAAACCCAACAGTGAGATCTTAAGAGATCCAGCCTACGGCTCTTCAATGGGGTGTCACAGGGTCCCCAGGAAAAAAATGTATATGTAAAATAATAAAATAAATATTCTCCTGTAGCAATAACAAAGTTTAACATAAATTATTCTGTAGCAATTACACAAGAATATCCAGTAATGTCCTGCCTACAATTAAACACATTCACTTACCAAAGTGAAATCGGGGGCATCTGCTGTGGCAAATGGGTGCAAGCCTTTGACCAAGAACTTAGTCACTGCTCGGTGATATTCGTCTATCCCGGCCTGAAAGGAGACGCTACCGGTAGACTGCAGCGAGAACTGCCAGCATCTGAGCCAGCCAGACTCTGTCTCTCTCATCATGGTTATCTAAATGCAACGCACAGTAATAGCAGGTTTTGTAATAAGGTAAATCGCGCTAACATAATATGCAATGCTAATTGATTAGTTACCTGCAGTATTAACGGGAGAGGACGTGGAAACGCTACCGCTGCTGCTGGGTTGAGCTTCGCTAGTCCGGAGCGGATCAAAAACACGACATTCGTTGAAAGCAATCGCGTGTTTTTTGAGCAAATGCTTTTGCATATTCGTAGTGTTTCCTCCCTTTGATGAAATCTCTACTTTGCAAGTATTGCACGTTGCCCTGTTGTCATCCTTTCTCATAAAGTGTAACCAAACTTTTGAGCGTTTGTGCCGCTCAGGCGCCGTGTTTCCTACTGGGTAAAAAGACGCTACTCAACGTGATGACGTCATTCGGGGCGACTGGAATCGATAAGGGAATCGTTTTTAAAAGTGGCAAACGATTCCAAGGAATTGAAACAGTGGGAACCGGTTCTCAACAAGAACCGGTTTTCGATACCCATCCCTAACAATAATACACACAGAGAAAAACCCAACAATCATATGAGTAAGCCTGCAGTGTGAGAGCGAAGTGCTCTAATAGGGTGATATGGTACTACAAGGTCATTAAGATAAGATGGGGCCTGATTTTTTTAAGACCTTGTATGTGAGGAGCAGGATTTTGAATTCAATTCTGGATTTAACAGGAAGCCAATGAAGGGAAGCCAATACAGGAGAAACATCCCGCCTCTTTCTGGCGACAGAGGCCAAAGCCCAGAGAAAAAAAAAGGAAGAACCTAAAGAGACATTAAGACAGAATAGTAAAGCACCCCTGAAGGAGCAGATGAATTGTCTGTCTTACCCCAGCTATCAGCAGAAACTAGTTTCCCTGAATGCCCACTATATGAAACCAATGTATGTAATGCAAGAAAGCAAGGACAGGCAGAATTGGAGAAATGTGAAAAGAGATAAACAGGCAGGGAAACGCAGCGGGAGGCCGAACGGGGCAAGGAAATAGAGAATAGGGCCGAGGTAATAGATGCAGACAGAGAGATAAAGATTAGGAAGGTGAGGGGTGACTGAGAGGATTGGGAGAGATGAAGAGAGGAGAGACACACAGAGAGGGGGTGGACTAAAAACAGGCCTTTCTCTCTCCCCGTCTGACTCCTGCTGGATGCCTTGGGTGTTAAATCTATCTTACTATACTTAACTAGCACCCCAGGGACGGACACACACACACACACACACACACACACACACACACACACACACAGGATCACACAGACACACACCTCCAGAGGAGGTCAGAATGAGAACTGTAGGGCCCTCATCACTTAACACTGTAATTACCTACAGGAAGCTCTGTGTGTGTGTGTGTGTGTGTGTGTGTGTGTGTGTGTGTGTGTGTGTGTGTGTGTGTGTGTGTGTGTGTGTGTGTGTGTGTGCATATACAAAAAACGTATACACATATACTTTCCCCTCATGGGAGGCATTAAGTTGAATGGGATTGTTTTGTCAGTGTGTGTTCTCCCAACACACACACACACACACACACACACACGGGCGTGTGCATCAGCACAGCATGAAACCTGAAGTAGGTGTATGTACATGTTGAAAGCGTTCTTATCAGCTCTGCCTACAGGAGCAACCGCACAAGCAGCTGCAAATGAAGTCGAGGTATTCGATATGTTGGCGTGCTCTGTTCCACAGCACGCTCACACCGTCTTGTCTGTTTGTTTTCTTTATTTCCTCTTTAACCCCTGGCTCCAAACAGTATGGCACAAAAAATGGTATGCAGCCATTTTTTGCACTTTCCACATCTTAGTTGTCCCAGAGCTCAAAACTCTTTCTTTCTCAGCTTCTCCTCGTTCAGAACTCCCGCTCTGTAATCATCTAGACTGAAAGAAAATGAACAAAAGATAACAGGTTTAACCTGGATTTAGTTCACTACGTACTTCAAGAAAGAAGCTTTTCCTTATAGCTCATCACCTGTTGGGAAGTTTTTAACTCGGGCTTTAAACCAGGTTTGTCAAAGTCATTTTACATCTCAGGCCACATGTAGTTTGATCTGAAGTGGGCTGGACCAGAGAAACTTACCTTTTACTGAAGTAGTTTACTTGCACATTTAATTCCTGGGATATCCTAATATAAGAAAAAGAAGTGAAATTTAAACAGCACTTCTTGCTTTTCTCTGCATTATAAAGAAAAGCTGCAGGTAATGAAAGAAATCTGTCAGCACAATTCTTTGGGCTTAAATTGTAAGAACTTAATGACCAGAATGTCTTTGTGAATACACAGAAAATATCCTGTTTTATTTATTTTACAGTGGAAACTATATATGCAAAAAGACATTTCTATAGCAGAGGAAAAAAAATGGACTTTTTCTGTCGTTAATTTTTTTATCTATTACTTCATTGGTTCATACAATATGAATTATTGTTGGGGAGGTTGTTATAACTAGGGCAAGTTATGAAATGTATGAAAATACAGTTAAAAGTCCTAAATTTATGTCCTCCTTCACATTTTCCGAAGATATCAAGTGGACCGGATTGTCTTTATTGGGCCACTTCTGTTCCCCGGGCCTTATGTTTGACTCCCCTGCTTTAGACAATGTCCCAAACAGCTAAAATAAGGTCTCAGTTCCTGACCTCCATCATCTCCTCTGTCATGATAGTTCTCCATATTTAATTGCAGAATGGTTATGAAGGTTATAACTGTTTAAATGAAACTGCGTGTCCGTGTGCCGCTCCATGATAAACGAGGACAGCACTGAAACCCGAGCAGCTGGCCTCAAAAGTAGCTGAGACTTGCTGTTTAACAATATGCGGAAATTAAGTCCGAGTCTCGGGGTTGACTTGTATAGCAATTAAACTAATAACCACTTCTGAGTAAAAAGAGTGTTTAAAAATGACCAGTGCCTTTCTTTGAGCAGACAGATCACTGCAGCGCTCTTTTTCTCGGTCTCTCGAAAACAACAACAACTATAGATTTGAGTTTATTTAAAACTCTGCGGCTCAGCTATTAACCACAACCAGAAACAGAGAACGTTAGTCTATTTTCTGCTGCTCTGTGTTGGCTTCCTGTATGGTTTTGGGTTTATTTTGAGGATTTTCTCCTATATGCAAAACCCCCTACAGCAAAGCAACAGCATCCCTTGTTTACACTTCCATCTTTTAGGAAACCACAGTAAAGCTTTTTTTAACTTCTTGTACGCTCTGTTGCACTTTAAAAAAATGTTATTATTTATTGGGTTCATTCCACCTTTTAAAAAAAGAATTTAAATATGAGAACTCTGTTTGATTACATCCTCTCTCAGAGGTCTTTGAGGTCGAATTAGTTTTTAGCCCACTTTTATCAGTATTAATGTTGAGGTTTCTATTCTTTGGTAACGTCCTGCGTAGGGATGGGTATTGATAAGATTTTAACGATTCCGATTCCATTTTCGATTCTGTTTAACGATTCGATTCTTTATCGATTCTTTATCGATTCTTATTTTTTAAAAAGGAGAACACTAAAGTCGATTAGCTTAGAACTTTTTTTTATATCTTCTCTTTGAACAAGATAGAAATTTAGGAGTAACATGGCCTTACAAACCCAACAGTGAGATCTTAAGAGATCCACAGCCTACGGCTCTTCGATGGGGTGTCACAGGGTCCCCAGGAAAAAAATTGTAAATGTAAAATAATAAAATAAATATTCTCCTGTAGCAATAACAAAGTGTAACATAAATTATTCTGTAGCAATTACACAAGAATATCCAGTAATGTCCTGCCTACAATTAAACACATTCACTTACCAAAGTGAAATCGAGGGCATCTGCTGTGGCAAATGGGTGCAAGCCTTTGACCAAGAACTTAGTCACTGCTCGGTGACATTCGTCTATCCTGGCCTGAAAGGAGACGCTACCGGTAGACTGCAGCGAGAACTGCCAGCATCTGAGCCAGACTCTGTCTGTGTCTCTCATCGTGGTCACCTAAATGCACAGTAATGGCAGGTTTTGTAATAAGGCAGATCGCGCTAACATAATATGCACTGTTAGTTGATTATTTACCTGCCGCATTAACGGGAGAGGACGTGCAAACATTACCGCTGCTGCTGGGTTGAGATTCACGAGTCCGGAGCGGAATTAAAAACACGACATTCATTTAAGGTCATCGCGTGTTTTGTGAGCAAATGCTTTTGCATATTCGTAGCGTTTCCTCCCTTAAATGAAATATCTACTTTGCAAGTATTCCAAGTTGCCCTGTTGTCATCCGTTCTCGTAAAGTATAACCAAACTTTTGAGCGTTTGAGCCGCTTAGGCGCCGTGTTTCCTGCCAGGTAAATGACGCTCCGCAACGTGGTGACGTCATTCGGGGCGACTGGAATCGATAAGGGAATCGTTTGCAAAAATGGCAAACAATTCCAAGGAATTGAAACAGTGGGAACCGGTTCTCAACAAGAACCGGGTTTCGATACCCATCCCTAGTCCTGCGTTTATTCCCCTGTTGGAGTCATAAAGACGAACTGCGCATAAGTAAATAGTTACTAGTTTGAGCCAGAACCACCAGAGATTTGCCAATAAATGGTTAGTGCTGAACCAGTCCTGTATCCTCAGCATTTATTGTAACAAACTATGAACTGGAACGTTGTAACCAGCTGGATGTTTGTGTGAAAATGAATTTGGTTTCAGTTCTAAGCAAATATAGCTTTAACCTAAATTAATTGTGTTTGCTCTTTATTCTTTTTTTTCTTCCTGGTAAAAGTGAGTTATTCTTTCTCACTTTCGCCAAGTGCTTGCTCATGGGGGTATCCTCTGATTGTTGGGGTTTTTGCTGTATTACATCCCCAATCAAAAGTTTAAGACAGCTTGGAAAATGGCAAAAAAAATCATATTTTCATGGTTGGATCTTAAAAAGATTCCAAGTCGAGCTTCAACTTGTAACAAGAAGAACTGGGAGTGAGACAAAACTTTTTATTGAAAATAACACTTAAACTGAAACAGGCTGTTTTACAGCTGATCCAAAGTTTAGGACCACACCTCCAAAAAATTTCGTAAACCCCCCAAAACAGAAATCAAAGTTCAGACATGAACTCAGTGATGAGGAGCTCCACTGTTATTGTTGATCACTTCAATAATTCGTTGCGGCATGCTTGATGTAAGCGTTTCCATGAGGTGAGCGAAGTTTCTCCAAGTGTTGAAGACGGCCGCATGAAGGGCGTCTGCTGTCTGGAACTGTCGTCTGTTTCTGTAAACTTGCCATCCATCCCCAAAGGTTCTCAGTTGGATTTAGATCAGAGGAACACACAGGATGGTCCAAAAGAGTGATGTTACTCTCCTGAAAGAACATTGTGTACTGTAGCGTTGTCCTGTTGAAAAACCCAGGCGTTACCACACAGACGAGGGTCACATAAGAGAAGAAAACTCTCTGCCACCTTTCAGTGTTGCATGTTTGGTGCAAATGGTTGATTCTGTGGTGTCCAAGGAGACGAGGCCTTTGAAGATGTTTGTTTTTGAAGCCTTTTGTCAGGATGAGGTCGTGGACGAAAGAAGGAGGACCCAAACGCTGGACTCACAGGTAGGTGAAGATTGGTGTTTTATTGTCAACGGAGTGAACAAACAGAACAGAAGTAGGAAACGGCTGGCCGGCTGGACGACTGACTGAATGGATGAATGAAAGACTGACTGACAACTGACCGGCTGACCTGACGGAACTGAACAGAGGACAACCTAACAGCGGCGAGAACAACATCACAATAACATCAATGACACGACATTGGACTGGTTGAACTGAGGGACATAAATACACAGGCTGAGTGATGAGAGATTAGAACCTGGTGAGTACACAGCTGAACATAATGACCTAATGATAAACGGGAAGAGGACGGAACATAATGCACATGGACCAAGGCTAACACAATAAAACAGGAGGTGAAGCAGACAGAATATAAACAGTGAACATGAACTAAGAATACTGGGTCAAAGACCCAGAAACCCTGACACCTTTCAGTCTCAGATGCCATCTGATGGTTATAGGGCTGCAGTCGGCACCAGTAACTGCCTTAATCTGGGTCGAGGATCGTCCAGTGTCTTGATGGACAGCCAATTGGATCCTCCGGCTCAGTGCTGGTGAATTTTTTTGGGGTCTTCCACTTGACGTTTGTTGTTCCATAACCCTCAGGATCATTTAAGAAACTCCAAATGACTGTCTTACTGCGTCCGACCTCAGCAGTGATCACGTGCTGTGAGAGACCCTGCTCATGTAGTTCAGCAACCCGACCACGTTCAAAAAGGGAACATTTTTTTCCCGTTGCCATCAGAACGTCATGACAGTGTGACTACTGACAGAAAATGACAATGAATCCACATTTTTGCACAGATTTGGCCTTTTTAAGGCATATGGTCCTAAACTTTGGATCAGCTGTAAAACAGCCTGTTTTAGTTTGTTTTCAGTAAAATGTTTTGTCTCGCTCCCATTTCTCCTTGTTACATGTTGAAGCTCTACTTGGAACCTTGTTAAGATCCAATCATGCAAAATAGGAATTTTTTTTTGCCATTTTTCAAGTGGTCTTAAACTTTTGATTGGGACTGTATTGTAGGGTCTTAACCTCTCAGTAAAAAGCTTGTTTGTGATTTGTGCTGTATGAATAAAATTGAATTGAACTAAATATTTTCATCTGGCACAGACTTAATTTTAATTATTATAATAAAGGTTTTCAGGTCTATGTTACATTGTTACATACACTGTCCTCTGCTGTAAAGCACTTGACATTTCTCATATGAAAGGCATGAAATAAGTAGTAGCTCTTAGGGATTTTCTTGTACTGAAAATTCGTTGACATTAACTATATTCCTTTTGCACACACTGTGACTTACTCACTCACTGGTGCCAGTTCAAAGACAGCTCCATCTGTAGTGTCATTATTTTATTTAACTTGGGGAAGTTATAACATAATAAATTGCTTGATTCCGTTTTTGGATTTTACATCTAAAGGCACTATACTTTCTGATTATAATAAGAGATAGAGAAACTGCTGACCAAAGGTTAATCATAACTAAAATGAAATTAAGGTCTCTAAGGGAATATTTAAGCCTTTTAGCAATAAATCACAGCGCTCAGTCTTTTAAGAAACATGTCACACTGGATGAGGTCATCTCTGCACATCAGATGCCAAGTTCAGCACAAAACACGAATATCACTTCAGTTTGCCCAAAGAATATATAATATGTGTTTATGCATAAAACACTTATATTACACTGAGCCATTGTAATCAGGAAACCTGCTGATTAGCTGGACATGGATGTTTTTGCAGACATCTTTGTGGACTGTATCTGCTGCAACACTGAAGCATCTTTAGACTCCCTGGTTTGGTTTTACAAATTCATGCACTGCATCAGCTTAATTTTTTTATTTTTGTTGGCTTGCACAAAATTTCTTTGGATGCTCATTTTTAAAGGCGCACAGGAGGCTAAGGTGCCAGGCTCTGACTGAACAGAGGTTGCACACAGAATTCGAAGCAGAGTCACAAATTGATTCAGTTGCTTTTAGAATTGGTACACCTCTCATTGCTGGGCCTTAAAAGCCTATTAAAAGACTACAAAGGTCACAGACACAATCAAGATGTCATATTTTTCCCTAAACGTTTAACCAAATGCAGTAAACAGGTGTAGTGATGCACTAGATACAGTGTAGGAAATTCTTATTTTGTCAGTTTATAACTTTTATGTAATGTGTTTTTTGGGGAGTATGATGATGTTCCATCTCTCACCATTAAAATAAAACCAGCATAAAAATTAGAGACTGTTCAGTCCATTGTAAGTGAGCGACCTGACAAATTCAATTCGTATGTGCTCAGCTGAACTACAGTTAAAAGAAGAAAAACAGCCACAAAAACAGAACTGTTTGTACAGTCAGTAACTATCATCCTTAGTCCGACTAAGCAGACTTATTTATAATTCCCACTTCAAGTCAGGGCTATTTAAAAGTTCGCTAACAGAGCTGACTGTTCCAAAGCCTCCTGCCCGAAGCCTCGGAGCTCATAAGGTCACATTTGGGTGCCAGAACTCGACATGACAGCCTAAACAAAGCACAAGTTATCTTAAGTTAGCGCAAGTTATCAAAGCTTGATTTCCTGCACTGAGTGTGTGTGATTGAATTAGGGTGTGCTCTCACTCTGCAGTGACCCAAGGTAATGGGTTGATGCATCTATGTTGCACGCATGCACTCACATGGACACGTGCACCTACAGTACACACACCATCCACATCTGCTTATTGCAACTGACAGAGCATAAAGAGCTGCCTTCAGCACCGTGACGAGAGTCTTACTAGAAAGAAAAAAATGGAGGCAAGGAGGGAGATGGCCGGAAAGATCGGGAGGAGGATTGAGAGAAATGACAAACTGGAGGATAGATGGGGAAAGACATGGACTTAGTTTCTCAAATGTCACTCAAGGGTTTGTTCGGGGGTTGTAAGGCTTTGAGTTTGGGCTCACCACAGGCTCCGGTTTGACAGGATTGAACATGGATTTATGGATGAGGAAGGGCAACAAACTCCAGACTTTCCCTTCAATCGCCTTTCCAAATTTGATATCATACTGTGTCCCTTTCCTTTTGTAGAACACACTTTTTTCTTTACAGTAGGCCCATTTATTCTGAAGCTTGTTTACGTGTTCATCAGATACTTTCCACTCCACCTTCATGCCATTATACATCTTTATTTGTTCTGTGCACTAGCTGCTCTAGCTATTTACGGCTATTGTCAGGATATTTCAACTCAGAATGAGACTGACGCTGCATTGGGATGGTAGCCAAACTCCATGAATATGACTAATGAGCAAGAATTGAAGTTGTCTTAATCTAACAGTCAAAGCAGCAACGCTCAGGTTTAAAAAATGAAGCCAAAGTGAACAAACACAAATTGCAGTTCCTGAAGTGGCCACTTGAGTTTGGATCATGCATTTCTATCTGATCTTTAAGTGATGATGTGATGGATTCTGCTTCCGGGTCCAAACTACTGTGTTTATTAAGGCTGTTGGGTTTTTAACATGTTTTTAATATTTTGTATCTTGTTCTATTTAATCTCAACAAGCCCCTAAAAACAGTCAGTGATCACTGTCAGCCTCTGTTGGTTTTTATTGCTGCTGTTCATTTTAAAGCTCAGTTTTTAAAACCTTATGATGTAACTCCGTCCGTCTGGTCCGTTTACAGCATCCTGCCATGCGATCGCATTTGTCCCTGACCACCAAGAACACTCATGTTAACTTTTATCGAGTGGAAAAAGTTAGTGTTCATCCTCCAGCTTCACTGTGTTTATGCTAACCATAGCTGTGTCGCTAGAGAGCACGTAGCACATCATTATATACCAGCTAGTCCAACTTCAGTAACCCTACAAACGTCACTGCTGTTTAGTTTTCTGTCTTCATTTATGTTGGAAGTGATAGCAGAGCTGTACGTTTGAATTCTTTCAGAAATCTCTGTCAGAACATGCTATATCATGTTTAGGTGGAAGCTAGTGAGCTAACTTCTAACTCTGTTAATTTAATTCTGTAATAATCCTGTTTTCATGGATGCCTGGACGTTAAACTTAATTGTTACACCTGGTAAAGCAGCAACACTGATCATTTTATTAAAGATGAAAGAATTTTAGGTTTTAACTCTCAGTGATGCCGCAGTGTTCATTTGACTTAAAGACCTGAAGCGGAGTTTGGACCCGGAAACGGCTAACGACGTCAGACTTAAAGACCGATTGCAGCACATGGGGGTGTAGCTGATCTCTGTCTATGTGCCCTTTGTTGATTTGGTTAGCCCCTTTTTTCTTATTTTTTTGTTATCTTTTATATACAGTCTGTGCAGTCTTTATACATTGGAACCACTGTATATAGACTGTATATAGACCACTGTTTCTGAGGCAGAATACAGTATCTGACCTGTCTGCACAGAGAGCCTTTAAAAACCTGCCTACTAGATAGAATATTACTATAGGCTGTACTAATTCCAGAGGCAACACAAGGTTTGAGTCTTTAAACACTTCATGGGTCCAAACTGAACAATGGTGTGACAGATGGTGTGTTTGGAGTCCAACATTCAGATAATTTTTTGCTATTAATAATTGTTGTTTTAGACATAATACTTTAGCAGCAAATGCAAAAAGCATTCCTGTCAAAGCCAGATGAATGAGATAAAAAAACAAACGGGGAGAAAGAAAGCAAAGGCGGTGGATGTGAATGAGCTTTCAGTGCAATAGCATTGGGCTGTAAAGCCCGAAGAAGAGAACGAGAGTCTGAAAACTTATGTTAAAAAAAGAAAATCTTTTATCATATTCTTTCCTTTACATGCAGACACTGTCACCATTACAATTCCCAATTCTTTTTATGCCTAATAAGTAAAAAGCATGCTTAAAAATCCAACTTCAAAATTCTGCACCCATTTTCCTGTGTGCTGATATCAGGAGACGGCAGCAAGTGACTCATTACTAATGGAAAATATCTGAGAAAGATAGATGAAGGGGAGCCAGTGGTGACAGAGTGGGTGTGGGGGGTGCAAACTGAGAGAGGAACACAGAGCGAGGAGATAGGGATAGATATGGATGAAGGCAGGAGACAGAAGCAGAGATTTCTAAATGTGACTCATTACAATGAAGCAATGTGAGTTAACTTTACTGTAGAGCAAATATTTGGCAATTACTGGAATTTCACTATTTTTCTTCCCGCTCTTAGACCACCACCCCTCTACTCCGTTCCCCACTCACTGCTGTCCCTGCTCTGTCTGCTGTTAGGCGTATCTAGTGAAGGTAGTGTTTGGCTGATGGGAGCAGAAGGTTTAGAGAGACGTCTACTGGTGAAATGTGGTAACTTCAGCTGGTTTATTAACTGTAGTGGTGAATAAAAACAAAGCTGCATGGTGGAAGACTTTAGAGATGAACTGCACCAGTATGTCAACAATATTTCAGAGCAGATCTTGTGTTTTATAAATTTATCCTTAAAAATAGCCTTTATTTTGTCATGCAATTGCAAAAAAGCATGACTTGGCCATAAAATCAAGAAAACAAAAGAACTCAAATTGAAAAAAGAACTGAAAATCGTGCGATAAATACATTCCAGTTACAGCTAGTGAGGAAAATACAGAACTGCCAAAGCTGGAATTTAACGTCTGAATCCAAACGAACATTTGCAAAGAGTTATTCGAAATCTGGGAAATTATGCAAATTATTAACACATCTAGGATGACATGTTTAGTAAATTTGACTAAAAAGGCATCACAATTATATGCAAAATAACATTAAATTCATTAAAGATTAATGCATCTTACAAATCAGTGTAGAAAGCATCTACAAACAGGCGCTCTCATTTTATGCTCTTAATAAGAGTTTTAACCCTTTCAGCATAGTGGTCACTACAGTGGACAGCTATTCAAAGGCTGTTTTCTTGTATTGGGGTCAGTGTTGATGGGATACTTGCTCATAAAACACTACCTTGGACACTGATGCGTCACTCCATACCTGCCACCCACTGGTCAGCCAGTGGACATGTAAAAAAACCTCTTATGTTTAAGAAAAACATCCTGATTGAGGTTGTCATAATTCATGCATGAAAGGGTTAAATGTGATATTGTGTGGTTATATTAAGCTTCCAGGGTTTCCTGCAAAGACACTGCTTACAACTGAAATCAACAGATCTTGAACGTTGTATTTTTTTTATACAATTATTATTTCTTCTTGAAAATTCTCAAGCGCTGCTATTTCTTGACATTTTAATCATGTCAGTATTATACAGTATCCCAGATGTTCAGCACAGGAATGCATCCTGCAGGGTCACACAGATCTTATTGAACATTAAGTAGAAAGTTTAGACGACTTACTGATGAAGTACATTTTGCTCGTGGCACTTTATCTTTGCATTATCATGATCCCACATTGCTTCCATTTCTATTATAAATGACCTCAGTGTGTTTTTATTACAGTCAAGGATTTTTATCAAGTTCTCAATTTCTGATCACATAACTAAGAAAAATGTACTACTCTATTGTTTACAAAAGGCACAATAGTACAGTACCCTGTAAAGGTCTTACTAAGGTTATTAAAACATGTGCAAACACAGAGACAGTTCTAACAAGCTTAAGTCTTAGATAGTCTTCAGGAATCGTTCTCCAGGCTTCTTGAAGGACATTCAAAGCTCTTCTTTGGATGTTTCTGCTTTTTGCTCTGTTCCCTGTCCAAAGGATCCCACACTGCTTCAATCATGTTGAGATCCGGGCTCTGTGGAGGCCGATCCATGAGTGACAGTGCTCCATGGTCTGTTTCTCTGTCCAGTTATGCTTTTACTGTATTGGCAGTGTTATGGATCACTGTCATGTTGAAAAAATGAAGCTGGTGTCATTGCATGGTGGATCAAAATCTGACAGTATTTTTCTGCATTCATAATTGCATCAGTTTTAAGAAGCTCCCCAACACCACTTACTGAGATACAGCCCGAAAGACAAAGGCAGTCTCCACCATGGCTGTAGGCATTCACTGGTGTACATCTTTCCTGATCTCCATACATACCGTAATTGTCGGGCTATAAGCCGCTACTTTTTGCACCAGCTTTGAACCCTGCGGCTTTTAGTCAGGTGCGGCTTTTCTATAGATTGTCCATGATTTTTGTGATATCGTAAGACGATTTGTTTTGTTTGTTCCGCTGTTGTACGGCACTACGTTGCCTGGCGGAAGGATCGGGGTTCAAGAGTGGTATGTTAGTCACATGTCCGTCCGCCAGGCAACATAGTGCCGTACGAAGTAGCGCAAAAAACAAACTTCAAAGTAGCGCTACGCGTTCAGTGGGAGGCGTGGATGACGAGCGGCGATAAACTTGCGAAAAGCAAGTTATGCTCAACTCCACCGGTGGAATCTGACAGCGTGGAAAAGTGTGAAAACATCCACGATCACCAATGGATTTTGAAGGGCTGGACTGCTGCATGATGGAGAGGAGGACACCGCCACGGCCCTTCAGAGGGTGTTCGACTCTGACACTGACAACGAGGATTTGTTTGGTTTTGAAAGTGACAACGAAGGAGAGAAGCGGAGAGTGGATGACGAAGCCATCCTGAACCTGTTTGTTTCCGACACTGGAGAAGAGGACTTTGGTGGTTTTAGTGCGCAGGAAGATGAGAAAGATGGTGGTGAATGACTGGCTTTTCTTCTTGTTAAAGCCGTGTCACTGCACCTGAGCCTAAAAGGTAGTCTGAATCTATTTTTCTGGTGTGCTATAGGTTACTGTTATGTACTACATTTGTTACTCATTTATGAAGCACAGCACATGTGCAAATATGTACCCATAACTTGTTTTTCAAAATATTAATAAAAGGGGTGTGTCTCCAAACAGCCATCTCTTTCCTGACAATTCCCTTTGTGCATATTCTCTTACATATGATAAGTCAACATTGAAACACCTGCGGCTATTAGTCAGGTGCGGCTAATGTATGTACAAAACAGGATTTTCCCCTGATTTTAGCTTGTGCGGCTAATATTCAGGTGCGCTTTGTAGTCCGGGAAATACGGTACTCATAATCATTTTAATCAAAAATTTCCCCATTTGGAGTCATCACTACATTATACCTACTGTCTGATTTTCAGTCCAGTTCTTGTGTAAGTCAGCCTCAGAGTTTCCTCCCTGTTTCCCTTCCTGAAGAAGCGCTCCTTGACAGCCACCCATCCACTGAGACCATTGCTGATGAAGCTTCAGTGAACAGTAGATGGATCAGCTAAAGGGTCAGATGCATCTCTCAGGTCCTGTGTCAGGTTTTTGCTGGATTTCTTCCTGTTTTTTAAGAACATGACATTCGCATGCTGTCTGTCTGCTGTGGATAGCTTTTCAGACCTGCCACATCTTCTTTTGTCCTCCTCTTGTCCAGTTTCCTCATTTTTTTGACTGCACATCATGTCGAGATGTGCCAGAGCTGAGAGCTCTTTGGGAATCGTGTTGCTTGTGAAAACTCTCTGGTTTGTCAAACCATCAATATTTTTTATAGATTCAGCTGAACAAAAGTTGGGTTTTTGCAACAGCCTAAAGATACTATTTAAAATTGGTTCTTTTGATAAGTTTTATATTATGTGCAGAAACAACCGACGCTAGTTTATCCCTAGTTTGTCCCTAGTTTGTGTTTGTGTTTAATATCCTGATTACTGTATTAACCCAAACACAAAAAGGTCAGAGAAGAAGACAAAGACGACAACATATTAACTGTTAAATGTTCTGTTTAAATATTCTTGTTGTAGAGTTGTTAAGAATAAAACGTCGAGCATGTGCATCACAGATATGATCACAGGGTCGTGTTGTTCTTCATTTAGCCAATTATATCTGACAGTTTGGAAAAACAGGTAGTGTTGTGTCGCCAGGCAGTGTCTGATATGTTAGCTTAATAGTTATAATGACAGACTAATACTGTATCGTCAAAACCGAGAGCCGCTTACTGAGAGACACCAGAAAATATTAATTAGGGACTTTAGTTTAGTTCAGACAAAACTACGTGTACTGCAGTTATTATTGGGTGCAATTGTTAATGTACTTTATGTTGAATTTTAACAATGGACTCACTTACCCTCTACTATAGTGTGTGCTATTCCTCACCATGACTTGATAAATCCATCCAAATAACTGTGTGTGTGTGTGTGTGTGTGTGTGTGTGTGTGTGTGTGTGTGTGTGTGTGTGTGTGTGTGTGTGTGTGTGTGTGTGTGTGTGTGTGGCGGGTACACTAATGGATCATATTTCCCATGGTGTCATTCACCAGCCGTGTTCCATTAATCTTCCATGCACTCATATTGCCTTGATAGTACTAACATCCATTCACACAACACAGTCTCAGCTCACACAGGTGTGTGCCCGACGCGCTGCTGTAATTTCACCTGTTTCTCTTTATCTGAGTGGTGGACTTACTTTGTAGTCTGCAGTTTGGTGAAACACAGCATTACTGCATGTTCAATATGGTGACCCTAAAAAATTAACTAACTGCAACCAGTGAAAACATGCACGCAAACTGTAAAACGTGCACTGATGACTACTTACAACTATCAAACCTGCAAAAGTGTGGCAGTGCGGGTGTTCTCTCGTGTGTACCGAAGGTGGAATTATTGTCTCTCTAGCCTTGTGAGCCTTTACTCTTAAACAAGGGAAATTCTTTATCTGAAAACGTGTTTTTAGTTTGCCGTTCACAAATTCAATATTTTTCCTTCACTGTCAGACTGTCAAATGTGGTTCATGTGTTTGGAAAGCTCGACCTTTTCTTAAACATAACCAAGCAGGTTTAAGTAAGCAAACTGCAAATAAAAGCTAAAAAGGAAAAAGACCTTCTGAAAAAAAGCTTCTCTAGTCGATGCATGTTGTGAAAAAAAAACTATTTTAAGCTACAACTACGAAAGCAGCAGCAGTAGTTCCTACTTCTGTGTAAGTTTATACACAGTGGATTGTAGTAGCTAACATCTCCATCACCTGAAAGTAGCCATATTTGAATCACTACATGCTGCACACAGCTTTTATACCATTTCCAAAGAGCAAAATGCTTCACAACTTTTCATCTGTTGCTGGGAACACTGGGTGGATGTAAAGTGGTTACATGATAATTCACTATGAACCTGCCAAAAGTCAAAGACTGAGTGCTTAGAGAATGTGCCACTCAACTGGGGAAGTCATTGTTGTGAAAGTCTTAACTTTGACCCAATGCAAGGACTTCTGCATTAAATAAAACTCAAAGGCTGACGTCTGTCTGCTAACATAAGTGTTAACATCTGCATGTGTCTACCTCGTCCCTACCACAGCTGCATGAATGCATTGAATGAGCTACTGAAGTGCTGTAGACGACTCTGTTTTGAGAAATGTAAAGCCAGAGATATCAACAACCTTGCCCTACCTTCAACACCAACCAGTGGCAGCAGATGGCCCCGCCCCTCCCTGTACCTGGTTCTGCTAGAGGTTACTTCCTGTTAAAAGGGAGTTTTTCCTTCCCACTGTGGCCAAGTGCTTGCTCGTCGAGGGGTCATCTGATTGTTGGAGTTTTCTCTCTATTGTAGGGTCTTTGTTAATTTATTAGCTTCTAATTAAATAGACCGCCAGATGATTTTGTGACTCTCATGTTAGCGCATCTGGTCCAGTGTGTTTCTGTGTGCATTTGTCTTTTTCTGGGCTTCATTGGTGTGGTTTTCTGCGCTTTTTTTTTTGCAGGCCGTTAATAACGCCTCTAAATGCAGCTGCGAGTTATCAAAAAACACATTCAAATGAAAAGCTGATATCAGCATTCTGCATGTTTGTGTGTGTTTGTGTATTTTGTGTGAGTGAATGAGTTTCCAGCTTCACTGCCGATTTGGAAAAATGTGCCAATCTGAAGATAATTGAAGTAAGATTGTTGTCAAAGCAGTCAGATGTGAGCAGTTTATTTAAAAAAAAAGCATTATCTAAATATGTTTTGAAAAGCTCTGAGTTATTGGGGGGGAATTTTGTTCTTACATCAGTTAGTATTCCTCCAAGCAGACTGATCACTGATATAAATTTGTTGCTGTGTATCTCTGGCAGATATGTACCGTCTGGAGTTAGCTGGAGGCCTCGGGGTCATATTGCTGCTGCTGGGAGTCCTAACCGCACTTTATAAATGTTACAACCTGGAGATCATGCTCTGCTACAGGAGACACTTTGGGAGTGATGAAACTGAAGATGGTAAGCTATTTTGAGTGCTCCCTTTTTCTTCAGCACACTGCAGAAGGGGTCAGACAGGTATCAGAGCGCTGAGCGGTATCAGCATTAATAGGAAGATCAGAGAACTACAAACATGGAGCAAAATGAGAGTTAGACTGTTGCTGCGAATGAAACAAAGTAAAGCAAAGGAATTATGCTATTGAAGTAGGATTTTCCTGTAGGGCTTCTACACATAGCATAACACAGACTGCAGGATGAGTCTCACAGTACAACACTGTACAGCACATAAGATGCACAAGCCTGTAGTGAAGTCAAAGAAGGCAATTAATAGAAACAACAGCAGAGTA
Organism: Rhamphochromis longiceps; assembly: GCF_057381845.1. Taxonomy (NCBI): domain Eukaryota; kingdom Metazoa; phylum Chordata; class Actinopteri; order Cichliformes; family Cichlidae; genus Rhamphochromis; species Rhamphochromis longiceps. The sequence continues at coordinate 24,236,189 of NC_140558.1, forward strand.
AATGAAAATGTGTTTTTCTTTTTTTCATCTATTGATGGAATAAGGAGCTACTTGTGCAGCACTTTTAAAAAGTTACACTGACAAAGCAATGCAAGATCACTCCCCGAACAAAACAGCGAATCGGCCAAAAGGAAAATTATAAAGATGTGAGTTTGTAGTATTGATTTAAAGTATTGATTTCAAGTTTAGGTCCTAAAGCAGCTGGATTTTCTTAGCCGTGCATTCACAAGTCCAAAACATGAATTACGGTTTTCTCATCAAGTCTACATGTATTGATGATCAGGAGCTGTCTGCTGTCTTTTAGTGCAATAATTACACAGAAACTGCTAACATATATATACTGTATGAAGCACTGTACTCACAGAAAGACGGGGAAGCCTTGTTGAGTGATTTGTCAAATCTTCCAAATACTCTTATTTACTGTCCCATGCTCTCTCTGTCTCTCTCCACAGATAATAAGGAGTATGATGCCTATCTGTCCTATACTAAAGTGGACCTCGACTCATTGGGCAGGTCAGGTTTCTTGGATGTTTTTGTGCAGTGCTGTGTAAACAGATTAGGCGCTAAACTTAAAGTGAGGATTGATACAAATGAAACAAATATCATGTTCAGTTCCTTCAAATAGCAGCAAACACAAAATACTTGAAATCAAATCAGCATTGCCCCCTTTGACCTGCAGAAAAGCTCTGATTGTCTCTGATGTAGAGATACATAGAGAAAGCGAAGCTGATGCAATAGCGCCTTTATCCTGCAGGGGGATCTGTGAAAAGACGCATAACAAAGGGATTACCTTTGCTGAGGAGTTCATGGGCTCAGTGCCTTTGTATAAGTCATATTTAAAACATTACATTCATTTCATAAATTATGTTCTCTTTTGGAGTCAAAGATGATGATGAACTGTTGTCATATAAGCTGTCCTCAATTTCTCAGTCATATCTTTCCTCTGTCTTGGTGCAAAACCAAGACATAAATCATGTCTCCTGGAAGGGGGAGGACGTATCACAGGCAGGGCACAGCGAGCTGAAATCTCTGAAACCGACTGGCCTTCACTTCCTACGAGACAGAGAAGCTCTTCTACCCCTGTATACGGGAGGAAACAGGACTGGACAACCGTGAATAGGAAGGTTAACAACAAACCTCCAAAACAACTGAATGTGAAACTGCAGAACAGATTTGCTCCACTATCAAAGGACCCTGGATCTATATCGGACAACCATCCATCTAAAAGCAGCGAAATAAGGTCTGAAAATCTGTTGAAAAGTGAAAGGCCACAGGGAAAGCTAAAGGCTAGGCCTGAAACTCTGATTGTGGGTGACTCTGCCGTAAAGGATGTACAAAGGATGTGCGGTAAGAACACTAAAGTCCTCTGCTTTCCTAACGATATGGTCAACAACCTGAAGGAGAGAATTCTTCAAATTGCAGATGAATATCCAACTGTGACAAACATTGTTCTGCATACAGGGTCAAACGATGTGTCCAAACAACAGTCGGAGGTTCTGAAACGGGACTTTACTGGATTATTAAACACTGTAAACTCTCTGAATGCAGCTGTATTCATCAGTGGACCTGTACCGCCGGTCAGAGGAGGAGACGAGAGATTCAGCAGGTTGTTTACACTGAATAAATGGCTTATATCAGCATGTGCTGACCACTCAGTGCATTTTATCGACAACTTTAATATTTTTTGGGAACGCAGGCATCTGTTCAAAGCAAATGGATTTAATTTTAACAAGTCAGGGGTGAAACTGTTCACCTCCAACTTGTTTTATTCCATACGTCATCCATCCGTGCTTGGTGCCAAGGCTGAGATAAACGAGGAGTTATCTCATAAAGAGGAACAAACAGTACTCCAAGAACAGACAAAGCCCAGCAGAAACCTTGAGGAGGAGCTCCATTTGCCCCCACCCGGGAAGAGCCTCAGAAAGGAGAGACATCTGAGGCAAGAAGAGGCAAGAAGAGGGGTCCCTATTTGCCTCCAACTCTCTCAACAACACCAACGACCAGGACAAGGGACCACGACCTTCCCCAGTCCCCCAAACCCCTGACAGGCCATCACCCTCCTCCCCCTCCCTTTCTCCCTCCTCCCCACACCTGAAATTCACTGAGGAGATGATGGAGCGGGTCAATGCTGGGCTCAGATCTACCCCCCGTCCCAATCCCTTTTTGTCCCCCATAAACCCCCCACCAGAGCGGCCAAAGGTTCGCCATCGAGCCCCACCCTCAACAGAGCAATCGAAGTCACATTGCCCAGCCTCGCCCCCCTTAGTTCCTCTTCATGCCCTGTCTCCGCAGTCTGATGTGTGATGTGTGGAGGGTCCGGGCTGTGAGGATTATGGCAGTGATGACTTTTCCCAGGAGAAGCTGGGACCCTGTTTACTAGAAGGTTTTAAAATTTCTGTACTTTTAGGTGACAGAAGGAGACATGTGGCCTGGTCAAAACACAGAGAGCTGCACTCTAAAAGATCTTTAAACATAGTAAACATACCTTGTGTGCCACAGACTGCTCCCAAACATGAGGGGACAAGTAATACCTCTAAAACACTTAAGTTGGCTTTATTAAACGTTAGATCTTTAGCTGGGAAAACATTTTTAATTAATGATTTAATCACTGAGCACAGCCTTGATTTTATGTTTTTAACTGAAACTTGGTTGGACCAAAGTAACAGTGGAGCTGTTCTCATCGAGACGACCCCTCCTAACTACAGTTTTATCAGTGAGGTCAGGGCGAGCAGGAGAGGAGGAGGGGTTGCTGTCTTATTTAATGAATCATTTCAATGTAAGCAGCTATCTCCTGGAAGTTTTCAGTCTTTTGAATATGTGGCTTTACAGCTGAAGGCCCCATCCAAAGTTGTGTTTCTTAATGTTTACAGGCCTCCCAAATACTGCACAGACTTTTTTAATGACCTCAGTGAACTGCTGTCTGTGATCTGTGTTGATTTTGACTGTGTAATTATTGCTGGGGATTTTAACATTCATGTGGACAACCCTCAGGACAAAGGGACTAAAGACCTGAGTAACACTCTGGGCAACTTTGGGCTTACTCAGCATGTAACAGAGGCCACACATAATAGAGGACACACTCTTGACCTACTGATCTCCAAAGGCCTGAGCATTTCAAAGGTTACTGTGTCTGATGTGGGCGTGTCTGATCATTACTGTGTTTTCTTTGAAAGTAAAATCTCAGCCCACATAAATATATCAACAACAGTGATCACAAAACGGTGTATAACTGAACACAGTAGTGCAATTTTTAACCAGGTCTTCCCATTAACACCTGACCTGCCCAGAGGGTCAGTCAATGAGCTCGTCAATAGCTTCAATGCTAACATGTTAAATATAATGGACACTATTGCTCCCATTAAGGTGAAGGTTATCTCTGGAAGGAAAAAGTCTCCATGGAGAAACTCCACACTGGTGAAAAATGAAAAAAGAGAGTGTAGGAAAGCTGAGCGCAGATGGAGAAAAACAAACCTCCAGGTTCATTATGACATCTATAAAGAGAAACTTCACAATTATAATTTACAACTGAGGAGTGCAAGAAGGTCCTACTTCTCTGACATCATCACTAAAAACAGCCATAATGCTCGGGTCTTATTTTCTACAGTTGACAGGCTAACAAACCCTCCTGTGCCAGTGGCAGCTGAACTTCATTTGACCATGGCCTGCAATGACTTTGCCAAATTCTTCACTGAAAAAATCCAAAAAATTAGACAAGCAATTGGTACATCAACAGCAGATCCAGGATATGTACTGTGTCCACCGAAAAACTGTTTAAACACCATGAAACAGTTTCAACCTATTAACAGCAAAGACCTGGAGGACATCTTAGGTCAACTGAACTCCTCCTCCTGCTGTTTAGATGTCCTGCCAACAAGTTTTTTCAAAAAGGTCTCAAAGACTTTAGAGTCAGACCTGTTAGAGATCGTCAACTTTTCTTTATTATCAGGTGTGTTTCCAGAATCACTAAAAACTGCTGTAATCAAACCTATACTGAAAAAGGACAATCTTGACAAGACACAAATGAACAACTACAGGCCGATCTCAAATCTCCCGTTTTTAAGTAAGATCATTGAAAAAGCAGTTTCCCAACAGCTCAGTTACTTCTTAAAACAGAATAATTGCTACAATGCCTTCCAGTCAGGTTTTAGACAGAACCACAGCACTGAAACCGCCCTGACAAAAGTGTTTAATGACATATGTCTGAATACAGACAGTGGAAAAATGTCAGTCCTAGTTTTACTGGATCTCAGTGCAGCATTTGATACAGTTGACCACAACATATTACTCAAACGACTGGAGAACTGGACAGGTCTTTCAGGAACTGTACTAAACTGGTTCAAAACATACGTAGAAAACAGGAAATACTTTGTATCAATAGGTAACTTCACATCTGAGCAGACAAGTATCACATGTGGAGTTCCCCAAGGTTCCATCTTGGGACCCCTTCTGTTTAACATCTACATGCTCCCACTGGCACAGATTATAAACAACAACAAAATAAACTATCACAGCTATGCAGATGACACACAAATATATATCACAATGTCACCAGGAGACCGAGGCCCTGTACAGGCTCTTGGTAAATGCATTGAGGAAATCAATGACTGGTTGTGCCACAATTTTCTCCAGCTAAACAAAAACAAAACTGAGGTAATAGTCTTTGGCGCCAAAGAAAAACGATTACAGGTCACCAGAGAACTTCAATCTATACATCTAAAAACCACAAACCAGGCGAGAAATTTGGGTGTAGTGATGGATGCAGACCTAAACTTAGAAAAACACATTAAGACAATAACAAAGTCAGCTTACTATCACCTCAAGAATATATCAAGGATAAAAGATCTGATGTCTCAACAGGACCTGGAAAAACTAGTCCATGCATTCATCTTTAGTAGGCTTGATTACTGTAACAGCATCTTTACAGGTCTACCTAAAAAATCAGTCAGACAACTACAGCTCATTCAGAACTCTGCTGCTCGAGTCCTCACTAAGACCAAAAAAGTGGACCACATCAGTCCAGCTCTGAGGTCCTTACACTGGCTGCCTGTCCGTCAGAGGATAGACTTTAAAGTTCTGATGCTGGCCTATAAAGCTCTGAATGGTTTAGGACCAAAATACATCAATGACCTCCTGACCCAGTATGAACCATCCAGATCCCTCAGGTCATCTGGATCCGGTCTTTTATCAGTTCCCAGAGTCAGAACCAGACACGGAGAAGCTGCATTCAGCTTTTATGCTCCTTATATCTGGAACAAACTCCCAGAAAGCCTCAGATCAGCTGAAACACTCAGTTTATTTAAATCCAGGTTGAAGACTCACCTGTTCTCAGCTGCATTTGAATAAAGCACCAAATCCACACTTTAAGCTTAAATTTCAAAACTTACACTTAACTACTGATTTTATCTACTGTTCTGATTTTATCTGTTTTGATTTTATATACTGTTGTTTGTTTGTTTGTTAATTAGTTAGTTAGTTTATTTGCTTGTTTTATTCAATTTTAAATCATGCTTTTTATTTGTTCTTGTTTCTAATGTCTCTGTAAAGCACTTTGAATCACCTTGTTGTTGAATTGTGCTATACAAATAAACTTGCCTTGCCTATACAAATAAACTTGCCTTGCCTCTGGTTTCAAAAAGCTAAGAAAAAGCCACAGGTAAGGCTTCAGTAACCCCTAGATGATGCCATGGTGGCTCAAACTAGCTTTCATATATATATATATATATATATATATATATATATATATATATATATATATATATATACACACACACACTTCCTGTGAGCATAGTTCTTTGCTTCTGTGGTTGAAACGGTTTAGACAAACCTCCCTTTTATATCGAAGCGTGGCAGCCACATGAAAAGGACTTGCTAGCCAAAATTTTGTCTGGGCTACAGACATGTTTATTAAAATACTACTTGTTGTATTGTTAGCAGTAAGCCTGGTCATGTTAAAAATCAAAAAATGAATAAATAAATTCATAAAATGTGCAGATGTTTGATATTGACCAAATTAAATGCAAAAAACTAAACCTGACAGCCCTACAGTGAGGGGATTGAGAGGCTCCGTTACTTTGAGGAAAGCATTCTGTTGGCATAGCTTCAGTTTACTTGTCACCTCAGAAGGAAGGCTCACCGTGAATCAATACAAATTTGCTCAAAGCGTTCACCTTTACACTCTGATTAAACATCTCTGTCCTGATGGAAGTGGCTCCTTCCTGGATGACAATGCAGTGATCTGCATGCTGAGAAGAAAATGATGTAATCACGTGCTACAGTCTTTGTACTCACAAGATCAGCTACGAAGATGCAACACGTGCTCGTCTGCACATCAAATGAGGGAATATCTTCTGGAATGTAGTGCTCCATCTCTCCTGTGGAGTTTAACAGAGCAGGGCAGCCCACATCTTTACGATGGGTTCCCCTCTAATTTTCCACCTGTGTGCAGGCGTTTGTAGTTAAGTGCATTCGCTGATTGATTTGTCTGTTATCTGATTTTGAATTTGGAGCCATGTTTGTTATTCCCTCTCCCAGCAGGACGAGCAGCGACGAGGAAACATTTGCTTTGGAGATCTTGCCGGATGTTTTGGAGAAACATTATGGATACAAGCTGTTTATACCAGACAGAGATTTAATACCCAGCAGTAGTAAGTATAAATCTGTGTATCTACCTACACACATGCACACACACACTCTCTCTCTGTGTAACTCCAATCCCCGCTACCCAGAATTCATCTCTCTGTCAGAATAAATAAGAACATATGTGGATCTTCATCATAACACACTTACAGCCACACACGTATCTATGTCAGCTCTCAGATGTACGCCACATGTACCACATGCCTTACCACAATTTCATTTATTTGTTCACAAACACACACGTACGCACACACGTGCATGCATGCTTGTACCCTCTCACAATTTGTCATCATTTCTTGGCTCCTGTGTCACTCTGTCCAACTGGAGGGGAAAATATGCTGGTCAAACCTGGCACATTCACAAATAATAATAATAATAATAATGGATACTTTATTGATCCCCATGGGGAAATTACTTGTTTTTCTCTGCATTTGACCCATTCACTCAGTGAAGCAGTGGGCAGCCCACTAAGCAGGCGCCCGGGGAGCAGTGTGTAGGGACGGTACCTTGCTCAGGGGTACCTCAGGGTAGCCGTTAAGTGGATTCGAACCGCCGACCTTCCGATCATGGGGCGACCACTTTACCTACTGAGCTATCCCTGCCCTGCCCCAAACACACATATACTGTATTTATATATACAGTACATGTGTGTGTATATATATATATATATATATATATATATATATATATATATATTAGAGGTGCAACGATACACAAAATTCACGGTTCGGTTCGATACTTTGGTGTCACGGTTTGATATTTTTTCGATACAAAAAAATGTTCATGCCTTTTTAATTTGTCATTTATTAAAATTATAAATATATATTTTAACTCAAAAGTACAGTTTTTAAATTTAACCCTAACCCTTGTGCGTGTTTTTTATTTTGACAGCGAATGCGCACCTGCGGACCACTTATGTGCAGCCCTGGTTATTTAGCTCATCATATTGCAGCCACAAAAATTCTTTTGTCCATGAAACCATAAAGCTGCACTTTCTTTTTGCCTCATAGTCTGATTTGTCATAACTTCTCCGTTTTGTGGTAAGCTTTTCTTTGGCTGTCACTTCTTCACCCCGACCTGTCTTATTTGGCTCAGCAGAACTAAAATATATATACTGCTACTTTTACACACGGACTCACATAAGCTCAGCGATTCTCTGCGCGATCAACCTCTCACATGTTTAAGCTTGCTGCGGGAGATTTCACTTGTCATGTTTGCATAGTAAGCTAACGATTAATAAGACAATGTCAGAGGAATTGGTGCACAAATTATCATCACTCACAGATCAGTGCTGTCGCTCTCTATACACAGTTCGCACGATTGCAAAGTGAAAGCAAAAAAACAAGCGCAAATTCAAACGCGACTTCAATATGTCACATATTGACAGTGGCTCACCGATGCCAATGACATAATTACCCAGCTACATTTCTGAAAGAATGCAAAAGCATTGACATATATTTTTCCTACAATAGCCCGACGGGCAGGGAAGAGATAGATTTTGGTAGCCTGACTGAAAAAATCGCTAGCTCCGGGACATCGGGCTAGCGATATTGCAAGCCCTGTATCTGATTGAGGAATCACTCATCTTTGGAAAAGAGAGTTTATTACAGAGAAATGCCTCTTTCCAAAATAAAAGCTATACTATCCGCTTCTTCTGGGCTATATTCTCAGCAGCATAAGGAGAATCATGTGCTAACAGCTGTCTAAATGACTCGGCTAAAGTTAGTAGCATGCTTGCTTTTTTTTGTCTGCTTCCACTTGTCTTTGCACTAGGATGATGTCGGTGTAAATGTGCAGTCATATTCGTTGTGTTCCCACTAGTGCTTTCAGGTTAATCTCGTTGAAATGACCTTAACGCCACAACACGGCAAATCTCCGTTAACGAGCTACCGCCGATCGCTCCGTGCATGGGGCTAGACGGCCAACACGTTAACGAGCTAACTGCGCTAACACACTAGTTCACACCCATGTAATTGAGCATTGCATGGCACATCCAACATACTGTTTTACTTTAGTCCATGACTCACTTACCTTCAGGGTCATACGTCACATGAAAACCAAAATAATTCCAAACGCCAGATCTGAATGAGGTTCAATTTGCCTGTTGCAAGGAGAGCTTAACTTCTGTCTCGCTAGCTTGCCCTGCGCTCTTCCTTCTGACTATGCTGTCTGTGTTGAGCGCTCAGTGGATCTGCGCTCGACAGTGCAGCCTAGGCGGAGTAGTCGAACACAGATTCACTGAGCGCTCAACACAGACAGCATCGTCAGAAGGAAAATTGATAAAATAAATTACAAATGTTGTATTGTTCGATACATATGCGTACCGAACCGAAAGCACTGTATCGAACGGTTCAATATCGATACGAATATCGTTGCACCCCTAATATATATATATATACATACACACAGTGTTGGTCAAGTTACTTGAAAAAAGTAATCAGTAACTGATTACTGATTACTTCCCCAAAAAAGTAATCCCGTTACTTTACTGATTACTTATTTTCAAAAGTAATTAATTACTTAGTTACTTAGTTACTTTTTAAAAACACGATTTACAACCTGAATAGGTGATAAAGGATAGATCTTTCAGCCCAATTCTACTTTTTCTGCATAATCCATCATACAAAATGTAATCAAATGGAAAAGTCTCTTTTTTTAACTTGTTTTGTCAGTTTTAATCTTTTAACTTTATGCATCAAGCAAAAATTTAATTATATGCAACATTCTCTGACTTGAATGAATTAGTTTAACATTTAAAGCTATTTTCTGCACATTCCAGCACATAAAATAAAATATTTTTTGTGTTTACACTCACTCTTTCAAATAGATGCAAGTAAAACACAGCAGAAAATAAATAAAGTCAAAGACTAGCGGCCCTTTTGCTCTGTTTTCACCTGTAAAGCAGGACTGGCGTAGGCGGTGCTTTACCCTGGTGCAGGTGTGCTGCGGTCAGTTGAAGAATCCGCGAGTTTCTCTGTGAGTTTCCCATTACGTCGTTGCGCACTCGGTGCTTGTTTGGAAGTTTAGGGGGTTTTTTTCGCTGTAAAAAGAAGTTTTCTTCCCACGCACGATGGACGCTAATGTTTTTGTCACTTTTTATGGAATCAAACTCAAAGTAAGGTCAGTACTTCCACGCTTTAAACGCTGCACGCTCATACTCTCTCCCACAATCGATATGTGATCCATTGTTGATCTGCACACAGCTGTTGTCACTAACGGCGCACTCGCTTACGTCACTGTCGTGAGACATTCTTGCAAAAAAATCACGGTTTTAGTAACGCAGTAACGCAGCGTTCCTACGGGAAAGTAACGGTAAACCAATTACCGTTTTTGCAATAGTAATCCCTTACTTTACTCGTTACTTGAAAAAAGTAATCAGATTACAAGTAACGCGTTACTGCCCATCTCTGTGTATGTATATATATATATATATATATACATAGAGAGAGAGAGAGAGAGAGAGAGAGAGAGAGAGAGAGAGAGATATGTATAGGAATTTCTTTTACTTATGTATTAATCACATTATTTTATTGTATAATGCCTTGGTGCCACTGGATTTTAACATGTCTGACACCCATACAGTAAGACAAATGGTGGGGGTGTAGTAAGGAAGTTGGGGGAAGCAGACCAGAGTCTTTTGTCTCCTCGAGGACTCTGGGAAGTAGCAAGGGAGTGTGAACCTTAAGGTGTGAAACAGCTGTGTACTGCCTTTTGTTCCTGAAGAAGGTATTTAACTGAGAGCCATGCTAGACTCAGAGAACTCTGCTGACCGTCTGTCCCGCGGACATGCAGGGGCTCCATCAGGCTTGATTGTCTGCTGTCTTTGTGTGTTTGGATTAAAGAATGTTAGCTACCACTCACCGCTCATTTGCAGGCTTTATTTAAGTGGAAAATTTCCACAACAATATATATATCTCTCTATATTTATAGAGATAGATATATAGAGATATAGATATAGACACCTCAAACAATGTGGTAACATGGCACTAAATACAACTGACGTCTTTTGTAGCAAAGATGTGACTGTCATCAAACCAGGATGTGGTGCTCACACAGGTATTGTTAATAATATCTGGTGCAAAGCCCATAAAAACATTTGTGTCGTTTTGGGTAGCATGTGTGAAACCAATCTTGCACTTCCAACACTCTGACCTCTCTTATGAACTTGAGGGATATCCCATTGTTAATCTAGATGTCAGCCCGCCTTTGCAGATATAACAGCTTCACCTCCTCTGGGAAGTCTTTCCACAAGGTTTAGGAGTGTGTTTATGGGATTATCTGATTGTTCTCCCAGAAGTGTATTTGGGAGGTCAGACTGGTGTTGGACGAGAAGGCCTGGCTCGCAGTCTCATCCCAAAGGTGTTTTTTCTGGTTGACCACAGAGGTTGGGACTCTGTGCAGGCTAGTCAAGGCTTCCACACCAAACTCACTCATCCATGTCTTTATGGACCTTCCTTTGTGCAGAGTTGTGCAGTCTTGTTGGAACAGGAAGGGGGCATCACCAAACCGTTTCATCAAAGTTGAGAGCATGAAGTTGTCCAATATGTTTATATTAGCTTGTAGTTAGGGCTGCATCAGCTGACCCCGAATCGACCCTTAGATACGTTGGAATAGGCCTAAGCTGCTGGGGGCTTCCCCTCTGTGTTTATACACCCCTCTGCACTTAATCACTAGTTCACTAGCTGGGACAACATCCTTATTTTAGGTTTGACAGCATTTTTATTAGATAATGGTAGATGGTTGAGCATGAAATGAGGCTGCGGTTTGGAGAGTGAATACATTCAAAGGAAGAGGGCGAGTGGGGCACGAAAACAAAAAATGAACAATGTGTAGTGCTGGGTGGGTCATATGAACCAGAAGTGTTCAATATGTGTCCTTAGACATTTTCAGCCCAGAAAGTTCACTCAGTCATTCAAGGAAACTGAGCACTAAGTCAGAAGGAGAGCAGAGTAAGTATTGACTTCACCAAGTGGCCAAAAACATGGTTACAAATATTACGATCATAGTCTGTGTTCGTATGTCTCTTCTATATCTCCGCCTAGACTCCTAAAGTAATCTGGATAATTAAAAATATATTATCAACATTTTTTTTATGCATAGAATGTTACATATAACAATATAACACTCAAATTCATACAAATGATATCTCAAAAAAACATCAACATTAAACGTATGTCTGTGAAGGTTCTCAGTCATCCAGGTCATCGTAGTCAAAGAAGCTTGTAAAGAAAAGCGTCTGGACTTCTTTAAGTTGCTTGAAGACGTTTCACCTCTCATCCGAGAAGCTTCTTCAGTTCTAAGGTCAAATGGTGGAGAGTCCCAGATATGAATTCGCATGATAAGGTGGGGCCAGGTTTCACAATGAACTCACCCGAAACTCTGGCTGATTGGGACCCACACCCAGTTTCACATCTTGGCTCAGGCGATTAGAGGATCATCAGGGGGTCCTTTTGTCCCTCTTTGGGGGGAAACTCCCACTAGGTTTATATCTGGGACTCTCCACCATTTGACCTTAGAACTGAAGAAGCTTCTCGGACGAGAGGTGAAACGTCTTCAAGCAACTTAAAGAAGTCCAGACGCTTTTCTTTACAAGCTCCTTTGATCAACATTAAACATGTACACTGTGGTTTGTTAATGCTAAATAATTTTTATTGCTGTGGTACTTTGAGGAATGTGTCATTCTAATTATTTTAATAATACGTTTTTAAATAAGTATTTATTAAGCAGTGTCCCTAACACTGCCTCAAACTGACTGCTTTGTCTTATATAATGAATATGTAGCTTTCAAAGAAAAACCTAAAAGAGCACATCCTGCAAAGGCCTCTCTAGACCAGTATGGAAGCAAACTGGACAGTCCAATTAAAGGTAGTATAAAAATAAATAAATCTAAATAAATAGGATATTAATTCTAATTAGTAATGTCTGAGGTCTCTGAGGTCTAATGCGTGAAATAAAGTAATACAGCTATCATTTCCTGTGTATTAGCATTTTGGTACCAAAATCCCACGTCTCCTTGTCCTCAAAACATCAAACCAAAAAATATACACCGACTGAAATAACCGTATAATGTGGCACAAAAGACACATGCTAATATGTGCTCTTTGAATTATTTAACATTTTCTCCTAAAATACATAAATATGTTTACTTAAGTATGGTTCATAATGAAAAGCCACACTTTACGTGACCTTAGCTAAAATTATGCCCCTTCCCGACGCACCCGGCAGACGAAAAAGTCATATTTCCTGTGTTTGCCCTGAAAACATCCGAAAAACAAATATCCCCTGTGCATATAACATGTAACTTTTTCCAGGTTTAAATATGCCTACACTGAACAAGAGTCTTTTCTTTGGTAACCAAAGTTGCTGAAAGAGCAGCATAGCAATGCGACCCAAAACACACCATTCAATTATTCACTCCACTTAACCCTCTGAAATGAACAGGAGAGCGAGAAATAAATAACAAGGAACAGAAAGCAGTGGGTACAGGGTCACTGGTTATTTTATTAATTGATTTACATAATCCTCACAAATGGGGGAGCAGGAAGCAGTCAAGGGCAAGAGAGAGGCAAGGAGGTGTTAATGTGAGAGGGAAAATGTAAAAAAAGAGAGGCAGAAAGGCAAACCAAGAGAAACAGAAAAGAAAGAGAATGAATTTGGGGATGTACTGTACTATTTGTGCCCCTCAAATTGAGCGTGAAATTGCAATGTGTTGTTGGAGAGTCTGTCATTAATTTAGTTAGCAGAGATGGAGAAAGAGAGAGGTATTTAGACGGGGTGGGGGGAGCTGTGGTTCAATGAACACAAAGTTTTCATACTTTTTCTGTAACTACAAATTTTAGAAATAATGAGCAATGTGTTCCAAGAAAAGACACACACACACACACACACTGTTGCAAAAAAGTAATTGGGTTGTTTGTTAAGACAGGTTTTCACTGGGTTTGGCGTGGAGGCTACTCTAATGCTGAAGCATAGTAGCTTCACCTCATATTAACTCACCGTCCACATCCCATCACCTGCCACTTCTCCTCGTCAACTTCACATATTCCTCACTTAGTTATAAGTAACAACCGGCGATGGTGGCTCAGCACAACTCTGATCCCCATTTAAGAGCTGACTGCATCGTGCTGTGTCAGAGCCAAAGTTCTTGCACAAGCATTTCTGTCACTCCGTTATATCTGCCCGTCACTCACCTCAGGCATGTATGGACGAATGAACTTGACACATGCAGGAAGCGGGGGCAAGTGTTGCTGTGCGAGATGTTTCCCTTACATACTGTGATGGTAATTCACTTCTTGCCTCCTGCTTTGTCTTCGTCAAAGCTGCTGGAGCTTTCCGTGTAATCCAACAAGAATTAAAACCTCTCAGTAATTCTGGAGAAAGAAATGCACGACTGTTACAGGATTAGTTCAGCACTGACAATATTAAGAGCAAAAGCTTATTAACCTGCTTTTTTGTCACTTCTGTTTTGGCTCACAACAAAATCTGGAGACACAGGAAACTTGGTATTACACCATCATGTGGATATTCATGGAAACTTTTTAGTAATAACAGAATGAAAGGAAAAGTTTTCTTTTTCAATTTCAATTCAATTTTATTTGTACAGCGCCAAATCACAGCAACAGTCGCCTCAAGGCCCTTTATATTGTAAGGTAGACCCTACAATAATGCATACAGAGAAAAACCCAACAATCATATGACCCCCTGTGAGCAAGCACTTTGGCGACAGTGGGAAGGAAAAACTCCCTTTTAACAGGAAGAAACCTCGGGCAGAACCAGGCTCAGGAGGGGGTGGGGCCATCTGCCGAGTTGTCCCTTCTCTATTCATTATTCTTACTCTCCATGTGTCTCTCCCAGCCTACATTGAGGACTTGGCTCGTAGCGTGGAGCAGAGCAGACGTCTGATCATCGTTTTAACGCCAGAGTTTGTCGCCAAAAGAGGCTGGAGCATCTTCCAGATAGAGACACGCCTCCACTCCATGCTTGTTACTGGGGAGATCAAGGTATGAATTCAGAGGTCAACGGTAAAAATCTAGAGGACAGACATTTTTCCAACTTGATTGCATTATTATTCTTAACAGTTTGAAAAAAGAAGGCAAGAAGACTTCTTTAGGTTTGTGAAGACCTTTGACCTCACAAGAGGTTTCTTTAGTTAAGGTGGAGAGTCCCAGGTATTTAAACGCTAGCTGTGGTTGTTGGCCCACTATTGATCATGTGAGTCATCAGATGAATTAAAGCCAAAAATAAGGATAAAACCACTGTGGGACTGTCCCACCCCATCATGTGACCTATTGAGGTCGTCTGAGTATGATTTGGGTGTTTAAGCATCTGGATCTCAAAACTTCATTGCAGGTGGCTGATAACTGAGAGACGACCTCTACTAGGGGTTAAATACTTGGAGCTGCCCACCTTTTGTTTTTAGAACTAAAGAAGCTGCTTGAATAAGAGGTGAAATATCTTTACAAATTTAAAGAAGTTCATTCACCTTCTGTGTTCAAGCTCTTACTACTACCATAACCTGGATTACTGAGAACCTACCCGGACATTGCATTATTACATATGGAGAGTTTTGTTGGCGAAGGTCTTCTGCTTAGAAATCTCTCCGTGTTCTAGGTGATCATGATAGAGTGTGCAGACCTGAAGAATGTCATCAACTACCAAGAGGTGGAGGCACTTAAACATACCATCAAGGTATACAGAAAGAGCGGATGAATGAAAGGATGGAGAGTTTATGGGGTGACCTGAAGAGTTATCACCGGCCAGAATGGCAAAATCTTTTTTTTGTAATTTGTCTCCTTCTCTTCAGGTTTTATCCATCATCAAGTGGAGGGGTCCTAAGAGCAATGAGCTGTCATCTAAGTTTTGGAAACAGGTGGTCTACGATATGCCCGCTAAACGCAGAGAGACACTGTCCAGACGTCAGGTACACTGCGTCTTTTTTCATGTATTCTCGATATACTTTATCTTTCTACAGTGGTATAGCCTCCACTCTGGGACTGATTTATGACCTCTGAAAAGAAATTTCATAAAAAAAGCAAGTCTACAATACATGTGCGACTATAAGTGATAAAAACATTTTGGATAGCATGTGAATTTGTTCATGTGTCATTATAGAAACCCTTAAACTCAGACATCTTGATCTATACCTATATTAATAATGTCCATTTCATGCATGGGAGCCAAAAAATTCTACTGAGATGTACTCTTTCCTTGGGCGCATTCAAACAGGCAGATGGCCTTTAAAATGTCTGCAAAACACAGGTAATGTATTAAAATTGGAATCACAGCAAAGCAAAATGTGTAGATGTTTACCATGCCTCAGGTTGTGTATGCCCTGATTAGCAAATAAATGTTTCCTGCTGCTTTCTTTCCTGAAGAATGATGCTACACAGAGAATATTAACAACAACCGCAACAGCGTGGTGATATCATTCTAATGTCTTCTTCTACTCTAATAATTGATGTCATGGAATCTAGATGGTGTTTAAGTGTGTAAAGGTGTGTCAAATTATTTTATGCACCAGGGCTTAGATTATGCTACTCACCCATAGGTGGAAACTCTGAATAAAGTTGTTGAATGATTGTATGTCTCTCTGCGTTGACCTTGCAAAAGACTGTTAGCAAAGAAAGACTCCAGCACCCCATAACCTCCAACAGAGGGAGGGAGGATGGATGGATGGAATCGATGGATCGAATTTTGACTCACTGTTGGAGGAATCTCTGTGTTAACAGGTAATGGATTCTGGTGAACAGGGCCTCTTTGGTGACCTACAGACCACAGTCTCCACTATTGCCATGACAACCACTTCTGCCTCCCTGGTGCCCCCTAATGAGAGTCGGCATGGACACCATCAGGTCAGCACATGTCTTTTAGTTCGAACTTTTATTAATTAGTAGATGGTTTTTCTCAAATCAGTGACCTTGGCACTGCACTATGACAACATTAATCTTAAAAACACAGACTTAGTTGATCGTTGTTACACCTGTAAATTAATTTTTTCCTGAACTTTGGGCTACCTTGTGAGAGCAGATGATCAGGAACAATGCATTGTTACCTGTTTGATAGGACAGGAAAGAAGGAATGTTGAGCTCCAGCATCTGGGGGAGGCCATGCAATGACTGATAGTGCTTCATTGTGCATTTTTCTATCCAGGTACACTTTTACTGGACTTTTACAGTGTGTTTGGGATCAGTGTCATACTGAAAAAGCCAGTGCCAGTCAAATGCTTTCAAGATGGTTTTTACATGGTGGATCAAAATCTGACTGTACTTTTCTGCATTTGTAATTCCATCAATTTTAAAAAAGCTCTCCAACATCACTGGCTGATATGCAGCCTCAAACCATGACGGAGCCTCCACCAGGTTTACCGGTGACTGTAGCCACTCACTTTTGTACATACTGATTACAATTCGAACCATTTCACATTTGAATTCAAGTCCTCTTGCCAATGATTTGTAGTCCAATTTTGGGTAATTTGCCATACCTCAATTTTTCTCCCTGTCTCCATCCCTTACCCCAATGATTTTCTTAGAGCCATCCTTCCACTAAGACCATTTCTGATGAGGCTTTGGCTTTGGTCACCAGGACATTAAAACTGCATGTATATAACCACCGGTCAACTCTAATAAAAACTGAATAAAAAGTTTTCTGACTTTGTCCCATGATAAAGTTTTACAAGTTTTTCTACCACCAGTTCAGTTCAGAATTCTTTGACTGCCATGGATCTCTCTTTAATGTTTGTGACTATGTTCTAACTGTTTCTGTACTTCTTATGTTTCCACTGCTGTGTTTTCAAATGTACAGTTTGGACTAGAAAGTTTGTTTCAGTTGTTTAAAACTTGCCTTTGAATTCATATCAGACGGAATTCGGGGATTTCACGTTTTCCTGTGTTTAGCTCTATTTTGAAAAATAAGTGAAACTCGAGCTTGAATTATTTTAACACATTACACTTAAGTTCATTTACATTTATTTCATTAATTTACAATTATCTTGTTTTCATAGTTCACCCAGAAGCTAACAGAAGTCTACAAACAGCATTTTCATGATGAATGCTTCATATTTAGTTGCCTCTTGCAATAATGCTGAAGCTAATGAAAGTTACTAGAAAGTCATGTCTTTTACACACAGGTCGCCTTGGCAACAGAGATCCCTGACTACAACCAGATGACCTTGCCATTAGGAGGGGGTCACAGTGCTACAGCAGCTCAAATGCGGCATTTCTGCCGCAGCTATGAGTTTCAACTTCCCCCACAGCCCTCACCCCCACTTCCACCTCCCTCCACAGTGCAGTTCTCCACTCTGGGCCCCGGGGGGCGCCATGTCTATTGCAATATCCCTATGACACTGCTGAATGGACAGGTGGGAGAAAAGACTAAGCCACTTATACGTATGATGTTCTTAGTTAGTCCCCAGCACCCAACATCAGCACAGTGTATCCTTTTCTAAAGTTTGCTTGCTGTTATCTGTTTGCATGTACTCAGAGCTTAAACACAATAAAAATAAATCCTCTCTTCTCCCCAGGGGTTCAGAGCAGTTCACTGGGGAACAAGAGGTCTGTTTGAATAAAAGAGAATATAGAAAGAAAACAATATCTTCATATCATCTAGCCTGAAAACATGCTTATTCTAACAGACTGGGAAACGAAATGCAGTACAGTTCTTATGTTTAAGTCAAGGCACAGTATTGGCATGCAATATTTTGTCATACCATAAAATGAAGCACCATTATATGGCAAGGTTAGTGCTAATCATGGTGGTGCTGTGTGTTTCCCAGGTGCAACAGAGCAATACCCTTGGGAAGAAGCCAGAACTCCACCTGAACAGCACCTTTGTACCCCTCACCAGCAGAGAACTAAGCTCTGACATCTGGTAGTTGGACTTCTCAGCTGATACTGGAATACAGACTGCTTTTCACTGGATTCGTGTAGACTGGCGGGTCGTCTGGTTTTCATCAGGTTTTTGGACTGTGTGCAGACTTGGCGTTGGACTGCCCATCGACTGCTTTTGGGCTACTCCTTCCCAGCTGTGAATAAAAGACTACCGAAAGACCGCAGAAGGCTTGGTGTCACACTTATTAGGAGAGTGGTTGTAAACTGTTTACAGAAAGACTGGGATTATACAAAGGATTGCACTCTGATTTTGGACCTATTACCTGGTAACAGGCTGATGCCAGCTGGAATGTACACTGCTGGCATGACCATGTGTCCTTGACACACTGGCAAAAAGTTCCTGACTGGTCATGCTGAGTTTGTGGAAAGGAATTAGGAAACTTAAGAACTAGAGAAGTTAACGAAGGCATCCTGAGTACTTCAATCGTGGGTATCCACCGTCTATAGTACTCTATTTGTTCAACAGGCAGGCAGGTTGGATCTTGGAGCACTAAAACAGCACCTTTTAAGTCTGCTCACAAACCAGCTGCTGTGAAAACCAGTTGACTTGTCAGCTCAGACAAACAAGACGTAGCGTAATCTAAGAATGCCAATTGATCTACTTATGCGAGTTCTCATCTACCTGTTGACTAGGTGGCTTGTCGGGCAGACAAAGCAGACATCAAGCAATGATTTTGGAATACCAGACCACCTTAAATCAACTAGTCAACCTCTTGAAATATTGCTCTACAGCAAGCTATATAGCTACCTGGTTTGGCTCTCAGGAGCTGAACTAGACTTGAGAAATGTTTTTCAGCAAGAAAAACAAGAGGGGGTGACACATAAAGCGAAGGCTGAAGCTGCTTAATGACTGAGAAAGCACAGTTAGGTAGAAACTAGCTAGTTGCATAGACTAGTTGGCTGAAAGAATAGCTAGTACTTGAGGTAAGTGTGTTTAAGGGCACAGCAAGACTGGAAACCAGCCAGTCCATCACCAACAGATGAACTGTCAGATTTAACACCAAGCTAAAAGCATAAAGGACTTGGCTTTTTTCTATTTGCATGACCACCCATTTAGATTAAAAAAAAGAATAATAATCAAACAAACATAGATAAAAGAGTAAATGACACAATCATTTGTCGAAGCCTCTTTTAATATGGAGGGTATAAACATCCTATGTTGATACAGTATATTTGTTTTCTGTCTGGCCATGATTCAATGATAAAAACTGATAAAGGAAAAAAAGGAGGTGTCCCTCCAAAAACATTTGGGTTATTTATTTTGTCACGTTTTATTTAAGGGTTTTATCCTTTTAGAAGGTTGTTGAGAATTTTTACCAGGCTTTGTTTTTACTGTCTGTTTGTTACAATAATCTTTGTACAGCTTCCATAACCTCTGTATAGACCTATACATGACAGTGATTTGTTCCCTACAGTTTTTGTTAACACTCACATTAAGTGTTCTCTGATGGCTCCACAGCCACTTTTTTTGTTGCCTTTGTTGTGTTTCTCTTTTCATCGATGGATGGATGTCTTACGGCAGTACGACCCTGCTAACGGACTGATATTTTGAACCTTACCACTACCAGTCAGCCAAAAGGGGGCTTCACTGTATAAAAAGCTGTACTCCGAGCTGAATCAGACCACATTCTTCTTTGTGAGCTTTAAAAAAGAAAAACAAGATTATTAAGATAATATTTAAGCAAAGTGGGTAATGTTTTGAATTTACACAGAGCTACTGTCATTGTCTTATTAGAACCAATGAATTCTGGATATTTGAGATTGTTTGATACAATAATTAATTATTTCAGTTGTTATATTCAATGGCAATATACAGTATAGTGGTTGTCCTTTAATTTCTGACTATTTCTTTGACTATTCTTTGGATATATTGGTTGAATAATTTAACTGCGAGCAAATAAAACTTATATGAGTTGTTTTATAGATTTTGGATTCACTGTTGTCTGACATGGTCAACTTTTTTCCTCTCTTTTTTTTTTCCCGGACAACATTTTTTTCTCATTTTGTTTTTATTGCTTAACCAGATGTGATTTCGCAAGCGGTCTGGCATTTCCTCCAACTGCCAGCTTACTTTGCTTCACCCCTGTCACGAATCCTTTTCTTCGAATTGCACTTCTCATGGCTTTATCCTCTTCTCCAATGGTCACTTAAATTTCCTTGTAAGCTGTTAGCTTACTCAGTGACACACAGTTCTTTGCCCAGTGTCGAAAGGCATGAACTAAAACATTTGCCTTATCCAAATTTTCAAGATGCGCTGCATGGAGTTGAGCACAAGGAGTGAAGCTGTCCAACAGGCCTGGAGCAAGCAGGTTTTTAGAGCGCCTGAGACGCACTGAGATGGCGTTTTCGCGGAAGGAAAACGCAGCGTTTTCAAAACGCTCTCGAAAACACATACATTTGGGTGCCGTCATGTGACCAATTATACTAAGATAGTGGAGGGCAGCAGTTGTTTTGTTTGCTCTCAATTTTGACAGCCCTGTTAAAGATTAATATCAGTCTGTACATGCTCCAGATAGCATTTCTTCAAATTCCTTAATTCTCACTTGCTTTTGCAACTTTGTACTTTTGTGTTACTCGCAGCAACAACTCCACCTCATTGTTAGTCCATTTAAAAAACTCGGTGCTTTTCCTCGACCTTTTGCCGCAACGGTTCAAAGAGCCAGAAAGTAAATAAACGACAGACAGAAATGAGGCAGGTCGAATCTTCTTGCGTTTCACACATGCGCAGTACTGGGACATAGGCGTTTTCATCCATTTCAATGTGGACACACAACTCTGTGAAAACGACTGAAAACACTAGTGTGGATGTGGAGTGTTTTCAGACGGAAACGCAGTTTTCAAATCTATCCGGGCTAGTGTGGACGTAGCCTCAGGCTGCAATTGCGGCACTTCACCGGGATCAACACTATCAACAGTAGCTCCCCACCTTTTCAAGGGACCAAGTGAGTATTGCAAAGGACCCACAGCTACACCACATATTTGGCGCACCAAAACGTACAGTGAGGGTGTGCTGGGAACATCTAGCAGAGGCCCCGGTCCGCAAGATCTTCAACTCACACCTCCAGCAGAGCTTCAACAGCATTCCCAGGGAGACTGGGGACATTGAGTCCTGTTCAGCTCCTCCATTGCAGAAGCCGCAGCACTGAGCTGCAGCCACAAGGTAGTTGGTGCCTGTCGTGGTGGTAACCAAGCCACCAAGCTGAAGAAGGAGTCCTACTGGGCTTGGTTAGCCTGTGGGACTCCGGCAGCTGATAGGTAGATAGATAGGCCAAGCGGGCGGTGGCGGAAGCAAAAACTCGGGTGTGGGAGGAGTTCGGAGAGGCCATGGAAAAAGACTTTCGGACTACCTCGAAGAGATTCTGGCAAACGGTCAGGCAACTAAGGAGGGGAAAGCGGTGTTCAACCTGCACTGTGTGTAGTGTGGGTGGAGCGCTGTTGACTGAGAAAATTGTCAGGCGGTGGAAGGAATACTTCGAGGACCTCCTTAATCCCACTGACACATCTTCCGAGGAGGAAGCAGAGTCTGGGTATGAGGGGAATGACCCGCCAATTTCCGGAGGCGAGGTCACTGAGGCAGTTAAATAATTCCTTGGTGGCAGAGCCCCTGGTGTTGATGAGGTCCGCCCTGAGTTCCTGAAGGCTCTGGAGGTTGTAAGGCTGTCCTGGTTGACACGCCTCTACAATGTTGCGTGGAGATCAGGGGCGGTACCCCTGGACTGGTAGACCGAGGTGGTGGTCCCCATCTTTAAAAAAGGGGACCGGAGGGTGTGTTCCAACTACAGGGGAATCACACTCCTCAGCCTCCCTGGGAAAGTCTATGCCAGGGTGCTGGAGAGGCGAGTCCGTCCGTTAGTCGAACCTCGGATACAGGACAGGGCTCTAGAGTGCGACCAATTTGGTCGCAAATGCGACCAAATTTTTCAGTGGTGCGACTAAAAGAAAATATTTGGTTGCACCTGTGCGACCAACTGTTCAGGTAGCAAAAAAAATAAAATAAAATCTGCAACCTTCCCTGTGGTCAACAACAGACACACATTTTGCCCCTATCGTGGACTAAACCAATCAGAGATAGTCAGGGGCGGGACCTCTCTGATTGGCCGTGATCCAGTTGAAAGTGCAGGTGGAAGTGGCAGGTGAGTAGCTTGAATAAAGCGATATCAATTCATTAAATCCTGAATCGACTTTTAAATATAACTGTGTTTTGCCAGAAACGCCAGATTCTCAGATTAAAGCTCACAAAACCATTTCAACAACAACCAAACAGCAAATGAGAGCAGGTACACGGATTCCACACAAAGACGTAAACACAGAACGGACCCGACGCATCAGAATCAGCTTTGTCTTTCTCGGCTTTCTCACCCGACGACCCGTAGACGGACACGCTGTCGGAGCTTAGCGATTCTGATGCGTGCGGTCCGCGCTGTGTTTACATCTTTTTGCGCTGATTCTGAGCTGCAGGTTTTGTCTCTCTCCAACCAAAATTCACCGAGCCAGCAGCAAAAGAAGCAGCAAACTGCGCTTCACATTTGATCAATGTCGTCATGAATTTTGCTGTTTTGCTTCCACGACTATTAAAATCACACTTCATGCACAGCTAGCTCTCTCTCTCTATCTCTCTCTGTACTTCAAGAACAGTTTCCTGTTTCCAATCTCTGTTTTCTGTATTATTAATTCGCTTATTACCCACCAGTCTACCGTTGTTTACAGCGCTGTGGCTGCTGTCTTTTTCTTTTCTTTTTTTCACTTAAATGACCTCGGACAAGAAAGCCTATTTTTTCTGTTATTCAATACTGAAGAAATTTAAACTTTATATGCAGAACATTGTAGAATATTTTTAAGGTTATCTGCTATAAAAAGCCAGACCAGGGAAAATCTCCTTCATGTTTTTCTGTGTTTTATTCTCAGTTACTTTCACACAAAGGCATCTGCTGTGATGTTCACAATTCTGAAGAAGTCAGTACTGATAAATGATCAGAATTATAATATTTCTGACTGTCTGAGGCTAAGTTGAATCGAATCGGGACTTTGAAAACCGGAATCGAATGGATTATAGAAATCAGTGATGATACCCAGCCCTAGTGAGCAGCCTAGGCACCACAGAAGTGGATGTAGCTGTAATAGGAAAAGAACCATTGCTAACTTTTCTGTTAAGTTAAGGCCTGATCCTTCTGAAATTCATAGCCAGTGCTCGGACATAGTGTCATCAGTCTTTGAATGCTGAAAAAGCACAGTGTATCCAGAAAAACACATTATATTATATAAATTATTATAAAATTTGTGTACGCCTAACTTTTGTGCCGGTACGCCTAACTTTAAAAAGTTAGGCGTACCGGTACACCCATGGCAAAAAGTTAGTCTAGAGCCCTGGATACAGGAGGAACAATGCGGTTTTCATCCTGATCGTGGAACACTTGACCAGCTCTTTATCCCCCCAAGGATACTTGAGGGTGCATGGGAGTTTGCCCAACCAGTCTACATGTGCTTTGTGGACTTGGAGAAGGCATTCGTCCGTGTCCTTCAGGGGGATCCTGTGGGGGGTGCTCTGGGAGTATGGGGTGTCTGGCCCATTGCTACGGTCCACATAGCTGGCAATAAGTCAGACTCGTTCCTGGTGGGTGATGGGCTCCGCCAGGGCTGCCCTTTGTCACTGATTCTGTTCATAATTTTTATGGTTCTCAGCCGGAAAAGGGTGGAGTGCCCACTCCGGGTCAGGGACAAGACCCTGCCCCAAGTGGAGGAGTTTAAGTATCTTGGGGTCTTGTTCATGAGAGATTGGAGAAGGGAGTGGGAGATTGACAGACGGATTGGTGCAGCGGCTGCAGTGATGCAGAAGCTCTCAATTTACCGGTCAATCCCCTATCCTCACCTATGGCCACGAGCTGTGGGTAGTGACCGAAGGAACAAGATTGCGAATACAAGTGGCAGAAATGGGCTTCCTCCGAAGGGTGACTGGCCTCTCCCTTAGTGATAGGGTGAGAAGTTCAGCCATCCGGGAGGGGCTCAGAGTAGAGCCGCTGCTCCTCCACATCAAAAGGAGCCAGCTGAGGTGGTTCGGGCATCTGACAAGGATGCCCCCCGGGCGCCTCCTGGGTGAGGTTTTCCGGACATGCCCCACCGGGAGGAGGCCCCGGGGCAGACCCAGGACACGCTGGAGAGATTATATGTCTCGGCTGGCCTGGGAACGCCTTGGTGTTCACCCGGATAAGCTGGAGGGGGTGGCTGGGGAGAGGGAGGTCTGGGCTTCTCTGCTTGGGATGCTGCCCCCGCGACTTGGCCCCGGATAAGGAAGAAAATGGATAGATAAACAACATTATAGCACTTATTAAATAGTTACATCAGTTACATGTGACATTTATACATTGTTTTTTTTTATACAAACAGCATTAACAGCATGTTACAGGTTTTACTTGAGCTTGAATGTGAACACTTATTGCAAAACCATATACAGCAAGACTGAGTCATCAGCTGAGCCCGTGTGTTAGAAAATAAAAACACTTCAAATATACTGAATACATTCCCAGTTTTTAAGCAGCTTGGGAAATCTGTAAAGACAGTTTCATAAAAACTGATGACTTCTACACTACAGTCAATTACCACAGCAGAAATAGATCCCACGAGACAAAACAAATGATAGTTTTCTCAGGCAGTCGTCCGTCTCGACTGCGGCTGACAAGTTTCCACTTCCTGTGTTATCAAATCGAGCTGAGTTTAAAAATGCAAGAACTTTTGAATCTTTGCAATGTTCACACACTCAAAAGGTAGATTAAACACTTCCGCTAAAGACTGTGGTTACAGGGTAGACAAAAAAACAACAACTTAAAAAAAACCAAAAACAAAGTATGTGATGCCGTTAAAAATTATGTTAAAATCAATCGACCTTAGTCAGTAACATTAATCTAGTGCATGCTAACGGATGTTGTAATAACAGAGCATTTTGTTTTATGTAGTTTACTTGCACTCAAGTTTCTGCAAAAATAAACATAAAGGTAAAAGCACAGTTCAAAGTACAGTTTCTCTCCAAACAGCTGACACTACTCATCTCAAAATGCAACTGAAACCAGTAGCAGTCACAGTGAGATCAGTATGACAGTTCCACATGACATTTTCTGGTAACATCATTAGATCATTAGATAAAGCCCAAATACTACAAAACAATTTTAGTCTGCCAAGTTGGCTCTTCCCTTTAGAGGTCATCACTGCCTCTATCACACCCACCTCCAGCATATTCCCCTTCGCTACATGAACATGAACCTTCTCTGTGGTCTTCCTCTGTTCCTCTTGCCTGAAAGATCAATTTTCAACACCTCTGAGGTGCTATGTTTTGCTCCATCAGTGCGACCAGGTAGCACCTCAGACTGTCCAGAAGCTCAGTGATGCACTGTTTCAGATCTGGTAGGAAATCCCCCAGGACACCATCCTTCATCTCATTAGGAGCATGCCCTGAAGTTGTCTAGCATACATATAATCACTTGGGGGCTAAGAGGTATCATAATTGGAAGTGAATAAAACCCGCAAATCAAAAGGAAATTTCACCACAACTCTGTTCCCCTTTGAAATGCAACAGTAAAAACGTACCAGTGTTGGAGACATTATGGAGGTCATCACTCCGAAGAACAAGGAGGCCTCCCAGAACAATGATGCACATTCCTGTCACATCTGGAACAATGCAAACAAAATAAAATGCAATATTAAGAGACAAAGACAATAAAAATACTACCTTGTTTGACATGACAGCTAACAGTAAGAAGTCACAGTTATTATTTATTATCAACAGCAATAAAGTTCAACACAGAAATTGTTTCAGAAGTCAGATTTAAGTCAGGATTCAAACCTTAGTTTCAAATATGATACTTTATTTATCATACTTTACTTTATTTAGATACTTTATTTACAGTTTCGGCTGGAGTGCAGAGGAGTTATATGCATGGAGTTTACCTCTTGTAAACAGGATTCAAATGTATTGACTTTTCACTCAAAATGGCACAAACAATATGTTTCACAGCTCTCTCTGAGTATCTGTAAGGATAGCTAGTCTTTACTGTCAAGCCAGACTCAAAACATTGATCTAGGTGAGCATTCGAATTTGATTCAAGTTTGAAGTGGGCTACAGTGCACGCTCACACACAAGTGGCTACTTCTTTCAGCAGACTCAGCACAATTTGGTGCACTGTTCTTCATACTGGTGACATTCCATTGTTTCCTTTGTTGTTATTCACCTGCTTTCACTCTGACAATAACTAAGCTTTTATTTTCTCCATGTAGTAACCAACAGTAAAAGCTAGCAAATGCTAGCAAACGAAGCTAGTAAAAAGTATATATTCTTAATTTCTACCTAAAGCTAACTTACTTATGTAAGTCAGAAATCAGCACCGTGAACTGCTGGAATTCAATGTACATAAGAGCAGTAATGTATCAGCTTTATTTAGTATAGGCAAGAACTTGTCTGACAAATTTACATACTTCCTTATTTTTCAAGCTGACTGCGTTACAAATCTGTTTCTCAAGCATCCCACATGGCAGACAACCTCAGACATTATCATCACTGTTAAAGGAAATGCATTTTGGCCACGCTTTAGCATATCAGTAAAACTGCTTCTGAATTTTGGCTTCATTTCTGTCTGATAAATGACACAGCGTATAAACTCTATGTTGTTGTTCAGCTAAGGTTCCGTTTTTAGTAACTGCCAAGAAACAGACGACATTACTATTTATTTGTCCTGATACATAAAAACTTAGAACTGAAAGAGGTTGCACTTTTTTTATCATGACTGCACACATCACTGAAACTGTAACGGACAGTGTGATTGCAGAATTAGAAAGCATGACAATTCTCTTTTAATAATGCCGCTAAAATCCCAGGCAGTATTAAATATGTGACCCTCCTTCATACTCGTACTTAAAAAGAATTACAGTCTAAAACTTGAAGCTGCTGCTATCAGCTTCTAATTAATAGAAATGTGAGCATCAGTTTTTCTCACGCATTAGTTCCTTTCATGTACTGAAGCTGAAACCCAGCTGTGGCCTTTCTGTGTGTACTTTACACTAATCGTTGTGCCTGTGCGGCTTTCTTCAGGTATTCAGCTTCCTCCCCAGATGCACAGAATGGCACGTTAGATTAAAATGTTGTTCTAAATCAGTCATGAGCACGAGCCAATTGTATGTGCATAGAATACAGTGCTGCATGAAAGTATAGCTAAATATGGATTCTATGGTGAAGCACTATAAGTTTTTTTTATCTTTTAGTTTAATTGTTGATTTAAATGGGGGGTGGGGGTGGGGGGTGCACTTAATCTTATGAGCTAGCTAGCTTTTTCTTTTGTTTGCAATAAAGTTTTTTCACATTAAAAGTCTCGTCGAGTCTAATCAGTGGGACAAACTCTTATTGTGAAACACTGCTCAACTCACAGAAAGATGATTCTGTTCATTTGTTCCGTCTCACCAGAAAACAGAAGAAGTCACTACTACTGAAATGCAACAGCCAGATGAACAGAATCAGCTTTCTGGGATTTCCTTCCTTGGATTTATCTGATTGAACTTACATCAATTCAGCAATTGCAGAACAAAAAAAAGTCGGAGGGTTGGGAGG
The DNA here is from genome assembly GCF_057381845.1 of Rhamphochromis longiceps. Lineage (NCBI taxonomy): Eukaryota > Metazoa > Chordata > Actinopteri > Cichliformes > Cichlidae > Rhamphochromis > Rhamphochromis longiceps. Next base: position 24,264,296 of record NC_140558.1, read on the forward strand.
TAGGTATTCCATCGATTCCACTGTTTATTTAATTAAGAGCTTTTATTTGTGACTGTTTATGAAGCAGTTTTAAAGGTTTTATTATTCTTGTATTTTTCTTCATGATGTATCTTCCATATTTGCTTTAGATAGCAATCAGTCAAAATTTAAAAAAAGACAAGGTGTCTGTAAATCTATGTAAAAAGAAATGCTCCAGCTCGTATCCAGACATATCTGGTAAAGTTGATCTTTACAGCTCATTACAATGCCACTGATATTTCTTCACAGTGGTCTGTGGCTGGTCTGAGCCTCTGGTCTCAATGAGGAAGTATGTCTGGTCTGAGCCTCTACAAGCGCAATGCTACAGAATAAAAAGGAATTATTCCGATCTTGTCTTGTACCAAAGCTTATACCAGAAATCATTCTTCACCTGCAGAAAATGCCGGAGAACACAGTTTCCAAAGGGTAGGTCTAATTTTTCCTTTAATTTCAAACATGCTAATGTGAAAGTATAGCACAGGCTGAAGGCTCACTGTGGTTTTTAAATGGAAAGCTTGTCTGGATGATTCACTCCATAGCAGGGCATATTACAGCCAGTTAATGGGTTGAGTAGCAGTGCACAAATATAATACCCCCTTATATAGTGACCGTAATATTTACTCGGATATGCTATGATGCCTACAAACCCTTCATTTTACAACAAAGTAATAATATTAGTAAAACTACTGACTTATGTGCCTTTATTTTTGACTTCAAATAGATCTACTTCATGTTTTTTTTCTTGTGAACTATTTGTGTAATAACATTTTTTTAAATGTATTTTAATGTAATGTTTGTATGTAAATGTATGTAATACTGTGTAAGTATCTGACATTAAGTGACAACAACTTATGGACCTAAGGGTACAAATAATATGTATCCGTTTCCATTCTGGGTTACATGTGAAGAGTAGTTTGGGTTTCACTTTATTGAATAAGGCTACATATTCTGTCTCATTACAGTAATACTTATTCAGTTTGTGGTAACATTCCTAACAGAAGCTTATTTTCTTGGTAATCTTATGACTCCATTATTACAAGTACGCCCACATTATCCTGAGATAGGAAGAGGCAAAATGTTTCTCAGTTGATCCAGCAGTGGACAGCTAAGTGCTATTTAGAAGATCAATAACACTTTAACTCATTTGCAGTAAAAAATAAATAAATAAATAAAAAGACACTCAGTCTGAGTGTCTGACAGTCAGTTAAGATTTTGCATGTGACGCCATGTGCAAATCCCCCAAGAGCCGTTCGCTATATTGAACAAGATAATCAGTAACAGTCACATCCAATAAATGATACATAGTTTACATCGAAATGATCACTGCTTTTTTCCCCCACAACACCTATGCTGTGCTGCTGGGTGCTGCAATCATCAAGACTGAAAGATCATCTTTCTTTTTATCACTTCTCTGCTGATTTGGATAGAAGAAAGTGGGGGAAAAGATAAGCAGTAGTATCAGCTATCAGTTATATTTTTATTTTCTCTTTCACATTTTTTCCTTTCTCGTGTTCTCTATTTGCCTCCACCACCACTACTCTCCCCTGCTCATCTCCACCTTGTAAGGGTTTAAAAACTGAGCTTTAAAATGAACAATGGTGATAAAAACCGAGAGAGGCCGACAGTGATCACTGACTGTTTTTAGGGGCTTGTTCAGATTAAATAGAACAAGATACAAAGTATTAAAACATGTTAAAAACACAACAGCCTTAATAAACATTTATTTTACTTGCAGGGAAGCAATGGCATAAACACTGAACGTCTGCGCGAGTGCTTTCCGAGGCAACACTGCCAGTTTCGCTTTTTCCAATGTTATCCTTGAAACAGATATGTGTGTGATACTCTTACTGAGAAACAGTTAACTACATGATGTACTAGTTAGTACATGATTTTAACTGTGCTTTGGATAACTGATCCCATATGGAAAAGATATATATAAATCTTATATAAATCTTATATAAAGATATAAAGTTTGTATCTGTCTTGTGTGAAAAGCATACAAGAGTGAAAACAGATATAAGATCCCTAGAAAAATTATATAAATGAAACTTGTATGTTTTGGATACTAAAACAATATATGAAAGTGGCCACTTCCATGAGTAAATCATATGAGCCTTATATGATTCACTATATGAAGTAGGCCACATCTGATGCAAGTCTTTTATAAGTTTTTTCTATTTCTTTTCCATATGGGATAGCAGAGGAGCCACAACAAGGTCTGAGGACAGATGAGGACAGGTTAGAGCGAGAGAGATTTCTTCAGATTACTGAAAAGTGCTGAATAGCTTACATTTCAGAATGTGTTTATTGATCCTTTCTATAATTTCCCTCCTGTTTATGCTACACTACCACATTGTAGTTTACAAAATGCTTTATTTTTCTGCTAATACAGCAGGCTTATCTCTTATCTGTCTGGGTTTTTCAATGTGGGACTGTGGGACTTCCATATACAGACGGACAAACTGATGATGGCTAACCAGCCAGACATTGTAGTGGTGGACAAGCAGAGGAAGACGGTTGTGGTGAGAGATGTAGCGATACTGAATGACAGCAATATCAGAAAGAAGGAACACGGGAAGCTAGAGAAGTACCAAGGGCTCAGAGAAGAGCTCGAGAAGATGTGGAGGGTGAAGGTAACAGTGGTCCCCGTGGTAATCGGAGCCCTCGGTGCAGTGACCCCCAAGCTAGGCGAGTGGCTCCAGCAGATCCCAGGAATAACACTCGAGATCTCTGTCCAGAAGAGTGCAGTCCTAGGAACAGCAAATATATTGCGCAGGACCATCTACCAGAGCTCCCAGGCCTCTGGTAGAGGACCTGAACTTGAAGGATAAAGACCAAGAGTGCGGATGTTATTTTATAGATATTATTTTGTTGTTATCCATCTCATTGTGTTTTCCTCTGAAAGTATTGTTGTCACAAGAGGATCTGAACTTAAAGACCGCTCCCAGGGGCGAGAGGGGAATTTCTTCTATACTAGCTTCTAGTTTTGCTTGACAGTGTGTAGAATAAACCTGATGGCACAAGCTCCTAGAGAACTTAATTAACCGAACGATTTTTAGGGCAGTGAGCAAAACCAAAGCTAGCTGAACCCGAAGTAGCTGGAAACCTGTGTGCTTATTCCAATAAACATAGCAATATTTTCTCAGTATGTTTTATTTCATAAATTGATTTATTGCGAGCAACAGAACTGTTATCAGGGTTAGATAACAGAGATTTACAGAAAAATACTTTTGGTGACAAATCATTTATAAAGGTGTGTTGGTTTGACACACGCTCAGGGAAGAACCACCTTATTTACTGAGGATTTCTGGGATTTCAGCAAGTACCCTCTGCCCCGGTTAGCGTAACTTTAAAAGGTTGTCAGTTTTGGTTTTGCCCCGTTAAGTGTGCTGCTTTTGTTGCCAGGGTTGTACAGTTTAGCAAAGACACATATGACCCCAGCAATGGTAAACACTGTATACCAGTGCAGCCTGGGAATGGCTCCCAGTCTGTGTCACACTTAACTGCAAATTGCCCAAAGGCCCCCATTTCCCTGTGTGTGGTTTAGCCACTGACATATGTGGGGTGACCAGTCCTTTGTAAAATGGTTTATCAGGTTCGCCAAGTTTGTAGGTTGAGACCGCATGACCTGTTTCAACCCAATAAAAATGTTTGAGCAGCAATGTTGTGGATTTTTTTGTCAAAATTTGCCTTTCATACATTGTGTCAGGCCCCAGTGAGTTTTATAATACATGGTGCATGCATTCCTGTCTCTGTAGGTACAGGAGCAATTTGCAATTTTGCCATTTAGTCCTGCCTGAGGAGGTTTATGGCGCACAACTGCAAACACACCACCTTGTTTTTATTGGGGTTTTTTTTTTTTTCCTTTCAGTGCAGTCTCACGCTCAGTGTGCAACCCTGCTGCAGTTGTATCAGTTTCCACCGCTATCCTTGCTTTGTCCTGACCTGCCTCTGTCTCTGATTCTAAAAAAATGGACGGGGGAGGTGAAAATGTTGGCTTGACAGAGCAGATGGCGTGTGTGTGGCTGTGTCAACTGAGAAATAGATGCAATGGGGGAGGAGCTGTTTGTTCCTCTGTTGTTAACAGAGGTGCTGCAGCTTTTTTAACCAGTTCTTCTCCCGCCTGATGTTTCAGGTTTCATGTTTCGGCTTTCGCGTTCCATGCTCCTAGTGTTTAGTGTCTAGCATTTAGTTTTGCCAAACAGTTTCATACAAACAATCATGACACTTCTATGCTGAAAACCACTTTCTCCAGTCCTTTAGATAGAAATTGAAGGGTAGAGATTAGTCAGAGCTTTGAAGGATCTGTCTTACTATTGTATGTTTAAAGTAGACTGGCACTGTCCCTGTGAATAATTTTTGTTTTTAAATCAACTTTCATTTGCTTGAGAAACCTATTTAAAAATATGAGATCTCATTTGTTTTGCTTTTGCAGTGGGGCAATATGTACTCAAACTGGTAGGAATGCACAGCATGTTAAGTCATGTTGTGCCTAAACACGCACAAACACTAAAAGCATATCCACAGATAATCAAGAGTTGTCAGGACATGACATCAGAGCAGAATCTGTCTAAGGGTGCTCACAGCGTGTCATGACCCATTTGTGCAACACAAACCACACAGGCAGATCAACACGAAGAGCTCATTTGCCAACTTCTGCATTTACATAAGTTACTGAAGTTGATCAAATAATCCATTCTTCACCTCCCGAAAATGTCAGAGCTCCCCATTTCCAAAGGGTAAGTCTAATTCTTTGTTTTACTTCAAATATATTGACATAAAAATGTGAAACAGACTGTAGGCACACTGTGGTCCTAAAATGGAAAATGTTTTACTTATAGGAAATTATGTCCAGCTATGACATGGATTAGTTAGACTTATTACATCTTGAGTAGCAATGTATAAATATATCATTTTTAATTACTGACTGTAATCTTTGCTGAGGCTTTGATAGCAAACAGCAGCAAAGGCAAAAGTCATTCTGTAGCTGCTGTTGCTTCAATGCCTTGAAACTCTTTTTATAATAATATTCTAGTAATAATGTTATTTAAAACTACTGCATTATGTTTATTTACTTTTAACATTTATCGAATTTGTCTTTTTTTCATTTTGTTACCTTTTTTATTTTTATAAAAAAAATATAAAATATGTTTTTTACCTGTTTTGTAAGTGATATATTTAAACATGTTTTTAAACATTTGCTCCCCAGTTAATTTTGTCATGCACAAGCTGTCCAAAGACTGTAATACAAACACTGTAAACCAAATATTGTAAAAGAACACTGTACCATGTCTCTGGTTGTCTTTATAAAATGCAGATTAATGATTCGAATGGAAAGGCTAGAACGCGTTTAAAAACGATCCCTTCAAATTGTGTTTAGCTGTTATAATTTCTCATTTGAAGGAGCCACACGACATGTAACGGAAATGCTGTATTGTCTGTTTCTGTGTACTTGTTTGTTTTTGTTGCTAGTTATATGAAAAGACATAAGTGATAAAGATGATAAACGATATACAGTTGTTAACCTTTTCTGGATTTTAGCAAATACGTTTTCTTTAACTGAGCAGTGGTTCTATGTAGGAATGAATTCTTGTTTTCATAAATATGTACTCGTCCAGTACTTGTCAGCAATGAGGTGTGACAGTGAGACACTGCTAAACCACATAACCTTAGTTTCAGTTATAAACTAAAAATGACTAGCCTGAAAAGTCCAAAATACATCTGCAGATGACTTTTTGTTTCTATCCACTTCAGAGCTAAATGTGAGGAGTAGTCAGGGTGTCACATTAGTCTTTTTACATTGCTTTCATTCTGCTGATTAACTACTGAATAAATGCCTTTAGGGACATTAGCAGGTGGCACATACCTATATATTTTGTGCACTTACAGTAACTTCCTCAATTTTTGGTTGTTGTAACTCTGCTATTGCAAGCTTGTTGATGTTCCCCATTTAGTACACTAAACCTGGTAGTTATCAAGATTTTATAGCCTAAGACTCATAAGACTGTTTGAGCTGCTGTTGATGACTTCTTGCAAACTCCCAAATAATATAAGTTATTCTTGAGACACACTGGGGCTTCATATAACATTAAAGAATTATATTCAGAAATGTATAGATAACTTTCAAATGAAAATGTGTTGATGCGTCATCTGGTTCTACATTACAAACAGGAAACTTTAAAATAGTTGTGGTCACAAAACGCAAGTGAAGTTGCAAGTGTTGTGGCTATCTGACTGCCATACACAGAAAAGACTAACAAATGACAAGGACTTCACTCAGTGCTTAAAGGATAACTTTTAGTTATATCATGCAATTAAAGGAAGCATCCTAAAATTGATGTCCCAATAAATAAGACAGTTTTTTTGTTTTTTTAAATGTAATTACAATATTTTTTAATTTGCACAAAAGAAATTCATCTGAATCTAGACACAATTTGATTGTGCTTGAAGCTACAGTGTGTAAAATCTCACTGTCAGATGTCAGTGGATTACAGATTGCAGTCAGATCTGTTTTCTTAGCCTTCCCAACTGCATTGCATAATCTTAGCTTTGGTGACCACTGTAAGAGAAACACAGTTTAGTCAGCCAACAGATATCAAACAAATAAAATGTGATGTTTGCAAGACACACTGTCTTTATACACGTTGACTGTTATGGGGTGCCATCTAAATTTAAACATATTTGAATGATTTCAACATTTGGAAATAAATCAGGAGTAAAAGCAGGATATGTGTCAGTTAAATAATATTTTGATATTTTTACCTCAAAATCGCCCTATGACCTGTTGTGAGTGTAGGCTGTCAATCACCTGTTTACCTCAGCTGTCAATATGCAGGGTGTCCAAGTCTATCTACTCTAGAGGAGGATGTAAAACGACATCAAAGTCAATGAGTCTGTTAAACTGACTTGGACACTTTGTGAATAAACTCTCATGAAATGAGAATACAATTAAAATGTTTGTCGAAGGGGAAGTCTCATTTTTAGGACATTCGATACTGAAATTAGCTGCATTAATGTTAGCTTACGACCAGATATTATTTAGGTGGCTTGTTGTCACCAGTCTGGAGATGGGTTGGTCACATGTCTAATCTGCTGACAAAAAGTAATTGTGAGAATGAAAATGGAGTTATGATTCTGGGGTTGCCGTTTTATAGGCTATAACATCAGAGAAAGTTTTGGTTCCTGCCTTAAGAAGTTGGGTTTCTTTTCTGTTCTGCCTTTAGCAATGTAGAAACCTCTGCTTTGTCAGTATTTATTGTTGTGTCTGGTTTTGGTTCTTCCTTTACAGGTCCTAATTAAGTGAAATGACTATGCATTATGTACATTTGGTATACCGATTTTCACAAACTGCATAAATACCCAAGTCAAATCTGCATGAGAAAGGATTAACTTTTCTTTTTTTGTTGTTTTTTTGTTTGTTTCTTTATTTTTTTTTTTAAAAAATCCCTAACAATATATATATATCAATATTTTATCTCTAAATCTGAAACTATAAAATTCAAGTAAAAAACAAAATAGTGTAATTAGTTTATGTGGCTTGTTGTCAGCTGTGTGGTGACGGGTGGGTCACATGTGAATTGTGTACAATTGTGTCGTTGTAACAATATTGGGAATAGATAAACATGCATATGCATATTTCCATGTGTTAGAGCCCTGACTTGAGAACAGGAAGTGAGGTTTTTTTTAAGTACCACACACTCTGTTAAATAACCTGAAAAAAAAAACTTAAGGTATGTTTAAGCTTTTTTCTCAATTCAGTTCAATTATTGTAATTTGTAGAATTTGATAGAGTTTAGCAGAAATTCTTAGTTAACTTGTGTTAAGTCCACAATAAAGCGCACACAGCAGTGCCACAGGGTGGAAAAACATTGTGACTCTTAGAGTGGTGGCATGTGTCTGATGTGAAAGCAAAAGTCAAAGTGCTTTCTCATTTCAGCCCAGCAACAGTGAGCTTCACCGCAGCCCTTCACTTGTTCCACATTGTGTCAGCCTTATTCCAAAATGGATGGAAATCATGTTTCACCTCAAAATTGTACACACAGTACCCCAAGTACATGCAAATTTATTAAAAAATCAAAAACATAAATGAATGTAATTCATTTTGGAATCAGCTGTAACATGACAAAATGCAGAACAAATGAACTGCCCTGGATACTCTTAAGTGCTTCTGCAGTGCTGATAAATACTAATCACTTTAACTTCTTTGCAGTGAAAGGACTCCGTGGATAAAATTTAGAAGATGCTTGTGGTATGTGGCGGCTTTGATCATGGTCGGGACTTTATTGGTCTACAGCTCCGTTTTCCGAGAATCATGGTCTTTAAACCCAAGGACATCCACCCCAAACTCAAGTACCTCTCACGACAGTGTACCTCCTCTAGTTGACGAGGTAAGTATATTCACTGGCCTCCATATAATCTGTGCAAAGGCAACACTAACAATATTATCTCTACAAATTAGTCACAAAAGTGATCAGTTGGTTGTTCGATGTTTTTCTGAACTGAAACTAGTTAACTAGTTAAGTTAAAGTCATCATGATGTAGTCGTGTTACCGTGATGTTCTTCATCTCATTTTATCCATTTATATTTAAAATATTTGAAGAAATACATGTTCATAATTATTATGACTGTGACGTATCAATGATTTCTTTTAGCTAATTAAACACATAGTATATGTTTTATTAGTGGCAGCTCAGGGTTCTCTAATTTTCTGAAATGGGGTGGTCAAACAAAATTTATAGCATGGAAGATGGAAGAGCACCTGTCTGCTAGGAAAGGATCCTGCACTAGAGTTTGAGAAGTACAAGCTCTATGCTGAGGTCGGCCTCGCCTCAGTCACAACTTCTTAGTTTCCTCGTCACTTCAGAAGAACTGAGGTGACAAAATTGAAGCTGAACAAGAGAACAGAGAAGAAATATGGGAAGTTTGTAATGAAGGGTTGTCATTTTATTCAGCTGTAACATCAGAGACTTGGTTTCTGTATTTTCAACATAGAGTGGGTTTTGTCAGTATTGGTTTGTGGCCCTGGTTTGGTTTGATTTCCTGCTTTACATGACCTATTTTAACAGCTCCTCCCATCTAATAAAGAAAACTTAAATAACGCTGACTGTGTTATGTACATTTGCTATACTAGTTTTCACAGACAGCACAAACAGCCAAGTCAGATCTGGACAAGAGAAGATTAACTTTAATTTTTTTCTTTCTTTTTTAAAAACATACATATTTTATCTCTCATTCTGAAGCTCATTTTAGAAAAGATGCAAAATTCAAATAGAAAATATGAATCTAGTATTATCAAGTACAATGCACAAAAATCACCAGCCTTCTCTGCTTGCACAGATCTCAGTCTCATTATTCCTTGCAGTACACTGTGGCGTACCCACACGAGTACCATTTCATATTGGATGAACTGAACAGATGTCGGGAGGAAAGCCCATTCCTGGTTCTAATGATCCCGGTTGCACCCCACAACAGAGAGGCTCGTCACATGATCCGCAGCACGTGGGGGAATGTAACAACGGTGCAGGGCAAAGTGGTCAGCCACTACTTCATACTGGGACAGTCCAGAGAGGAAAATGGAGCAGAGACCATTGAAGAACAAGTGAGTGGCTTCAGTCCATTGTAGTAAACTTTCCACACATTTCCCTTCTTGTTATTATCAGGAATACATAGTACAGGGTGAATGAGCTACACCAGATGATTTAGAAAAGTCACAAGAGAGTCGAAGCAGAGGAAGGAAAGAAGGATCAGATTCCAAGCAGCCAAAGAAAATCCAGTACAAACACAACTTCCTTTACTTATAAGATTTCGATGTGGCTTGATCTGATTTAGTCTTTTCAGACCACTCTACCAAACATGTATCATGTTTGCTGTATCAATGAGTGAGTTAACTGAAGAATCATTACTAATTATTAATTTATTAAATGATGCTTTCAATTTCACTTTCTCAGCTGTTACGTGAAAGCCGGGACCATCGTGACATTCTCCAGAGTGACTTCTTGGACAGCTACCATAACCTCACCATCAAAACAATGCTTATGTTTGAATGGCTCAGCACCCATTGCCCCCAGACCTCCTATGCCATGAAGGTTGATAGCGACACGTTCCTCAATGTGCACAACCTTGTCGGGATGCTTTTAAAGGCCCCTCAACATCTCTACATGACAGGAAACGTGGTAAGGTTTGCTCCTGTTCTTCGAGACCAAAACTCTAAATGGTTTTTGCCGTTTTCCACCTTCCCCGAGTCAGTCTATCCAACTTATGCCATTGGACTGGGCTATGTGTTCTCTCTGGATTTAACCAGGAAGATACTGGAGGCTGCTCAGCATGTCAGAGCTCTTTACATTGAAGATGTGTATGTGGGACTGTGCATGAAACATCTGGGTATTCCACTGACAGATCCTCCTCGTAATGATATGTTTATGATTTGGAAGCCATCAGACACGGACAACTGTTACTGGACTTCTGTCATAACAACATTGCTGCACAGCTCTAACCAGCTTTTGGACGTATGGAAATCTTATCAAATTCAAGCACAAAGTGGATGTTAAACACCTGCTTCTTACTACAGTGCGATGAAGAGTTTTTCTATTTTAATCATTTTAATGATTCAATATGATCTTTATGTCCGCTGTTAGCTTACTGGTCCACAATGAAGAATGTAAATTTTACAAAAGCGCAGGGAGGGATTAAGATGTTTACACTGTCCCCATTCAATTACTCTGCACATTTTGATACATGCTGAGGTTTTATTCACCTCATAATTCTTTTTCCAAAAACGTTTACTGTAGTAGGATATACATTATTAGAACAATGCTGTTTGTGTTTCAGTGGATTAAACACCCTGAGACAATTTGTCATATGCAGGGCAACTCACACAGTATTAATAATGATAATGTTGCTGTCAGGCAGCAGCGCTAAACACCATATTAAATTTTTCCAATTTGGCCTGTGCACACAACCACGGCAGACTCTAAATCTGAGAAACCTGATATGATTGAAGTACCCACTTCAACTTAAGTTAAAGCTGAAAGTTTGTGCTTCAATCACACCTCGACTGATTTATTTAAAATGCACTGTGGTGCTGTACAGACGCAGAATTACAAACTGTATCTGTGTTTCTGGAATGGGCACTTTATGGGTCAAAATTACAGTCAGTCCGATTGGTACTAAACCTGGTATAGGCAGGACCGTCCTGGTACCGAAGCCACTCCCGTAATATTTGATTGATTTTTACTCAGGTCACACACGCTAACCTCACATTATAAAAAAGGCAAATTTTTTACATTGACGTGTCATTTGTTCCATGACTACGTAGTACTCAGTTGTCGCCAACTAAGGATAGAAACCTATTTAGGCGCACATCTGTAAATAAAGTCTTATTTATATAAAGCGGCAGTGACAATGATGCTGTCACAGTTTGTTGCATTTGTATTTGTTTTATTGTCGTGTTCAGGTCAAATCTGATTGATTTACAAACTAAAGACTGATAAATATTGTGTTTTACATCTGGTTGCCTCAAGGCCTTACAACATCCTCCACACTATGCACTTGAACATATAAAAGCGATGAGCACCGCTTTCGTTGAATTTTGAGTGTTTTAATCAGCTTTGTTACATCTGTGGCGTTCCCGGTCAAAAGTGACTGCCATAGAAAATGAATGGGAATCCACCCCTCACCCCTCTTGCCCTCTGACCCCCTGAAAAACCCACTGAATGACCACCAGTGTTGGGCAAGTTACTTTGAAAAAGTAATTAATTATAGTTACTAGTTACTTCTTCAAAAAAGTAACTGAGTTAGTAACTGAGTTACAGTATTCTAAAAGTCATTAATTACTTGAAAAGTAACTATTGCGTTACTTTAAAAATAACGTTTAACCCTCTGGGGTCCAGGGTATAATCGGCCATTTTTAACTACTTTTGATTTTCCCTCCACATTTCACCTTTAAAAACGATTTACTTTGCCTTGTTTGGTATCAGTCTTTTCAGCACATCCTCACGTGTCTGAATTTACAGTTATGTTTTCATTTTGACATACTGTATTAACACAATTGATCTAAAATCAGACAAAAAACAATATTTATAAACTGGTATATATCGCTTTGTGTCTGTTAGGTATTTTAGCACTACGGTTAGCATTTACTGGATATTGTTTTATAGTGACATTATGCAGGAAAACTCTGTCATTCAATAAGGCCCCTTTGTTTTAGTTATTTTTCTCTTTGACCCAAGAATTGATGTGTGAGAATCACAGGCTGGTACAAGGTTGAAATACCACAGAGATCACTCCCTCAGCTACATTAGTTTCTTAATCTTTTAGACGCCTGTTGAAGGCCAAATGGTTTGTTTCAGATTTTACTAATGTAAGAACTCTTTGTTTTGTGCCTTGAAAATATGTCGCTGAGATAATCACAATTGTAGCTGAACTGATACACTACACAAAGGATGCTTCTTCACCCATGGGCAGGAAGACGCTGCCTTATCTTGGTCTGTACTGGTTTAAACTGATAATCTGCTGTCTCATGAATTTTACCCTCTATATAAACTGTTATACTTGTGAATAAAGTTGAGTCAATTTGGGAAGACAATCTGAAGCAGTCTCTGTTTTCTTGTTCTCCCAAGCTGCTCCCGAGCTCGTACTAACACGCTGAATGGCATGCTTGAATATTACTTGAGAATATATTTGACTGTGTTACAGACTAAGGGACATTCTCTGCTGATAGACGTCCACGCCTCGGAGGAAGTCGATCCACGGATTAGGCCTTGGAAACCGTTTCCTTCAGTGTCTTTGTCTTTAATGTGATTGGCTTACCACGACTACTTTATTCTTCCTCAGTCAAACAGCAGCACTCATGCGATTGTTTTGCCCCCTTAGCTCCAGGTGTTGTGCTATAGTGATGTGTCGGTCGCAAACGAAACGGCTCTTAGAGCCGTGAATGACGTGAGCCAGCTCCTTATCGCAAGCTGTGGTTTTTTTTTTTCTTTCGCTCACCCTCTCTGTTGCACGTTTTTTCTGCTTCACTCTGCACGCCATTGCGCTGTGAAGAGGGGGGAGGGGCGGTAGTTACACTGGCAGTAGCACAGGAACAGAGCGGGAGGGAGAGAGAGAGGCAGGGACAACAACGTCACATTAGAAAGGTATAGTAATCATCTACAACTATTATCAGTTGTGGATTATAAAGGATTCAGAAAGTTTATTCATGCAGACCCATATGACAGAGAATGTGCATCTTCTTTTTGTTTTCATATTTTAATTTATATTTAATTGTGTTGTGATTTGCAGTGTTTTGTGTTGTTTCACTTTAAATTTGTTTAAAAGGAAAAAGCTGAAAATTTAAATAGTTAAAAGTTGAAATGTGAATAGTTGTTTTTTGTATTATATAATTTATTTATTATTTTATGTGGAGTGAATAAATAAAAGTATATTTACGATGGCCCCTACAGACAAAGCACGTACAAATTTCAAAACACGTAAAAACTCAGAAGCACGTAAAAACTCCAAAACACGTACAAAAGACAACAGAAGTGCTCCAGGATGCTAGGGACAGTGTTGAGCTTTTGTTACGTAGTGCCTACACAAGCCAGGAAGTACCAACGACCGGATTTGGTGTGTCGTAACAGGTAAATGAACTTTTTTTTTTTTAATTATTTGAATATATATGAGTGCTTGTGTATAAATACACAAACAACACACATATGCTTTCAATTGTGTAATTTAAGTGATCTAGGTCAGCGGTCCCCGACCGTTTTTGCGCGATGAACCGGTTTATGCCCGACAATATTTTCACAGACCGGCCTTTAAGGTGTCGCGGATAAATACAACAAAATAAAACTAGTACCGGTACCGAAAAAAAGAAGATTTATTCATAACACACATGAAAAGACCCAGGAAAACAGAGTTAACAATAAAAACGATAACAAAATGACGCTGAAAACCGATGAAAAACCCTGAAAACCATACATTTCACACCTGAGCCTCTACTCTTGCGGCCCGGTACCAAACGACTCACGGACCGGTACCGGTCCGAGGCCCGGGGGTTGGGGACCGCTGATCTAGGTAGCTCTGTTTTGGAAGTTCAGTTCAGGCTAGAAATGTGTTTTGGAGTTTGTACTTGTTTTGTCTCTAAGGGCCACCATAAATATTTATATATAGACATATATAAATGAAACCACTTTTTTTTGCATTAGTAATTCCTTTTGTGCATAATTTTATATTTTTGTTAATAATAAATTAATTAAAGCAACAAAACAACCTGAAGAGCCGGTTCGGAGCCGAAAGAGCCGGTTCTCTAAAAAGAGCCGGAAATCCCATCACTATTGTGCTCGACCAAGGGTGTCAAATTCATTTTAGTTCAGGGGCCACATGGAGAAAAGTCTATTCTCAAGTGGGCCGGACTGGTAAAATCATTGTATATATAACTTAAAAACAACAACTTCAGATTGTTTTCTTTGTTTTAATATGATCAACATAAAAATAAATCTAGAGCCTGTGGACAGTATGTTCAAAATAGTACAGGCACAACATAGCTATTGATCATAAAACATCTCAAGTTATTTGAAAATTCTGAGGACAAAGAACACACAAACACACAGTGCTTTAGTGATTCACAGCAGTATATCACAGATCACAGAACTACATCAGGGTGTCTCATGCAGCACTTTCAGTGGGGTTGCATAGTTTATTTGATTCCTGATACCTGGCATCTTTTAGCTTTCACCAGCTCATCAATATCAGGCTTCACATCCTGAGCAGCAGCTAAATTCAGGATGTGATTCGAGTGCCTGTGCGTGAGCCTTGAGCGCAGTTTTGTTTTATTTATGCTCATTACAGAGAAAACTTGCTCACAAAGATACGTGGTTCCGAACATGCACAACAGTTTTGCTGCGAGGGCTGTCAAGTTGGGGTAACCTGATAAGAGATTCTGATAGAATGTGTTCAAGCCAGCTGCGGCAAATTTGAAATATATCCATGGGGCAAACCCCCGAGCTGCTGTCCTGGGGCCTTTGGGTTGGAGAGTGAATTTGTTTATTATTATTCATTCATTACTAACATCTACACCATCAGAGTGACTGTTTTCTGCAGCAGGAAACATCGCGTCAAAGCTTAAAATCTGAGAAAGTTGATTAATTCAGGATTCTTGCATTTACCACATCCTCCTCTAAACACACGCACACCCACCCACACTCAGACCACTGTCACACCAAATCGAACTCATCCGGTAGATATAACGCTGTCGGAATTTGTTTAACCTCCTACTAATATCAACTAAAGCCTTAAGCTGCGCACTGAAAGCGACTGCTCGTTGCACGTCAGTGTCGCAGAGTAAGCGGCTGTAAGTGACTACTCTTTTTTTTTTTTCATACTTTAATTAAATTTATGCACATATTACAATCTCTCGTTGGGAGACAACATTAGCGCAACAACGTCTTGAAAAGGTTGAATAAGAAACCAAACGAAACAGGAAAGTAAGTGACTACTCTGACCGACGACTGGCCGCTCGCGGGCGTTCCGAGGTCTGGTTACCTAGGTAATCCTCTAACGTATTTACCGCCAGGTCACATGTCAATCACCGTTATTCCTCGCAGTAGTCGCTCACCTGGAAGCTGAAAAAAGTTTGACTCGGGTCCTGCCCACTTGCTCCGACGTTAATTCGCCTGTAGTCTTTCTCTGGGCTCACTGCCGCGACCAGCGTGTACGCAGCTCTTTTTAAAGTTATGTTTTCGACATTACATCTATTTAATAAATTCACTAAAACCGCTTATTTCTCTTAGACTAATGTATGCAGTTAAACAATTACAAATACTGCAGTCTCTAAAATAATAAACGACGAGCAGTTCATTTTAAAAGACTTCTCTTTTGCCTTCTGTTGAACATTTACTGTTGCTCATGAATAAGAGCATTTAAAAAATATCTGATGATTCAAAGATCTCATAGAATAATCGACAGACTACTGAAATACTAAAATAATTTAATTAGCAGATATTTTTTACAGGGGGCCTTATAACATGTGTATTTGTAGCAGTTTACATTTTAGAGTACAACATTTCAGGAGGACAGTATTTAAATGAATCACTGACTCTTGATTTAGTAAGGTTTCCTGCAGAAAAAAAGCCTCATTGTGCAACCGATGAATACTTACCAGTAGGAGTGTTTAGTTCTTTGGAGTGACATAAAGATCTCAATTCTAAGAATATGTAAAGTAGTGCCAAAAAAGTTGTTGTCGGGTGGGGTAAAGAGTCTTTATCCCAATTGACAACATGGAGAAAAGGGTGTGTCTGGTTGATTATTACAAGGAGCCAAGCTATGGTTACGCTGGTGTGAGTGGTGAGTTTCCTCACTACAGGATTGAAATCAAGACTTTGATGTTGCCGTTCTAATACATTAATTTTATTTTTTCCTTAATCATTACAATACTTGAGTTAGTTTCAACTTCCCCTCATATGCTTGGCAATCTGCTGACTTCTTCAACTAGACATATGTCTGTACAGGAAACCACAACCACATTCTGTCTGGTGTGTGTGTGAGAGAGAGAGAGAGAGAACGTGTGTATGTATGTCTGTACGCAAATAAATGGTAAATGGTCTGTATTTGTATAGCACTTTATATTTGTCCATAAGGACCCCAAAGCGCTTTACACATCCAGTCATCCACCCACACATTCACACACTGGTGATGGCAGCTACATTGTAGCCACAGCCACCCTGGGGCGCACTGACAGAGGCGAGGCTGCCGGACTCTGGCGCCACCGGGCCCTCTGACCACCACCAGCAGGCAACGGGTGAGGTGTGTCTCGCCCAAGGACACAACGACCGAGACTGTCCGAGCCGGGGCTCGAACCGGCAACCTTTCGATTACAAGGCAAACTCCCAACTCTTGAGCCATGATTGCCCCTATTAATAACACCATGACACCCAAAATGAAGACCAAAATGAATGACGATGCTTTCAATTTGGAGTAAATCTCCAACAGTGTCACCAGCGAAGCACACCCACAGCATCACACCTCCTCCTCCGTGCTTCATGGTGGCAACCATGCATGTAGAGACCATCTTCACCTTTTCTGTGTTGCACAAAGGCACAGCAGGTGGAACCAAAGATCTCAAAATTCGGACTCATTGTTTATCTGGGCTCTAATCTGAGCTGCTGTTAACTTGAGATTTCTGAGGCTGGTGACTCAGATGAATTTTTCCTCTTGGTGACTCTTGGTCTTCCTTTCCTGGGTCGTCCTCATGTGAGCCAGTTTCCTCATAGCACTTGATGGTTTTTGCGACTGCATTGGTGGACACATTTAAAGTTTTAGCAATTTTCTGACTGACCGTCAGTTCCTTCTTTCCAACCTTCCTGTCAGGTCAAATCTGACTGATTTACAATTTAAAACGCTGATAAATATTGTGTTTTACATCTAATTGCCTCAAGGCCTTATGGCATCCTCCACACTATGCACTCAAACATATAAAAGTGATGATCACCTCTCTCATTCATCATGGTGCCCTCGAGGCAAACGTGTTTGCTTGCTCGGCTCAATGCCGACTTCCCTAACTGGGCATTGGTGTGTAGCAGCAAAGAAAGAATTTCATTGCACAAAGAAATTACGTTTTTTCCTTTGTGCATATGACAATAAACACTTTGAATTGAATTGAATTGAATTGAACTGAATTGAATTTTGAGTGTTTTAATCAACCTTGTTACATCTGTGGTGTTCCTGTCAAAAGGGCCATTTGAAATGAATGGGAATCCATAAATTTATATTTATGTAATTATTATAAAGTATAGAAACAAATTACTTTGTAATGAACTGAAAATATGTGTCCTGTATATTGTGTACTCAGTACAGAGTACTCGGTAGGGTTGTTTTCTTGGTTAGCCATGCTTCTTGAAGAAACGGCGCTCTCTTGTGGTAATTGAGTGAACAAAATGTAGTTTGGAGTAAAAAATTTATTTGATTGGTTTAACTGATTGATTCACTTTTAATAAACACATGAAAACATACATTTTGAAGGGTTAAAAATGTAAATTATCTATTGTCTTATGTAGTCTGGAAGATGAGTGGATGGTGGGGTGGGTGCAGTTTTCTTTGTGGTGGGGTTGGGTGGACTGTCCCGGGCTCTGTGGGGCCAGGCGGCGCTGCTGGCCCAGTGCGGGTCGCGGAGTATGGGGGTGCCTACTGGGGTCAGCGGGGGAGCTGGCCCCAGGGAGGGGTCACTTGCCCCTCCCCTCCTTCCCTCCCCATCTCCAGTTGCCTCCCTCTTCCCGCTCCACCACAACCACCCACACATGCAGGGCCTTGGAGTAGGGTCACCAGGGTGCAGAGGAGGCTGCCCCCCCCCCCCCCCCCCCCCCCCCGTCCCCTTCTGGCTGCCTCTGCCTCAATTATATCTCACAACTTAGACATTCACATTACTCACACTCTCATTACACATACATATAGGATCTTGGGGGTGGGCACGCTACACGGAATCCAAATTACCATCAGGGTGTACACCCCACCCCTGGCGTTGTTGCCCACCTCTCAATTTTAAATACACGTAGACATTGAGGGCTAGCAGGAGGGACTATGCGCTTACCTGCTGCTCTCTGGCAGGTAGCTCCATGCCCTCCTGGGTTTTAAATGCACCTTAGAACACACATGCATCAACACTACATATGAGCCTGGCGGAGGGAGGTTTGGAGTCTTCTCTCACCCCCGTTCCCTGCGGCCTGCTGGAGCGGGGGGGCTGGGAGGAGGACTGCGGTCTGGAGTGTGGGGCCTCCCTGCTGCTGCGGAGTCGGGGCGGTCTGCCTCCCCCCACCGCAGGGAAAAGGGTAACACCACCTGGGTCTGGGTGCAGTTCCCCCCTCCAAGGGCAAAGGTACCTAGACCCGGTTCGTAGAGTACGCTTGGGGAGTGTGATCGTGTGTACAGTGTATCTCTATGTCTGTCTCCACGTTGGTTGAGTGTGGAGTAAGTGCATATGAGAGCATGAGGGTGGGAATGGATGTTTGTGTCTGTGTGTGCCCGTATGTCTGTGTCTATATGTCAGGTTGGGTATCAGACGCCACCTCTCTGGAGACATCTCAGGCCCTCCAAGGTTTGGAGGCCTATCTCCCCCCACCACCACTTCCCCTGCCGGTGGCAAACGCCCTCAGACATCGGTGCGTTGGCGGTTCTTTGTGTCCAGGGATGGGCGTCCAGGTACACACCGGCTCACTCCTTGGTGGCTCCTTATCGGGGCCTGGAGCCTGGGGCTCGCTCGGGCCACTTCGGAGGTGGGGTGCCCCCGGCCTCTCGGCCTGGGGCTCGGTCACTCAGGCACGGCTGGCTGCCGGCGGAGCTCACGGGCACGTCACTGCAACTCCCCCTGGCTTCTGCTCCGCGGCTACTGAGTGACCCCTCATCTGGGACTCTCCTCAGCTCTTACTGGGACAGTGGCGCGGCTGCCCCTCTGTTGGTCTTCCTTGGTCTCTTGTGTTCTGGGGGCCTCTGGATGTCTGGAGTCTTGATCTCCTCCATACCTGCTTCATGCCCTGGTGGACGGGGCAGTGGCCCCCCCACACCCTCTAGCAGATCATTACATGAAGGAACCTTTTAAAAACAAGCGCGTCCATGCTCACAGGTGTACACACGGCTGCTCACACACACAAACTACACCCTTTTTGGCTCCTACCTCAAAGCACACTGTGCGCTGTCGATCTTAGGTGCTGCACAATAATGTTTAATATTTAGTATTTACTGTCATATTCCCATAGATCATTGTGATGTTGTTTATTGTATTGCTCTCGTTTTCTTCTGCTTGTTTTCTTTTTTCTTTCTCAACAGGTGATCCAGGTGATAGATATATGCATTTTATTTCTCTGCCCATTCTGTTGGTTTTTGTCTTTTGCCCTTCTCCCCCGTCCCTCTTCTCAGCTGTTTCTCTTTCCCTCTTTTTTTCTCCCCTTCTTTCCCCCAGTCAAGTCTGTCCCGTATTCAGCAAGTGAAAATAAAATAAACAATAAAAGGTGAATCAAATGGACCATTACGGCAAGGCTGGGATGGTCAATTTGGTAAAGTAAATCCGTTGGGCATCTTTCTTCGCCTTTAGACAACAATTCTGATGGCAAAAGAGCCAAAGAGGACAGGCAAAAAAAAAAAAAAAGTAAATTATCCTATACACAAAGGCTTAAGACTCCTGTCTTTGAAAAATGCAAATAACTTGTGTATCTGTGTGTGCTTGTATATTATTATAAGGCTGTGGTGGTAGAACGATATATAGACTAAAAACCAGCACAGGTAGCTGCAATCAGGAAGATCCAGCAGGGAAAATAAGCATTATTCCAAGTTAATACAGAGGCAAGCCAACCTGACTTGCAGGTCTCAGAGTTACTTATCCTCACTTTCCAGGGCTGCATGTCTCCACATGTCCACGTCCTCACACTCTGGCTGGAGTTCCCTCACTTCTCTCATCTTTTGACACAGTAACAACTGTTGACATTAATTTTGTGCTGGCTGATATGAAAAGCTCAGGACTTTACAGGTTAGTTCTTTTTTTTTTTTTTACCATGAAAATATATTTTCTTCATCCAAAGGGAAAATGGATAATGAGTAAAACAAAATAAAAAACATAAAAATGATTTCAGTTACCAGGAAATTTGTTATTTAAAACACTTTTTAAAATAAGTATTGAACACGTTGCCAATTTTCCACATGTTAAAGTCATATTTCCATGAAATTCTCACCATCCAATCATCTCAAATAGTGCACATAAATAATGAAAGGATGCCCTTAGTGGTATATAATAAGACTGAGCCTTTCTAAAGTTCCTCTCCTGGTCCTGATTCAACTGCTAAAACCTGATGTGTCAATCAAAAATGCATGTTTCCATGGGTGTTACTGTTATTTAGACCTTTATCTTCCTATTTATACTAATACACAAGTCCCTAAATCTGAGACACTGCATGTCCCTGGTAAAAAAATCCGAGATGACCCGGTGGCTTGGTTGCGCCATAGATGGTAAACAAACCGGGTTTCATTTTTTTCCTCACCAAATCATCCTCTGTTTGCCTGCTGCTTAACATATATCTAAGGGCTGGCAAATGGAAAGTAAGGCATTACTGTAATTGTATTGCATTTGTATCTAACAGACAACTGTAATCACATTATATTTTAACTGTCATGGACTGGTTTAATTAAGCATAAGCTTTAGGCATGCTTTAAAGTAGGGTATGTTTTAGGGAATGAGCCTAAAGCATATACTCGGTATATAATTGGTAAATGAAGGAAGTGCCTTTGAAACAGCACAGATGTAGAGATAACGCTGTGTAAGTTATATTTGACAGAAATGCTGCTTCTGTAAAATGACACTTTTGTGAAAAGTTTGCACTCTTAATCTTCCTCATCCATGCTACAGTTATGATACTACACTGCACAAAGACTACTGTCTGAATGAAGCTTAATCCACCTATTTTTGACTTTAGTGAAGAGGTCAGGTTATTGCTTCAGGTTATTGGAGGTTGGTGTGCATTTGATTATGCACAGCTCTTTTATTGTCCCTCCACAGTATTTTAATAATTAGCTTTGACTGGTTCATTGCAACACATTGATTATATAATTTTTCTGCCATTCTGTTGGTGGTATGCTTGGGTTAATTGTCCTGACCCAATTTCAACCAAGCTCCAGGTTCTGGACAGACAGCCTCTTAGTTGACTCTAGAATATTTTTGTATACAGAGACGTTCAGGGTCGACCGCAAGGCCTGCAGCTGCCGTACAAGCTCCACCATCATGTTTGACAGTTGATATGAGGTGTTAGTGCTGATATTCTGTGTTTAGTTGTTGTCAGGTGGCGTTGTGCATTATGGTCAAACACCTTCACTTTGGTTTCATCTGTCCACAGGACATTGTTCCAGATACCTTGTGTTTTGTTCAGATTCAACTTTGCAAAGCTAAGCTGTGCTGCCTGGGAAACCTTCCAAACATGTCATACTTGTTCATTCTTTGTCTAATTGTACAGTCGTGAACTTTAACGCGTAACATGCTAACTGAGGTGTTTGAGATGTCACATTTGAGTTTTCTGCAGTTTCTCTGAGCATTGCACCGTCTGTGTTATGAAAAATACCGGTGGACTCAGGAAGCAGAACTCACAGAGGCACAGAGTTGCGGTGAAACAATTTATTTACAGTGAAGGAGATGAATTTTCAAGGACAGTGTATATACAATAAAATGTGAATGGAGACGCCAAGCCTGGGACGTGCAGGTAAGGAGACGCAAACTGGTAGGGCACTCGATCTAAGGGAGAAGGAGCAGGAGAATTAGGAGGGTCTTGCCCAAAACCGAGAAAAGCATAAAAGAGACTTTACCGAGAGTTGGAGAGGTTACTTGGTACTGTTTGCCAAAAACCTCCAGAAGGGAAACAAACCAAACAAGGCGACCCGGAGAAACCGAGAGATGAGAGTCCAGGGGAGGAAACAAAACTCCGTACAGTCACCAGCGAAAATAATCTACAGGTTCCAGTAGGCAGGCTGGCAGATCTTCAGGCACTCCAGAAAAGTCAATACTCCGACACTAGTCCTCTGTCAGGCAGCTCCTGAAGAACGCTTCAGAAGAAAGCGTTTGACAGGTAACAGGTGTGCCAGGTTCATTGAACAACCGCCCCGCCTACCTATGCCAAAAAAGGAAACACACAAACAAAAACACCGGGCAGCCATAACCCGGCTCCTAACAGTCTGACCTTTGCCGAGACATCCACTCCAGGGAAGACTGGGGAATGTCTTCATGTTTTCCACTTGTAATGGAGTTGTTCTTTGTTTCAGAGTGTGTTTTTGTTTAGTTGTTTCTTTTATACATAAGTATATTTACTTAGGAAAATGAAGAAAGGTTAATTGTATTTCAGTAAATGCAAGTACTGTGTTCTTTTCTTTTTTCAATAAAAATATTTGTCGAGAGGCACTACACAAAAAATAATAATGCAATCAAATCAATTTTGTTGTCCAAGACTCTACCAATGTCCCACTCCCACAGCATTTATTGTTATTTCATTTCATTTATTTCACACTTGGTACAACTATTCAAACAAACCAACCACACTTTCTATCAAAAAGCACTACAACCATGTGTGAAAAGGAGCAGGAAGAAGAAAATATTCTTATTAAACCCCGCCCCCTATCTGCAATCCAATTTATATTACAAGTGGGCACCAAAAATCAGGGAACAAACTAACATTAACATTTATCTCCGGTCCTAACCCAACCAAACGACAAATTTACAATCAGAATGCTCCACATAGTAACGAGGAGAAAAGTAAAATTAAAATAAATAAAACAAAAAATTATAATGGATCCTTTTTCAATGAACTCCAATTTCATTCACATTCTTCATATTGAGTTATCGTTTTAAGCATGTAACACTTTTTAAAACAATGTAAATTTATACAATTCTTTAAATTATAATGAAGTGAGTTCCACAGTCGTATACCCCTAACTGTTGGACTCATTAATCTTTGTGTAGTCCTAGCTAACTGATGCTTAAAATAAAATTTCCTTCTGCTATCTTCTCCCCTTGAGCACAATAAAAATACTCTTTGTAACTTAAAGGGCAAAATATTATTTTTAGCCTTAAACATAATTAATAGTGTCCGGAATTTCACTAAATCTCCTAATTTTAATAATTTCGATTTTATAAATAATTTATTTGTATGTTCTCTATATTTAACATTATGAATCATTCGTATCATTTTATTGGGAAAATATTGAGTTTTTTGTGATTTATTTCAATAAATGCTTCAGATGTTTAATCTGGCATTTAAAGGGTTAAAATCCTGAAAACAATTTCAAAAATTGTTCAAAAATCGTTTTTACTCAGCCGTTCTTTCAAATATCTCAAAATTTAAAAAATCTCAAAATTTTAAAAAAAAGATTTCCTGCAAAAATCCACACCTCAGGCTATCACACATGCCTGAGGTGGGCATAAGGGTTAAAGAATCATCGTACGTGTCCTGGGCAATATCAGACAAGTAGAAAAAAGCTGAGATGCATTAAAATAACATTAAGGATATTGGGCCGACTTGCTGCTGTCCTCTCAACACACGTTTCTGTCACCCACACTCACAACGACTGCTCTGCCTGCTTTTGCCTGCAGATGTCGCAACTGAGGCACCGAAATCTGAATTTCAATCAGGAACACTGTAACAAATGTAAGCGTCACTTAAACTCAAATTTCTGTTTTTCTTTGAAAACATTTGTTTAAAGTTTTTCTTTATATTTTAATAACACTCTTGTCTCTCGAGAGACAAACTGCTCTGCCTCAAAGGACCAGGCAACAGAAATCTCATGTCGTGTTCAGCAGTAACACATAAAGTAAAGTAACAAGCAATGTAACATATTACATGCTTCAGGAAGTGCATTTAAATCTTACAGCTGGTATTGTATTAAAGAAAAAGGTAAAAAATGAAATGATGTGTATCGCACTAATTTATCTGAATACATGCAAGGTTTTATATCATTCTCCACAGCTTCAGATCAGAATGTAATGTAAGAGAGAACACAAGCATTGATACAAAGTTGATCATATATTGCAGACTTTTGCTCCCAATGACCAGGTCTTATAAAGCCCATAAGTTCATATGATTGATTCCTTTGCCATTGCTCATCCAAACGTGCAACAGAAACTAAAGAAGAAAAAAGCAATGAAAATATGTTCACTGGTTCTAAACAGAAAGGACACAGTGGTGTGCCAGTAGCTCCCATCCCGACAGTCATTGATTATCCACGTGCACAGTGTACAGCCTGAGCTGAACTGTCGTTTGGTTGAAAATGAAATGCTGTTAATCATTAACTGCATAAAATATCATTGTAATTACATGCCATTAAAAAAAATCTTACTTTTTTAAAGAAAACATTTTCTTACATGCAAAAATAAATAAATTATCACAAGTAGAATAATCTCAAATAAAAATAAGTCATAGATACAGCCCAAACTAAGGCATAAAATAAACCTTTAATAAGCCTTTACTCTGCCTTCTTGGAATGTGTTCTTGCATGAGCAGATAAGAAATAGATAGAAATAGCCGCTGATCACAGTATGTTGACATATTATAGCAAATATGTTAACTGTTTTCAAATATGCAGCAACACAGACACACACAGAAGAGAGAGACAGACAATCAGCCTCTATCACTCAGGAATTTTCTTATTCAGTTGTTTCACAGAATGTCTTGTTTAAGTTGGATGCACGTCCAGAAATCTGTGTGTGTGTGTGTGTGTGTGTGTGTGTGTGTGTGTGTGTGTGTGTGTGCGTGTGTGTGTGTGTGTGTGTGTGTGTGTGTGTGTGTGTGTGTGTGTGCCCGTGCAGGCAGCTGACCCTGGCATGAAGAGGGCCACTGTGTGAAACCACAGAGAAACCATTCTTCACTGCGACACACACATTACACACTCGCAGCCATCCACTCCCTCCCCCTTCTCTAACTCCTTAATTTGTCACATTCACCGAAACACACAAGCGCACAGCACAGAGGGAGCAAGAGAGTCACTTGCCATCTCTCATTCTTTTACACAGAAGTCTAGCGTAGTCTTTCTGTTTCTCCCCAGCACATACACATACACAGTGACTGTGTCCCACCAAGTAATGACCCTTATTTCACCATCCTGACTCAATCGCTGCTTCGGTCAAGAGACTAAAATGTAAAGCACAATTCCTCCAATACACTTTACACTTAAAAAACAATTATGTGTGTTAATTAACTAAATAGAGTTCAGGGATACATTTTTTGTGATGAATCATCCTCAGCACTCATATTTAAGCATATAGAACTGTGCACAAGTCTTGAGCCACCCTTAATTTCTTTATATCTGAAGCTAATGCTGTTTTATATTGTTACTGTTTTCTTGCCTCTTTTTCCTCTTTGTTATGCCACTATTGTCACATTGTTACTAAGCTGTAATAAAAAGTGCAACAGCCATTTCTTTAGCTAAAACTATGAAAAGTACCAAAGATGACACAGTTTGATAGCAGCAGTTATAGTAGTAACGTAGCAGCAAGGCGATTCCAAAGAACTGCTGATAGCTGAGAGCTTAGCATCGTGATGTGTCACAAACTCTAAGAAACTCACTACCTTCACCAAAGCCTCATCAGAAAAGTAAGGTATGCCAAATGACACAAGTAATGACTGAAAATATGTATCAACAGCTAACTAAGTGGTGGTTCCTAATTTGAAATATTTATGTAAAACTGTTGTTCTTATGTATGGAAGGAGATCAGGAGCCATCTGTAAACCACAGTGTTGGCTCTCATGGTTTGGGGTGGCATTTCAGTCAGTGGTTGTTGGGCATCTTGTCAAAACCGATGAAAACTACAAAAAATGTCGTTTTGATCCACCGTGCAACTCCATCTGGAAAGTGTCTGATTTGCAACAGCTTCATTTGTACTTTTTAAAGAAATGACAAGTTTGCATGAAGCTGAATCCACACTGGAAGCGATTCGCTCCTCACCCGCGGCTTTGAAGCTGACAGCTGCTTACCTGCACATGGTGAAGGTTTACCCACATTGCCTAGCAGCAGTTGCACGTAATTCCTTGAAGACGCTAGAGGTTTTTATTCACTGCCAGTGCTGAAGTAGCTTAAGAGAGTAATTGTAGTTACTTGTTAGAGTTACTTATATCCTGTTTGTGCATTTTTTGCACACGTTTTAATAAAACACTACATTTATGGCTCATTTTCCAAACAAAAATATAAAGAAATGAGGTTTGGGTCAAAAGGTTTGTGCGATACTGTACAATATTTTTTATTGTGTAACAACAGCAGACGAATTGTTTTCATCATTTTCTTTTAAGGCAAATGCACCCATCACATATTTACCTTTTTTTTTTTAGTTTGTCATTAGTATTATTAAAGGGAAATTGAATCAAAAGCCCAAATTTGATTTTTGCATTTCATACACTTATGTATGAATAGCAATGAACTAAAAAGAATATTTTATGATATATTATTTAATCCTATTTTACCTATACCAATTATGAACCTAGGTTTTTTCACTAGAACCTTAAATTGGACAGTAGGTCTTGACATAGAAATGTGGATACATTACATTACACTACATGTTAATTTAGGCTTTATTATAACGGCATTTGTTAATCACAGGTTGAGTCTTTAGTCATGACACTGTGTGGTAAATCAGCCATTCAGGTGTATAAGGATCACCACCCTCATCCATGGAAAACCTGCTGCATATACTTTAAAGACACATTCCTTACCAGTTTTCCCATTTCTGTAGCAGCATTAAGAAATCAAATTACTTGGTATTAATTAGAATTATTACTTACAAATGTGCTACTCTCATAATTACATCTTAAAGTACGTGCTATGGAAATGGTCTGTTGCTACTAGCAACAGAGCTACTGCTAGTTGTATCAAACTTTCAAGGTTCAAGTGTGAGTTAACCTACTAATGCATTACATCCTAATCTGTATAGCAAAATGAATAATAATATGCAGCAAACTCACCGTGTCCCTTAGAGTAAAGAGTAGAGTAGTATAGAGTAGGTATGTATGTATTTATTTAAAAACTGTGAGTGTAAGCAAAAGTTCCTTCTCACAGACAAGGTCTTGTTGAGTGACTTTTTTACTCTGCCGTTCTTTAGATTAAAACAAAAAAACACACAAAAAACAAAAACCCTCCTCGGTAGAAAAACTAAATGGTGCTGGCAACATTGCGACAGTGTATAACCACAAAAACGTCATGGTTGTCAGAGTAAGATTTATGCCATATACTGAAATATAAATTGCTATAAATTTAGTATATTGTAAATAAGATATATTCATAACATATCTATGATATGTTTTATCTGTCTCAAAAAGTAACAATAAAGACTTTACACAAAGAAAAATCGCAGTCTGGAAAGACAGAATAAGAAAGACACTTATTCTGAAAGGTGCAGCCGGATGTTGCGTGTTTTCGGCGACTAGCTTGGTGAAGCTAAACTTCAGAATGGACCCGACTAGAGAAAAGCCCGTTAGTGCGTAGCGTTGGGAGACAAACTCTGACCGTCCATGTCTTGTTTACACATATCAACATACTGACAAAGTTTCTGACAGCAATGTCGAGAGAAAACACCACGCGAAGTTTGGACAGCATAGACCTCGCTGCTTTGAGAGTAAGTAAAGAAACCTTGCTTCTTTTTTCTGTATATACATATAAAAGGTAATGTTAAACAGTGTGGGATGTGGTGGGTGTTGCTTGAAAATTTAACGGTGCTTTCAAGCTGCAGCTGAGTAATCAAACAGTGATTGGTTTTTGTGCCTCGTCTAACGGTCGGTACTCGCTACTATTCTTCACTGTTACACAAACTCAGTGTGCTTTAACTTGGCGTGTAAATATAGCGTGTCGTGTGCCACGGTGCCTCCTGTCTGCTCTGTGTCCTGTTTGGTGTCAACTTTACAAGCTGCACTGTTTACACAAGGTTTCTCCCGGTGTAGACTTGCCGAAAAGTTAGTGTGCAACAATGCAACAAGTGACCACTGAAATAAACAGAGTTTGTTTAATGTTTAAGATGCAGTCCAAGTAGCGCACAGCGTGTTTTTTCCCAACTGTAATGTTTAGTTGCTACTTTATTGTGGCCTCATGCTGCTTAGTCGTTTGCCTGTGTGACTACAAATATTTGATATGACATTAGGTGTGATGATGTTTCTGTAGCCACTCAGGCCGTGACCTAAACATAAGCCGTATTTAGCCAGTGTCACTGTTCTGTTTTTGTTCTGTATTTATTCCTCATTTTTGCGTAGGGAAACAAAGAAATGTAACTTAAGTGTTTTACAGCTTTCATCAAACTGTAAAATTAACGCACCATCCTCCACTAACAGCCAAACTGATTTTGTTCTGATACAAATTGGTGCAGTCTCATCTTCAGCTCAAACTCTCATCTACATTTGCAGTCCCACTTCTTCAGTCCCCATCCAAGCATAACTTTGAGTTGTACCCTCAGCTCTGAGCAATGAAACTGTTTGTCATAGTTTTTCTTGGCACTAGCCTGTTGCATTTTGACTTTGCTGCAATGTCGCATTTCCTATACACTATGTTGCTTCACTCGAGAACAAACATGCTTGGATTTCTCAGCATGTTGCTGTTATTTTTAATAACAATTTATTTATTTGTATTTTTTTAGGATCCAGCTGGGATCTTTGAGCTAGTTGAAGTAGTTGGCAATGGGACCTACGGTCAGGTGTACAAGGTGAGTACTGCCGTGATGCGTTGCTGCACATTGTAACATCAACAGACACATGAAAGTATCATATGTAGTGCTTTAAATCTAAACATTGTTTAAATGGCAGCAATAGTAGCTTCCTGTTGTCGTCTTTACCTTACAAGCTAATGCGAAGCTAAACATGTAGCAGCTGTTGGCATTGCAGACTCATGGTGTTACGGTTGTAAAACGTCATTTCTGGTAAAAGTTGCAACAGCTACTTCCAGTTAATTAGGAGGGGAAAAAAGATACTTTTGTTTACTGAAATATCCTTTAGCACACACACACACACACACACACACACACACACACACACGTGCAACTAGAGCATCTTTTAAAGGCCCTGGGTGGGGCTCACTTCCTTATCGCAGTATCTGTTTATATATGTGTGAGTGAGTGGTTTGTGGTTGTAGAAGGTGTTTAGTGTTATTTAGGCTCCTGCAGCTGGTTGTGCCCTATTTTCACACGAGTTTGCTAAACCACTAAAGCTGATGCTTTACCAGCTGCACTGTTTGCTACACCTTTGTGGGTTAGTTTCATCTTTGAGCAACTGAGAGCTTCCTGGGTGAAAAATTATTGTGGTTGAGGCCGTTTAGGAGGGGTCAAGTCATGAATGCCTATCTACCTGCCCTATAACAAACAGAAATGTTTGCATGATTTCAGATTAGACATAAGCAGTGTTTCCACTACTTAGACCTTGTGTGGTAGGAGCTGGGTAGATTTTTATTGTTTTGTTGTCATCAATCTAGGAGAATAACACCAGTCAGCTCGCTCCAACTTCAGTCCTATGTCTTGTTTCCTCACCAGTGAGCTTAGCTGACAGATTATTGTGGAGGCTGTTCTCAGCATCATTCTGATGCTTCTCCAGAGTGGTAAGATGAACTCCAGCTCCACTTACTTGCTCTAGAATAATAACTGCAGTTGCCAGTTTTAAAGATCCACTGTGAGCTAGAAAACCTGTAGCAGGCGGAGACTACTACACAGAGCTCGCCAAGAACTAGCAGGTGTGATCCAGAACCACTGGGTTGGTGTGTGGATATGGGACGAGAGACTGTGTGGACAGATGTTTGAAACAACATTTTTTTTTTTTTATTCCACTGTGAATTATGGAAAAGGAACAATGTTGTACATGAAGGGCAGGATACATGTACAACAAGTGTAACTGTTTTGGAAGAAGCAGGCTTTAGGTTCTCCCAAAAGTTTTAAAGTAACAGGTTTATTTAAGGAAGAGGTTAAAAGTTAAGGGCTGAAGGATGCACATAGCCAATGATGCGTTCTCAGAGTTGTCCATGTCTTCGTGGGATTAGGTGACACAGAAAGTAGGGTGTGTGTGCCATTTGATTTCCTGAAAGAGGATATGTTGCAAGCGATGCACAGGACAGTCAGGCCTTACAGGGTTCTTTCAAACCGGGGAGGAAAATCACAAATTTCATGCTTGGTAAAGTTTTTTTTTTCAGGGCTAAAGCATTAACAAATGTGAGTAACATTTAGTAGAGCATTAACAAGGGAAGAAAAACAAAAACTGATAAACTGTGAGCTGAATCACAGCAGTGATTTTAATGACTGAAGGCGGTACCATGTCTGATACCTTTTTCTTTCTGTGTACTGTATTCTCTAATGATGCTTGACCCTGCTTGAAAAATTACTTGTGTAGAATAGTTTAAAAAGTTAATTGGCTGGCCCTCTATGTGTTTTTAACTTTCTTAAAGAAATGTTATTTGGGGCATTTTTCTGCCTGCATCAGTACAAATAATGGAGCCGCAGTCTGCCAGCACTCTGCTGTGGTTTAAAAGCCTCGCTATAGGTAAAGTAATAATGATGGTGTGTAGCTCTAACAGGCAATCAATCAGACCTTAATGAGGCTGAGCAAATCTGGTTTCCCATGTACACGGTCTTATAATGAGAGTGAGCCTCAACCTGGGAAACCATGAATGCAGCATGGCCTGGAGAACAATAACTGGCACTGCACACACGCTCTCCTCACCCCGTACAAAAACACTTGTGGATTGATGTGAGTGCTGACATTGCATCTGGGCTCTTCCTTTGTTTATTTCTTCATGCCTCTGCATTGAATGATAGGTGTGTAGTATTGTTGGATGAATAAGAAACTTTGATTACCTAAAGGTGAGCACCACGGATTAAAATGCCACCATTATACCGGTAATTTTAATTCAGATCATTTAAGGTAGTATTAGAGGTATAAAACTAACAATCACACAATGCCGTATGAGCTGCACATGGTTGTGCTGAAGGTCTCTTCTATTTAATAGGAAGAAAATCTGTGAGTACAATAATCATACAGCAATTACCGTTACCCACAGTGAAACTGCTATTGCAATACAGCGATTCTTACTTTTAAAAGACAAATGTCGTGCATTACTAATTTCACACGTGAACACTGAGCAGTGGCAGGAGAATCTGGTGCAAGCATTGCCTGAAGTTGCCCTTTGTTACACGTAGCACACAGCAGGAGATGGTGCCTGCTTGCAACTGCAGATTCCCCATTCGAGGTGCTACCTGAGCATGCAGGAGGCATATTGCATCACCTCACCCAGTGTGAATATACCTCCTCAATCCTCATGTGGATTCAAGTCAAGAAATCTCATACTTACACTCACTGATTTACGTGTATTCACGTGATCTGAGAGACCATTCCTGTCTACCTGAAAGGAAATGTTTTTGGAGACAGAAATGCAATCAGTGTTGGAACAAATGTAACTAGTGAAGCAGTTGATCTGTATAGAAGGAAAACTAAATGAGGGCATGTTAGCTGTGATAGGATGTGAAGAATCCTACAATAAGTACTGCCAAAAGGGAGAGGCAGAAGATGAAGGTGGAACAGGATCCACCAGGATGGTGTTTTGTTTTTTGTTTTTTTTTATGTGCAGGTTGCTGTTGCTGTCAGTCACAGTGATCCTCTGCTTGGTGAAAATGTTTGTATTCCAACTTAGGTTATGTTCCCAATCAGTTCTGCTCTAAATTGAGGCCTCAGAGTTGATGTGCATCAGGAATTGATTGTAGTGATTATGAAATTTTCCCATGACTCATGTACACATTTGATTTTTGATCCAGCAATTGTCAGTTAGACATCTGATCCCGTGTCAAACCCCAGTGTCCACTGGAACAGACACCGGAGCAAAGTGTGCCCAAATTATCCTCATTTTCATCTTAATTGAGTGGAAGAGCCTCCTGGTCAGCAGATGGGATTTTCTGACATGCAAAGACAGACACAATTAGACGGCATGGAGAGCAGAGAGGCCTGGAGACAATCAGGGCTTTTCTTCAAAATTACCCCAGAAACAGACGCCAGGAACTACTCAGGGAATCAAAGAAGCTTTAGTGC
The DNA here is from genome assembly GCF_057381845.1 of Rhamphochromis longiceps. Taxonomy (NCBI): domain Eukaryota; kingdom Metazoa; phylum Chordata; class Actinopteri; order Cichliformes; family Cichlidae; genus Rhamphochromis; species Rhamphochromis longiceps. The sequence continues at coordinate 24,296,837 of NC_140558.1, forward strand.
TTTTGTGTTCAACCTCATCTAAGGACGTGACAATTAGAGAACTTAGTGATAACAGATTCAATAAACCAGTACACCAATATAAAAAGTCCAGTGTGTTCACTTATAAGTGTAGATTTCGAGATGTTTGAAAATTAAAAGATGAAACCCATTTGCACGATACAAATAATAGTAAGAGTGGTTATTCCATATAATTAAATCTGACACCGTGCTGCACAGTGCACCCTGACAGTTTTTGGCACATCAAAGAACAATACCTTGCAGCGACCCAAGTTCCCACAGTATAAATGCAGATACAGATTTAAACATTTTACTGTACATCTTTGATAATTTGCCCCGTCTTAAAATATAAAAAAACGAAAGAAAATGTAAAGAGACTGCAGAAGTTTTATTGCTTAGAAGCAAGGAGGTGCTCGACAGAAGAAATGGGTGACACATGCACATAAATATATTAAAATGCTGTGTTGGACATTCGTAGTGCATGGTGCGTGCTTGTCTTATTCACCATATACACATCATTCACACACACACACACGCACAGGGCGTTTCCCTGTTTGCAAAAGGAACTTCCCTTCTGCGAGCCACTGCTATAGAGTCATCTGTGTGTGTGTGGGTATGTGTGTGTGTCACACTGTGAAAAAGCCAAACTCTACTAAAGCACAGACCTCTGAGCACTGCTGACGCAACACAATTTTCCTTAGTAACACTGACTAAAGTGACTGCAGTATCTTAAGCACAATATTGTAGCTTTATAATTTACAATGATGCCACTATGATAATTAGTGTGACTAATTTACAGCAGTTGGAATTTTTTTTTTTAACTATTTGTGTGTCACTGACCTGTGTGGCTGAGTTGTGGTAATCACATGAATAACAAAAATCAAGAATATCAATGTAAATTGATCCGTAAATGAATGTGAATTACATTTGTGATGGGTCAAAGAAAGTTTCACTCGAGCATCTGTGCAAACTTTGACTCGGTGTTGAAACCATACAACAGCTGGCTGTAGTACCACTCTGACTGAATCACTTGCACTTCCTCTTTCAAGTTTCAGTTGCATTGCTTCCCTTTCTGTTATTCACATATCATCATTCCTGTGTTGCTCATGAGGAGATCTGCTGACCAAAATCATGTCCAAATGTGGACTTGGACATTCACAGACTGATCAACTGTCAGTCTGCGTTGACAGCACAGACTGACTCCTTCCCCCAGCTCAACACTTTCTGCTGCCACACAACTAAGAGCTTCCTTACATTAAAAATGTAGTCACCTAATGCTTCTTTATTATGGAACGCCAGGACTGCCATAATGAATTAATTAAATACACCATTAAATAATTAATTAAATGTGGCAATAATTAATTAAAATTGGAATTAATTAATTAAATAAATAGTTATGACACATGTAATTAATTAATTATTGACACATTTAATTAATTATTTATGTATTTCACATTTTAATTAATTATTGACACATGTAATTAATTAATTATTGACACATTTAATTAATTATTTATGTATTTCACATTTTAATTAATTATTGACACATTTCATTAATTATTGACACATTTAATTAATTATTTAATGATATATTTATTTATTTCATTTTGGCAGTCCTGACGCCTGGCTCTCATCATGAAATAATTTTATCTGTCAGCCTCACCCATCAAACTCAGGGGGCGGGGTTAACGCTGATCGAGTCAAAACCATTGCTTTGGCCTGGTGGCCATTGTTTCTAGCACACAACAACCGGCATGTGGAAGCTAACAGAACTGAGCTTTGAAAAACCCTGTTTGTGTGTTACCAAATACCGTTTTAATATTTTTTTAGCCGAGAATGTAGTGGTTTAATCTTCATGTGTCTGGTCGGTTTGTCAAGATACAGCCTCTTTGCAAAAGTGTTTCGATGATTTCGGAGATGTCTGCCCAGTCTCACGGCAAAGCGTGGGATAGACCCGCTCGCCTCGCAAGCAATCCCACCGACAAAGCGCAGGCCCCGGTACACAGCTGTAGTAACCCCCGCTGACTTCTTTTACTGAGGTTATATTTATCGGTGTTTTATTTCCTGATGTTCTTATGTGTCCTACGTGTTTCAGTCGCCAATTCTGAATTATAACTAACATTAAAAACATGTTTAAGGAGGAGAGAGAGCAAATAAATCTGTTTAACATCTGATCTTTGGGTTTTTGTTCAGTAATCAGCGTGACCTGTGTATAAACACATAAAAGAGATAACGTTGGTGTTTCCGTCATGTAGTAACTGCTGGCTTTAACTGTACAAAGGTTGTTCGACACTATGAAACACATACAGACTTCATGATGTTCGGCTAATATTTTTATTGTGAATATTAATCATGCTGACCTCGCTCTGTACACCACGCAGCGAGGTCAGCATATCCACGATATCCTCAGCTCCATGAGTTAACACAAAGTTTCCCAGCTGACTATCTAACTGCCAACTATTCCAGAGACGTGAAAATATACAGCATAAAGAAAAGTGTAAGAGACTCAGCAGCAGATTAGAATAACAGTTATACATTTAATAAATCACCAAATGAATCCAAGAAACGAGCAAACCTGTTCCGACAATTTGAATTTGTATTCCCTCAGCTGCAGACTCGCTGCTGTTTAAATGTTTGAAAAGGAAGATTAGATATAAAAAACGTCAAACATAGACTCAGTCTGCCTTCACATTTGATATGAGGCCAGCACGTATAGTGGCCTCAGCAGGCTATTACTGAAATACACGTGCTATATCATAAACTATGATATAAACAGGGAGGTCCTATTAACATGTTTAGTTTTAAAGGACACCTTCCTGCCTTTAGTCTCATTCATGAGCAGTATTAGTTTTCTTCTAACATCCAGAAGTCTGCACAATGTGTTTCATAGTTTGTAACAAGCCTTTGACAGGTAAACATAACATGACCGAAAAAGCAAAAAAAAAGAAAAAAAAAAGAGAGAGAGTGTTGACATAAGAAGAGAAAATTCTCTCAATTATGGAGACAGACAAATGGTTCATTTATGTTTGATGTGTGTTTATTCCTCCCTAAATATCGTCGGTGAAGTTCGCCATGCATGTCAGATTTTCCTGCGCATTTTTATACCTCTGCCAACAGAGAGAGAAAAAAAATCACATTCTAACAGACAGCTGGTGCTTAGAATACAGTTGAATAACTATTAAAAAACAGATGATATTTAGATGATAGTTCAGTCTAACACATGTGCCAGTGAACCATTAAACGTCTGTGAAACTATGCAGTTATGAAACGTAACTTTAACCTCAGCCAAACCGATTTGCTCAGTTGTAAATAAAACAGCGAAGTAAACGTGACCCGACAGACAGAACCTGAGTGAATGAAGTCCAGCGTTTAACCACTGAGAGCTAAAACTCAGCTGAGGTTTGAAAGCTGTGTGCCGGTGATTGGACATCAGCCGCTGATAAAGCTGTTCGCCTATAAAGTGCTCTGTAAGGAAACGAGCTCCAGCAGCTCTGCGCTCGGGGAAAACACTATATTTACTTATCTTGTGCAGAAAAATGCGCTGACATTGCGTTATATCGAGCACCGGCTGCCCAGTTAAACTGTGACTATCACCAGGTAACTAGGCGTGTTTCTTGAATTAGCAGCAGGTGTTAAACAGCTGACAGATGAGGAGGAGGATGCATGCAGGTAAACTGAGGGTCTGCTGAGCTGATCGCTGGTTTCGTGAGAAAAATGTCAGCTCGTTCTTTATGTTACAGAAGCAAGAGACACAAGACCAGGCGGAAAGAGACGATCGTTCGGTGAAAATGAGAATCTGCAAATGCAACATGTGGAACACGGAGAGTGGAATATGTAAACAAACCGGTTAACGTAACCCCCTCGGTGCACTCTGCATGCTAACTGTTAGCAGAGCTAGTGAAATCTCTGAAAACATCTGAGCACTTTTGCAAACATGTTCTATGTTGACAACCTGACCAGACATACGTGGCGACATTCGCGGCTAAAACACTGTTAAAAGTGTAGCTGGTGACAGAAAAACGGGGTATTTTAAAACTACACCACCACCATTGCTGCTTGTGATTTGATCTGCATTCTGGGATAACTGGCTGCCCCAAGTCTACACAAGCAATCGATTTTCTAGGATCGACCTGTTTTGACTTACTTTGCACGGCAACCAATCAAATGTTAGAGAAGCTGCATGGGCAGCGTTAACCCCGCCCCCTGAGTTTGATGGGTGAGGCTGACAGATAAAATTATTTCATGACGAGAGCCAGGCGTCAGGACTGCCAAAATGAAATAAATAAATATATCATTAAATAATTAATTAAATGTGTCAATAATTAATGAAATGTGTCAATAATTAATTAAAATGTGAAATACATAAATAATTAATTAAATGTGTCAATAATTAATTAATTACATGTGTCAATAATTAATTAAAATGTGAAATACATAAATAATTAATTAAATGTGTCAATAATTAATTAATTACATGTGTCATAACTATTTATTTAATTAATTAATTCCAATTTTAATTAATTATTGCCACATTTAATTAATTATTTAATGGTGTATTTAATTAATTCATTATGGCAGTCCTGGCGTTCCATACTTTATTAGATGTAACTGAAATGAGTAATAGCTTTCAAAGTTAAAGTTTTAGTTTCTTAGGTAAGTGTTTGTGGGGGAAGGTGTGAGCTGGAGCAGAATGGGTAGTATTAGAAATACTGTGTTTGTTAACAGTGAAACAGAGAGAGCAGAGAGAGAGAGCGAGACAAAGGGTAAAAATGGAGAGGAAAGTGAGTGAGGGCAACGGAAGGAAGGCAGAGGTGAAAGCCAGAGAGACAGAGTGGAGGGGAGGAAGGAAGAGGGAGAGAGACCTATTAAAGAGAGAGAAGAGGAAAGCGGCCCCCCATGAGGGTTAGAGCTGCAGTTTGTGCTGATTACCCATGTGTCCCAGAGCTGTGAGTCCAATTGTTAGAACATTCATAAAAGTATCTGGCCTCCTTACTTTACTTTCTAAATGCCAGAACTATAATTAAAAGTACTCGAGTGATTCAGCGCTGAACTCGGTACAATAGTAGAGCTTGTTTAAAAACCAGAGAAATCAGTATTTGACACTCTGATAGAGTCAGACAGTATGAAGCCAACCTCACAGTTTCTCAATCTTAGAATTCCCATAATGCATTTGGCTTGCCTGGTCATTACCTTTCACCCACCTCCTAAGTTTGTGATGCAGGCTCTGAGTGTGTAATGACTATTGCTGTCAGTTAGGGCTGTTTTCCCAGACTGTAAAAAATTATTAGGATTCTTTTTCATTAGCTCTTTGTTTTTATTGTGCATTCCTTTTATTTCTTTTGTGGTAATAAAATAAGAGAGTATGTGGTGAGAGCCCACAGATTGGCCAAGCTGCTATTCATCTGACTGCTTGTACATGTAACATGCATAGAAAGCAAAAAAGGAGCTGCTTGATTTTTCCCAGTTCTCCTCTGATGACGGTGTGGTGAGTTTACCTTTGTGGAGTTTACACCCATGTAATGAAAACACTGCAGCTTTGAAACTGTAGTTCCAGCTAATGAAGGTTACATGTGAATGGAAAAGTAGAAAAAAAAGTTTTAAAAAAGCTTTAATGTGCAAAATAAAGATAATTATGCTAATTCAGCCCTCATCACTTCACAGGATATTACCTGGCCTGGTAATAGACATAGCCCAGCTCCTACCACAAACATTCCCACCAACACAGCTCATTATTGAAACTGTGACATTTGATTGACTTTTTGACTTTGGTCAAAAACTCCCCACATCCCATTGTGATCAAACATGTGAAATGCATCTGAAGGTCCCACCCCAGCTAAAGCCCAGTGGATGTGGGACTGATTTCCTCGTATGAGATACCAAAACCATTTTCACTCGTAGGCCAACCAAAGCCTTCAGATCTGAGCTGTCATATTTAATCGTTTTAGTAATTGTTCTCTGCTGCTGCTGTTTCTCATTTCTCAGTGAACGCTCACGTGTCCCGGGATTGAAACTGCCTCTCTGAATTTCATGTGGTGAACTTTAGTAATGCAGCCTCCACATGTGCAAGCACAGCTAAGCTGAAATAAAGTGAATCTTTTGTTTGGGTGTACACTTTTTATCATGCACCTTATCAACATCACTGAATAAGAAATAACCATTCATGTAATATTATCACTGGAGGTTCATGTTAATAATAGTGTTACTTAACTGTGGCAACTTAAAATTGACTCATATGAGGGGAAAAAGACTTGGACTATCGGTGTGGAAAATGATCAGTGTGTGCCAGCAGTGCTCCAGACAAGTGAAAATCGCAGGCCAAGTGTTCTGGTTCCTTGTGGTTCTGAGCGGTGGTTACTGATTACAGACTAACTATTAATGCTGAGACATGTTAACAAACAAACTAAAAGCTAAATGAACTTCAGATGATAACTGATGGTTTCTAGAAACCTTTTCAGCAAGTTTGTTCTTATTCTCTCCGCCCAGAGTTTTCAACTGCTAAAAGTCAAAGTCGCCTCAAACACGACTGGTCTGCACTGCAGTGTCGTCACAAAAGACTCCAAACAAAAGACCCCACAGAGCCAGTATCGAAAATCTATTCTGCATATTCATGTGGAGATATCTGTCAATAGATATTACTCCCATCCTAACTTCAACCGTGACCCAAAGTCTTCAAAACTGAAGGTGAAGTGAAAAATGTCCTCATTAGGGCTGTGCGATATGAGGACATGTATCGGATGATGAAATTAAAACATCTGTCGTTTCATATCGGATGATATTGTTTGTTTTGTGGTGTCGCAAAATAAACAGTTTGCAGCAATATTTTTTTTTTTCATCGTTTGGATGGTCAGCACATGGATGCAGGCACAGATAAGTCCCAGCATGGCCAGTGAAGATGAGGCAGAACCAGGTAGCTCCAAACAAATCGAGGACCAGCATGGACATGGTTTGGTTCTGAAAAGTCTGATACTGGCCAGAAAACTGTACTATGCAAATTATGCAGGAAACAGGTCTCCACCACAGACTCAAACCTGACAAACCTCTACCACCGACGCAAGAATCACCTGAAAGCGTGTGGAGAGAGTTTACAGATGAGAAGCAAAAACAGCCGTCAAGTGCTCAAAATAAACCGTAGACTCAAACGTTAGAACAGGCTCTCCCCCGCAGCACGCCGTGTAATAAATACTCACAAAGAAAATGGCGGGGCTACACCTCCTGTCTAAAAATACATAGTTTCATGCATCCGTCAAAACACTCGACTCCAGGTGCACCACGCCCAGCTGAAAACATAAATGGTAAATGGTAAAGTCAAGTTGCCCGAAAGTCACAGAATTTACAGAAATGTCTTATATGGATATGAGATTTTGGTCATATCGCACAGTCCCCAATCTGTTCTCACAAAGCTATATGAACACAAACACATGCAGTTACTGCCACAGACCGTATAGCAGATAGACGTAACCACCATGATGTCACCCCTTTGTTAGTGAAGTCCTGTTATGGAGCCTTGAGCATTTTTTTCCCCAATTGCCTCGTCACACCTCCTTTCATGGCTCAGCCGATATAACAATTAGAAAAGTAGCTGCTGAAGTTTCAGAGCAAGGAAGCTGAGACACCTGAAGCTAACCACGGGAGTCGCCCCCTGCTGGCCATGTGAAAGAATGCAGGTTAAAGGCACTTCAGCAACGGCTTCACTTTTATGTGAACTGGAAGCTACATCCATCTTTTATACTGACTAAGGTTACAACCGTATAGGCTTTAAGTGGCACAGTTTCCACACTCAGTTTCTTCAGGAGAATTAATCTTTCACATATCCACGTATGTAACCAACATATTGATCTTGAAGGGGACAGATACAGCGGGTGGCGAGACTGACACTGAAGCAAGAGCAGGACAGAAAGAGAGATGCAGTGAGACTGTTTCTCTCGTTTGTCTCCGTGCTGTCTGTGTTATAAATGTCTCGCTTGTATCTGATTAGCATATGCATGAATATATTATAGTAACCTTTTCACTGAAACGATATTTGTAGTCTTCCCTTATTGTGTGTGTGTGTGTGTGTGTGTGTGTGTGTGTGTGTGTGATATTCATGGACTTCAGGATGCAAAATAAGAGCAACATTTTTCTCCAATTAATTCTGATGGAGAGACCAGACCCCTGTTAGTGTGTGCATGCGCGTCAGTGCGGCGTATTTTTAATGAGTAACTAGATCAGCTGAGTGGAGAACATTTCACACTGGTTTGCTGTGGTGGCAGCAAGCACACACCATCAAGTGTGATGGGACAGGAAGGCCATTTCCTTATTTATTATAGCCAGGCTAGTGGATGACTCCATGCCACAATTCTTTGCAATTATGGAGACACTGTCCTCTACTTTAGGACACAATCAAGGCCAGGATGAAGAGACGGCTTCACATCACAGCTCATGCTCAGTGAAATGTGTGTGAAGAATTCCAGCTGAAAAGGGTTTGGACTGGCCGAGGAACACTTCAACCGACTGTGAACCAAGTCTGCATGCTACTGGTCAAGATGTTTAGTTTCACTGTAGTGACCAAAACACTGACATGCTTTATATCAAAGAACACATGGCGTGATAAATAAAACTTTTCAAGGATTCAGGCTCCAGCTGCAGCTCACTCTCTGGGCACTGTTCACTTTTCAGGGAAGATTATTTTATTTTTAATATCTTTTGATTTGTTTCTTCTTTTTAAGAGTTTGAAGTGCCATCAATATCAGACCAGAGCTACATGACAGATGTTTACTTTGATGTTTTGTTGAATGATGTTTACATGAATAACTTGAGCTCATTGGATAATATTCTACTGCAGTATATTTCTAACTAACCAGGCAGCTCCTCTTCTTTCTCTTGACAACACTTTCTTTAAAGATGTCACATCTTCATGGATCTATTTCTAAAATAAATTGTCTGTGCTGAGTATCCCTGAAGCCTACAGCAGGTTTGCCAGCACATTGTTAGTTGTTTCTCACCATCTTTCTGTTCTTGAACAGTACAGTCTATTTGCTGTGATAATAAATATTCTCCAAACTTCCCATTTGTTATTTCCCACGATCAGCCAAGAACTCCCGCCTCGTACCATGATTGAATTCTGTTTTCTTGAGACATAATCAAAAAACATGTTGACGCAAAAGGATGGATGCTGGTTTTGTTAGCCAGTAAAAGTAACCTCGGTGCTCGTTGTAAAAAAAAAAACAAAAAAAACACTCTTTCACATAAAAACTGCACATTTGTAAATCTTTAGTTCAGTTTAACTTGGTGACTTTCCATTCATGCCACTGCAGTTGAATGACTTGTCTTCTATTCATAAAGAGGAACAGGCTAACTATAACAGGACACGGAGCTACAAAATATGCCACCCACCATTCAGCTGGATTATGACAGACGTGTTTATGCCGTCAAGCTTGTTGCAAACTCCTGAAAACTCCTCAGATGTGGAAATGGTCGATGTAGACACACATGTTTTGACACCCTGCTGTCCTCCAAGTCCAAGCTGTACAGGGAGTGCAGAATTATTAGGCAAGTTGTATTTTTGAGGAATAATTTTATTATTGAACAACAACCATGTTCTCAATGAACCCAAAAAACTCATTAATATCAAAGCTGAATGTTTTTGGAAGTAGCTTTTAGTTTGTTTTTAGTTTTAGCTATTTTAGGGGGATATCTGTGTGTGCAGGTGACTATTACTGTGCAGAATTATTAGGCAACTTAACAAAAAACAAATATTTACCCATTTCAATTATTTATTTTTACCAGTGAAACCAATATAACATCTCCACATTCACAAATATACATTTCTGACATTCAAAAACAAAACAAAAACAAATCAGCGACCAATATAGCCACCTTTCTTTGCAAGGACACTCAAAAGCCTGCCATCCATGGATTCTGTCAGTGTTTTGATCTGTTCACCATCAACATTGCGTGCAGCAGCAACCACAGCCTCCCAGACACTGTTCAGAGAGGTGTACTGTTTTCCCTCCTTGTAAATCTCACATTTGATGATGGACCACAGGTTCTCAATGGGGTTCAGATCAGGTGAACAAGGAGGCCATGTCATTAGTTTTTCTTCTTTTATACCCTTTCTTGCCAGCCACGCTGTGGAGTACTTGGATGCGTGTGATGGAGCATCATCCTGCATGAAAATCATGTTTTTCTTGAAGGATGCAGACTTCTTCCTGTACCACTGCTTGAAGAAGGTGTCTTCCAGAAACTGGCAGTAGGACTGGGAGTTGAGCTTGACTCCATCCTCAACCCGAAAAGGCCCCACAAGCTCATCTTTGATGATACCAGCCCAAACCAGTACTCCACCTCCACCTTGCTGGCGTCTGAGTCGGACTGGAGCTCTCTGCCCTTTACCAATCCAGCCACGGGCCCATCCATCTGGCCCATCAAGACTCACTCTCATTTCATCAGTCCATAAAACCTTAGAAAAACCAGTCTTGAGATATTTCTTGGCCCAGTCTTGACGTTTCAGCTTGTGTGTCTTGTTCAGTGGTGGTCGTCTTTCAGCCTTTCTTACCTTGGCCATGTTTCTGAGTATTGCACACCTTGTGCTTTTGGGCACTCCAGTGATGTTGCAGCTCTGAAATATGGCCAAACTGGTGGCAAGTGGCACCTTGGCAGCTGCACGCTTGACTTTTCTCAGTTCATGGGCAGTTATTTGGTGCCTTGGTTTTTCCACACGCTTCTTGCGACCCTGTTGACTATTTTGAATGAAACGCTTGATTGTTCGATGATCACGCTTCAGAAGCTTTGCAATTTTGAGACTGCTGCATCCCTCTGCAAGATATCTCACTATTTTTGACTTTTCTGAGCCTGTCAAGTCCTTCTTTTGACCCATTTTGCCAAAGGAAAGGACGTTGCCTAATAATTATGCACACCTGATATAGGGTGTTGATGTCATTAGACCACACCCCTTCTCATTACAGAGATGCACATCACCTAATATGCTTAATTGGTAGTAGGCTTTCGAGCCTATACAGCTTGGAGTAAGACAACATGCATGAAGAGGATGATGTGGACAAAATACTCATTTGCCTAATAATTCTGCACTCCCTGTATAGCTACGGGACCAATTGTTCATATCAACAATATTTCTTTGGAAATGGCCGCGAGCGTTTCTAAGAATTGGCTGCTGAGGGGGAAACAGATGAATAGGCAGATATTTGTTACTTTTAAACTTGCCCCTCATTTCAGTGTCTGTGTTTGTCTGACTTTGTCTCTCTGTATGAATCCTGACTGCTGACTGATTGAATAATGGTGAGTTTGTCATGTCTGGTGGTCTGTTTCAGACACATACACTATACACTCCCACAGAACTGTCATACATCACAGCTTAAAGGCTTATAGAGTAGCTACTCTAGTATCTTGTCAGCTTTCTGAGTCATGACATGGTTTTCAATTTTCCCTTTTTCACCTGACTGCACTTTACAGCTCTGCTCCTCCATCCTGACTTAGTCTCTCGCGCTCTCTCTCTCATGTCATGTCCTGTTCTTTCTGTCTGCGTCTTTCAAGAGAAAATGAAATTAGGTGGACTTGCCCGAGTCCATGAATATTGAGAATTATATCACAGTCCAAGTATTCACTCAGAAGAGTTACAGGGAGAGCGGGTACACTTTGTGAGCGTTCATCTGTTTACAGACTCCAGCGTGGGACAGTTGTTGTAGTCCTCGTCAAACATTTAGAGGCTAATCTTTTATATTACGATCCAGTTGCTGCCTGTCTTTCCAAGATGCACAGCTGCACTTGTGATTTAAGAAATTTGAACTGGTGCAGAATATTTAACAGAATCTCTACAGTGATCGTATCTCATTGTGTGTGTTTTCCAACAGGGCCGTCATGTCAAGACAGGTCAGCTGGCAGCTATCAAAGTCATGGAGGTCACAGAGGTAAGGGTTCATTACCTCACTACTCTCAGAGTGTACCTGTGTCATCATGTGTCGTGTTTGAGGCAACGCTGTCTCCTGCTCAAAAATAATCCTTATTTATCTCTATTTTATTTCGACATCCTTTTTATGCTCCACCTGTTCTTTACCTGGAATGTCAACTTCTCAAATGCATCCTTTCATGTTCAAACAGCCTGAGCAACACCATAAACACCAAACACTATTTGTGCCATCGCGTGAACTACCTGACGACAGTTTGATGGAGAAATGAGGGTAACTCTGCTAATGAGCCATTGAGAGCAGGCTGAAGCGATGGATGGCAGACTGCGTTACACAGTATATAACTGACAGAACATCATAAGATGCGTAACGACCAAAGTGGAACGTTAGTGTAATTAAATTCAACACCACCGTGATAATCATCCTGTTAACATAAATCATACATGACAGCCTTTAATACGTGACTCCTGTTTGAGGGTTTTGCATCGAGATGACCTGTTTTTCTTCAGCTCCTGGATTAAATTTACACATACTGTAGTGCAAGAGTTTCTTGCAACTTATTACACATACAGTTGAGTTTTCTCGGTACTAGGAATCGCTGAATATACAGCTGATAAAATAAGCATTGAACACGTGACCAATATAGTTCCAGATTATCACCAGATGTTGGCAACAACCCATCCAATCCATGTGTTCGATATTTACTTTAACCGCTATGGTTGTGCCCTCTAAAGAAAAACAATCCCTTGTACTATTATAGCATGATGTCCGGTAGACATGTAATATGCAGGATTGAAAGAAAAGACGAGACAGTTTGTGGTGGTGTATTTCTCTCCAGAGACCCTGCTCTCGGCCTACATCCTAGTCCTAAGTACCCATAGCAGTACGCGTTGTGTGAACGTATGGCTCTGTAATAACCTCCACACACTGTTTTTATGGTTTATGATGTCAACCACTGGCTTCTAGATTCCTCACTTTGGAGTTTGCTCTTTAACTTCGTGGCCATCTTGATCTTAAGGTGTCAGGTAACAATAGGAGTGTAGGTTAGCCAGCTGCATTTCTAAACTGTGTGGGTATAACACACAGTTACCTACTTGGGGAGGCAAAGTACCAGACTAATGATCAGAATTTCACTAACCAGAGCTGTGAAAATGCTTCAAAAGGGCACCAATATAACAAATGCAGTCAAGAGGTGAAGCCTAGCGAGCAGCTAGAGCTTTTTTTGTAAACAGCTTATGTTTGCTGTTAGAATGAGTGAGTTCCAATCTTGGGATTTAGCAAGGTACTGCTCCACAGACAGGCTTGCATGGCTTTGGATTTATATCGGTGTGAAGTAAAATAAAATGTTAAAAGATCACAAAATCCAACACGCTCAGTCTTCTGTCTTGATAAAATCTTATCAAGAGGGAATATCTTTGGGTTTTGGTTTCTTGTTCAGTAATGCAGCCAAACTGGAGAGTTTAGCACAGACTTTGTCATTTTTCTCTGTTTCTTACATTTTATGTAGCAGATAATTACGTGATTAATGGAGAGAATAATCAGACAACTAGATGACGTGTTAAGAACTCGTTAGAGCCTCCCCCAGAAAAAGAAGTCAAATACAAATTATAGAGTGCCTGAATAAATTATATTACAGATTGTTCTGACATCTAAACGTCGTAGTTTCTTTGTGTGGATGTGACAGCAGGAAATGCTTGGCTATTATCTGCCTTCTTGCAGACACACACACACACACACACACACACAACCTCGTCGTAGGCAGAAGCCTGTGTGTTTCAAACGGAAGTGAAAGTTCAAACTCTGCCTTGTCATTTTTCTCCCCTCCTGTGAAGATTTAAGGGAGGGCAGCGACTGTGAGAAGCTCTCTGTTGTTTCCACTTTCCTGATTAACAACCACAGCCAGCTTCTCCAGCTCTCCTCTTTTCTTCTGCTCTCGTTTCCAGATCCTGAGTAGATTTAGGAGTCCAGTGAATTGGAGAAGTCACAAGTCATTTCCAGGATTTATACTAGGAAAACAAAAAGTGCCGCACACAGTTTCCTCTGCTTTCTTTTTGTCCTCTGTCACGTAAAGTCGACCAACCCCAGTGGTTTTGTTGTGGGATGGGAGTAGTTGAGTTAAGGTCCAGTAGCTGGGTGAGAGATCATCTAAGGGTTATAAAACAGATTCAAGAGGCTATTTACCTGGATGTGTTTGTGATTTTACATTTGGAGCGACACTTTAAAACTTTAAATAAACAGGTCACATGTCCAAGGCAGAAGGGCCACTTTTATAAAAGCCTTGAAACCTTTTTGAACCCAACACAGAAGCATCACAGCGCCGTAACACCTGCTCTTCAGACAAACACCAGGCAGCGCCATTTTCAATCACCTGTGAACGGTCAGATGACCATGACTAATAATGAAATTCCAGTTAACACATGGCAGTAATATTTTTGTCACTTGTTTGATTCCTTATGTTTTTGTTCTTGTGTTTAGGAGGAAGAAGAGGAGATAAAGCTGGAGATCAACATGTTAAAAAGTTATTCCCACCATAGAAACATTGCTACTTATTACGGTGCCTTCATTAAGAAAGGCCCTGCTGGACAGGACCACCAACTCTGGGTTTGTTAACTCGTCACATTTGTTTGTTCTTCAGCACAAACTGTGGATTATCTTAGTTTTTATTAAACAACTGCTGTTCTTTTGGGTTACCTGTGTCAAACACCACATGTTTCTGCTATTTATTTCCCATATAGTTAGTGATGGAGTACTGTGGCGCTGGCTCTGTGACAGACTTGGTGAAGAAAACCAAAGGAAACTGTTTGAAAGAAGACTGGATTGCTTACATCTGCCGGGAGGTGCTCAGGGTAAGATCAAGCACACAGTTTTTTTTTACCTTTATAAGTGACCATTTTAAATAAGTATAGAAGATGTGAGCTTTCTGGGTAATGCAACGATGCTGTTTGTGTCAAACCCTCTATCGTCAGCTAACTCTGTGTGATCTAATAACACAAACAAACACTCAGCAGGGACCTCTCTCTGCCTGCGGTGCTGTTTTAGTGTTGGTTAAAAAAACGCAGGTAGTAACTTGTTTGTGGATGTAAGCGTGGTTCAGTGTCTGGTGTTGTAAAGAAACACGATGGCTGCTTTTAGTGATTCTTTGCCAAAACATCAAAGAGCAGCCAAACTGACACTGATACTTCCTCATGTTCAGGGATTTATTCTCTCGTATGTTTCCCACTGTGACTCGGGGGGATTTCTTCTTTTAGTTATATACTTAAAAGGCCAGTTTAAAGCACATCTCTGTAAAATGTTATGGTTATCATTATGAGAGATCACGAGGTCCTGAGAAAGGCTCCGGGATGTTTGCTTCGCTTTCTGTGCTGGTGTTTGTGGCTCAGAGACATACACAGTAACATATCAGCTTATATCAGCCCCCGGTGTCCTTGATGTTGCCGTTATCTGCAACAAAAATGAAACGGAGCTCATTTTTTTTATTTTGTTGTTTTTGTAGTTGTAAAAAAACTTGAGAGACAAAGGGCTCTGGACTGTCGCCAGAGTTTTCTCCACTGCTGTCAGCCATGCTGTCTCCCCATTGTTTTAACATCACAACACACGCACGCACAAATACACACAGAAACCATGGTGAAGTCATTGTCTGAAATAAGACTTACTTCCTGTTTATTTAACCCACTTTGAAGAAGCGAGAATGCAAATACACACACTAAAACTGTGCTTGAGTTACTCGGCCACTCAGTAACTGCCTAAAGTAAGGATGTCTACTGATGGACTTGAAGCTAAAAGCTAAATCCTGCTCTCCGTTCAGTAATCCTTCAGACACGTGATCTAAATGCTCTCCGAGGGCAGCGTTTGCCCCTTCGTATTTATAGCGGCGGTCATCTGACCGTGTGTGCACGGGAGTGTTTATATGTATTCATATTTGTCTTCCAGGGCCTTTCCCATCTTCACTCCCACCATGTGATTCACCGAGACATTAAGGGACAAAATGTTTTGCTCACAGAGAATGCCGAAGTCAAACTGGGTATGACACACTGACACATGCGCTGTGGTTCCTCAAGCAGACGTAACCCCTGGGAGAACAACAGAACAATCACACAGTCATATTCAAACACATAAATCTCACGACCACAAAGACGCTTCTGAAAGTAGCAACAGTTGTGGCTGTTTTTCACACATGAAACCTTTATTTTTTTTTTATTTTTTTTTTTTTGCAGTTGACTTTGGCGTGTCAGCCCAGCTCGATAAGACGATCGGTCGGAGGAACACCTTCATCGGTACTCCTTATTGGATGGCCCCGGAGGTCATTGCCTGTGATGAGAACCCTGAGGCTACATATGACTACAGGGTACCTAATTTCAAAGACACAGCCTTCTTTCATTTTTGTTTTTTAAGTGAGAATTAAGGCAGTTCCCAGCTGCTTAAGGTGGTTTATTTGTTATCTAACATGGTGCAGACTATGCTGTGGACAAAGTGGAAGTGGCTATATTTTAATATTGAAGTTATTCAACCACACATACATGGAAATGACTGATAAAGATGAACTACTTTACACTTTTACAGTTTCAGTCATCTCACAGCTCATGAAATCCAGATGCAGGGAAAGCAGCATTTGTGTAACTGTGGTTGTTTTGTACTGTAATGCTGAGGCATTATGCTGAGTGTGGGTCACCAACCACAAGTCATATCTGTTGTGCCACACGCATGTGAGACACACAACCAAGATTCAAACATCTGCTCTTATTATTGCTTTTGCTTCGAGCTCAGTTTAGTTTCACTTGGTTTCCAGAACTCATTGCAGTGTTTCACTCTAGTTTTTATTAGTTTCAGTCTTAGTTACTAAAATGTTTTTGGATTTATCCATTTATGATTGAGGAAGTTCAAAATAGGTAATACAAAATAAACACAAAGCTTCCTGTTATGTAGACACTGCAGCCATGAAAACCCTCCTGAGTTGACAAATTTGACCAGCGTGACGAAGAGCAAGTCTGCAGACGTTTCCTGTGTGTTGTCTGTTTTAGTTATTTTTGAAAGTGCGCAATATTATTTTTTCTTCTTGTTTAGAAGTTTTAGATGTGAGTTTATGTTTCATCAACTCTATTACCTTTTACGTGAGGGTGTCAGTAAAGCACTTTAAGCTGTTTGTTGCTGTGTAAGGCAAAACTCACTTGGAGGTCACAGGTTTGCTTTAGTCCTTTTAGCTGAAACAACGTTGTGTTGACAGCCAGGATCAGTTTCTTCTTCAACATCGTTGAGGGGATAAAAAGTCCAGTCGTCGCCTTCAGTTTGACTGGCTGCTGAGGAACACGTGGTTCTGGATGTTATTGCTACTTCGCTGCCTTCCTCATGTTTTCCAGCTGACACTGTTGAACCATGTTAGTCTGCCATGGCTGTGTTTGGTCCTGACAGCCTGACACTTTTAATTATTGTTCTGAAACACAGAAAAAATCATTCTTAGTCAGACTTTATCTTGTGTTTTCATCTGTAATGTCTGTCACTAACCAACACGTGTCGATTCGCAATATTGAGCCAGTTCAACACATATCACCACACGCAAGAAGTTCATTGTCTGTGAGATGGCTTGCAAATCGCGTCGACCATGATTTAATTCCAGCAACGCCAACTTCTGTGACGTAAAGTCGTGTAGCGCTCGCTTCTCCTGCCTGTCAGATGTGGGCTGAGAAACAGCCCCGGTCTCATAGCAGCACTCAGAAATAAGTCTGCATAAACATATATTCAACAGACAGCTTCCATAAATATAAGAAATTCACCAGAGTGACAACATCTTTCAAACACAGTCCAAAATCTTTTTGCTGTGTTCTTTTTTTTATGATGCAAACCTCATCCAAAATCTTCACGATAAAGTTCGAGTTTACTGAGTGACTGATTCATTTTATCGTATTTCGCAGAAACAACCTGAGACTGTTTTTGAAGAAATTTTATATTAATCAGATCTCACACCCACGATCTGTGAACTCTGGAGACTGTTTCTGTGATTCCCAGACCTCGATGCACTACACCGCTTTTACTAATTACATACAGTCATTTTAAAATGGTATCCAAGGTTATTAGCTACAATATAACCTTTAACCCGCCTGTCTTGTTTTTAGAGTGACCTCTGGTCTTTAGGCATCACGGCCCTAGAGATGGCAGAAGGAGCCCCCCGTAAGTTAAAAACACATCTACACACATGCACATGACTAACTGATATGCTGAAGTGTTTTACACTACATCGTATGTATTTCCCTTCTCATTTGTTCATTTATTTTTATTTTTATTTTTTCCACATCTGTGACTCTGCTGCTCTCGGCCTGTGCCCTCCATAGCTCTGTGTGACATGCATCCAATGAGAGCGCTGTTTCTGATTCCTCGAAACCCTCCACCAAAACTTAAGTCAAAGAAATGGTAAGCCCTAAACACACACACACACACACACACACACGCAGCAGGATTTCTCTTCTAAAAACAGGGCCTCTGAGGGGTCTTTGTTGTGGGTTTCATGCATCTGATAAAAGATCTTCCAGCACTCTCGTCTTGAGAAGAAAAGGTTGAAAGTAATGGGCATGTCTAGATATATCAAGATAAAGTTTTTTTCTTGTTTTTTTTTGTTTTTTTTTTTTTTAAAGAAGTCCAGTCATCCAGATTAAAAACCCACTGGTGTGTGTGTGTTCTGGATTGAATCCTATTTAGGGTTTGATTATCAGCCTCTTTCCTTTCTCTCTCCATATTTTCTGTGGATAATTGATAGGCACTTGTTGAACTCATGGTGGAACTGTCATGCTGTCTTTCATTCAGTATTAATGTCATCTGAAAAACGCTTTCTATTGGTGCTTTTAATAGCGTCAATGATTTGGGGTGAACTGCTTTCCCATTTCACTCCAGGCCCCCTTGAGGCAGAAAAATAAAGCAGCCCCACATTTTCCTTCCCAGTTTTCTATGACTTTACACACGGCGCATGTCACTGATTGTAGAGTGCTTCTGTAGGTAGATATCATCGTAAAAGTTGGACTCGTTATTTTGGATTTGCTTTTCCTCGGTAGAGTAGCGCTGGGAGAGGCGATTCTAGCTTTTATACTGTGGGTGAGTGGAAATACTTATTTAAGAATTATGTGGAGTGTTATGCAGTTCAGTGAATTGAATATTTATTTAATGTTGTCTTCTCTTCTGATTTGTTGAGTTTTATGGTTGGAACTACAATTTGTTGCTGGTTTTAACCCTACAAAAGCATTTTTATCATATTTGCTACATGAGTTTCTGAGACCTCCATCTCCTCAACATAATCAATACTTGCCTAAAAAACCTTAAAGTCTTGTTTGTTTTTTGTCTAAAATTAACATTGTTGCTAACAAAAAGTTGCCAAAAGCGCCGAATGTATCAAATGTGATACAAAAAATATATCATCAACAACATGATATAGCAAAAAAAAAAAGTGGATTTTAAAAAATGAGTCTTTAAATTAGTGATTCGGTTTAGAGAATTTAGTGTATTCACAGAAATGTGGAGGAGGTTAAGTGATACTTTGTTACGTTAGTGTGTCTGTTGTTAAACCTGCTTGTAATGCTTTCACATTTGTCTGTATTTTGTCTGCAGGTCGAAGCGTTTCTTGTCGTTCGTTGATAGTTGCCTGATCAAGAACCATCTACATCGACCCACCACAGATGTCCTACTGAGACACGCCTTCATCAAAGACCTGGCTAACGAGAGACAAGTTCGCATCATGCTTAAAGATCATCTGGACCGAACCAGGAAGAAGCGAGAGAAAGGTCAGGGCAAATAAAGGCAGTAAATTTAAACCATAAACAAGCTATTGGCTGTTTTCCTGCTGTCTGTATACAGGGTGGTTTACAGTGACAGAAGCTAGGGCTATTTTTCTGCTCATAGGCTGCTTCACATTTTCCAAAGTCATCCAGCGAGCCAGATCAGAGTCTTTGCTGGACCACTTGTGTCCCCTGGGCCTTGGGTTTGACACCACTTCTCTGCAGGGTTCACAGTTTAATTCCACGTAAAACAAAGGCTGTCATATCTGCACTACGCTGTTAGAATCTGAAAATCCTTTTAGGTGTGTCTAAGTGTCAGGGGTTTTTCAAAGTAAAATGTCAGGTTGAATTTATCACCATGTTTTAAAAATTGACGGTATCTTCTGGCTTTGAGCCCAGCCGTGGTGGATAACGCCGCACACTTGAGCTGAGAGTGGACCAGCTGCTCTCACGGCAGCAGCAGCTGTTTCGCTCAGGCTGCTCAGACAAACACAGCATTTTGCCTCATTTCTTGCCTGCTGTTTATGGAAATGATTCATTTGGTTGCCATTTGGTACTTTTGCATATATTCTGCTTTGTTGTATCTTCATTCATTTTGTCAAAGCTTATGAAAACATATTCTGATGCTAACAGCGCCGGCGAGGCAGACGAGGAGAGCGCAGCAGCGGGAGAATGTTAGGTCAGGCCGAAGGGAAGTCTCGGGCTGACCTTTGCTTTCCTTTTTCTGCTGCATTCTTTTATAACAATGTCTCGCTCACAAAGATGGACGAACGAAGCGAGGACGAAGGGAACAAAAGGCATAGAAACAGACAAAAGAACAACAAATTAGGAATGTGTAACACGAGGAAGCAAGCTGTGAGACGTATAGTGTGAACGTAATTTATCCTCCGCTTACTCTGGATGAGCTGCATGTGCTGAATCACTGATGCCAAAATGTGCAGTCAGACAGTGAGAAAAACAGTCAGGACGGAGATATTTATGACTCTCTTTGCTTTGTTCTCATGTCAGTATTCAGACAGTGTAAGTAATCCTCATAATGTCTATTAGCTTTATTTTTCTTCATTTGCAAAAGTGAGAGAGAGAGACGCTGAGGGGAAGTAAGGAGGAAACGAATCACCATCTGGTTCTAATCTTCTGTTGGCTTATAACAACACTCTAATGACTGGTAGGCTTTCTGCTGTATGCGCTGTGTGTATGCAGTGTGTATAAGGCCATATTTGTGATTTAGTGTGTGTTTCTGTTCCCCTGTGCCCCTCCACAGTAATGAAATGTTGGTAGTGTTACTGTGAAGAGAAAAAACTTTGCAAGTTCTGCAAGAAAGGGGAAAAAAAAGAAAATCAGTGCGTCCGGATGTGATGCAAAAACGGATGTGTCATTCATCATACCCAAGAGTGTAGTTTGGACAAAGATGTCTGTGTTTTGGAAGATGAGTCACTCCAAAAAGAAATGATTAAAGTCCCACTTTTCAGTCAGGAAAAACTAGGCCGTCCCCTCCAGTCCTTCCCGTGTCTTTCAGCTCCTTTGGAGCCCTTCAAGCATGACATCACCACCATATAAAATATGCTTTTGCCCTGTTTGTTAACGAAAGTCTTCTTTTCTGCTTCGAACAAATCCACCTGTGTTGCGTTGCCTTTTTGGCTTCTTAATGGCAACATATGGTGTGTCAAGTTGATGTTCAACTCACCCCAAGCTCCTATCACACCATATGGTGGCCAAATGTTGTTATAGGAAGCTGACTGGACCCATCTTCATGTACCCCCTTGGAAGAGTGATTGATTTTAGTGCAGTGTTCATGAAGGCGGTCCTGGTTAAAAATGACACTGGGATAGTAGCATTTTTAAACATTTCCTACCTGTGCTAACACATGCTTGCATGCATTGTGTTGCCGTGTGTCCCTTGATAAAAGGTGTATGTGGAAACGAGAGACACCTTTTAGATGGGGAAGCACTGCTGTCCTGAAATCTACTACAGCATAAAACTCTGCTCCTTTAGGCTTCCATAAAGGAAGCCTCTTTCATTTTTTGCTGAATAACTTTGCCCACACTAGACTTTTGTGTGGCTTTGATAATGACAAAATTGCTACTGGCAGCAGACGATGAAGGGGGAAGAGGGTAGGGCATGGAGGAAATTTTAATGAAATAGCGGCTTGCTCACAAAGCCAGAAACACAGATGAGAATTCCCACCGCGGTGCTGACACATCAGAATCGTTCACCCAAGACACCACCCGTGAGCGCATCGCATTTCTAACGCGTCAATTTACAGTGGAGCGTGCAGTGCAGCGTGTGGATGGTGCGACTCGTCAGAGAGTCTTCACTTTCTCTGCATCTGGGGCCAGATGCATGAAGGCCTGGTGACTGACGTCATACAGTGGCTGTTTGTGCATCAAGTTATTTGAAATGTCAGTGAAAGGAAAGACAAAGAAGAAGCAAAAGTGAAAGAAATGCACTCGCTCGAAGTAGAGAAAAGAAACTGTTTTATTTTGGAGTTTCAGTTCTGGAATAATAAAAAGAATAATCTGTAGAAAAAGAGAACGAGAGCATTGGTGCTGCAAGGCAAAAAGGAGAAATGGTGTAACCACTCACAGCACAAAAGGGCAGATTATTACTACAGCAATTTATTTAAGCACCTACAATTACCAAAGAGAAGAAAAAGTTTCACGAGGTTCAGTACCCATTAAATTATGTGCCAGATGACTTAAACTGGAGATATTCATACAGATGTGCGTCTGTGCGCTTCTGTAAACAGGACAAAATGTTCTGTGATATCAGCTGTTTGCCTAAAGGTGAGATTGTGTCTCAGCTTATTTTTCATCGGCATCATTTTGGGTTTGACTCTGAAAAAGTGTGAAGTATCAGGACCAGTGTCCATGTGGGAAAAGGAGTACGTGTATTTAAATATCACCATGTTGGGTGCTGCATAGTAACTTTTTACTGTATCCACTCCTCCTCGCTTTCTCTTCTCTCTCCTTTTTACTCTCTCAGAGGGCCCAGAGTATGAATACAGTGGCAGTGAGGAAGAGGATGATGAGGTCACAGAAGAGGAAGGAGAACCCAGGTAAAGCTTTGTCACGCCAGGCAAAATATTATTCACCAGAAATTAAAGCAGGACTCAGTTACTACATGATCCTTTGTGAAGTAATAATCACACTAAGCAACAAGCTGTCAAGCACACATCATGCGTCTGCCATATAAACATATAAATGATTTTTTTAATTGTTATTAGGTCTTAAGTGATCATTGCTACTGAATCACTACAGGTTATGTTTTATTATAAGTCCACAGACAGATGTTGCTGTCCCTGGATGTCAAATAGCAGATGGTGCCGTGCACAGAGCTCACTCACTCCTAGAGTGAGATTAATGTGTGTGTTTTTGTTGCAGTGACCACTTTCCCTTCGTCCTCACGTTAACTCGAGCACGTCACTCGCACTTGACTTAATGCCGCTCATGTGTCTCTCTCCATCAGCTCCATAGTCAATGTTCCCGGCGAATGGACGCTGAGGCGGGAGTTTCTTCGACTGCAGACAGAAGATCACGAAGGCGGCAGAGACGTAGGGCGCGGAGGAGGTGGTGGAGGTCAGCGGGGACAACAGGTAGTTTGTTTTGTTCTGTGCAGTTTTGTCTACATGCATATAAATTTTAGTAAGATGCAGAGAATTACATGTGATACATTTATTATGAGCAGCAGGTTATTTTACTGAACTATTTCACATTTAGCAGTTAGCTTTCAGTATCGTGTCAGGGTTAGACAGCACTCCGCTCAACGGTGGATGAAGTCAAACATGAATCGGTTTTCTTAGTTGCATTTTAAGTGTGGTCATGTTGTATTTGACATCCAGGCGTTGCAGCAGCACAGGCAGCAGCTGGAAGAACAGGAGCGATACAAGCAGCAGATCCTGGCTGACAGACAGAGGAGGATCCAGCAGCAGCAAGAGCAACGGCAAAAGTTAGAGGATGTAAGTGCTGTTATTTACAGTGGTTTCCATAGGATTCACTCCGCATTGACACATTAATAATAAAATATTAAGAGCGAATATAATATTTTATTGTGTGTGCTTAACTTCCTCTTTCACCTTCCTCATATCGAGTCTTTAAACTGCGACCGTTGTGACTTTATGTAGTTTTACTGCAGGGAACAATGTCAGCATAAAGCCTTAATGTTTGTTTAATACTTACATTTGTTAGGTTGATTAACACAGTTCCCTTTGTTGTTGCCTGCAGCAGAGGCGACAGCTGACAGACTGTGCCTTTCAGTGGGGAGAGCTGCAGGAGGTCTTCCTTGGGGAGGAGTCTGAGCTCCACGACAGCAGGATCTTAGTGGATGAGGGAAACAAGAGGAGCGACAGGAGACAGGTGCAGATGAACTTTTGACTTGGTAGCAGTTGGAGGATCTTTTTATACATGCATACTGAGTCCACTGTAGGTGTAGTGGTGAATTTCCAAAGCTTAGGTTTTACAGCAGTGTTATGATAACCTTACAGGAGACCTGTTACGTTTATTTGCAACTTTATCTGAAGCGAGCCCTTTTTGTCACGTCCTGAGCTCAAGATGGTTCAGTTCTCTCTATGCGCAGATAATATTAGCAAAGCTAATATGGTAGATAACCACAACTTAATGAAACTGCTTAATATATTTATCTTAAACAGTTACCATTGTTGTTGGTGCTTTCCAAAAAAGCTTGTTTGGTTTGTTAATATGATGTCGCTTGAGGAGAGGACAAAAGCTGAACTGCGTGAAGGTGGACAGTGATTGGTTTAAAAACATCAGATGTAAGCACTGATTCTTAGCTGACCAAACAGCTGTTGGATGAGCTGTAACATGTGTCCCAGGCTCTCCCACCGTGTTCATGTCTTTACCACCTTCTTCACCTGACAAGTTTTCCACCTGTGATGGTTTCCCAGGGTTTCAGATGAGTTTTAAAAAAAATGATCAGAAGCATCAAGCAGACACACAGCAACTTTGTCACTTTGTTTCTATCATATTCACGTGCTCGGTTGTTTAATTAATTAAAAAAAAGCTCCCGAGGGGAAGATCAGGCTCCATAGCTGCTTAATGCTCCGCTGTGTTCGTCACCTGGCTGCTAACTTTGTCTGCTGCCTGGTGCTGGATAAGTAGTCTACAGTGCATTAAACAGAGCCTTTTTTGCCAAAAACAGCTGCCTACTGAGATGGAAATGATGCTGATGAGGACTGTCGGGATGGAACAAAAGTGAAGACGTGCATAGTGATAAGTTACTTCTTGCTGAAATGTCTTCCCAGTAGGCTGACTGCTGCATGTCCTTACTAACCCCTGTGTTTGAGACATAAAAGCCAACACAACAGCTGAACGTGTATATGTGAGTGATAGGAGTGATAGGCCCCTGAGAGTCTGACCTGGGTACCAAAACTGCTCTGACCTCCAACAGCTAATCCCTAAAACATCTCATGTCTTTAGATTATAGTTTGAGCAAAGTTATATAATGTCTGTGAAGTAGCTGTCAGAGGAGTTACTTTGTGACAGGTGACTGAAACACTGTGTGTGTGTGTGCGTGTGTGCGCGCGCGCGCATGTGCTATCTACATTTGGTTCAAGCTTCAGAAAATAAAGCTGTGATGATGATGATGTGCACGGCACTGATAGCGGGTGCACCTGTCAGGCTTTGTCACTTGGGTGATAAAAACACACCTTCAATGTAACAGAGTGATGAAGGACCTGGTGTAGTCTTCTCAGTTTTTGAGGACTTAACTGGTGCAGGTTAAGAATAAAGTAAAAGAGGAGGTCTGTATTTGGACATTTTTTCACATTTCACTGTACCGCTGAAAGTTTTCTGAATTATTTGGAGTTTGAATAAGTTTTTTTTCCCCATCAAGACTGTTTCCCCCCCCACAAAGCTACAACATGAATATGTTTTACTTCATTAAAACTCCGTTTATTGCATCACAGAAACCTGAGACCATGAGAATGACCTTTTCTGTGAGGCAGTGTTACAAAGTAACTGTAGCTATGTGTGTGTCTGTATGCACACATTTAACAAAGTATGCTGAGACGGTGAACTGTCTGTATCAGTTTCAATCATTTTGAGCAAAGACACAAAGACACTCTTTTTACTGTTTTAGAAATTCATTTTTTACTCATTAATTTTGACACATGCTTAATGAATCTATTCCATACACCAGTGGGTTTCAATAGGTTTATATTAACACTGCAGAGCAGGTTAGTGACTGGGGATTCTTCTTGTTGAAGATGCTGTATTTAAATGCTATTAATATCTGTCTTATTTTAGTGTGTGTGTGTGTGTGTGTGTGTGTGTGTGTGTGTGTGTGTGTGTGTGTGTGTGTGTGTGTGTGTGTGTGTGTGTGTGTGTGTGTGTGTGTGTGTGTGTGTGTGTCAGGGAGGTATCTGTACGTGTTAGTCTGATTACCAAAAAGTCATTAAGGTCAGCATGTGTAATGGATCTATCTGATGCTTCATTAACTTTCACTGTATGTGTGTTTAATTATGCGACAGGTTCAGTGAGCACATGATGTGATCTTGTATTATGTCAGATGAATAACACGTCTGCTGCTCCCAATCATCGCACACATCGATTGATTTAGCAAGTATTGCGTGATGTAGTTCAGTTCACTGTCAGCGGCTTCAGACTGTAGAGGTCGCCTCTCCAACTGGAAAGGGAATACTCATTACACAACCTTACTTTTTACAAATCTAAATGATTTGTAGCAAGTAAGGTCTGATTTCCCTTTAAAGAGTTGCAATGTGACATTTCTTACAGTAGTGGTCAGGATGGGTTCCAGTTCTCACTGGATTAGTGGTGACGGTCACTTAAAAGGAGCTACAGCTGCAGCATGGCTCTGCTTTAATCGTGATGTCATGCTTTGAATCCTCCTGTATCGTCACAAAAACTTGGCATAGTTGTTTTTGGCCTTTTTTAACTTTTATTGACAGATACAGTGAAGAAATGACTGGAAAGCAGAGGGAGAGAGAGACAGGAGAAGGCATACGGCAAAGGGCTGTGGGCCGGACGCGTATGCCATGTGGTCGCCTGCTCAACACACTGAGCTAAACTGGGCCAGTGTGTTTGACTGGATTTTAAATCATCGTTCTGACTGGCACACATTTTCATGGCTTAAACCTGAGTATAAAATGGTTTTCTGGCAAAATGCAGAACAAATCAGCACAATATCCTTTATTTCTATTGATTGGTGACTTTCATCTAATACCACCAGAAGGTCATAAACCACACGGTCCAGATGACACATGTGAACAATACATCGAGTCGGTCACTTGAAGCTGGTTATAAAAGTGATTCGGTGCACACGCAGTTTTATCTTCTATCACTTTTACAGCAGTAAGCTTGTCTGTAGGCTGCTACAAAACTGTGTTGGTGCCTAAAACTAAAATTCTTTCTATCAGTTGAACAGGAGAGGATTTTATTGTGCAAATTACCAGTAACTTACCAGTTTAAATCAGATTAAGGTTTAAAATGTGCGTGACTGTGGTTGTGACCAGTTTGAGTGACAGCTGCGAGCTGTCTCTGAGGGTTCACCTCAGAACTGAACCTCGTGTTTGTGGTTTTAGTTGCTTTGGAGGACTTTTAACACATCCTTTCAATCTAAATACAAACTCATATGTAATGTCACTGTGGCTTTGTTCTTGTTTTCCTGTTGTCACGTGTATCACTGTAGAGTTCAGTGTAGCATGATTCCTGTCTCAGGTGTAATTGTTAGTGCTTCCTTGTTAACAAAGCTGTAATTAGTTTGTAGACTCAAGGCCTCGGTTCTCACCCTGCAACAGTTTTGTCCTTGCGCGTCCTCACAGTGGCACCATCAATTGCTCGCAGATGAGGTGAGCTTCACCTTGGATCACTGCTCAGAGGGCGCTTACGTTTGTCCTGCAGACATTTGATTTGTAATCAGGTTAAGCTGCCGTTTCAGCTTAAACCCTGTTGAGTGTGACCCTTCACATCAAAGCCCAGTGAACACAATTTGAAGCCAATGGTGCAATCACTGAAAATATTTACATAGATTAGATTTGATTAACCAGTGTAAATGCAAAAAAAATTCAGTTTGTGCTACTTAGTTTTTTCTCTTTTTTCAGAGAAATTCAAATGAGGTTATAATGAAATATTTAAAGTTGAGTGTGGCGGCTAAAAGCTTCGTGCCATCTTGCACACTCTGAATATTTTAGTTCCCACCTCCTCAAAACCTCAGAACATCTTAATTAAAGTGTGTGTGTGTGTGTGTGTCCTGAACAGGATCAGGCAGGCAGACAGTGGAGTGCCGATGTGTCAGTGAGGCCTCTGGACTCTGTGGCGGAGCAGGTAACAATCCTTCACTTCATATTTGTTCATATATTTGCTTGTTTACCTGTCACTCACATACGAGTGACAGCAGGTGAATTTTCTCTTGAAATATTCCAAATGTGAGCCGATCCTTCATGTGGTCGATGAAAGCAAACAGCGTGGGAGTGTCCAGACTGCACCTCGTGTCTCTTTTTCTCTTGCTTTCTTTCACCATCTCTGTATGTTCTTATGAATGTGTTGCATGTTGTTAGATGTGTTATAAACCTGGATTCTCTTTTATTTTTAACACTTCATGAACAGCATCAGTGTAAACTGTTAACTTCTCTTATTTCTTATAGTTACAGCTTTTTTTTTTTTCTTGTAGCCTGACAGTAAAATTGAAACTATTCAAAGACTTGTATTTGTTTAAATCTTTCTTAAGTAGAAATTTTCTGACATGTGAGGTGAGAAAAAATGTGTTGCTGACAAGAGAATAAGGTTTAACCCAAAGACTGAAATGCAGACAGAGAGACAGCAGCTGGCTGTTGTTTGCATCTCGGGTGGATGGAAGATGAAAAGATGTGCGAGTGAAGGCAGATGAAGAGTCAGAGGTGAAGCAGGTGGTGGTAATTGATCGTCTGCGTTTCATGTTTGAAGTGAAGTTTACGGAGGGTGACAGACCTGTTTGTTCTGGTGAAGTTTATTATTTAAAGTTCTCAGTCAGACATTAGAGGTTTGTAATTTTCAGTGTGAGACTACTGCAGGAATGCAGAGAAGTCTCTGAGGAATCACTGACTTACACTTTACTGTACCGATAGCATCAGTTCTCAGTTTAAAGCCAAACCTTATCACAGCTTGGCATCTCTTTTTGTTTTAAAAGGCTTTCCTCTCCATCTCTCTCTCCACTGATCCCAGCACGCCTCCTATCCTCAGTTGGGTCCTCCTTCCATCCATCCCTCTGCTCGCAGCATGGGATCTCTTTCGCTTCCAGCAGCTCTCTTTTAACTTGTCTTGGGATGATACTATCTAACCTCAGTAGATGTTTCAACATAAAAATTTGCAAAACATGGTTATATTTCTAATGCTCATACTCTTCATCTCCTTCTTTAGTTCTAAAGACGCACATCTCTGTATTGTTATGATTTTGTGGTGTGATTAGACTTCTTAATTTGTACTCCACCGCCTGCACTGACTGTTAAATGGTAAATGGCCTGTATTTGTATAGCGCTTTTACTAGTCCCCCCTAGGGACCCCAAAGCGCTTTACACACCCAGTCATCCACCCATTCACACACACATTCACACACTGGTGGAGGCAAGCTACAGTTGTAGCCACAGCTGCCCTGGGGCAGACTGACAGAATAATTACATTATACATGATCTTTTCTGATGTGAGAAGTACACATGTATTGTGTGTTTGAGTCGATCATTTTTCCTTCTTCAACAGTTCAGTCTGGTTTGGTGTTCGGTGACTTTTTAGACTACAAACAGAATATCAGACCTTACCATGACACTGAGTCAGGAAAGACTGCGTTTCGAGTGATCGTGGAGTCGGGTGTGGGTGAGATGGTTAGGTTGGCGAGGCAAGAGTGGACAAACTGTGCTTGTGGGCAGGCAGATAGAAACGCAGACTGGTGGTGGAGGCAGAGTGAGAGCAGGCAGGTGAAGGCTGCTTTTGTGCTGCAGGAGGGTGGAGGCTGAGCTGGGCACACGAGAGAAGTGAAGAGCTGACAGTCAACTGAGTATAAGAGACTAGAAGCACTAAGGTGACTAAAGTGGGCAGCTACTAAGTTAAGTTAATTGCAGTTTTGAGCCCCAAATGTTCATCTGAGTGAAGAAATCTGATTATTTATTTATTATTTTATTTTATTTAGAAAGAGGGGCAATACATATTAATGAACATTTTAACAAATGTAAATATGCCAGATTATAGCCTTGGGCTAATTTCCATCTGCAGACCCTCTGACAGGTTGGTGTTAAACACAAGTTAGTAAAAACATACAGAGACAATATTTACAGATCATGTGACAAGGACAAAAACAGTGATCACATTATACTAGAACAAACAATGACAAGAAGAGTGGACAACAGAGGACAGTATAGATTTCGATAACGGAAACACATCAATTATATTGCACAAACCCCAGTAATAATAATAATAATAATAATGGATTGGATTTATATAGCGCTTTTCAAGGCACCCAAAGCGCTTTACAATGCCACTATTCATTCACTCTCACATTCATACACTGGTGGAGGCAGCTACAGTTGTAGCCACAGCTGCCCTGGGGCAGTATTGCACATGCGCTGACTGTCCTGATACAGACCCTGTGCACGAGAAAATGCTTCCTGTTCCTGTTAGAACTTCCTGTTTTAAGACCGGACGTAGGGTTGTACATTTCCGGTAGCTTTACTTTGAGGTCAATCGCTACTGTGAAGATGGATTCCTAAATTATGCCCAAAATTGCGTAAAGTTACAAAGAGCAGAGGTGGGAACACTCACCACTGCTGTGTCATAAAAAAATCAAATGATCAATTTTGACGTTTGAAGAGTGCAGATCGATTGGTTGTTTACATCACTCAACACGAGCAGAACTGCATTACTGCATGCAGAAGACACCTCGTCCACATCTCTGTATAGTGACAGTTCTTATGATTGAAACTGGGAAATGTTCAGCATTCAAACTACAGGTGAACATTAGTCAAAGGTTTTCCCATTATGTCGATATGCACAGGGCAGCAGCAGAGTATGGCAGTCTGAGTTTTACTCATTTCCGTCACTGTAACAGAACACATGGATTTCCTCTGTTGTCTGTTTTGGTTCTATTTTCTCTGTTCAGATGTTTATCTTGATTGAGGTTTATGTTTTAGCTGGAAGAAAAACAAGCTCTGGTTTGAGATTATATATAGATCTGAAATTAGTGATAGTGATTCTCTATTTTGTCTCCGTCTCACAGTGTTGGACAGCAGACGGTGTGTTTGTAATGTTTCTGTGTGTAGGCCTTGTGTTCAGGCGCAGTTTAGTTAAACAGGATTAGGAAACTATGCTGTGCATTCTAACTGCGGCTTCCATGTTGTTTCCTCATTCTCAAGAAAACTGCATTAAAGTGATTTAAAGCAGTTTTCCCTCAATGGCAGCAAATACCTGAGCTGCTGTAGTTGTTGTCTTAAGCACAGACTGGACGTCGTTGTTAAATTGTTCTCACAAATCCTGAAGCGATTTTTTTTTTAACCTACTTACTTTCCCCGTGTTTCTGTTCTCTAATAAACCACTATAACAGTTCATGCTTTAATATGTCATATTTATTGTCATGTGACTAATGTGACTCTGGCCAAATCAGACCATAAAGCAGAGCGTGCAGTTTTAACAGATCTGATACTGTGTGCTGAAGGCTGATCTGCTTTAAATATTGCCAGGATACATAAATTCATCCATGTTTTTGTAAAAAAAAATATAATTTTAAATCATGTTCTGGACAATATAAAATTCCTGTTGGATGTGTTTAAGAAATGAATACATTTATAGTTAAATACTGATGTGCAGACGACACCATTGGCTGATTTATTTACAGCTTCATTCCTGTCAGTGTTTGCTGTTTAATGAATGTTTCCCCTGTTTGTTGCTTTACCAGTTTGTGTTGTTGAAACTAGCTTAATAGGCCAGTGTGTGTTATATTTCTGTGCTATATCTGTGGGCTGAGCCTGGGAGTGTCCTTTTCATTGGGGATGTACAGCTAACATTTAACACAAATGACCTTTGTTACCCTCATAGTCGGCATATAGTTATATACTGTATTTGATACAGATGTACAGAGTTAGTTGTACATGAGTTGGAGTGGACCAAACCACGTAGCACTGGTTAGGACAAATTTGGTGCCATATAAAATGGGGTGTCAGCACTAGATTGCTAAAATAAAGCTTAAAACGAAATTTTGTTAGCAAAGAAAATCAATAGCCACGTCTTTAGTTTTTTCTACTACAATTGATTGCTAAGCATGACCATTTAAATTGACGACTTAAAAGTGACCGTTGTACAGTTAAAACACTTATTTTAAGTGTGCATATTAAGCCATTAGGCCATTTAAAAAACCACTCTATCAAAAAAAGGGTTATTCCACATAAACTATACGTACATTTAGCTGAAGTCCATTTGTCCCGCTATAATTGACATTTGAGTAAAATCACATTTTCATGTTCATGGGGCATCTGCCACTTAAATCACTTTGACACTACTACTAGTAGTTAAATGAGCAAAGATGGTGGGAAACGTTTCAGTTTGTCTTTGTTCATGTGATTGTGTTACATTTGAATCTTGTGAGTAGCTTTGTAAACTGTTTGGGTGTTACTTTGTAACACAGTATACACGCCGTTTAAGAAGGACACTTCCAGGCTTTGTCAGTTTGTATTTCTGCTCTTCATGTTTGCTACATAGAGAGCAGTGGCTCCAAACCAGCTGCTTCAGCGTAAGGCCCAGCATTCGCAGTCTCGGCTTCAGTCGCAAGCCAAGTCCCAGCCCCTGGCCCAGCATCAGCAGCCCTCAGCGGGCAGGAGATCCCACCGCACCCTGCCCAAGGACCAAACCCAACTCCTGTCCCTGCAACACGACCACAGACACAGGGAGAAAGAGCAGCAGAGGAAAAGAGAAATGCCTGTGGCATCACCCCACAAGCTAACGGCTAATAGCGGGAACACTGCTGCTGCCGCCGCCGCCGCCTCTCCCAGGCGCTCTCCAGTCAGTCAGAGCTCAGCGGTAAACCCTGCCCCCCTCAGCCTGCTAGCATCTTCATTTCTTCTACACCCTACCTGGTCTTTTTGTACTTTCTCTTCTTGCTCACCGGTGCGAATATCATGCACTTTTTTTATTTGTTGTCAAAGTGCAAACATTTCATTTTTGCAACGCTGTGATGATTTAATCAGCTTTGGCTTTGTTGCTTTTCATGTAAATGCATGACGACAGATGAAAGACTGTCTGTGGGGGGTGGAGGCTGAGGATGCATGTGGTTTCTGGCCTCTATTCATATCATCGAAGCTAAACCACACAAGGAACATGAACATGACCCACTGGTGTTATTTACAGAAATATGTTGAGACAGTCACATGATCGTGGTGATTGAAAAACATTTGTTTCTGCTCCT
The DNA here is from genome assembly GCF_057381845.1 of Rhamphochromis longiceps. Taxonomy (NCBI): domain Eukaryota; kingdom Metazoa; phylum Chordata; class Actinopteri; order Cichliformes; family Cichlidae; genus Rhamphochromis; species Rhamphochromis longiceps. Next base: position 24,329,877 of record NC_140558.1, read on the forward strand.
GATGTTATATTAGACACTCTCCAAACCACAAATTTCTGAACATGTTGAAAATATTTAAGCCTGAGCGCCTCGAAAGGAGAACAGGTTGAAACACAGTCAGGGCTTCACAGAGTCTGCCTTTAGGACTTTAATGTCAGGGAAGCAGAGCTGTGTCACAAATATAATATGCTTTTCGTTATTTTTCAAAGCTATACTGTACAATAGTTTATATTAAACATTAGGGCAGCTCAGCTCAGTCTTCAGACTAGTCTAAATGCACAGTTTCATGGCAGCTCTGTTTAGATTTCCTTTATTTTAGCCTTTGGTTCCGTGTAATAAGAGACTATTCATAATATGCTCTTCTCAGAAACACATCTCGCCTGCCATCTCCTCTTTAAATGTTTTGCTTGTGAGGGGCAGCGAATCACAGGAAAGTTTTATTAAAATAGGGTTGGCTTAAAGGGAAAGCTGTATATGTTAAACAAAGACGCCGGTATAAGATAGATGAGGATTATTTTGAACCAAGAACCTGACAAGACGACTCTAGAGTCCAAGAATGAAAAGATGGTGCAAAGATCAGCATAAAAAGTTCCCTTTGAGGTTTTATATTTTCATATGTTGTTACATGCTTGTTGAGAGATTAAAGGCACATTATTACATAAACTAGACCCCCCGATAGTTATGTGGACAATTTCAGTGTATAAACTGTTAAAGAAAATAAACTTTGAAGTAAATCAAGACTTTTTTTTTCACCCACGACACTTCAGAATCGGTTTAATTTGCCCTTCTTCTTCCTGCACAGGCTGTTTTTGTCTCTTTAGTCACTTCTCATTAGAAACATTTTCACAGTCTCAGAAATGGCATCTTTCAAAATGTCATACACCTCGATGATAAAATTCAAAACTCATTCCAACCTTCATTCTAACCTCATTTAGATTAGCTCCTAACCAGACGACTGTGTCCGTTTGTTTATGTCTATTTAACAACAGACATAAACAAACTTAATGGTTTGTTTTATATTTTAGATGGACTTCCACGAATCAAACTTAGCCAAATTGCTTTTAGCTGCTGGTCTTCCTGGCCAGATGCACTCGAGGCTGGGCTCCGGAAGCAGCTCTAGTCCTTGTACCCCAGCCATGCAGAGAGCTCACTTCATCCAGGTATACAACAGATGTGTCACATAGCTCATGCATGCAATTGTGCAATTCTAACACTTTGGGTAAGGCTACAGTCCCACTAGAGAAAACGATGAATGGAGACCGCTGTGTGACCAAAATTATTGCAGTTAACTTTGAAAGGATCACTTCAACGATGGGGACCAAGTCTGGGGACCACTCAGGCAGTTGCTGTCTTCAAACTTTGGCGCATTAAGTTAGTGATGAAATGGCAACAAGGCAGCTTTCAGTTTTGAGTAGGAAAGGGCATTAGTGCAGTTAATTAAGTCTGTTCCCATCAGACTTGTATTGTTGTATCTGAACCAGGGTGGACTCACACAGCCAACAATGCACAATCTGCAGATCAAACATGACCGTCTTAGACTGGGCCAGATCTAAACGTGGCAAATGTACCAACAAGCAGACATAGCTTGTTCATTTCTTTAATCACCTGCATTTTATTAAGAGCAAGTTTGCTCATCAAAAATGAGGGCATGAATAATGCGTGCAGGGTTTCTGTTTTTCTCTCTGAAACGTGGCATTTAGAATAAATGTTTATAAGGGTGAACTCTTCTGTTACACGTTGCTGTAACAGAATGTGTGCGTGGTCCTGAGAAGAGAGACTCGGGTGGAGCGAAGTTACAAACTATTCCTCCATGAAACCTCGAATCTGTGTCCAGCAGCTTAATGAAGATGCTGTTATTGTGCTGTGTGCATAAATGCTTGCATTTATGTTTTTCTGCAGTATGTGAAACTGAGCTTTGCACCAGGGCCTTGCTCTCTGAAGAAATGTTATGTGCGTAGTTTGTTGGCTTTGCTACTGATGGTGCAGCTGTGATGAGCTGATAGAGAGGAACAGGAACACTCCTGAGTGATAAGATCAACCCTAACTTGACTGTCATTCATTGCGTCATTCACAGAACCTGCGGATCATGATGCTGTAAAACATGATACAGAGCCAAAGGATTTAACGTGTATAATAACTTACAGATGGAAGTTTTAAAAACAGCGTTTTGTCCCGTTGCATTTGGACATTATTTCTTATTAATAATAGCATAGCCGGTCAAATATCAAAGTCCAATTAATAGCTGGATTTTAAGAAAGAAGAAGCTAAGAAATAAATATTGCCGCTCCTCTGTGTGTGCGCACTGCTGAGAAACAACAGGGAGATTGTGTACCGATTTAGTAACGTGAATAAATGCCTGAAACATTGGAAGCTGCTCTGCTCGCTGGAAAGAAGGAAACGACATGGACTGGATCTGGATTCTCCGTCTCCTCACTTTGACACTTCAGTTCTGCTCCGTTTCAATAAAATCTGTCTTATTGCAGAGGAGGAATATGTGGAGCAACAGGACAAAGCCAAAGTTTTGGCACTGCACACAGTTTTGACACATCCAGCCGTGACAATTACGCACTCTTTCTGATCGCAACTCTAATTCCAAATAAATGAGCATTCCTAGCAGCAACTATCGTGCATGTTGGATGAAGATATGCTTTTCACTGTTAAATTTCAGCAGTGTTCAGTAAATAACCTGCCACAAACCTTTGTAACTTGGGTTTTGATGGTGCAGATAAGTTGCACTAGTTGCAACATGTTGACAATCTGTCTACATTTATAAATGACATAGCAATTAATCACAACCCTTTGCCAACCTACTAGAAAGTGACTACCCTCAGTCCAAGTCAGACCAAGATTTGTTGCCTTATGTTGAAAAGTGGTCAACCAGAGGTTGAGGCTGCTGCACGCTCGTGCCACAACTACTTGCAATTAGCCCCAGACAACAAAAACAAAATCACCATCCAACTATTCATTCTCCTTGGGGGGGTGTTGGAGCCTATCCCAGCTTCCAGGGGGCGAGATGTGGGGTACACCCCGAACAGGTCCCCAGAATGTCACAGGGCCTATTTACTCACAAACCTCTGGTGTTTCTTGGTCCCTCGGAGGTTGCCGTCCTGCTTTTACTCCAGTGTGACTGAAGCCTAATATGCTCATTTCGTATAAATGCTAAGTGCTGTCACGAGGTACTATTTAATAACTTTTTACATTTTTTTTTTTTCCCAGAATGAAAATCTTCGTTCAAGTCGGGATGCCCCACACAGCAGCTCTATGTCAGACATGGCCATCTCCCCTTTGTCCCTATTTTCTCCCGTGTCCCCAACTGACAGTGTCTTCTGGGACTCTGTGGAGACTCCACCCAAAGTGAGTATCATCTGTTTTTAGTTTCCAGCTCCTTACTGGGTCACGGTGCAGATTTGATGATTGGCGTGAACGAGACATAAGTTCAAGTGATGCATTTTGTTCTTCTGGCTCCCATCAAAAGAGGAAGTCTTTGTTGTGTCCTGCATCACATGAGCACAGGATAGAGAGTGTGTGCGTGTGTGTGTGTGTGTGTATTTGGCATCTTGTATTCTGATCAGTTGCCCAGCTAAGGAAGTGGTGCATTGAGCACGAGGTTGTTATGCGGCTGGCGTGTTTGTCGTCAGTCTTTTGTGTGTGCAGCAGATAGGAGGGGAGGAAGGGACTGTGTTTTACCTCGAGGTTTGTTGTGAAATGCCCCCAACTAAAATCATCTTTCTCACATTTACCTCATCTCACCTGCTAATATCGCGGCTCTCCCTGCTAAGTGATGTACAGAGTCGGTGTATTTACCAACAGAACACCATATGGGGTTGATGAAACAACTTATAAGTACTACAGAGACAGCAGGGGGGTGCAGTAAAGCTGTCTATTTGCTGTGTTATGTTGTTGATCTAACAGGAGGCCATATGGTGCTTATAGAGAGAGCAGCTAATAAGTCAGTACACTTTCTTGCAGTGTGGTGACTTAAACAAAGGAGTGGCTGTGAAAACACTGGGTTAAACAACACTACAGTGTGAGTTATGAGGCAGACATTAATGACTTTTCCTGTTGCCTGAATTCACATAACTTACCCTCTGAATAGTATTATGATGAAACTTAGAGGGCATTTTTATAAATCCCTAAATTTATAAAGGTTTTGAAATGCTCTTAAAAAAATGTTTTAAAAGCCTTATATTTGACGTGTCTAGCACAGTTGACGGGAAGCGATAGACACTGGTGCAGCTCAGTGTCTCTGTGGGTGTCTGCACTTGTGCAGATGCAGGATGTGGGCAACTCGTGAGAAGGACGATAGCTATTTCCACAGCTCTCTTCCTGCATTCCTGGGTGTGTCTTCCTCTCTGTGACTTTGTCACTTGACCCAAGAGATGAGAGGTTAAAAGGCTGCCAGCTGCTTGACCGAAAAACAAACACACACACACACACACACACACACACACACACACACACACACACACACACACACACACACACAGATCTGAAAAGAGAAATTGCTCCGAGTCAGATAATATTTCCACACTCTATGATTTGGACGTGGCTTTGATGTGTTAAGAGGGGCAACATTGAAATGTTATGAAATAGCAAAGCCAAATGGTCTCATTAGTTTCTCAGTAATAAATGTCTCCTCGAGGGTTATTAAAGATTTTATTGCACTCTGCTCTGCAGCCTTTCAGGCATTGTAAATGTAAAGGTTTCATAACCACATAAACCTTTTTTAGAATTAGCTCTAACATACTTTGACTCGACAGAATATTTAGTTTGAAAACAAAAAATGAAATAATCAGGCGGGAGCTTTGTGTCCACGTGGTTTTATTAAATCTACTTTGCTTTGATCTTTCAGGTCCCAGAGCGCACCACCTCAAAGTATTACTGCAGGGAACCGATGATGGGACACAAGAGGGCCGCCTCAAGGTAGAGCACTAATACATGATGTCCATACAAGAACCAGCACTTGGTTCACCAAGTCGGTGCCAAACGTGGCTGCTAATGCTAGAGGGCTAACACGCGTAGGCTACACTAAGCTAGGTCCTGTTCATAATGTTAGCAGGTTGTCATTACAGTTCAGTCTGTACCAACACAACGAGTCTGGTGTGTGTGCAAAATTTGATTTGTCTGAGGCATTTTTTTGGATCAATTTTTGTATTAAAGTGTGTAATGTGATTGCCATTAGTAGAGACCATCACATGGGTTTGTGACAGAGCAGAAGTGTGTTTAAATGTTACAGGTTGCTCATTTTTCACACATAACAATATCAAAAACTCAGCAAGTGTCACTTGCAGTGACAAACCCACTAATAACTTTTAGCAGCACTTCAGTGCAGTTTTTTGTTTTACAGAAACCCACTGCACACCACATCTGAAGTATTAGACAATAGCAACTAGCTAGTGACCGAATGGGAGCATGCAGCATCTAAATGACTAAACTTTACCCCAGAAGAGAGCAAAAAAAGATCAAATACAAAAACAAAGAGGGAAACTTGAGACTCTTACATGATGACTGTTGGTTTAACAACCATGTTACTCATTGTTTGTGGTGCAAGCAGCCATAAACCTCACCTGGGTTCTTCTTCTGCTGAGAAATGAACTCTTGGAGCAGTCAGCACAGACACAGTGTTTGTTTTTTTTAAAATGCACACGCCAATGCACGGGAATCAAACTCGATAATTAATGAGTTTTAATGCAGTTTCCAGAATCACAGTGAGAATAATTAGCTTCAGATGCAAAGCGTTGTTCAGCACCTCATTTGTCTACCAGCTCTTCACATTATCACATTATTTTACTGGTGTATATATCATATTTAGTATAAAATATTAATTGATATGAAGTTAAACATTTTATTTTAGTTGTAGTAAACTCTAGTAAACTGTCTTTTAAGCTGGCGAGTCATTTTTCTTTTAATGCCTCATTAGAATAAAATGTCTCTTTACCACAGTGTTGTTGGGCCTGATTTATTGTTGGTGTTTGTGTGGCGCTCTAAGTCAGCATGTCGGCATCCAACTCGGGAGAACAGCAGATCAGATTCATTTAGCCTGGATGATTATTTTTGATGAGATGAAAATAATGGTGGAAAAACTGTCACTGCAGTGACGGCGTGAAGGACGTTCTCAGATCAGGACAGAGAGATGTATAGTGTTGATCACAATTCAGCTCACTTCCTGTCTTTAACTGTCTTTAACTCTGCGTCTGTAATGCTGTCTGTGTGTCTCTCTCGCCATCTAGTGGCAGTCCAGTGTCTGCAGCAGATAAGAGTGGGAGGTGTGCGTCCCATGGAGGCTCCTCTTTAAGCAGCAACCATCCAGGTGTGTGATGCCTAAACACAGCTCACCTCACTAACCTCAGTCCTGTGCTGTTGGAGTAACAGAGCACAGTGTCCTTGCCTTAGGGTTCAGTTTATATTGTGCACTAATAATCTTGGTTCTGCCATCTTTGAACAGCTAAAAGCACTCGTGTTATTTTAGTAATGACATGTGTTTGCAGTGTGTTTGTTTTTGACTGCTGTTCTCAGCAGCGCTTCAAACTTACACCTTACTTGCCCATGTGTGTGACACTAGTGTGAACAGCGTATGTGGGTGTGATCTCATGGGTGCCTGGCGTGGGTTGGGGGAGGGGTGTACGCATGCAGAGTACACTGCAACAGAAAGCACAACAACAGAGCGATGTATTCAAAGCCTGCCCTCTCCACCCGCGTCTCCGGCGAGAAAGAAACAACCAAGTCATCTTTTTCAAAGTTCTGCTTGGTGTGTCCTCTGTGGTCGGCAGCAAGGAAGCTGCACTTCTGCTGGGATAGACAGAGGGGAGAATATGTTTAGGATTTCAAAGTTGCCCTCTGCGTGTAGTTGGAAGGAAACACCGTTTGATGCCTCCCACTCAGTTTGGCTGCTGGCCTCAGCCTCCTTTCTTCGAAGTCACAGATCAGACATTGTTCTTGACAGTCGTGTAGCTCCTCTGTGGTTAGACGAAACCTTTATCTACTCATGCTACAACTGAGAGAAAGCCGCTTACTGCTTTGTAAATAGTAAAAGGAGCGTTTGATGTCTCGATTTATTGAATGTGTGATACTTAGGCTTACTTAGGTGCCCCGATGATGTTATTTCCACGAACACTTTTGATTCCAGCAGCACAGAAAGACTTTCTTCTCTCTCACGCTTGATGGAAACACAACAAACAGGAGTTGTTTCCTGTTTTGTTCCATAAAACAAACTCTTTATAAACAGTCGTTCTTTGGGTATTTAATTACCTTCTTGAACGACTTGATAACCAACCCTAATGTAACTGTCCTGTAAGTCTCTACTTCATGATTACAATGCATCACATGAATCTGTGGAAAATATAAAGGGAGTGTTTGAAGTGACAGCATGACAAAGGCTTTATTTTTAGTCCATTGTTTTTGTTTTACAGGCTAAATCTTTACTGTATTGATTTAGTTTCTATTGTTAAAGTTTGAGCTGCAGTATTGTGCAGTTTTCAGGGAAATGGCTCTAAAACCCAACAGTAAACTACCAACCAGCACCAAGAGCAGTTAGACACCAAGTGGTGAGCCAGATACTTCTGTCATGTGGAGATAAAAGAAAATAGAAAGAAAATAGAGCCCATTTGGACAGAGCGCAGCTGAAATGCTAGTGTAGAAGTTTAAGTAAACTGTGGGCTGGACTTTTAAAAGGTGGATTGTAAATCACTTTTCTTCAAATACACTATGAACAACATGCCTCTGTCTTATGGAAACTTAAATATATTTTTATTTTAAATCACCTGGGCAGTTTAGGGAGTCATTATTAAACATTCCCCTGGAAGCTGCAGGTGGATGCTGGAGTTTAAACAGCACACAGTAATGCAGTGACATGAAGCTGAGATTGTGGTTCACACATTTGCCTAACGAGCTAAAGATTGTCCGTTCGATCCCGGGAGGAGATCCAAGTCATTTCAGTCTTTTCCCAGAGAGGGCATCCAACATTTAAAAAAATCTGTCAAATCAAACATACCGAGCTGCCCACTGTGGTGACCCTTTGTGAATAAGAGAGCATTTTTTAGATTCAGAAGTGTTGCTGTAGACAATGAGGACAGTACAGCTCGAGTAACCTGCCTGAACTAGCTCACAGCCTTGGGTCCATTTACTGTCTTTAAAGCAGTCTGGCAAGAAACAGGTATATTTACACATGAGATTCCACATGTAACTCTCACACTGATTACTGCTGCTAACATATGTGTGTGTCTTAGGTTACTTCAAGCTGGAAAGTCCCCTCCTGCAGCACCACCCACACAGGAAGCTGGATAACATAAGCAGTGGACATACACAGGTAAGTGTTGTTGGAGCATGTGTGCAGTCTCACTGGTTTATAGAGTTAAATTGTTTCAGTATATCATAGTATCAGTACAAAGCATGCATGCACATGTCATCTAGATCCCTCTTCCTCATTGATTTGAAACTTGCTTCATCACATTAACATCAATGATTTTTCTCTCTGTCCAACTCATTTTTCCGGCTACTTCCTTTTCCTCTCGCAGGGAATAAAACCCGCTCTGGGTCGGCTTAACAAGGCCGCAGAATACTCTTCTTCTAGCGATGAAGTCGGCAGCAGTGATGACGAGGAGCGAAGCGGGTAACCAAACACATCCTTAGTGTATTTATGATGCTGTATTCTTATTGTTAGAGGTTATTGTTTAAGAAATGTTCCCATCAAGCTCATCATGTGTTTGACCTGCTCGACAGTTTCTTTTAGCAAAAAAACTAAGTGTCCTGCTGCACATGAAGGAGTGAAGCAACTCTTTTAGTTTCCAAACAGCACTGTGACGAAACATGATGTGTTGCAAGATTTTTTTTAAACTGATATTTAGAATCTAGTAAAAAGTCACAAAATTAGTAATTCTGCTGCATCTACTGGGAGAAATGAGCACTGAAATATTTCTGCTAAGTATGAAGAGGAAATGAAATCCAAGTCTGTTTATTGTGATTTCAATTCCTGTGGCAGTAAACCTGGGAGAAGCCAAGTATCTCATTTGGTTTAACAGTCCTGAAAGCAAATTAGTGTTACTATAGTGTTGTTTGTGAGTTAGTCACAGTCTGAAACAGCAGGTGTCATTAGGATCCAGTGTGTTGCTTTTATTGCTGAAGGATGCATCAGTCTTGTTTCTAACTATGAAATATGACATCTGCAGTCGGTCTCTAGTCTAAAATCTCGAGCGGTATGTTTCAAGGTCTGGCATGTCCAATGGAAAAGGGAAATACTTCAGAGGAATACCCGACGGCATCGTCCTGCAGCCTCACCACAATCTCAACCAGGTACTGAGCAAACACAACCACAGAGCACACGTGACTGTCTGCTCTGTGGTCGGTTGTGTAAAAAAGCTGACTTCCTAAAGCTTTAACATTCATTCATGTGACGCCTCACAGTTACTCAAGTTACATCCTGTCCTGGTATTGCTCTATAGATTTCGCAGTTGGGTTCAGATGACACCTACTTGCTACCAGACCTTCTGCAAAAAATTTCTTCCTCTAGTCCTACCCACAATGCATTCATCCAGCAGCAGCGAGCACGGGAACTTGGCTATTTGAGATCGCCCACATCTCCCGGATCCCCCACACACCAGGATCTACATGTAAGTAGAAAATCAGCACAGATTTCTCAGAGCTTTACTTCTTCTGGTCATTGTCATCATCAGCATCCCTGTTTATCATTCAGTGTACACTACAGCGACGTTCAGCAGTGTTGTTTATAATGAAAACAGTATATCATGCTCTTTATTATGTTGCTGTCATACTGTCAGTTTGTTTCAGTGGTGGATGTTCACGTTGAACACTGTCAAAGTAACTGCTGTGAGCCAAAAGCTCTAAACACTCGATGTCTTTTTACTCTTGAGATCAAATTGCATTGCTTTTGAGGGGCAACCAATCACTCAAAAGTTATCTTATATGATGAGGGCCTTAAAGAAAGACAGAGGATGAATTGATCGGCAGCATCAAAACCCAGTATAACATAAATATGGATTATTTTGAACTATGAATGAAAGCTACTCTAGTAGCATCCAAGAACAAAAGAATTAGATTGTAAATGAGAATAATAGTTGTTTGTTTTTTGTTTGTTTTTAAGACAAAGTGCTGATTAAGTTCAGATGGACTTACAGTTGTATCAGTATTAATGTCCTTGTGTTAATAAATGTCAACAGACTACTTGATATAAACCTTTGGGCTCATTATCATAGCCAAGGTTTAAATAAAGCGACAGACTGCATTAGTTATAAATGTCCACCAGAGGGAGGTAGTGGCACAGGCTGGGAGCTCAGTCTTCCTGGGTTTCAGTTTGGATTTCGAGTTAACGGAACTGTTGTTACTGATGTATGAAAACCATAATTTGTAACTGGTAAATGATTATATAAATGGTTTATGGTTTCATAACTGTAACTGCCTGTTGTGTTGTTTTTTTTGTTCGTGTTTTATTAAAGTATAAAATCTCTTCCCTTGTCATTGTGCTCATCAGGATATCGGCAGTCCTACTGGTAAAAGCCCGACATCATCATCTTCCTCCTTCCTGCCCTTCATTGATCCACGATTGATCCCCATCTCATCACCACCACAGAGCCCGAGTGAGTTTTCTACCAGAGAGCCGAGCTACAGTTTGCTTTGTGAGCACAGTTTAGTTTTATTTTTTAAACTTTTATCTTGAATCATTTTTGCATTCAGCGGGCATTAAGGGCGAGCCACTGAAGAGAGAGAACCACAGGAAGGGCTCCGTGGTTAACGTGAACCCAACCAACATTCGACCACAGAGCGACACGCCAGAGATCCGAAAGTACAAAAAGAAGTTCAACGCGGAGGTTCTGTGTGCTGGATTATGGGGTATGTAGTTTTTATGTGTTTTATGTTGTTTGTGTTTTTAAATGAAGTAGATTCTTTCAGAAAATGATACAAACTGTGTCAGTGTTGATATTTTCTGTTTTGACGTGCAGGTGTGAATCTGCTGGTGGGCACAGAAAACGGTCTGTGGCTGCTGGATCGAAGTGGTCAGGGAAAGGTGTACCCGCTCATCAGCAGGCGACGGTTTCAACAAATGGATGTACTTGAAGGACTCAATGTGTTGATTACTGTATCAGGTATATGTGCTGCATGTTCAAATGTTCAGAGCTACAGAAACAGTGACACAGAGTGCAGCACTCTGCCCTGCATAATGATTAAACTCTGCTTATAAGTTTTGCACAGTAGTTCAAAGAGACCACATTACTGTAACTGTTTAACAGGTTTCTTCAGGTAAAACTGACACTTGTGTGTGGATGACTGCTCGATATTCGTGCTCTGTTCTGGTTTGCTCCGTCACCTCAAAGAAACTGATTGAAACTTTGTCACACTGAAGCAGGAGTCGTTTGCATCCTTCCCTCTCTGTCTGTAGGAAAAAAGAACAAGCTGCGTCTCTACTACTTGTCCTGGTTAAGGAATAAAATCCTGCGTAATGACCCGGAGGTGGAGAAAAGACAGGGCTGGACGTCAGTGGGTGATTTAGAGGGCTGTGTCCACTATAAAGTGGGTAGGTACACTAAATAAAAACAGAATGATATTTTACAGAGCTTCAAACTAATGCAGGTTACAGATGTTGTGTATGTAGTGATCTTTAGGAGCTACGTGTAGAATATGTGGTCTCAGATTTTTCACGCTCCTTACCGCTTGTTTTGTTTCTGTTTTTCTGTTTTCTAGTGCGTTATGAGAAGATAAAGTTCTTGGTGATTGCCTTGAAGAATGCTGTGGAGGTGTACGCTTGGGCCCCAAAACCCTACCACAAATTCATGGCCTTTAAGGTTGGTAACAAATTAATGAAATGCAATAAAAATAAGAGATACTGAAGATATAAGTTCATCAGTCTGTGGAGCTGTGAAATACTAATATCATGGAAAGTACTACTTATTCTACTTATTAGAAGGTTTTTTTTAGATGTTTGTAGTAATCGTAAAGTCACACAGTAGTTTATCTCAGACTTTTCTTCTAGTTGAAAACTTGAAGCACCTTCCTTTTTACTAACCAGTGTGTGTAGTCATGTAAACAGGCTGACATGCTGGTTTTAGCATGCTAACTAACAGCACTACAGACAAGGTGAAGCTAAGTTTAACATCGCGGTGTAACACCTAAGAACATCAGCCTGCTCAGCTTTCCTTTCCATTGATCGATTCATTGATTAAGTGGGTTATTGCTGTGTTATTTCCACAGTCGAACACTTGCATGTACACAGACAGGACACATCAGGTTCTGGGTCTCATAACCACAGACTCTCAGCAGAGATGTGTCCCATTTCTGTTTGTCCTCTGAGGCCTGAACTACTTTCTCTTCCATACCGTGTCACAGGCCAAAAATGGAAGAATTAGGTGGACTATCTTAGGATGGCAGCTTTTGTGACACTGCATTATTATTAATGGAGCAGTTTCACTTTAGATTATGTAATTAGGCTAATGTGCAAACTTATGTAACTTAATCATCGTGTCTGTGTGTCTGCCCAGTCCTTCAGAACTCTGCCTCAAAAGCCCCTTTCTGTTGACCTGACAGTGGAGGAAGGTCAAAGGTTAAAGGTCATCTACGGCTCCGTGTCTGGTTTCCACGCCATTGACGTAGACTCTGGGACACCATATGACCTCTACTTGCCGACACATGTAAGCATCTGCTCCGTTCTTCGTACTCTTTGAGGATTGTGTCATCACTTCGACTCAGGAGGTTGTGCGTGTCTGTTTGCATGTTTTGTTGGCACTGTTTTTGCCATAAAGGTGTGTGTCGAGTCTGTGATGTGGGATAGTTTGAGGGTTTCCCTGCTCTGCTCCATCACTGTGGCTCAACCTGTAGTTGTCATCGTGAGAGTTTTACATCTTTAAAGACTAAACCGATGTCTGATCTCTGTACCTGCAGCTTTCTGTTAAAGCAGCTTATTAAGTCATTTTCTTTCATTTATCAGCTCTCCAGTCGACCATATCACCTCACTCTTCATCTCTTAGTATACATCTCAGTATAGCCCTCCTCCCACTCACAGTCATGTCAGTCATTACTTTCCTGCATTTCTGCTGTGTTCCCTCCACTCTCCTCCAACACAGTCGATGGCTGTCAGAAACTATTCTTCCATCCGCTTCCTTTTCTCCCTCCCACTGTCACTCTATCATTCAAGGTACCACTGTTCATTTTCTCTTAATTTCATCGTCTCTCTTTCTGCATTTACCAAAATATCATTGCTCACCCTCACTCCGTCTGTGGGAACTAATATCAAACTGTTGTGACTCACGTTCATAGGTGGTGTTTGAACTTTCATTAAATCTGCAGACACTGACTTGAGTGAAGCTGCTGTCACAGATCTTTTATGCGTGTACGCTGATTTTTCAGCTGATGTTGAAATGTGGATGTTTTGACGAGGCACTGGAGCGTTTTATCATTTCCTGTGTGGCTGTGGAGGAGTTTGATTTGTGATGTTCTCTAGAATTAGCACAGCTTGACCCAACGGATTCATCACAGACTCGACACCGCCTCCTGAAAATGAGACCGACACGAGCAATGACACTAAAGGAGTCACATGCTTTAGTGTCATTGATGCAGGTGGCTGTAGCTCAGGTGGGAGAGTAGGTCACCTACTAACAGTGGCTGGTGGTTCGATCCCAGTCTGCTCCAGTCTGCATGCCAAATATCCTTGGGCGAGATACTAAGCCCATGTTGAAGCCGTCTGTTTACCATTTACATGTAGAAGGTGCTGTTCTCAAACTGTAACGAACCACAGCAGACCCGGTGACATTTTCAAGCTTTTCAGCTTTATTTACACCTGCACAGCAACAACCAATACAGGATCCGGTATAAGCTGGCGAGGCGTGATTGTAGATGCCACTCAGGCGCATCCATCTCACCTGCAGTGGCATCGCAAGCCACACCCTGCCACATAAACCTAATAAACTGAGACTCACAGTCCAGTCAAGTCACCACCCTCCTTAGAGGGCCTTTAAATTAGGCAATAACACATTGTACACCATGTCAAACTAAGCACACCCTTACTACACACTACTGCTGCATTCAGGCTTAATTTTTTCTAATGATGTCTTCATTATTTCCTGATATGTAAAACCTTTAGAATTGAATGAGGAACCGTGACTGTATATGCTATAGCCTCAGTATCTGCATCAGATTCATTTCAGTTTATAGGTCACATACAAAGCGATTTAATCTCAAGTGGGTTGTCCCAGTTAAACTTTGCATAATAACCTCACTTTCACCTTAAAGTACACTCTGAAAACATTCACGGTTAACGACACAGTCACAGCACTGATGAACTGGAGCATCTTAGGTGTGTTTTCAACACCTGTGGCTACAACTCTGCATGATCTCTTTGGTGAAAGTAAACGACTGCATTTGGTGGCTGGAGTCAGCACGGCCAGTATTTCTTTGTTTGGTCCTTGTTGGGAACATGTAAATCTGATTTGTTTAGTGTTTAATATTTAGAAAGGTTACGCTGTAAATGTATTTGTGTCTTTAACTGTGACCAATCGCCCACTGCTGGTACAATTGGAGCAGTTATTATTCTTCCTCTGCTGTATGTGGGCATGTAAAGCTCGCTGTAGCTTGAGTGAGTCATATTCACATTCTGACACATCCTGTTAAATATGTTCTTAGCAACAACTGGAGAGGCCCGAGGCTCAGTTTATATTAAAGTGGTTCAACTTTACGCTGGAAACATTTTGGCTTGAGCCTTTATTTAATCAGTCTTTCCAGAGTCTGAAGGTAATCTGATTCCATCAGTTGATTTACTGTGCAAACTATACAGCACTACATGTGGTGTGGAGTGTGAGTGGGTGGCTGGTTGTTCCAGTTTAATGGTTTATTTAAAGATGTTCTTTATATTTGTCCGCCTAGCATCCATACGAGGAACGTTTAATCATTTTGTGAGTCATTCTGAAAGGACTCGTGTCACAATTCGATTTTTCGGTCACAAATTGCTGCGTGGAGTTAAAGCGATTATAAACTTTCTTTCTGTGAGGTTGTTTTTTTGTTTTGTTTTTTTTTATACACCCAAACACACACAGCACCCCTGCCACCGCTAAACGTGCTACTTTCTGTAAGCAAGGAGGAGTTGGAGACACATGAAGAGAGAAATTAGCTCTAAAAATACACCCCTTCTGTCCTCCTTCTCTTACCATCATTAACTGTGTGTGTGTGTGTGTGTGTGTGTGTGTGTGTGTGTGTGTGTGTGTGTGTGTGTGTGTAATAGAGAGAGAGAGAGAGAGAAAGTGAGTGTGTGTCCTGACCTGCTCCCCCCCCCTCCCTCCTGTGTATATTAAGCGAGCCTGCTCACAGCTGTCTACTACACCGGTGCCTTATGCTGCTGCTGCTTCGATATCATTTCTGCTCTCCTTCCCGTGTTTTCCTCTTTTCTTGTCTCTCTTACATGCACACTGGAGCTTTCTGCCAGACACACTCAGCTGCAGCACTCCTTTAAACCCACTCACTTTCTCTTTCTTCACGCACACTGGAGGAACCTTCACACTGCTGGGGCTTTTCCCAGTAGCTGTTATCTGATACACACTCATTCTTGTCTTAGGTGCATACCCACACACACATACACACAATCAGTTAAAGACGTCAAAACAGTGATTTCTGTTACTGTTAAAATCAGTTCACCTGTAAGCAAAGCCTAACCCTCAAACGTTTTCTCTCTCTCTCTCTCTCTCTCACACACACACACACACACACACACACACACACACACACACACACACACACACACACACACACACAATGTGCCCACCCACTTAAAGAAGTATACACACGCGCACACACACGCGTACAGCCATCTCCTGTTGTTGCCTGCAAACTATGTAACAATGCTGATTCCAAGGCAGAGGATTAAGATTGCGTTGCGGCTGTGGATGCCTGTTCTCATGCTCAGGATTGTGGTGGCTCACACTCTGGTAAGGTGTTCGGTGTGAAGCGCAGTGTTTGTGTCGGGCACAGAGCTCAGCCCAACATTTTCTTCTTTTATTGTAGGACTTTTGCTTCGGTGGAATCTGTTAAAGGATTCATTGACGTTGCAGTGTTTGTCCTAATATCTGTAGTTTGTCTGATATTCATGTTTAGAAAGTTGCAATGATTTATTTTCATAGTTAAATCTTGTCAGACCTGCTGCAGTGAACGCTTGGTTGGTTGGAATATTTCATAACTAGTTTGCTAAAAGTGTCTGAACAGATATTTCAGAGTTTCGCGATTAAATGAGGCTTGCAACAAACAAACACCTCTCCTTCACGTTTATGGACTTTAAGGTTGTGCGATATATAAAAATGTTCCAATCGACAGTCCAATAACCGATGATAGGAGGAAAAGTCGTGCAGCTGCAGACTTTTTGATGGGCGGAGCAATGCAATCATGCACGGACTGATTTGCGCATTTTAAATTTCTAAGTTTTGTTTGGAGGGAATATTTTAGCTTCTTTTCTTGTTTGTTTCAGTATTATTATAGATACTTTTTGGATTATTCATTTATTTATTTGAGATGCGCCAAATCCAACAAAAGACTTAACTTTACATCAGAGGGTTTTATGTTCACTGGAAGAGACATTTTGATTTTTAACTTACTTCTTGTTTAATTTGTATTTGCTGTTCGGTCGAGTGTGTCAGACAGATAAACACTGGAACAGCCTGTAAACACGTTACAGTGGGGGAAAAGCTCGTTCCTCTTTGTTTCCAACATTGTGGTTTTTTTAATTTGTTGTTTGTTAAAACGGCGCTGTTATTTTTGACTGCTTCTCTTAGCTTCAACCAACATTATTAACAAATGTACTCACGGGCAAAAAAAATAAAAACGATCAGCGAAAGGCTCCGCCTATCGTCGATAGTCGATGTATTTGTCCAATCACCGATGGACCCTTTGATTTATTAGAAACCTGTTTCTGAAGCGTTGGGTTCATCCTTCAGCTGGATAAGTAAATGGATCTTATCTGGTTAGATAAACATCCTGAGCTGTTGTGAACATGTGTCTGAACTGTTAAATATATTCCTAGGTCACTACTTTGAAGATGTTCTCAGTGAAATAATGTAATAACACTTTTCTGAATGGATTTAAATAAAGTTAAAGTTAGATAAACTTAACTGAGCAGTGAAATGCGTCTTCGAATAAAATCGAATCTCTAACTTGTTTTTTTACTTCCTCCTGGAATTTTATCTTAAATACAGGCTGCTGTGTTCAATCTCTGTTAAAATGTTTTATTAAATTAAGAATCTGAGTATCTGGTCAGTTCTGATACAATGCCGCCATATTTAGTCAAGGACTTTAGTTTCATCATGAAATCTAGTCTTTGAAATAAAGTTGTGACTATGGATTTGTTACGTTTGATTGTTGCAATGGTTGTGCATTTAGACCTGAACCTTAGTCTTTGGATCACCAGTGACTGTAAGATAACATTTAAATAGCATGAAAGAACAGCCTTCATGTTTTCTGCAATCCATATAGATGATAGTATTTTCTGGGGTTTTTAATTTGGGTTTTTCTTTCCAAACAATAATTAAAAAAAAAAAAAAACGAGTGTTCATGTTGTGTTTGTGTGTGCGTTACTCTGCAGATCCCGGGTCCCATCCGTCCCCATGCAATCATCATTTTGCCAAACAAAGCTGGAACAGAGGTCCTGGTTTGCTATGAAGACGAGGGCGTCTACATTGACACCTATGGCCGTATCACCAAGGATACAGTGCTGCAGTGGGGGGAAATGCCTACATCTGTCGGTAATGTTGGAGCACACATCTTTATGCAAATGCTATATACACCCATAAAGGTCTATTTTTGTACACAGTGCATCTTTGTGCAGGTACCACTAACAACAACCCAATTGCGATGATTAGTCAGGCACTGCTTAACATCACTGTAGATTTTTCCAGTTCGACTCACTAGATCTGGATGAGCAGCTGTCCTGCCACTGAGAACTTAACCTGAACCACATTCAGTGGAGACAGATCAGGGACAGGGTGGGCTAAAAATAAGATGGTAGTCAATCTGTGTGTGTGTGTTTTTGGGGCATGGAGATGAGGCAGTATTCAAGTATAAGGAGTAAAAATGTAGGAGACATATTTAGACTGTTTTCTCATACTCGTCTGTTTCTCTCCAATCCAGCCTACCTGCAGTCTAACCAGGTGATGGGTTGGGGAGAAAAGGCCATAGAGCTGAGGTCAGCGAACACGGGGAACCTGGAGGGAGTGTTCATGCATAAAAAGGCTCAAAAGCTGAAGTTCCTGTGTGAAAGGAATGACAAGGTAGGAGGAACCTACGACAAAAAACAGCCTCACTCGCTTTATTTATGCACCGTTTGTTTGATTTCAGTTCCTAAAAGCACCGTCTTGTTGCAGGTTTTCTTTGCGTCGGTGCAGTCGGGCGGCAGCAGTCAGATTTACTTCATGACTCTCGGACAGAACTCTCTGTTCAACTGGTAACACTGAGACCAGTTACCTCTGGGATCGACTGGTGGGCGTCTGCCTTCATTGTTCTGGGTTATCCTGGTGATGCTTTGTTGTGTGTTTTTTGGCTTTGTGCTGACCTGCGTTGACCTCCGTGAAGTGGTGGATACCATTGCAAGAGTCTGCTCGATTCCTCCATCCGTCCCTCAGCCTTGTGCAGTCGCCATGTTAAACCATTATGATCAACGATTGAGCTGGTCAAAAATCCGCCTGCAGGAAAAAAGCTTGAATTCATCGCTCCATCATCGACTACTGACGCGTGGATCACAGCACTGACGCCTGGACATGATTTGCAGCACAAACACACATCCACAGAAATGTTCAAAGGTACAAGCAGCTGTGCCAGCGTCTTTTTTCCTTTATTTTACGTGACGCTTCACCAAAACAGAGGGCTTCACGTGGACGGTTGTTCTGGGATTTCACATGAACACCTGGCTGTTTGTTCAGCGCCTGGATTTTTTTTTTTTTTTTTTTCAAGAATCAATTATGACTTAATTATGTGCTTAACAAGTATTTGATTGTGTGCGTTTTAAAATGCCCAGCTCTGATGCTTTTCTGGATCATCGGCATCCTCACACCTGGATCACAGTTGTTGCTGCACACACCAGAGAGTAATCATCACTTAATTTGTGTTTGTCTGTCAGTAGCTTTGTTCACTCTGTACATCACCTGGGCATTTAATGAAATGTGGGCTGCTTCATATCATTCCATCTTTGTTGCTCGTGCCATGATTACGTCCTTGGAGCAGTTTTAGATCCACAGTGTTCGCTGCCTGTCTGCAATACCTCAAAACTGTTCCGGTATTTATGAAGTCCTTGAATTGATAGAATTGCTTTTATCAGAGTGGTAGAACCCAAACAAACTATCATATTACTGTACTGACTCATGTTCTAGTTTATTAAATACATATCACTATTTTATTTAATATATAGCACTATCAAATGTTAGATAGGAATTATTTTCTCACGCAACTAGTCTGCAAATTCGTTATGAAGTGAGGAAAAAAAAAATACTGATGGGTATATTTGCTGCGTTGCATAGTTTGAATTAGTTTGAATATATGTTGCTAGCACAGCCCCTCCCCTCAGCTCTAAGTGTGAGAGGTCAGTCTACCACAGAACTGGACCACGTCATTTAAATCGCATTTCTTTTTGCAAAGGACCTTAAAAGCCATTTACCATAAAAGGAGCAATTTAAATGTGCAGCATAAATAGTGTAGATAAATAGAGATATAAAGCAAGTATAACTCGCTCTTTTTTTTGTATAGCTTGTATATAATCCTGTAAGATGCACTGTTTTCTAAATATTTTATTACACGCCATCTTTACATATATGTACAGAATTGCAGGCTTACGAATGTGAAATTCAATCTTAAAACCGAGTCGTGCATGCCCCCCACGGTCTTTGATTGTGAATGTGAGCTGCTCACAGGACTCACAAACTTGGCTGAATCGTCTAAAATCAAATGTGAATTCTGTTTGTTTGATTTTCTTGTTGCGTGTGTAAGAAAGGTGTTTTGCACAGTTGCCCTCTTATACGCGTTACATCAAAAGCCATCCTGTCGTCAGTATTGAAGAGATCACTGCTAACCTTTGGATCAGTATTTGTTACACTACCCACTGTCGGACCAGTTTTTGATGGGGCAACATGTTGAAAATATAAAATATAGGATATGTAGTGAGTTGGGCCTCTTTGTCTTTTATTCAATGAGCTTCAAAGCAAGAAACCAAAGATGAAAGCTTTGATGTATTTGCTTCCTTGATTCTAACAGATTATTCACAAGTGACAACTGATCTCATTTATGAATCAAGTTATTAATTTGATAAACTCTTAGATCACCTTGGAAACTCACCCAGGCCCAAAGTGTTGCAACAAAATACACACAAGTCAATGTTACGAGTGTTTATGTATTAAATATCACAGATGTATGCATTAAGTATTATTTGCTTTGGTAAAGGTAAAGAAATCATTGCGGTTTTCTTACCTTCAAATGTGAATCTGAGTATTTATCCATTTTATTATTCTGTTTCTCCTCTACGAGATTTTGCTTAAACGGCTAACTTTATGTTTTTTACATTATCCTGCACACTCTTGAATTTTGTCGTTATCATAATTGTGCCAAATGTTTTTATATACATTGATACTTTAATTTTACTTTTATTATAGACTTATGACTTGTGAGAAATATTACAGCTGGTTCTGTGAGAATATTTTGAACTGGAAAATGAAATTTTTGTCTTATTGCTAAGTTTTAATCACGTCTTACAACGATTCTTTCGGGGACAGAAGGTGTTTGATTGTCTGACGTACTTAACAAATAGCTTAACGCGGCAATTGTGCATTAACATAGTGGATTGTGACCTAATATTACCAGGCTAAGAGGTGCTCACTAACAGGGCCAAAATATGCCGTAACTATTAGCTAACTTGCAGCTCCTAGCTAATGCTGTTAGCTGTTATATGAAAGCAAAGCTTGGCTAGCAGTACCAAAATGAGTCACTTGTCTCATAAACAAAAGGACTTGTACACACGTAGCATACTTTGCGCTAATATTTACATAGATTCAGATTGTAAGGCACCTTAAAACTGTTATCCTTGTTTGAAGTGGATAACAACTGAAATTAAATTTGGTTAGATTAAATTCTGGCGAGCATGTCACGAGTAAATACACCTTACCTAGCTTGCTTTTTTTAAATTAACTTTTTTACCAATAATGTTAACATTTTTTAAAACCTGTAGGCTACTGTATATGTGGGTTTTTGTTTTAAGTATGGAATAGGACAAGTACATAGAGACTGTTGCTGTGCTAGCTTGTGGTCAGGCCTACAGGGAAAGGTGACAGTGTAGAACCGACAGCTTTGGTCAGGTTCCTGAGCAGGACCGTGGCCAGACTAGACAGGAGAGCAGACCAAAACCTAGTGCTCCACAGTTCTTATAGTTTTTGTTCAGCTCTAACTTTCAGTTATCGAACAGCCTGTATCTGCTCATCCTGCTTCCACACTCTGTCATACACCTTTAGGGTATATGCTGGGAAATAAACCAGCTCTAAAATGAGTTCTGACTCCATAATTCTCATTTGTCTTCAAAACTGATTAAATTGCAGAGTTCATTATGAAATTCTGTTACAATAACCACTTTTCTTTTACATGGTCTAACATTGGAATGATTGAGAGTATCTGTCTTTCTCTCTGGACTGCTTTAAGTAACAGCATATGAAATCAGCTCATCTGCAAGCTGACCAGTTTGACACCTAATAACAGTTTCCTTTTTATCAGGGTTTATCCATTTATGATCTTAAGCTACTCTTTTAGAGAATGAGGATATTTTTCTGGTTTATTTGAAGCAAAGTGCCTGCTGCTGCCACTCTTTGCTCCCTGTTGCTTAGCACTGGACGATCGCTGTATCACTAATGAGAGCGCGAGGGAACAGCGCACTTCCTCCTACACCTTCCACTGGTTAAAAACGTGATAGATTCTGTATCAGGCCTGTGGTGACTCACATCCTTAACTCTCCCACAAACTCTTTTTCTCTCACTTTTCACAACTCGTTTCCTCTTGCTGCCACTTTTCATCCCCTCGGCATCTTTTCCCCATCTTCAGCTTCATGCTCCCACCCCTGGCTGTCTCTTTAGCTTCCCACGTCCGCTTCCTTTTATTTCAGTTCGGTTCACGGAGACCTGTCGCATCAGATTGCACATCTTTATTGCACCAAGTAGATTTGCACAGCTTTTCAGATTAAAAGTAAGGTTTAATTGATGGAGATGGACCCAAACATTTAGCCCAACCTCGTTATTTCTCCGGATTGTGTTGCAAAGTAGGATGAAGCGTGATACAGGACGGGAAAAAAATGAATACAAAGCAGCTTGCGTTTTTGCAGTATTCACTTAAGTGTCAGCTGTTGTTTTCCACCCTGTGGATGTGATGTGTGGGAGAGTGTGATGAAAACTGGTGTTTAAAAAGGCAGAATTCAGTCTTCAAGGAAAGGAAGGACAAAGTTGGAGGAGGTAGTTAGGAGGTTTTAGTCAAGTGTCAATAGGAGGAGCGAGGAAGAGGCTTCAAGAGGCTTAATTTCTTTAAATAATACCTAGAACATATGTTTAGATATCTATATAGCTTTGGTTGTGATGAAGAGAAGGAGGAAGAGGATGTGAAAGGGGTGCTGACTGCATACATTGGCCTTTTAAGATTAAATATTGACATTTATTGCGTCATTCATCAATAAGCAAAATGATTTTCCTGGTGAATTTTGGGGGGGGGGGTGATATTTTCCAAAATCCAACTAATTACATGTTACATACATGGTAGTCTGACTTTATTCTTTAGTTGGAAGTTTTTGGTGTTATTTGACCCACAGAACCGTTGTTTTGAGATTATATAAGACCAAATATTATATGGCTAAATATCTGAAAATATATCTGTCTGCTCCTGTGTCATTTATAAGATAATTCTTTTGATACTTTGGTATATTTTTGCACTGGCCCTTTGTTTTATGCATTGTACACTGTACCCCTCATGCTTTGATACGAACGCACACTAACTCGTGTTTCCATGTAAAACGGTGAGGCCACAATAAATATGTTGAATCAAGTATCGTCTGTTTCTTTCTAGTTTTCACTGATAGGACGACTTTATTTAATCCACTGATGGGTTGATTTGCACGCTGATATTTCTGATCACACTGCATCTGTCAAAGTGACAAAATATGTTGTGTTTGTCCTTGTTGGCATCAACAGAAACATTCTGTCACTCATTTTCTAATGATGACTCTAATATACTGAAAAGAAAAAGAATATCACATATATGTTTTTAATGCATTTCCCATTTAGAAAGGATCATTTTATTAGACTCAGATTCCTGTTGGCCAAAACTGAAGTGGGGATAGAAGCCACTAACATCGAGACATGCAAGCTCCTTACCATGCATGGACGGTTTCACCCCAAATCCAGCACTTTGACACTGTGCGCCAAGTGGAACGAAGAAAGCCGAGGACCAGTGAGAGACAGAACAACTGTCCAGGATGAGACGACGAACATCCATGATTTCATCAGGCCACAACTGACCTTGTGCTTGGAGCTTATCTCAAGCAGCAGAAACCTGAGAAAGAAGAGGACCAAGGAGAAGAACCATCGTGGAAGGACAGGCCTCTGCACGGTATGTACCACTGGCAGATAGAGGAAGTTGCTGACATCCAGAAGTCCTACCAGTGGCTGGACAAAGCTGGACTGACAGCACAGAGGCACTAATCATGGCAGCACAAGAACAAGCTCTAAGCACAAGATCCATAGAGGCTGGGGTCTATCACAGCAGGCAAGACCCCAGGTGCAGGCTGTGTAAAGATGCCCCTGAGACAATCCAGCACATAACAGCAGGGTGCAAGATGATAGCAGGCAGGGCATACATGGAACGCCATAACCAAGTGGCCGGCATAGTGTACAGCAGGGGTGCCCAATCCCGGTCCTCGAGAGCTACCGTCCTGCAGCTTTTAGATGCATCCTTGTTCCCACACACCTGAATCAAATGAATGGCTTGTTATCAGGCCTTTGCCAAACATGATGGCATGCTGAAGAGGTAATCAAACCATTTGATTCAGCTGTGTTGGAGTAGGGATGCATCTAAAAGCTGCAGGATAGTAGCTCTCGAGGACTGGGATTGGGCAGCCCTGGTGTACAGGAACATCTGTGCCGAGTATAACCTGGAAGTCTTGAAGTCAAAATGGAAGACGCCACCTAGGGTGGTGGAGAATAACCGAGCTACGATCCTGTGGGACTTCGTAATTCAGACGGGCAAAGTGGTCATGGCTAACCAACAGGACATAGTAGTGGTGGACAAGCAGAGGAAGAGCGTGATACCGAATGACAGCAACATCAGGAAGAAGGAACACAAGACGCTGGAGAAGTACCAAGGGCTCAGAGAAGAGCTCGAGAAGATGTGGAGGG
The DNA here is from genome assembly GCF_057381845.1 of Rhamphochromis longiceps. Taxonomy (NCBI): domain Eukaryota; kingdom Metazoa; phylum Chordata; class Actinopteri; order Cichliformes; family Cichlidae; genus Rhamphochromis; species Rhamphochromis longiceps. The sequence goes on from NC_140558.1 coordinate 24,354,236, forward strand.
TGAAGGTAGCAGTGCAGATAACTGCACTAGTTATAGTGACGGGGCGATAGTGATAGGGAACAACATTGAAAATCTCTGTCCAGAAGAGCAAGAGCGCAGTCGTAGAAACAGCAAAGATGCTGTACAAGGCGTGCGAGCTCCCAGACCCCTCGCAGAGGACCTGTAGGGATCCTGTATGGATCAATGTAGGTTTTGCATATTCAGGCATGTATTTTAAACTATCCCAGAAGCTTCTATGTCCATTACTTTAATAAGTGAAGCCTTTTGGAATGAGATGATTCTGTTTGATGTACTCAGTATATTGCATCAGTTAGATCTATGTGAAATATGATGAATAAAGCCCTGATGAGCTGAGCTTGAGTGTGATCTGTTTTCCAAGGTTGTGTATTCACGTCTCCCTCCGTCTGTCCGACTCTCTCTGGTTCTCAGGTTTCTACCCAAAGACTCACTGGCACCGGTTGCAGGTTTTCTGGCCCCTGTCTCTCACACTTGGATGAAGTTTGGTCCGGTCATGACGCCTCCGCCACTTTTTGTAATTTCAGATGGAACAATATATCTTTATAGTTTGTGCAGCAACGTGCAACAAGCTAGCTCTGTGTCAGCTATCCATGGTCATTTGGATTTGGCATTAGCTGTGCACATTAGCACAAAGGCATGAGGCACCGGCTGGGGCAGACTTGAGCTTCCCTATTCTCTTTGACCATTAATTAACACTTCACTCTGCTCTAAATTTGCTCCTTCCGTACCCCTCTAACCAAACCCCACGTGGCTTCCTCTCACCCCCCCTCCTCAGCCTCAGATTCCCCCCTAACCCCGTCCCACACCCCAACCTCTTCAACACACACACACACAAGCTCCTGCTTGTGGAGCGTCCAGTAACCAAGCCATGACTGGCAGCCACACAGTCATATAGCAGTTTTGGTTTTAACATTTGGATTTTCTGCTTGTTGGATCAATATATTTGTTGTTATTCTTGGTTTTGTGGCCTGCTGGGGATAAAGCAGACAGGTAAGGATGGGGATATTTTTGCGGAAGTTCACTTCAGATGGGTTAAAGATTGTGTTGAGGATGCAGAGCTGCCTGTTGCTTGTCTAAATTAAGCTAGGAGCATATGACACACAATTACAGCATGGAGGAACTTGTGCAACCCAGCTTGCATTTCAAATCATTAGCTTTTCGGTAGAGACATCCAGAAAGTTTCGCAAAAGTGTAAGTCCAGCATGTGTGGCATGCTTCAAGCCCTGCTCCTTGTCAGGATTCAAAGAAAAGAGAAAGCAAAAGTCAAGTTAATCAGATCATCAAATGGTGTAATTCATTTGGTCCATGGCCAATGAGATCCTGATACTGCAGGCAGTACTGGAGTGACTGAGTTTGCAGCCAGAAGGAAGAGGACAGCTGGAATGATCTGTCTAAAGTTATTTATAATTTATATGCTGCGTCATGTGCTATCTAGCTATATTTCATTGACAATAGTTACCTCGACACGCTATTATTTTAACTACCAACCTTTGTAGCTATGTAACTTCCTACCTACATGCTTATCTAATAACCTACCTTTCTACTCGCCTATCCATCTGTTGATCTACCTACTTACTTTCCCCTGGCTGCCTTCAGCTTCTAGTGACACCACTAAAGATTCTTTGTAGTTACTGTTACAAAACGGCATATATCAAAAGAGAACATCCCAATGCACATCTTTAAATTAGCACAATGATAGTCTTTGAAAAATATATAGGCACACTCAAAGACATTGGTGCAAACTATCCACATAGGATATCGAGTGCAGCAAATGAAGAGGGGAATTTAAAGGGTATAAATAAAAAAAGGAACTGTGTCAGTTACATGTCCTGCAGTGTGAGGCAACATAAGACATACCAGCCAAATTTGAGCTGTGTGTGTGTACAAGCCTGGCATGCCTGTGTGACACTGTGTTCAGCCACTGGGTTCTGGTTGGCCAAAAGAGAGATCAGGTGACCCAGTCTGCGCTAAATTGGTCCTGTGCACAGCCAAGCTGAGGAGGTAGGAGAATTGGAGAGTCATAGGTTGAGGACTAGGACGGTTTCTGGAGTGATGCAACTGAGAAAATTCAAAACGTAATTTCTCTTTGTTATCAGTAGTCCCTTTACAAAGAGTTGGCCTTTGAAATCACCTCTTCACTAAAAAATTAAGTCACTTATTGATAAATGGCTGAATAAGAAAGAAGAGCATGGGCAAAAAGGGTGTAGCTATTGCAGTATACAGTGTGTTAAGTCGATGAGTTGTACAGGGAGCAACAGGCAGGAATGATTTCCTGTGTGGTTCAGTGGTGATTTTTGGTAATTATTTGGTGTTATCCAACATTGTCTTTATCTTGGACAACATCCGCCTCTCCAACACCACTTTAAGGGAGTCCAACTCCATCCCCACAACATTACAGACCAACATACCCAACAACTATGTTGGGTATGTTGGTCTGCTCTGACATTCTGCTCTGAATTCCGCAAAAAATTTCCAACTGGGAATGTCAAATTTCCGAATTCTGACTTATTTTGGAACGCACCAAAACAACCATTGTTACCAATATTAGCATTTAGCTTAAATTACTACTGTATCTGAACAGTCTCAGAGAAACGCTGGAGTGAACCAAGATTCATGCTGTTAGAGAAGATACAATTTAATTCCTTATCATATCCTGCTGCTATCACAAAACATCATACCATATACAGTATAAACTGACACTAATGCTACATTCACTTACTTAAGAGTCTTCTATTAATTACAAAGATATTTCCTGGAAAGACCCATGTATTAAATATATTTCTTAATGTACAACAATGAATAGTACTAGATTTATAGTTTCAGTTTTTCATAAATAACTAATAATAGCTGTGTGCAGTATGCATCATGTAATGCTACTTTTATCACAACTATTACAACTGAGTAAAGCAACAGTGTGTGCCTTTTTGTATCTTTTCTCTTTGCTGGTGTGCTCTTGGTCTGGTCACAGAGATGTATGGAAAAAGTTTAACATGATGTTTGTGTTTGTGCATTTTGCTTAGCCTGTTATAAACCTCCTACATTCAGTGGTTAATACATTACTCTAGATTTTTGGAGGGTACTTTTCAAAGCCCACAGGTTTATATAAAGGTTGCTTTGTTAGCTAATTTTAACACGGTCCACTTCATTCTGGATTTCTGCTCTAATGTGCCATTCCTGTCCACAGCTGAGAGCTGCTAGTGGCTGAAAGCTTCATGGTGTTGTGTACACCAAAGAGGGATCTGTTTAAATGAGCAAGGCTGGCTGTTTCTTCCTGTTTGTCAGAATCTCCTCGTCGACTGCAGGACAGCTCAGTTTTCTTTGATAACTGTAAATGACACATCTATACATGCTGTTAGTGTATAAAATAGATCATTTATGCTAATAACACAGGTTGGAGGATACGTTTGTGGCACCTGTTAACTATCACCATTCACCGTTTGTAATAGCAAACCAAATGACAAACAGTCATCACCATGACTCATCTCCAAAGGCTGGCTTTCTCCTGTCAGGTGAGAACAGGTGCACTGGAAATGCACTTACTGGAATACTGAACTCAGACAGAGTGCAGCCATCTTCCTCTTTCCCCGTGTTACAGAATCAGTGGGCTCAACATGCTGTTAAAAATACCAGCCATGATTCTTCATTGACACATCAGTGAGCAACACGGAGTCGTGTGCCATACGCATTAGCAAGCCATATTGACAAATTACATGCAAATGTTCAGAGTAGCAGTCTGCCGTAATAGGGACCTACGATTGGTCTAAAGTTATGTGATTTTACATATGCATTATACTGTATTAATGCTTCTCACCACACAGACCAGTCACTGTATTCAGAGCTCTGGTGCAGGAGCCCACCGAACTCCTGGCCATGTTTGACTGGGTATGGCTTCAGGGAAACAGGAGGTCTGAGATGGGTAGCATCTTTCCTCTTTGAGGGCTGCTAAAGGCCAACTGGCAATAAGCTTCTGGACGATCTAGTGATGATGTTTGTTCTCCTTTGGATTCATGTTTTAACATCTTCTGTCAGTCTGGACGTCCTTTCGTCTCACTTTAAACTTTAGGCACTTAGAAAAACTTAATAATCTGAAGGCATGACAGTCTACATCGGACACCCAGGGAGGGAGGTCATACTGAGAAGCCTCCAGCAAGTTGCATTATGGGAAATGTAGGGTCTAATACTGCTCAGTCTTCACCTACACTAAAGCAAAAAGGATGCCACTGTCACCCGTGTCTTTGATTTGCCTGCCGTCAGATAATATCAATGTTACATCCTTGTTTGGGACGTCACTGAACTTGGCTGTCACTGCTTGTGTGCCTCTGTCCATCTGTTGCTTGCCAGGTAGTGGATTTGTTGCACTGCATGAACTTGTCCTGTCCTGTTGTCGCTGCCACAAATTCTGCAGTTATATAAGAGAGACAATTGATACAAAGGGTTTAGCAACAGTTGCTGTTGTATCAGCAGTGGGCTTTAGTACGCGCACACACAGCTGTTTGGAGTGATTATGTGAGGGGAAAACTGGATGTACACACGGATGTCATACATGCCTTAGTTGTTTCTTCTTTCTTAAGCTGTGATCCTCTCATTTAGACAATGTTTAGGCTGTGTTTATTTGACTGCTGTGACCCCATGTAGCACAACTAGTACAAATAGTAACCCAGCTAAGATGTACTGTTGTAGATTAAATGTATATAATTCTAGAGTAAAGACTTTTCTTTACCTCTGCGACTTCGACATGGAGATGCGTTGATTTATCACAGCTCAGACAGTCTGTGCAGTGCTTAGGAGGTGACAAAGTTTAATTTAGCCCAGAAACCTGAACCTCAGGCAGCTCCTTCTCTGAAACCAAGACAGACCTCCCAAGGCCGGAAGGCTGAGATCTGAGGGAGTCTTTTGGGTGTATGAGTCTCCTTATGCCTTCAGTTAGCTCAGATATGGCCATGCTGTTGCCAAACAAAGTCATGGAGAAACAGTGACCTGTTACAAGAGTGATTTGGTGCCCTGTTTGAGGAATCCAGTGTGTGAGCTCAAGCGTTTAAGCTTATATGTTTCCACGTCTAACTTTGAGTCTGCGTAAGCGTGCGTGACCATTCATTTGTTTGGGGATGATAAATAGTAATACAAAACATTACTGTGTTTGTATATCACCACCTGAAAGAAACAACAGATCAATAGAAATGCATGTAATCAAGCTTGAATTTAGCTGTATTAAATATAACTGCTGGAGGTTTCTTCCTGTTAAAAGGGAGTTTTTTCTTCCCACTGTTGCCAAGGTCTTCCTCAGAGGGGATTGTCTGATTGTTGGGTTTTCTCTCTAAGGTCTTTACAATATAATTTGCATTGAGGCAAATGTGGCTGTAAAATTTAATTCAAGGCAAACAAAGTGTTGTGTGTTAATTAGTTGTGAAATCCTGTTTTGAAGCTTTGAGTTCAGTATTATAAATGAGGGGTGGAAGTGACTGTGAAACGAACAGCTTGTCAGTTACAAAGTAGCTCCGTCCTGCCTTATTATCTGTTTTACTATCATTTGGACAAAACTTCTTCTTGTTGCAGTAAGATAGTTCTCTCCATTCTGGCCATTTGGAAGAATGCAGATTTAAGGCACATCTTTTTTTATACAGTCTATAAATTAAACCTGTCTAAAGTTTCACTAGACGTGAAATCTCATAATTACATAGGCTTTGTGCACGTTCATTGATCCAAACGTGACGTACAGTCCTGCCAAGATGTTGTTTTAATCAACACCCGACTGTGTGTCTTTTTTAAACAGGGGCTCATCCAGCTTTAATCTCAAGCATTTGTCTGAGGCGTTTTCTGGCCAGGGATGCTCTCAGAAGATTTTACTGATACCAGTGCCGACATCAGTTTTGTTTATAGGCCTACACATGTTCAGCATTAATCCAAAAATGTGTTACTTATTTGATGGTTTACACAAAACAGAAAGACAGCAGAAAGGAGGCTTACAATCCAGGAAATAATTATTTGATCTCTGGCTGAATTTTTAAGTCTGCTCACGTACAAGGAAATGAATAGTTTTTAAATTTTATGCTTGTTGCAATTTAATGGAAAGAGACAGGTTATCGACCAAAGACAGAAAGAAGTATTTCATCCCCTAAAATGCAGTCAGAACAAGCTCCCACAGATTGGCTCAATCAACCTACCAGTCGATCAGTTACAGATTCGCTTGATCTCAACTCGTATGTATAAAGCACACCCGTCCACATGATCAGTTTCTTCCATTCCAACCTCTCCATCACCACGGGCAACACCAGAGAGCTGCCAAAGGACGTCAGGGACAAGGCTGTAGACCTGCACAAGGATGGACTGGACTAAAAGACCATCAGTGCGCTATAATGGATTGAAATCTTGCGATGCAAAGTCACCCTGCTCAAGAAGGCACATATACAGGCCCGTTTTAAGTTTGCCAGTGAACATATAAATGATTCAGTGAAGGGTTGGCAGAAATCAAAAATGTGAGAATGTGTGTGACCCAAAGAACACCATCCCAACACTCCAGCACACCTGTTTGAACCTGTTTTTCTGCTAGGGGTACAGGACAGCTTGACTAACATTAAGCCCCATTAAGAGGCCAATGGATGGAGCAATGAACCATAAAACCAACAGCCAGAACATTGAAGATGGGTCATGGATGGGTCTTCCAGCCTGATACTGACCCAAAACATACCGCCATGTCATGGAGTGGCTGAGCCCGTCTCCAGAGCTCAGTCTGACAGAAAATCTATGGAGGAACGTGAAGCTTTGAGTTGCTGAGCAGCAGCCAAGAAATCTAAAGGATTTAGAGAGTTTCTGTAAAGAGGAGTGGACCAAAGTCCGTCCTGAGACATGTGCAAACCTGCTGAACAACTACATGAAACGCCTCACCACTGTGCTCGCCAGCAAGGGTTTCTAAAGCCAAGTATTAAGTCATGTTTATTAAATGAAATGAAACTACCTTCAAATTAGAGACTGTTCACATCTTTGTGAGTAAACTCACAAATTCAGCGGGAGATCACATAATTACTTCCCCACTGCACATGTGACTCGTGTGCAGAAGCAAACAAAAACTGAACCGTGTTTCGAACTGTTGGAAAAAACATTGAATTAATATGATTTAATGGGTTGGAATCTAATTCTTGATTAACATCTTATTAGTTGCTAAAAGTCTGTGCTGGTGCTTTGTAAAATGAAATGTATGTGTTCACTCATACCTGCAGACACTCATTTCTACAACACTGTAGCACAGCATGTTTGAGAGTGTCCCTTTGTCTTTGCAGGACCTCTGTCACTGCAGCCTGGAACATGGAACAGTAAGTTAGACCTGCACACAAACACACGTTTCCTTTTCATGAACCATAAGTAATACTTGACTCAATTTAACCTAATTTGATCATAAATCTTTACTTTAAATTTCTAATGATTGTAAGATGGAGACTTACTTTTTGTCCTTAACAATAAGGAAAGAATCCCCACAGTGTGACTCTGTATACAGACTTATGTCCTCACAACCCGAGGAAGCATCCAAACACAGATTTATTCATTTCATTATTGGCGATTAGAGTCCAGAAGGTGCAGAAGAAGACAAGCACCATGTCTCTGACCATCTCCTCCTCCTCTGCTGCTGCATCCTCCACTCGTGAGCTCTCCTCCTGCTCCTCCACCATCTCCTCCTCCTCCTCCTCCTCCACTCTCCTCGGTCAGAGACACTCCAGCCTGGTGCAGCCGCTGTGTGTCAGCCCTCAGAGGGTAATTACAGCCATTTAAAATGAGTCATTTCACCTCATTCGATAAAACACACGAGTATGTTTCATTAAGGGGATAAACTGGTTAAATAGCTAAATGTCATTTTAATGTCCTGTAATGTTGAAAGCAACCTTTTTGTAAATAAAGAAATGGACATGGCAAATGATTTTCAAACAAATTAGGTGATTTATATTATTCCATTTCCCCAGACTCAGAGTCCCATCTACAACCAGCAGCATTCAAGCAGCGCAGTGGCTCCCACATTTGTTAAGGTGAAATAAATGTGCACTCTTGTATTTGTTCATGAAAGTGCACAAAGAAAATCAGAAACCATACTCATATGAACCTGTTGTCATACCTTCTCTTGATCATGGTCATCATTGCTCCCTCTGCCAGTGTCTCCACGACGTGTCTACGGTGAAGGGTCAGCTGGTGGTCCTGGAGTGCAGACTGAGGGGGACTCCGCCCCTGCAGGTTATGTGGTACAGAGAGGATGAGCAAATACTGGACTCCGATGATTTTAGGATACTCCGCAAGAGTGAGTGTTTTCATACTTGCTCTGATTTTCCTAAATCTTGGTTCTAACATGTGCCCTCCATACCATTATAAGAGACAGTAATTAAAACTAGACAGCGGAAGGGGGTGATGGAATACACACCCTTCTGCACCTTAGGGTCAGACACACAGGGCAAACAGGATTTAAGCTCTGAAAAAAATGTTTTCCTAGAGAAAACTATAATTTGTATCGCAAAGATTTCTTCACCGTGACTGAAAGCCACTTCCAGTCTACAAAATATTAAATTTTCATATCTGTAGAGTTTATTATATTGATGTGGTGACAGTGTAAAGAATTTCAGTGAGCTGAAATTTGGGAGCCGATTTAAATGGACCTCTATGGGGAACAAACAGGGAGGAGGCTGCACTTTGATGGCATTTGCGAGGAACCGTTACTCCTATGTCACTGAGGATGACACTGAATGAAAGAGGGCAAGGATAGTTACGTGTATATATATATATATATATATATATATATATATATATATATATATATATATATATATTAGGGGTGCAACAATACACAAAATTCACGGTTCGGTTCGATATTTTTTCGATACAAAAAAAAATGTTCATGCCTTTTTAATTTGTCATATATTACATTTTCACGGCACATTCCGCACCACATCTCTGTGCGTTCATCATTTGTTTGAAGCCAGCTCACCTCCTGCAACCACTTTTCCGAGAATACGTGCTTCTTTTGTGGTTTGGACTCCTTCTGATATTTGTTTGGAGGTGGAGGAAGACCAAAGTAATTGCTTAAAGGAGCTTCTTCGACAGAGTTCTAAACAAATATCTGTCCTCCTCCTGAAAATCTTATGTACGCAAACACGCGTTGCAACTTCATATCTTGTGCGTGTTTTTTATTTTGACAGCGAAAGCGCACCTGCGGACCACTTATGTGCAGCCCTGGTTATTTAGCTCGTCATATTGCAGCCACAGAAATTCTTTTGTCCATGAAACCATAAAGCTGCACTTTCTTTTTGCCTTATAGTCTCATTTGTCATAACTTCTCCGTTTTGTGGTAAGCTTTTCTTTGGCTGTCACTTCTTCACCCTGACCTGTCTTATTTGGCTCAGCAGAACTAAAATATATATTCTGCTGCTTTTACACACGGACTCACATAAGCTCAGCGATTCTCTGCGCGATCAACCTCTCACATGTTTAAGCTGCGGGAGATTTCACTTGTCATGTTTGCATAGTAAGCTAACGATTAATAAGACGATGTCAGAGGAATTGGTGCGCAAATTATCATCACTCACAGATCAGTGCTGTCGCTCTCTATACACAGTTCGCACGATTGCAAAGTGAAAGCAACAAACAAGCGCAAATTCAAACGCGACTTCAATATGTCACATATTGACAGTGGCTCACCGATGCCAATGACATAATTACCCAGCTACATTTCCGAAAGAATGCAAAAGCATTGACATATATTTGTCCTTCCTACGATAGCCCGATGGGCAGGGCAGAGATAGATTTTGGTAGCCCGACTGGAAAACTCGCTAGCCCCAGGACGTCGGGCTAGCGATATTGCGAGCCCTGTATCTGATTGAGGAATCACTCATCTTTGGAAAAGAGAGTTTATTACAGAGAAATGGCTCTTTCCAAAATAAAAGCTATACTATACGCTTCTTCTGGGCTATATTCTCAGCAGCATATTAAACATATCAGGTCCCCATAAGGAGAATCATGTGCTAACAGCTGTCTAAATGACCTGGGTAAAGTTTGTAGCATGCGTGTTTGTTGTTTTTGTCTGCTTCCACTTGTCTTTGCACTAGGATGATGTCGGTGTAAATGTGCAGTCATATTCGTTGTGTTCCCACTAGTGCTGTCAGCGTTAATCTCGTTGAAATGACGTTAACGCCACAACACGGCAAATCTCCGTTAACGAGCTACCGTGGATTGTCCCGTGCATGGGGCTGGATGGCCAACTGCGCTAACACACTAGCTCCCACCCATGTAATTGAGCATTGCATGGCACATCCAACATACTGTTTTACTTTAGTCCATGACGCGCTTACCTTCAGGGTCATACGTCACATGAAAACCAAAATAATTCCAAACGCCAGATCTGAATGAGGGTGGGGGAGGTTCAATTTGAGGTTCAATATGTATATGTATGTATGTATGTATATATGTATATGAGGAAGAGGGAAAGGAAGTTACAAAACAAAGACAAAACCAGTGTGTCAGTGTAGTTAAAAGGGAGTTTTTCCTTCCCACTGTTGCCAAAGTGCTTGCTCATAGGGGGTCATATGATTGTTGGGTTTTTCTCTGTATCTATGAAGCGCCTTGAGGCGACTTATGTTGTGATTTGGCGCTATATAAATAAAATTGAATTGAATTGAATTGAATAGTTATTGGCATCGGTGAGCCACTGTCAATATGTGACATATTGAAATCGCGTTTGAATTTGCGCTTGTTTTTTGCTTTCACTTTGCAATCACGTGAACTGTGTATAGAGAGCGACAGTACTGATTGGTGAGTGATGATAATTTGCGCACCAATTCCTCTGACATCGTCTTATCAATCGTTAGCTTACTATGCAAACATGACAAGTGAAATCTCCCGCAGCAAGCTTGCACAGAGAATCGCTGAGCATTATGTGAGTGCGTGTGTAAAAGCAGCAGGATATATATTTTAGTTCTGCTGAGCCAAATAAGACAGGTCGGGGTGAAGAAGTGACAGCCAAAGAAAACTGTCACAAAACGGAAAAGTTATGACAAATCAGACTATAAGGCAAAAAGAAAGTGCAGCTTTATGGTTTCACACAGCAAAATCTCCAGTGTTAAATTAACACTAGAGAGGGTCTATATGGGTCCACACCTCTGAGTGTTAAATACAACACTGTTGAGTGTTAAATTAACACTTTTGACAGTGTTATATGTTTAAAAGTAACCTAGTCAGTTTTGAAGATTAACAAAGACTAACACTGAGCAGTGCTGATTTTCTAACACTGGAATATTTCTAACATTTTGAGTTATTTGAGTCCCACTGAAAACACTACGTCCAGATGAACAGATTCAACCTTTTGGAATATAGAATGCAAATGATGGTTGATAAATAGCTGGGTATGGAATATGACCACTGGCTAATTAAGGCCAATTCATAGCCAGTCGCCTCAAGGGACTTTATATTGCATGGCAAAGACCCTACACTGTAAAAGAAAACCCCAACAATCTAACGATCCCCTATGAGCAAGCACTTGGCGACAGTGGGAAGGAAAAACTCCCTTTTAACAGGAAGAAACCTTCAGAAGAACCAGGCTCAAAAAGGGGCAGTCATCTTCCGCGACCGGTTGGGGCATAGACAGCATTGTTTGTTGGAAACATGAAGCCAATACAGAAGAACCCTAAATGTACATTCGGTCTGAAGTCTACCAGATGGCAACAGCTAGCCTAATTGAAACCTATAGAAATCTATAGGAAAACAGCTTTCTTTCTTTCTTTCTTTCTTTCTTTCTTTCTTTCTTTCTTTCTTTCTTTCTTTCTTTCTTTCTTTCTTTCTTTCTTTCTTTCTTTCTTTCTTTCTTTCTTTCTTTCTTTCTTTCTTTCTTTCTTTCTTTCTTTCTTCCCACCTTAGCTGGTTTTTGCAATCAAGATGGCAACGGTAATAATGCTCATCTTGATGCTACAAAATGGGACTTCAGAGACCAATGGATGATGTTACTGTAGCTATATCAATGTTTTATACAGTCTATATTCTATACTGTCTATGGGGGTTGAGGGGACAGAGTTGCAGTGGTGTATACAAATGGGAAGTCGAAAGATGTGAGTGGAGAAGAAATGCTCAGTTCCCAAGCAGCCTGAGCCTTACTGTGAACTGCCTTTCAGTAATAGGCATAGTTGTAGTGAGAAAGAGCAAAATGCAAGGCAGCACCTCGGAGCAATGTTATCCATCGCCCCTGATCCTCTTCCTCCACGGCCCTGTCTGTCTGTGAGATGAACTTTTGTGGGGATGTCCGTGACTGTTCATGAAATGCTGGGCTTCTCCATCTTCTGGGGCGGGCCTACGGTGGAGCTCTGAAGATGAGGTGCTGCTGAAGATCATGAGTCCTCCTGATCCTGAATGAATTTCAGTCCAAAGTCTTGTAACTCGTATAAAGTTTAAATGAAGTACGGCCAAGCGATAGGGTCCCACAGTGACCTGGGTTGGTGCCTTTTTTTTCGGGTGCTTTCCCATTCAAATGAATGGGGAAAAATTCTGAAGTTTTTTGGGAATTTTGCAGAAACCATGTGACAAATCGGTACCCAAAGTCATAGCTCACCATTCCCAATCGAGCCGCACAAAATGATATAACATGTTGGGGTTGTCTCAAAGCTGCGGGGTGAGTTTCGCAGCAAGATTTCACATGATCAGATGTTTCGCAGCAGAAGAAATTTCAGACTGGGGCTGGGAAGAATAAATCCGACAAATAATAAGAAGTGTGCTACTGCATAGGCGACCTTAATAATCATTAAAAAAAAAAAAAAAGACTGAAACTAGTAGAAACAAAATTAAACATTTTCAAACAATAAAAACTAAACTGACGTAGGAAAAGCTACTCTGGAAACTAACTGCAACTAAACTGGATACAAAAAAATCAAAATCAAAGCTAATTAGAAAATACTAAACTATAATAGCTGGTTTGGATGAAGGATTAAGCAGAAATACACTCCTCGATCTCACCTCTGAAGAGTGTGTAAAGATCCACACCCTGCACTCAAACATCTTTTTATCCCACGGTTAAGAGCTCACACGGGTCAGATTAGAGGCGCTTAGATGTTTTCTATCCAGAAACAGAATTCAATATATACAACTCTGAAAATATTATTACCGTGTAAATTCTCCAGAAATGATCTCATCTCTTTGCTTATTCTTCCAGAGGCCAGTTCTGCATCAGTGCCGGGTGAGTACCTGATGTTAATTACATTCAAACTCAAAGAGAAGCCATTTCCCCAAAGTGTCAAACCTACTCGACATTGTAAGATACAAAAAACAAAAAAACAAAGTCTCTGAAATTACTAAAAGTGATGTTTCTGTGTTGTTATTTAAATTTTCTTTGTTTTGTTTTGTTTTTGAGAGAATCCATGTTCCCCTCTGCAGGTGAATAACTTTCCAAAGCCTGTAAGATCAGAGAAGAAACATGTGCCCTGGATGGTTTATGGTATCGAGCTTATAGAGGATGGAGCATGGATCACATGACCAGAGTCACTGAACTATTAATTTGAGCCTCATGTCTGAATCATCAGTTTTTAAGTCTCTTTAATGGTAAAGTCAGGGCTTCCTGTACTGATCGAAGTGAGGTAGTTAAACCAAAGAGGCGTCTTGCGATCGCAGTAGCTCTCTGTGATGAGAGGGGAAAGTTCTTTCCACTAAAAGAAAGTGAAACACTGACAATTTTACATGTTGTTATACAACAGTGCTACTGGTCTAAGACCGTAAAAGGCCTCCATCTTTAATTGATATGGTCCGTTTGATTTGATAATAGGGGTGTGTTTCTATAACAACCAGGAGCAGTGCGTCTTTGATCATGTGTGAAACTGCAGCCCTGGCGTCTTGATTACCAATGCTGTGTTAACCCCTGCAGAGGAGCTGTGTACGCTGGTGATCACTGAGGCCTTTCCCGAAGACTCTGGCCTGTTTAAGTGTGTGGTCCACAACGCTTTCGGCACTGTCTCCTGCTCAGCCATGCTGGAAGTTTATGACGGTGGGAAGTCCAGTTGTACATACCACAATGTTTTCCAGTTAAAAGTTCACATAGTGACTCTGTTACTTTACACCCCACACGCAGACCTGGACGAGCAGTTGGAGGCCGAGGCCATTCATCAGGAAGCTGTTTCTATCAGGCAAGATAAAGAGGCCATGTCCCAACAAGAGACTTTGTCCTGCAGAGCAAGCAGCAGAGACTTTCCTCCAGGGCTGTCAGACAGTATCAACCTCCCTCCTCCTGAGTGGCCTGACAGCGCTGTAGAAGATGACATCCCTGTTGCAGAGTGAGTGCATGATGGTCTCATGAACATCCAACAGTATCTACAGTGCAGTGCAGTGCTTTTGCATGTTTATCACACTTACATGTTTCAGATCATCAAAGAATTTTAAATATTAGGCAAGGATGACCTGAGTAAATACAAAATGCACTTACTTTTTCTGTGTGAACAAATAATTGCCTCCTGAAGCTAATAACAGCTTGTGCCACCACTGACAGTAAAAACTGCAACCAAGCTTTTGTGATAACTCACAATGAGTCTCACCGAGGATACATTTTGGCCCACTCTTCTATGCAGAGTTGTTTTCATTTGGCTTCATGGGAGGGTGTTTGATGATGAATGGACTATTTAAGCTCATCTTGAAGTTCAAGGTACAAACTGACATCCTGAAGGATTACAGCAAGTCTCAAAAGCAGCAGAGCAGCCCCAGACCATCTCACCATGTTTGACTGTTGGATCATCATTTTATGAAACGCTGTGTTAGATTTATTCCAGATGTAACAGAACTCACACTGTTGCAAAATGTCATTCTACTGCTGCAGTCCCAAAATCTTAGAAATGGCCTTTTAACCATTTCCAGGCAAATATTCAAAAACCTAAGAAATCAGGAAGTGGGGAAAAACACTTTTCACAGCACAGTACAAATATTACATAACTCTGATGTCACTGTTTATGCACACTGATATGTATTTGTGGTTTTATGGCACTATTCAATGTGTATGACTCTACATCCCTGTTTTGTATAAAAAATACCCTTTTTTATTTACGAACTTTAGTTTGTTTTATACTGTATGGTATTGGATATTTCCTTTACGCATTTGTAGTTCTACTTTTATCCAGATGAGGTCGCTGTTATATTATTGCATTATCTCTCTCACCTGACACCGTACAGTCGATACTCCATACTTCTAAGAACGAGCCAGAAGTATGTTTGATAATTGATCAGAAAACAATTTCTACTTTCGGGGGAAACATATTTAAATTTACGCAGTAAATAGAAATAACATGTGTGTACTACGTGTAACGATGCTGAGCTTTCGGAAAAACTAAACCAATCTGCCAGACGTGCGCGGTCACGTCACTCCGCGTGCTGCTCGTGAGCGCGCGGTGTCACCTGTTGCAGTCTTGCCTCGCGCTTCTTCTCCTCAGTGGAGTTTCGGGGGTCGCGCTCTTCCCGCTTCAGTGAGTCCTCTCTCAGGTTTAAGGACAGTGGTGTGGAAACGTTTACCGAGGTAAGAAAGCCCCCGCATGTGTCTGCACCGGTAGCGGCAATACGCATGTTTTTACTACCTGCTGTTAACTTTGGCTGTTTGGACTCCAGCTCGTTTAACTCCGTACTATCGCCGCTTTTTAATCTTCCAACAGGATAATTTTCCTTCCTTGTTTATATCGTGGAAACCTGATATGCTATGTCCTCCTTAAAAGGTCAAACTATGTTTAGAGCGCTTGGAAAGTGAACTTTGGTCTATTTAGGGGGTCGGTGTCATTTGGTTGGTGCTGTTTGACCCAGGCTGTGGGGTAGACGTCATAACTGAAATTAAGCCAATTAAGACATTTACGACGCCGTCAGGTGCGAAACGGTCATTCATCGCTTTTCTGGAGTAGCTTTCAGGCTGTCCTTTCTGTGTATACCATAAATATGTGGCTTTATTTAGCTGTTTAGCTGTGTTTGGTGAGCACAGTCCCCGCTCGGGCCAAGTGGTACCTCAGAATGGGCTATGAGCTCATCAGTACAGTGGCAACTCTACCTTCAAGCCACCGGCGGTCAAACAAAATGCTGTGATTGTCCTCATTCTTCGGTTCACATTCAGCTAGAGCGAGTGTTTGGCGGTGTGAAGTATGTTTGGCTGTCCAGCCTATATGAGCGTTCAGAGCTATGATCTCATCTGTAATGTGAAGAGCAGACATGGCGTTGGTGTCCTTCAGAAACCCCCCCTCTCCCCGGTCTTCCTCTGTGTTACACACAACAACAGTTGTTCAGAAACTGTTGGCAGCAGTCTGGCAATTAAGGTCAAGTTGAGGTTCTTTGGCCGCCATCAAGTTTATCTGATTATCGATTAAATTATTTGATCAGGAAGAGGAAATTATCTGAGGCTGGCAAGGCATCTGTTGGTTTTTCCTACAGTAAAAATAACAGCCCAGATAAATGATGGTGCAGTGTACCTATTATGGCCGGTGTTCTGAGAAACCATCCTACTCTGACAAAACGTCCTACCCGTATTATAATTTGACGGTGACTTGCGACTAAACCTAACCATAACCTTAACCCTAAACATAACCTTAAGAAGTATTCTGGATGGGTGAGAGAAAAAGAAGTTAATTCGGCGTTGGTGTTGTGCGCCTGCGCCGCGTCTGCTCAGAAACATTGGGTAGGATGTTTTTTTTTTTATTTTTTTGTTTTTTTTTTTAGGTAGGATTGATTCCCAGAACACCTGTTAAAGAGCACTTTAAAATCTGAAAATGAATGGGTTCGTTTTCTTTGAGGCACTTTGTGTGACCCAGCTGGCACATATAGGAGTGACTTTGTTTTCCATTTTCTTCCTTTTTTCTTTTATTAAGTACCCACAACCACTCACCCCCACCCCAAGTTCCATGGCTGTTACCAAGATATAAAGGGAAATGATAGAATCAAAGAATAGATTCATATTATATCGTTACTGTGTTGCAGTCAGTGAACTTCCATGGAAGTCTTTTTGTGTGTGCGCGTGCGCGTTAAACGGGTTGGGTCACCAGTAAAGTGTCTGCACCTGCCAGCCGATGTCCGAATACCAAGATTAATATAGCTTTGCCCACTTAATCACACAAACACACACACTTTCACAGGATTAGATCACAGACGCACACGGGCACATATATCATGTATTCAGACAGTAGCATTTAAAACACACACAAAAAAAATCCCACACATGGATCAACACATTGAATGCACTGTCATTAATTAACTGAGCCTCTGGCAGGTTAATATCCACTTACACAAAGCAGGAGCGTTTAACCAGTAGGCCTGAGCAGGGTCTGTTTTTTCAGGCCTTCCTCATATTTCACCAGGCTTGTAGGTATATGACACTATTTGTGTGGATATGAGGAATTAACCAATCAGATCTGAGAAAAATTAATCAGAATCAGCTGATTTCTTTGTACAGTGACTTTAGGATATTTAACAAAACCATGCAATGCAGTACATGGGCGTTTGCTGAAAGGCATTAGCTTTTTAAAAAAATTGTGTTGTTTTTTTCCCCCAGAAAATTTCAGCTGTGTACAAAAGTGTATAGGGGGACAGTCGGTGCTGAAAAACACATATAATCTCTGTTAAAAGCTGCAAAGAAATCATCTTTATGCCCGAGTCCCTACTTCCGGCGCCACTCCGAGCTGGCAGCCAGTATCAGCAGCTCCAACCTGACAGTCCTTTTTTCTCTTTAATATATGTTCCTCTGTTGTTTTGTGTTTATTGTTTTTGTTTTTCTATTGTGGACTGCTGTCCCCCACAATGGAGCTCAGAATTCTATGGACAATGGTGTTCTTTATTACATTTTTTACGGCGTCTTTGTCCGGAGAGCGCGTGGAGGTCCGACCTCCCATTGTTTACAGCAGGGATCAGCTGTTAGCCCTCGGAGCCTCCGCTGCCCTGCCTACCGCCAAGCAAGCTAACATCCCCCGTGAGGTGAGGAGGAAGAGACGCGGTACTCGAGCCGGGATCGGGCGTCGCAGTAAAGTTAGGAGGTACCGGCCAGCGATTCCATCTATTATTATGGGGAATGTGAGATCTCTCCCCAATAAAGTAGACGAACTGGCAGCCCTTACTCGACATCAGAGGAGCTACAGGGAGTGCAGCCTGATGTGCTTCACAGAGTCGTGGCTAACTGCGCTAACTCCGGACTCACACGTAAACATGGATGGTTTTCATCTGATCCGGGCCGACAGAACAACGGAGAGTGGTAAGAAGAGAGGAGGGGGTCTGGCTGTGTATGTGAACCATAGATGGTGTAACTCTGGGCATTTATCTATCAAAGAGACGCTATGCTGTAAGGACATTGAGCTGCTAGCGGTTAGCATGAGACCGTACTATCTACCACGAGAGTTTACACACGTGATTATGATAGCTGTGTATGTCCCGCCCTCTGCTAACGCTGCAGCTGCCTGTGAGGTCCTGCACACTGTAACCAGCAGACTCCAAACACAGCAAACTCAGGCCCTTTTCCTGATCTCTGGGGACTTTAATCACATCTCCCTGTCCATCTCCAGTCTATGTATAAACCTCTAGTACACAGAGAACCAGTAGTGAAACGCACCGTAAGGAAATGGTCAGCAGAGACTGAAGAGGCTCTGAGGGACTGTTTCCGTTCTACTGTGTGGGACAACCTCTGCAGCCCCCTGGAGGATGACGTTAACAGCATCAAAGACTGCATTACGGATTACATGAACTTCTGTGTGGACAACACCGTACCCATCTAAAAGGTACGGTGTTTTTCTAACAACACGCCATGGATAAATCCTGAAATTAAGGCTCTCCTCAAGGAGAAGAAGAGAGTCTTTAGATCTGGAGACAAACAGGAGCTGAGAGTTGTTCAGAAGAAGCTGAAATGGAAGATAAGGCAAGGAAAGGAAAACTACAGGAGGAAGATGGAAGAGCAGCTGCAACAGGACAACATCAGAGGGGTTTGGAACAGCCTGAAGACAATCTCAGGACAAAAACCAACCCCACAGGCTGCAGGAGACTTGGGGTGGGTGAATGACCTAAATAAATATTTTAATAGGTTTGATCAAACACCCACCCCTCCCACAGCATCGTCCCCCCTGCTGCAATCTGCCTGTCCTTCATCTCAGGACTTCACACCTCTCAGCTTCACACCTCCCAGCTCCCAGTCATTACACCCACCCCCGGCTTCTGTGGACTCCAACATACACACCCCTCCCCCAAAATCCACTCTTTCTATCTCAGCACTTCAAGTGAGGAATGAGCTTCGCAAGATCAAGGTACGGAAGGCTGCAGGTCCAGATGGCGTCAGCTCCAGGCTCCTGAGATGCTGCGCAGATGAACTGTGTGGCATCCTAGGATATCTGTTCAACCTGAGCCTGTCACTGGGGAAAGTACCACAGCTGTGGAAGACATCCTGCGTGGTACTGGTACCAAAGACCTCCCATCCCAAGGACCTCAGCAGCTACAGGCCGGTAGCCCTGACATCGCATCTGATGAAGACCCTTGAGAGGTTGGTTCTAAACCATCTGCGCCCCCTGGTGAGGTCTTCATTGGATCCGCTGCAGTTTGCTTACCAGACTGGCATTGGGGTGGAGGACGCCATCATCTACCTCCTGCACCAAGCTCTGACTCACCTGGAGAAGCCTGGAAGCACTGTGAGGATCATGTTCTTTGATTTTTCCAGTGCTTTTAACACCATCCAGCCACGACTTCTGAGAGACAAGCTGGAGCTATCGGGAGTGGACCAACACATGTCCCAGTGGATACTGGACTACCTCACAGAACGTCCACAGTATGTGAGGTCACAGGGCTGTGTCTCTGACACGCTGGTCTGCAGTACGGGGGCCCCACAGGGACTGTGCTGGCACCGTTCCTCTTCACCCTCTACACTGCAGACTTCTCCATCAACTCCCCACGCTGCCACCTACAGAAGTTCTCTGACGACTCTGTCATAGTCGGCCTCATCACAGGTACAGACTCAGAGTACAGACAGTGGACTCTGGACTTTGTTGACTGGTGTCAGCAGAACCACCTGCTGATCAACGCCGGGAAAACCAAGGAGTTGGTGGTGGACTTCCGGAGACGCAGACCCACCACACTGACACCGGTGAACATCCAGGGAGTGGACATTGAGATAGTGGACTCTTATAGGTGGGTGTTCACCTGAATAATAAACTGGACTGGAGCCACAACACTGATGCTCTTTACAGGAAGGGTCAGAGCAGACTCTCCCTGCTGAGGCGGCTGAGGTCATTTGGAGTCCAGGGAGCGCTTTTAAAGACCTTCTATGACTCTGTGGTGGCATCTGTCATTTTTTACAGTGTTGTATGTTGGAGCAGCGGTTTATCGGCAGCTGAGAGGAAGAGGTTGGATAAACTCATCAGGAAGGCCAGCTCTGTTCTGGGATGCACTCTGGACCCAGTGCAGGTGGTGGGAGACAGAAGGACCCTGGCCAAAATAACATCTCTGATGGACAGTCTCCCACCCCATGCATGTAAATGTTGCTGAACTGCAGAGCTCCTTCAGTGACAGACTGCTGCATCCTAGATGCATGAAGGAGCGTTTCCACAGGTCCTTCCTCCCTGCAGCTGTCAGACTGTACAATCAGAACTGCTCCCAACAAACATAGATGTTTACATCTGCGCTGTAACTGCAATAAGTTAATCAACCGATTCACACTACAACCTGCTTTGCCTATCTGTAGCTATTTTTATTTAAATGGCCTGCATTTGTATAGCGCTTTTCTAGTCCCTAAGGACCCCAAAGCGCTTCAAACTACATTCAGTCATCCACCCATTCACACACACATTCACACACTGGAGTTGGTAAGCTACATTGTAGCCACAGCTGCCCTGGGGCGCACTCACAGAGGCGAGGCTGCCGGACACTGGCGCCACCGGGCCCTCTGACCACCACCAGTAGGCAAACATGGGATTAGTATCTTGCCCAAGGATATTTGGCATGCAGCCAGGAGGCAGCTTAGGATCGAACCACCGACCTTCTGATTAGTGGCTGACCTGCTCTGCCACCTGAGCTACAGCCACCCCATATTATTTAATTTAATAACTGTACAATACTCTCTGTATATAGTAACCACTGTCCTTGATGTAAATATGTAAAAATTGTGTATGTTTCTGTTCCATGTCCTGTGCACTGTTTGTTTGTATATCTGTCTTTTTGGCTGCTGTTACAACCAAATTCCCCCTTGTGGGACAATTAAAGGATTATTCTATTCTATTCTATAATTTAAAGACTGGATCATGACTTTGTTCAACAGAGTTCTGACTATTTCAGTTCTTCTGAGCTCGATGGAATACTCATGAATGTACCGGTAGTTCACAATGTTTATTATGAAGTTTATTATAGAAGTTGTTTGTTTTTTGCAGCAGTAAGCTACACTGTTGCACATTTAAGGCCTGACAGCTCCTAACACTGCTTTTTTTTTTTTTTTTTTTTTTTTTTTTTTTTACATGACCGGATTTCATATGCATGTTACATGGGCGATAGACACACTAAAGCTTTTACAGCAGTCTATACTTAAAATTCTGTTTAACTGTATGTGTATTAAACTGAGAAAGGTTAAACAGAGCGAGGGAAACAAACCGATAAGTGTACTGAGCAGAGATGTTGGCAAACTGGCAATTTAAAGTGTTACACTCTTCAGACAGAAGTTTTCAGGCAGCCAGTGTGCGCTATTTACTGATCTGCTGGTGTTTGCATTTATAACTGCCAATAAATGGAAATGGGAAGAAATGGGAGAAGCGACCTTCAACTGTGTTATGAGTTTGTTCATTAGAAGGCACTTTGTAAGAGTTGGTGATGAGACAAACAACCAGCTGATCTGAGCAGAGTAACTACACATAACAAATGTCTGATTGGTCTGTATCAGATTTTTAAATCCCCAAATATCAGTACTTGTCTTAAAAATCCTGGATCAGTCGGACTCTACTTTCAAGAAGCAGAAAGTCCACACAGATGCATCCATGTCTGTTAAAACATGCCAAATATTCCCAAACTGTAGTTAATTTGGTTCTTACTTATAGATTAAAACTCATGCTGTCAGAATTTTGAAACCCCCTCAGATAAAGTACTGTCCAAAGCTATAAACCAACCGCTTGGGTAGAAGGAACATCACTGATCTTTAAATCCTCAATCCAATCATGCTAACCTGAAACCGTTAAATGACTGAAATGTGCGTATTCGGAGTTCTCTGCTAATATGTACACATCACAGATATAGTACCAAGAACATTTCTCCTGCTTAGCATGTCTAGCAAAGATCATCGACACATTAAGTTTTCACCTGTAAAAAGTCCTGATTACATATATCTAGGGGCCCATTTCTTTAAAATAAATAAATAAAATGAAAGCCATGCAGCTCTTTTTGTTTGTTTTCATTAG
The DNA here is from genome assembly GCF_057381845.1 of Rhamphochromis longiceps. Classification (NCBI taxonomy): domain Eukaryota; kingdom Metazoa; phylum Chordata; class Actinopteri; order Cichliformes; family Cichlidae; genus Rhamphochromis; species Rhamphochromis longiceps. The sequence goes on from NC_140558.1 coordinate 24,376,615, forward strand.
ACTCCCAGCTTTACCATTCTCCAAAGACAGTTTTATATCCTTATTACAAACTCTTTGTAATGAGGATATAAAAGGAGATATAAAATAGGCCAGAGTTTACACACACCTCCACTTACAGAACACTTTACACTTGTCTTTTGTGCTTACACCACTAAGTCTAACATGCTTCAGAATCTCCCAATAAGCATCTATCAGACGGCGTTGATTCAGATCCAAGGTTTTAGGCTCTGGGTCAGCTGATGCTGGCTAGTCATCTTGTGCCCCCAGGAGAAGTGCAGAACAAGTGTGTGGATGCAAGGAAGTGTGTGAGAGCGCGTAAAGAGAGGGAGACTGCTATTGTCATTACTGCTCCTGCGTAGCCCAGACTTCGTGGTAGCCATGGGAACAACATTCTTTCCTAGTAGAAAAATAGAGGTCGAGCCAGGCTCGGTATTACAGGAGGAAAACCAGCGAGTGGGCTGAAATGGGAGTAGATATCTGTTACTTTCATTAAACAGCCTCACTGGTACCGTTTCAGTTATTTTGAAACATACTGTAATCTTTTTTTTTATTTTAAACAATACAAATACACTTTTTATCATATGGATCGCACACATGAGTATTTCAGTCACTACTTCAAAGACATCCCTCCCACCTCAAATGACTGTATAGCTGTGGGAAACTTGTGTATCCCGTAAAATGTGTACAACACCAGACTCCACATTTTGGAACCAGAAGTTGGTAAACGAAGAACGTGGACACATTGGGGGTTATTGAGAGAAAAATCCTTTACCTTTGAGGGACTTGTAGTAATATATTTTAAATCTACAGCTAACACACTTGTCTTTATGGCAGTTTCCCTGAACCTCAGCTGGCCAACCAGTATTCTGACAAAATCTTTGGGCGGAGCGAGGACGAGATCGCCCTGAGCTCAGAGGGCCAGAGGTCCCCAGAGGTTACTGCCCAAACTTGTACGTCTAGCCCAACCCCACCACCCTCACCCTCACCACCGCCAGAAGTCAAGGAGAAAGCCCAGGCGCCCAAGCTGTTCACCCCAAGCAAGCTCAGTTTCACAGTAAGAGTATTTCTGTTGTCAAATGTAAAAAGCTCAGAATTTTTTATTTAATCATTGCACTGAGATGTTGCATGATCCAGTCTTATTCCATGGTGCAAATTTGGTTTTCCTCTTCATTCCAGTCCTCCCAGTCAGGAGGCAACAACATGAACCTGTCCGACCTGCCTACGTTCACTCCCAGCACGTTCCCTCCCAGCGCCTTCAACTATGAGCGACCGAGGCATTTTATTCAGTCTCAGCCGGCCTTCCAGGCACCCAGCTACGACAGCGTGCTGAAGGAAGCCCAGGAAAACCAAAACAACTCCCAGCAGAACCTCAACAGTGCCCAGAAAAGTCCAAATGTCCTGGAGACGCAGATTCAACCTAAAGCCATGTCCACACAAAGTCAGTCATTTTCTCAGTCCGCGTCAAAGTCCTTGTCAGAGACCCAGTCACAGCTTCAGTCACTGAGCCTCAGTCACAACCAATACCAGTCCGCCGCACCGCCACAGATCCACATCCAGGCCAACGGAACAGCCAAGAGTTCTCCGTCTTCATCCAGCCTCAGCTCCCCTGTCTCCACCCCGGCCTGCTCTGCTGTACCTGCTCTTTCCTCCGCCGGCCCTATACTCAGTCACTCTCCCACCTCCTTCTCATCTCTCCCATCCTCATCTCTCCCCCGCACCACCATGCGCTCCACCATCACCCTCACCCCTAGCGTCCCCAGTGCTACTGGCCTTGGCAGCGCCACCTTACCTGCTAACCAGGACAGCATGTCGGCCTCTGCTGCTTACCTCTGCTCAGTGTTACCCTCCCAGTCCTCGTCCAAACTGTCTCCTAACACCAACCGTCCCCTCTCCTCCACCTCCCCCTCCCGCTCCCCACTCGCACCCTCAAGCCCTCTCCTCCCTCTGAGAACCTCCTTTTCTTCATCTGCTCTCCCTCAACAACCTCCGCCAGTGTCTCCTTCCCTCCCATGCTCCCCTCTCTCTTCTTCTTCCTCACCCTCCTGTGTCCCACAGCAGCCTTTCACTCCCAGCACCCAGAACAGTGTACAGCCTGCTGTGGTCTCCTTACCTGCCAGCTATAAGGGGACGCCAAGCACGTGAGTTGCTCGATACCTCAGTTTACAATTTGGCATGCACATTATTACAGTCGGTACAAATTCAGTTTCTGATATTTTGACATTGAAAATAAACCAAAACACAGCATAACTCCATGCAGCCTCCAAACTGATGATAAAATTGAAACATTTCTGTCAGAAAGTTTAAACAAAAACTTCATGAAGGAAGAATTTATCCCAGGCTGTACCGGTCGATCTACGTTCCTGTGGGTAGTGACCAAAAGAACGAGATCGCGCATTGAAGCTGTGGGCTTCCTTAGAGATGGGGTGAGAAATTCAGCCATCCAGGAGGGGCTCAGAGTAGAGCCGTTGCCCCTCCACATCGAAAGGTGCCAGTTGAGGTGGTTCGGGCATCTGATAAGGATGCCTGCTGGGAGAGGTGTCCGACCGGGAGGAGGCCCCGGGGCAGACCCAGGACACGCTGGAGAAATAATATCTTTCAGCTGGCCTGGGAACGCCTGGCTGTTTCCCCGGACAAGCTGGAGGAGGTGGCCGGGGAGAGGGAGGTCTGGGCTTCTCTGCTTAGGCTGCTGCCCCTGCAACCCGGCCCTGGACAAGCGGAAGAAGATGGATGGATAGCTGTACCTAATAGATGGCTACCTGAGTGTACACACTTTGAACAGATGTCAGGTTCTTCAGAGTTTAGAATAACTTTTAACCAGCCATGGAGCTTTGACAGGACTCTGTACAGTCCTGTGAAATGAGTTAAAGGAGATTCTACTTATTTCTCCGTGTTTTTAAGTGTTGAACTCAAAGTAATCTTTATTTTATAATAGGCACTCAGTCCAACCATTGTCTCAAAGCTATTTAGCTCTCTCTCTCCCCAAACTATAATCCAGCTTTCCTGTTATTGGCTGCCTGTACAAATAAAAGATTTTACTAACAGGAGGCTGGAGCTGCTCACGGCCCGAGCTGTGTGCATAAGACGACCATAAGAAGAATATCCGCCCTTACGCGACGTTGAGATTCAAGAAAAAACAACCCAGCAGTCTGAAGCCTAAGCTTTTAGCTTTAGTCATGTTTAGTATGAGCATCCACCAGTACTTTATTATTGTAATATTTGTTGTAGTAAGTATGCATATAATCCTTTCAGTGCATACATTTGTGCTTTCTTTTATATATAAGAAAAAAGAAACGTCTAAATAAAGTAGGACACAGGAAGTAAGGAGAAGGGTTCAGTTCTCTCCCTCCTTCCTTTCTACTTCACAGCCTTCCCAAACCCATACTGAAGAAGGCTATAGCTCCTCGACCGTCCTCCGCCCGCTCCACAGATGAAGACATTCAAGGTTCCAAAGACGCTTTGATTCAGGATCTGGAAAAGAAGCTTCGCTCAAAGGAAGCCAGGAGGAGAAACAGCCAGGTGTGCCCCCCTCCTCCACCACACACACACACACACACACACACACACACACACACACACACACACACACACACACACACACACAATGTCTGTTTGAAGAGAATGCAGTGCAGTAGTTTACCAGAAATATCAGTGACCCATTCTGTGTGTTGGTTAAAAATGATGTAATCAATTAAAACTTACCAACATGAAGCTTCATTTTTACAGAAGCTGTCTTACGAGGAGCGCATGGCTCGTAGGCTGTTGGGTCCAGACAACACTACCTACATGTTTGACCAAGACAATCTTTCAGACTCACAACTCGACCAGGTACAGCTTTGACTTTCTCCGTTATTATGAAAAAATTTCCAATCTCAAGAGAGCGTTTCAGAGTGTGCTGCAGGGCTGACGTTCATGCTGGCCCTGTTCCAAAACCCATTAGCTTTCATTTAGTCGTTAAGTGAAGACCTCGCATTAATACAGTCATTTGGGTTTGAATAGCAGAGCAGGGAGCCAGTTTCCCTCTCGGGGCCTCCTGATGGGCTCCCAAGCTTGAAGATGAGAAAGTGCAGCAGTATAATCAGCAGCCACAGCGAGCGGCTTCACACTGTCATTTTGACCACGTCACTGTGTGTGTGTGTGTGCGCGCGCGGGATTGTTCTGTCAAAAAGCCTGTTGCTCACAGGGCACCATCTAATTTCTCTCACACACACATCATCCTCTCAAGCCAACGAGGTTGTCAGCAGCTTTTTCTAGCTTGTTTCTGGGAATGAACCTCTGTCGTGACAACAGCACCATTGTGTCAGCACACACACACACACACAGTTGCTGTCATTCCTGTTGACCTGTATGAGCTAGTTTTCAAAGCTGAAACCTACAGTGTGATTGTGTCAGTTTATCTCAGTCTTTCTGTTACAGCCAGATTCACCAGAAGGAAGACACACGGGTGGACTATGGTAAATACAACTTCTACATTTGCACAGAATGATTAATCCAGGTTTCATTTAATGTTTATCCAGCATCTGTGCACTTGTGCACTTCATCTGCAGGCTAAAAAACAAAATGGCAATTATTTATAAGTAGATTTGATATTTTTAATCTGTCTGATGCTGCAGGTAGCACTGCTAGAACAGAGAAGGCTTTGAGTACAAGGAGCTTGTGTTTGAGCTTGTTTTAAAATGACTTTGTAAACATGCCTCTGGTGCTGGGAGCAGCTGAAAATGCAGCTTTATTTAGGCTTAATCTTATATCTGCAGAGTCTGTGCTGCATGAAATGCAAATGTATACCATTCTAATAGCAGATCACTGAAGCAAGAGAAAAATGAAAACAAAGTTGTGAAATTATACACTTTACCTCAGTTAAAGCCTCAATTTAAAACAAAAGCCAAGCAATTAATCGTTGTGCAAACCAACCCCAGCTGTCTGCTGGTAAGGAGGCTTAAGTTCTTCATATCATATTTGTGATGTCAGTGGACAGAAAAGGAAAAGCAGTCGTGTTAGTGCATTTGCTTGCGTGCGTCTGTGTGTGGTCACTAGTTTCCTGTAAAGTTCAGTCATTGAAAGTGAGGTTATAAATAAATAATGTCCTCTGCAGGGGGAGGCACCACTCGCGCACAGATGAGAGGGGTAACGAAGGATTGGCTATCCAGGAGAAATGTTACGCGCCTCGCTTCCTGCAGGTCCCCCCAGACCTCACAGTGGAGGAGGGGCGCTTCTGTCGGCTTGACTTCAAGGTGGCTCTCTTAAGACTGAATACTTCATATAAACTTTACCAGAAGCCTAACAAAATTAGGTTCAATAAGCTGTTTTTCACTAGTGATGAATCATGAAAAATGTGTTAATTTCAGGTGGGAGGCCTCCCAACGCCCGATGTCTCCTGGTATCTGGACGGTAAAGCCATTCGTCCAGATGACTACCATAAGATGCTGGTGTGTGAGAAAGGGATGCACTCATTCATCATAGAGATTGTGACGGTGCATCATGCTGGTGTGTACGAGTGTGTGGCCAGGAACCGAGCCGGGGAGAGCAGATTTACCATGAGGCTCAATGTAATCGGTAAATATTAGCATACTGTGCTCTTCGTCATGGCGACTGATTTAACGATACCGCCTTTCACCGTGGGAGAGGACCTAATCACATGTATCCTCGTTCGTCTCTGCAGCTCAGGAAGCGCTCCGTCCTCCTACCTTTGTCCAGAAGATGGTGAACTCCAGAGCTCTAGAGGGCGACACGATCAGGTTAGAGTGCAAAGTGGATGCTTCCCCTCCACCGCAGCTTTTCTGGAAGAAGGATAAAGACATGCTGCGCATTGACCCCAACAGAATGAGGTGCGTCAGCTTAAGTTCAGACTCCACTGTTCAGGTGATGATACCTGGCATCGACTCTGTGATTGTGACACTTTAGCCCGTATGTGTAACTTTGCAGTCTCTCTCACTGTTTCACTGCAGTCTGTACCAGGACGGGTCAGGCCGCCAGTGCTTGTTGATAGAGAGGGTGATGAAGTCAGATGCTGGCTGGTACACTCTGTCTGCCATCAACGAAGCTGGCATGTCCACATGCAACGCCAGGCTGGATGTAGGAAGTAAGTCTGTTCATTTTTATATGCAAATAAGCTCTGAGAGGCCGCCTCAGCTATCTGCTGCATGAGATACGACACGCTGCTCGTTACCATAGAAGCCCAGGCTGTAAAATCAAACACCAGATGGAAAACGCTGTGTGCCCGGTGTCTCCATGAATCCCGCTCTGTCTCTGGGAGCTCATCAAACAAATGGCGCGTTATGTGATCGAGCGGAAACTCGATGAACGCACGAGGCTCCGAGCTGCCGAGGAATACGGTATAATCGCCGAGCGATAACTGTGAGGCAAATACAACACGGCTATTAGGTTTCTGCTTTCTCACATAACACCATCTGCTCCGTGGAGAGGTCCTCCATACACAGCAAACATGAAAGTGAGTTTAAAGCACTTTGTCTGAACCAGAGCTCAGAAACGGGAACTCATCAGGAGGTTTTTAGAAGTGAAGACTATGGCGTTATTTTTGTGCCACTATTCTGAGCGCACGTTAAAAAAAACATTGTGCATGTGTTGCATTTTGAGGAGAAATTTATTTTGAGCAAAGAAAAACTGAATTTGAGTGAACAAAATTAATTGCTGTATTTCAGTGTTTGCTATTATCCACACACACAACAGCAGCCCCTCTCGCTCAGTTTTTGCATTTGCGCTCGCTCGCAATGTGTTGCGCGTGCTCTCAACATTTCTGCCCGTGCGCGCTCAACTCTTTCTGTACACCGTTATATTTGTTCCACAAAACCCGCCAATCACAGACTTGGATGCAAAAAAAATGTGATTGGCTGTTTTGGTCTCCAATCAGCTCGAAATGACGAAATGCAATATCCCAGAATCCATTTCGTCCAAAACTCAAACGAGGCAGTGGTGGAGGAACACAGAGGGGCGGAGTTTGAAATATTACTCTTTCTGGGTCACAAAATAAACTTTTAAGATATTTTCATGCGAGAATGGTGCTGTGTAAACTTCAAATACCTGCTCGATTTATCAAGACATCACATATTCGCAAAAGTGCTCTAACGTTCTATCGGATTGTCACAATAGAGTAATGTTTTGCGGTTATGTGACTGAATAGTGTGGATTGCACTGGGTTAGGATGTTACTCAGTGATGACAGAGTTCAGTGTGTGAAAATGCAGTTGAAAAGCACAGCGTCTGGATACGTCTCCTAACTCTTTCCATGTTTATTCATCTTAATTAAAATGAAAAACATTTGATGGTGCAGAGTTTAGTCCAAACGTTTTTAATCTGACACCTTAGTCAGTTGATAACATTTCAGACTTAGACCAGAAGAGTAGAGGTTATCTGATCTTAACTTTAGGCCTTTATGCTTAATCATTTTTAAATTGTTCCTGTTTGTTTTTTTTTGTTTTTTTGTTTTTTACATCATAGCCTTTCAGTGTTGAAAATGTTTTTAAAAAGGAGGGAATAGTAATAGATACCATAGTTGTGTCTTCATACAATGCATTATTACAAGAACTTTACTAAAACAGTATTCAGTTAGGGCTCAGCAGCAGGGAAGGCTGATGGTGAACTGAAAGGAATGCTAAATGCACTTTAGCTTAACCTCCTAAGACCTGAACTCTTTCGTGGCATGCATTTTTAATTTCTCTTTGCTATTTGGGCTGATTGGGACCTCCATCCAAGCATCCATCTTCTTCCGCTTTAGCCGGGGCCGGGTCGCGGGGGCAGCAGCCTAAGCAGAGAAGCCCAGACCTCCCTCTCCCCAGCCACCTCCTCTAGATTATCCGGGGGAACACAAAGGTGTTCCCAGGCCAGCTGAGAGATATGTCTCCGGCGTGTCCTGGGTCCGCCCCGGGGCCGCCTCCTGGTGGGACATGCCTGGAAAACCTCACCCAGGAGGCATCCTTGTCAGATACCCGAACCACCTCAACTGGCTCTTTTCAATGTGGAGGAGCAGCAGCTCTACTCTAAGTCCCTCCTGGATGGCTGAATTTCTCACCCTATCTCTAAGGGAGAGGCCAGCCACCCTTCAGAGGAAGGACCGATGCAGCATCCGCATCGCTGCGGCCGCTGCACCAATCTGTCTGTCGATCTCCGGCTCCCTTCACCCATCACTCGCGAACAAGACCCCGAGATACTTGAACTCCTCCACTTGGGGCAGGAACTCATCCCCGACCCGGAGTGGGCACTCCACCCTTTTGCGGCTGAGAACCATGGCCTCAGATTTGGAGGTGCTGATCCTCATTCCCGCTGCTTCACACTCGGCTGTGAACTGTTCTAGTGCGAGCTGGAGGCCTTCACCCGATGAAGCCAACAGAACCACATCATTTGCAAAAAGCAGAGATGATTGGGACCTGATTAATGTAAAAACAAAGAATTACTTTTTGTTTTTACCTGATTTTTTTTTCTGAGAAAAATTAGATCCACATATGACATTTGCTTTAAATTTCAATGGAACAGTGGCAGTAAAACGTCCTCGTAAGTGGATATCAGGCCCTCGTAGAGCAAAATTTTGGTCTAGACAACCCAAAATGTGACGTCCACATATGTGGACGGCAGGTCCTAGAAGGTTAATAACAACATATATCAGTGAAGTTTAGCTGAACTAATTCTGTACCAGACAAGAGTCTGCAGCCTCGTCATTAAAGAGTAGAACGTTTGCTTTGAAAATATAAAAAGGTAAATTACATTAAGTGGTGAATTTCTATGTTTACTAAAGATGTTTTTTTTTTTTTTTTTTTTTTTTAATTATCAAATTTTAATGGTGACATTATTGTATGTGGATATGATGAGTTGGTGTTGTGGGTTTGTCTCATTCAGGCTTGTGGAGGTGAACACTGTGCATCCACTGTTCCTGCATATATGTGCTGGTCACATATCTGCCTCTGAGCTATGCTGTACTGTGGCATGCAGGGTAGAAGAGTTATTTTCAGACACCTGGCATGAGAGGAATTTTTCTCCCCTGAGTGTTAGTAAGATTTGATGCTGCTCTCAGGGACAGGAAAGGTGTTGCTCTGCTTTCTTTAAAAACTTTGATTTATAATCAAAGTTTAAATAAATAATCTGAAAACCCAAAACAATATATTAACCCATCGTCTCTCCGCCCCTACCAGCCCGCACAACTCCGGCCATGAAGACTGCTCCTGCTGGCTCCAAGACTCTGAAGCTGCTGTCCTCTCTGAGCCACGTCCCTGCTCTGACGGTGGAGAGCCCCGCCCAGCACACGGCGCCGTTGTACGAGAGTGAAGAGCTGTAGACCCACACGCTCCCACCCTCCACTAACCACCATGTCAGAACTGTAAAGAGAGGAGCCTCTGACTGTCGCGTCAGGGCCGAAACATGAGTGCAGACTAATAATCATCGCAGCGCGCACAACTCACAGTAGTAACACATTCACTAAGCTTCATGCAACAGCAAAGCACATCTGCCATCTTTACAACACTTGGGTAAAATGATTATGATGCAGCATTGGAGACTTTTTACTGTGGGAGAGTTTAGGACTTGTTCTCGTCCATGTGCTGCTGTTTGTCACACTGTTTCTGCCCATCTGTCTGTCTGCTCTGCTTTTTCCTCTCCGTCTCTTCATGTGCCCGTCCTGGCTGCTCTCAGCAGAATGCGGCTCCTCGGTCATGGATGTATTAATAGAGCTGGGTATGTTGTGGCACAGGCTGCGCTGCTGTCAGGTTTGGTCCCAGTGGGCAGCCACATTACTGCAACATAATCTCCTCCAGTCCAGAAACCATTTTCAAAACGCACATTTCAAGCAATGATGACAGGACACCGGCCATATGTTACTACATGTACTGAATATTTAAAAGGTTCTTTAACATTTGCACATTTTAATTTTTTTCCCATGTCTTATTGTAAAATCTGTGATTGGAGCAGGCCAAGTCAGACAAACTGGATGCTGCTGCACAGGGGAGGACAAACATCCTCTGCACAGCAGTGCATGTGTTGCAGTGCACCCTTCAGATAAACTCTTCTATGGTAGAGAGTAGAAAACAGAACCAAGTCTTCCCACAATCCCACACTGTCTCTACACATCACACTCACTCCACTTTAATCCTGACAGCTGTCTGCTTATCACTCCTCTGTCCATCCATCCATGTTCTTAACCACTTATCCAACTTGGGGTTGCGGGGGGGGGCTGGAACCTATCCCACCTGTCACGGGAACAGACAGTAAAAAAAAAAAAAAAAAAAAGATGGACGTAGCCACTGTGACGTCACTGATTAGTGAAGTCCCCTCTGAAGCCTCGAGCCGTTTCCGTCTTTGGTGTTTTGAAACAGGATGTGATAGGGGAGGGGCGACTCGGACTGTGAAACTGAGAACACCGCATGCTTGTGATTGACGCGTCGTTAGCCAATGAGAATATCCTGGACATTCCTCCTTTCTGGCTCTAATAATAACCGTAATTCCATTATTCAGTGTAACCCGAAACTAGTCACGGAGTCATCAGGAAAGTGTTTACAGAGGTCACACAAGAAGAAAGCCTAGGGCTATTTTCCCCCATAGCTTCTATACGATCAAGTCTTTTTGCAACCAACGTTGCCCCCTGTTGTCCATTTAACAACAATGCAGCTTCAAAGCAAAGCATCGGCTCCACTTTTTAGACCTGCTTAAAGTTACGTCCATCTTTTCTGTGCTGTCACAGGGTGAGAGGTGGGGACGCCGTGGACAGGTTGCCAGTGAGGAGAAAGAGTTCTGTACTCGTGAATTACTGCTAAGGATCATTTTGTGTGTCCTTGCATTAATGCTGCCTGTGGTGTGTCTGTAACGCTTTTTAAATGATCAGATTCTCTGCTGTTGTATGAATTTAATCGGGTTGAAATGTTCTGATACAGTTTATGTGACTGAAGCTTTTTATCAGTGTTGAGACTTTTCATGTGTGCAGCCTTTTGCTGCTAAACACAGGCTGCCATCCTGATACCTGAACCCAAAACGTGCTCTGAACTTTAAACGTTTACACTTGGTCACATCTGCAGTGCAGATACGTTTGAACTCCAGACAGAAAATGTTTTTTCCTGTTAAGCGTACAGGCAGGTATCAGCATGTCAGCCTCAGTCTGTCTTTTGGTGACTTTATCCAAATGGATTCATCAGATATGCTTAATTTGCGTGCTTACATTGAAACTGCTTGCTATTACCAGCCTGGAGCTCACGTCACAAAAACCAAGATGGAAACGTGTGTTCTGTGGCCATGAAAATCTGGTGTTGACCCCTGTGTGGCCACGGCCTCGCAGTGACGGTTGTTTGCTGAGGTCTGGATAAACTACATTTTCTGCCTTAATGTAGTCCCAGGTGTTACAATAAGTAGTTGGACTAACCAGTGTCCTGTACTGGTCTAATCCACTGGTTTAGCTAGTTGATCTTCAGTTGGTCACTAAGACATGCGGCTCAAATGGGGTTAAACTTTTATAAAGCACAGGACTAAGTCATAATTCAGAGATTTTAAACTGCAGTGTGTACTCTCCTGTACTGTTTGTTGTGACAAGAACTTCTAAATATCACTGGATGAATGAGGAATAAAGTCTACACGACCTTGACCTCCTGCATTTTTCTTTTTTTGATCAGCTTCAGTTCAATGTCACGATGTCGCCCTCAGGTGGCAGCAGAGAAAACGTACAGATAATGTGACACACACACACACACACACACACACGGGTGAGTCAGTTTATTAAAAACAAGTTGAAGACGATATCAAAATTGACAAAAAAGCTGTTTATGACTAAAAGAGGGCAAAGTGTTTCTACTGTGGCTGCCAAGACCACAGACAGAACTGTTCATCTGCAAAAGCATGATCAGATAATTTACAGGCTTCATCAGCAGTTATCCTCAGTTTTGTGCAGAACAGCAACGGGTACCAGAAGAAACTGGAGCACGGGCAGTTCTTGGATCAGCTTCTGCTCGGTGGCCTTGCATACAGAAGCTGCCAGATCAGTGAGAGTTGAAATAGTGCCCTGCTCTGTGCTAGTGCTGGACTTCTCAGAGCTGTAAGGCACATGAATAATGAGTATATTTGAGATTGTGTCTTTGAAAACTTCAGCAACCATCTGAGCAGGCCTGTGTGTGACTAATGCCACCGAGCAGGCACTCCCACGTTTGTTTCTTGTTATGCCTTTTCCTTCCCACCTGGTGCTAACTTGGTGTTGCAGTTTTTTCGCCTAATGCGCTCTGCCCTCCAACCAGCTGCTCACAACTCCTGTGGACTGACTGGTGAATCTAAATCGTAGGCTGTGTGCAGCAGAAGTCTTTCAGAAGCCAAACATTTCATTAAGATAACATGAAGATCATGAGCAGAAAAAAAATGAAACAAAACATCTGGAGCACAAACGAGAAAAAGAGCAGCACGTCTGATATATGTCACGTTTCTGTGTGTATACAAAGACCAGAACGCACAGGAGTCTGTTCTCAGTCTTTCGAGTCCTTCAAGAAATGTTTTCTTTGTTGCACCACAGGGGATTTGAAAATACCGTCAAATTTCTACGTCGCTCTCTTTGTCGTTGTCGTGGTCACCATCGTAGAACTCGTTTGCTGCCTCCGGCCTGTGGGAGTCACGTCATGAACAGTGAGGATTGTGCACACCAATCTTTTATAAATACACGCGTGTTGCTGACTCGTGCTGACCTGGTGTAGTTCTCCTCAGCTCCCCTCTCATCGGGGTCGGGCTCGTCGTTGCGCTCGTAGCTCAGCATGTCGGACGGGACGTCGTGGATCTGAACGCTGGGCGCGTGGTTCAACATTTTCAAGTTCTCAAACACCGTCTGACGGATTTGCTCCAAATACTGCAAACACGTGAACACAGCGAGAGGGTCGGCCGACTGCATGTCAGGATCTCTACTGTGCACTTTACACCAATGAAAAGAGGAATGATGCTTTTACCTGTCGGGAGTTCTGGTTTTCTATCCTGGTGCTGACATCAGGGTGCAACGTGAAGTCTGGAGCAAAGTACTCAAAATACTCTGCAGACGAACCAAATCAGACAAACAAGATGTTCCAAGTATTTCTGTTCACTTTCCTTCTTGTTTCACCCGCAGTCCTCTGTAATGTCACGTGTAGCGACTCTAAGAGTAACTACTAACTGGCTTTTAATTTGTTGTTTATGCATAAATCATTTTTCAGGCTCATTGTGACATCCTGGACAACAAGAACGCACAAAAACAATCCAACAAAGATATTAAAATCTCACTGAAACATGAAACATAGCTCACCGCTGTAAGGCAGCTCATCACTGATGGATTCATCCAACAACAGAGATGTCTCATAGGTCCTACAACACAGCACAGATTATTATCATCATCATCATCATCATCTTAAAGCTGTATTCATGGAAAGTGCACATCAGACTGACCAACAGCGAGCCACGTTCCTCACTGTGTATCCTCCTCCTCCCAGAACCAGCAGAGGGATCTTAAAGCTCTTCACAAACTCCACACACTCACTGAAAACCACACACACACAGATTATGTTGCAACTATCAGTACTCATGTGCTGGCTGTTTAAAAATATTTGAGTTCAGCTGGAAAAAACTTTATGTCTCACCCGTGTCCTCGGATACTGAGGTTGAAGCAGCCCAGCCTGTCACAGCCCAGCGAGTCCGCTCCACACTGCAGACAGACACACACCAGGTGAGGCAATCGCACACACGCAGATTAAATCATACAGAAGCAAATGATAGGAGCTACTGACTGACCTGCAGGACGATGCAGGTCGGCTGGTAATAATCCACCACCTGTCTAATAACAGGCTGGAACAGCTGCCTGTAGCCTGAAAACAAAACATGCAAACACGTTGGTCGAATCTCATGTGATAGTCACAGAACAATAAGAAAGTGTGACCTCATGTGTTGTTGCTCTCACTCTGGTCATCGATGCCGTCTCTGAGAGGAACATTGAGGCAGTAGTACCGGCCGCTCTCTGCCCCGACCTCGTACATGTCACCTACAGGAAGCAGAGCGAAGAACAGATGACGAACTTCTGTTGTTGCTGGACTTTCAATTCCATTCAATGTTTCCACAGTCAGAAAAACAAACACTACTTTAGAGTCTTATTTAAAAATAAAATAAATAACACTGCTAAACAGCTGACTCAGTGACAAAGGGCAGCCCGGACAGAGTCCAAGACAAACTTAATAGGGACCAAACGGCTCATAACAACAGGGTCAGATACACCCTGAGTCTACGGATAGAAACCCGCCTGGAATACACTTATCATTTATCTGCTTATACAGCTGACAGAGGACTACTTCAGTATTTCTATGTCTTTAAATTGGACTTTTGGGGTTGAATATGCACGCAAGTAAAATAATAAATGATATAAACACCACTATGTGGACAGCAAACATTTGTTAGATAATTAAAGCTGCATTTACCTGTCCCTGGGAAAAAGTAGTTTCCATATTTGTGAAAGGACACGGTCATGACTCGGTCTGTGAGGTAAAAGGCTTCCTGGACGCCATCGCCATGGTGAATGTCTATGTCAATGTAAAGAACCCTGGGGTGGTACCTTGAACAAGCACAGAGCAGGAGATTTATGTCACAAACAGACACGGTAAAGATTCGAGGAGAGTTACTCCGGAGCGCCGTCTTACTTGAGGAGCTCCAGTATACTGATGACGATGTCATTGACATAGCAAAACCCAGAGGCCTACACCAACACAAGAACCAAAAAAGACATTTAACTCAAATGAGCTGAACAGAGAAGACACACATCAATACATGTGGCTTTGTTCTAACCTCAAACTTTTTGGCATGATGCAAACCTCCGGCCCAGTTTATAGCAATGTCACAAATCTGGAAAATAAAGCAGAGTCAGCATCAGTTAGAGCTCACACCTTTAACTGACCACGAAGCTGAAGACCATGACAGTTTTAAAGGATGGAAAGCAAAACAAGAAATCAGAAATGTCTTTGATGAGTAACGATTTTAGTTTTTAAACACAAACTAAAATTTTCTCACAAAACTCCTCAATGCTTCTCCTATCCTCCCTTTAAGTTCACTTTTTTCTGATTAGCTGCCCTTTACAAACAGAAAGGGGGTGTCCAAATTCATGGGCTGCATCCTTCTGAGGACCCGGCCTTCACGGTCTACGTGAGGATACAGCCCATGAATTTGGTCACGACCAAAGACTGAACAGCAGGTCTACTGCTGCTGGGAGAGAGAGAGATACGTTCCCTCCAGCAAACATGAAGAGAGGCCTTTCTTCTTCTTTCTTACTTCAGCTAGAGAGCCTTGGCCACATAGAACAATCAATGACTCAACCTACTCCTCAAGGATATCACATAAATGAGTGTCTCTGACGACACTTTAAGTTGTAATTCAAAATGAAACCAACAGATGCCACCCTAGGCTACCTCAGTCTTGTTTTGTTTTGTTTTTTCTCTGTAGCACCAAAACCATCAGCTGGGTTTATGTGTGCGTGGTACCTTGTGGTTGAGCTGAGTAGCCCCCTGTAAGGATGCTCCCGTGTATCTTGAGCAGAACTCAAACAGTCCTGGAAACACCGGACTAAAACACACAGACATGAAATATTTAAGTTATGGGTTTGTCAGCCATGATGATCAGAGAGGCTTTTATGCTGAAACATTTACAATCCTGACAGATGAGATGTAAGAAAAGGAAGTTAGCTGCTTGAAAACTACAGTCCTTAGTTCCTATGGAAGCAGTAAAGGTGTACTTAGTTTTTCACAGGTCTTGTGAAAACTTCATTAAATCCTTCAGATTCTTTTTCTCGATAAAAACGTATTTAACGAGAAAGAGACACTCACCAGTCATCTCCCACATTAAACGCGTTGAGACTTTTTGTGAAGCCCTGCATGTTATTGGGGCTGACCTTCTGTAGGAAGTCAATGTAGTCTTCAGAGTGGAAGCGACACATGTCATGCTGAGACGCTTTGTAGGGCTTAAACACCTGGTGGGAATAAGAACATTTGATAGAGTGCAGCATGAACTTGTTGTTTCTAATAAAAAACAAACAAACACAAGATTTATCAAATGTTTTTTCAGTGTGAAAAGCATCAACAGGTGTGAACACGTGACAGTATCTGTCACTACTGCTCGCTCACCATCATTTTCTTGTAAAGTCCATAGTGCAACACCAGACTGTGAGTGAGAGACAACCGGTGAGGCTTCATCGGGTGGCCAGCACCTAACAGAAACACACAGTTCATGCATTACAGGGCTTATATCTGCATCTCACAGACATTAATCAGGTCAAAAAAAAAGAATTAAGTGTACACATTATGGCTAATCACCTAAAAGAGAAACACGGTTGAAATTGGTACAATTTATGACGAAAGAGATTTGGAACACTGAAACAGCCATCCATGCGCTGTTACAAAAGCGAAAATACTTGAGGTAATTCGCAAAATAAAAATAAAAAAATAAGCACGGTAAGTATATCCTGTGAGCATGCGTATTGCAGCACTAAAGTTTGAATTTGTACAGTGTATCATTTCGTAAAAGCAGCATTAGCGTAGACAGACATATTACTTTATTTATCGTTACTGTTACACAACCGCCACGTTATCCATTCAGGACACCGTAGGAAGCACCGAGACATCCTAATAAAAGCTTTACAGGCAAATACTGAACACAGGGCTACAATACGCGTCAATAACGTTACATCTTAAGGTTAAAGGCGCAAGCAAAGCCCAACTGTAATATATAAACAAATCAAATTAAATATTAAAGCGTAGCAGTGACGCAAAACTAAATGTTAAAAAGAAAGAAAAGAACTGAGAAAATAAGAATAAAGCACAGTCTCGTACACATTAGCATGTAGCTAGCTTTCCTTAGCATCAGCTCCCTGAGTAGGCCGGTTCACTATAATAATTAAACTTACCGTAGTGGAAATTGCCCACGTCTGGGTCGTAAAAGTAAGATGTTCTATTGGTCATTCTGAAAGCAATGTCTCCCGACTTTTTACGAAAAACTGTTGTCGTCTTTGCAGCTACAAAACCCACATTTTTCTTTCAATTAGCAGATAGCCGCCATAGTAAACACCGAGGCGTCTGCGTCATCACACGGAGACAGCAGCGACGGGGAGGGGATGGGTGGGGCCACGGAGCCGGAAAGAAAAACAACAAAGCCGCGACAGATGGAGAGAAAGTTACACTAGCTTTCTGTATTTTTCATTACATGAAGGTAAAGAAGTGCAATTAAAAAAGAGTGGAAAGATACCTTGAGTAATGTGCTTAAGTTATACAGTACATATAATATACAGTTTACTTTAATAAACTCATCCACACATAATTAAAACTTATATTTTTTACAAATCAGTGCATAATACAAATCCCCTGGTCGGGTCTTAAAATTAGGAAAATAAAATCTCAGACTGAACAGCATAACACGGCATATGATATACACTGTGTTATTTATTTATTTATTTATTTTTAAATAGAAAATACAGAAGCAGTGTGTGAAAAGCCAATGCACTTTTAATGTTTCAACTGTGATTGAGAGAGTAACACACTGGATTGGTGTGAGTGTAAAAAGTTTTAGCAGTTGGCTAAAAGGGCATTTAAAAGAATTTGAAGTGCATTATTCTGCAGTGAGAAACATTGTAGAATAATCCGGTCTGTTTTAGATCCCTCAAGCAGACGTGTGTAACTACCACACACAGAAAGCTCCGGGACCGGATAACATCCCAGGTCGTGCTCTCAAAGCATGCCTTCACGATGTCTTCTCAGAAATCTTCAACTTGTAGTGCCCTCATGCTTTAAGAGGACCACCATCATACCTGTCCCAAAGAATCTGAGCTGCCTCAATGACTATCCCCCAGTAGCATTCACCTCCATCGTTATGAAGTGCTTTGAGCATATAGTTCACATCACATCTTTACTGCCTGCTAAGACCTGCTAAGGATTTATTTTCCTTTCTGTTTACCTGTATAAATCCTATGTATACCCAATGTTACACAAACCTGAGAAAAAGAAAAGAAAACAAAGCTTATCCTAACCATTTGCAAACCAATTTTAATCAGTTTTAACCCTCTTTTTGATGTATGTCATATGCAATTATTATTTTTCTTTGCTCCCCAATAGCCACAACTTGGACAAACAGTTCAATAAATCTGATCTGACACTGTTAGAATACTTTTCTGGTTAAAATCTGTTGCATGCTATCACTTGGCAGTGTCAGGTTTAAATGTAGTTCATGTTTACCTTTGAGCTATTTTTAGAGGATTATTTTGCTATTCAGGTGATTTTGACAGCATCTATTATTCATCCAAGACAGCATGTCTCTGCAAGCTTACTGACAAATTAGATGAGGACGAATTCAGAACAGCACCAAAGCACTAACAGTGGCACCAGTTTCATTCTTGAACACCTGCTCATTTAAAAATGATGAAGCGGAACTTGCTGGAGCTTCTCTGCATCATAAAATGCTTTTTTTTTAAAGAAAAAAAGGGCAGACTGTATACACGTGGCAATGAAAGGACGCTAACAGAGGTAGGAAACAAAGCAACCATGTTACTGTCTATCCACTGTATCCAGCATCAGTAAAAGTCAGTAAACATGTGGTCGCACTGTGAAGCTTTAAAAGTTTAATGTCTTTCAAAGATGCTCCCACTGAAATTTCCTCTTCATCATTTCCTTCACCTCTTCGTGCCCGTCTGTATTCTTCTTGTCTTGTCCACGTGTGTCCTCCTTTTTTTCTGCAGTAAAAAATAAAAAATCTGTGTGTGTGTGTGTGTATTCATATCCTTGTGAGGACTAAAAAATTGGAAGTTTACTATACTTGTGGGGACCAACAGCCCTTATGCCAGGGATGGGGAACTCCAGGCCTCAAAGGTCAGTGTCCTGCAGGTTTTAGATGTGTCCTTGATCCATCACAGCTGAATTAGATGGCTAAATGACCAAATTTCTGGTCCCCACGAGTTTGAAGGCATTATAGAGACTAAAAATGTGGTTTTAGTGTCAGGGTTACAATTGGGTTATGGTTAGGGTTAAGGTTAGGCAATCCTTTTTCATGGTTAGGTTTAGGGCTAAGGGGCTATGCCCCAGCAATATGCCACACCACACCACAAACACTGGTAAGGACCAAGCAACAACTTCTGGCACTGGAAGCTTAAAAACCTGGCTCCAAATCCCAGTCAGTCATTATAAAAGAGGCAACTTTACAGCATCATTACAACCTGTTCTAAAAACAGTTTGGTCCCTAAGGATTTTGGAGAAAGGTGTGAAAAAGGGAGGGCAGGAGGGGAGGATGGGAGATATTATTAAAAGACAAGGACTGTTCAACGAGTAAAATTCAATCACTTTAAATGAGAGACTGGATCTATGCCTGTGTTGCTGCATGAAAGGTTATATGAAAATCCCAGGGGAGTTGATACAGTTTAGTGCAGGGTAAATGGGTTATTGTGCAGTATTGTGGTTAAGTTTATAGTAACACACTATGTTGGGCTGGTGTACAGGAGGGGAAGGACAGGTGGTCATCCATGAATTTTAAGGAGTGTGCTGGAGAGGCTGGCACAACTAAAGCCTTCACTCTGCAGTATGTGTGTTGGCTTGTCAGTCGTTTTGCGCTGGAATTTCTGGAGGTATGTTTGATTTTTCTATCTGCGCCTGTTTGCTTCCTCTCACCCTGTCTCTGTTTCCCTCCCTGCTCCGTGTTTTTCTGCCTGGAGCTAAAAGGCAGTGCTGCTCTGCAATTGAATCGTTTATGTATTATTCATTGCTGAAGTTGCAAGTTACAGAGAGTTCAACACAGGTTAGCACAGGTGTATAATTTATATGTCTGTCTGTCTCCATCATTAAGAATTATAAGAATTTACCTTTAGGCACTATTTAAAGCTCCTTTTATTTCCCCAAAATAATATTGAACACAAATTGTTTGTACTGGGGTTTCATGTCTTGTGGGGGAAACAAATGTTTGCTAGAAGATCACATTTACAGTAAACAAGCTGTCCTTACCAGAGCTCGACTAACACAGAAATCATTAATAAAACTATTTTGAAAACTTAAAATAAGATAAGATAACCTTTATTAGTCCCACACGTGGGAAATTAGTTTTGTTACAGCAGAAAGTGGACAGTGCAAATTTACATAGAAAAATTAGAAAAACACTGGAATAAGATAAGAATAAGATACTGAACACAACTGTATAGAATAGAATAAAATAAAATACTATGTACAATAGGATAAAATAGAATACAAATGCTATATACAATTGAGTATAATACAATGATGCCAGAAAAGTATTGCACTTAGTGTTATTGCACATGTGTGGATGTGTGTGTTTGATCAGTTGAAGTCTTTGTTGTGGAGTCTTACAGCAGTGGGGAGAAAAGACCTGCGAAATCTCTCCGTCCCACATCATGGGTGCTGCAGCCACTGAAGGAGCTGCTCAGTGCTGTCAGAGTCTCCTGCATGGGCTGGGAGATGTTGTCCGACAGGGATGACAGCTTAGCCACCATTCTCCTGTCACTCACCACCTCCACTGGGTCCAGAGGGCATCCTAGAACAGAGCTGGCCCTTCGGATCAGCCTGTTCAGAGTCTTCCTGTCCCCGGCAGAGATGCTGCTGCCCCCCTCCCCCAGCAGATCACAATGTATAGATTTAAATGTATTAATGTATAAATGTAACTTTTTATTTGCAATAATAATTTAATGTGTATAAAGGACTGAAGCCAATACCAAGATGCATAGTAATACTAATACTACTAATAATAAAATATTAATGACAGGTGCACAGTCATTACCACTATTCATGTTGGACAACCTTTTGTTCAGTTTGCAGCCAATCACAGAGCCAACTTTAATCAGTTTGTTCCGTCTGTTGCTGTCACAGGTTCTCCCATCAGACAGCACTTCCCACGATGGACTAATGACTAATAGAAAATCTGCATCGTTCTGCAACAGGAGTCTGCTCATCTCTTTTCTGTAGCCTCTGTCTTGGTCTCCCAGTTCAGCCGATGCAGACACCCAGGTACTCGTACTCCTCCTCCACATCAATATCCTGTCCCAGGATAGATGCTGGTCACACAACCTTCCTCGTCCTTCTCAAGTCGATCCCCATCTTTCAGACAATTCCTCACAGACCTACTGTGCTTGGTGTCTCTCAAGCACAGCAATGTAAAACACACAATTTATGAGCGACACAATGAACACTATAAATAAACCACAGTATAAACAGTCTAAATCCTTATATAAAAAATACAGGATTACAAAAATTAATACCACAGAATGTACATAAAGTGCAGCTGCAGTCTGGCAGTGTGAAGCAATGTGACAGTTCAACTGTTTAGAAGGGAGATGGTGAGGGGAAAGAAACTGTTCTGCAGGCTCTACCGTCTACCAGAAGGCAGCAGGTCAAAAAGTCTGTGTCCAGGGTGTGAGGGGTCTATGATGATTTTCCCTGCCCGTTTCCTGGTTCTTGAGAGGTGCAGGTCCTGGATGGAGGGCATGGGGGTGGCGATGATCTTTTCTGCTGCCCGTACAGTCCGCTGCTGTCTGCACTTGTCCTGTTTAGTGGCTGTGATGGAGGACCACAGGACAGACTCAATGACTACAGTGTAGAACTGGATCAGCAGCTCCTGTGGAAACCTGTACTTCCCCGGTTGTCTTAGGAAGTACATCCTCTGCTGGGTCTTTTTGCGGATGGAGGAGCTGTTGGTCTCCTACTTCAGGTCCTGGGAGGTGGTGGTACCCAGGAGTTTGAAGATCTCCACAGTAGACACAGGGCTGTCTGATATGGTTGAGGGCTGTCTCCTGAAGTCCACTGTCATCTCTACAGTCTCAAGCATGTTCAGCTCCAGATTGCGCTGACTGTACCAGAGCACCAGCTGCTCAACTTCATGCTGGTACGCAGACTCATCACCATCCTAAATAAGGCCAATGACGGTGGTGTCATCTGCACAATACTATTTAAAGGCAAACTAAAGTCCACAAATAGGATCCTGGCATAAGTTCCCGGACAGTTGAGATGTTGCAGGATGTCCCATGTTCACTGCATCATCCACCGACTTGTTTGCCCAATAATCAAACTGCAGGGGGTCCAGATGGTGTCCCATAAATCATCTGTTAGTGCTCTTTATCCTTCTCTTGCTGACACATCCAGCCACTGCAGAATTGTCTCTCTGTAGGTGGCATGACCCAAAGTTGTACTGAAAGTTTAAGGTGTACAATTGAACTGGAATGGAAACAGCAGAGTCACCTGTGAAGCTCCTGTACTGCACATCTGCAAATCAAAACAAGTACTGCTCGCACTGCAGCCTGTCTGTTTGGTAGTCAGTAATCCATGATACACACGGTGGATACTGACAGATCCTCACTGTACAGTTGTCACGCTCTAGAAAGGAGTAAGCTCTCTGCAGATTTGATCATCCACTTCCACATTAGGTCTGTATGCAAACTGCAAAGGGTCAACAGATATTTTCATCTGTGGCCTTAGGTGGGAGAGCCCAGTCCCTCCAGTAGCTGTGTCACATGTGATGTGGTGGTGACTACTACAGTACAGGAAGTGGACGGGAGGTTTGCCTTAAGAAATAAATACACAAATGTGACTCACAATCGCAGACAGACCAAAATCACTGAAGGAAGGCCTGAGTGTGTGGTGGAAGAGGCACACGGGAATTGAATTAAAATACATTTTACTAATATTACCAACTGGTGACAGCAGCCTTCTCTGGATATATCCAGTGCTGAATATATAAATAACACTCAGTTATAACACAGTTATAACACACTGTTGATCCTGCAGCCTGTAAAACAGTCAACCTTGGACCTTTTAAACTTTAATAACTGCATCACACTTGTCAGAGTTCGAGGCTTGTCAAGATTTTTATTTGTATAGCTATGAAGTGTGTGTGTGTGTGTGTGTGTGTGTGTGTGTGTGTGTGTGTGTGTGTGTGTGTGTGTGTGTGTGTGTGTGTGTGTGTGTGTGTGGGCTTCCTCCTTAGCTGGCTTGTTTTGGCCCCAGGGTCCAAATCTGTTCTGTCAAGCATCTGTCTCTGCCGGCTTGTTAAGACACACACACACACACACACACACACACACACACACACACACACACACACACACACACACACACACACACACACACACACACAGAGGACAAGCGACCTCTCCAACTCATGCCTGTGTGTTATCGCCATGGCAATATAGACAACACACAGAGGTGTTGTCTGTGACATATATAAGTAGTAAGTATCATTTTAAAGTGCATCAGAGTTTAACTGCAAAGAGACAGAAATCCACAAAAACTGACACTGATATTTGCAGTTACCTACTATCAAAGTATCTATGTCAAAGTTGAGGCCAGAAAAAAAATGGCAAGTGAGCTAACAATAAAAAGTTTGCTTGTATTTTATCCAACAATGACAGGATTATATTAAGGTCAATATGAATAAATCCCAGATGTTTTTTTCGAATCAGGAGGAAAATCTCTCTTCCACGATTTTTCTTTCAGCTTGTACATAATGTTTTTTTCTTCCTTTGGTTTTCCTCTAGTGCGCAAAGGATGTCAGGGGAGGTGTTTCAAACTCCAGCATGTTTCAAGGTTGCCAGCAGAACTGAAAAGCTGGAATGGAAGAAGCGCTGTGTAATTCTCAGCTGTCAGCACCTTCCTGTTACATGCGCTAATGTTGTGCATATTGCCTGGACAAATTTAATGCACTACATGCACACACATTCGCAAAGCCACCAGCATTGTGGCTGATCGGACACACCCCTCTCACACACTCTTTACACTCCTGCCATCTGGAAAAAGGTACCGAAGCATTCGGGCACGCACATCCAGACTGTGCAAACAGCTTTTTTCCACAAGCCATCCGTCTCCTCAGCAAAAAGGGACTGACTGATAAACACGCACACACACACATACACTAACATTATCACTCAGCTTAACTCAAATACCTCAAAACATTGAGACTGGACTGACTAACCAACACAAAGCGCAAACACACTGACCTACACCACCAAACCATCGCACACACCAACCTGTAAATGCTCTTTTGCACAATATTATTACTAGATATATTATATATTATTATTTTTTTTGCACTAACTTGTCTTGTAGCACCTTGGTTCCTGGAGGAACGTTGTTTCGCCTCACTGTGTATTTTTAAACTGTATATGGTTGAAGTGACAATAAAGTTGAACTTGAACTTGAACACATTTGCTTTTGATTCTTCATAATCCAGAAAGAAACTTTGAGGTTAAATTTGAAGAATGATGCTGTTGCTTAAGTATCTTATTTAGGCCCCAGTCATGCGGGCCGAGGCGGGCTGGCAACTACCTGCAACCAGTGATCACTAATGAAAAATGAATACCCTGACCGGTGAGGACTTTGAAACTGATTGCAAAGAGTCGAATGATGCTGCACTAAAAGCCTCTTTGCAATTGTTTTGGTCACTCGTGCATTGCTGCAGTTGACTGTAGTTTGAATGGATTTACTTGCTAAATGGTTGGGTCAGGGCGCCGGGTCTATGAGCCAGCATTTTGAGTTCATTTTGTAAGTCTGATTTTTTTATGATGTATTAGAGTAATGGTAAGTTCTAGTGTTATTATTAGCGTGTCTTTGTTAGGTTTTGTTTAGTTAAAGTTTCATCCATGCTTCCTTGTTTATGTGTCATATTCTTTCTCCTGTGTGAGTCTCTTGTCCTCTATGTAAGATTTTTAATTATGACTGTGCCTCGTTCCCCTTATCTGTTTTCCTGTTCCTCTCCTTGTGTATTATTCCATCTTCCCAGTCTGTTCTGTGTTTCATGTCTGCATTTTCCATGTCATATTGTCATCTCATTACTACTACTACTGCCCATCTCCCCTCCGGGCCGCCAAAGATAGATCTCCAGAGATTTCTGTCCTAGGCCATTCTTTCTAGATGGGACCAGGTGTAGCCCATCATTTTTGCTTCTGCCTCAAGTTCTCATCACCGGGTGTTTCTTGGGCGGCCTCTCTTTCGCTTGTGTGGGGGTTCGATCTGAGAGCCTGATATTTAAAACCTTTTAGTTTGCACATAATAATAGCCTATTTGGTGGTTTGGTGGGCTGTGGATCTTCCAGTTTGCATGTCTAGTGTATCTTGTCTTGTGCCCAAAATCGTCTTATATCTTTTATATATAACTGCGAATGCATAGTGAGAGAGGCTTAGAAAGGGTGTATGCCTGCAGGTGTAGCCATCATCCTGAACTTGTGCATCAGGTGTTATTGTTCTTTAATTCTCATACAACATTCATCAGTTGCACCAGGACAGTTACCAAATGCCTCCAGGACAGCTTAGTGTGCAACGCTTTGGCTTAAACTTGTCAGCGGTGCTGCTTTCAGAGGGTGATGATTGACTTTGTCATGGAGGCTGAGTCACTGGACTGCGCAGAGCATCCTCATTCTGTTTCTCAGGACAAGAGAAAGAAGAACTCCAACTCCCCCAGTGTCAATTACACTTCAGTCTCACCAAAGTTTGGCTTTGAAGCTTGAAATGATGGGTGTGTATTCCTGCAAATATGTTAGCATCTTTGAACAGGCCCATCACCAAAGCTACACGGAGAAAGGCAAATAATGCCTTAAGAAGAGTCAACAAGTTTTGGCAGTAAACAGTCCTCAGACAGTCTTAGTCATCAAGGGCTTATTAAAATGTTGCCCATGAGGAACATTAAACTGGAATTAATTATGAGACATTCATTTAATATCTTCACCAAAGGATTAAGCAGACTGAGTAATGTGACTCTAATGTCTCTGATATAACTATTTCTACATATACACAGGATATGTTTAAAATACAAAGCAAAGCAAAATGCTGACAAGGTCGGGTTTGATCTTCCTGGAGCCTGGACAGCAGGAAACTTGAGTCTCATCACTCAATCATTGAGTCTCTGAGGAATCCTAACTTAAAAGTTTTATGATCTCTCCAGATGACAAAAGGCTGTTCGGCCCCCTCCAACTAATGTTGTCTCTCCTCTAGAGCCAGTTTCACTGCGAGTAACTCGCAGTCTCCCACATCATAGTTTTTCTTGGGTGGTGTTTGTCAGTGTGAAAAGAAGGGCCAAGGCTGCAGCTTACCTTGTGGGCCAGAGCGCTGAGCAAGTATTGCCTCCACCCCTGAGTCTGCTTCATCTACGGATGCATATTGTAACAACCCTTATTGTGTTATAGCACCACTAGGGGGGTTGCCCTACTATTGTAGTAGTTGGGGGAGTCTCCTAGTGGGTGTGTGAGTATAGCGTGGCAGCCATTACATGCTGCTCGTGTTCTGTTCTCAGGATACAGCTCACCATTGTAACGGCCTGGCGCCGGCGACTACCGATCCCCGCACATGTATGTACGGACAGAGTAGAGCTGTGGAGACCTGGCTTGTGCGGTCTTATGTTGCTGACAATGAATAAAGGTCTGTTGTTTAATTTAACTGACTGGCTTCGAGTTATCCGGCTAACCTCCCAGTGGGGCATGCCCAGAACACCTCACCCAGGAGCCACCCAGGAGGCATGCTTGTCAGATGCCCGAACCACCTCAACTGGCTCTTGTCAATGTGGAGGAGCAGCGGCTCTACTCTGAACCCCTCCTGGATGGCTGAACCGCTCACCCTATCTCTAAGAGACAGGCCAGCCATGCTTTGAAAGAAGCCCATTTATGCCGCTTGTATCCACAGTCTCGTTCTTTCGATCACTGCCCACAGCTCGTGACCATATGTGAGAGTAGGGACATTGACTGAGGAGTATGATCCCCTGTAGTTTTAACACACCCTCAGGTCTCCCTTCTTAAAGATGGGAAGCACCATCCCAGTCTACCAATCCAGAGGTACCGCCCCTGAACCGTCGTGCGGCGCATAAGCACAGATGACAGTCGGGATCTATTCCCTGACCCAGAGGGAACAAACCCTCTTGTCCAGCAGGAAAAACCCCAATGTAAAAGCAGCAAACTGAGGGGATACTAGTCCGCCTCTCATGGATATTCCTTGTACTACAGAAATAATATTGCCAAGTATGCGACATAAATAAGATTCAATTGTAACAATCAGATTTTCCTTTCCAAGAAACATAAACCATTTCCTTATGACACAACATGATGAATACCTGGCTATCCCAGTGACAGTAAATCACTCACTGCATACAAGCAATAAAAACTTGAATCACTGTAACAGTACAACACACATATATGTGTATTTTTACTGACTGATAAATGAGCTGTGAAATGCTGACAACAGTCACCGTGCAAACAAAAGCCAAAAAATCAATTACAGATGTGCACATGGTGTTTTACAGCTGTGTGGCTTTGACAAAAGGGATTTAGAACTTTGTTAATATGCTCTTAAATTAAAGTTTGGCTGTGCAACAATAAAATATTTTAATTAAAATCAGCAGAGATCACAAACATTAGAAAGAAAAAAAAATTGTGTTGTAGCTGTGGAGGCTGCAGGTTTGTCTGGTAAACCAAAAAGGGAAGTGAAAAGTAAACAGCAGTTCCCAGAACACTGAAAACGTGACCTCTGAGCAGTAAAACCCACTTTATGTGACTTATGAAAATATTCTATGAGGCACACCAAAAAATTCTCCTGATCATTAAATTGCTAATAATTTTAGGAATACCACAAGACTGAGTAACATCAAGCTTCATGAAACAAACAGAAACCTGTTGAAGCAGGCACGGCTGAATTACAGTTCGCAAGTGTTCACAAATGTTGAGAAGCTCCACTTCCCTCAGGAGATTTTTATGAAAATGAATTCTTCTCATGACCTTTACTTTTATGTAATTGATACAACTTTAATACTCATAATAATCGGCATTCCTTTGATGCACCTGGAAATTATGTAAATTCAACACAGCTCATAAAACCTAACAGAGGCAGGAGCATGTTTCCTAATAACAATTAGGAAATGATGTGAATGCGTTTTGTAATGTTTACTTCATTTTGTCCTCATGTAATGGAAGCTACGTGATAGCGTGTTCATGTAATTTTGTTTGAAGATCAATTTCATGCTTTCTGTCGACTTCCAGTGTTTCAATTCAATTCAGTTTTATTTATACAGCCCCAAATCACAACAACAGTCACCTCAAGGTGCTTTATATATATTAGACCCTACAACACGTTTTCAACTTCTGGATGTGGTTAGATGTGCAGCAGACCATATCCATCTTCAAGTTGGTGACTTGTCACTGAGCAGTTTTTTTCTTTTTTTTTGTCCTTTTGTGGTGGACCACTGGAGGGCTCCACTCACACCCAGTTCTCAGGAAGTGTTGCTGTGTTTTGGAGGGAAAAGTATTCAGTTGTGTGGTGATGAGGAATAAACGAGGAGTGTTAATCGAGAGCTCTCGTGTCGTCTGTGTTTACCTCCACACTTTTTCTAATTTTTCCAAGGTGTAAATACACTTGCTGCCCTGGAATCATGAGCTTTGGAGAGGGTTGGGATTTTTAAAGGGCAGCAATCACATATGCTGATGGCTCAGGGTTAGGGCAAGATACTTGTCATCAATAATGAGTTAGCCATCACAAGGTATACAAATATTTGACAATGCAGAATATTTTAACTTACAAAATTCCTCCTAAAAATGATTATTATCATTATTTTTCTCAAAAAGCAGAAACTTGAGCTGCTGAAAATAAAAGACATTTGCAACACACTGTAAATGCTTTATAGCCCGTTGGCTGATGGAATCTTGGCTCCGTGAAAAAGCTGGCGATGAAGAGAAGAGAGAAAGTGCGTGACAAGAGAGAAAAGATGGGAGACATACAGGTGCTTCACTTCCTGCAGATACATCAACACAGCTGGGCTGGATAATAATGCGCAGAGTTGAAAGAAGAGAGTGGACAGGACTGGTACCAAAAATACAGAATGATAAAGAGAAATGAAGGAAGGAAACCAGACCCATGAGACACAAACATGTTCACAAACAGATCGACACCTGACAGGCACGACGAGGTATTTGCAGCTTTCAAACAAAGTCTGAGAGAATTGTTACTGTTCTTCTTTGTGTCACTGTCACCTTTGTACGGTTGACCTTTGTGGAGCTGAGGCTGATCACAACCCTTTAGCTCTGACTAGTGCAAAAAAAAAAAAAGCAATGCATGTTAGAAAATGCCAGACATGCCAGACATCGTGGTTTGGGAACAGCTGTGTGAAGGACCAAAAAGCTCTCCAGAGAGTGATCCGTACAGCAGAACGCTGCTGCAGGATTGCTCTCCCCCCGCTTCAGGACACCTACACCAGGAGATGCCGGACTAGAGCACACGCAGATACTGAAGGACCCGTCCCATCCTGGCAACAAACTGTTCCAACTTCTGCAATCTGGTAGAAGGTTCCGCATCTTCCGGGCAAGGACCGAGAGACTCAAGAGGAGCTTCTATCCCCAAGCCATCCGTGCCCTAAACACACACACCCGCCCTCTCACATCATCTATAATTGACTGAGACAGGACTCTCTTCCAAACACTCTAAACCAAGGCACAATGTACATTTCAAATTCCTTTAATTTTAAATATGTTTATATTGTCTATCCTGTAAAATAGTCAGATGTCTATTCATATTAATGTACAGAATTCACCTGCTTGCTGCTACTACTGCACATTCACGCATAATGTTCTTCCTCTACACCCCCCCCCCCCCCCCCCCCCCCCCCCCCCAATTTTTGCACATGTCGAGGAGCGTGTCAGGCTACATTTCACTGTGTGTTATACTTGTATAACTATGCATGTGACAAATAAAGAACCTTGAACCTTGAACAAGCAACTTCGTCTGCTTTTAGATTAAATTCAACAAGACTTATTGTTACTGACCTGTCTGAGACCTGTTTGACTCTTAAGTAACATATCGCAGCGCTTTCACTGTAATAGCGTCTGTTAAATGGTCAGTGGTGTGGAGGTGTCACAAGCAGGAGACAGCTTAAACTGTTTTCATTTACGGCGTTTATAGTATCAGGTATCACTACTTGTTTAGGGTAAAAATAATTATGCTGGATAATTTTACCTTAACCCTAAAAACACGTAAAATAACTTACTTTTTAAACTGACCATGGTAATGAGGTAACATATTTTACATGGTCTCAGTTCACTTTAGGTTTTTTCTGATAGCCCACAGTTAAGCTTAAATTCTAACATACTAAGTTGCTAATATATCAGTGTGAACAAGGTAAACATAGTTAGAATAATGTGTCCCAGGAATCCCAGGGGTTATTGTTGGGGGCTTTTTGTCTCCTGCTAGGGTCTCCCATGGCAAATTGGACCTGGGTGAGGAAGTAGACAAAGAGCGAGTTAACTGATCCTCGGCTACTGAGAATAGCAACTGGGACATGGAATGTCACGTCTCTGGTGGGGAAGGAGCCTGAGTTAATGCGTGAGGCTGAGAGATACCGGCTCGATACAGTCGTGCTCACCTCAATGCACGGCTTGGACTCAGAAACCAGTCTCCTGGGAGGGACTGGACTCCGTCTCAGCCTGAAGTTGCCCTTGGTCGAGGTGATGGCCTTGCGTGGGTATCTTAGTATCCCCTCGGCTTGCTGCCTTTATATTGGGGTTTTTCCCAGTGGATCAGAGGGTTTGTTCCCTGCACCTTCAGGTACAGGTCCTGATTGTCCTCTGCGCTTGTGCACTGAACAACAGTTCAGAGTACTGTGTCATCCGCTGAGAGACTTCAACGCTCATGTGGGCAATGGCAGTGAGACGTGGAGGGGTGTGATTGGGAGGAACCCGAGCGGTGTTCTGTTACTGGACTTCTGACCACAGTTTGTCCATGACAAACACCATGTTCGAAAATAAGGGTGTCCATGAGTGCACGTGGCACCAGGACACTCCAGGCCGCAGGTCGATGATTGATTTCGTAATCTTATTATCAGATCTTCAGTCTTATATTCTAGATACTCAGGTGAAGAGTGCTGCTGATATGTCATCTGATCATCACTAGCTGATGAGTTGAATCAGGTGCAGAGGAGGATGCTGGACAGACGTGGGGCACCTAAACGTATAGTGAGGGTGCCCTGGGAAGGCCTGGCAGAGGCCCTGTGCGCAAGATCTCCAACTCCCACCGATTCAATTTAATTCAATTCAATTTTATTTATATAGCGCCAAATCACAACAAAAGTCGCCTCAAGGCGCTTCATCACTACCACCACCAGCAGAGCCTCAACAGCATTCCAAAGGAGACTGGGGACATCGAGTCTGAATGGACCATGTTCAGCATCTCCAGTGCTGAAGCTGCTGAGCTGTGACCACAAGGTGGTTGGGGCCTGTGGTGGTGGTAACCCCCAAACCAGATGATGGCTCTACCTGCTGACTTCGACTGAGAACTTCATCAGGCCACCACCATTGGGATCTCCTTAATCCCACTGGGTCGTCTTCCATAGAGGAAGCAGAGTCTGGGGACGACTCATCTATCTCCAGCAA
Organism: Rhamphochromis longiceps; assembly: GCF_057381845.1. NCBI lineage: Eukaryota > Metazoa > Chordata > Actinopteri > Cichliformes > Cichlidae > Rhamphochromis > Rhamphochromis longiceps. The sequence continues at coordinate 24,407,943 of NC_140558.1, forward strand.
TGAGGTCACTGAACAACTCGCTGGTGGTAGGGCTCCTGGGTCGCTCTGACTTCCTGAAGGCTCTGGATATTGTAGGGCTGTCTTGGTTGACACACCTCTACAATGTTACGTGGAGATCAGGGGCGTTACCTCTGGATGGGAACCACCATCCCGATCTGCCAATCTTTAAGAAGGGGGACCGCAGAGTGTGCTCCAACTTTACAGCCTTACTAAACTATGTTTATGTTTTATATTTTTGTTTAAAAATTTAATATTCTCATTCACCTACTTTATTGTACACCTGATTGTCATGAACCGAAGTTCCACGCACAAGCTGGACCCAGGAGCAGAACACACACACACAGCGGTACGAGAGAACAAAAAATAAACTTTATTATAACTGAGGGTGTCCCGGGAGGGTAGAAGGGAAAAAAACCGCACGGAACCAGAAAAACCGAGGGACCGGGAGGTGAATCGCGCAGGAACGCCGAGAGCGGGACTGTGGGAGGCTGAAACAGAAAAAGGAAAAAAGGATTATTGGGGTGCGGGAAAACGGCAGCATACGAGGGGAAGTAGAGTACGCGTCTTACGATGATAGCGGGGCCGAGGGAACCGGAGGGAGGGGTGAGGGTCCGTGGGGAGAAGCTTCAGAAAGGTCGAGGCGGCTGGGGCTGATTGTGATCCAAATTCCGGACAGGCAGGTGGACAGGCTGGTGGCTCAAACACGCCGAGCTGTGATCTGAGTATACAAGGCAGAGTTAGTGTTAGTTCACACGGATAGGTTTACATAAGGGCTTTCCCGCAGGTGTACGTTACCGCTGAAGGACGACTACGGACTGGCGTGGAGCAGCAGGCTGGGCAGGATTAAATAGTCCACCTGGTGATCGCCCGGGATGGGATGCAGGTGTGGAGTTAGCAGCCACGCCCACGGGAGTGGGCATCCCATCAGCACCTCGGACGCCGGGCCGCGGACCATGACACTGATATCACTTTGCCTCACCATATATGCTTATAGAGCCAGATTGCATCTGAGAGCACCTACTGACACTGTCATTGGACAATTCCACCTTCTCTGGAGCTGTAAAATTAAAATAATGATAATAAAAAAATTTTTTTTAAAAACTGGTATGGAGCCCAGCAGCTGAATCACAGCATCAGCTAAACCACAGTCAACAAGTGAATAATCTACCTGATAATATGTAGAACAGAGCCTCCCCTCCACTAAACCTATTACAAATACACTAGAGACTTCTTTTCAAATGTGTGTAATCACTTTCTTAGTCTACAGGAGTGTATTATAGGGCAAAGAGACAAAGAGAAAGGGAAAATGGCTTATAGACATATAAGAGGTGTTTAGGTGAAGCACAAAGAAAGAGAACTTGAGAGCTTACGGGATTACTGCTCCAGGAACAGAGAGGAAGATCACCAGAACATCATACAAAAGTTAAGACAGAATAACAAAGCTTTAATCTGAAGTCTTTGGCCGAGAGTCTCAATAGACAAAGAAAACAAGTGAAATCCTACACCGAGGCAGAGAATGCTCCCAGTGATGGGAAAACAGCATTTTGCTGAAGGTCTTTTTCCATAGCGTTTTATGTGTGGGTGTGAGACGCATCACATTCAGACATGGTCAGACAAGTGTCTCCTAGGACATTCCCGCAACTGGTAAATAAGAAAAAAAAAAGATTTTAAATGGCTGAAGATGAGCTGGAAAAAATAAAATCTCACACACATCTAAAAATTATTAAGAAAGAGGGAAAAAATAGAACGTCAAAAACGTTTTTTTATGTATTGATTAAAGAAAGTGACAGAACAATAATGGGGAGACTTGGCGGAATGGAACTGGCACCAGAGACTATCATTAGTATGATAAGCTAACGAGTGAAATATGTGTTTGCATGTGTGCGCACATGTGCAGTTGATAGAAAAATGAAGAAATTAAAGAGTGATGCAAAATTATAGCTATTTCTTGATTAGAGATACTCGAGGATTGGCAAAGTAGAAATGAATGTACTTACACTGGGATGCATAGAAAAAAACCCAAACAACTAATTTAATAGTAATAATTTAAAAATACTGCAAATAGAGACAAAAAGTTCACTTCATATTTTGGTATGCTCTATAGTTTGTCAAATATGGCTAAAATAATATAATATGGAAACTGGGACTGAGAATAAATATGTGCTAACATATAGTATTTTCCTGTTAGTTTTTTTTTAACATATGTTACAATACCTAAGGTTAAAAAAATTATAGAAGAAATGGGGAAACATTACAGCTTAACATTTTACATTTTACCCGTTTACTGTAGCTGATATCCATCCACTCGTGTTAACTAATTAAGGTAGGTTGAATCATTCAAGGCCATTTTATGTAGCATTTTTTCACTGTGTTCTCTTGATACTGGAAGTCCCTGTACTTTTCTCTCTGAGCAGAGCTACACATATGTAGACCTACAGTTGTATGTCTGCGTGTGCACAGCTAAATGTTAACATTACCTGGCAACAACACACGCTTCAAGGACAACATTAAATTTCTGAGAATAACTTTATTGCCCAAATTATGTACTGGCTGTCACCATCTTGGATTTCTAGCAATAGAAATAAGCTTGATTAGATGAGACAACAGAGTGCATTGGCTAACCAAACTTGCTAGCATTAGCACTCAATACCCGCTAATTCACGCTGCAATGCATGCAATAAAAGAAGCAAATAAATTATAGAATTTTACTCACTGAAACATGTTAGTACAGTTAATTGCACAGAATGCCATAAACATAATAAGAATGCACTAAAACTAAGAGAAAACCAAGGAGGCCTAGCTTAGTAACTAGATTTGGCTTAGGTGTCAATTACCAGCCCGAAGCTGCAAACTTGCCAAAAAACTTTGTACCCAAACGGGCTGTACCCATACAATAACTTAATACTATGAAACAAACAAGTTGTACATCGGAGATGAAGAAGTCTTTGCTATTATAAAACTAATGTCCTCAGAAGCTCATCGTTCCAGCAGCGTTCCTGTTTGTTTGCTTCTTGAAATGTTTTTCAGTTTTTCCAAGAAGAAAAAACTGATGAAAAAACTGCACAAAATATAAAGTCAAGACCCAGCCCCCTCGTAAATGTAATTATTTGTACTGTGTGGCTTCAGTTTTGGATTCTAAGTTCATGGACAGGAGAAATTTTGAGTATAATAAGAATAATATTCTCCAATGGAGGAATGCAGGGAGGTGGGGTGGAGAGAACAGAAAGCAAAATATTTCTCTGAGTGTTTTACAAGCTTTAGCTTGCACTTTTAAACCTCACATTATTGGCCTAAGCTAGGTGAAGTAAACTACATAAAAGTGAAATGATAGGAGGGGCTGGAGAACAAAAGAGCTCTGCAACAAAAGGCCTATTCATATTGACGTGTTTAGTTAGTTGCTTAGATCTTTCCAAATAGTAACAATAAGATCAAATCTATTACAGTTTACATAACACATCTAATATTCATGTTTAGCCAAGGTGTACCGCAGTCCAGACTTCATGTTTCTATGAGGTAAAAAGAAAATTCTGTCTTCAGGCCTGTAAAAACGGCTGTGTCAACAGAGCGCAGGTACGGTGCCACAGTGTTAGAACAGCAGGTATTTCATACAGCATCAGGGCTTAAGGCACAATTGAACAGCTCAAATGTCCCCATCTTGTTTAATTCATTGTAAATCTTATGTAGGCAGATCAAATGAATAACACTGAATACCTGCCAAGTTCTGCAAAGAGAGAGTCGGCGTGTGTAGCCGCAGGCTCGATATCTGTGGACAGGTTATGATAATTGGCTAATATGCATTCACACACTGTAATATACCTCAGGAGGGGGGAGGAAGCTAGAGAGGGAGCGTTGGAAAGGTGAAAGGGTGTAACGAGAAAAACAGGCAGAGACAACAGAGAAAGAATGTTGCGATAGAGAGACGAGTAAAAACTAAGACAGATGGAGGAGTGACAGAAAACAGCAAAAAGGAAAAGAAAGTGATCTGTTTCTACCAGGACAGTCTGCATGAAGTGGAAGTCGAGCCTCAAAGAGGGAATAGCGAGGAATGGTTAAAGACAGAGTGGAATAGGAGATGAATAAAGGAGGTGAAGGAGGGAGCGTAGGTGTAGAAGGGGATGGAGAAGCAGCATTCCTGACTGCACAGTTACAGAAAGGCACGGGAAAATGGAAAAGCAGTTAAACTGAAATCCAGATGCCTCAGAGACCAGCAGAGGGTCAAACTAATCCACACACACACACAGACAGAGCGCTCCATCCCCTCTTTTACTGCCTCCTTCTTAGACCTCGGGACATTGGTGGCTTTACAAATCAGCAAACATCATCAGGACTAGAACATCAACTGGATCCTTTTTTTCTTGTCTACACCTGGTTTTCTTGTAAAGCTTTGTATCCTGCAGCCAAAACAAAGGACTTTGTCTATTTTGTACTAAAGCTGTTTATCTTTTCCATCTTCTAGAGGAATTTTCAGGTGAGTCTCTGGTGGTTTTTCCTAATGAGAACTTGTTAAATGCTCCCAGATGCAGTTGTTTGAGTTGAAGTTTCAGGATGCCGTTTTCTACGTAGAACACTGACTGTAATTTTCTCCAATTAAGAGGTTTGAAATGTGACTGTTGACTCTTAATTTCTATGTTTAACAATTGGACGTTGTCTAATAAGAGTCCAAAGACAGTAAACATGATCGTTTTAGAGCCGCTTTGGCCACCAGTGTCACAGTAATTCATCTGTTTGTCGGCTTGTATAGAATTAAATTTGCCATTCTTTTGTCCACAAGTCTTAATAAAGCTGTGAATTAGCTCTCACATAAATAATGTGACATGCATGCCCACAGCCCACCAAGGTGTCCAAAGAGCAAACGTTTATACATGATTTACTATGTGCGAGACAGACTTATGTGAGACCAAATCTTTGTTTACTATAACCGGGTCCTTTGGCAACATGCATTTTAATCATACTGGTACAAATGAGCACTTCAGGCAAACAGACGGTCAACATGAATACACAGTTTAGTATTTGTTAGAAACGGCTCTGTTTTAATGACTAATGAGGACCAGCTTTCAGAAATAAGACTTCTACACTCTACAAAGACGCAACAACAGCATTTAGATTAGCTGTAAAGTCAGCTAAGCTTCCCTTCATCCACATGCTAAGCTAAAACTATAAGAGATTTACACCTAGTACTTGGAGGGAAACCAAAACCAAAACTTTCTTCTCAACCTTCATAGTAGCAAAACCAACATAGAGCCTTTTTGTGCAATACACACATTCAATTATCATTTTGCTGTAGCTCAAGAGGCAAAGCATCCATCGTGGTGTGAACTTGTGTGAATGTTAGACAGAAAAAGCATAGCAAACAGTGCCTGTGTGAATGAGGCAAGTTGCATAAAGTTCTTTGAGCGCTCAGGTAGAACAGAAAAGTGCTGCGTACGTTCTAGTCCATTTACCATTTCTTCCCTTATGAGCTGATTAGGCGTTAATAAAGAATCATAACCGCAACATCAATCAGTAAATGTCCATCCATCCATTCGCTTCCGCTTATCCTTTTCAGGGTCGCGGGGGGCGCTGGAGCCTATCCCAGCTGTCATAGGGCGAAAGGCGGGGTACACCCTGGACAGGTCGCCAGTCTGTCGCAATCAGTAAATGTAACCATTATAATTGCTAGATGACCTTATGTAGACAGGGTTAGTATCTAATGGCAACACTCGGTACATAATGTTGAAAGAGATTTCTGAATGAGGATATATGGGCAGCACATGATCGCAGGCCTACAGACGTGCATGGAAAACATGTGGGAATCATATTGTAGTCCTCTCCTGACATGTGTTATCTTGAATAAAGCAGCTGTGACTTGGCTGACTGTCAGCATAATGCTTTTGACATAAAGATGTATTGGCTTTACTCCGACATTCTTCTTTTTTTTTTTATAATTCAAGTATTTGTTAGATTTTGCATTTTATAACAGCAAATACAAAGATGCAGCAACCAAAAGCAAGAAGCAAACAAACAAAAACAAACAAAAACAACAAAAAACAACAAAAAACAAAACAAAAACAGTGAGGTTTTAACATATGTTGTATTAAGATCAAATGTCCAAGTCATGGAGACTTGTAGGTGCAAAAATGGTCCCACTGTTCCACCGCAGCTTCCGTCACATGATGTATTTTTCCCTACTCCGGCATTCTTAAAAGAATAATCAAAGTGAGAGGGATCTGACTTTTGATCAGTCTTCAGTGGCGGATCATTGGCTAACAGTACTTTTACCCTAACAACACAATTAAGGCTGGGAGATATAGTATGACAAGCTCTAAAGACTTGCTTGTAGTAGGAAACTGTAAACTACATTCAGTAGCTTACTTGCACTGAAAAGCAATGAGCCTACCCGACTCTGTTACTGTTGTCGCCACATCTGTTCAACTAAAACTCTAGCCTATCACGCCATAAGAAAAGCACCTCAAAGTACTTTTGCAATTGCACATCTTGGATATATAGTAACTACCTTGGAATGTGTTGACTTTGAATACTGACTAAAGCTTAGTGTTGATGTCGAGAGTTGCTGATACCTTGATTCGATACATTCCACCAGTACACAGGAGAAGTCGCTAGCAAATATTTTGATGTTGAATGACCGCTGGCTTACCATCCTTTCTGCTCCATAAGGAAATATTCTATTGTCCCCTTTCTTAGCTCACCATCTGCTCTTTATGAATATTGTCTGGACCTCTATCCTGTACTTACTGGGAAGAAGATGTTTGTACACAAGAATGTGAATTCTGTTCAGTTAATATCTAAAGTCTAACAAAATAGAAACAGTCATTTGTTTTGTTTTAGTATTTACAAAACAAAACAAACTGTGTCAGAGTAACTGTGTTTTTTTAAAGGTTTCATGAAAATACTCTACAGCTTACTGCAGGATAAATAGGTTAGTTTGCTGTGCTGTGCTGGGTTTAAAGTGTGTGTGAGAGTGCAGAGTGGCTGTGGTGTTCATGGTCAGAGTTAGGTTACATAAAGGGCAGAGATGAACTTGAAGTTAAGTTGGTTGTATAGTGTAAAGTATAAAGACAGCATAAACAGTGGACTGTCAGTGTAGAGGATGGAAATCAGCCAGGACGACTCATAAAACATCTGCTAACATCTGGTTGAATTCAGACGTGTACACCCACAAAGAGCAGCAGGTCAGCTGATCACAGCCTGTACGTGATTCTTTTATTAGAATAAAATTTAGATTGAAATAAAAGTTGTATTCCCATCTACTAATATTATTTATTATTGCATTAATGTAGCACAAGGTTCAGTTAGATTGGCATAAAAATATGTGGTAGAATTGTCCTTCAAGGATCTACTTTGTGATTCGGGAAAAGTAACATCTCATAAAAGAAGCCAAGTGGCGTATTATATAGAGTTTCTTTGCACACTCCACACAAGGATAATCCATGTGCCGAAGTGTAAAGTGTTAGCAAAGTTGGTTTTCTATTGACCTAAATAGAAAACCAACTTTACAGGTTACAGTATAGTTTTCTTTGCTTCATTCACTCAAGGTGTTTAAAAGTGCAGTGGAGATGAAAAGAACTGAATGGCTATAAGACAGCATGACCATATACAAAGACATAAAGGAAAGATTGATGTATTTTGGCAGTGATATAAAGAAAAAAACCTTTTTCCAGGAAACACGTGAAATTGATAAGAAACAGAGTTTTGTGCTCTGCCCCTTTCAGGAGGTATATGCATTTAATCTCTGTCGGGAGGAAGCCTGAAACAGGTGCTTTATGGTTGCATAGTTCAGGGAAACCCTTTTCTCATCTCCTCGTGTGTTTTCTCATGCCTCTGTTTTTTAATCTTCTTCTCTTTTGTATTTTTTTCCTTTCATCGACCTCTTGCCCTCTCTCACTTTACACTTTAATTTCCAGCTTTTACTTTTTGTTTCCAGCGTTTTCTGGCAGAGAAATGTTAAAGGTGTTAAAGAAAGGGTAAAACACTTCTTTACCCTTTCTTCTTTTCCTCTGTGATCAGCATATCCATTCACATTGGAGACTGAGACCAAACGGACACCTTTACTGGACTATAAAATCTATGCAGGAGCTGTCGATGAAACTGGCTCCTAGTTTTTAAGTTTTATGACGTGAAGTTGCTGCTCAGGTATGTGTAACACCCAATAAACTGTAACAAAACTGCTTTTAACATGTCATTGAAAGCACAGAATGGATGTTTGAAGCTACGTGGACATTTATTGTGAATACTGTGATATCATACTTGACCCCAAAGCTCCAGAGATTATTTTCCTTAGCCCCTGAACTCTTCGTGGAGGACACATTTTTCCCTGTAACCCAAACTGCTGCTATCATACTAAGACTGAGCAGGATATTTCAGGGCTCATAAGCCTCATGGCAAGGTTGTAGACCAGGGGTGTCAAACATAAGGTCTGGGGGCCAGAATTGGCTCAGCAAAGACTCCAATCTGGCCCACTGGACAGATTTGAAAAATGAGAGGGAGGGCATAGAATAATTTGTCATAAAAAAGTAATTAAGTAACTGTTTTGTTAATAATCTAATATAGAATTGTCTGTCTGTCACAATGGGTCTTCTATCTTTTTTGTTTCCTTTAGTTTTGCACATTTATTTCTTACAATTTAAACCAACAGCAGGATTTCTTTATCATGTAGAAAAACTCTAGAAGTACTGTTGAAAATGGCCTTCATGTTCTTATAGGGACATAGCTTAAGGATTAAATGTGTGGTTAGAAGTCTTTATGCTGACAGAACAGGGGGTTTCACGGGTCGGGCAGCTTAAGATCAAAGCGGACCGTATGTGACCCACCATGTAAAACGAGTTTGACATCCTTCCTGTAGATGTCCAATTCACGTTCCCACGGTTGTATCCGCTTTTTTGCAGGTCTTTGGCGACACAGAGGGAATGATTTAGAAAACTTAGCCAATGCAGAGGTCCATGAGATGTACTCGTGTGTGGTCTTTGAAAAAGTTTGTGTAGGTTAAATTGGTCAATAAGTCGCTTTGGACGGAAAGCAGAAGTCACCGCAAAGAGGAAGACGTGTGGAAAAAAGCAAAAACATGAAAGGCCAAGAAGCATAGATCAGAAGCTCACAATGGCTGAAATGGAGTGTTTGGTGTTTAACACTCCATTTCACTCCGACTTGTGCATTCTTAGACACGTGGGCTAAACCGAGAGACCAGCAGCTACGCAGACATAAACAGGAGTAGCCCCCATGATCAGGCGAGACTGCCCCATCACAGCTACAACATGTAGACGTAGGTCTCTACAGCTTCTTCCCACTACGAGTGATATACTTTGCTGGGTCGTTTAGTCTTGTTATTATGAAATTTAAACTATTCCTGGAATAGAATGTTTTATTTTAACTACAAAAGGGGAAAAATATTGTTTTTGACACAGAACGGTCCATTTAGGTCTTTTTCCCGCTTGTGTGTGAACAGATTCTTTATTTTGATTAAAACTGTCATGACTAAATCCAGGTGATGATGACCTGACCTCTGTAGTAGCAAGAAAAATGAGAAGTGCACGATCGTAGATTTGTGTTGCAATGATAATAAAAAATCAAATTTCACGTTGTAGGACCTCCTGTCAAACACACACGCACACACAACCAGCTGTTAGATGAATCAGCCTGCCTTCGAGGGACGAGAGCACAGAGACACACAAGGAAACTAGAAACCCTTAAATGGCCTCAAATGACTTAAAATATGCTCGTGATGTTTGGTTCTATCTGTTCTCTTCCTTTATTTGTATCTTGGCTAACTATGTAGCAATATCACGTGCACGTGGGATTCAGTGTGTGTGTGTTTTTATTGTGCTTGGTTGTATGTAATTGGCATGTATTGTTCTCAAAGGAGCATGTTTAAACTAGGCTAATGGCTGCCAAGCGCCCTGGCACTGCAGCGAGCTACGGCTGACAAGTTTCCAGTGTTAAGTAGTTATTTTCCATTCCACTGTTTATTGTATTTCATTCTATCCTGTTCTATTTATTTGAGGTGACTTATTAAAATATTAAAACCAAGTGCAGCCATTGTTTTTACACGACTATGTTGGTTATGAGAGGATTTACAGGCTACTGTGGTGACGGACAGGATTAAACCAAGTGCACTAACCTCTCCAGGATGTTTCGTCCACCTTGAGGCTGAATAGTTTGGCACGACAAGAACTACTGTCGACTTTTTCTCACGACTCTCATTTCCTTTCTCACTGCTTCTCATGCTTTGAATGCTACCGGTGTTCTTTCCTCTGTCTCTTCCATCACCTTGGGCTTGTGGAAACGGTTACTGATGCGATTTAATTTGAGAGACATTATGGTCATTTACATTTTTACTTTCATCATAGCTCCTTAAATCTCAAATGAAATCTAAATGTAAAACGAGAAAGGGTGAGAAAGGATTCAAAAACTTAGAAGGCACTAAAAACTTCAAACGGCACTGTCATTAACTTTAACATTTAACATGCTAGCAGAGGCCTGCAGAGTCTGAGGTGAAGTTGTTGTAGTTTCTCTGAGCACTTCTCAGACCTTCAGGTGACTTTGCTGGGACATCCTCTCCAGATTCGGGCTTTGCATTAAGACAAACCTGAATGGTCCAAACCAGCAAAATGCCAAAACTTCAGCTTTTATAGGGGATCAGTTAATGAAGTGCGTTTGATTAGAGCAGCTGGCTGCTACTTTCCTTCTGAACTCCTGTGCAAGCAGGAGCACTGTACTTGGTGTGTGTGTGTGTGTGGGGGGGGGGTTCCTGTGAAATCTGTCTGTTTCCCATGACTGTAGTTGGCCAAAGAATCTGTTGTATTGCATCCTTCATTATTTAAGGATTTTTGCTCTGCAGCTGAACACACCTACGAAATAAAAAAGTTTTTATCATTACATCTTTCCTAATAGTTTGACAGCTTATTCTATCAGCAGTCCATTCCAGCATGCGCTAAGCAAGAGTGTGGTAGTCTGATGGTTTCCGCTACAATATCATCTACTCCGCACACGGATCAATATAAAGAAAAGAGTGTGTTATGTGATCATGTTCGTAAGGTACACGGCACTGCGAGAGATCTTTTTGTTAACACAAATCTGCACCAACAGGTGTGTTCATGACGTGATCAGTCAAACAGCCATCCAGTCATGGCACTGTGGTGGTGCGCCAAGGTCGCCCGCAGCCTGGCTACAGCGTGGTTTTCCCTGCTCCTTTCATCACTGCTGTGGCAAATGGTAAAAAAATGTATAGAGGCCCATTTGTCTTCTGAATTTCTACATTTGCCTGATATCACTCCATAGATTTCTTCCTTTAAACTTCCTCTAGATCATTCCTGTCCACACCGTCCCATCCTGCCCCCGGAGCTGCAGCTGTCCAGGTGTCAGAGAGGTCCACTGTACGTTCAGACACCTCACCAGTATACCAAAAACTCTTCCTAAGGACACAGAGCGGCTGAACCTGGGGTAAGATCCCACACACACTAAGACACAATTACCAAATGTCAGTCCAAGGGGAAAAAAACTAAACACATGAAGCCGTGTGGAATGCCATGGTCTTGTTTTCTTTCTGTAACTAATGATCGAGCTGCCTCGCAAACCAAGTCATGATAAATATTTACAATTGTTTTAATGACATTAATCTTAAATCTTAACCTCTCTTGTGTAATGGCGCCGGTGAGGTCGGCTGCCGTGCTGGATGCTCTGCCCTAACTTCTCCACTTTTTGCAGTTTTTCGTCACTTTTTGCTATATCTGCGATAATCTTGCATGGGCATCATGCAAAACACACAAATCCGCTACAGTAGAGACACTTTGGTTTCTATTGGTTTGCAATACACGAACATTTCACCATGTTTAACTCCGGACCCAACCTGGCCAAAGGAGATCCTGAGAGAGAACAAAGGACGCGACCCTAAGCGACGGCCTCGAGGTAAAAGAGCCGGCATCAGGAACAGGCTACGGGCTCGCGCACACCGCGCACCCATGCCCAGTATCCTGCTAGCCAATGTTCAATCCATCGAGAACAAGCTTGATGACCTCAGAGCCAGAATCAAGTTCCAGAGAGACATTCGGGACTGCAACCTCCTCTGCTTTACCGAGACTTGGCTGAACCCAGCGATACCAGACCACGCCGTGCAGCCGACGGGGTTCTTTTCGGTTTACCGCATGGACAGGACAATGGAGTCGGGGAAGAAAAGAGGTGGTGGAGTATGTTTGATGGTGAACAACAGATGGTGCGACAGCACAAACATCTCCCCACTCACACGCTCTTGCTCGCCCAATCTGGAGCTATTGATCGTTAAGTGTCGCCCTTTCACTGCGGTCATTGCCTGCGCTGTTTACATTCCGCCTCACGCGGACTCGGACACTGCCTTATGTGAGCTACATGAGGCTCTCACACATCAGCAAACACTTCACCAAGATGCCGCACTCATTGTTATGGGAGATTTTAACAGAGTGAATCTCAAACGGACATTTCACAACCTTCACCAGCACATCAACTGCCCCACCCGGGGCACGAGGACATTAGACCACTGCTACACCCCGTTCAAGAACTGTTACAAGGCTCAGCCCCTGCCGGCATTTGGAAAATCGGACCATTCCGCCATCTTCCTCATACCTGCTTACAAACAAAGGATAAAGCAGCATCCACCAATCAGGAGGGAGGTCGCTCGCTGGACGGACCAATCGGTGGCCGCGCTGCAGGACGCACTGGATGACGCACTGGATGACGCAGACTGGGACATGTTTCGGCGCAGCTCTGATGACATCAACATGTTTACGGAAGCGGTTGTGGGATTTATCGGGAAACTAGCGGACGACACAGCAGAAAGAACTATCATCCGAACGTTTCCCAACCAGAAGCCGTGGGTGGATAAAAACATCCGCGACGCTCTGAGATCACGCACCGCTGCCTACAATGAAGGGCTTGTCTCTGGTAATATGGTCCGAAAGGCAAAGCGGAGCTACGGGGAAAAACTAGAGTCACAGCTACGACAGTGCGACTCTAGGAGCCTGTGGAAAGGACTGCGGACTATAACGGACTATAAACGACCAGCTTCTTCAATGATGAATGCAGATGCTTCACTGGCTGATGAGCTGAACACGTTTTATGCTCGCTTCGACGCCGCAGCAATTAAAACAACAAATGGCTGCGCGCGCTCGGAGTGCACCAGTGAAGAAAATGCATTCGTCATCACAGAGCATGCCGTGAGGAACACCTTCAGGAGGGTGAACACCAGGAAGGCAGCAGGACCAGATGCAATCCCTGGCCGGGTCCTTAGAGCCTGCGCTGATCAACTAGCACCGGTGTTCACGGAGATCTTCAACCTCTCCCTGGCCCAAGCTGTGGTTCCCACGTGCTTCAAACGGTCCATTATTGTCCCTGTTCCAAAGAAACAACAGCCCGCTTGCCACAATGACTACCGTCCAGTAGCACTGACTTCAATTGTGATGAAGTGTTTTGAAAGACTGATGAGAGATCACATCACTTCTTCACTTCCTCCCACCATCGACTCACTTCAGTTTGCTTACCGGACTAATCGTTCCACAGACGATGCCATATGTCACCTGCTCCACACATCCCTGAGTCACCTGGACACTGGCAGAGGGAATTATGTTAGGATGCTGTTCGTGGACTACAGTTCAGCATTCAACACAATAATTCCCTCTAAGCTTTTCACCAAGTTGACGGATCTAGGACTCAGCTCATCACTGTGTCAGTGGATCCTCAACTTCCTCACAGACAGACCCCAATCAGTGAGGGTGGGAAAACAAGTCTCCCCCTCCATCTCACTCAGCACTGGAGTGCCTCAGGGCTGTGTTTTAAGCCCCCTGCTGTACTCACTGTACACTTATGACTGTGTAGCCACATCCGACACCACCTCCATTGTCAAGTTTGCTGACGACACTGCTGTTGTGGGCCTGATCTCCGACAACATCGAGACGGCCTACCTGGAGGAGATTAGGAACCTGGAGACCTGGTGCCAGGAGAATAACCTCCTCCTAAACGTCAGCAAGACTAAGGAGCTGATCGTAGACTTCACTACAAAGCAGGCGAGGAATTACAAACCCCTCATCATCAGTGGCACGCCAGTGGAGAGAGTGGACAGTTTCCGATACCTGGGTGTCCACATCACTCAGGACCTGTCATGGTCCTGCCACATCAACACCCTGGTTAAGAAAGCCCGTCAGCGTCTCTTCTTCCTCAGAAGACTTAGAGACTTCCATCTGCCACTGAAGGTGCTCAAGAACTTTTACTCCTGCACCATCGAGAGCATCCTGACGGCAAACATCTGCACCTGGTTTGGGAACAGCACCAAGCAGGACAGACGAGATCTGCAAAGGGTGGTGCGCTCGGCAGAACGCATCATTCAATCAGAGCTCCCTGACCTGCTGTCCATCTACACCAAGCGGTGCAAGTCCAAAGCTAGGAAGATTATGATGGACCTCTCCCATCCCAACAATGGACTCTTCTCACTGTTGAGGTCTGGGAAGCGCTTCCGCTCCCTTAAGGCCAAAACAGAGAGAATGAAGAGGAGCTTCTTCCCCCAGGCTATTCGGGGCCTGAACCAGGTGTAGGACTGGACTCTCCCAAACACGTCACTATAAGACTGGACTCTCACACACGTCACCACACGCACCACCACACATTTCCTATAATCCTATAATTCCTATAATTTATAATCCTTATCTTTATAATCTCTTCTGCTATTTTCACATTCTTTACTGTAAATTCCTAAGTTAATTTGTAAATTTTTGTAGTAAATTGTAAATATTGTAAAACTCATTTAATGGTCGGGCATTGTACAGCTACAAGCATTTCACCCCCATGTCATACTGTGTATGGTTGTGTGTGTGTGACAAATAAAATTTGAATTTGAATTTGAATTTGAATTTAAAGAGAGATTACAATCAAGAAGAAGGATTATTGCTTGCCATGCATCTTATCAACCTGCCATATCAACTAAAGAAACCCCAGGCAGCAAGTGGCCCTGGTGCATTTAATATGACAACATTTGCCTTAAGCCCAGAAGATAAGGGCTTAGCACCAGCATGTGGTACTAGAGTAAATCTCCTAATAGCTTCCATGTGGGAATTATGGATAGAGCTTTCACTGCCCTCCAGCACAGTAGGAAAAAAAATCACCAGCCACTGTTTTGTATGTAACACACAGCCTTGTCTAATTATCTTGGCTCCAAACAATACATATCCATCTATCAAACTGCTTGGCAAACAACACTACTGTCCACAGGAGGGGTTTGGGTGTGAGGCTCTGTTTTGGGAAAAACCTTTCACTGCATTTCACGAGTGTAGTTTACTTACTTTTTCATAGATTATTCTATTTATGATACTTTAACTCATTATATGCATCCTAATATAAGTACTTCAGGGGGTATGTGGTCCACTAAGCACCATGCAGTGCCAACCTGCAGTTCACAGGAGGCAAACAGTTTCCATATGGGCTCCTGTTCTGTGTGAAAAGCTATCACGCCGCTGCAGCTGAATCAAAGCATAATGCAGGTTTTACACTGCAGGGACAGTTACTGAATGAATTAGAGCAAGACAAATAAAAAATTAACATGAAGTTACACCCTTCAGCAAAAACATTTTCACATCTGCAACAATATTGCACATAATATAATGTTGTACAAAGTGCAATCAAAAGTGTACAGGAAAATCTTACCTGATTCAACTGTAGCACAGCAGAGATGCTGGAACCATCTGTACTTTATCTGCTCTGAAATTAAACAAGCAGAGAGCAAACTTCAGCTCCTGTGAATCACTCCTGGGTAGGGATGGGTATCATTTAGGTTTTATCCGATACCAGTACCAAACCGGTACTTTTGAAACGGTGCTCAAACCGGTGCTTAAAGAATGGAGAACACAAAATTGGTCCAAAAACCTCTCATGTTCAGCTCTTTTTTTGTAAAACGATAACAATGTTAGCCTTTTCTGCAGCTATGGGGCATATATGGTATCACTCTTGGCTGGAAGCAGTGCTTAAACAATGGAAAAAAACACAAACTTTGTCCAAAAACCTCTCATGTTTAGCTGTTTTCCACTTTTTCTTTGGTCATTTTAGCCTTTTTGGCCAGGGTGAAGGGAGCATCTGCCATCAAACAAGAAGACAGCCGCATGTAACTACGACGGTGTTTGCTAGTTCACCTTACATGCATTAATGTAATAACGTGGTTAGCCTACTCAGCGTAAATTACACACGAACAACATTAAGCAACGGCTGCTGCTGCATCATCATCTGTCATCATTTCTGCTACACTGGCAGGGCTAGGGGCCAGGACTCTCGTCTTCGGGTTTTTGGGGGATGTTGCTAACTCCGGGTCCGATAACAGGCACCACACCCACAGTAGATGTGCACGGTCTATGCGTCGCCAGGTGTTTCATCGGATTCGAGGTGTTACCTCCTTTGACAGTATCACAGTATCAGCTTAAAGCACTTGTTGCTGCTGAGTTTGCATCTTTTGCTGTGAAGTACAGCCAGACTTTTGATTTGCCTTGGTCATTTTTAATCTGTAGCTCTGCTCTAAAAGAACGTACGTACCTGGACCCGCCTACTATCCTCGGAAATGTAAAATGATTGGCTAGAATCTAAAGTGTATCACAGCTCAGGAAAAAAAAAGCACCGAAATAAAGCACCGAAATGTGCGCTGTTTTTCGGTCTGGTTACTACCGTTTATGTCAGAACCGGTGCCATGATGGCACCGGATACCGGTACCCATCCCTACTCCTGGGTGTAAGAGCTGTATGTACACCAAGGCAGTTTGTAGGTTTCCATGTTTTCTGTTTTGACAGAGAATCGTAGGTAAACACAGGTATTATAAATCACATTAATTAAGGCTTAGAAATGGACTTAACCTTGTTAATGTGATTGGTAACACCTGTGTTTGCCTATAATTTAAAGCAAAGGTTACATCATGTACGTAGCCATCAAGCCATTAAAAAGAAAAAAAAACGCTGGAAAGAATAAAAACAGTTTTCTACAGAGTATCGGACCTTCTGAGGCTCATGTTAGCTTAGTTTTATAAGCTGCTAGTCACCAACTAAAATTAAAAAGGCTTTTTTCATCTGCTGTATGTCCATCTGAAATGAACCCAGCATTTCTGAAGTTCCCAAAAATCCTGTTTATCTTCTTTAAATGGTGATTATTTTATTAGTCATGCCTCAATTATTCTCCTCTGTGGATTAATTCATTCAGTCATTCCTCTTATACTTCTTTGAAGTCTGCCACTGGGTGGGATATGCATACTTGATGCATATGTGAAGGCCTGATTTAAGACCCTTTCACATAGGGAACGGCATGCACTGCGCTGACCGCTAGCTGGAGCGAACGGACCAAAAATTGTTGTGCGTTCTGCCTGAAAGCGTTGGCACTGTCTCTGCTAGTGAAGAGTGTGTTGTTTCTGCAACAGTCCTTTCCTCCCGAGGTCCCTGTGCCCAGGTGGACTTGATCTCAACAGCTCTGGACTGCACTGATGTGTACTTACATTTCTACGGCGGTGCACGTTGGATTACATCACAGGTGTTTACTGTCTGATGATGAAATATATGTTCCATAGAGTAAAGTGGACCCTAGGGGACTCGTAGTTTAATCAAGGCTTTAACCACTACGTGTTTGATGTTTCACTAGGAAGCTTAGTACGACCAGCAGCCATGCTTACACCTGAACTCTTGACAATAATGTCTACAGTCATTTGTCTGAACTGTTGTCACCATCGGACAAAGATGCAAACTGTCCCATTGGAAAATAAACTCCATTTAGTTTAAGAGACCATTTTAGGAGCTGCCTGGGTAGAGCATAGAGGCCACATGTCTTTCACTTGTTGATTGTAAAAGTTCAGAGGACAAATGACTTGTGCTTTTCTTACACGGGCTCAGTCAGACATTATAAGATGTACTCGGACGCTTGCATGGCAGCGTTTGTTTAACGTTCACTCAGACTAAATCGGACATGAGTGTTCCTACAGCTACAGCTCTCCAAAGTGAAGCCAAGAAACACTCAGGGCTACGATGCGAGAGCGAAGGCTTACGATTCCATATTGACTCCTGATGACTTTGTGTGTGGCGGCGGCATCTATAGTATTAGGAACAAAGGGAATTTCGGCAGGACACTGCACAGACAATACATTTGGAAGGGGACCATGAGCCTTTAGGGAACAAACAGATTTAAAACTTCCGATGACGGGACCACCCTGAAAATAGGGTGGAGGGATTTTAACTCTAAATGTTCACACCAGACATGTTTGGGTGTTTTATTTAGACTCTTGGGCCTGTTTCCTTTAGTGTAGGTTTAGAGACATGCAGTTTGAATTCAAAAGAAAACTGCGGGTTTCCACTGTCTTTCAAAGGAACTGTTCAGTAAATGGCCTGGAGGATGGTATGGACCGCCTACAGCACAGGGGACTGCTGTAGCACATGGGGATTTAAAGCTGTAAGGAGATGGAGGCTGACTTCTAAACACCAAGTAGTCTAACATACTTGAGACTCGTATAGTCGATGTGGGGCTGAGGATGTAGCTGTTTCTGATAAATGTTGACATGAATGAATGTATGGACAAAAGTGCATGGCCACATACATGCTACACTTAAAGGAGCCATGAAGCACCAGCTCAGTTTTTGTGTTGATGTTGATGCCAGAAGAGGTTTTGAGGAGGTTTGCAGAGTGGTTTTGCATGGCAAAGCTATATGAAAAGTTCATAACCAGTTACTGGAAATGCTGACATATCATGATCATTTTGTCTTTTTTTTTTTTTTACTCTGGAACTGTTAGAAATAATAGAAATAATATCTTAGAAAACTGCGCCTACTTTCTGAACATGTTAGGCTACTTCCTGTTCCACATTGGTGCTGTTTTAGATCTTCTTTGTAAAGAAGATAAATCACTTGAATCTGCACATGCGTTTCCTCTGATTTAAAAATAGGAAAGCTTTAAGGAGGAAAAAACCATTGTGGGTCAAAGTCTGTCTGAACACTCTCTGTCACCCTTCATTCTTTCCACTTGTCAGTCCTTCAAGCATTTTCCTTTTATCTGAAAGGTCACATTTACACACATAGATTGCTGAATATTGTTGCCTTCTTCGCCTTATGCCATAACAGTACCTGGTCCTGTTTGTTTTCTCTAACAGATATAACAGCCTGACGGAGGTGGAGGGGTCTGAATTCAGGTCACTGCGGCAGCTAGAAATGCTCATGTTGCATGGCAACGACATTAACATGGTTCATCCTGGAGCTTTTTACAGCCTGAGATCACTACAGGTACAGTTTGTCTCTTTGTATACATCACATTCATATCTTGACCCTGTTTATTACAGTTGGTATAAACAGAAGGAACTGCTGCTTTTATCAAAATAAAAAGTCAAAACTCACTGGACTCAAACTTGATTAGGTCATAAGTGGAAATTTCATTCAACAGCCAAGTTTACTTCTGCATCACACTCTGTAGATCAGATGGTTTTTCTCTTTCTACCAGTGACATTAAATGTTTTTTATGGAAACACAGATTACAATGAAGAAATGATAAGTGTAAAAGAAACGAACACTAATGGCATACAGTGTATGCACAGAGTTCAATCTTCTCCTGTGTAAACCACATATAAGCCAGTAATTAGCTGTTCTTTGATTGCTTGACTAAAGTTGCAATGAGTCCTGTTGGGTCCAGATGGATCTGATCAACGCCTAAATTAGCTTTTTAAACACACCAGTGATCCATGCAATTACATCAGAATTAAAAATGAGAGACTCTGGACTTTATTACTGCACATTAGACAGGTGGAATGAGGCTCAACTGCAACTGCCTGATTACTCTTGTGCCGTAGCAACATCACAGGCCAACTAAAGACTGCAGCTATCTTTGAAAATGTCTTTCTGTCTTTTCATAGTTCTGTCATTCACTATTTTACAGATCTTGAAGCTGAGTTACAACAAGCTAACGTCAATAAATCCTGGTTTGTTCGAGGGTCTTGTCGGTTTGATTCGTCTCCATTTGGACCACAACCTTATAGACTTTATAGAGCCATACTCCTTTTCTGGCCTGACCTCCCTAAAACTCCTGCAGCTGGAGGGGAACCTTCTCAAAGAGGTCCACCCGCATACCTTCATAACAGTGTCAGTACTAGGACACTTTTGGACCTCAGGACTCAAGTAAGACATCGAGAAATTTATCTGAAACTAACTTGAGGTTATTGAGTTTGTACCTAATTATCTATTTACATTATTTTGATTGGAAGTAAATATACGCAAGTAAGCCAAGCCGTTCAAAATATGGTTCACAGTGTAGCTCTCTACTAGGAAACCTTGTGCCCTGGCATTCATTTAGAAACTAGAATGGCTCAAAGAACCTGACAAACAAACGTAAACTCTGTGCGGTTCTCCTTTGAGCACTGCATACTTATGCTACAAGGCACCACAGCACAAAGGAAATTATTACAACCATGCGTAATGAATTTGCTATCTTGTTGCCTATTAAATGGTTGCCATGAAGACCGGGTCTGTAACCAGTTTAAGTCAGCTGCTGTCATCATGATGCCTCAAGATGGCAATGAAATGAAAATTAATGGAGTCGGTCTGCTATCAGTTTGTACTGTAATGGACTTGAGTTTGTAATTCCATGCAGTCTGTTTCTGATAATATAGTGATTAGATGTAAATATAATTTTAAAATAAATAAATAAAAACAAATGACCATCTGCATTTGCAGAAATTTACATCAACTTGAATTCAAAGGCTGGAACTGGAACCATATTGATCTAAAACTGAAATTCTTCCAGAAGTAGTGACATAGCTGCTTTCATTTAACTGTAAAAGGATTTAGGTGTTCAGAAATCTTGAGTTAGGTCGCTTCTAACAGATGACCCGTGCAGTCACCTTCCATTAAAAGTGGTCGGTCAGACATGTTGGTCACCACAGCTACTGAAAACTGGCTGCTAAATATCAAAAAATCCAATGAAATCACCAGGCAACAGCAGATTTCACCTGATTGTAAGGAGACTGCCATCCTATTTTTTTTATTTATTTCTTTTTTGGTTTGCATGGTGCCGCCAATAGAAATGCTAATGTCCCATATTAGCCAGCTGATGGTTGTGAGAGCAAACCCAGACTCATGCCTTAACAAACTGGAGCTGTGTTTTTGTCGTGTGTTTTGGATTGCGTAATCCTGAAGTAGGCAGAGAGATGTACTGTTTTAGTTTAAGCAACATAATGTCTGATTACAAGTGACATTTTCTGTGTTTTTATGTGTTGAATATAAGAAGACACTTTTTAGAGGCCTTTAGCTCCCAGTGCAACTGATAATAGCCCCCAAAATGATTGTTTCAGTTAATGTATGCTTACTCTCAGACCAATCACATATGTGTTGCTCAGAAATTTCTCTTAGTGTAGCAACCTTCAAACAGAAGCTAAACAGGACCCCGAAAACAGTGTTTAAAGAGTTTCGATAGTTCCTAAAATTCTTGCATTGTGGATCTAGGATAGGATTGGATACACAGGTAATGTAATACATGTGTTTCCTTTCAATATGTGCAATGTACTCAACAATCTTTCCAGTCCCCATCACTCTGAAGACCCTTTAACAAAGACACCGTGTAAATGTTTTTGTCTCAGACACTTACATCTATCAGACAATCTGTTGGAGCAGTTACCTGCCGGAGCTCTGCAGACAGCTCCCAGACTTGAGCTCCTCTCGTTACATGGTAATCCTTGGACCTGCAACTGTCAGCTCCACTGGTTGATGGAATGGAGCTCCACACATGAAGGTATGAAAGCATAACCCTAGCCCTATTTCATCACATGAGCACTTTGAAAGCCTGGAAACATATTATCATTAAATATTTTTTATGGTACATGCACTTTCTCTAATTCATTGTAATTTCACTATTTCACCTTGTTTTCCTATCATCTCTTATATTTTCCCTTATTTTACCTCAATGCCTTACTTTTCCCTCCAAACTTTTTCCCCTCACATCCTTCCAGGAGTAATAAAGTGTAAGAAGGAACGTGGATCCAAAGACATATGCCCACAGTGTTCCTCACCTCAGCACCTGAATGGGACCCTTTTTCTCGGGTTAACTCCAGACAAGCTTACATGTGAACGACCGGCTCTTCGTTCCCCTCTCAAAAAGTGGGACAATCCAGTGTGGGCTGAATCAGAAGCAGAGCCTGACACTCCATACACTCGGGACTTTGAAAAACCTTTAGGTCATTTGACCATTGTTCTCTCAGATAGCCATGGAAACAGTGCTCATGTGGCATGTGATGTTCGCCATCCTGGAGACAGTTCACCTATGACGTGGGCGGCAAATCCACGTTCACCTAGGGACTTATCTGTCAATGTATCACTGGTGACTGCTATTGAATGCGAGATTGATCGAGAGAAATTGCAAAATCTGTGGCAACTGGTTGCGTATTACTACGAAAGCCCTGCAATTTTGGAGAGAGGTCATCAGAGGGGAAATGCAAGTGGAGTAACCTATCAGTACACACAAGCTGTGAATGAGAACTCTCCATATTTCACAGAACTAAAAGGGTATTTGGTAGCAGAACCCTCATGGCTGCTTCAACCCAGAGTCACTTTGAGGCTTAATAGAAAGCAGACAACGACCAAGAAACTGGTGATGGATTTCACTACTTTAATTACAAAGGACATCAACATCCACAGGGCTGAAGATGACAGTGACTTTGCGTCTTCCTGGGCACTAATTCGCAGAGGGACAGCAGGACGCGTTCAGACTGCTCTTGAAGGATCAAAGGTTAACTTAGAGTGCAGTGTCATTGCATCTGATCCACAGGTGAAAATGGAGTGGATGCTTCCAGATTTGTCCGTTGTGGAGGATGTAACTGATAAAATACACATTTCTGAAAATGGGCAGCTTGTGATTTTGAATGCCACACTGTCTGACTCCGGTGTCTACCACTGTATTGTCAGAACTAAAGCCGGTGTGGACTTGATGCCCTTGAGACTAACCATCAAAGAGCGCTCACTGAGTCCAACAGCTTTCAATGGTGAGAAAATTACAGTTGAGAGAGGGAACACTTTCTCTCTTCCTTGTGAGGTGACCTCGGCTCATCCCAGTCACACTATATGGTATCTACCCAGAAATCAAGTTCTTCTCCCCACACAACAGACAAGAAGAGCAGAAGTGATGGAGAATGGGACGTTGGTTGTAAGAAGACTGACGCTAGAAGATGCAGGGGAATATAGCTGCTTGGCCTCCAATCTGTATGGAGCTGACATGCTGACTCACATAGTGGAAGTCAGGGGAGAAAAGGCTTCTGAAAAGACTAAAGTACAAACTGAGAAAGAGCATCCTATCTTGACAGTTGCTTTGGAAGAACGAGAAGGCTCAGGGGGAGATTTTCAAGAAATTGTGCGTCCTTTTTCTACACAACTCCCTGAGAAGGTAGGATCGAGGCAAAGGAATCCTAACGGTTTTTCGAAAAGGATACGAATGAAAGATTCAAAGAGAAAACCTAATAAATCCATTAAGGAGTTGGATCCAAATCGTTGGGCAGAGATACTGGCAAAAGCTAATGCGAAACCAGGTGCTGCTCTGCCCACTGAGCAGACACTTGAGGAGCCAAGCACGGTAATCATCCAGCCAAGTACAGCCAAGCCTACAACTGCAGTTGCCACTATGGTTAATACTGCTGCTTACAACTTACATCACACCACTACACCTCAGACAGATTTTCCTATCAATGCGAAACTTAATCCTGAGGTACATTCAAACACAGGCCAGAAGGAGGATGTGAAAAAACACTCTGAAACATTAGAAAGTCCGATTCTTCAGACTGCTTCTCCCAGGACTACAGTTCCTTCTGGAGTTCGTCACCCAGTCGAACAGTCAGAAAATAAGCACTTAGGAGAGGGAGGAAGAAACGTTGACTTTGTTTCTGCTGGTTCAAACAGAAGAAGGCGCCCTTACAGACGTAGAAAACCCCCAGTGAGAAGAATCCACCCACATCTTAACCCCCTCTACCATTCATCAAACAAACCCCAAACAACTCTTCCCCCAACAACAACCACCACTCCAATGACAACAACACCCATTACAACTACCACTACTACAACTACTACAACTGCAACAACTGTTCCAACCACAGTGGAAAGCTATGAAACCTTATCTGCTGAGTATCAGACAGAGGAAGATGAGTACTATGATGAATATAATTACAAAACTGGTGACAGTTTGGATGCTAAGGAAGATTTAAATAGTGAAATCCTTATTACAGCTCAGCAGCTTGCAATTAGCATTACCCCCTTTCCATCAGTTAAGGAGACTAATCCCCACGTAGGTCATTTGCCAGGTAGAAACCATTTACCTAATCCAAAGACAATCGTCACTCCTAAAATAAATAATTCAGCTTTACAGCCTGTTGAAGAAAAGACGAAGGATGTTGTACACTTAAAGAAACCCGAGATAAATAAAGTAGAGATGACAAAACAAACTCAAGGAAATGGCATCAACAATAAAAACCTGCTTCTAAAAGCATTGGAGGAGCAAGAGAAATATCAAATAGAAACAGAAGGGAGAAAGAAAGACACAGAAAAGTTGGTTACAGAGAGCTACAATACACGAGATATCTTGAGGTCAACAACACAACCGAGATTTTACACTCGACCTTCACCAGAGAAGAAAACACTAATGTACGCAAAGTCTTCATCCTCCAACATCTTTACATCACATTCAGCAAAAGGTGGAACCAGAGATGAGGGCACACAAAGAGAAGACAAATGGATACACAAACCAACTGTAAAGCCTCAAATGAGCAATTTCCCCATAATGGAGCCCCTTCACCCCTGGCTTCATCAAACCAACCAGGGAAGAGGACAAACTACCACCCAGAGGGTTACATATGGAAACCAAGACAGAAACACAGGAAGGCACACGAATGTGAATCCAGGCAGGCATTTCCAGCCTCCCAGAGTCCCTCCAACCTCTAGCTGGTCTTTACACCATCATCGTCATCATCATTATCCCCTGTACCCTTCCTGGCCAGGACAAAGATCTTTACCTCATCAAAATCAAGGTAAATAAAGTAGCATGCTATAATTTCCTTTCTAAAAAGTGTGGGTTGAACACACAACAATATTAGTTTTCTGTTATTTTCTGTAATGTTAAGCCTTATTGCAATTCATGGTTCTCATCCTAGGGTCACACCCTGCAGCTCTCCCGCACCCATGGGCTCATGGCGCATTTGTCACCAACAGACCAGAAATTACAGCTGAAACAGTCAAACCCACACCCACTGTTTCAGGAGCAGGGAATATCAGACTGACTTACTCAAACACCCACCTATCCCAGCATCATCGTCAGAATCATCATGTGGATGGCATGACCCAAACAAAAGACCAACTGTTTCTAACCAGGCTGAGGAACAGATACAGACAGGTATAATGGGGGGCTTGGGGCTGGTATAGAGTTCACATGGTTTGTTTTGTCTAATTTTGTACGTAAATACTCATAAGAAAATGTCTGGCAGAGACATGCTCATATTGGACAACCTCACAAAAATAGCATAACTGTCTTAGAAGACCAAAAAATGGTACCATGCTCTATCTGTTGCAAAGTTGTGAGGTATTGCAGGTCTATTGTCTTTTTTCACATCATTATGTTGTATTACACAAGATAAAATAATCTACCATCAAGAAAAATGTTCGTTCCCTACAGAGATTACCTTTGTTGACCAGTCTAAGGAGGTTTTTCTTTGATCATCCAAACTCCAAAGCTGAAGAGCTTTTTGCTTCTTTAAGCCCAGGGTAATGATCATATGGCTCGTAGGCTTGTAGGCTGGGAGTATGGTTCATGCTTCCTATTGCTTAATCTAATGTCTTCTGCAGCAAACAGGCCGTTGGAAATAAAATCTGTGTGAATAAATTCACCACAGACACAGACAGTTAGCACTAGCTCTTAAATAAAGCATTAACTACTGAAATCCGAGATTTGACTTTTTTAAACTGAAAACAAAGCTAAATGGAAATTTCATTTAGAAGTTGAATGTGTATTGAGTCCAATAGCACACATGTGGGATGATAAAGTTTCATGAAAAACTTTTTCAGTATCTGAGCTCAGTTTGGCTTCTTTCTTGTAATAGAAATTATGTTTATTTGAAAAATGTTGACATTAAAACAAAGGATCATGCTTGGTTTTTTCCAGGCACAGCTTGATCGCATTGCTCAGCTGGGGAGAATGGTTACACCCAAACCCCTCCCTAGTTACTACAATACTCCACCCCCCTTACTGCCTAAACCCAACCTTCCATCCCAACATAGACCTTACACCCCCAAACCAGCAGTGCCTACTGCTTCTTACACAAGCAACCTTCAGCCTGCAAACTCCGCTAAGCCTTCATCATCATCATCATTTTCTGGTTTCATGCCGACTCCTCTTCCCTACCATCACACCACTGCTGGGGCTTTGCATGAAGGTTGGTGGCCTGTTGGAGGTATGGTCATTTGAAAGAGCTATATTATATTATATTATATTATATTATATTATATTATATTATATTATATTATATTATATTATATTATATTATATTATATTATATTATATGTTGTTTAGAAATTAATTCTGATAATACTGATGCTTTGATTAATTTAATAGCAGGACGAATTAGCTCCCGCCGTCCTACAACTGCACCTCCTTTCCGATGGATGTTTGAAGGTGGTGGTGGGGCTAAACCTCGCATTACCACAGTTACCACAGCAAGCGTGTCAGTGCTGGCAGAGAGTGATGTCCTCCTGCCGTGCAAAGCAACCGGGAATCCTGAACCCAATGTTGCTTGGACGAAAGTCTCAACAGGTAAGGCACAATTTACCATATGCTCGACTTTCAGCTCTGGTCTGGTATTAAATAGGTCTGCCATTTATTTTTTTTCTACTAGCAGAAATTCTTTGAAGTCTTTATGGTTTGGTCTCTCCTCAGGTGCCACTATCCCAGCTAACACCAAGCACGGTACCCGCTTTGAAGTCTTCAAAAATGGAACTTTTGTTATTAAAAACATCCAGCTTCAGGATCGAGGACAGTACCTTTGCACAGCCCAGAACAGGTTTGGATCAGATCGGATGGTCATCACCTTAGCTGTCCAAACGGAAGCACCCAAGATTCAACCACCCAAGTCCACAGAGATATCAGTCTACTTAGGAAAAAATGTGTTTCTGGACTGCCTGGCCTCTGGCAAACCACCAGCCCAGATTTCCTGGATTCTCCCAGACAAAACATTTGTTCGTGATGCCGGGACTCTTTCCACTATCCTCTCTCCAATGTCTCTGCTTCAGAATGGGACCCTTCACATTCATTCTGCTAATTTCTCCAGCAAAGGGAACTATAAATGTATCGCAAGCAATGCAGCAGGTGCAGATACAATTACTTATCATCTGCACGTAGCAGCTCTGCCTCCAAGCATAAGCGAAGAAGCACTGGATAATGTGATCATTGCTCCAGGTATGATACAGAAGCAGAGATTTTCCAGTAATTTGAATTCACACAACAAAAAAATATTGTCATCTACATTGAAAGTGTTTTTAAAGACATGGCTGAAACGTTCATAGAATCACAACCCTTCTAAACCAATAAATCTCTATCCAACCAGGCAGAAGTGTCTATCTTCACTGCTCTGTGAAGGGTGAACCACCACCTGCTCTCAAGTGGACGCTCTCAGCAGGTGTCCAAGTCAAACCCTCACAGTTTCTGGGACGCAGGCTGTTTGTCTTCCCAAATGGGACACTGTTCATCAAGAATGTTCTGCCATCTGATGGTGGGAGGTAAGAGATGGCCATTTCTTTTAGACAGTTTCAAAATAATTAAATAATTGTATGTATGAATGCAGCTATCTTGGCTCTACCTATTTTCATAAGTCATATAAATTGTTTTAAATTCCCGTGACATAGGGATTGGCATGCAGTTTTCTTATTTATGTTCCATACAGGATTGTTTAAAATAACATTATTGATCAACCATTAGCAGGTTTTAAAAATCGTGCGTTCCAAGCAGCACAGATTTATGAGTAAATTCCAATACGGTTGTTCTTATGTTCTTCTGTGACAGCTGAGTTGTTTAAAAGATGTCACTAAGCTGTGATCAGTCTCTCACAGGTATGAGTGTTTGGCCAGTAACACTGTGGGAATTGCCAAAAGAACGATCCAGCTGGATGTGAGAGCAGATTCATCTACCTTCTCTCGCCAACCTCCTCCTCCTCTTCCCATTCCTCCAACACACCGGCATGCTACCCCATCCCGTCAACACACCGTCTCAGCTATGTATGGTTCTGCTGTTTACCTCCATTGTCCGGAGTCTACTGACTCCACGAGAGGGACCATCTGGCAACTACCATCCAAAACGATCCTGGATCATCGATACAGGTAACTGAAATGTCCCATTTTGTGAACCAGTACAACACTAACAAAGAGATTACTCAAAATGTTTGGGTTGCCTTTAAACCAGACTGCTTTAATCTCAGTGCCTTTTCTCTCCCCCATCTGCCTCCAGTCCAGAGAGACCAATTAAAGTTTTCCGTAATGGGACCCTAAGGATTCTTCAGTTAACTGAGCTGGATGGTGGAAGTTATCTGTGTGTCTTCCAGCGACCCAATGGAGAGGACATGGAGCTTTTCCAGGTAATAACAAGTCAGAGCAATATGGGGCCAGTTCATTTTGTTGCCAACTCCTTGGAAGCTCATTAGTATCGCTTCCTTGTTGATAACTATTAATGTTCGAAAACACTGTGCCTTCCATTAAAGGTGAGGTCTGTCCTCACTGTTTTGTTTTTTTAATGTGGGCTGAGTAAAGCTAAAGCAGCTGTTGTGTCAGTGATAAATACTAAAAGTGGATTTTCATAACTTTCACCAATATGTAGCTGACTGATAAGAAATATGAACCAAGGTTTGCTGTTATTTACAATAACATACTTTATGCATTTGTTTTATTAGGTTGAGGTGTTAATGACCCCTCCGAAAATCGAACATGTGAGGATGGCACAGACCAGGGTCACTTTTGGGGAAAACTTCCAGGTATGTATCTGTGTGTGATAACTCTAGTATATGCCAAGTCATTGAGTCCATTGTCTCAAGAAAAAGAGTAATTTACTTTACCAAATGGACCATCCCAGCCTTGCCGTAATGGTCTATTTGATTCACTTTTTTTATTGTTTATTTTATTTCATTTTCACTTGCTAAATACGGGACAGATTTGACTGGGGGAAAGAAAGGGGAGAAAGAAAGAGGGAAAGAAAAACAGTGGGGAAGAGGGACGGGGATAAAGGGCAAAAAACAAAAACAAACAAAAAGTAAATCCATTGGGTATCTTTCTTCGCCTTTAGACAATAATTCTGATGGCAAAAGAGCCAAACGGGACAGGCAAAAAGACAAACAACCCCCCCCCCAAAACAAAACAGTAATTTCAGGACGTTTGCCCTGGAAAGAACCCTGAACACTTGATTCCTAAAGTTAAGGCATCTGGTGCTCTGTTATGCTTTGAGTCCTCTTCTCCCATAAGTGTGAAGAGTCGCCGCAAATCTACATCTAAATCATTGTTAGCAACATATAGATGAATATCAGCTAATGTTACATTAATTCTATGGTGGAAAAGTCTAAGGAGACATTCACACAGGATGCATTGCAAATTGCTTTGTAGCTAATTGTTAGTCACTAGCAAACACCTAGATAATACCTGAAATATTTTCCACATTGTAATATGCCAATCACCAGTATCCTCACCTTAAGGTTGAGAAATGTTTAACTCAGGACTGACAACTTCAAGTTGCTAGTGAACTTTGTGAACATCATTGACTTTCTATGGGCTCACCCTATCATTGCTAGTTGCTTCCTGTGTGGGCAGCCCTATTTTATATTTAATTATTAATAATTATTCATGATTATATTCATAATTATGAATAATTATTTATATGTATTATTTCTCTCATAGCAGAATCTATACTAATAAGTATATTAAGACCAACTTTCATGTTGGTCTTAAAACATCTTTGTATAGCAGAGCAACCAATCAATCGATGTCATGAGGTATTTTTGGTTTTTTGAGGCACAATGTGACCTAACAGTTCACTTTACTATGTGCTAGTTTTTCCTTTATATGATTTAGTTCTACTTATAAAACCAATGGAAAGATTATCAAGCTGTTATTGAGCAGGGTCAGGATGGGTTGATGACTCAAACAGCAGACTTCATGTTTCTTTTAACCATGATTCTTCCATAATACATAATTCTTCATACCCAGTTGTATAGATCAGCTGTTTGGATTCATCGGTATACTTGCCTCTCCCCTACCTTCATTCTAGGTGGACTGTGTGGCAACTGGCCTACCCGATCCAGAAGTTTTCTGGAGTCTTCCAGATGGAACAATAATCAACAACGCCCTTCAGTCAGATGATAGCGGCCTTCGTAACCGCCGACATGTTATGTTTGGCAATGGAACTTTACTTCTCCAGCAGATGGGCAAAAAAGATGAGGGTGACTACACTTGTTATGCCAAGAACAAACTGGGAAAAGATGAAAGAAAAGTGAGCGTCAAAGTGGGACCAAATGCTCCGAAAATTAGATTCAAGTCACAATCACTAGTGACGATAAAACTGGGAGAATCAGCCAAACTGAGTTGTGAGGCAACTGGTGAACCTACACCTAGAATCACATGGATCTCACCACAAAAGGATGTCATACCAGCATCATCCGACAAATTTCAGATTATGGATGGTGGAATGTTACTCGTAAAGAAAGTGACACTGTCTAGTGAAGGAATATACACATGTTTGGCACGAAATTCAGCTGGTGATGATGTAAAGAACATAAAAGTTGAAGCTGAGCCCCAGGAACCCTTTATCAATGGTGTGAAAGGGAGGAGTACCACCAAGGTTTTGGGTGTATCGTACCAAACAGCACATCTGCATTGTAGAGTGGAAGGAAAACCCGAACCAAGAGTCTGGTGGGTTACTCCTTATGGCCTCTCACTCCCAGCACCCTACCTCGGAGGTCGCTTTCAAGTCCATCAAAATGGTACCTTGGAGCTGAGGGGGATAAGGAAAACAGATGAAGGGAGGTATATGTGTCTAGCAAAAAACAACATGGGTGAAGCCTCACTTTTGGTTGAATTTGATGTAGCATCATTAGCAGAGAAACCCACTTTTTCTGTTCCCAATATTGAGATCTTACCAATAAAGCCAGATGGAGGGGAACTGATTCTTGAGTGCTCTGCCCGTGGCAAGCCAAACCCAGAGTTTTCATGGATACTACCCAATGGCACATTGTTGATGCCTGGTGCTAGACTCCAGCGGTTCACCCATTATTTAGGCAATGGAACTCTGCGGATCTCTCGACCAGTTCCAGCTGATAAAGGAGTGTATCGGTGCCTAGCAAAAAATGTTGCAGGACAAGCAGAGAAACGTTATGCCCTGGAAGCTGGGAGGAAGCCAGTGATCAGAGGATCTACAGGTATGTTTGTGTTTTTTTATCCAAAATTAATGTAACAGAAATGTCTTTTGTTATGTGTCATTCATATGTGAAAAAGAAAGAAATATATTTGTGTAATGCCCGCTGTCTTTGGACCAAGACCAGTTTTAATTATTTTCCCACTTTTTAATAGCGACTGCAAAATGTGTCTGTTTGACCAAGAGCACTTCCTCTTAACCCTTGGGTGAACCTGGGACCCCAGCGGTCCCCAACCCCCGGGCCATGGACCGGTACCGCGCCGTGAGTCGTTTGGTACCGGGCCACGAGAGTCTCGGGTGTGCAATTTATGGTTTTCAGGGTTTTTATCGTTAACTCGGTTTCCCTGGGTCTTTTCCCGTGTTGTAGTTGTGTCTTATTTTGAAAGAAATATTTACGTGTTACCATAGCAACCAGAGAGTATTAAGGGGCAGAGTTATTATATTTACAAAATCCCACAGTTTTTGTCTTGGTCGTATCATTTATTTTGTTTTATTTATCCACGGCATCTTAAAGTCCGGTCCATGAAAATATTGTCTGACATTAAACCGGTCCGTGGCGCAAAAAAGGTTGGGGACCGCAGGTCTTAAAGGTTTCAGTTGTTTTGGTCTGCACCCAAGTATAATTTTTGTGTTCAGAGGTTCTGCCAAAGAGTCAACGCATGTTTGTGTTATCTCAGTTCTACCGTATCATTGTATTTATTGTGTCTATCATTTTAGCAAGAGATTATCTTACTGTTACAATTTGACTTTTTCCAGGTGGGATGAAGATCACTTATGGCCTCAATCTGAACTTGCCTTGCACTGTGGATGGCTGGCCGCAGGCATCAATCACATGGATCCTGCCCAATGGTGTTGTTTTGGACAAACCTCAAACTATTGGCCGAATATCTTTCTTTCCCAATGGTACGCTCCAGCTCAGGCAGATGGCTACCTTTGACAAAGGAACATACATTTGTAAAGCTTCCAACTCTTTCGGGTCGTCAGCACTATCCTACCCAGTCACTGTGATGGTGTTCCCTCCACAAATCACAAGTACAATGACTTCCATCACCAGAGCGTACAGGGGATCGCCCGTCATGTTAAAGTGTGTCGCAACTGGTATTCCCAAGCCAGACATTTCATGGACATTACCTGGGCGCACCACACTGGCTCCCCACAGCCGGTACACAGTACAGGGAGGAATTCATATGACAGAGGAGGGCAGTCTGGTCATACAGAACCCTGTGCTCATGAACTCTGGTATTTACAAATGCAACGCAAAAAATGCCCTCGGAACAGATTTCAAATCGACGTACTTACAAGTTGTTTGAATTACTTTAACAATCATTTGTACTCAGAATATCTCACAGCAGTGGTCTGGATAGGATTTTTTTCCATTAGGATTTGAATATATCGTCAGTGACGAGGCAGATTTAAAGCTGGTTGACTAATGGCTTCGCTTGAGATTTCACGCACTGCAGTTTGAAAATGAACATTTATTATTTGTGAAGCGTAAATCACGTTTTCTGATTGTTTGTTTGTTTTTTGCAGACGTTTTGTTCAGTATACCTACTGACCCTACAGGTCTTTTGTCCTGTTGCAAGCACATCTTCTCGGCATTACTCCCATAGATGTGATCTCACGTTACCCTTATAACATTATAGTTTATTAAATTTTACTTCCCTAAAAAAATTGTTGCCACTTAACAGCAAGTTCTGTCAGCTGACACACCTTCATGCTTTACTTTCTGTACCCACCATCTGCATACAGTATTGCAGTTTTTTGTTTTTGGCAGATTAAAGTGTTTTTATAAAGATTCAACAGTTCATGGTACAGAAGAGTAGAGCTTACTGCAGACATCTGTAAGTCGTAGCTGTGGAGCGATCTTAAACTGCTTGTTTGCTAAGTACCATACATGATAAGCTTTCAATGTCTCTTTTCTATGAGGATTCAATTACCTCTTATTACTACAGTGTGTTTGAGCAAATAATTTAGTGTATGTATCAATATCATTTATTCATGTTCATAATGGTGGGAAGGAGTAGTTCATAGCTGGTTGTGAACTATTAACAAAATATGTAAGTACATAATTTATAAGTTAGTAATAAAATATCCAGGTTTTTATTGTTTTTTGTTGTTTTTATTGTTCTTTTCTTCTCTGTTTGTTTTTTGTGGGTTTGCATTGTGCGTTGAACTTGCTGCAGATGGTGATTTAAATGCAGAATGACAGAGCCCTTCTTCTATATAACAATATTGCCAGTTTGCAAGCAATTTACTCCTCTATCAAAGACATGCGTTGTGGGAGTCGCCAATCTGTGTGAGATTGATTATAGTCAGTTCAAGTGGGACTTAGTTGTTTGGAGACAGGTTTCATCCCACCAGAAAACCTGTGCAATTACCTTGCAGTCAAAAGTGGTCACACAGAGGTTGCAGGTGTTGCACGCTGATCCTCTTTATGACCATCTGACCACCATTACTACTTGCAGTTAGTGGGCAACCTCCACACATGCCATAGTCCAGCACTGGTTGGTTGTTATTTTTGGAGTCTGTGAAACTCTCTGAGTCCAGGATGAGCAGAGTAGATGTTTATGTCATCCTTGGGTTTGAGCCCAGACCTTCCCCGCCTCATTCTGACCATCAGTCATGTTCATCCCTTGCACTTCATACAGCACATTCAATTTAAATTCAATTCAATTCAATTTTATTTATGAAGCACCAAATCACAACAACAGCTGCTGAAAGGTGCTTTATATTATAAAGTAAAGATACAACAATAATACAAAGAACACAGAGAAAACCCCAACAATCGGAACAATCAGAACAATCAGCAAGTGTGGGCGATGGTGGGAAGAAAGGAAACTCCAGCAGAACCAGGCTCAGGGAGGGACGGTCATCTGCCATGACCAGTTTGGGGGTGAGAGGAGGAAACCAGCACAAAAAGAGCCAGAGACTAATAATAACCATTGATTAAATGCAGGGAGGTGTATAAACATATAATGAGTGAAAAAAGGTGACTGAAGAAGAAACAATCAGTGCATCACAGCAAGCACACAGCAGCCTGCACCTGCTGCAGTGTAACTAAGGGAGGATTCAGGACCACCTGATCCAGCTCTGTGTGCTTTATCAAAAAGGAAAGCCTAATCTTAAAAGCAGGGTGCAACACATGCATCCATATGACCTCTTACTCTTGACAATGGGGCTGGTGTGGCTTCTCACCAACTATGTTTCATGACAAACACACACTCACTTTCACCTTGTTAAAGATGCAGCGCTTGATGACCGGTCATGATGAATGTTTGCTTTAACTTTTATTCTTATTTTTTCTCCCTTTTCCCCTCTTTTTTATAATGTCTTCTCTTTTCTTTTGTCTGTCAGCTCTGGCATTGTTGAACAGCACACGAATAAAATTTACAGTAAAAGAAATTAGAATAAACTGTCACAGAAGAGGAGCCTACACAGAGTTTATAGAGCTCCTTGTGGCAAAGCAAATGTATTTGGCATAATAGTGTATTCAGACCAGGAGAGGATGCCATGATAACAACCTCCACCTCATCAGCTTTTACTTAAAGGCAAGCTCAAGCACCCAGTCTCCTCCAGGTTGTCTGCCTCCTCAGGTTCCTTTATGTTAGTCCTATGAAAGTTATCACTCTCTCTGTTAACGTCTGTGTCTCCTGTTTACCAGTGTCTTCACCAGTTTGTCTGAAGGCCCGTTCTGGAACACTCCCCTCACTTACTGACCTGCTGGGTCACTTTTGTTATGGATTCAAATATTGGGGATGGATACAAGAGGAAAACCAAAATAACAACACTGGTCCGGCCGGGTTGAGTCAAACGATGATTTTAATGTAAACGCGTGGGAGATGGACACCGTACGCAGACAGCATGAGATCTCAAAATGGTGGAGCATTGATCAAACTCTTATAGCCTCTAGTGGCCCCCACCTAATCATAAAAGCCTAAACATTCACATTCTTTCTCTCACACGGCGCCTAGGCTACGACCTTGGCTCCCTGTTTATCTGCTCCTGCTGAGATGGGGCAGAAAACCTCTCCGGTATGTTCTGCTCTCTTCTAGTCAGACAAATAAGGCGATGACTTTCTACGAACAGTATTTCTTATAACTCAGCAGTATAATGCATCATAAAACAATATCATTCATTCACAATAAATCAGCAGTCTAATGTAATGCAAATCAGTTTAACAAATGTAATAGTTATCACCTTCTTCTAATTCAGGAGAATAATGCAAACTAAAACTACATAATAATTTACAATCTTTAATTAGGGGTCTAACATGGCATAGAATAATATTATAATCCCACACTCTCCAATGATCTCTTTACCTGTGGACGAACAAACCAGTGGCCTCCGCTTCTGAAAATAAAGCTTGATTTAGACTTCTGTGGAAAGAAATCTATGTCCTAACTGACATTGTAACCAGAAACTCCTTTAATTTCTACACTGCAACCTTCCACAACATTCAAGTCATCGTGGTAACCGTCGACCAGACGTGTAGTTACATTTCTCGAGGTGCATCAGGTTAAGTCAAAGGATGCAGCGTAGGGTTAAAATGGGATTAGTGTTATGGTGTCATTGATCTGACAGAGAATTATAAAATCACATGTAACTGTCACAGCTCAGAGTAAGCACTGCATTCACACTCACCCTCACTAACTGCGCTGCTCATGAGTGACACGACAAAACTTGAGGACATGGAGGACTGGAGTCCGGCTAAAGGCTGGTTGTGCCACCTAAAGACACATATAGGACAATAATGGTATGTGTAACAAAGCTTCAAGTTTGAACTTAATTTGATGCCATAGATGTGGAAACTGAGGCTGAAATTTCAAAGCTGCAGAGGACAGAATTTCACATGTATTAACTGTTATTTTCCTTCTTTTTTTTCCTCCTGAAGTTTTAGTGAGAGAGGAAAACAACTTAGACTGAGTAATCATAAAAAGTCATCTATGGATAACTACATGTTATTTTTGTAACACTGGGGTATTATTTTGTTTGTATACGTGTATCCAAATGTGTGCTATATTTCACTGGGCTCACTAGAATGTGAATGTCCCACTGAGCATCGCTTTCAGACAAACAGGCCTTTTTCTGAGGATGAAGGGGAGCTTTGTCAGACAGAAACGTTGGGATTGTTTGACACTGGGAGTGACTTTTTTTTTTTTGCGTGTGTGCGTGTGCGTGTAAGAAAAGGATTATGTTTGTCTCTTTGAGAGAGAGAAAATGTGCACGTCTGTGAGGAAGAGACTGCGTCTGTGTCTTAACGGATTTGTTCAAACAGAGAGTGGCACGCCTGTTTGTCTGTGCAAGAAAAACAAGTGTTTGGTGATTCTGTCTGCATTTCAGTCTGATATCAGCAAACAGTGAGTGTGCATACACGTGAACAAGGCTGCGTGTTTCTCAGCTGTCACTTCTGCTGCGTTGAGTCAAGATGGAAACACAGCAGCTCAAACGTGCTGCAGCTTCTTGTACAGCATCGTTTCAGACGGTGAGTGAAACAGACTCTGTCTCTTCCTTCTGTTTCTTCGTTTCAAAGCATCAGCTGTTATGCATCAGACTTTTTTTTTATCTCAACTGCAACAAAAATAACTAAACTTTAAAATAATAATAATAATAATCCAGGAGACTGGGAGCTGAGGAAAACTTGTGCTGTGGACTGTGGCATGACTGGTTGGTCTACAACTTTGGTCCATGAAATGCTGTAAAATCTCCAGGATGATCGTTGCATTGACTTTGGACTCGATAAAACACAGTGGATGACAGCGGCTGGTGTGGCACCTCAAATTATCAGAGACTGCAGACACGTGACGACAGGTTTCAAACACCTTCTAAATTTCTAAATGAAATGCAAAGTTACTTTTCATGTGAAAAGAGGACCCTGGACCACTGAACAACAGTTCAGCTTATTCCCTGTAAGATGTTACTGATGTCGCTGTTTCAAGAGGGCTTTGTTTTAGGAATTTGCTGAAGAAATCTGTGCACGGTGGCTCTTGATGCACTGACACCAGCCTCTGTCCACTCCCTGTGAAGCTCTCCAAAGTTCTTGAAACACCTTGACTCGACAATCCTGTGCTGCGGTCATCTTTGTTTCTTTTGCATCTTTTCCAACCCTGATTTTCCCTTCCTGCCAACTTTCAGTTCATATTCTTCAATTTAGCACTCTGTGAACAGCCAGTCCTGTCAGCAGTTACCTTCTGTGGCTAACTCCTCATGGAGTGTACTGACTGTCACCATCTGTGGCTGTGTTAACATGAATTGGAGTGCCTTAGAGAATCGCCTCATGACAATCTCATGTTGTGACAGCCTTCATTAGCATTAAGCTGTTTCACTCGCAGACAGAAAACTTTATGTTATCTTAAAACGGTTGTTCTCTGTATTGCTCTTTCTTTTTGTTCACTTAAATCGAGCGAGGAATCTGGGAACACTGCAATCCTTTGCATTATGAACTTCTTGGTTTATGGAATGTGACAGTGTGACAAGCCGATCAGCTCATGTGACGACAGACAGTGTGAGAAAATCTTTCACTTTCTTTCTCTGTTACACCCTGAAAGGAAATGCTTGAATTATAGAAAAACCTTCTGTTTACTTCAGTACTTTAAGTGCATCACATTTTAAACTGTAATCTTTATACTATCTTGAATCTAGAAGGAAGTAATTATGACTAATGACAGTGGATGAAAAACAAGCTAATAGAGAGTTCTGCTCATGAACTGTAAACACAAGGTGAACGTAAAGAGATGAACTGTTGACCATGACAAAGCCCTGTGGCCCTGGTGTAATTTATATTAACTTCCAATCCTAGTATTACAATATGATTACGTTATAAATAAATAATATCACAATAATTAGGTTTGACTATGACTAAATAGTGTTTCTAGTGATGTGTAGGTGCCCTGCTTGGCATGAGTCTTTTTTCACATGTCTTTATAACAGTTTGGGTATTTTTTAGGTACTCGACAGATTTCAGAAAGAAGAGATAAAATTAGAAGTCTGGAGGTGAGATTGCTCTTTGGGTCTGGTAACATGAGCTGGCTGAATTTAGGCTATCAGCTGATTATATTTAATGGCCTTTGTGGCAGCAATGTTACAATGTTTTGTGGTTATAATGATGCAGTTCAGTAAATTTAAATTTAAATATCCTATGTTTCTATAATATGGTGCATTAGTCATTACCTCTCAGGGCTGCCGCTCCCCAAGCCTGGTTCTGAGGTTTCTTCCTTTTAAAGGAGTTTTCCCTCCCACTGTCACCAAAGCGCTTGTTCACAGGGGGTCATCTGATTGTTGGGGTTTTCTCTGTATTACTGTAGGGTCTTACATTGCAATATAAAGCACCATGAGGCAAGTGCTCATTTACAACTTTTTAAACTGCATTTCATTGAATTGTCAATTATTTTTATTATTCATAAATTATTATTATTATTATTATTATTAGTCAATTGATTTTTTTTTTTTATTGTATTCTTCTCCCTTTAAGGCCACAGTCAGCTGCTGAAAGGAGCATCGTTGGTATTGTTGCCTCCCTCGTCTCCTCCTTCTTTTCTCCTTTCCCCTCCCTTCTCCCGTCTATCAATCCTCTTCTCGACACACGCACCCCGATTTCCGCATCGCCTCCTCCGGTATAATGACCAACGATAGCCCGGAGGAGGAGACCCGAGCTCCGGGCGGCGGAGGAGGTGGTTGTGGAAGAGCAATCGGTAGAAAACACCGAGCGGATGACAATGTGACGATCCTAACATCATCCATGGATTTACACAGAGCCAGCCGGAGCCGAGCCAGCAGCAGCAGCAACGATGCCGCCCCGAGCATCACGTCCTCCGTGGATCTGAGCACCTCCTCCCTGGAGCTGAGCATCCAGACGCGGATCTTTAAGATCATCGTCATCGGGGACTCCAACGTGGGGAAGACCTGCCTCACCTTCCGCTTCACGGGGGGCAGCTTCCCCGATAAGACCGAGGCCACCATCGGCGTGGATTTCAGGGAGAAGGTGGTGGAGATCGAAGGGGAGACTATCAAGGTAACAGGCAGCAGAGGAGCTGGATGCTGATCAGTGGTGTTCCCTCACTCCTACACCCTTCCTCCTCCTCTCGGCTGAGCTGATCAGCTGCCAGTGGACACAAATGGGGCCGTTTCTTTCATTTTATCCTCACACTCTCAAAGGATGGGCAACATTTTAGAATATCTCTGGAGAAATGTAACATTTAAAAAAACATATTTTTAGTACATTCTAAAGAACTACAACTCCCTTTTTTCTTTGCCGCCACATGCTCTGTAGTCAGTAACAGGCCACAGGAAGATAAAGGTAGCCTCTAATGAATTCTATTGTATGGCTCAGTAGGCTTTTTGTGGATTTCGAGTTTGAAACATAAACAGAAATGAATATATTTTTACAAATCTGACTATGAATGCAACATTTCTTAAGAGAATATTAAAACTCTAAATGAAAAACAAAACATCAAAATCTGACTGTGGTGCTGCAGAATCTATAAATATGCGCTTGTCCACCTTCAGCACGTGCAAGCCATTCATTTACATGTATAATATAAAGCAGGTCTACAAGGTGATTGCAACAATTAAGCTGTTCAATCAACAAAAATAACCACATTCCCGTGTTTGCACGTGTGAGGCAAGCCCCTTAGCTGGGCTGTTATTGTAGTCACAAAGTAAAGACAGCAGCATCGTAAATGTAGGCCACACTGTCATGTGCCCTGATTGTGAAATTAAAATGTAATGACTTTGAAGATCATTTCTGGAGCAATGCGTACTGGCAGACGTAACAAAACCAACATCAGACCACAGTGTAAAAACAGGTTCAAGATTTTAGCATGAATATGAAAGGTTAATAATTTGCTTACTCATCTGGTTCGTCGTTTCTTTAACTGTGATTCCTGACTCACACCTTGGCTGGTCACTCAGACCAGACGCTGTGATGTCAGTGAAGCTTACCTTTGTGTGCTCCCCTCCCTGCTTTCTCTCAGTGGATTATTCTGTGTGCATACTCCAGGTTCCCCCAGTGCTGACTCACAAACACAGTTGCACAGTCGCATTACGTAGTATTAGGTCATTGTATCTGAATCATCCAAATGCTCCCCAGACACACCTGCCACACTGTACAGTCATTGTTGTGAGACTGTGAAAATATCTGCTTTCTTGTTGCTGCTCTCTGAGCTGGTTACTGCTGGTGGAGTACATGGAAATGGGACATTAAATTAAGATTAATCCTCATTGGTAATTAACTCCATTTGCATAAGCAGCTGTAAGAGGAGACAGCTATGACTCCCCCTAAAGATGGATCTATATGTCTTTAAAATACTTAAAGAGTGATCAAAACAGGCCCATCTATTGTTTTGTTTTTACATTCATTTTTCTGTTCAACTGGTAATCCCACTGATATTGACGAGCTCTATTTCAACAGAGACCTTGTCAAGATGGCAGCAGTTTCTGATTGGATAATTCAAAGACAGGAAGCTGCCAACATTTATCTTAAAGAAGATGCTGTAAAGAGAATTTGCCCTTCAGTGAGCCCCCCACAAGTTTGCCTTCAGCACCAGAGCCAAGATGTCAATGTAAAATCCTGCCTTTTTATGTAAAAGTGAACTCTTCCATTGCTGAAGTAAAAACTAGGCCATTCTGTAGAAGTGGGGAAAAAATGTTGTCATACAAGTCAAAATTTCACTTGTACCTTTGATATAAGAGACTAATATATCATTAAAATTCAGAGGATTAAGTACAGAGGGATTAAACTGTGCAGCTCCCATGCTTTCTATTCCTCTGGCTGGTAAATATAAGTAAAATACAAATTTACAACTTCAAACGGCATAAACCTGCGTAGGACTATAAAAAGAAAAGCAGACTGATGTGTCAAAATAATGTCATTGATTCTCACGAGGGCATGAGATAACCTGAAAAAATATGTTTCGTAGCTTTTGACGCTTATTTCAAATTGATGAAAACAATGCTATTTACATATTCAGCGTTTCTTTTTAAACTGACGTTCCCTCTGAGTGCATACATAATGCCGTATCTCTTATATTCACTTTCATAATGTCCATTTGTAATCAGTTTAAATAGGATGCAATTTTCTCAACTTATCAAATCAAGAGGGCCACGCGTTCGAAACGCTGAGCTTTGATGTTATGGTTGGCTCTGATGCAGTGTTCTGCCTCTAATGATAAATAGCTGCGCTAGTCCTTTCAAATGGTAATAGCAGATAATTCTCTGGCCCTTTTTACACTGCAGGCCTGTGCTAAGTGTTGGGAGAACTCCCTGCTGATATACAAAGTGCTACTGATCAGACAGAAAAAAAACAAAACCGTTTTTGTGCATTAGTGAAAATAAATTCTGACCTCCGATTCATCCTAATGGCCTTAGTAAGGCTAAATCTGAAATCAGTAATTATTAAAAATTACTTCATTAAGCAGTGGTATGGTACAGTGCTGGGGCTAAATACTTCTCTTTTGCTCCCCTGTTGACTGGGGGTAGTGAACAACATTCTAAACATTTGATGAACTTGGCTAACTAGCTTGAATACCCTAATTTTGTTTGAAAACATAATATGTTAAAGAACACTTAATGATTTGATCAATTCTCTTTTGAAGCCTCAAATTTGGTATATTGGCAGCAGATATTTTATATTTTTGAAATCTATCATAATCATTTTGTTTATGATATTCTAGTTCTAGCTGGAACTAGAATAGTTTTCTGCTAATGCTAGCACTAACATAGCATTCTAGCTAGTCTAGCTAGCTCACATGGTTAGAAAGGTAAAGGATGCTAATTTTGGTAAAAGTTTAAAATGAATAGAAGAAATAAAGAAATAAACAAACTGGAAAAATAAAGAGCTGACTCATTGGAGTGTCTTTAAGTACAAACGTAGTACAAAAGTTAGACATAGCTACTGTGACTTCATGTTGTTGTTTGCTGTCTCATTGTTTGCAGTCTCATTTTAAAGCCTTGAGCATTTTCAAACAAAACCAAGGTGGGTCTTACTACGAAAATGCGTGCTCATTTATTCCTGCATACCTCAGGTAATACTCCACTTTGAAGGATAGTATGAACAGGATTTACAAAACAGACTTCATTTTTTATTCAATATGACTCAAACAAGTCACTGAGCCCATAAAGTCTTCAAGATAGTGTTTACAGAAAGCTGTTTTCTGTAG
The DNA here is from genome assembly GCF_057381845.1 of Rhamphochromis longiceps. Classification (NCBI taxonomy): domain Eukaryota; kingdom Metazoa; phylum Chordata; class Actinopteri; order Cichliformes; family Cichlidae; genus Rhamphochromis; species Rhamphochromis longiceps. The sequence continues at coordinate 24,450,511 of NC_140558.1, forward strand.
ACGTCTATAGGTCTAGGTAATAGTGGGTGAAGTCTTGCATTTTAACATATATACACTTATTATGGAAAAGTAATTGCGCTAAAGAGAATAAAACCATATTTTGTACTTAATTATGTAATTATGCTTATGTCTGCTGTAAAGCTGGACATTTAAATCTAGTCTTGACACACCTGTGGAGCCAGCAGGAAGTGTTTGTTTTGATGAAATGCAGATTCTGGGCTTTTCGAGTTTTGTTTTTCAAGGCCCAGAGATTGACACTTGCTTCTAACCCACATTACATTATTTTAGGATACATACTGTAGATATTGGCTGAACCTGCTGTTAATGATCAAGCAGAAAAACGCACTGTACTGTAGAACCATGCTCTCCTGAGACCCTGTAGCTAGGAATATATTTGCACTGTTTCCTGCTCACGTGGCAATGTTCTGATTTGCAAAGTTGCAAGCTTAGACAACTCATTGCAGCCTAATTCATATTCATTGTTATTTCATTTGTACAATTTTATCTCAAGTAATTGTATGCAACAAAAAAGCTGTTGCTGTTACTTCTGATATTAAAATTGTCTTATATTTCATGATCTGCTGGATATTCTAAGAGAATACCATTTATATTTTCCACTTCTGTCAGTGCTGTCTCTATGTGTAATGATCGGTTGTCTCTGTAATTTGTATATAAACCTAAGTCGTCTGTCTCTACAGGTGCAGGTATGGGACACAGCAGGCCAGGAGCGCTTTCGTAAATCCATGGTGGAGCACTACTACCGCAATGTTCATGCTGTGGTCTTTGTATATGATGTTACCAAGATGGCTTCCTTCCGCAACCTACAGACTTGGATAGAGGTTGGCATTACATTGTAAAAATCACTTGTCAGTGAACAACAGAGGAGGCTGACTTACAGCCGCTATGTAATGATCCCCCTTTGGTACCATAAGGACTCTGAGCATTGTTCAGTGTTCCCTCCTACCCCCAAGACTGTTTATTAGTCACCGTTTGACACTGTGCTGTTTCCATCACCAGATGTGGTTTGGTGCTGTCAGAGTCTGGTGCTGTTTGGACTCTGGAGTTTGACGACACAGGAGGCAGATGAATCCAAAAATGCGTACTTTTACCAGCCATTCACCAAATCTGAAAAGGGAAGAAGGAAAAAAACAAATGGGAAAGTCAAATCATGTGCAGTCAGATTTTCTACACAGCAGTTCTCTTTCTCTGAGTCTAAGTCTCAACTATTAATAACAATCAAGACTTGAACCAAGACATAAGTTGTAAAACTGAAATGCAACTACAGTCATCTGAAAGTAAACACAAGAATCAGTGATAACGTCACTAGAGATGGTCATCCAACCAATATCGCATTTTTAAGACCAATATTTGATGATTTCAAAAGCCAGTATTCCATATGTCGGCCAATATTTTTCCCTCTTGACAATAAGTTGCAGAGCGCCCTCTAGTGGACAAACTATATACAATGTCAACACTCAACATGGTGGAAGGGTGTTTCTCCCTTCTCTTCTTTTTTCAGGTTTCCCTTAATTACCCATTATAAACAGTGCTTACTCAATGTGCACTACCACTGATTACACTGCACCTTAAATTGCACCTTACAGCTTATATATGTTTGTATCTTTTCTCTTTATTATTAGTAATTTTAATGTAAAAATCTACACAGCAAAATCTCCAGTGTTAAATTAACACTGGAGAGGGTATATATGGGTCCACACCTCTGAGTGTTAAATACAACACTGTTGAGTGTTAAATTAACACTTTTGACAGTGTTATATGTTTAAAAGTAACCTAGTCAGTTTTGAAGATTAACAATGGCTAACACTGAGCAGTGCTGATTTTCTAACACTGGAAAATAACTCAAAATGTTAGAAATATTCCAGTGTTAGAAAATCAGCACTGCTCAGTGTTAGCCATTGTTAATCTTCAAACCTGACTAAGTTACTTTTAAACATATAACACTGTCAAAAGTGTTAATTTAACACTCAACAGTGTTGTATTTAATACTCAGAGGTGTGGACTCATATAGACACTCTCCAGTGTTAATTTAACACTGGAGATTTTGCTGTGTGAAACCATAAAGCTGCACTTTCTTTTTGCCTTATAGTCTGGGGAGATCTGAAACAGTAGTAACAGTGACAATACAGCTCTATGTTTACATGTGTGACAATGTTACAACTGCTGTTGTTATACACACTGGCCAAAATCCTTTCAATGTGTAACAGCAAACTGACACTGCTATAATAATGTTCATTATTTGCACTACTGACAATGTGGCCCCTACTACCCCCGAACAAGGACAGTAAAATGAACCTAAGCTCCTGTTTAAGCTCATTTTGACTAGCATTTGCAGCCCTTTAAAGACTAATGTGGCAGTGGCATGGCGGCACTGCAAGTGTAAAATTCACACAAGTAGAGTAATTTTGTGGGATGTTGTAAAGACAAAGACATTTCTAAGTGTTAATACAAGCTCTGTTTAGCTCTGTGTCTCACTGGCACAGCTTCCAGGGTCTCCTCTCAGTGAAAGTGAGTCATGGTTAATGTGCAGTAACCTGTTTTCCTGCCACAGCAATTTGTTGGAATGTCTAAAATGGAAATAATTTATAGCCAACACTCCCTTTTTAATTTAGTGTAGTTCTGTCAGCATTTGCTAGAAAAAAAATTGTGGGTTTTTTTTTTATACACGATATTTATATCAGTGGTTTTGCATAACAGATGCTTTCCAGCTTGTTGTTATCCCTTCAGTACAGCTCACTGTGAAGTCCTGATATTCTAAGTATTATCAGTAGATATACTGTGGGTAATTTTTAGCAGCAGTAAAATAATTTGTAAATTATATATAATGTAATATCTTATTCAATATAATTTAATATATAAGGTTTTTTAATTACACGTGATTATTTATATATTATTCTATAGTGTCATTTATTTACACTGAATGGTGGGAACGGGGACTTCTCGCACATCCTGGCACCAGTGCGATGACATGGATGTATTTTAAATGTGAAAAAGTCCTTCTTTTGTTTTCACAGCCAAGAGACCAAATGTCTATGTTGTACTCTACATGGTTTTACAGACACACAGCCAAAGTTTATAAAGCGATATGCTTTTCACTTTCCAGGAGTGCAATGGTCATCGGGTGTCGGCATCAGTACCTCGAGTCCTGGTGGGGAACAAGTGCGACCTTGTGGACCAAATACAGGTTTGTGTGCACCGCCGAGGATCGCAGCGTGACTTCAGGGTTTATTCATCATCCACTTAACAACCGATCACTTGTGCTTTCCCAGGTGCCCTCCAACATGGCGCTGAAGTTCGCCGACGCCCACAACATGCTGCTATTCGAGACGTCGGCAAAGGACCCGAGAGAAAGTCAGAACGTCAACTCGATCTTTATGTCCTTGGCCTGCCGTCTGAAGGCTCAGAAGTCTCTGCTCTACAGAGACGTGGAGAGAGAGGATGGGCGAGTGCGACTCACACAAGAGACTGAGACAAAGAGTACTTGTCCTTGTTGAGGAAAAGGAGGAGCGGGAGGAATAATGGAAGGGAGGAGAGAAGAGTTTCTCTACATTTGAAGAAGGAAGAGGAAAAGGGATGATAGGGCGAAAGACAAGAGTCGTTTAAATTTGTAGTTTAGGAGAAGGATGGGGGTGTTAAAGCTGACACTACGAGGTGGACGGTAGAGGGGCTTAAAGCTTGTGCAAAGGACTGAAAAATCACCAACATCCTGGGAGTGATGCATCTGTTAACAATTCAGAAATAAGATGAAGCTGCCTTTTCAACTACAGTATAGTTTAGAAATTCTTCCACTTATTTGCACATATATACACAATCTGAGTAATCTGAAACCAGCCCTAGCTCGGTGTTTTCCAAGGTCATTATTAACCGCAGCAGCTTATTTTACTGGCGGTTTTTTGCTGTCAGAGCTTCATATTTGTCACATTTCACCCTTGTTGTGATTGCACCAATTCTACCGCCTTAAAAGCTAAACAGCTGGCTCTAAATTAGTTTTAATGACCCGAGGCAAAAACAGCAAAGATGTTTCAAGGATTTGAAAAAGCATTCAACAGATTCTTCTTTTGTTGAGAAATATTAGACTTTTATCGTCTCCCCCCTCCTTACATTTATGTTGCCTGATATCAAAAGCCCTCAAATGAAGGACTTAAAATCATTGTGAGATTTAAATGAATGGAGAAAATGACAGATTGCAGGATCTACAGAGGAAGACCTGACGAGAAGGTTTCCTGCAAATGGGCCATTTATAGGTTGCCAGAGAGCATGTCAGCTATTGATTTAGAAGCTGTGAGATCCTTTTACCCTTATGCAGGTGAAAGGTACTCTCCTACAAAGGGGAGGCAAGACTCTTGTTTCTCATCCACTCCTCATGTAAATGTATCTTCTCCATGTTGTCCCAGTGGCCTAAGCCAGCTTTGCCACTGGATGTAAATTCAAAAACATCAAGTCTTTAAAATAGCTGCCCGGCTCTCTCCTGTTATGCAGCATCAATGCTCTAATAGGTATTTTTCAAGCTAGAGGCCTTCTAGCTGCCTTAGATGAAGCTTCACTGCCTCCAGTCTCTGAAAATGCAGGAGAGAAAACTGTGAACCCTGTGTAGGTGATGGAGAGGCCTTTGTGCTGCTGAACCCTTAAGCCTGGATTATTCGAGTCACTGGTGAAACTGGCAGCGTGAGACACTGTAGAAAGCCATATTTAATATTTCCTGCACACAGAGAGGCAGCTTGCTTTGCACCGAGGAAGCTCCCATGTAGGCTGTGGGTGAAGGAACACACTGTACATAAATCAGTGTTTAAGCAATGAAGCCTCTGTGTCACAAGAAACCATCCAACATCCCAACTGTGATGTATGTCAGTTTGATATAGTAGCACACTTAGCATATTTTACCACTGTAGCCTACTCTTGTGTGATTCTATTAATGTATCTGGATGCCATATGTAGAAAAATCAGATCAGCGAGCATTTAAGAGCGGCGTTCCCTCCAAGCTGCCAGTCTGATGTCCTGATTAAATTATTCACAGACTGAATCTGAACACTGTGCAAATCCAGAGAGCTTCTGCCTGAGGTGTGCCATGTTTTGGTGATCTTTCATACAGATTTTACGAACGGTGCAAAAGTCTTCAGCCACAAATAGTTATAAAATAGTCCTAGTCATTTCATAGCAATAAAATAAAGTGCTATTTCAGCATGGTGTGCAGTCTGCCCTTAAAAAATATGAGGCAAATGGATGAATAGAGGACAGGAGAAGTGGCAGGCCTTAAAAGCTCTACAGCAGATATCTGAAAGTCATTTGCTTAAGAAATAGGCAAAATCGACCAAAGACCCAACACAGGATTTTCAGTTGATCCACTGACTGTTTGCCAAAGCCTCATCAGAAATGGTTTCAGTGGAAAGGCAGCTGTCAAGAAGCTTCCTAAAGAAAGGAAACAGGGACTAAAATGTGCCAAATTACACAAAAGCTGTAATAAAAATCAGTAGAGACAGGTCTTATTGACCAATGAATCCAAATGTAACATTTCTGTCAGCAGGCACAGCGGAGGCCAGGAGAAATGGGCCCACCGTGCAAGACCATCTGGAAAACGCTGCTTGGCAACTGACCTTTTCATGTTTGAGCATGACAATGATCCAAACACACTGTCAATGCCATAAAATTAGAAATGATTAGAAAAACACACAGTCGTGGATTGGCCTCCCCAGAGCCCAGACTTCAACATTCCTGAAGCAGTGTGGGATCATCTTAGTTAATGTATTTCCGTGTATGTGTGCACCTTTCAAGAAATTGCTACACCCATATTCCTACCAAAATATAAAAAAATGAGGGCCGGCTCAAGACTTTTGCACAGTTCTAACAGCAGGATCGAACAGCTGTCACAAGTGAATCAAATGACATTACTGTAAAACATCAGGAAGAGCTCTGTTCATTCTCCTTATATGGGCTAATCTGTGACTTCTTTTGTTTGTTTGTTTATTTGTTTTTAATCTCCATAAATGGCATCCACAGGTGCGCCTCAGCCACAGCTGGGGAAACCACTACGTTCAGGATTGATGGAGCGGTATCCCAGGACATAAAATGTAAAATGAATTGTTCACCCTTTAAATTTTAATACATTAACATCGACAGCTTTGTCCATCAGTGGGTTTGACTGTCAATTGGATTGACTGAACTAGACTAATGAGCAGAAAAACACATTGTGGAAAAAAGAAAAATGTGTCTGCATTTCTGTTAGCAGATTTACTAACATGGTTTCAAATGAATAGAAAAGGAAATGAAGCTATAGTTAGGTTGTTTTCACTGTCATCAACCAAACATATATATCACTGTTTATGAAATTATTCAGCAGTTTATGTCATTTACTAGAAAATGTAACATCGCTTAACAAACGTGCAGATTTAACCATTTAAAACTGCAAAATGTGCATTTTTCCAGGTCGAAGAGTTGCAAATATATGCTTGCGTTCCCTTTTCTCTATATCTCCAGTGTGTTTTCTAATATATTTGTACTTTTTTGCAGTTGATTTGTGTCATTTGTAATAACCCATGTTTGCTCTTGAAGGGTTGCCTTTGCATTTTGATATTTAGTCTGGTATTATTGTTTATCTGCAAAACGTCTGTATGTGGAAAATAATAAATATCGAATTCACTTTGAAGCATATATCATTCATATATATCCATAAGAACACACAAACATCGATGGACAGCTTGAACAAGCCAAAATTAAACAAGTTAGTTTATCATCACAGTTCATTATTTGATTTACTGTTTTAAGTGAATTAGGTTCTTTTTTTTTCTTTTTTTTTTAGAAAACATGTTTTTGTTATCTTTTAAATCCTTAAGAAGCTGTATTAGCTTTAGCATCATGGTCAAATGAATGTGGTCTTTCTTCGCTTAAGAACTAAAGTAAAGTTAGCTGCAGTCCTACAGAGTATCAGGATATTGGTTTTATACATTACCTACTTGCAGTGCTAACACAACTTAGCCTGTGGTAGCTTAAATCAAAGCGCTAGCTTATTTGCTAGCTAGCCAGCTCATTATTAGCTAAACTCTCACTAATTTAGAGAATATTTTAATGATTTTTTAATATTTAGGATTTCTCTGGTTTTATACAATAATACAAATTGTTATTTCGCTTTATTATCTAAAACAGCATTTGTCTTTGGTACTATCTACTATCTACAGCAGTGGTCCCCAACCTTTTTTGGGCCATGGACGGTTTGTGTCCGACAATATTTTCACGGACTGGTCTTTAAGGTGTCACGGATAAATACAACAAAATAAAACCAGTGCCGGTGTTGTGCCAAAAAGTGATTGCCTGCCAAAAACTGATTTCCAATGTTTCCGTGTGTTTTTTATGTGTAATATCGTTATGTATGTTGCTAAATAGACTTTGGTGAATGGGTATTACAAATGGGTTGTATATAAAATTTAAAAATTACCTGTTTCTCAAGTATCTTTGTAACTGTGTTATTGTACTTACATTATAATCAATCAGCTCCCTTTTGTCCACTTAAAATATCTTTACAGAACTATTTTTGCCTTTGTTGCAATTTCAGCTGTCCTCTTGGCCAGATTACGCTTAAAAGAGAATATTTTAAAGTCAACAATAATTTTTTTAACTGCATAAATAAAGCATACATAAAGGCCACTGCCAAAAACTGATTGCGGCTTCTACCTTGCTACAGGAATGTTGTTTGTTGCTCAAGATGATGTGATATCATTTATGAGGGATACATTTGACATATGTTTCACATATTATAGACCAACAAGTTATTTATAGCAGTTTAAATACAAGCAATCAGTTTTTGGCAAATACCAGAAATCAGTTTTTAACAGACAATCACTTTTTGGCACAACACCGGTACCAAAAACACACGCAAAAAGGCCCAGGGAAACTGAGTTAACAATAATAAACGATAAAAACCCTGAAAACCATAAATTTCACACCTGAGCCTCAACTCCTGCTGCCGGGTAACAAACAACTCCGGTCCGTGACCCGGGGGATGGGAACTGCTGATCTACAGCATCTTTGACTGACACAAGGTCAAATCAGACCTGGGGACTCAAATCCATGTTTCTTCCATCTGTTCTTCTGTCATTCTACATAGTGTGGAGGCTAAAGCCTATCCCAGTTGCAACAGGGCAAGAGGAGAGGTACACCCTGGACAGGGCTAATTCAATTTCTTTACACCCACTGGAGCTCAGTGTAAGTTAATAGAAGTCAGCGTTCCTTGTTTGATGACTCTTCAGATGGATGTTGCTGACAGGGATTCGAATGCAATGCACCCCATTTAATCAATACTACAAAAACGTCAGACTAAAACCGAGAATAATGAATCGCTCTTTTTGAAAAAGCCTGCCTGAAGAGTCATGTTGGCTGATTTTATGGTATTGTAATTTTGTTAGATCCTGTAAATCTGTGGTGACTTTTGTTTTTGCCTGTCAGTTAACTCTGCTTTTTGGACTGTGTGTGATTCTCCTCTTCTGTTCATATGTTTCATATGTAACACTGTATTGTTACAATCTCACCAAGAAACTTACGATAAAACTGCTGAAGAAGCATCGCTTGACTCTGAACCTTTTTCGTATCACTGCCCTTGAATTGGTTGCTTTAAAAACAGTGATCAGATATGCAAACACTCGCAGTCAGCTGCAACCTTTGGTGACTTTGATGCATCAAGACCATGATGAAAAGGCAATAAGATACAGTCAGTCTCTTATCAGTCTATTTTTGCTAATATGTTGATGAACTCTCAGCAAAAATTCACATTAGGCATTAATTCACATTAATTACTTACATTCAGAGTCCAGTCAGACCTTCATTTTTGAGACCTAATTTCAAAAATTAATCTGCAAAAAGTGAGGTAGTTGCTGCAAAACAGATATTTAAATGCAAAATGACAGGAGTGCTTGGCAACCATGCTTTTGCACACAGATATAACCAGAATACAACTACGTTAGCTGAGCTGCATCGCAGACAGTTTACACTCATCAGTCCAAACTGACTCCGACTGATTGCAAAGTGCTGCCAGTCTGTTTCCTTTGCAAGGAAGCTGTCGTCCTATTACTTTGTAGATTTTAACTTATGTGCCCGTGCCAACAGCATGGTGTCTTCAGTTTTCAGTGTTTCCCTCACACGCAGAACTCAGAATTTCACATCTGTTTATCCGTTCTCTTGCTCTCTGTCCTGTATCCTATTTCACCCTTCATGTGTGACCCTGTTTCTGCTGCACTCTCATTCTATTTCTGTCTTAATCTCGCTATAGATTATCCCTGTAAGTCACTCTATGGTCCTCTCATATGTCACTGTCAGCACTTCTTCATTTACCTCTGTGTGTAGTCTGTCTGCATCTTTCCCTTCTTTTTCTCTCCCTCTCTTAACATGTGGCCTGTTGCAGTTCCTTGTTTTTGCCTACAAAGTATAATTCTCAAGAAGGTCACATGTCCATAAATAGATGTAGCAGATGAGTGCTGCTGAGTGTTGAGAGAATGAGAGGTTTATAGAGGAAAAACATGAGGTTTTCACTGATCCTTAATACTGAATCTGCAGGCCTCTGTTTGAAGGAACATTAAAATATTTAAGAGGCTAAATCTGTACATTTATTCATGCCATGCCTTGCAGTTAAATGTAACAAACGTATTTAAGCATAAAAAGGCATGTGCCCTGACTTTATAACATAGTTATTATAGTTATGTTTTCGGTTTCCAGGCAAAACTATTTTGGAGTGGATGATGTGGTTTGGCATGTCAGCTTTCAAGAGACAGTCCTCAGAAACAACCAGCAGTAATGAGTAAGTCTGAGTCTAAATATATATTGTATATTACATTAGATTAGATTCATTGGATATTAATGGAACATTTAATGAGAACGCCTTGGTTGCTGTCCTAGGTTTTGAAATCTCTCATTTTAATTTCTTATTATATTAGATAGATATATAGATACTTTATTGACCTCATGGGGGAAATTATTGTTACAACAGTGTGATAAAGAATAAAAATAGTACAGTGTACAATAAACATCAAATAAACAACACATGAGGAGCCAAAGTTCTTTGCCTACCGTTCTGGAATTGGGGTGGATGACGCTGTCATCTACCTGGTACACCGATCCCTCTCTCACTTAGAGCCGGCGGGGAGCACTGTGAGGATCATGTTTTTTGACTTCTCCAGTGCTTTCAACACCATCCAACCTGCACTACTGAGAGGGAAGCTGGAGGGAGCCGGAGTAGGCAAACAGCTGACTGCATGGACCATCAACTACCTTACCAACAGACCACAGTATGTGAGGCTCCATGACTGTGTGTCCGAGGTGGTAATCTGCAGCACGGGGGCACCACAGGGCACGGTTCTCTCACCTTTCCTGTTCAGCCTTTACACTTCAGACTTCTGTTATAATTCGGACGATTGCCATATACAGAAGTTCTCAGATGATACAGCCATCATTGGATGCATATCAGACGGGAATGATCAGGAATACAGGGGGGTCATCAGTGACTTTGCTGGCTGGTGTGGGACCAACGTACTCCAAATCAACGCCGGCAAGACAAAGGAGATGATCATAGACTTCAGGAGGAAGTCACCCCCTGCAACACCGGTGAACATCCAAGGGAAAGACATTGAGATAGTGGACTCTTATAAGTACCTGGGTGTTCACCTCAACAATAAACTGGACTGGACTACAAATACAGACGTCCTGTATAAGAAGGGCCAGAGCCGACTCCACCTGCTGAGGAGACTGAGGTCCTTCGGAGTCTGCAGGACTCTGTTAAGGACATTCTATGACACTGTGGTAGCATCTGCCCTTTTCTATGCAGTGGCCTGCTGGGGGAGTGGATGCACGGACAGGGACAGGAGCAGGATTGACAAACTGGTGCGGAGGTCTAGCTCCGTGCTGGGATGTCCCCTGGAGTCTGTGGAGGTGGTTGGTGAGGGAAGGATGTTAGTAAAGGTGACATCCATCATGAACAACCCACATCACCCACTGCATGAGTATGTGAGTGGGCTGAGCAGCTCCTTTAGTCAGAGACTGAAACACCCTCGCTACAGGAAGGAGCGCTTTCGCAGATCATTCATCCCAACAGCAGTTAGACTCTATAACTCCTCAATCACAATGTCATAAGTCACTGGACACTGTGAACATCCACTGTCACCACTTCATGCATAATGGACCTTCCATGTGTATAGACATGTGCAGGTATATATGTATGTATATGTATACATATGTATATTTAGTGTGTACGTGTGTGTGTGTACATGTCTATAAACAGGAATAGTAGTGGTACAATAGCTATATCAAGCTATATAGTTTATGTCTTCCATATTTCCAGCCATATCCATAATCACATACTGTGTATGCTACCATTGTATATGGTGTATTATCTTACTTTTTTTCATTGATTGTACTTATTGTATTTTTGTATTTCCTTCTGATATCTGTACCTGAGCTGAGGTGACGCAAAAATTTCCCCGTTGTGGGATCAATAAAGTCTTATCCTATCTCTTATCTTATCTTCTTTGCAACAGATTCCAGTAGTTAGTTAAAGATAGTCAGTATTATGTTTGTGAATGCACATTGTAAAACCAAGTGAGGAAAAAGAGCATGGTGGAATAGTTGAAATGTGGCTTGATAAATATGGAGAGGGATAAATTTGCTGTTTTCCCGGAGGGACTGGCGGGCCGTGCTGTTGGGATAATATATTTTTTCATTTTTTCTTAGAGCTCAAATATGGTACACCATAGGATAAACACAGCGGTCATTTTTATTTTGATATATTTCCTGTTATATCAAAGTGCATTCCTATTTATTACCCGTGGAGAGCAGCAACAGGCTCGGATGACAGTAAGCAGCCTCAGTTTTCAGTAGAGGAAGAAAGCGGAGACGTCACATGGGGAGATACAACAGCAGTAGCTGCTACACCACTAATCACACAACATTAACATAACTAGCTACTAAAAGCTAACCTGGCTAGCTAATTGTTTCGTCTTCTTCATGCAGTCGGATTTGCAAATTTGCAAGAAACAAAATTCATAGACGGTGCAAAACGGAAAACAATATTACGGTCACACACAGCTACCGTGGCCTCTTCTTGCATCCAGTAGGCAGGGTATTTAGGCTAGCTAGCGACTCTGCCTTGGCTAGCGTCAGGCTAGCCAGCTAGCTAGCTAGCTACTAACATCGCTATCGGTAGTTAGCTAGCTAGCGAGCTGTAGTAACTTACGTCATGGAGGAACTAGTCGTGGAAGTAAGAGGGACAAGTGGGGCTTTTTATAAGGTAAGTTATTGACTTTTGTCGAGTTTAGTGACCACCGTTCACACACTATGTACCAAGTAAGCCTAACTAACATGAAATTGTGTCACGGGGCTAGCTCAGTGTTATATGTGGGCCTCGGTGCTTCTGCTCAACGTCTACCGGGACCTGAAACCTGTAAACAAAGCTAACGCTGCGGTGGGGCTCTAACATCAGCGGTAGTGGATAAATTGGTGAACTATTGGTGATAATGACGCTTAACCAGGGTAGCTGTTTTAGCGGTATCGGTAACGCTGATGTGACTGCTGTACGATGGTACCCCTAAAGTGATGTGCAAGGGTTGGTTGCAGACTCACAAACATCAGAATCAATCATGGGTTGGCTGTTTTTTGTTTTTTGCTTTTGTCAAATAAGTTAATTCAGAGCAGCACACAGGGGCGATGGTTTGGCTAACCTTTATTGTGCCCGTAGCTGCCAGGTGTTTTCTTGTTTTGTCAAGACTGCAGAGATTTTGGGGTCAGTCAGGCAACAAGTAGATCATAAATCCGATCCCGTGACCTGCGTGTATCACTGGGGTGGGGTGGGGGAGATAACATAAGCAGTACAATGGGATAACACGCTAATTAGCAATAATTACTTACATTTGAATATTGTTTAATTCAAGGACACAAGAATACAATGAATGGTGAAGAATCTAAATAAAATGATACATTTATTATTTATTTATTTTAGCTGTCAGGTTTGTTGTAGTGTAAATATAGGATGACATATATCTCAAGTAAAGTTCTGACAGATGTCTTTTTAAAGCTAATAGTTTTGTTGTGGCCACATTAATGCGAGGTACATGAATGCTGTGAGTATGCTGTATAATCAGGGTAAATAGTAATTGGAATTAATCTTGATTCAGGTCACATACTCTCATTAAGCTCAGCAGTTGCCATGTAAACCATAGACTTTCATGCTGTGCTCAAAACTTGTATGCTTTCCCAAATCAAGAGGCTTTTCCTTTGAATGTAGGAAAGTTGAAGTTGGCACTGTCAGCTGTACTTTGGCTTTTAGCTAGGTGTGGCACTAAACAGAAGCCTTTCTTTTAATAGTTGCAATCATATTGTTAGCAAGTACAGAACCATATGAATGGGTGGGTGTGTCCGAACATTTGACTGGTGCCATAGCTTGAATGATAAGTTTTACTGTCAAACAGCTATGAGAAAAGTTAGGCTAATTTTTGTTAGATAGTAGTCTGGTTTGAAAAAATCCAGTCCCACCAGGTAACTCTTAAGAATACTTTCATTAGCCGTATATCTATCATAACCTACATGTATACCACCATTATATTTAATGTATTTTACCTTATGTAGATCAATCTAATAAGATGATGTAGGTGTGACTGCTTACAAGTATAAGCAGATACACAACAAGAGGGTGACTTTGGCAAATGTCTTTCTGTTCATCAGAAAATGCCCAGTGTGTTCACAGAGGCTTATTCATAGTGCTTAAAACTTAGGCAGTTTGTTCTTCTCTTGGCCCAGTATGATGTCACTGAGAGCAAATATCCCTAATATTGTCATCTTAGGTACACAGTTCTGACTGAAACCCCACCCACCTGCTGTTCACACCTTCTGTTTGCCAGGGGTTGACTGGCAGACAGTTGGCCTAATAGGAGTAGAGCTAAAATGGTTTAAAGATGAATTGAGCTGCACCAGCAAGAGATAAATGTGGATTATTTTCAATTGTGAATCATGCAAAGCTAGTGTAGTAGACTGTAATCGAGTAAAAGGAATAGTGTAATAGGTCCACTTTAAAGGAGACTTATTTACGGAGCAGTTACCTTTGCTAGATGGCAGCATAACTCCAACACAGGGAGTTGCATCTTACTGCAGATCACTTGCATGATTTCAATGTTAATAAGCATTCAAATTTTGGTTAATGAATCAAGAGTTTTGAACGTAATCATTTTAGTTAGTTGTTGTGAGGATGTTGATTAACTAAATGTGTAGTTGGCAAATAATTTTTATAATGTTTTTGGTGATAGTTGAACTGAAAAATGACACCCTTGTCTCTGGTATTATAGCAAAACTTAAAATATGCTCTTGGCTGAAATGAACAGCCAAGAGAAATAATGAGTGCATTCATCTGCCAAGTAAGAATAATACTAAAGAAATAATTGTAGAAAATGGTTCTGCCATAAATCACTTGAGTGAGAAACTTAATTTTGCGGTTTTTAAATTGCACCTTATGCAGCATAGAAGTCATTCCTCTTTTTTATTGTAATCTCAACAGCAGTACAACAATTGCAGTTTACTGCCAGTAGACTAAACTACATTATCTCCTAATGCACCCTCTGTGTTGCCCTCATATTTTGTGTTTTGGTATTTTTCCAGTTTTAACAAGATTAATGTTCTTGCTAAAGTCTGAACTTCGTTTCTGAGCGAGACAGTTCAGTCAGTCACAATCCTAAACATGCTCACAGGTCAGTGAGGTCCTGTCAAAATTGGTTTATTTGTTTTTTTTTAACCTTGGGAGTTTTGAGAATCTCTCCTTCTTGCTTCATTTCATCCACCACTGACTGCTAGCTTGCCAGGTTAATGCAACCCATTGGCAAGGCTCTCTAGCGCTCTCTTTTCCTTCTAGGCATCGCATGGCCTACTTGCAGTGTTTGACACACATGACACACACATCAGCTGTGTGTAGAAGCAGCGAGAGAGAGAGAGACTGAGCCAAACCTGGCTCGAGCCCAAAGCTCAAACTCCAGAAAAGGAAATTATTTAGGTTGTTTCATTGCTAGGAGCATTAGGATAAGGTCCGGCTTAAGCAGTAGAACTGGTTCCTGTTTACATGGTCGATGCCAGTTTGACTTGCACACTGACTATTTTAAAGATATTTCAAAACTGAATTTACTTCTGTGACTCTTGCAGGGCTTTGTAAAGGATGTTCACGAAGGATCTGTCATGGTAGCATTTGAAAACAAGTGAGTAAAGTAAAATATAACATTGTGTAATATGTCATTTCTTTGCCAAACAATAAAATGAACTTTTTGTGTTTGTTCCTCTGTCCCAGCTGGCAGCCGGAGCGGCAGATCCCATTCCAGGATGTGCGCTTTCCTCCTCCAACAGGGTTCTGCAAGGAGATCAGTGAGAGCGATGAGGTCGAGGTGAGAAAGTGATTGTTGCCATCAGACATGGTGGGTTTGGAAAGCAAAGTTGGTATAGCTGGGGAGCAGTTTGGAATAGCATGGAGCGGAGTGAGTAGAGTTGAATTTTCAGTGTAAAATAAGATTTTAAAAAAAGAGGGTGATGCTCCTTAGATAGTCTTAGATTTTCTGTTCTATCATTGGTAAATTAGTCTGACTTGTTATTTTTATTAATAATATTATTCACAATGATTTCCTGTATCAGTGTGTCCAGTTGTTTCTGTGCCAGTTTACTCTTATCAGCTTTGTTTAAAGGTGGGAATTATTTCTGAAATGAACTGTGTGTGTGTGTCTGCCAGGTGTATTCTAGGGCGAATGACAAAGAGCCATGTGGATGGTGGCTAGCCAAGGTTCGCATGGTCAAAGGGGAGGTAAGAGATGCTCCAGTTCATCTGTAAGGCTCACCAAGCAGCACTGAAACAACATGGCTCTGATAAATTTGCCTAAAACGCAGCCCAGACACTTGCTCCATCCTAAATGCTTTAATATCACAACTTCCTTTAGTAATACTAAATACAGCCATGTTTACTAACAACATTTTACACTCATGAAATGTTATGTACTCATAAAAATCCTTTTTATCAAGCTCACTGCAGATATTTAACTTCAGTGTAACATCATTTCTCTGGTGACAGATGTCAGTGTGTGGTTGAGTTTTACAATCCTGAACAACACATTAACTCAATGACTGATTGAATTCAGACTATATGCCCCAGATGTTCTTTATATCCTTGTATTTCCATTTTCCTCTGGATTTTTTGTGCACGTAAGCTCTTCCTCTGTTTGTCCTCCTGTTGTCTTACCACCATCAGATGTACTTTCTTCAAAATAAATTTTTAATAATATTTACGCACAGCTCCAGCCTGTATGGGACTTATTTAAACTTTTGAAAAAAAGTGATGTTTTTCTATTGGATCGCTCATACTTGATCTGTCTTTGTTTCCAGTTTTATGTAATAGAGTACGCCGCATGTGAAGCCACATTAAATGAGATAGTGACGCTGGAGAGGTTACGGCCGGTCAACCCGAATAAACCAGCCACCAAAAACACCTTCATTAAGATCCGACTGGATGTACCCGAAGATCTACGGCAAATGTGAGTTTGACTTGCATGAATAAAGACTGGTGCACAAGTTTGAAATTATTTGGATTTTCTGTAATCCACATGGGGCCAAAAGCATGCATACACTACCCACTAACTTGTGCTTAAATGTCCCTTAGCAAGGTGCGCCTCAACCAGAAGCTTTTGGTAGCCATCACCAAGCTCCTAGCATAATTATAGCTGGACTGCTCATCTTGGCAGAATTGGTCAAGTTCATTTAAATTGGTTGATTTGTTGGTAAAGTTTAGGAAGTCCATTCCAGAGCCATTTCTAAATAACTAAAAATTCCAGAAGCATCAATTTAATGTTACCACTTTGACGAGGTCTAGGAGAAGACCCCAACCGTCACCCTCAGATGAGAGGAATTTGGTTACATTGTTTAGAAACAGCCAAGGCTCAGCTGTGCCCTGAGATTGAGACTGCTGGAACATCAGCAGAGAAACTAGTTTTACATCACCAAGAAAGAAGCCCCTACTCTATAATTGACGCCTTCAAGCATGATGGAAATTTGCACCTGTGCAGGTAGACAAGTCAGATGCCTTCTTTAAACTTTTGTTTTAAAGTTTTATTGTCAGAAGAGACAAAGACTGAGCTATTTGGTCATAATGACAAGGTATATTTGGAGAAGTAAAGATCAGGCTTTCAGGGCTAAGACCTGTACCAGCTGTCAGACATGGTGGTGTCATCATGCTGTAGGGCGGTTTTACAGAGCTGGAATACCTGAAATTCTTCAACTTCAAAAGACATAGTTGGGTGTTCCTACAGGATAATGACCCCAAACACATCAAAACTAGTTCTGGGATGGATAAGACAAACGAACATTTAGTTGCAACTTGAATTGAGACAATTAACCGACTATTCGTCTGGGTGCATCTGTATATTTAATCCTATATACATATTTTTGACCCTGTGTGCATGAGAGAAAATCCAAAATAATTTCACATTTGCCATTAAAGTTGTATGCTGCACAATCTTTTCATTCTAGAATATTAATCGTTCAAAGAAATAATTAAAAGCTTAAGATTACTGTTACATTCTTGACCACAACTGTACGGTCAAAACTTGACTTACTCCAGCTTGTATATGAGCCTGTACTCCCAGAAGAGTTTGTATGTGTACATGTATCCATAAGCTGTTATCACTGAGGACAAATTCATTTATTAAGCAACTTGTTTGCTGGTTTCACTATGATAAAGTATACGTGTTCTTGTGTTCCCAGGTGCTCCAAGGAATCAGCACACAAAGACTTCAAAAAGGCTGTGGGAGGGTTCAGTGTCACCTACGACTCAGAGAAAAAGCAGCTGGTCATTTTGGTTGGTCAAACTGTTGTTTTTCTTCTTAATGTGCTACATTTTCACACAATCATATCCTCTATTGACCCTTGCATAGCATCACCTTGAAGTGAAGTGCATCCATAGGTGACTTAAAACATCAGAACCTCACTCGTGTATGATATTAATGAGCGTAATGTTTGATTGTTACAGTCGGTGAATGAGGTCACAACAAAGCGGGCCAATATGATGAGCGACATGCACTTCAGGAGCCTCCGCACCAAGCTGTCTCTAATGCTGAGGAACGAAGAGGCCAGCCGACAGCTGGAGGTAGGTTACGCACAGCTCCAGCCTGTATGTGACTGTTTGGATCATTTTGCAGCCTGGGATGGAGAGTTTTTAAAGGGTTTCTTTTCAGTAAACTTACACACCCTCTTTGCTCTTTTGTGGAATTTATTAAATGTTAATTAATGAATTTTTTTGATGTGCATTTCTTCAGAGCTCCAGACAGCTGGCATCTCGGTTTCATGAACAGTTTGCTGTTCGGGACGATTTAATGGGTCTCGCCATTGGGACTCACGGGGCCAACATTCAGCAGGCGCGTAAAGTTCCTGGAGTCACTAACATAGACCTGGACGAAGAGACCTGCACCTTCCACATATACGGAGAGGTAGGAGGGCTTTACTTGTACACAAATGAGCTGAGACATAGATATGTAGAGCTTGCCCTCATTAATGTTAAGTGGGTACAAATTTAACAGACCAGCATGGGGTAAAAAAACACAAACAAAAGTAAGTATGCCTGTTTTGTATTTCATGGAAGGACCAGGATGCTGTCCGTATAGCCAGAAGTTTCCTGGAGTTTTCTGAAGATATCATCAAAGTTCCCCGGAACTTAGTAGGTGAGAAAGTCGCTCAACCGAGACAAAGAAATGAATCATCGGGTACCTTTATTTTACTTGATTTAATCCAGTTTCAAGTTCAGCCAGAGTGAGACTGATGTTTTTTCTCATGCAGGGAAGGTGATTGGCAAGAACGGCAAGCTGATTCAGGAGGTGGTTGACAAGTCCGGTGTGGTTCGGGTTCGTATTGAGCCTGAGAACGACAAAAAACCATCAGCGGCAGCGGCAGCAGCTGCTGATGAGGTCAGTAGGGAGAGAAAGTTGCGTCGTGTTGCTGCATTAAAAATCATCACAGTAAATACAGCAGTGTTAGAGCTCAATCACTAAGAGGATTCAAACTCTCCTGGTCCTCCTCTGTCACAGGGAATGGTGCCATTTGTGTTTGTGGGAACCAAGGAAAGCATCTCCAATGCAACAGTACTACTAGACTATCACCTCAACTACCTTAAGGTTTGTGTCCTCAGTGATGTCATCTTCTACCAACCAAACATCAAAACGGAGCTAAAGGATGTGGTCAGGCAGGGATAGAGTGGTGGCCCCAGTAGGTAGAGTGGTGGCCCCAGTAGGTAGAGTGGTGGCCCCATGACCGGAAAGTCGGTGGTTCGAATCCACTGAACGGCTACCCTGGGGTACCCCTGAGCAAGGTACCGTCCCTACACGCTGCTCCCCGGGTGCCCAATGGCTGCCCACTGCTTCACTGAGTGAATGGGTTAAATGCAGAGAGGAATTTCCCCACAGGGATCAATAAAGTATACTTTCTTTCTTTTCATTGTTGACCTTCTGTGACGTTTTCGTTCATGTCCACAGGAGGTGGACCAGTTGCGACTGGAGCGTCTACAGATCGATGAGCAGCTGAGACAGATAGGCGGTGGAGGCGGAGGGGGGGGGACAGGGCCCCGAAACCCTAAAGACAAAACCTACGTGTTCGATAATGGAATGGGGCTCGGGATGGGCCGAGGAGGGGGAGGAGGAAAGCCCTATGGAGGAGGGGGAAGAGGTGGACGAGGGCGGAGAGGAGGAGGAGCTGCTTTTGCCTCAGGTTTGATAGTTACTGCATCTATATTACTGCGGGTAAACTACAAGAGCTGATGTACTCTCAAGTCAGTCAGCTGCAGATGTTTCATGTAAAATTTGTTACGTTACTGCACTTAGTATTTTCAGGTATCTGTACTTGGGTATTTATTTTTATCACAACTTTTTACTCCCTACATGTTAGCATAAATATCTGTACTTTCTGCTCCTTGAATTTGGAAAACTGGCTCATTACTTTAGGTCTAACACATTTGAGGGAAGTAATTACTTTATGTTGCTGAGCACCTTTAAACATTCAACCAATCTGAACCTAAATGGAGGGAACAATAAAACATAGTCTGCATTAAAAGGAGTAATGTTTTTTTAAGTGGCAGCTGATTTCAGATGCAACGTTTCAATCAGCTAATGCATAAACTGTTTATATGCAGTTTGTCACACAGTGTGTTGCTAGCTACAGGTCCAGCTGCTGTATTTCACAGGTAGATAAAAGAATTACAGTTAACTTCACTCAGAGAAAGATGAGAAAGACAGGAGAGGAAGATGAACAGAGGTTATATTTAAAGGTGAGGACTTCTCATTGCCATTTGATAGACAGGACATTTAAATCAAGCATCAGCTTATATCTTGATGAATTCAGTTGTTTAAATCGACTCTGAGCAGCCTGCACACAAAGAAAATGTACTGGAGCTCTGAACAAAGACTATTGTTACTTATTTCTAAGTGATTCTTCTCCCTACGCTGCACCACTACAACCAACCTTAGGTTTCCTCACCAGACAAATCCCACTTGAGCCGCTGACTACACTAATTCTTCTGTTTAGGTATGGAGGTAAAGTCACCCATCAGCTGGTAACAGTATCCTCCAAAGAGCTACTTACTTTTATAAAAGTGTCAGAGCTTCTACTTTTTTAAAATAAAAAATTGTAATCAGTTTTTCACCTTTTACCAGATTTTTTTTTTTTAACAGAAGTACGTATAGGAGAAAGTCTCCTGTGATTGTTTGGTTTAGATGTAAAAGGCACAATGACAAAGCAAACGAGCAGATTCTCGGCCATAGATTTATGTTCTTGTGATTTCATTTCATATTGAAGTAAAGTGTTTGGACATCTGATATTTCAGTAAAAACGTTTCCCCAGGCGATGATCTGATTATGAAACGGCAATTAATCAAAGGTTGAGTCTGTGTTGTCTTTCCGAGGCAGCCGAAATGAGGTTGGACTTTGTCCTCGGTCCCCCAGGCACCAACTCTGAGGCATCCAACGCTTCAGAGACAGAGTCAGACCACAGAGACGAGCTCAGCGATTGGTCGCTGGCCCCCACGGAGGAGCTAATGACAGGAGGTGGGACCCTGCCCAGACGGACAGATGGGAGGAAGAGAGGAGGCGGCGGTGGGCTGAGGGGACGAGGAGGGAGAGGAAGAGGAGGGGGAGGATATAAAGGTGAGTGTTAATTATCATTGGCGGTCTTTGATCTTTTCACAGGACTCTTATCTCATTCCATGATTTTTCTCAGCCCATTTTTGGAGCATTTACACTTTGTCTAAAAAATGATCAATGCAAAAGCTTGCTAAATGTTTCTATTAATCAGATAATAATGAATGGAATTTATTTTCATTTGAAAAAATGAAAATATGAAAACGATTAAAGAGAAAAAAGTTGGTGTGTAATGACTCAAAAGAAATAACATTTTGAGATGCTTTTCATCAAATTATGGCCTAAAGAACGGAAATAAATCACATCATGAGATCTCTGCAGACCTCCTGTGCAAATAAATTCTCATTATGAGTTTTCTTTTCAAAACGATCCATATTTATATTGAAAGAAACTATTTCTCCCAACTTTAATCTAATTAGGATGTACACAAATTTCACCCTATTTTTACCTGGCAAAAGGTAGGTCACCTAAGACTGAGTCTACTGAGCCATGCGAAGATTGTTTACATGACTGTGGCTAACTTTGATTGCTAACTTGTTGTTTTTAATGTTGGTTTAGGTGAAGACATGCAGTGGAACGAGCCGAGAACTCGTCACATCAGAGACTCAAAGACAAGAGGCCAAGAAGACACTCTGCAGGTAACAGTCACAAACAGCTGCTGCCAAGTTATTTTCATGTCATTGTTTAAAGTCTAATATCTTTGAAACGCTCCTCAAAATTCTGTAAACATGCTTTTCAGTGAGCATGCCCTGATTGATCCTTCTTTCTGGCATTAAAAAAATGGCCAAAATGCAGAAAAAATTCAAGTATTCTAAATTCAGTATGACCTGAAATGAGTGACTAAATCCATTAAAGCATCAGGAAAGTGTTCAAGGATATTTTTCAGTCATCTGTAGGACCAGGGTTTTTTGTAGGCACATCTGTCACCCCTGGTGGTCATTAAAAGGAAAAAAACTACATCTGTCTTTATAGTTTTACACCTATAGTTTGTTTACTCCGGTTCAAATCAGATGTTTGGTTTGTTTTCACACAGAAAAAAGTGAAATAAAATGCGTCACTACAAACCATGTGACCATTCAGTCGTCTCATTGGTCAGATGTGTCTGGAGCGGGTGCATAAAAAAATGTAAATACAGGAAGAAGGTGCTTTGCTCTGGACTACTGGAGAACGCAGAGCGTTTACGTTCATTTCACAGCTAGCTGCTGAACAGACCTTTGCGCATCTATAGTGCCTTCCCGAGATCAGCGTACATAGTTATGGGATGTTTTGTAGCTCAAACTTGTAACGTACTCCTGTTAGCTGATTCATGTTGTGTTCATACCTGCACAAACAAACCACACAAAATGTGGGGAAACGAACAGAGTTAGAACTGACAACACGCCGCAGGTGTGCAAACACCCTTCTACTCTTCATGGCTCCCTTTTAGAGCCACCCTCAAGTGGCCATTACAGGAACTGCAGTTTTTGACCACTAATTTTATTTTGCAGCTACAAAGTTTGGAAATTCTGTTTCAAGCAAGACATTTAAAGGAGGTGATGATTGTTTACAGTGAGATGATGTAGATCACTTACGATGATAAGATAATACAGCTGAATAATATTTGAGGCTGACTGTAACTATTTACGTTTCTATTTTAAGCCATGCTTATTTAATGAATTCTCAGTGCTTTGCAAAAACAATCCAGCTACTTCAGCATACTGGCAAATATTATGAGACTGCTACTAATTTTTGAATCATTTCTTCTGCAAATATTGTTTACCCTTACACCACTGTCACAGTCAACAGTGCTATTTTCTGCATATCAAATGTTCCCTCTGTTTAACACTCCAAACCTCAACTGTCAACAAGACACTCTGTGTTGTCACACACTCAAAGTCCTGCCTGTTCTCACTGAACATCACTGTAGGACACTTTCTAAGATGGGGCTATATTTAGTCCTAACTTAACTTTCTGCTTGATTCGTGATTGCAGCAGGTTTGACATATGTAAAGGTGCACAGCACGGTGGGGTGATGGTTAGTACCACTGCCTTACAGCAAGAATCTCCTGGATTTGATCCACCTGGGGCCTTTCTGTGTTTGCATGTCTTGCTCATGTCTGTGTGGGTTCTCTCCGGAAACACCAGCTTCTTCCCAAAGTCCAAATACATGTGGGTTAGCTTAACTGGGGATTTTAAGGTGGCCGTTGGTGGTCCCTTTTGCCCCACAGGACCTCTGAGGTGATCTAAGGAACATTGGCAGTGGACACTTGTGGTCTTTTTTTGGAGGAAACTTGTTCTATAATGAATTGTGATATGAAACACTTGAAGGCTGTGTTGTTTACATCAAGTGTTTTTGCACTATGGTGGACATCACCATACTGTGCTGTTTGGGACACTACAGCCCTTCAGGTGCTACTGCTATATAAGGGTTTGCCCGTTCTGCAGCAGTTTTTAGGTGGGTGGTGCATGTTAAATAACAGCTGCATGAACACAAGGACCAAAGCTCTTTTAGCAGATTTGTGCATCATAACAAGGTGATCATTGTTTTTCACGTCAGCTGAAAGAGGTACTGAAATTGTGGCGTATAGCATTGTTCCTGCTAATTAAAGTCAGATTTTCAGTACAGCTGTGAACGGACTGTACCAAATGCTTCAGATAAGCACTGACATCTGTGTGAATGATCAGTGTATGCAGAGACAGGTGGAAGTCCGCCCTCTATCTATCACACAGTTCGTGTTGACAGCTGGTCAGCTAGCATTGACTCATACACAGTAACAGAGTATAAACCACTGTTCGTTTCTCAGCTTTGTCTCAGAGAAGAACTCGTTTTCTTTAGTCTGACCCTCCTGAATGCTCCTCCTCTGCTTCTAGTAGTGGATTTACTGAGATGCAAAATATTTTACAGGACAGGCAAAATATAATTTCTATTACTTTTATTTTATAATAACCTTTTTGTGAACGATGCATTTCTACAGTTTATTAACCAAATAAAACAAAAAACAGAATTGCCATACAAAAACCTAAAATAACCAGGCTGAAACCAAACGGATAAATAACCTGGTGCAGGGAGGACTGAGGCAGGTGCAGGTGCTGCCCCTCCCTAAGTCTGGTCCTGCTGATGGGTTTTTCCTGTTAAAAGGGAGTTTTTCTTTCCCACTGTTTCTACTGCTTGCTCATAGGATTGTTGGGGTTCTCTCTCATAATACTGTTACAATATAAAGCACCTTGAGGTGACTGCTGTTGCTATTTGGTGCCATATGAAAAGCACGCAGCAGGCTGCACCGAGGGTAAAGGGAAAGTTAGCTGTGTAGTGTGGGGCCAGACTCTTATGGATTTCTTTATTTTTCTACCCGCAGATTCGTGTGGACGGGAACAACGAGCGTAGCGTGCAGCACTCCTCAGGTGGCCGAGGCGGTCCGTCCTCGTCCCAGGGCAGTCTCAGTGGCAGCGGCGAGGGACAGCCCCGCCATCATCATCAGAGACCTACTAGAGACAGAGGGATGAAGAAGGAGAAACAGGACGCTCCCGCGCTGGTGAACGGAGTGTCGTAGATACCCCACTGGAGGACCTTCTCACTTAGACACACACACACAGGCAACTCATCACAGAACATCGTAGAGTCTCAGTCTCTGCTTTTTCTTTTCTGTCTCTAACACAAGAATACACATATTTCCATCAGCATGGAAGTGTTTACAGTAGTGAAGTCTTAGGCTGGAGGTGATCTTGTATCTGCTGGTCTGGTCTGTTCTTGACTGGTGTTGTATCTCCTGCGCATTCTCTGGATGAAAGAAGAGGAGGAATTAGACTAAAGCTCATCTCACAAACAACCATTAACACCAAACATACTCGTGCCCCACTAAACCAACATAGTTTGTTTACTGATGCTCCATTTGGACTTGCTAATGTGAGAGAAAAAAATGAGGCAAAAGAAATCATTGGCCGTTGGGAATCAAAGATTTGCAGCCACTGGAGAAAGCAGGATGGAATATGTGCCCTCGCTCCCTGAAAAGCACACTTTTAGGAGGTGGCTTCAGTTTTTTCAGCAGGTCTAAATTTTATTTTTGGTTTTGTGAAATCTCCAACACATCCTTTATAATGGAACTGTTTTGTCCAGAGAAGCGAGTCTCTGTGGGAAATCAGCTCTATTATTCCACAGAGACTTTTGAGGTTAACTATCAATTTAAACACATCTTTTCAATAAGGGGCAGAAACGTTTCGGTGTCACCTAAATGACATGCAATCCTATGGGGATTCAGACTGGAAGATGATGTTTGTAGAGGGCACTTTATGGACTTTCTTTCTTTCTCTCTTTCTTTCTAACGTAGTTATTGTTTCTTTCTTCTTTTTCTTTTTTTTTCAACATTTAAAAGCATCCATGTTTCAGAATGAAATGCAAACGGGGAGGCATGAGCTCTGAAGTCACCTGTGTTTTGTTTCCCGTTGCCTTGATATTCAGATTCAGTAAAACTTATCGAAATGTACAAATGGAGAGACATAAATCTGAGGCACACTGATGCACATAAACTGCTTAAACACAGCGACTCCCATGAGTTTGTGTCAGGGTACATATTGTTATGAACTGTTCTCCTTTCCAAAGGAAGGTTACACTCCTGTACAATGACCAGAAATGCATTATTCCTGCGTGTTTACAATTAGTCTACCATAAACACTCCACATGTGTGCAGTGGTGTTAGTCCACAGTGAGGGACTACGCTCCCTGAACTCATTCATCTCATCTGTAAAGAGCTGTCAGCAGGAATCACCATCCTATACCAGACTCTTCATCCTCTTCAGTGAAGGGTGCAGACTGAAGCTAGGCGTATTTTGGTTAGGTCCACGTAAACCTGGCTTGATGCCCGTTAAAGTCATTTCTTTTGCTTTCAGACAAGCAGGATGCGTTTAGAGCAGCTAACTCCTGTCGCACCACTTTGTTTTTCTTAATTTATGAAACTCTTTGTATTTAACTTTGCCATGACAAACTTATTTGAAGTGTAACTGTAGAGGACATGACAGACTGTTGAGTTTTTCCTTGACAAAATAAAAATTTGGCCTAAGTTTTATTCTTTTTGGTGATCTTATTCCTGACCCGTTCAGTTCACATATGTTTTCTTTTAGTTTTTTTTTCTTCTTGTTTTTGAACAGTAGAGCAGTGTGATAGCAGTCATGCTCCATCCATTGATTTTCCATCCATCGATTTTTCGATCCATCGATTTTCTGATTCAGGGTCTTGGGGACTAGGGCTGATCCCAGCTGACTTTGAGAGGCAGAGGTCCATCACAGAGCCTTTTCCATCCACACCCACTGAAGTGTGTGAAAAGTCTTTATCTCTGTGCCTTTGATTTATGCTCCTCCATTTCTCTGAATTTGGCCTGAACAGATTAGAACTTTTCATCCTGCCTGTTCAAACCCAGCGCTACACCCCTCATTTAAAACATACTGCAGATGGATGTTTTGTAGAGTGAGTGGTTGTGTGACCCTGTTTACATTGGTTTCCATTGTTTTGAGGAGGCACAGCGGTGTAGCCTGCTGAGGTATTTTATTCTAGGGTGAGACCAGTTTTCTGACCTTGCTCGATACTTTTCTGCTTTGAGTCAGAGCTCTTCGAGGCGCTGACGTAAACAACCGGAGCAGCAGACGGTTCGTCTTCAAACAGCTCAGTAACTTTGTGTTACCAGTGCAGGCTTTCAGACAACAAAGGAGCAAGACTAAGCAGGACATCGCTTCAAGCTCTTGAGGTGTTCCAACCTGCTGTTCGGTTGACACCCCAGTTGATCACTGACTTCGTAAATATGTTGAATAGAAGGATCCTTAGGTTCACCGTAAACATCTAAATAGCGAGAGTCAAATGTAGGCTGCAGCGAGGCTGTTGGTCATTGACATCGTCAAGTTGTCCTAAAGTCAAAGCGACTGCTGTGCTGTATACAGGCTAGTGTAGAGAGTACCTGTGGACCTGTGGGTGATTATGATGAAAATAATACTCATTAGTTCGAATAAAGTGACGGTCAGTGTAAAAGACAAGCAACAAAAAGCTGTTCTTAAGGTTTCTCTGTGCATTTGTAGGCACATTTCACTGGAACATCTCGCCACTAGTTTCTAGCACTGAATCTGGAGTAGCAGGTTCGCTGTGGGTTATCCAGGTTACATTATTCCACTGGTTGTTACAGTAGCATAGGACTTTCCCAGGAAGAATCCACTGGATATAAAGTTAGATCACACAGCGTTAAAAGAAACCACGTCATCATGGGTGATCACGATACCCTAATCTTTTTTTGTTCCTTTAAAAAATTGTTCCACAAGTATTGGCAATCAAATTGTCCAAGGTCTGAGAAAATTTCAGTAAGAAAATTGGTGCCAATCTCTACTAAACAATGACGTTTGAGCCATTGCGTATTTAGATTAGCAGGGGCTCTAAACAGTTAGCCAAAGCTAACCAAACCTGGTGACCAGCACCTCCGAATGCCGGTCGGAGGACCAGCAAACCATTTAGGCTTTCTTTTTCTGATTTTGTTAAACTCATTTTTGCCTTGTTTCGATTGAAACTTTACTGTGAATTAAGGTGTACTGACCTGGATTTATTGGTGAGAAAAGCAGTAATGGTATTGCCCAACAGACTGCTTTTATTAAGAGCACCATCAATAAGCACTGCAGAAAATAAATTTACAGTATGTTCAATTAAATTCCAGACTGTCAGAAACAAGAGCTCTCTCCTCTTGGTAATCACCAGCTCACTGGTAACCCGTTCTCGGTTACATTTTGAATCCTGTTCCTAACCCTACATTTGTCACCAATAACCTGGGGGATGACCAGAGGTTAAAAGTCATGGCGAGCAAATCCATGTGAATGCTGTGAATGCTCAGGGAAACCTTAACTATATTTTGTGTAACATGTGCCTTTAATTGTGGCTAGCATCACAGCGTAGACTTGTAAATCAGGGATGATGAGATGTTACTAACGGACCAGATGAATAAAGACGGCAGCTCCTGTAGCGCAAATCCTCTTTGGTCGTCACTGACAATGCTGAGCATCTCGAGCTTCCTCTAAAAGTCTAAGGGCCGTTTATGAGATGGGTGATTTTTGGCACTTCAGGAAACTGCCTTGTTTAACCACCTGGTCTGGACACACTGAAGGTGTTGTAACCTTGTGCAGTTGACAAACGTAAGCCTGTAGCTCAGGACCTGGTTCGACTTGTTTCTGAAATGGATTCGGTTACTTCTGTGGGAACATGCAGAGATCAACTCTGAGCGGCTACTTTCATGCCAAAGAGAGGCATGTTCTCTGTACTCACACCTTTTAAAGGGTTTTCAGTAAAGACGACCCAGTGCAGCGTCACTGCTGCTCTCACCGAACCGAGAAAGCAGCTGAAGAGATTTCAGAGGTTGAGCCAGGTCTTCTCTTTAACAGACATCGGTGTACTTTTTCAGTCTTGCGGTGCATGCATTTATTTATTTTGGATCTTAAAGACATTCAGTAGATTTGGACACATTCAAAAGATAAGTTTAAGTTTGTTTTCTTTTTTTTGGATCAGTGTTGCTTTGTCTCAGTTCTTCTTGACCTGAGTTCGGCTAGCAAAGCCAGCGATGAATAACATCGTATGTGAATAGACAGTGATACCACTTTCACCTTTTTTAGGAAATGTCACAGGAAGTAACCAATCGTGAAACAGGCTTTCTTTGAATTTCATTTTTTCCTTTTACAAAAAAGTATTATGGCTGTCGGCTTTACTTATCATTAATCTGTTAGGACCTTTGCTTTTACTGCAGCCATGTTGCATTGTTTTTTCCTCTGTAAGCGTTCTCAGCAGTGCATCGACAGATTGCTCGAGTGAAAGTAACCCATTTATTGTCAGTAGAGCTTCAATATTATGGAGTTTCTGTATTTAAAGAAAACGGTTAGAAAAAGAAGGGAGGATGGCATACTGTATATAATGATGTCATTATTTGTCTAAGAAAAGATGTTTCAAATGTGCACTTATCCTGATATATTCTTTGTTTTCTTTTTAGTTTGCTAGAACTCTTGATAATAAACTTAACGTGTGGAAAAAATAGTGTTCTCCAAGCAGGATTGAGTCACATTCAGCTTTCATTAATAATGAGATGTCCATAATTTTGCACAACTTTACTGAAAGAGAGTTTTTTGTTTTTTCTTTTGTTTTTGCCAGACGGGGAAAATCCACAATGAATGGTTGAAATCACATACAGAAGGTTTGCTAAGACTGATTTTGACTAGTCTGTACAGTGTTTAGTTGATTCAGTGGCACTGTGTTACTTTTATAATGCGTCCACTAATTTTCTGAAACAGCAATTAAGTCCATCCAAATAATGCACCAAAGTTCATAGTGATACTCCATCCAAAATATATTATTTAGTATACCTGTCTGGTTGGGCATAATTTAATTTAAAAAATGTCCAGTGACATTTTTCAACTCAGGTCTTTGGTAATGATTGGCCATGTTTACCACTAGCTACCACTATCCACTAGTCCAGCGGTCCCCAGGCCACGGACCGGTACCGGTCCGTGAGTCATTTGGTACCGGGCCGGGAGAGTGAGACTCTGGTGTGAAATGTATGGTTTTCAGGGTTTTTTATCGGTTTTTAGCGTTATTTTGTTATCGTTTTTTTTCGTTAACTCGGTTTTCCTGGGTCTTTTCACTTGTGTTATGAATAAATCTTATTTTTATTGGTATCGGTACTAGTTTTATTTTGTTGTATTTATCCGCGACACCTTATAAAGGCCGGTCCGTGAAAGTATTGTCGGGCACAAACCGGTCCGTGGCGCAAAAAAGGTTGGGGACCACTGCACTAGTCCACCAACGGACCATGTAAGGTTAGGGCTGAGTTTTGTCTTAGCCATACGTACATTTTCAGCGTTAATCCATTGATTTCTTTTATTTGGGTGTTCCAAAGAGCCACCAGTTTTTTAAAGGGTTGAGGTTAAACTAGCTAGAACTTGACCAATATCAACAGTTAGTCCTCAAATATGATGAGACCATCAACATTAGGCTCATGTCTATGTGCTAACAGATGCAGCTAAGAGGTGGTTAGCCTAGCTAAGCACAGGTTCTATCCAAAGTTTAAAGGCGCCTTTAGGGTTGCTGAAGATGCACTGAAATGTTAAAATGTGGTGAATTAAGCTTGTAATTGGTAATTAAAAAGCATTCATTTAACTTATTAGGTACAGCTTGTTATTGGGTGACCATAAGTCTCCTTAGCTGTTTACCCCATAGCATAATGCCATGCTAAGCTAATTACCTCTTTGTTTATTTTTCTCCCATAAAGGATGCATTGGTCTACCTACAAGCATGTACCAGTTTTGGTAAAAGCTTGCCTCCTTCTGTAACTGAAGTAACTCATGTTTAATGTGGATTTTCCCTTTAATTTAAAGCCAGTAAATGTGTCTTATACCCTGGACTTGTCATCTTTTTATGTACAGAGACCCAAATGACTAATGAGAGTTTTGTTAGGATTCCCTTAACCTCTTTTTCTTTTAAAATACTGTAATGTTTTCATAAATTTGCAGGTGAGACTTTTCTTGCAAGAGCTGATTCTCTTTGA
Source organism: Rhamphochromis longiceps (assembly GCF_057381845.1). Taxonomy (NCBI): domain Eukaryota; kingdom Metazoa; phylum Chordata; class Actinopteri; order Cichliformes; family Cichlidae; genus Rhamphochromis; species Rhamphochromis longiceps. Next base: position 24,481,220 of record NC_140558.1, read on the forward strand.
AATGACAAAAAAAAAAAATTGTATTGAGTCTACAAATGTCCTACTTTCACACCGTCGCACCAGTGACAATGAAATTCTTTGCATTTTTGTGTGAGCTACAACCTGCTTGTTGGTGTATTTTATTGTGCCTCCTAACACAAAGTTCAGAGTAGAAGTTTTTAATTTCCAGACCGAAAACTACATTTGGGAGAGCTGAAGTTTTTTTTTTTTCATGCTTTGGTTGCCTTTTTAGGGGCATTACTAACAAACTATAGTTTGAAACCAAGGCTTATATACTGTGGAAAATGTACATTTAAAAAAAAAAAAAAAAAGCAGTAAAGGACTGTTGCATGCTGACCAGTTTGGGTCATTGGAAAAATGGTACTAAGGAAGCCTTTACGTTCAAGTTTCCACAACTTACTGGTTGTGGCCTTGTTATTCAGTTCTGTGGTTTTTGAGTGACTTGCATTGGAAACAACTCACTGTGAGTATCCTGATACGTGGTATCTAGCCATGGGAAACACTGCACATGTGGTCACAAGGGATGAGGCATCAGAAATGTTTCCCTAGAAACAGATTTGCGTGATATGTGAAGTCCCTAAAGAACGTTTAAGACTAGAAACTCTTCACTGTGTCCACCTCAGTGGCACTGATTCCTAGAGATTAATCAAAAGAACCGTATAGGTTGTAAAGATGCGCTGTACATTGTTTGACACCCCAGTTTAAATTTCAGTGGTGGGGTTTAAAATGCCTCCCTAAAAAGCTGTTAACCCACATGAAGTTTCAAAATGTGAGCCTAGTGGGTTTGGGATGGAGGTTTGTCTGCTTGTGACATTTTCAATCTTTTTAGCATTGTCATTGCAAATAGACTGTTAATAACTGAGTGCAGAAATAACTTTCACTGGAGGTTTCTGCCTTACAGGACAACAAAGAAACGGCATGATTGAAAGTTTACTGTCAGTTGACATAAATACAACAATACAAGTATTGGACAGTTTTTCTTGTGAAACGTTGCTGTGTTGAGGATGTTTTCTGGCAGATTGTCTGGTGGTACCTTGTTTTTTTTCTTGATAGAGAGGGGATCTGGATGATTTGATGTGCATTTGGTGTGGATTCTTACTCTTACAGCAACAGTTTAACGTACAAAGGCAATGACGTGACCAAAGTATGGACCCGTCACGTTGGGGTTGCAGCATGGTTTACGGGGAACCATCTAAAGAGATGAGACCTAAAATTGTCATTGTTGTTGGTTGCTATTCCACAGCACATGTCAGCAGACATTTATTTGCAGAATGTATATACATAAGCAAATACTATCTAGGCACATTGTTGGCTGTTCAACTATATTATGCCAGGAAGTGAAGACACACAGAGAATCTGTAGATACTTCAACCAGGGTAGAGAAAAAAAACCCGCTGTAAAACCTTGTGTGCACTTTTTGGGCATTTTTCTTTTCTTTTGTACATACTACTACTAGCATTTAAGATGTTTGGGTTGACATGTCTGGTTATAGTGCAATATATTTTGTATGCAAGCAGTTTCAATAAATAAAGGTCGATCTTCCTCAATTAGTGCTGGCTGTTTTTTTTTATTTTACCTTAGCATGCGGGCAGTTTGATAACAGAACCAAGATCATTTGATTGTTGGTCCCTTGTTTTGCAGAGGAGTTAGTCTTTACTCCATTATTGCAAGGTGTCCTCCAAAACAAGCCCAAATCATCATCCTTCCACCACCGTGCAAACCTAAGCCTTACTACCATTTCTCTAGTGTAGGCGGTAGGTGGGAAAAAATTGTGGATGCAATGTAAAAGGACACACAATCCCATTCAACTGTAGCATTTAAAAAAAAATTTAAAAGCAACAACAGCAGTCAGAAATACCCTCCTGTTTTCACTGCCCCATACACACATTAATTTCAAAACAACACAGAAGTTGGGCCATGAACCTGTGTGTGTGCACCGGTTGTATGTGGAGATCCAACGTGAAACTATAGCACAGCAGATTCAATTTATTCTGAATCCCATAACGATGATAATTTAGCTTTATCAATGGGAAAATTAATTTTTAACAGAACTTCCTGAACTGGAGAGCCATTGCTGCTCACCTTGACCATCGGCAGGCTCTTGACAAACACATGTCTTTGGACTTTTGTGGTCTGATCTTTGGACAGATTTGCTGGGACATTCACTCCTGGAAGATTGTGGTGTTAAAACATTACCTGAATGCTTCAAAGCATTCTCTGTCCCCTACTCAGCCTACTTCTCCAACAGGCTTCTTCCTGTTAGAAGTGCGTCCTTCCTTCCCACTGTGGTCAAGTGCTGCCCATAGGGATCATCTGATTATTGGGGTTTTCTCTCTAATAGTGTGGGGCCGTTACCTTAAAACGTAATGCACCTTTAGCTGTTGGTGACTGTTGTTGTGAATTGGTACTATATTAAACATAAATTGCATTAGGTTGAGTATAGACATCATCAGCATTTTGAGGCCTTCGGTGAAATGACCACTTAAATGCAGCCTGAATGAAAAGAGGCTGTTACGAAAGTGAATCAAGAGTCAAGGCCAAACCGCTCTACTCTGCTGCTGCCTCTAAAATTGGACAACGACAAACTCTCGAAAATCATTTAGACACAATTCAAGTGGAAATTAGAATAAGTGTCCTAAACGACTAAATACTTACAATCAGCACTCACCATAGTCCTCTGAAGCTTTCTCATGAAAATCCACTGAAAGCAAATAAAAGAAAATCAGATTAAGCATTTATAACTGCTTATTAACAAGGTGATTATGTTTTACTTATCCCGAGAGCGTCGACTGTGTGAGAGTTACTGCTTGTTTCTTCTCAGGCTTTAGAACTTTTCTAATATTCCTGTTTATAAAAGAACTGAACTGCACTGAAGAGCAGCCAAACATTAGAAAAGACTCCTTATTGGATGTGTCCTTAGATTTGAAAAGATTATAAAAAGATTATATTTACATGTAAATTAGTGATGAGATTGCTTTTAGTTTCAGTGAATGTTAACTTCACTCGCACTGTAAAAGTAATAATCACAGCAGTATTTATTAAAAAGCATCTGGACACGATGTTACCTTTTGTTCTGAAACTTTGAATCGAGTCTGTGTTTGTTGACTTTGTTGAATCAGTTCATTGAGCTTCAGGTAAATACCGACATACTGAACTACTAGACGTTAAAAGGAATTTGCGTTATTATTTCATTAACTTTGCCAAATTGAATTATAAGTATTTAAATACATACATATTTGTTTGCTTTTTGGAAATTAAGATAAACGTATTTATTATTTAATAAAATAAACAATGAAACAAATCCATACATGTATTACGTCCACAAAAATAAACAATTAAAATAATTGTACTCAAACTGATCTAAAGTAGATTAAAATGGGTTTCAGTGGGGCAAATAACAAAAACACTTTTCACACACAGAATGAATATATGCAAAATATAATACTATTGTCTTAAAAGCAGGTCACTGGTGCCTGAGGCTGCAAAACAAGCCTGAGTTATGACCCGTCCACCACCATGCTTTGGTTTGTAGACATGAGGCGTTTGGGTGTGGTTCGGTGCTGTACTGTTCTCTCTATGTGTTAAACTCCCTGAGTGTGAACATAGATAAACAGCCAGCCAAACTCCTTTTCAAGAGCCAGGAAGGTGAGCGTACTTGCTCCTTTAATGACTCCAAACATAGCAATCATCTTGCACTGACATCATTGAACTGGAGTGAAAGACTATTGCTTTCTGAAGGACTCCTTTGAAGGATTGCTTTGGATTCCACATGAATGATTACAAAGTTGTAGCCATGCTTTTCCCACTGTTCTCTGCATTTCCTGCTTCCTGTCTATACACATGTCAAAATAAAAGCCTTCCTGTCTATCCAGATGTCAAAATAAAAGATTCACAATTTTCCGATGTATAACAATAGAAATACACTTTACACTTATTTGTGTCATTAGCATATGAACATATTGAAAACAGAACTCTCCCCGTCTGGCATTCCCAAATATGCCACTTCATGCTTAACTGTCTTTGGTTGAGGTCTTACTCTCTATTGATAAGAGCAAAATAACATCACTTATAGGCCTTGAGAAAGTCTTTACTTTGCCTTGTGATGCTGTTCTGACTTCCACTTTGCGCACCTTCCCATCACTACTTCGAAAGGTGGTAGTGACCAACCCCATCGGCCACTCGTTACGAGATGACTGCTTCTGTTTGAGCAACACTACATCACCCACTTGTAAGTTGCGACATGCTACTTGCCACTTGCGTCTTGGCTGCAGAGTGTGTAGATATTCATTTCTCCATCGGGTCCAGAATTCATCAGCAAGTACCTGTACTCGTCTCCACTGGCACTTCAAAAGTTCTTGTCCAACAAACTCGCCAGCTGGAGGTGGTACACCAGGTTTCTGCGTTACTATCATAGCGGGAGTCAGCAGCAGTGGTGAAGAAGGATCGGAGGAGACTGGGATCAATGGCCTTGCATTGATTATAGCAGACACCTCTGCCATCAAGGTACAGAGCACTTCATGAGTCAGGGAACTGTGTTTACCGTGAGACAACATGGCGTCCAGTATCCTCCTGGTTACACCAATCATGCGCTCCCACACACCTCCCATATGCGAGGCATGTGGAGGGTTGAACTCCCATGTACAGCCGTGTTCGTAGAGGTAACTCAGGATCTTGTCTTGACTCTGATCATCTTGTCTTATTCCTAATTCAGAACATGCTCCAACAAAGTTTGTACCACAGTCTGACCTCAGCTGCTTCACAGGCCCTCTTAGAGCAAAAAGTCTGCGTAGTGCATTGATGCAGCTACTTGAGTCCATGGACTCAATGACTTCTATATGCACAGCCCTGGTACTCATGCACGTGAAAAGGATCGCCCATCGCTTACTCTGAGCTGCTCCACCTCGAGTTCTTCGGGTGATTACCTCCCACGGACCAAAAACATCCAACCCTACATATGTAAAGGGAGGAGACATGCTCAGACGTTCTGGGGGAAGGTCGGCCATTTTCTGGACTTCCAGTTTTCCTCTCAGCTTTCGGCAGACAATACAGGAATGGATTACAGAGCTAATCAACCTTTTGCCGGCAACAATCCACAGGCCTTCCGCTCTGATTGCCCCTTCTGTAAACTGTCGTCCTTGATGTTTTATCTTTTCATGGTAATGGGTCACTACCAATTTGGTCACATGATTCTGTTTTGGGAGAATGATTGGATTTTTCATCCCAAGACTAACAGTGGAGTGTTTCAGACGTCCACCAACCCGTAAAAGACCGTTGCACATGAAAGGGTCTAGCTTGAGGATTGTGCTTGTCTTTGAAATTGCTCTATTCTCTTGCAGTGCAACATACTCTTCTGGATAAGCGTCCCTTTGGACCAACCTAAGTATGGTCAGCTTTGCTGCCTCCAGTTCTTCTGGAGTATGAAGTTTGTTGCACATATGCCATCCTCTACATGTATTTGGGGGGTTGGTACTGAATGATTGAGTCTGGTGGCTCAAGAAGGCAACTGCTCTCAGTAAAGACCTCCAGGTGGAGAAGCGTTGGAACCTATTTGAAGTCAACTTACCCTCGGTTATATGGGTAGCACAGGATGTCAGCTGTGGTCTTACCTCCACATCTGCATCTGGTTCCACCAGCTCAAAGGGCTCATGTGTTTCAGCCACAGGAGGCTTGTGAAGAAAATCTGGACCTGTAAACCACATAGTCTCTCCAAGCCGAGATGCTGGGACCGATCTGGTGGCTAGGTCAGCTGGATTCTGATGTGTTGGCACGTAGTGCCACTGCTGAGGAGAAGTTGTCTGTCGAATTCGGTGAACACGATTGTGCACATACACATAGAATCGTTTAGAATCATTGTGGATGTATCCGAGAACCACCTTGCTGTCACAGAAAAACTTCACAGTATCAGGTTTAAGATCGAGTTCCCTGAGGATTAGTTCTGCCACTTCGACGGCCAGCACTGCCCCACAGAGTTCCAGGCGAGGGATTGTGGGCTCTGGTTTAGGAGCTAGCTTGGCTTTCCCAAGTACAAAGCCGACTCGACACTGTCCATCTGTAGTGATGACTTTCAGGTAAGCTACTGCTCCTATGGCCCAGTTTGAGGCGTCAGAAAATACACACAGCTCAGTATACATGGCAGTGGAGAGCGACTGTTGTATGTAGGCACGAGGAAGCTGAAGATTACTTAAATCCTGTAGTGATCTTCTCCATGTTTCCCATTCATTTAACTTGTTTGTGGGAAGTTCGGTATCCCAGTCGCATATGTCAGCTGAAAGTTCCCTTAGTAGTGCTCGTCCTCGGATGGTCACTGGAGCAGCCAAGCCCAGTGGGTCGAAGAGGCTGTTAACTGTCGATAGCACTCCTCGGCGAGTGAAGGGTTTATCGTCAGCTGCAACCTTGAATGTGAAGGTGTCAGAATCTATCCTCCAACACAGACCAAGGCTTCTTTGTGCTGGGAGAACTTCCTCATTTAGCGCCAAGTCTTTTAAACCTGTAGCCAGATCTTCAGGGGTGAAAGCCTGCATCACTTTGATACTGTTGGAGGCAATCTTATGCAGTTTAAGATTAGATCCTGCCAGTGATGCTTGAGTGCGCTTGAGAAGGTCAATAGCCTCTGCTTCTGTCGAGAGAGAGATCAGTCCGTCGTCCACATAAAAGTGTCTCTCCACAAACTGGCGTGTGTCAGGTCCGTATTTGTGCTCACCCTCTTGGGAAGCTCTTCGAAGTCCATATATAGCGACTGCAGGTGACGGGCTATTCCCAAACACATGCACGCGCATGCGGTATTCCCCTACTTCCTTTGTCAGGTCATGATCTTTGTACCAAAGAAATCTTAGATAATTTCTGTGGTCCTCTCTCACCATGAAACCATAGAACATTTGTTGGATGTCGGCTGTCACAGCAACAATGTCCTTTCTGAACCTGAGCAGCACTCCTAACAGGGAGTTATTTAGGTCAGGGCCTGAGAGCAGGACGCCATTAAGAGAAATGCCACTTTCTTGTGCGCTTGAGTCAAATACCACACGTATTTGATCGGGTTTTTGGGGGTGGTAGACCCCAAAAATGGGTAAATACCAACATTCTTCATGTTCTTGGAGAGAAGGTGCCTTCTCAGCGTGCCCATTTTCGAAGCGCTTTTTCATGAACGCAATGAACTGCTCTTTCATTTTAGGATTTTTGCCCAATGTGCGATCCAGAGAGTGGAGACGAGACAAGGCTTGAGCACGGTTGTTTGGTAGGCGTGGTCTGGGCGACCTGAATGGTAGAGGAGCAACCCAGCTGTTTTGTTCATTCTGACAGAACTCCTTCTGCATGATGTTCAGAAAGCTCTCATCTTCAAACGACAAAGCCGGTTCGTTATCACATGTCTGTCTTGTGAATACGCTTACCCCAAGTTTTTCCTCAGCAGGCATGTTGGTGGAGCCATAACTGGACAGGCAGGGGTAAATATCGGGTCTTTGCTCCCCGCCATACGCCAACTTTTCTTTCACAGATATTTCATTCTGACATGGCACCATGAAAGATGGACGTCCATTCGGCAGGACACTAGTCTTATAGACAGCTACAGTAGGCTTGTGTGTCCTGTTGATGCAAACTTCCCCAACTATCACCCATCCCAAATCCAACTGCTGGGCAAAGGGAGCATTGTGGGGGCCGTTAATTTGTTGCCTTACTTTGTGCACACGTATGAGATCTCTTCCCAGTAAGATCAAAATCTGTGCTTCGGGATCTATCTCAGGAATGTAAGGCGCTATGGGCATCAAGTGGGCATGGGAACGTGCTACCTCTGGTGAGGGGATTTCAGACCTGTTGGTCATGATGTCATTACATTCAATGAGTGGAGGTAAGTCTAAGCATACTTCACCGTCCAAAGCCTCAATCTGGAAACCGACTGCCTTTCTCCCTGTCATCTCAGTAGTACCAGCGCATGTCTTCAGCAAGTACGGGGAAAGGTTGCTACTGATCCCAAAGAGTTGGAAAAACTCAGATTTGGCCAGCGAGCGATTGCTCTGGTCATCCAGGATGACATACATCTTGACTGAGCGCTCTCGTTGTCCCTTTGGAAAAACTCGCACCAGGCAGATCTTAGCACAAGATCGTTCAAGGAGACCAACTCCACAGACTTCAGTGCACTTTGAGGTTACCTCTGTTGTGGAGTTGTTTCGCTGGTCTGCATCTGACACTGATGCAGGAGGCGACACTTCTGGGAGAGTAGTCTCCGGATGAAGAGCAGTGCAGTGCTTATCACTCTGACATTCATTGCACTGTAAGTTCATGTGACATTCCCTCGCAACATGAGTAACTGAGCAGCACCTAAAGCACCGTCTGTGGTCCTTTAATAACTTCTTCCTTTCCATGAGTGGTTTCGCTTTAAAGACCCTACATTTTTCCAGAGGGTGGGGTTTGTTGTGAAGTGGACAGTACTTAGCAGGATCATTTGCGCCTCTCCCATCTGTTTCTTCTCTATGTCTGGAGCTTGGATTAGCTACTGTGGACACATTTGTCTTTCGAACGGCTATGGCAGTTCTCCCACCATCATGATTTGCCATGGGTTTTTCATTTCGATTATAATAACGGCTGCTGTTTGTCAAAACAAAACTGGGATCGTTCCTAGCCTTGGCTTCACTGTTGACAAAATCCACAAAAAAGGCAAATGGGGTAAGCATACTCTATGCTGTTCTTTATACCTTGAACCAGCGGAGAGCCATTTCTCTTGCAGGTTCACTGGCAGCTTTTCGACAATGGGGTTAATGCCTCTTGGAGTATCCAAGTAACTAAGACCTGATAGATAACCATCTTCCTTGGCTGCCAAAAGCTCCATCAGTAGGTCCACTCAATTCCCTTAGTTTTATGTTTTCTCTCAACGTGAGGCGAGGGAAGCAGTCCAGTCGCTTAAAGAGAGCACACTCTATCACTTCTGGGGTTGCATAACATTCTTGAAGTCTCAACCATGACAAATTAAGCGCAGCTTCAGGGTTAGTGATATGAGCAGCACGGATCCTTTTTACATGTTCTGATGATTCCTTGCCGAGCCATTTTACTAGTAAATCTAACTCTTCACTGGCTGTCAGCTCCAAATCCTGAATGGTGCTGAGGAAGGATGACCGCCAAGCTCTGTAGCCTTCTGGCTGATCATCAAATTTAGTGAGACCTGTGGTTACTAATTCCCTGCGTGCCAGATACTTTGCAAAGTCTAACATGCCTGTAGATGGAGTCTGAGAGTTTTGCTGTATGCTGTTCCTTTGAGAAGTATCTGAATGCCTGATGTGTGGACTGCGTTCTAAAGATGCCTTACAAAAATAGCGAGGGCTCAATGGAGTGGGCTGAGGCGAGAATGGCTGCTGTCCTGTAGTTGGCTGATGCTCACTTAGCTGTGAGTAACCAGGGTTTGTAGATAAAGTGTTATATTCTACGTTGGATTCTGGGAGTTCTTGTTTTGTTGACAACGATGCTTTCTTAACATAGATGGGACTCAGTGTGGCTTGAGAATCTATGGCAGGTTTAAAACTGATTCGAGCTTGATCTTCGAGGTATGCCTCGGTTTGCTGTTTTATGGACAAAGGTGAGATGCCACTCCTGTTGCTGTGTATATCATCACAGTCTATGGCTGCTGCTGCTTCTAAAACCTCAGCCTCAGCAACAGCAACGGCAGCTGCTTTTTCAAGTTCCAATGCTTCTAGATCTGCCTCAAGAGTAGCCTTTTCTAAATCCAACTTGGCCTTTTGTTTTTTTTATTTCAAGCTCTCTCTGTGCAAATGTGGCCCTGGTGCGTGCAGCTTCAGCGATAGCTCTGGCTTTTGCAGCGGCGCTGGCTACTGAATGCTTTGAAGAAGAGGTGCGCTTGGAGCTGGAGACCGATGACACTTTGTCGTCCATTTTGGTATCCATAACTATGCTGGAGAATCCCTCTGACGAATATAGCAGAGGTGGGACCAAGTCATTGTTTTGCAAGTCTCAAGTAAGTCTCAAGTCTTTATCCTCAAGTCTCAAGTCAAGTCTCAAGTAATGTCAGGCAAGTCAGAGTCGAGTCTCAAGTCACTGGTGTAAAAGTCCGAGTCAAGTCACAAGTCTGAAACTTTGAATTTCAAGTCCTTTCGAGTCTTTAAAAAAAAAAAACGAAAAAATAATGTTGCAGTTATATGCTAAATGTAAATATTAGACCATGTAATTTTAAAATCTGTGTTTTTCTCAACACATGACAAAATAGTTAACTTAGAAAATATACACAAATTGTGAAATTGCACCTCTTTAAAATGCAGCTCAATTAAACCTAGCTCCAAGAATAGTTTTCACCGACAGTTCTGAGATAAGCTGCATGTCATTCTTGGATGCGGTTGTAGGACCGGCTTTAAAATCGCATGACAAAAATATCATACACATTAAAAAAACTGTATCACCAACGTAGCCTGGACAACATTTGCTAGTTAGATGAAGTCAGCTATCTCATCGTAGCATATTTATATGCATATTTATAATCATACGGTTCTTGGAGTGAGTGCATACACTCATGAAGTTTAGTAACTTCAGGTCACTGCAACAAGCCCAGGTACAGTTTACCGACAGATGGGTACAGGACCTTGAAATGCACCGTGTAGAACGAAAGACCATCGTACGTATCATAAGTTTACCAGTCTCACAAATCGTCGTCATAAATACACATTCGTTAACCGTTTATTAATAGGACCTTTGAGCTCAACGGTAATTAATTAGTAGTGGAAATAATTTCTGGTAGCATCACAGAAATGTAGCAGTGACAATAATACTGTATGCTGTAATCGTACTGGGCAATTAGTGATACAAAACAACTGTTTTATCCTGTGAATAAAAGTATATGTTTTTGTCAATGTACCATAATAACAGAGGCGAAACGCAATATTGTGTCAGGACAATTCACTATTTATGCACAATAAACAAAGGAGCATAGCGCGACAATTTCTGTTCAGCGCCAGACTTGCTTGTAACCTATATCACCAGTTATGTTATGAAAGTGACGTATTAACTACTAAAAAACACTGACCTTTGTGTAAATGCTTGGAGCAGACTAACCTGTGAGCTGGAGGGTTCTGGGACGTTATATTTGACCTTTGAATGGCTGCAATCCAGGCCACCCGTCGCCTCTTTGTTACTTCGGAAACATGGCTCGAACAATTTCTCTTCAACGAGGTAATCCGATAACAACCGATCTCTTTACCCGTCGGCTTCCCGTGGCTGTCATGCGACCGGCTATTGCAGTTAATAATACAACGGCTTCTTGTGTTTCTTTTTATCGCTGTATAACTGATTTTAATTGAAAGCCTGCGTGCGCTAGTACCGCTTGCCACGAGTTCCCAGAATCCTTTGCGGTTCTACCCGTGAATGACGTCACATTTTCAATCTCTATATAATATGCATGTTAAATTTTGTATTTGGGGTAAAATATCAAGTCTTTTCAAGTAAACCGGTTCAAGTCCAATTCAAGTCCCAAGTCATTGGTGTAAAAGTCCAAGTCAAGTCACAAGTCTTAGAACATTTTTTCAAGTCAAGTCTAAAGTCATAAAATTAATGACTCGAGTCTGACTCGAGTCCAAGTCATGTGACTCGAGTCCACACCTCTGGAATATAGTCTTTCACTGTACTGTTCTCTCTATGTGTTAAACTCCCTGAGTGTGAACATAGATAAACAGCCAGCCAAACTCCTTTTCAAGAGCCAGGAAGGTGAGCGTACTTGCTCCTTTAATGACTCCAAACATAGCAATCATCTTGCACTGACATCATTGAACTGGAGTGAAAGACTATTGCTTTCTGAAGGACTCCTTTGAAGGATTGCTTTGGATTCCACATGAATGATTACAAAGTTGTAGCCATGCTTTTCCCACTGTTCTCTGCATTTCCTGCTTCCTGTCTATACACATGTCAAAATAAAAGCCTTCCTGTCTATCCAGATGTCAAAATAAAAGATTCACAATTTTCCGATGTATAACAATAGAAATACACTTTACACTTATTTGTGTCATTAGCATATGAACACATTGAAAACAGAACAGGTGCTGTCCATTATGGTCAGACATTTCCACTTTGGAAATTCCAGCAGTCCTGTGGTTTGTTGCGATGCAGCTTTCCAAGTAAGTTTTGCTGCTGTTTTCTTTTCAGAGAGAAAGTGTTTTTTGCACAGCCTGACATTGGGGTGAATTTCCTGGAACATCCACTCCTGTGAAGATTGGTGGTTGTGAATATTTTCCACTTCTGAATAATCTTTCTCACAAAAGATTGATGGACTTCAGACTGTCTGGAAACGACCTTATAACCTTTCCCAGATTGTTGGGCAGTGACAATTGTTTCTTTAAGATCACTGCTGATGGTTTTCCTCCTCCGCTGTTCTGAAGATGTACTTACCTCATTTAAATGGGCCAGGCGACTTGTTTTATTATGTCCTGACACCTTAAAAGGTGCACTTTCTTGTGCAAATCAATCATCTCAGCAACCTGCAGGTTACTCGTCAGCTGCTCAAACCTCCAGTTGTTTTCTCATCTAATTTGTCCACCTGTGCACAGCAGGCTAGATCCAGCTGGTTCCTTGATTGAGAAAAGCTACCTCTTGATTATGATATTGATTTGTATCGTCTCTAAAAATTTGTTTTTTTCCAAAGCCTTTAAAGCTTGTGTGTGAGCTATGAGAGAATGAACAGTGTTTTATCGGCTTCCTCCTTCTGCAATTCTTACTTTGAGCCACATGGGGGAGCTGTAGCACTGTGTTGCCTCCCTGCTACCAGAGAGCAAGAGAGAGAGGCGCATGGGAAAAGGATTAAAAAAAAAAAAAAAAGAGCCTGGGCTCATATTGAAAATTCATGACATGCACTTCTGCAAGATACACAGCAAGTATAATGAGCTCAAAGCACAGAACTTGGTTCTTCCTGACTATTTTATCAGTTTGTATTTCTTTTCCAGCTCAGTGTGTGTGTGTGTGTGTGTGTGTGTGTGTGTGTGTGTGTGTGTGTGTGTGTGTGTGTGTGTGTGTGTGTGTGTGTGAAAGACTAACTCCCGTGCCATCATTTAAATATAAATTACTGGCACTGACTGTGGCTTCAAACAACATCACAAATGACAAAAACAATTAAAAATCTCTAAACAAACAAAGAGACACTCCTCTGCGAAGGCTGCGTAGCATGGCATGAACAGGAAAGGAAAGCCAGATTTGGCCTTAATTACATTTTCCCTTCACGTTCATCCATCTCTTTATCATCTGATTCTTCATTAGCTCACCCCACAATTGCTTCTTTTTTTTCTTAAACTGTCCTCTGTCTTTTTTATCCTTCTCCTCTCCGTCGCCCCTGTCGTTCCCTGTCGTTCCCTGTCTCTCTGTCTGACCTAGTTTTGGGCGGCGTTTCTCTCACACGCACAAACCGGTGGTCCTTCAGGTGCTTTAAATCCTTGAGAAATGTTTGAATTTTGATGTGATGTTTTTAAGGTCTGGAGATGTGCAGAGTTTTTTGAGGTTGAAATGTCTGGATTTGATCAAGGTCATGAAACTGTTTTCATTTGCACTGTTGCTAGAGGACAGCAATCTCGTCTTCCCATCATCCTCCATGGTTTCCATCTTTTCTCTTCTCTGCTATTGTTTTTCCAGTGTGATGCAGACTAGTGTTGGCATGTTGCCCCAGACCACACCGAAATATTCACACACATACACAAAGTGACACGCCAACGCACAGCCTGCAGAATCTCTTCAAATCTTATTCCCGATCCACTTGGACTTCCCCCTCTTCAAGCTTCTTTTTTATTTCTTTATTTCTTTTAAAGGAGAGGACAGTGACGTCACAATGGAGCCTCAGTTACAGCTACGGCACATGCTGAGTGAGAAGTTTCAACCATCTGGTCAATCGTTATTCATAGCGAGGCGTAAACAGTAAAACGTGCCGCCGGGCATGTGTTGCAGAAAAAGAGCGCGAGGATGCTAAGCTGCTAGCTCGGCTCATCCGAAACAAAGGTGTGGTGGTTAAAAGAAGGCACACGGCTGCTTTGTGAGGGGTTCAAAGACCACCTGGACTTCATGGACAGAGGATTTCCTTCTTCTATGACATCCAATCCTCCGTTCAGGTAAAGTACAGAAACAGAATAACCACAGCTGCCTGAGCAGCCAATGTGCTGATCATCATCAAGCAAATGGCAATTTCCATTCACCCGGCGGTAAACTTGTTTGCACCGCCAGTGAAAGTTTTGCCTTTTGAAGTTCAGGTTTTCAGTGGCTTTATCGTTCGTCACAAAGTAACAAGGTTTCAGCAAGAAAGCCTCCAAATCAGACACTTTAATCATGCAGCACACAAAAATCCAAAAAACACTTAAAATGACTCTTTCAAATAATCCCAGTTTGCTCAAAAAGCAAACAGGTTTTTATAGAAATCACAAACTCAGGAGCTTAGCATAAAAGAATCCACAGAATTCAGACTCTGCTGGCTACAAATATGCATTCAGGTGAAGACGTCCAAAAAAGTTTCGTTCCCTGCTCCCTTATCCACAAACGGGTCATCACAGCATGTAGCTTCACACGTTTGTTTTTAGCATGATTACACACCAGATGCCCCTCCTGAGGGATTTGTGTCTCCAGCTCATTGGTACAAATCATTTATCACAAAGACAGTGCCAGCCAGCCACGCCAGTGCTGTCTGTCAGCTGTAGGCTGCTGTAGAAATACACTGGATTTCTACAGCATCGGCTGATATATTTTATATTTATTTACATACTTCGAAATCTCTGGTTGTAGCTTCACCGTGTGCACAGCTGTGATGCTGCTCTGCTACATGTGCTGCTGGGAGCTGAAGCAGATCTGCCATTATCAGCTGATATATTGTTCTAATGCTTACCAATAAAGAGTGTTTGCTTCTTTGTGAGTTTATTTGCCTGCACACACACGTGTGTGTGTGTGTGTGTGTGTGTGTGTGTGTGTGTGTGTGTGTGTGTGTGTGTGTGTGTGTGTGTGTGTGTGTCTTGAGTCTTTGAAAAAGAGGTCTTGGGCAGGGTCGTAGTTGGTAAGAATTTGTTGTTTTTTCACAAAGAGGTCATGGGTTAAGCCCTCTGTATATTTGGGGGATTTGGGAATCAGCTTACAAGGATTTTTCACTCATCATAAAAGCACAAATCATGCTAGGTCCATTGTGAAAGCCTAGTTTGAATTAACCTCAAGTTATACCGGCCTATTAGACATTAGGGTGCTGAGATCTACACAAAAAGGAATTGAATTAAAGTTAAATGCATGAACAGGTTCAGATCTT
Organism: Rhamphochromis longiceps; assembly: GCF_057381845.1. Taxonomy (NCBI): domain Eukaryota; kingdom Metazoa; phylum Chordata; class Actinopteri; order Cichliformes; family Cichlidae; genus Rhamphochromis; species Rhamphochromis longiceps. Next base: position 24,496,461 of record NC_140558.1, read on the forward strand.
AGCTAACAACCTTTGTGTCTCTGAAAATCCTGGTTGTAGCATTTTATGGTGCACAGTGTATTTATGCATTGCTGTGTGCACAAAGGCTCTTAACAGAAGAAAGTCTAAGGTAATTTTCTGTTTCAAGGAGTGTGAAAACACACAAAAAGAAATCTTTTGTGTTGTGTACACGGGGTGACTGTCAAGTTTAGAGGTATGGGGCACCTTGTGATCAGATCAGAGGTGTGGTGTCATATGTGTGGCTTCCTGCCTGATGAAGATTAAAAACCTCACATGTCAACACCTTGCACAATTACACGGCACTTTTTTTAAGGGCGGCATTTAAACCATTTTTCAGCTGCTGTCAAGTGACTGATTCACACATTTATTTTGGTCAAATGTGCAATATAAATAGCTCTGCTTGTTATGAAGAACATTTTTGCAGTGACTTGTCTCCCACAGCATGAGTGTGTGTGTCTGTGTGTGTGAGAGAGCGCTCCCTCCCTCCACCTCTGCCTGGCTGTCAGCTTGCCTCGACCACGTAGCAGCTTCCTGGCAGCGGCAGCAGCTTGTGTCTACTCTCCCTCGCTCTCTCTCTCTGACACACACACACACACACACACTCAGTGTCAGTAGCCTATGTAGAACCGCGTAGCACCACCTTTGGATTTTAACCACCAACAGCACCAGCCCAAGCGGCAATGGATCTCTTTGAATTCGACTTTTTCAGAGACTGGGAGCTTGAACAACCATGGTAAGTCCTGTGCGCGCAGCTTTAGATTCTTATGTGTGTGTGTGTGTGTGTGTGTTTATAAAATGCATGCATATGTGTGTTTATTGTGGAGGGATGGCCGGACATGCTTTCTGGGGTATAAATAAAGATTCTTGTATTTTTGTCTGGAGATGCAGCCAAACTGAGTCTCGGAGAAATCGCGCACACCGTCTTTCTTTGTCACCGTAAAGCTGCCCTTGTTGCTGGAGATGAACCGGGAGGCATGCACACACACACACACACACACACACGCACACACTATAGGCAGCCAGTGCAACGCCGGCTTTTTACTGTTTCGTTGTGAAATTAAAAATAATAATAAATAAAAATAAAACGTTCGGCGTAAACGTGAGACCGGGGAGTGTGGCGGAGCGCTGAGCATGGAGGGATCGGCGTAAACGTGAATGAACTGCGTCCCCACAAGTTTGGGCAGTTTAGTGTTTGCTCCATTTCAGTCCCTAAAGAATCACGTGTCCTGGTGACATTTCAGTTCAGCTCACCTGGTGCAGCGCAGGTGTAAAGGCGCAGCGTCACATCCATGGAGGCATAGCGATGGAGTGATGACGCTCAGTCAGTGTTTGGCCGTGTGTTGACTGAGCATCACTGCAAAGTGGTTGTTACTGTAAACGCTTAAAGTAGATCATCCCCATCTTTAAATCCAGTACTGTTGACAGCATTGAGAGGTCTGTATCAGCCTCGTGTTGTTTGGCACACTTGGTCCTTTTTGTTGTTGTTGTTGTTGTTGATTCAGAGCTGAACTCATTAGTTGACAGTCAGGACGAACACTTGACTCTAATTTTAAAAGCAGTAAACATTCTTCTGGATCCATCCACTCTCACTGAAAATGATCCTCAGTGAAAATCAGCACATAAGTCAGCTGGTATCTGCTCGCTGTTTATATATCAGGACCTGATATCTATGGCAAGACATTAAATGGACTGTTTCTTATGTAGCACTCAAAGCACTTTGTTCTACATCTAAGTGCTTTCTTTCACTCACACAAACACACTCTGATGAATGCATCAAGAGAAAGTATCTTGCCTGAGGAGAATTTGGCACATAGACCGGAGCAGCCAAGGATCGAACCGCCAACCTTCATGAATAATAGATGACCTGCTCTACCTCCTGCCATCCTGTTAAAGTGCAGCACACGAGTGGCACAGTGGTGAAGCGGTTAATACTGCTGGGTTCTGGGTTCGTCCCTTCCTGGGACCGTTCTGTTTGGAGTTTGCATGTACCGTCTGTGTGGGAGCTTCCAAAGGCTTAAATGTTAGGTCGAGACTAGAAAAGTGCATTGAGGTGATGCTTTCTAACTTGAATAGCTGCACAAAGTAGATTCATTTCAGGACATGTTGGGAAAATGTTATAGTTCACCAATAAAGAAAAACATTTAAGATGATATTATTAATTAGATCTCTGCTGATCATAGGGCAAGAAAAGGTGGAAATCATGGACAGGTCACCCATCACAGGGTTAACAAGCGAAATTACAATTTACAACCTCCACCAGAACCTTCCTGCACTGAATCCCACACATTTATATTTTGAGGCTTATTTTTACTTTGACCATCCATCCATGACTTACTTCTGGATGGTCCGGTTGCTTATTTTGAAAATCCAGTTGCTGCTCCAGGCTTTACAGTACAGTGTTTCCACATAGGCGGGCTGGTCTGGTTGTTGTCGTGACAGTCCTCGAATGTGTCCGATTCCCCCTGGTGTCTGGAGATGTGCTGTGACTTGGAAGGCCACATAAAGCAGATCTTGCTGGGTTCCCAAAGAGCACAAGGTCTACTGTCACCAGCTGTAGTCCAAGACACTGGAACTGAAGTCTCCTGTTGCTCTATTGGATACTGTCACAAAGTATTTATGGTATTATTTATGCATTAAAAGGCATGGGTGTGCAGTGCAGTATAATTGTATGGGAGGCGACAGGCGCCGATCACTGCACCACCACGCTGCCCCTTTATAAAACTCTAAAATCTGTATGATACTATTAATCAGTATCAGTGGTACTATCATCTATAATGAAAGTCATTCTTGTGGATTCTGCTCCTCCTGCATGCCTCTGTGAAGTCATTTTCTATGCAGTAGAGGACATAAGAACAAAGAGCCACATGGGGAGAAGTGCTTTTTAAGGCTTTTAACACTATGGAGGCCTAAAAAGATGCTGGGGTTTTCAAAAAGATGATAGAGAGGCTGGAATCTGCAAGAAGTTAAACATAATTCAGTCTCTCAGCGTGATTTGGAATTTATTCTCGCACTCATTTGTGCAGAAACTGGGCGTGTGGAAAGTAATGGAGGGGCAATTTGAACCTTTCAGAACACTTTGTCAGGCTCTGGTTGTACTGGTGGGCAGCTTCCTGTTGAGGTCACAGCTTCAACTGCAATTCATATTACAATTTTTTTTTAATTCAAAGTAATTAATTTTGCCTTTCAATCAGCCATTTATCATCAAGCCTGGAATTTTTTAAAATAATTGCTCCACTTACCAATTCAGCAATCTGATGCAGAGTCATGTGCACGATCAGAAACAATGCAGGCAGAATGCTTCATACATGCTGTCATGTATGCATGTCATATCTATATAAATATATATATGATTTTATTCTTCTGGATCAACAGCATTTTTAAAATATCAGCTTTTATTAAAAGATTATCAAGTGTCTCACTTCATGCTGCATATTTCTTGTCACTTGGTGGAAACATTCAGGAGGACTGTAGGAAGTAAGGTCTATATAACAGTCAGCCTTTCCAGTCTAACTGTGTATTACAGAGGGAGCACAATAACTTGGCAACCACGCTGCTGTTTTGAATGCGTATTCCAGCAGGGAGAGTCTGAGTGGGGAAAGTGACACACACTGCTGTCCCTCAGCAGCTACCGTGGAAGGGCCCTGGAGCAAGGTACTTAACCCCCCGCTGCTGGAGTGGAGCTGCTCAGGGCTCAACAACAAGCTCGGGGTGTCTACACATGTAACCCTCCCCCTGCCACCACTCCATCGCGCCAGAGCTGTCAGGTGGTCCTGATGGGAAATTGGGCTCACACTGAAACGGCTTTTAGGCCAGAAAGAATATGAAGAAAATACAAGAAAAAATGTTTTTAGGAAACTGCAGAACAATGAAGGCAGCTTATGTGTGTCGATCAGCTTCTCCCTCATTTAGAATTAAACAGTCACAATCTGGAAACATCACGCCAGGTCTGTTTATGTAGCTGTCTGTGGGTGTATTACAGCCAGCACGTGCCACCCTAGGGGTCTGGACTCATCCAAGTGCCCTTGAGGGAGTCACAAGAAGCTGGAAGAAAAATGCTTTCTCCTATAGCAAATCATATTAACGTGTCAGATGCGATCCTAATCTTTTATGTTTGTAGAAGAAGAAAAATGGAGCACTGGGGTCCACAGTGTAAGCAATGATTTTATTTATGAGAAGCCCTACGTAGGGTTGAAGCACCAGGATTTGCCAGTTTCCTTCGCAGTGCTGGTCATGTTGTTAAAGTGTGGCACTTTGGCAGGGCGTGTTAATTTCCTGCTTCTCACAGAAGTCAGTAGAGTTGGCTTATTTAAACCTGCAGATTGTCAGTATATTGAAGAATTTGAATCAAATCTTTATTTTGAACAATTTCTAATGAACATAAAAACTGAATGAACCTAAATAGAAAGGCGTCATATTCACATTTCCAATTCAAAAAGCAACAGAAGGAAGCAAACGTTGAGTAATTCTCAGAGATTCTACAATAAACTGGTGGGAGCAGCAGGAAAACAGAGTCTTGTACACTTGCGTTTTTTTTCCTGTAGTACTCGACATCAACTGCACAACAGGTCTCTGCCTCACTACGTTCACTAGCTGTACTGATAAGAATCTCAGACACCATCAGTGTAGAAGTCTCAGCTCTAGCTCAACACAACAGGAAGGAGACTCTCCTCATGGAGCCGTTCAACCCTTTACAAGTACCAACTGTGATTCTCAAACAGGGAGGCCCCTATATGATTAAAATAAAAGCAAAATGTAATGATAAAAATGGTCCTATATGTTTGTTCAATCACATCAGCCATCATAGTCAACATATTGCAACAGAAAATATTCAGGCTAATTATTTTTCACCATAAGCAAAACAGGCAAAGTTTTCCAATCAGTAGAAGTGCACAATCCATCCTGGTGTCTTGAAAAAGCCAAATCCCTTCATGTGTTAAATGTATCTATTTAAAAATAAGAGTGCGTATGAAATGTACCTGACATTTCAATGTCGTCAGTTTGGAAGACACAAGATGATTCAAAATCAAGTTTAATCTGACAATCAGATTGTCAGATTTAACAATACCCCACCCACGTGCTCTTAGTTTGTTAACTCTTCAATTTATGAACTTATGACAGGTGGAAAACCATAGAAGACCTAAACCTGGTGAAGTCTAAGTCATCACAGGTGGTAACCGTTATCCTTTATTTTGGAGATTTGGGGGAAAAAAATGTGAATAGCTTTCGATGAGAATGATTCTTTCCCTGATTTACAAGCCTTGGAAGAACAGGTCAATACAAAAAGATTCATCTAGCCCTGGGTTAGAATTAGGGTTAGGGTTGGAGAGGGCTCATCACCAATGACGGCTTAGACCTCAGAGGGTTAAGTAAAGACCATCCAAAAGCACCGTTACCCAAACAACCATAAATCAATAAAAACAGCTAAATAAATTCAGCTGAAATTCAATTGAAGCATATTTCAGTTGAGAATGGAGGCCAACTTTTTTATGCTTTTCCTGTCCGATATCGTCTCTTAACCATCGGCTTGTACCAACATCTCTAAAAGCCGCTTTTGATGTTGCTGGCGACTCTGTGCTAATAAATGTTCAAATGGGCTCAGCTGTCCAAGTTGATAACAAAGATAACGGCAACGCTGGAAGATGGGAACCAGAATGCAGCGAGTTATTTTCAAATAGATCTTCCTCCTGAAATTTTACAATGGATTTTACAGGCATAAAAGACGACACGCACCTTCAATAGAAACCACGAAAATCACTCAGATTGGAGTTAAAAGTCTGTCACGCACCATTGATGTGTGGCTGGTGTTTGACAGTAGATTTTCCCTTTAAGAAGAAAAAAAAAAAGCTGAGAAAGAGAAAACAATCTTGAAGCTCCCCCCTTTGTTAAATCTGAACGAACACTGTAGGTCTCCTCCTCCTCCTCCTCCTGAAGAAATACCCTTTCATCTCTTCTCCTCTTTGTTGCTCTTTCTCCCTCCTCCCATCTTGCCTCGTTTCGTTCTCTCGCTTGGAGATCTGAAGGCTTTTGTATGATTGTAATATGGCTTGCATTGAGCGTCGCGTGCTCCTCACTGTAATTGCCCATCATGTAGCCGGCTAATCATGGCAGTGGAATCTGGGGGAGATCGCTTTGAATGTTAATTGATGCTGATGGTGATTGGTTGAACCATTTAAGTAGTTAATTAGAGAATTGATTACACATATCCTCAGCATGCAATGATAAGTTTCCAGCTGCGTGTTTTGGAGCCTAAAAGTTCACATCTGCGGGAAGAAACACCGATTATTAATCTTTTTTTATTATTGTTGTTTAAATGCTGGAAGACAAAGAAAAGATTGTTGTTCAAAGGTGTAATCAAAGCTCTCTTTTCAGAACAATCCGGGGGGAAATACACCATGGCTGTCCCAAATATCGTGTTTCTCTTTTTTTGTATTAACGACCAAATCATTGCGTCTTCAGCTGGGCGGGGGAGGGGGGTGACTTTGTAAAGTAATTTGTCTTTTGCATTTAATAATTAAAGATATTTTTACAAATTTTATTTAAAATCATCATACATGTAAAGTTAAATTAAACAGGTTTGCTGATAGTCAAACTGCGGGGCTGTAAAATGAAGCCAACACAACACAAAAGCAAGTCAGTCCACATAGGCTCGCCTGCTTAAATCCCCTCTTTACATCAGAATTAAACATGTTTATAATGTGATAGAAGTTGGATACTTCCCTGTTCCCTGTTTATGATAATAGTGTGTGTTTACGTCTCCATTTTAAGTTATATGAAGGTTTACGCCTGTTTGTCATCAACCACCTGTGCTGACTGACAAATGGTTATTGGTATAGACGAGTGGCCTGTGGTGACTTTTACAGAGGGATTGAACATTTTAATGCCTTAATATTATTTAACTGCAGGTTAAACTCACTGGGCAAGCACTGCTTTCCTTGCTTGCCCAGTGAGATCCAGACTGATCCATTGAACACTGATGACAGAAATAATATGTTTATTCTATTTATTTGTTAAAAATAATTAGCAGGTTGTCTGTACCTATGTGATGCACCAACTGTATGGATGCACAATTCAGTTCACCAGCCTAATTAACATGAGCTGATTGCCTCCCCACTCCACCGTCTCATCCAAAATATCATCGCTTATTATTCCAAAACTTCTAAAACTTGAAAAGTGGCACAAATGCTGAACTCAAGGCTTTAAACCAGTTGTTTACAAACTAATGGGTGATGTCATGGTGGCCATGTCCATCTTTAATGTACAGTCTATGTTGTTATTTCAGCTATTTTATCACAAAGTGATGAATGATGTTTGGTAATTTTATAGCACTTTTCTAGTCTTACTGACTATTGAAGGATTACAAAGATTATTAGTAGCATTCCTACAATCACACACACACATTCACGTGGCAGATTATTCTATGAACTTAAAACGCTTTATCTCTCACACATACATGCACAGAGAGACAGACTGAGGAGTGAATCAGAGACAATTTGGGGGTTTAATAACTTGGCCAAGGAGGCTGTGAGTAATTCCTTGTCCTTGTGTGTCGTAGTGGAGTAGTGGCAACTGTTTGTCCACAAAGGTGCTAGATTTGTGGATTCCAAAAAATTGAATCCCACAGTAGATGATTAAATACCCACCAAGCCATCAAATATTCAGAAAGTTGAATACTCAGGTCCGGCTCTTGAAAACCTACAAGAAGCGGTGATGGAATCTTTGGGGAAAGGAGGTGACAGAGTCAATGCATTCGATGTTCATTCTCACAGTCTGGTATTCAATCTGCCATCAATCCTCCCAAGCTCTCAGTCAGCTCACTCACACGTGCAAGCTCAATAAGCGCAAAATCATTCATCACACACTGAAATTTCCATCCTTGCTGTGTGATCGGCCTAGGCTTGCCAAACCAGCTCCACTTGATGATACTTCACACCCACATCATCAGCAACTCAGAGGCTGTGAAAGGAAGCTGTGTCTCATCCCAAACTGCCAAGAATTCACAAATAAATGCTTCAACCTGACAGCAGATAACACTGAAAGAAATCTTCTAACTGGGAAAAAAAAAAATCCATTTTATCCCATACTGGCGGTACAGTTATCCCACAGGGCTGTGAAGCGCCAGCTCTGTCAGCAGGTGTGAAGAAGCTGGTAAAAGTAGCCAGATCACCTGGACTCCATCTGGGAGGAAACAGTCACTGTCCGTGGTGCTGAAAAAACAAACAAACAAAGAAAAAAACACTCAAAGCATCAATTTTTTTATCTTTATTATATTCATTCAAAGCTACACAAAAAACCAAATACCCTCATGCAAGTCAAGATCAAATCAAAGGTTCACAACAAATCTGCTCTGATAATAAAAGCAGAGATGAAGAAAAAGGAAGCAACTCAAGGTTATAAAAGGAAACTTTGCTTTTTCAAAAGTGTTTTATAAATTTTACTCAAACCATAAATAAGGCAGCATTAATTTCATTAACCATCTACCAATCAAATAATCTTATATGGGATAATGTCAATGTCAGTTTTATTTCTACAGCACGTTTAAAATCAACAAAGACATCACAGTTAGTGAACAAGAGAAAACAACAGAAAGGTAAGAAACTGTCACTAGTACTTAATATTAACATTATTAATATTATTCAGAATTATTATTATTAAAAAATATTGGCGATAAACAAGCACTCCCTCCTGACTGAAGACTTGTCAAATATTATTACTTCTATAGTTATTTATCAAAATATTTACCATGACCTGATAATGACGAGTGCTGGAGGACTCTGTAGAACACTTGAACACTGTGAAAACACACATAAAACTGTATTACTGGCAAATGGTCCCTAAAATATTATAAAACATAGTCTGCAAAAATGTTCCTTATCTGTGTTACATGGATCAATATTACTCCTGCAGATGTTTAAGGCTGAGCTAATCTTAAATACATTTTATTCTGTTGTAATTCTCCAGCATAGCAGCAGAAATAAAGGTTTGTGTCTTTAGAACTAACTTCTCTGTCATTAAAGTGTGTGTGTGTGTGTGTGTGTGTGTGTGTGTGTGTGTGTGTGTGTGTGTGTGTGTGTGTGTGTGTGTGTGCGTGCGTGTGTGCGTGCGTGTGTGCGTGTGTGTGTGCGTGTGTGTGTGTGTGTGTGTACAGGTATTAACATCTTCATGGGGACCAAAAATTGATAGTTTACTATACTTGTGGGGACAAACAGCCCTCGTAAGGACCAAAATCCCGGTCCACACGAGTTTGAAGGCATTTTTGAGACTCAATATGTGGTTTTAGTGTCAGGGTTACAATTAGGTTATGGTTAGGTTTAGGGTAAGGATCAGGGTTAGGCATTCATTTTTTAGGGTAAACGCCTAGGGAAAGCATTATGTCAATGAGATGTCCCCACAAGGATAGAAATACACAAGTGTGTGTGTGTGTGTGTGTGTGTGTGTGTGTGTGTGTGTGTGTGTGTATTGGGGGTGAGCGGCACCTTTTATCAAGGCTTATCGGAGATAGTTGCTTAGACTGACAGGGGGAATTGCTAGGAATTCAAAAACCTGCAGAAAAATCTTCAACAATACATGTGAAATGTTCCCAAAGCTTGCAACCATGTAGAACAATCTGCTCTTCTTTTAGCTATTTTTTGGTCTCCACCTACTAAACGCTGCAAATGAAGCATGTGATTGACCAGAGGCTGAACCAAAAAGTTAAAACAACCCAAGAATGAGTTTAAAATGTTCTTCAAAGTTCTGCAGAAGTCATACTTCTTTGTGGGTCTCATGGAAACAATTGACATTTTTCACTATGCGCAGGGCCATTAAGAAGCACTGCTGATCAAATATGTTTGATTAGAGCTGTTATAAGATATTGTTTCCAGATTTGAAAGAACTTGTCTGATTTGATGTACACCAGAAATCTTACTACATTTCTGCCAAAGAGTCAATTGTGAGGAGTTGATCCATTGGAGACTTTGATGTAAAATTATACAGATGTGTCTTTGTGGCTGTGTTTACATTTCAACAAGGAAGCAATGATCAGAATCTCCAAATTAACTCGAAATATTGTCTTAGCTTAGCCTTTAGGATTTAGTGCTCCACACTGCGAGCTGTAAACAGATAATACAACATATGTGATGTATTAGGATCCAAAATGAAAACATAAAGCTAGATTAACTGAAGAGTTCAAGTGTTTTACTTATGTTTCAGATATTATTATCACTTACTACTCACAGTTTACACTCTGTTTTAGTCTTTAAAGATCTTACAGCCTTGAAAAACGACGCTGCTGTTTTTCATTGAAGTACTGAAAGAGAAAACTTAATTGCATTATTCTTAAGAAACATAATTAAGTTGATGAAGCCTTTGAATTAACAGTTTGACACACAATCCAATTATGTTATCACATTACAGAACTCGTACAAAGACAGAGGTCAGCTGTTGAAACTTTACTAGCAGGTAAACTGAGGCTCAGTTGAGGGTTGGAGTAAAGACATTGTAGGATTTGCACACGCTCCATATAAAGAGCTAAACCATCTGTTCACTTTCTTTAGTGCCTTATAAGAAAATTAAGAGTAACCATCTGGATGGGATATAAAAATCCTCAGCAGAACATTTATCTTTATCAGTGTAAGCATACTATTGGCCTCCCTCTACTGCTGCGGACTCTATTTTGTACGATGCCACAGAAAATTAGCCCAAAGGACGCCATACTCAGTAAGGTGCACAAACTTTCTTTTCAATTGCATCAAATCTCTGAATAAATCCAATAAGTGTTCAGTTGTGGAGTGAAAAATTGCATTGAGACCCCTCCAAACCTTTTTAGTCAGTTATCATAAATAAAGAGAGTTCACACAACAAATTACCACGACAAGCCTCAGATGGTAACACCCAAAAGGCACTGAGTGGCTCAATGAGGTGCGGTAAAGTCACTCATGAGTGCAGCCGAAGTACTTAGACGGAGATATCTCTCTCTGAGCGGCAATATTGTTATTTAAAAAAGCAAACAGTGTTAACACTTAGGTGAAGAGGCTTATGAAATAAACAGGTAGTTTCACATCGTTCTGTTAATGCTGCGCCAAAATCACAATTGCCAATACTAAAAGCCCTGTAACTGTTAATTAGACTATAAAGCTGAGCATAACTGTACAGAACTGAAACAAATCTCTCCCCTGGGATCAGATCTGTTGTGCTGTAGCTGCTCTTCTGTTATCGGCATAGTCATTGTCTTAGAGTGTTTCCCACCTCTTAATGCTCGTACTTACCTACGTTTCTATTGCCACAAGTCGTTTTTTATGTCTTTTTAAAGATGAGTTTTGTGGTAGTTTTTTTATCAGACAACGCACAGAGGAGAGATAAAGGAAGCATGAGCTGCGGCGGAATTTCTGAAACACATCTAAGCAGGGGAGCATAACTCATCAGGAAATAACCTGAGTGTTGCATATATCTGAAAACTGTGCCATAGCGCTTTCTAGTTCTATAAAGTGTACGTGTTTATTTAGTAATGACTTTATTTAATTAGCTCACTATTTGCTTAAGATAATATTCATTTTTTTTGGTGGAATGGGTCAGATTAGCTAGAGAGCTTGCTTGAAGTTACATCCCCCAGTTTGTTGTTAAAGCTAATTAAGAATTTGTTTAATTAGTTGATCAAGTATTTGCTTGGAGTAACGTTCACTAATTTGTTGGGAAATTCTCATTAGCAATTATTGGAATTAGTAAGCAGTGTTTGCTCCGTAACACTAATTCAGGCAGGAGAATGATGTGTCATGATAGCAGGACAATATTGTTATTACGTTACATTATCAGGAATATGTGATAACACTGACTTATTAGTTACAACTTGGAGTACACGCTTAACCTGAGCTTAACATTTTATGTAGAGAGCGACGCATTCAGTGCTACAACAACAGTCACTGCTACTAATTAAATTCATTTATGCATTTTTTCCCATCTGAACTGTTTTGGCAGGAGTTCCTTGTTTCAAAGGAATTTTGTAGATGTGTCTGGTTCTCAAAGTATCAATAATTCATTCATTCATTTATTCATGTTGTGAGCAGTTTTATGTATGGTCATCAGAGTACTCCGTCTCTATGATGATGAAGAAGGAAGCAGGATGTAAGCGTTAGCTCAGTCCACAATCGCTCACTCATGCTTACTCCATATTTAATTCAGTTTATTTATATAGCGCCAAATTACAACAGTTGCCTCAAGGCTCTTTATATTGTTATGTAAAGACCCGACAATAATGCAGAGAAAACAGAGAAAGCCCCGACGATCCAATGACTCTTTATGTTAAAGTACTTGGTGACTGTGGGAAGGAAAAACTCCCTTTTAACAGGAAGAAACATCCAGCATAGTGGACTAAATAATGAGTTTGCCATTTTTTAGCACTGCCAAATGGATTTAATATACCCTGTACAGACTGTTCAGAGTATCCTACATTACCTCTCACTGCTCAAGAACAGAAGACCTTCGGGCGTTTCACTAGAGTTTCAAAAAAGAGAAAATATGCTCAGTATATGTATTTGTTACAGAAATATTAAAAATAAATGTTCGTAGTGGTGGATGCTATGCTTAAAAATTTGTATCCCAATATGTGACTGTATTATTATTTACTATTTATTATTTCTGTATTTATAAAATTTTCCTATAAATATTGATTTGCTCTCCTGATATTTAAACTGTAGTATTGATATTTTAACCTTTGCCTAAAATGTGTTATTTATTTACAAATAACACATTTTAATATAAAGGTTTTAAAAAGAAAAGAATAACATAAAACCAAAACAAACCCAAATAATTTTCTTAATTAAGCTCCATTAATGTTTGACAGCAGAGATATGAAGTGTGGCTTTGAAACTGTCTTCATGTGTTTCATTCTTCTGCATGTGGTCAGAATATGTAAAAAAAAAAGTGAAACTTCCAATCTGCACATATGGCTCCTTAACTGAATAGCATCAGCAAGGATTTTTGTTTGTTTGAGCTCACAAAATAATCTTCTACACATAAATCCATCTACAGGTTTATCAGTCAGTGAGGGATTTCTGACACAATCACGGATTCTCCCGCTCAGTCGAGTTAGCTGTTAGCTAGCTGCACACTTCCATTGGTTAGACAAAAAGCATTGCAGACAAGGGAAAATCTACAAATGAGGTTTGTTGGTGAATTGTCCCTTTAATAATGCATAAAGGGGAAATTGTACTACCTCTGTCTACAGTATCTTTTACACAGTTTTCCATGGCTGGACCTTCTTAAAAACTAAATTCAACCACATATGCAATAAAAGTCGTGACTGGGCACGGCATTTCAGTAGAAGTGTGTGTGTGTGTGTGTGTGTGTGTGTGTGTGTGTGTGTGTGTGTGTGTGTGTGTGTGTGTGTGTGTGTGTGTGTGTGTGTGTGTGTGAGAGAGAGAGTTTGTAGGGTTTATAAAAAGAGAGAGCACAAGAGAACGAGAGACTTGGCAGTCAACACCAGGTAGCTTCTGCCCTTGTGCCCCCAAGATACCAAGACAATACACACACGCACACGTCGTGTCCCGGGGTTGGCACAGCCATCTGCCAAGAGGAGCATGGTGCTGAGGAATGATAACACACACACGCACACACACAGACACACTCTTTCTTTGCAGGCACACACTCAGTCTGCCTTGAACCCAGTGCTCTAGTAGTTCTCTGCTCTGCTGTAGTTGGCACTTGTGATACTGCTGATACCCATTTTGTGTCTGTCCAAAAGTCCGTGCGAGTATTTTATGGTGGCAGAAAGCCGACTTACATCCAGGTATGTGCAGATGTACTGGAATCCTGTCGGGCTGTGTGTTAGTGGTGCATTTTCACCCTCTGAACTTAAATGTTTCAGCAGGTTCATTTTGTTCAACATCATTAAGGTGAAAATGCCAAAATGTTGCGATGTTTCTGGCAGAAGTTTATTTCTGTAAACCCAAACCTGCTCTGCACCTGTAATGAGTAGGCCTATTATTTATTTAGGCAGAAAGTAGAGGGGGTACGCGGGGGGGGGATCCCCTTCATGTTTTATCAATGTTTAGCTCAGGATTGTGTGGATGATCAGGTTTTTAATTGGCTGATTTTAGTTAGTGCTAGTTCACCTACTGCTTTTCATCTAAACAAATAAAAAATAGATTAAAATCCATCCACCATGTTTACAGGCTGTTTATGGCCTTGGAGAGAAGGCTTGGAAACTCAGAAAAAATCCAGAAATCCAAAAAACATTTTAAAGATATTTTGATGTGGTTTTGCATTTTTCAAAGGGCTAGGAATGCAAGTATCGGGAAGGCTACAATTTTTTATTTTGTTAAATTCTTTAGAGTAGCCCTGATGTCTACGATCATTAAATAAGTCTTTTGAATCTGTCAACAATCAGCAAAGACTGCTATTTAATTTATTTTTCTCTGCAAATAAAAGTTCTAAATTGTTTATGATTCTTATAAATTGTGGCTAGCTAGATATTAGCTAGCTACATTATCATTTATGTGTGCTCGTTTTCCAGATATGCAACCGTATACTTTAACATATGTTTAATGTAGTTCAGCCAATATAATATTTGATTCATTTTACAGAAGGCCCGCACAACTCTCAGACAAAATATTTTATTATGTGTCAATTTGACAATACACAATACAAGCAAAGTTGTAACTGTACAGTACACAATACAGACCAAAGCCTTTTTTGTAGTTTGCCTGATCTAGTGCAAGAGTGAATTTATAATACATTTGATGTATATTAAACAAACGAGAGAGTTAATATGACTTTAAAATGACCCACTGGCAGGGCTTTATGATTTGGTTTTATGTGTGTGACTGTGGGATATAGCGGAGAAAGAAAGACAGACAGAGAGAGCTAGTTAGCCTCACAGGACAGTAGATTAAACACTGACTTTTAAATTAAACAGAAGTAATAAAAGTGAATTTGAAAGCAGGGCGATATAGAGGAAGTGAGAGCGAGACAGAGACAGAGAGGGCTAATGACGTAGCTTTGCTAGCCGGGGCCAATTTACTGTGAGGTTTCGAAAGGTCATCTCCTACACGGAGGCCTGTCTGTGACAAATTACATTATTTACACTAGGTAGAAAGAGGCAGCGGGGCCCAGAGAAACTCAGAATTTAAAGAAAAAATAAAAAGCGGACAGAGAAATATAGGAAGACAGTCCTTGCATGTTTGATTTGATTGTAATTGGTCTGCAGCGTTAACACAAGAACCCTGAAGACATTCGCGAATGCCCCTAATGATGCTTTTATCAAGACGCAATGTCCATGTTTCTGACACAGAACTGCTACGCCCGATGTGATCAGATCTATCACTGTGCTATTTTAATTCTTTCATTTTGGATGCAGGTCGGACTTTATATTTAGAGCAGCCATGCACTGCTGTTGCGTTAAATTGATAATTTTCTGAAACTGCCTGAAGCATACCCAACTACCTCTTTCACTTTTCTTTTTTCAGATTCACAGCTTTACGCTGGTTGCCACTTTATTAAACCTGTTTTATTTACTGCTTTAAACACGAGGTCATGCAGACGAGCCTTCATTCGGGGAAAGCCCCTGTGGAGCTGAGGAAGCAGTATGTTTGATGTGTCCTATTATTTTAGCCTGAAGAGATAAAAAATTGGGTAATAATTAGCATCAGCTGCATGGATGGACAAAACTCACTCTAAGAGAACACCTGAAGAAAAAGATGCCACTTGCACTTTTTGATTGACAAGCAATGTCTGGAAAATGCTGTACAGAAACTGTGTGATTGGCAGGTTATGTCTGGCAAATGCCAAAGATGAGGAAGAAAAGGACAAACCCACAACGAACCCCACAATTCCTCAGATGCTTCCAGAATCTGTTGTTGTATCATTATGCAGTGAGGACAATAAGGCGATTTATTAACTTGTACTACATGGTGATAATTCCTTTTGTGTCATTATTTTTATTACATTAAATAGAATAAGAAATTTTCCTTATTTCCCCTGAAGCGGCGGACTCAGCTCCCCAAAGACCAGCTTACTGTGTGTGTGTGTGTCAGGGTGTCCCTTGGGCTATCCAGAGAGGGAACCGCCAACGGGATTAGTAGTTAATGGTTTGGGATTTGGGTAAGAACAGAAATATTAATATTTAGATTTAAGTTTTTTTGTGTAAATATCTTGAATTAATACAGCATAATATTTAACAGCTCCTTAACTGCTTCTCGGAAGTGCCCACAAAAATGCACTTTGTATTTAATTTGTTTATGCATGGCAAGTTCCTTGAAATGATATAAATTGAACTGTGGATTGTTGTAGATTATTGTATTTGTATTGTTGATTATCACGTCCATCCCTTTATAACCACAGTGCATTTTCTGATATTGTCTTCCAGCAGGATAATGTGTTACATCACAAAGCCCAAATCATCTTTAACTGGTTTCTTGAACATGCCGTTATTTTCACTGCTTCCACAGTCATCAGATCTAAGTCCAATAGCCCCCCTTTGGGATGTGTTGGAATGGGAGATTCACATAATGAATGTGCAGCAACAGTGTTATGCTGTAATGTCAATATGGCTAAAAATAGATGAGGAATGTTTAAAGCACCTTCTTGAATCAATGCCACCACTTAGGCATTTTCTAAAAATGGGTCACATCTCAGTGTATAAAGTGCCATTAGATGTCAGTAGACTGCAGATTGCGATCAACGAAATTCTGTTTCCATATCTGTCCCAATTCAAGTGCATAATGCTAGGTACAGTCGCTGTTTATATCGGCTGTCCACATCTATTTAGTCTGGAGGAGAGTATAAAACTTTATGAAAGGAGTCAAATACCTGTCAGCGATTCAGAGAAGCTCACTTCTGTCTGATGACAACAACTTTGAGGCGAGTTGATGAGGATATCCTAAACCTTTCTCTCAATAATCACTGCTTTTTTGCCTCTCTTAGCTGCTGTTAGCCTCTGTTAGCTGCTGTTGGTCTCTGTTAGCTGCTGTTAGCCTCTGTTAGCTGCTGATAGCATATATTAGCCTCTGTTAGCTGCTGTTAGCCAGTGTTAGTGAAGTGGGGGGGGGGGGGGGGGGGGGTGGACTTAGAGTCTCATACATGTGAGAATATAATCAAACTGTTTATTAGAGGGGGAGTGTTTTTAGCTGGGATAATGTTAGCATATAACCAGTTGTTGTTTAGTCTACCTGTTTTCAGCTATCCAGACAGATGTCACATGTCTAATCAGTTAACAGTAAGCAATTGTTACAATACCAGGTATAAATTAGTATGTTTATGCACGTTTTGATGTTAGAGCCCTGACTCCAGTTCAGGCCTGAGATGAGGAGGAAGAGGATGAGGGGAAATAAGATAAGATAAGATAAGATAAGACTTTATTGATCCCACGACAGGGAAATTTTTGCGTTACCTCAGCTCAGGTACAGATATCACAAGGAAATACAAAAATACAAATAAGTACAATCAATGAAAAAAAAAAAAAAAAAGTAAGATAATACACTATATACAATGGTAGCATACACAGTATGTGATTATGGATATGGTTGAAAATATGCAAGACATAAACTATATAGCTTGACATAACTATTGTACCACCACTATTCCTATGTATACACATGTACACACACACACATGTACACACTAAATATACATATCTATACATATACATACATATATACCTACACATGTCCATACACATGGAAGGTCCATTATGCATGAAGTGGTGACCGTGGATGTTCACAGTGTCCAGTGACTTATGACATCGTGATTGAGGCGTTATAGAGTCTAACTGCTGTTGGGATGAATGATCTGCGAAAGCGCTCCTTCCTGCAGCGAGGGTGAAGGGAGGAAAGAGCAGTGGTGGAGAAAAACATAATGAGAAATAGACGATGAAAAAATGTATGTACAAATGTTAAATCGTCATAAATAATTTGAAACAATTTGAAATTATGTATGTGGCCAGTCTCTCGCCACATCAATAAAATTAAGTGGAACACCAGTGTCCATTTATTCAATATGGCCGCTTCCACAAACGTCTCCTCTTGTGTATTTTTAATAGATTATGTTTATGAAAATGCATCAATTTGTTGGAAGATTTAATTAATTTAACACAATAATCTGTGTTTATTTATGAGTACAACAATCTTTTTCTTCTATTAAATAACCTCAAAAATTACATATTGTACCTTAAAGTGTGCAATCTTTAAACAAACCTCAATAATAAGAGAACTTGTGGATATTTGCAGGAAGCATGTATCAGATTGCAGACAGTCAGAGGGTGACCCTGGTGACACACCCTCTTTTAGAAACCAGGAAAATCCGTTCATATTACTGCAATGAAAAAGAAGATGTCTGTTTGTTTATTACACTGACATTTGATTGACAACTTATACATACACACACATTGCCTGCTACATGTACAGGACTCTCTTTTTCTTAAAACTAATTTTTAACATTTATCTTTATCTAGATGTAAATTCTTTCTCACGATACGTTGCATGGTGAGCTTATATGTGCAGGGCTCTGGACTCTCACGATGCATAAAATTAGTTCCTCTATACTGCCATTGTAGGCAATATAAAGCCTGTAGAGTGTATATCAGTAATACGTTCACCAGTGTGTTCAGTGAGATAAGATTTGATGGTTAAGAATGAGAGGTCTGGGAACGATGTCTCTGTGTGAAGCATAAATTCTATTCTTCTTCCTCCCATGAGCTAGGTTCTTTTTTGCTTTGTCATGTTCTCAGTAATAAAAGCACACCATAGAAAAACTTGACTTTCATGAAGGACACGAACCGGCTGAGAAATGTCACAGGCACGGGGACTTTCACTTTCGAGCTCTTTTTGAACTGAATGGATGACCAAGCAAATCTGGTTTAATATCAAAATATTTGCAAGGACATAATATTTAACTGAGTGAAATAGGTAGGAAAATGCTCCCATGAGGCTCTGCTGTGCTGTGGCCATTGAGTTGTGGTGCTAGGTGCTTCTGTTTTAGTGAAGAATGCCATCAAGGCGTTCCAAAGGGCACCCCTCTGCTTATTTCCCAGCAGGAAGTGTTATCCATCAAACTTAATAAATAAGCGAGGTAATAACTTTTCATTCAGCGCTCAAAGTTTATTATCAAACGGATCCCAGTCTTCATTTTCTCCTTCATTGCGCTTCTGTGTCCTCTGTCACTCCTGCTCCCCTTCAGGACATTTATTACCTCTTTATCAACTAATTCATAATTATCCTGCGTCTCTCTGTGCCTTTCTCTTTGGTGTCTCCCCTCTCTTTCCTCTTTCTGTTAACCTTTTCCTATCTCTCTCACCCCGCTTCCTCTCCCTGCCTCTCCATATGCCTTCCCTCAGAGGCCCACTAATACATTTGTTATCAACCTAGTCCCTAATTAACATGCCCCCTCTCTGTCTGAGTCGCTCCTATCTCTATTACTCCGTCCAGATGTCTTCTTTTGCGCTCTCCTATTTCATTCTGACTTTTTCTTCGTCACGCATCTTCTTCAGTCTCGCTCTCTCTTTTTTTAATATATGAATTTCAGGATGGCTCCTCATCCTCACTTCTGAGGCTCCATTATCTGCAGACAGACAATTTGTCTGTCTGAAAGCCAGCAGGACTCAGAGATCCATTTTCTGTGTGAAGGTGTGAGCTTGTGTATCTCATTTGCTCTGAGCTTCCTTTGCTTCAGCGTCGTGTCTCGGTATGCCTGCGCTGTGTGTGTGTAACCCTAGTGGTTTTCAAGCTGCGGTTTAGGAGTCCTTGGCAGGCTCCCATGCTGGGTTCACAGGGTGTCTGTGTGATAGCCATTAGCATTTACTTTCCGTGTTGCCCTGTAACATCTCCTCCTCAGCAGAGCTGCTCTGAAGGTGCTGCATCTATGCTTGAAAAGAAAGAAACAGCTCATTTGTTTTGTACATTTGACATGGGGCACATCTTACAGCAGACTTCATGTAACATTTGCTGTGCCTGATTTTTTTCTTCCTTTTTCAGCACTTCCAAATATGCCCACACACCCCTTCAATAGAAATTTCCCCTGCTTTTCAAGCACAGCGAACAGTGGTATGAAAAGTAATTTCATCTGTACGGCAGACTTGTTTGCGTTTGTCGTCGATTTCACCCCGAGCTAAATCTGAATGTTTCTGCCAAGACAATAAGTTCGAATGAAGCCATGCAGGGTCGCATTTGTTTTGTCTGCGGTCGTGAACTGGACTGCCGCTGTGTTGCGTAACGCTTTTTGTGCCAGCAAAAGTCAGGTTGGCCGCTCTAATTAACTCAGCTAAATGAAGTGGAAATATGACATGTCAGGAAAGGGTACAGGAAAACATTCAGACGGAGATGAGAGTTTTTAAAGAAATTTAACAGCACAAAATGGGTCCAGGAAAAAAAATAAAAAAATAAAAGAAATTCCACACACATATTTCTTTATTATACCTTTTTGTCGCTATTTCTTATAATTTATAATGTACATAATATTTATGAATGCATTTATTTTTATCACAGTTACAAACATTTTCCTCACAGGGTAAGGCTCTTACTATCCACCTGTGCCAAGTTGACTTTAACAACAGGGTTTATTTTTTGTAGGCTGAACTATTTTTATTCTTTATCCTGCTGCTGTAACGCAGTGATTTCCCTTGTGGGATCAATACAGTATTCATCTATGTATCTGTTATCTAATTCAATTTCATCTCATATCGTCAAAGCAGACTTCCTCAACCATATGTCTTCTCACCAGTACCATTGGTACTGGTACCATTACACCCATCCCATGGATTTTTGGATTTTTTTTTAACATTCTGCTGTTTCGGTCGATACGCTTGCTCAGCATAAAATCAAAGCTATCATGTTCAAAGCCACATTTGTGACACCAATAATAGCTATTACAGCTATAGAAACTTTATGTCACATGGTTCAATCTAGATCAAGAGATAGGACTATGAACTGTATATAAATGATGGACACAGATGATTAAAACAAATGTGTCTGCGTTTTGTTCCTAATAGCCAGCAGGGACAACTATAGATCCAAAATGAATCTCTCAGGGAAACAGTTCTTCAGCTCCATTGCTCTATGAGCTTTCCTAATGAGTTTATGGTGTCAGTAACTTGTCAAGTCTTATCAATGATGATCTCCAATGTGTAAGTTATCGTCTCTGCTACTTATTCTTATGCATTAAATGTAGACGTCGTGACCCCAACCCTATGCCGCAATTTATGCCGTAACATAATGTCCACTCTCCTTCAGTGGTACTGGATCAACTCGAAGTGAGAAGCTCCAAATAGCGTGATCTACTGAAAATGCATAATGCAATGCAGGCACAACCCGCACAAGTAGAGGATTTAAAATATACACAGAAGTATCAATCACACATTACAGTAAAAAAAGAAGATAAAGCAGAGTATGCTTTACCCTCACAGGCAGTAAGAGAGATGGATGTAGCTTCCCAGTTGGAAAAATGAGCCAATGTGGAAGTGCTTTAAGCCTGCATTCTGTCTAAAAGCACCAGATGGCGATAACTGTAGATCCAGAAAGGTCCTATAGAAATCTGTGGGACTATTGCTTTCTTTGTTAACCTGTGTAAACAGTTTCCTGCTGAGTTCATGGTCTTTATTCACTCAGTTTATTTCATGCTGATTAAAAACTGTCTGATCAGCAAAGTTCAAGCAGAAGCAAAGAAGCAGAACAGAAATGATTGCTAACCAGTGGGTGACGTCGTGGTTGTTTCTATCGTTTATATACAGTCTATAGAGAGGATGGTGCATATTTAATTCTCGGTTTCATCTATTTGATCAGCAGTAATATCTGATGAATCTTGTAGCAGGCAAAGACTTTTCTTGCATATTGTGACTACGAAAGAAACCGAGTTTCCTACAGTGGGAACACATGCAGCAGTAAATTCTAATGAGAATGCTAAATGGCCTGTATTTGTATAGCGCTTTACTTAGTCCCTAAGGACCCAAAGCACTTTACACTACATTCAGTCATCCACACATTCACATACTGGTGATGGCAGCTACATTGTAGCCACAGCCACCCTGGGGCGCACTGACAGAGGCGAGGCTGCCGGACACTGGCGCCACTGGGCCCTCTGACCACCACCAGCAGGCAACAGTTGAAGTGTCTTGCCCAAGGACACAACGACCGAGACTGTCTGAGCCGGGGCTCGAACCGGCAACCTTCCGATTACAAAACGACCTGCCAACTCCTGAGCCACGATCGCCCACGAAACACGTAGATTGTTTATGTATTTTTGCTAATTAATCTTTTAGAGCGCTCACTCAGTGTCTGCAAGTCGTGCAACAGGAATATCTCAGTACATCCAATATGTATACTGTGTCTTAATCATGTTTTTATTTTATTTTGCAGTTGTCTAACGGTGTATACCCAGATTTGTATCACAAATAAACATTAGTTACATGTAGTTCTACCATCTCTTGGATATTTTTTATTATGTGTGTAATTCTGACGCTGCTGCTAAGCACAGTAAAGATGAGAGAAAAAAATAACCTTGGTTGAGCCTCATTAACCTGTAGATAGATGACAGTGGTTTAGTGGGAACAGACTGCAAGCTGTAACCCTTCAGTTTGCCCATACAGCCAGTGGAGAAAATGGCTAACAGGGAGCTCAATCAATAGGCTAAGTGTGTGTGTGTGTGTGTGTGTGTGTGTGTGTGTGTGTGTGTGTGTGTGTGTGTGTGTCTGACTTCTACTAGAGCTCGTGTGTGCATTTGCATTATGGGTGTCCGCGCGTGCACATCTCTAACCACGCACAGGCTGTCTAAATGCATATCGATCCTGAGGTGTTGTTTTGTGTAATTGATGGTCTGCCTTGTTTTAGTTTCATTAAGTGCGACACACACAAATGATGACTGATGAAGTCAGCTGAAGCTTGATTTATCAGCACGATTTTTAAAAGTAGCCTCAGGACATCTTTTAGCTGCCGGGAATTAGACCCTGATGCATTTTGGAGAGTGCGTGAGCAGTTCCTTACTCCCGGTCCTTGTCCCCTCTGAGCCTCACGACCTCACTCACGCGACAAGGCAAAGAGAGAGAGAGAGACAGATGAAGCATCACAATATACATGCATTGGATGCTCATATCCAACAGAGATTCACTTGCTTTATCCTTGAGCACATATACAAATATACACTCAGTTGGTCATACTGTTTGTGTTTACTGTTGTCCATAATCCCGCATCTCTTCACTGCTGTTTCAACGTTTGCCTTTCAGATCATCTCTTTGATGTGCTCTCATCATTACTTTCCTCTCATGTAGCTTTTATTTTGCTATTCAAAAGATGATTGGACTAGAGGGTGGAAGTTTTTTAATGTTTGCTGTTTCAATGTTTTCATTTTCCCCTTGTTGGAAAACCATTTATAGATCTTTAAACTCAGTCTTCCGAGATAAGCTTGATATTTGGTGGTTACGCTTTCCTACTGACAAAAAGATTACAGAACAAAATCAATCGAAATCATTTAAATCGCTGAATAAATTATACAGGTTGGAATTCTTAATCTATAACTGTTGTGCACGGCCTGCACCTGTTTTATTTATTTTTTTGTGTGATGCTGGAATACAGGATATAAACAAGGGACATAGATACCCACTGACTGAAATCCCCCTTTTAAACCTTGAGATTAGCTATGCTGCAAAACAATGGATGTGACAAGAAAGTGCACGTGAAGTCGGACACTCACTGGTTGACGATTTGTGATTGAAACCTCATTAGCTAATGAATGCATAGTTTTATACTACAGACACTCAAGATTTACAAAGCTTACTTTTCCATTCAGTTTGATACAGAACAAGTGACTGAGCCCATTAACTCATCAGGAAAGTGTTTGCAGCAGTCAAGTCAGAAAGCTGTTTTCCCATAAAAGTCTGACGGACCAGAAATCTTTTTGCGACCACAACTATTACCAGCTGGAGGCCTTCCGCTAAATTTCATTTTTCTGAGCTGGAAGCTACGTCCATGTTTTACACTGTCTATGGATACCAGTTAAATACCCAGCTCTAATGTCTATGTCTAAAAATAAAGTCAACACAGAAGTGCCAAAAAACTGCAGTTCTTCTAATGCCCACTTGAGGCTGGCTTCAAATGTGGGTCAGTCCCATAGACTTCCATGTAAAAAAGACTAACTCTGCAGAATTTAAAAGCTTGTTTTTACATATTTGGATAGGTTCTGTTTTTGTAAACGCTTTGTTGCTCACACCTTTTTTTCACACCTATCTTATCTTATCTCAGGCAGAATTGAGTGTACTATGGCAGGCAGTGATCTGCTAAGCAGTTTGTTATTAAAAGCAGGTCAGGTTGTGTTCAGGATCCAGGAAACTGTGCAGCTAGTTTGCATCTCCACCAGCCTGCAACAGCAACACTGTGTCCTCATACCAGTGGAGCAAGACAAACATCTGCATATTATTTGCCTACAATCTAAGTAGCATCTCACTGCAAATCTGTCCATCAGAGTTCAAGAGCCATGCAGACCATGTTTATGTTTGCAGAATATTAAATTGTTTTATATATTGTATTCAATGTTCCCTCTAAACTGCGCACGTGCGCAATTGCGCACTGCTGGCACGGTCTCTGTGCACAGAAAATCTGCGTTGCGCACAAAAAAAATCTAACCTGAATTGAAATTAAAATGAAAACTTTAACAATTCTGTTTTGCAGTGTTAGTCAGTAAGTGACTGGCTGCTCCCGTATGGGATTAGAACGATGCCACCTTATCTCATAGTCCAGCCAATGATGCGATTCTCATTCGTATATATGCAGCTAATCAACGTCGTTGTCAGGCTATGACAGCGTCCTTATGTGCCAACACCGGTGTTTTAGCTAGCAAGTGAAGCCACGTTAATGACAACGTGTACAACCATTGGAGATGTGAGCAGGACAGACGGAACAATTGACGGAAAAACTGTGGACTTTGTACCAGTTTTTAAATTGTGTTGACCGGCCATGCAAACCAGTTATGATAAAAATATCTAAGAAACTGTAAAAAAGGCTCGAAAGTGCTCTCCGCCTGTGAGCAAAAACAAACCCCACCCCCTGTCCCTTTCCTATTCGTCCAAAAAATGTACCATGTTGACCAATCAAAAAATGATATGGCAACGTGGCATCTAGTTGTTAAGAAACGGGGGGAAGTTTTAGGAGTGACGGCGGTGTTTTGAGATGTGAGAGATTTGCGACGTTTAGCGCAAATCTTGTGTAGTTAGTGTGTAGTGTAGTCAATCCGATTGTTCAGTGATGACGTGACGAATCCTACTTCCGGGCCTAAAGTAGTCTGCGTTTAATATGGCTTTTGTGTTGTTAACATGTTTAATGTTATGTATTTTCTTCTATTTGATCTCAAAAAGCTCCTAAAACATTCAGTGATCACTGTTGACCTCCCTCGGCTTTTATTACCGCTAATCATTTATTTAAGCTCAGTTTTTAAAACCTTAGGATGTAACTACAGCCCAGCCCATGCAGCAGTATATGAATGACTAACCTCGTATTGTGGATGGATTATCTCAGTTGTTCTCCTGGCTGAAGTTTGGTCCTTTTACAAGCATCCTGCCATGCGATTACATTTGTTCCTGACCACCGAGAACACTCACGTTAACTTTTATCGAGTAGAAAAAAAGTTAGCCTGTTTATATTAAGCTAACATAGCTGTGTCGCTAGCGGTCACGTAGCACATCATTATATACCAGCTAGCCCAACTTCAGTAACGCTACAAACGTCACTGCTTTTTAGTTTTCTGTCTTCATTTATGTTGGAAGTGATAGCAGAGCTGTACGTTTTAATTTGTTTCCAAAACCCCGCAGTCAGGACATGCTATATTGTATTTAGATAGAAGCTAGCGAGCTAACTCCCTGCTAACTTCTAACTCCGTTAAATGTCATAAATTCCGTTTTCATGGATGCCTGGATGTTAAACTCAATTGTTACACCTGGTAGAGCAGAACGCTGATCATTTTATTAAAGATGAAAGACTTTAGACAGTTTTTCAACTCTCAGTAATGCCATAGTGATCGTTTGATATATGGACCTGCAGCGGAGTTTAGGTCCAGACACGGCTAGTGAGGTCAGACTGAACAACCGGATAGTTTTGTTGTGTGTATCAGAACAATGAGGCGACTGCTGAATGTTACAGGTGTTACAGGAGTGATGCATCTCCTGTTGTCAGGCCTGCAGGTATCAGGCTGTTGTTCTCCTTTATCTCATAGAGGACAGAAATTATTTTTTGGAGTGGCACAAATAATTTGTCTGGCATCAGATTTGATGCAGAACAGCTGATTGTTCTGTAAATAGTTTGAAATGTTTATTTAAAAACGCCTTGGCTGCATTAAAAAAAAATAGCTGCAAAAAACGTTGTTGTTTGCCAAAGTGAGTTACTTTTTTGAAGAAGTAACTATATAATTAATTGCCCAACATTGGTCATTATATACTATATTTTGCTGACAGGACTCTCTCTCAGACCACAGACTCATAATACAAGTCAGAGCTTTATAAAAAAAAGGGGAAAAAAAAGAAAGTTGTGTTTTCAAAATTGGAGTTCAAGTTATTTTTACTTTCAATAGTGTTAACATGCTACACAGGCCAATGACTAGATTTTTTTTAAATTTTCATTGTAAGTGGGCTAAAGCAGTTAATTAAAAGTAGTCTAACATAAATGTAAACGCTGTAATTTGATTATTTTAATAAACATGTAACTTGGATGGATGCTGGCGTGACCACAGTGCACACGTCTGATGTCGCTCACAGTGATCCAAGGGACCGCTCAGGGAGTTTGTGTGTTCGCTCAGACACATGAAAAATTAGGGGGAACATTGATTGTATTGTCACGAGGTGCGCTTAAGTTCCTTCTGCTGGTGGAAATATTCCCTCCAAAGCCTGTAAAAAAGCCTCTCAGGTCGTTTTTGCTTTATTTTAAGTTGCCACAAGCAAAGCAAGTTTGGAGAACACTGGCGTGGGTAACGTTCAGTCGATTTGTGGTCTTAGGATTTAGTGTTCTAGTTTTATTACTATTGTGTGTGGATGAGGGTTGAATCTCGTGTTTCCCGTGTTAATAAAGAAAGAGAAACCTCATCATCTCTTAGACTAAAACAAAGACTGTAGATTTCTGAAATGCTGCCACAAATTAAAATCAATAGTCCAGCTATAGTTTTACTACAGTCCATCGACAGTTCCTGTGTCTGTTTGGTAACAGCTTGGTAATCTTTGGCACTTCATTTTCAGACATTAGCACAAAATGAAATACAGTAAATTAGTATGTAAGGAGTTAACAGCAACGGCTGTTTATGGTGCTGGTGCTGGATATTATTTTTAGCGCCACCATTAGGCAAACAGAAGCACTGTTGTTATGAAGCATTTGCACATCATTAGATATGTTGTTATACACAAGTTTACAGGTTCTCAGGGGGAGGCTGTGAAACAGCAGATGGAGAATAATAAAAATAATAAACCTGAGCAAAAAGAAAAACAATAGTCGCAGACCCCGCAGGGCTGGAACCGCAAAAGATAGAAAGAAGTAAACCAGGTCAAATTGTTAATGTTACTGTAAATAACAGATAAACACAAAGCCTAATGCCAAGACCTCCTCCCAATAGGTCTCGCACATAAACACATAATTCCCACTGTCCCTCCGTACGCTGCTAATTCAATCCTCCTTCCTTTGCTCTTTATCTTCGTTGACTCTTTTTTTCATTCCACCGTCTTAATATGTTTCTCTCAGGTTTTCTTCTTCTATCGCTCTCGTTCTCTGAGTATAATCACCATGTTATCTGAGTAAATCCTTCAGACTGAAGTCTTTTGGCTTCACGGGGATTTGTAATATTTTCCTAATTTATTTCACAATATCATGCTTTAGTTATTTTAGTCAGAGATAATGTTCGACTTTCCTATTTCTAGAGACTAAAGGGGATTTCTATAATGTTACAAAGCGCTCTGGCGAGACTGCAGCTGGATTTGCTTTCTGATTTTTTTTTGTCTTTTTTGTCTTTGCAGATTTTTAGAAGTTGTAAGTAGATCCCTAAAAAAAGTAGAGTGCTATATATATTAACATGAAGCTTCATTTGGTGTAATTGGTGCTAAATCCACAATAAATAAAAATACATGTTGTCAGTGTTGCTCCTTCAGAAGCCTCGACTCATAGCCAGCTCCTTGAAAAGGCCAGCGCTGTTGTTTAGCATCTGCCTGATTCACTGCAGCTTCGTAGCCCCTCGGTAACCCCTGAGATATGCG
Source organism: Rhamphochromis longiceps (assembly GCF_057381845.1). Classification (NCBI taxonomy): domain Eukaryota; kingdom Metazoa; phylum Chordata; class Actinopteri; order Cichliformes; family Cichlidae; genus Rhamphochromis; species Rhamphochromis longiceps. The sequence goes on from NC_140558.1 coordinate 24,524,632, forward strand.
GAATACTTGCTTCTTTCCAGCTCACTTGTTGACTGGCTTGTCTGAGTGACATTTATTTGGGGCGGCTGTGCCCTGCGGCTCAGGTGATAGAGCAGGTCGAGCAATAATCGCAGGGTTGGCGGCCTGATCCCCTGCTCCTCCTGTCTGCATGTCAAAGTGTCCTTGGGCGAGACCTGATGGGTTACCTGCTACCTGGCCCAAGAGATGTTAAAAATAGAATCAGACTATGTGTTCATTTACACCGCTACAACACTCATTAATGTCCTATTGGAAAGACATTGCAACTATTTTCTCTCTTTCTTAAGTGAAGATCAGAATGTTGATGCCAATGTTACATTTTTACATTAAATCTAAAGCTAGAGGGAAGCTAGATTAATCAGCTACACTGACTCTTGTCATAAATGAAAAGATAGCAGATCATTACAATCAAACTGAGTCAGTCTCAGCAGACTTGACTCAGGTGGTTCCATTCTGGTTATATAATCCTGTATAAAAGCAATGTTACCAAAGCCCTGTGTCATGCTGCAGTAACATGAGTCCTACAGCAACTATGAAGTTCTTACTGGACTGAATGAATTTCTGTGTAATGTGAATTTGTGTGTATATAGATGGCAACAGAGTTTGTCAATTTATCGCAGTTAACTGTTATTGTTACGAACGGACTGCATGTCGTTGCCAGCTTGAATGCGTTCAGTTGTAAACTACTTAATGATTTTTCGTAGTTCCGCTGTTTTGCCCAGTGTCTGAAAGTGAAACTTAAATACCACAGCAATTGTATCGATCTTTGTCTTTTTTTGAAAGAAAGCAAACGGAGGTATGCTAAACCATTTTTCATATGGTTTAGTTATTCCTTAAAGTTCAAGAGCTTCCCTTGTAACTGTGTCTGAATGGATTGTCAAGTAGGTTATTCCTTGACAATGCCCTCCTTGTAGCAGTATCCCAGCGTCTGGCCACTGTATTGACAAAGTGATCCCTCAGCCTGACTCTAGACTAGTGGATTTTTTTTATATATATCCCAGACCTCACTGTGTCAGTGTGTAACGCCACATCACCACGAGCCAGCCTGTGCCTGTGAAGGGATAACAACAGAAAACAGATTCCAGGTCCTGTCTGACGTTTTCACACTGACAGAACACAAAGTCCTTGTCTGTCTGAATCTGTTGAAGAACAAAGCTTCTTAAGACATCATATCCCCAGTGTAGCGACCAGGTACGTGGGTGGCCTTGATGGTCTGCCATGCAGGAAGAGCTGACCTAGAAAACAACGGCTGTCCTGTCAGGCCCTTTTCCCGGGGCCCACAGGTACGGCAGACAGGCGAAGAAAACAAAACAAAAGGAGATAAAAAATGGATGCTTACCCCCTGAGATTTATCATTTAAATGTTTTTGATGGGATGAGTCACATATCTAAGTTGACATGACCTCAGCGCAGCTCATAGTCACATTTTTCTTTATTGTTAGGCGTTTTTTAATGACACTATTGCTTAATGCCTTTTTCTTCAGGTCAATAAAACACATTTTGAGCTTCATACTGAGGCACTTTCTTCCAAACCTGCCTCGCGTGGGAAGATTACAGTACACTACAACAGGCTTATACAATTGAAGCTATTTAATGCTATTGGCATGGCTACTGTATTTGTACTGCTTATATTTTTTAGACATAGTAGTTAACTAATTAAAGAGACTGTAGTAAGTCTCTATTGTAGCAATAGGTCTCTCCAACAGAAAACTCTACCGACTTAATAGTTCTACTTTGCTTCCATGAGCTCATGGAGGCAGCAGTAAAGTCTGCAGATAAGACGGTGACAGACTGATGCAGAGACAAAGGTGTATAAACAGTAGCTTTATTGTACGTAGATGTGACTACGCTGCATCAACTTGATAATGGCCAGCTCAGTCTTGTGGCAGACCTGAAACAGTCACGTCAAGCAATGGGTTTTTTTTGTGTACATGGAAACAAATAGTCTTGTTTTCATTACAGGCACGACTACAAAAAAGTGAGTTTTGAACTTGGGGCAACCATATTTGAATCCAAACCATGATCTTTTATTGCCTGCTTCTGGATCCAAACTACTCTGTGTTTATTAAGGCTGTTGTGTTTTTAACATGTTTTAATGTTTTGTATCTTGTTCTATTTAATCTAAACAAGCCCCTAAAAACAGTCAGTGATCACTGTCGGTTTTTATTACCACTGTTCATTTTAAAGCTCAGTTTTTAACTACAGCACAGCCCATGCAGCAGTTTGATTTACAAGATGGCGCCGAGTATGGCAGCCTCGTCGCGCGCTCCCCCAAGCAACAGCTTTTTTCTGTGTTTAATTTTACTTTTCCTTCATTTTTTCACGAGTAGCACTTGTCTCCTTGTGTACGACCGACAAACCTTACTGGACATAAAAGACGGTCTTTCTTATAACTTTCCGGAGTTCAAGTTTTGCAACACGGACGCTCCGTTCCCAGACCCCCCATTCATCTCACCTGAGACGCCTTTGTTCTCTGGCCCTGGAGGCCGCAAACGCCGACGCAGAGGGAGAAGATCTGGCGTTCTGGTTCGACTGAGACGGCGCACTAACAGACCACCGTTACCCAGTTTATTACTGGCTAATGTGCAGTCTCTGGAGAACAAGCTGTGCGAGCTTCGGGCACGGATCTCATTCCAGCGAGAGATGTGGGACTGCTGCGTGATCTGCCTCACAGAAACCTGGCTATCGGACAAGGTACCGGACTCCGCAATACAACTACCGGGGTTCTCTGTGCACCGCGCGGACAGGTCACAGGATCTTACTGGGAAAAGCAGAGGCGGTGGTGTATGTTTCATGATCAACAACAGCTGGTGTGATTATGCGAACGTGCACCCGGTCAAATCCTTCTGCTCACCGGACCTGGAGTACCTGATGATTAAGTGCCGGCCATTCTGGCTACCGAGGGAATTTACAGCAGTGATTATTACAGCTGTTTACATTCCCCCACAAGCCGACACTGACCGAGCACTCAGGGAACTGTACAGCGCGATCAGCAGCGAGGAAACTGCACACCCAGAGGCGGCGTTTATCACAGCCGGAGACTTTAATAAGGGAAACCTGAAGAAAGTCTCACCCAAACTCCACCAACACATCCATTTTAACACTCGTGGAGACCGGCTACTCGACCACTGCTACACCTCTTTCCGGGATGCGTACAAAGCCCTCCCCCGCGCCCCATTCGGCCAATCAGATCACCGCTCCATCCTGCTCCTGCCCGCCTACAGGCAGAAGCTGAAACAGGAAGCTCCAACCCGGAGGGCAGTGCACTGTTGGACGGACCAATCGGAGTCTGCGCTGCGGGACTGTTTTGATCACGCGGACTGGGAAATGTTTCACGTGGCTGCTAGGGACATTGATGAATACACAGACTCAGTCTGCGGATTTATCAGGAAATGCGTGGAAGATGTCGTCCCATCCAGAACAGTTAAATCCTTCCCAAATCAAAAACCCTGGATTAACGGAGATGTTCGCGCGGCACTGGCGGCGCGGAGCACCGCCTTTGCCTCCGCGAACACATCGGACTACAAACACGCACATTACCAACTCCGGAAGACGATCAAAGCAGCCAAACGTGAGTACAGGGACAGGGTGGAGCAACAGTTTGACAACCCTCGGAGTATGTGGCAGGGACTAAACACGATCACAGACTTTAGAGGGAAAACCAGCACACCGCAGACCACGGCCTCTCTGTGTGAGGATCTAAACGTATTCTACGCTAGATTCGACACAGCGAACACCATGAGATCGGACAGTGTGCGCACTGCGGATGACGTCAGTGCGCACGCTGTGTCTGAGGAGGATGTGCGGAAGTGCTTCAGGAAGGTGAACGCACGCAAAGCTACTGGTCCGGACGGGATTCCCGGCCACGTCCTCAAGTCATGCGCGGCTCAGCTGGCTGGAGTGTTCACGCACATCTTCAACCTTTCCCTCTCTCTGTCTGTAGTCCCAGCCTGCTTCAAAATGGCCACCGTCGTCCCTGTACCCAAATCCTCCACCATCTCCTCATTGAACGACTGGCGACCTGTAGCCCTGACCCCCATCGTAAGCAAATGCTTCGAGAAGCTGGTCAGGGACTTCACCTGCTCTGCACTACCCGACTCACTGGACCCTCTACAGTTCGCATACCGCCACAACAGGTCCACTGATGATGCCATAGCCCTGACACTACATACTGCCCTGTCACACCTGGAGAAGAGAGACACGTATGTGAGAATGCTGTTTGTAGATTACAGCTCAGCATTCAATACTATCGTTCCCTCGAAGCTGGACAGGAAACTGCAGGATCTAGGACTGAGCAGCTCCCTCTGCAGCTGGATCCTTAGCTTCCTGTCTGACAGACGCCAGGTGGTCAGACTGGGCAGCATCACCTCATCCCCCATCACACTGAACACTGGTGCTCCACAGGGGTGTGTACTGAGCCCTCTCCTGTACTCACTCTACACCTACGACTGCACAGCCACTAACAGCTCCAACATCATTGTGAAGTTTGCGGACGACACTACAGTGGTGGGTCTTATCACCAATGGTGATGAGACGGCTTACAGGGAGGAGGTCAGCGCCCTGACCCACTGGTGTCAAGACAACCATCTCACCCTCAACGTCGCAAAGACAAAGGAGTTGATAGTGGACTTCCGGAGGTGCAGAGAAGTACACACCCCCATCACCATCAACGGCGCTGCTGTGGAGAGAGTGAGCAGCTTCCGGTTCCTTGGTGTACATCTGGCTGAGGATCTTACGTGGTCAGTACACACAAACAAAACAGTGAAGAAGGCGCAGCAGCGCCTCTTCTTTCTCAGGAGACTGAAAAGATTCGGCATGAGCCCCCGCATCCTCAGGACCTTCTATCACTGTGCCATTGAGAGCATCCTCACTGGATGCATCACCACCTGGTATGGCAACAGCACCGCCTACAACTGCAAAGCTCTCCAGCGAGTAGTGCGGTGCTCTGAACGGATAATTGGAGGTGAGCTTCCCTCCCTCCAAGACATCTACAGGAAGCGGTGCCTGAGGAAAGCGGGGAGGATCATCAAGGACTCCAGTCACCCCAGCCATAAACTGTTCAGACTACTTCCATCAGGAAGGAGGTTCTGCAGCATCCGGTCCCGAACCAGCAGACTGAGAGACAGCTTCTTCCATCAGGCCATCAGACTGATGAACACGTCATAGACACCTCAGCTTCACTACTGGAACTTTAACATTATGCACTCCATACTGTACAGAAATGCCACTTGTTTTGCACATATTCAACTCTGTATATTTTATATATTTTATTTATTGTTTACTCTATTTAATTTGTAAAATGTGTACACACACACACGTAGAAAAATATTTAGTATACACATCCAGAAATGCATATACTATTATATATTGTACATATATTTATTAGTTTCAGATGTAGCCATTCTTGTGTTTTGCTTGTTTACATTATTGTATTTTGCACAACTCTGTTGCTTGTGAAGCATGCACACAAGAATTTCACTCACATGTGCTGTACCAATGTACCTGCACATGTGATGTGACAATAAAAGTGATTTGATTTGATTTGATTTATTAATGTTTAACCTGGTATTGTGGATGGATTATCTCAGTTGTTCTCCTGACTGAAGTTTGGTCCTTTTACAGCATCCTGCCATGTGATTGCATTCGTTCCTAACCATCAGGAACCCTCCTATGAATTTTTATTGAGTGGAAAAAGGTTAGCGTTCATCCTCCAGCTTCACTGTGTTTATATTAAGCTAACATAGCTGTGTCGCTAGCAATCACGTAGCACATCATTATATACCAGCTAGTCCAACTTCAGTAACCCTACAAACGTCACTGCTGTTTAGTTTTCTGTCTTCATTTATGTTGGAAGTGATAGCGGAGCTGTACGTTTGAATTCGTTTCAGAAATCTCTCAGTCAGAACATGCTATATCATGCTTAGGTGGAAGCTAGCGAGCTAACTTCCTGCTAACCTCTAACTCCGTTGAATTTAATAAATTCTGTTTTCATGGATGCCTGGATGTTAAACTTAATTGTTACACCTGGTAAAGCAGCAACGCTGATCATTTTATTAAGATGAAAGATTTTAGACAGTTTTTAACTCTCAGTGTTTGTTTGACTTTGGGACCTGAAACAGAGTTTGGACCTGGAAACGGCTAATGACTTAAAGACTGGATAGTTTCATTTTTTTAACTGAATCTTAAATGCAACCTTTTTTTCTTTGCCTAAACCTAAACAAATAAGATAGAGATAAGATATAATTTTTCTTAAGTTGGGAAATTCCTTTGTAGGTAACAATGAACTTAAATATAGCAAACATGTTGTAGGCTATTAATAAATGGGCTTATAGTTCTTGAGTTTTCCTTACACACCTCAGGTGTAAGGAACAAGGACAAACAGCAGGACAACCTTTGATGGGTCAAGGTGTCCAGCATATAGTGTCCTGTGTCTGTTGACAGAGGATGTGAGATTGTGAGGGACTCTGCCAGGCCCTGTTGCAGCATTAGTTCTAAAAATCATGCCCCGCTGGCTCTAGTTTAAACCTAATGTGAAGCATGTGGTCTGAGTCTGCAGGTATTGTTCAGACTTTCCGAAGAGCCATTTCATGTAAATCATTGTGAAGCTGGGCAGATCTTGGATGATGGTTTTTCCACTAACAGCCCTGTTTGGGGCTCAGACACAGATCCAAACCAGGCTATGATCTCAAACCTCAACATTAACTCAGTAAAACATCTGTAAAAGGCCTGTGGCAGAGACTTTTGCAATAACAGACATCTTCATTTTCTCAAGAAGAGTCTCTTTTGGCATTTTAAGAGCATCTGTTCATCATTGCTCTTAAAAGTAGAGCCCGTAGACAGTTACACAGCTCAAGTACTCATACATATCTCTGCTGAATCATCTTGCTTTCCACTGTCAAATTCGATGGGAGTGTAAGGTTACGCAGGAACTCAATAACCGTGCCTTTTGTTTTAGACACTTTGAGATTGAGGTGATTGCTTTTCCACCAGGAAGCCAAAGCACCACTGGCACTCAGGAGCCTCTTAAATGCGTTCAGGATTACGCTGTCATCACAGTCTTTCAGACGACATATCGGGCTCTGTGCTCCTGCAGTCATCTGTATGCAAAGTAAACAGAGGCGATGATAGTACAGAACCCTGAGGGTTTTTCTGTAGTGACAGATGTGATAGCGATACAGTGTGTAAAGTGCCCATTGAATCTGACCCGCTGTTAGAAAAGACTGAATCCACTGGATCAGCAGAGGGTTTACATTCAGCCTAAGAGCTGTAGGCACAATGGACTTCCACCACTTGAGAAGTCAACAAACGGCAGCCCGGCCCGGCTTTTATTTGAGTGAATGAGTGGGGGTGATACCTGTGTCACCTGCGCCTGTCTTAGCCGTAAGCACACTGAAGTGGGTTCATGAAGCCACCAGCTTTGTACTGTAGCCTCTTAAAGAAGTTCATACCTGCTGAAGGTAGAGCCATCGGGGATAAGATAAATGACAAAAAATTTCCATACACCTACAGATTAACGTGTTCACAGAAGATCCCTGACAGCTGTCTGTATTAGACTCCCAGCAGCTGCCTGGTCAGCGTCGCTGGTCTGTGCGCTTCACCGGGGTTTTTGTGTTTGAAATGTCTCTGCACTTTCTCTATAAATTACACTCTGTGGTGTAGGGGATAAAATAAATAAATAAAAGTTCCCAGAAAGGTCATTTCTTTTATTTTGTGTCATTGAAATGACTCTAGTCCTGCCGCTCTGTTGAGCCCTATACTTTTTTCCCCATTGCAGTGATGCATGGACTGCTTATATTGCTACACTGATTCAGGATGCACTAATTCAATTTGGCCTGCTGTGGTACTAACAGCCCTGTGTATGTCAACTGCAAACTATATTAATCTTACATTGCATTTAATTTATTTGCATATGATAAGTGTGAATGTTGCACATCACATCAGGTCTGTTTGGCAGATTCAGGTGCAGCACGCATCAGGTGGGAAATCAAAATTGCTGATGAGGCTACGTAAACACTGCTCAGCTGTCACCACTAGCACTGATATCAAACTGATTGCTTAAATACTTTTTAATAATTAGTTTTAATACTTGACTATGTAAACATACTTAAGTATTGAGTTATTGATTTGTGTGCATGGTGATCTGAGGGAAATTGGGAGGTCGGCAGTGGCAGGGTACAGATAAACAGTACTTAATCTGGAATTGCCTTTAAACAGTACATTAACATAATATAAGCAGAAAATACCTTTCAACATTGTTTTATATACAGTGCAAATGTCTCAAACCTCGTCTCAGTGTTTTGTACTTTGGTTCAAGGAGCCCGACTTTCTTTCTTTCTTTCTTTCTTTTTGTACCTGACCATTTTCAAAGGAACAGTTTGAGTTTGTTGGGGAGCTAAGTCACTTAGCACTGATCTATGAATCGCTGAAGCATAAAAGAGGCAACTAGGTCAAGGGATGAACCACTGTTGTGTCTCCAATAGCAGCCTGTCGAAAAAAAACACATAATTTGTTCCCAATTTAAATGAATCTATGAAAGAGTCCAAAGATAAACCAGTTTTACAGGGGAAAAAAATTATGTTTTTGCAACACCAAAGTGATGATGATGATTGCATCAAGTCTTTTGCACAGTACTGTATACACTGAACATGCAGTGCATATGAGAGTAAAATATGAGATGGAACCACAGTGAATTATGATGCTGCTCTGCAGTACCTCTAAGCTGTATGGAGCAATACTACAGCTAATGCTGCATGGGCTTCTTTCAGCTTCATTTGTTTTGTGTTGATGTTCTACGCCTTTATAATTTTCCTTCAGTATTAACTGCTTTAATCCATCGTGAAACAGCAGAAAGGGTTAGCATCTAGCCAGCTCAAAGACTGCATTTGTTGTTATGGCGATGACAGTGGAGCTTAAAGGTGAGAGAATATTAAAATTACAATTTTCAGGTGTCCAGAACATGTAACTCGGATGTGTAATTAAACATTTATACACAGCCTGCAGTATCACTAAGATCATATCATGTCAGTGTTTTCAGAGCTTGAAAAAAAAGGTTCACTCTGTTATGGCAATGCTATTTGAACATAGGGGAAACATACTTTTAAATGTTTATAGTATAACTGTGTTTAAGGTGTATAACTGTACATTGACATATAGACGATGCATTTTAACTATGGCCCATAGACCTTAACAGAATGTCTCTTACTTTAAGAGAAGTTAATCACGTCTGGTTTCTGTTGTGATGTGTAATACGATACAGCAGACTCCCTCCTGCTCAGCTTTGAATCCAAATTAAAACTGATGCATGGATCCTAGGGTAAAACACTGGCTGCTTGTAATGAGCAGGTAAATGTCTATTAAATGTCTGTGTCTGTTAAGCCCATTGTATTTCTGCCCATCAAAAAGTCTGCGCATGTGCGAATATATCGCCCATTGTTGATTATTGCACTGTCGATTGTCGGTTGGAAGATTTTTACATATCGCCCAAACTTAGTAAACACACTGTGTTTTTATCAGTTCAGTTAATTATAAAGTGCTTCTTTTGTTATTAGAACAGGATTCATCAAGAGATTTGCCAGCTTACGAAAAACATCCTGCAAATAATCTATGTAAAGTTACACACATACATTAATTTAAAGTCATCAGAAGTCCAGGATCACAGACGTCTATATTAGCCACAGCATGTTGTTTAGCCAGTGTATGTCGCAGCAGTTGATATGTTAGAGAGTGTGTTAATGGGTGTGTGTTTGTGGGGTTATTAACATTTCCCACAATGAGAGAATGCTGTTTCTCATAGCTGGCATACGTGTAACGCCACAGAATAGTGTGCAGCGATTACAGCCAAGACCAAATGGCTCGAGGTAAAATCTCTGTGGTACAGACACCGAGCAGCTGTTAACCCTTCATGTGCCGGGGACGGATAATTGGCTGGAAAAGCCTTTGTCTGAAAAAGAGGAGAGAGAGAAGAAGGTGATGTGGAGGCATGTTTGCAGCGTGTGTGTGTGTGTGTGTGTGTGTGTGTGTGTGTGTGTGTGTGTGTGTGTGTGTGTGTGTGTGTGTGTGTGTGTGTGTCCTTGGGGGTCTCTCTATCCATCTTTCTCGCTCTCACTCTCTGGTCCGGAGCTTGTTACCATAGCAACATAGAAGAAGAGGTAATGCTGCCGGAGTCCCAAAAATTGTATTATCTTTTTCAGACACACACTTGCATGCACACACACACGCGCACACACACACACACAAACACATGCTGCTCCTTCGTCTATCTTGTGCATATACAAACTGGCAGGCAGTCGTTGTGTGTGTGTGTGTGTGTGTGTTTATCTGTGTGTGTCCGGTACAGCTTGTTCATGCTGGCAGGCAAAAGCATGCAGACACACACACAGAGAAAGAGAGAGATCGGCTGAAGGAAAAGCAGGACAGGCGGAGTGTTGCAGCAGAGTAGACGAGGTCATGTAAGAACAGCATGATAGTTTATTTATGCCACTGTGGGGAGATACAGTGGGGCAAAAAAGTATTTAGTCAGCCACCGATTGTGCAAGTTCCCCCACCTAAAATGATGACAGAGGTCAGTAATTTGCACCAGAGGTACACTTCAACTGTGAGAGACAGAATGTGAAGAAAAAATCCATGAATTCACATGGTAGGATTTGTAAAGAATTTATTCGTAAATCAGGGTGGAAAATAAGTATTTGGTCAATAACAAAAATACAACTCAATACTTTGTAACATAACCTTTGTTGGCAATAACAGAGGTCAAACGTTTACTATAGGTCTTTCCCAGGTTTGCACACACAGTAGCTGGTATTTTGGCCCATTCCTCCATGCAGATCTTCTCGAGAGCAGTGATGTTTTGGGGCTGTCGCCGAGCAACACGGACTTTCAACTCCCGCCACAGATTTTCTATGGGGTTGAGGTCTGGAGACTGGCTAGGCCACTCCAGGACTTTCAAATGCTTCTTACGGAGCCACTCCTTTGTTGCCCGGGCGGTGTCTTTTGGATCATTGTCATGTTGGAAGACCCAGCCTCGTTTCATCTTCAAAGTTCTCACTGATGGAAGGAGGTTTTGGCTCAAAATCTCACGATACATGGCCCCATTCATTCTGTCCTTAACACGGATCAGTCGTCCTGTCCCCTTGGCAGAAAAACAGCCCCATAGCATGATGTTTCCACCCCCATGCTTCACAGTAGGTATGGTGTTCTTGGGATGCAACTCAGTATTCTTCTTCCTCCAAACACGACGAGTTGAGTTTATACCAAAAAGTTCTACTTTGTCATGTGGTCAGATGAAACCATTCTCCCAATCCTCTGCTGTATCATCCATGTGCTCTCTGGCAAACTTCAGACGGGCCTGGACATGCACTGGCTTCAGCAGCGGAACACGTCTGGCACTGCGGGATTTGATTCCCTGCCGTTGTAGTGTGTTACTGATGGTGACCTTTGTTACTTTGGTCCCAGCTCTCTGCAGGTCATTCACCAGGTCCCCCCGTGTGGTTCTGGGATCTTTGCTCACCGTTCTCATGATCATTTTGACCCCACGGGATGAGATCTTGCGTGGAGCCCCAGATCGAGGGAGATTATCAGTGGTCTTGTATGTCTTCCATTTTCTGATGATTGCTCCCACAGTTGATTTTTTCACACCAAGCTGCTTGCCTATTGTAGATTCACTCTTCCCAGTCTGGTGCAGGTCTACAATACTTTTCCTGGTGTCCTTCGAAAGCTCTTTGGTCTTGGCCATGGCGGAGTTTGGAGTCTGACTGTTTGAGGCTGTGGACAGGTGTCTTTTATACAGATGATGAGTTCAAACAAGTGCCATTCATACAGGTAACAAGTGGGGGACAGAAAAGCTTCTTACAGAAGACGTTACAGGTCTGTGAGAGCCAGAGATTTTCCTTGTTTGAGGTGACCAAATACTTATTTTCCACCCTAATTTACGAATAAATTCTTTACAAATCCTACCATGTGAATTCATGGATTGTTTTTTCACATTCTGTCTCTCACAGTTGAAGTGTACCTCTGGTGCAAATTACTGACCTCTGTCATCATTTTAAGTGGGGGAACTTTCACAATCGGTGGCTGACTAAATACTTTTTTGCCCCACTGTAATTGGCTTTTACTCATTCATTATTTCTTGTGTTTTCTCAAGTTGTCAGCCTATTGTACAACAGGTAGATCTGACTCTGCAAGGCGCCATAAAGCAAGGTTAGCTGGCACTACAATAAAACAAGGAAAAGCACTCTGTGGCTTTGTGATGTGGCTCATTAGTACATATTGATACTATACAGGAGACAATAATAGCCAACAGTAGCTGTGACTAAATATTTACACTCAAACTGTTAGCTGATGATATTTAATACAACATATTAAGTATCTAGCTTTAGTTTTTAATTCAAAGAAATTTAGGTTTGATCAGCATTCAAATGAAACCAAACAGGAAAAAGTGATGATGACAGTTTGGGGAATTACAGAGAAGAGTACGGCTAGAAGAGCCACCACTTCAATCTCATTCCGTCTTGGTTTCAGATTGACAAATTTAGCATGTGGCTAGTTGACACAGTGAAGCATTTAGCAGCTAAACAAGCTATTTTCCTCCACAAGATGGTGAAGACCGAATCTGAGCCAAAAACTGGCTGCGTATTGGATGTCTGCCACCCATTGAGAGAGATGGAGGGTGAATACAGGCAGCTGTTTCCCAACATGCTCACCATATCTGCAATAATGACTCCAAAGAGTTAACTTGTCGTTATTGTTATGGTGCACATAGGCGGAAACAGATTTTTATCTGATGTTTATCTATGACATGCCTAAACATGATGCAATGACTGAGACATCACGATTGTGAAATGCAGTTGTTGGTATCAGTAATAGTGGAAGTACACAATTCTCAATCCCCAATGAAACTGTATGTTTTTGCATATAATTAAACATAAATTTCGTTATTAAAAAGTCAGCCGTTGATTTAAAATACTATTATACATTGTTCAAAAGACACAGAATTAAATGTTAGTTTCTTAGTGTAGCCTGCTAACAGTATGAGGGACTGCATAATGTTAGCTAACTTATGTTAGCCTAAGTGTTAATATAGCATTAGCCATTGCAAACATTTTCATCTTTGACGCGTTGCTGATTTCACAATAACAATGAGAGCTATTTTAAAAATATGGTAATTTCACCATCTTCCAAATGTAATTTTTGCTTGAAGGCTTCCTTCTTGTTCTTCTTCGGCCTGTAATGATAGGTAAAACACCTGTAATCATATTCTGCCCCCATTAATTCTGGAAAAATTGGTACTTACCATGCTAAAAGTAAAAAAAAAAATTAATAAATATATATATATACTATGGCACAATCCACTTTGTATTGTCTCTGTCCTGTCTTTGTTTATCATACTGTTAGTATTGTTTAATTATCATTATAGTATTGTATATTTAGTAATTAGTACCTTTTTTTATCCCTTAAATTCTTAGCATGTTATTTATTTGTAATTCCTGGTTTTATATCTCTTGGAGATATATCCTTTATATATTTATAAATGCACGATGGGGGGCTTGGGGTGAAACAGCATTTCGGTACACTGTATACTGTGTATACTGCTGTATTGACAATAAAGCTCATGAATCATGAATATACTCAGAATATTCAGAATTTTGGTATTGAAAGGTATTGTATAAATACTGGTTTTGGTGACAATCCTAATGACATAAAATCAGAGAAGAGTCACAGGTCCACTGACGACAGTGACAATTAGTGTCTGTTTAAGTTAGTTAACAATATTGGTCATACTGGTTATTGGTTACATACTACACAAAATCACACTTCGACTTCCTTTTTTGTAGTTTTAATTAAGGCCAACAGTTCATATTACTCATATGAAGTAATATGAACTGAAACTCGATGAACTGAAAGAAGACCATTAGTGGACCACACATAACATTTCAGGTACGTTTGCAACCTATTTGTAAAACTGCCAGAAGAGTTGACCTATTATGATGTTCTTGTTGGTTTTTCTGGAAACTACTCAGTCAGGTTTACAGTAGACAATAAAAGTTACTTAGTTATGTTTAGAAAGCCGCTCACTTGCTAGCTGCTAAAAAGCTAAGGCATAGGATCAAAGACTGTGTGTGTGTATATATATATATATATATATATATATATATATATATATATATATATATATATGCCTGAAAGGCATAAATCAAAATGTATAGAACTGAGAATTGATTTTTTTTTTTTTTTAAAACAATAACAGCACAAAACTGGTCTACAAAATACTGACTGACCACTGACTGACCACTGGGATTACATCTATCTATTATACACAGTATATGTCTAAGAATATATACATTTCCATGTTTTTCTGCAAAGGAAATCTACCAAAAGCCAGGTATGGCCTGCTGTCACAGCTGTGGGGAATGCAGCTGTTTAGACTGACTACTCTCCCTGTGGTAAAACACTGAAATGAAGAATTTGTTTCCATGAAAAGATGCTATTTTATTGTGCTTTCATGTAACCAAAAAAACTTAAAATATGTTTTTATTACCGTTGAAAATCTGAAACACACTTCACTGATGACCCAGCAGGTTGTGCCTGCCTGTAATCACCACGGGTGTGTTTCCCCGTACCTTTTTAAATTAAAGAGGGACCTGTTAGTCATCACTCTGAGTGACAGAAGTGAAACGGTGCTCTGTCACTGCAAAGGAAAATGCCTCTGAAATTAACATCTAATATGATTACAGCACAGAGTTTATGCTTTTTAATATTAATATTAATAAGTTTTATACAGATGTGCTATAGTACCATTTAAGAATGATATCAAAGCGTGCATATGTTCAGTAAAAGGTCAGTCTATGTCTTCATACACAAAAATACTGACAGTATTTCTATCAATGTGCATATATGAGCTAAAAACGTATGACATATTCAGAGCCCTGGCACACTTGTGTTTGCACATGTAAATGTGAAAGATGAAAGCGTGAGGATTACACGGCTGTCTTATCAATTAAATTTCATGAATCGCATAATACCTTGACTCGGGAAGCTTAGAAAATGTCAGCGGCGTGCGAACGATCGATGCGCTGTCGAAGTGCCTGAGACACCGTCAGAGGGTCCCAACGCCGCTGACAAGCATGTGACATCACATAATGTCTGAGACAGAGATCATAAGCGTGATAATGGCCGTGATTACATTAGTAAAGCTATTATGTTTTAGATGACAGATCTCATTAACATATAAACAGCGCTGTGGAAATTAACAGGCCCACACACACACAACAGGGTGTATGTGTGCAGGCATGTAAGGGATTATAGGATACAGATATTAACAAACATAATGCCATTGGACATGGAGACACACACAAAACACACACACAGATATATATATATATGTAGTACAAGTGTGTATTCTCGACAATTACACACACATATCTCTGAAGTTCATTTTAGCCTGATTAAATGTAATTTCCCCAAAATGCACCTGTTTCCCTCTGAGTCATTTTCTTGAAATCGTGACACACCCCCACCTACACACAGACACACACACACACACACAGTGTTTATGTTCATGTGAATACGGGAATGGTCTGTAATCTTTCTCTGTCTCTTCCTGCCCTCATGATAAACTGCCTGTCTAACATTGTTTTCTTATCGCTCTGTGTGTGTGTGTGTCTTCGTGCATGTGTGCTTATAACACAAGTGTGTATGCCTCTTTTTTTTGGTTTGAGTGCATGAACACCTAATGAATGTTTTTGAGAAAGACGGCCAGGGATCCTGCATGCATGCGCGTGTGTGCGTGTTTATTTTAGCCACGCTGAGTCTCCAGAGCCGAGCTCTCGGAGCATTTGGAGGCAAACATTAACATCACCAGATGCCTCTGTCTGACTCTGTCTTTTCCTCTGTGTCTCAGTCTGCTTGCCCCATCTTTTGTCCTTCTCTCTAACCTGTTATCTGATCACTCGTTGTTTCTCTCGCTCTGATTTTACAGAAGGCAGGATGTAGTTAACTGTGTTCAGTCATTATCTAATTAACTAATTTAGCAAACATTAATTCTTTCTCATCAGCTAAAAGTGTGCAGATTAACTATGGACGTATGTGTGTGAAAGGAGTGGTGATTTTTTTTCTTCGTTAAGTGAGTATTAAATTATTAACCCCTCATTACCAGGTGAAAATCAGGAGATAAAGGAAGCTCTAATCGTTGATCTGGCTAATCAGGGAACAATCAGTTTTCCTTTCAAGAGACAACAGAGCAATCAGCATTTTCTTCACACTGTTATGTGTGATTTTTGTGTCTTTGAAAAAATTGCACTGCCACATTTGAATGTTTGGAGCTACGGTGTCATTGTTGCCGCTGCACACTCGTTTTTTCTTCCCCTTTCCGTTGATTTATGTCGTACTTTTAAAGAAGTCTGTTCGATTTGGAAGTCACTGGGTCTGCTCCCACATGGAAACATCCTTCAGGCAGACTTGGGAGTTGCACATCAAAGGCAGACCACAGAAAGAAATCTTGAAATCTTATGATGGGAAGTAGCCCTCTCTGTCGTGTCAAAACATTAGCGGATCTCGGTGTAATCAGAGTTCATTGTGAGTGTGCAGAAGACACAATGAAGGAGCCACTAATGACAATTGTGACACAATAAAGGACCCACGCACACAGCGGTGTAGGTTGAGTGCTTGCTGGGGAGATGATCAGATGATGGAGGTCAGCTGTGTGAGTCAGCTGACCCTGACACCACACTCTGAACCCTGTGCTTCACCCCTCCCACGCAGCTGAGCCACAAACCATACCCAGCCACATACCCCCATCGCCCAACTTAGCCCTGGGAGCCATCCGGCCTAGCATAGAGAACCCTGCATGAACGCTGCCTGGCACTGCTCCATCCACTGAACCAGATCTGGTCAGATGTTTCAGATCAGATCAAGGGGCTGATTAGCTCCTCAAAGCTGGGCACAAAACAGCCAACCCCAAGAACCGCCTCACCTCTTTTTTGGTCTTGGGATGTGGAAAGGATGCGATGGCTGCTGTTTTACCCATCTGCCAGTAGCTCTTGGTTAAATCCAGTGTCGTGAAAAAACAAACAGTCCCAAACTGGTCCAGGAGCTCGTCGACCGGGGCATGGCATAAGCATGAGACTGTGATACAGAATCCTATGGACCCGTCTTTCTTCACCACAAAACTATGGAGCCACACACACACTGCACTGTATGACTTTTCTATTAATCCCAGCTTTAGCATTTCAGCCAATTCCCACTGAACCATCTCTTATGCTCAGGTGACCGATAGGGTCGTGAATGCACCGTCACACAAGGGCACGTTTTGAAATGCTGCTCTATGAGATTGGTACAGCTGGGGGAGAACATATCTACAAAAACACTATTGCAATGTTCTCTGTGCCTGTGTGAGATCTGTTCAGTGACAGGTTGCTTCTCCCCAAGACAAGAACTAACAGACTTAAAAACTCCTTTGTCCCACACGCCATCAGACTGTTTAACTCCTCTCTGGAGGGGAGAGGGAGGGGAGACAGGAGGACAAAGGAGGGAACAACTAAGCTGTAGTGCCTCTGCACCTCACTGTACAATACCTTGTGCAATACTTTTTGTAAATAGTCAACAGTGCAATAGACTCAATACTTGAAATGTGCAATTCACTTGTATTTTTATTTTTTATTCCTATTTATTCTATTTATCCCCTTTGTATATTTTATTTATATTTGTCTCTGTATTTATATATGTGTGTGTGTGTGTGTGTGTGTGTGTGTGTGTGTGTGTGTGTGTGTGTGTGTGTGTGTGTGTGTGTGTGTGTGTGTGTGTGTGTGTGTGTATATATATAACAGTTCTGTAACTGTAACTTTGGTCGTTGCTGTGCTTTTTTTGGAAGTCGAATTTCCCAGAGGAACCCACCCGAGGGATTAATAAAGTTCTATCTTATCTTATCTTATCTTAGATGGTCATCACAATAGAGGGAGGCAGGAGTGGTGGAATATGGCACCCCTGACTGATCTTTCACCTACACCAAGCTCACTAGATGAGCAGTGTGGCTCCCCGCCATCCGTCCACTTCATATTCTATGCCACCCACTCGCTGTGTGACCACAAAGTGTCCTTGCCACTTAGGGAGTATCTTTGAGCTGGAAGAAGGGAATTTTACAAGCACTTTGTCTCCTGGTGAAAATTGCCCGAGTCTAGCCCCACTGTTGTATAGGCGCTACTGGCGTTCCTGGGCCTGGAGCAAATTTTCTTGTGATAATCACCCCAAAATGTGCAGTTTTGCTCTCAGGTCCAGGACGTACTGAATTTCATTGTTACCTGGGCTTGGAGCTTCCTCCCAGTTTTCTTTAACTAGGTCCAACACCCCCAGCCTTTTCCAACAGTAATTCAAAGTGAGAAATCCAGTAGAGGTCTGGGACCCCTCCCACACTGCAAACAACGGAGTGTCTAACCAGTGATCCCAATCAAGTTCATCCTTGTGAATCAACTTACGAATCATGGACTTTAAAGTCTTATTCAGCTGCTCCACCAACCCGTCAGCCTGAGGGTCGTAGACGCTGGTCCGACTCAGGAGGTGACTTGAAACACCATCTGCACCACACTCTTTGCAGATATTGTGCACAGCAGCAAGGCTTTGGAGTAACACATTGCATAATCCACCAGAACGAAAACAAAGCAATATCCCTGTGCACACCCCATGAAATGACCCAATGAGGTCCATGCCAATGCACTCCAAGGGGACCTCAATTAATGGTAACGGACACAAAGGCGCCTTTGGAATTGATTTCTTCAATGGCCAGTCCAGGCAAGACGTGCACCATCATCACACGAACCCACCCAAATGCCGGGCCAATAGAATCGGGCCATTGTTCGCTTCAGAGTTTTATCATATGCCATATGCTTCGCCTTGTGTTTATAACCTTAGGTACCAACAACTTGGTGTTCTCCTCTTCTGTGAGCGTCATGACTTACTCTATAAAGCCTATCTTTAATCGATACAGAATGCGGGTAGGCCAGCTCTGCTTCATGCGCCATGTGACCATCAGTTCTTATGACAAAGACTGAGCATAGGGTGTCATCACAAGACTGCTCTAGTGGGAAATCTCCCATAGAGTGAATTACTGGAGCCAGTTGGGCTCAGGAGAAGGCCCTTGTATATGATTTCCAGCTACACTATAGGATATTTGTGCATGTATGCATTCATGCATCTAACTTCCAATCAATCAACCTTCAGCAATGCCCTGGGCCAAACCAGGGTCTGGTGGACCAGGGTCTGCATAGAGCCAGAGTCCACTATAGCCTGACGTATACTACCTTGGCTTGTTAAAGGTATGCTGCAATCTATTCTGAAATCGTTGGCCAGGGTCACGGTGGAGTCCAGGCCAGGGGCAGTGGACCAACTTTACTCCTGATGCACAGATGGCAGCTCAGCCACCATCTGGGCAAACACCTTAGATGACGAGGCCACCAGGTCCGCCACACGTGGGTTTTGACGCCACTGTGACACGATAAAGGACCCACATACACAACGTTATAGGTTGAGTGTTTTTATTTTCAGACTGTCTTTGCGGCAGCTTACCTGTTGCCCTCCTACTGCTTCACGTCACGTACAGTTCTGTGTTCTGGTGCAACATACTCAAATGGGGAGATGTGATTAGATAACGGAGATCAGCTGTGTAAGGCAGCCTCCCCAGATACCACACCCTGAACCCACTGCTCAACCCCTCCCGTGCAGCTGAGCCACAAATCACACCCCACCACTGGTAATTCAGCTAAATAAGAATGCAACTTGTGACTTTCTTCTGAATTTGACAACAAGGTGCTCAGGTCCTGTTGGTGCAAAGCAAAAGCCAAAATCCTCACCCTGCCACCTCCGTGCTTTACAGCTGGTATGAGTCCTCCTCTACGGTGCCCTAACTACACGCGTAGGCAGCCTGCTTCACAGAAGTTTAACACGAATGACTACTTGACCGTCGGAGCTGTCCATTTCCGTAACCGTGTATAATCCAGGCTTTATCCTTCAGCTACTTACGCTTCAGTTTCTATGGAAGCAGTAAGGGTGTACTTAGTTTTTCCTAGTGAAAGTAAAGGCTTTCCTTTTCACATGACTGCTGTATGTGAGGCTACAGCATCCTCTGACATTTAACATTAATGGATTCTACCCTTTGAAGTTTGTGGCCACTGTTACCACTACTGAACAATGTTTGTATCACTAGGTCACCATTTACTTTGCATCGTGCACGGACATGAGATGTACGTCCCTGGCGTGGGTTTTATTCAGTTTAACAACAGCTGTCAGTTGTAATTCACTTGCACAGGCAGCAGAGAAGCCATAAAAACAGTAGCTGGCAAGCTCTGCACTTATTTTACCGGGACACTTAAAAATCATTGTCAAGCAGTCCTTCAACAGTCAGTCACTAAGTAAAATTCAAATCATTTTCAGTCAGCCAATCAATTACTCAATTTTTGTCCACTTGTTAGATGTTTTTAGCAGAATAATTATGATTACTTTGTTAAAACTTTGTTAATTATTTGAAACTTTGTTGCTCACTTCTGGTGTAATCAGAAGGTTCAGGATATGAAAGCAAACATGTTTGCTGTGAAGCCAAACAACCTCATTTAAGGTTTCAAGGAGAAAAGCATGGCGGCATATTCAGCTTAGACATGTGATCTTCTGTATGTAACTGCAAAAGCACGGCTGTGAAAGAGTGATAAAAGCGTCCTTTCATTGAGCTGTGATAGAAAAAAAATAAACCCTGCTTTCATTTAAAGTTATGTTAGTTAATTTGCTAACTTTGCCAATCATCTTCATACACCGGTGACACAATTGGCCGGTTGTATAAATTGGCATCACAATAATCGACAGGTAAAGTCTGGTTAATCACCCATATGGAAAAGAAATAGTAAAAACTTATATGTGATTACTCATGAAAGTGGCCACTTTCATGAGTAAATCATACAAGGCTTACATGATTTACTCATGAAAGTGGCCACTTTCTCATTACTTTCATACATTGTTTTAATAAGTATCCAAAACATACAAGTTTCATTATATAATTTTTCAAGGGATCTTATATCTGTTTTCACTCTTATATGCTTTTCATACAAGTTTCACACAAGACAGATACAAACTTTATAAGATTTATATATATCTTTTCCATATGGGCAGTCCTGTTTAAAGACACCTCTCTCCAGTGCACCAAGCTGCATTTTTACAAAACCTGTGAAAATCCTTTCCAGTCTTTTATCTGGCCATTATTCAGCAGCACCCGATTAATAAGGAGTACATGTTCCATTATTAATGCAAACAGTAAGAATCTTCACAGCCGAGCTGTGAATTATTACACATCTTTGACAATGCTCCTCTTGTATTCTGAAAGAAGAATAGGTCATCATCACTGATGTGCACTTGGAAAAGAATGAAAAGACTCCAGAGAGAATCGAACCTTTTCAAAATCATCGCTTTCCGTGTTTTTAACACCGGAAAACTGTGAAAATATCTCTCGTGCAAATAAAGCCAGATAATTCAAATTGTTTTACATTGTAAAAGGCTGCGTTATCATGAATCTGATTATTGTACCGGGAGCGGCGAGAAGCCCCTTTCGGACATTTACAATGAATCCTGGGATGTGTCGGTCGGAGAGAGGTGAAATGAGATGGCGTGAGAATGGCCTGTAGAGTCACTAGAGTCTGTGTTTGCTCTGACAATGATTCTACTCAAAAGTGTTTGCACTCGGAAATGTGCCTGAGTGGCCTGTTTTCATTGTATCACACGCACTTCAACAGCTCGCTCTCGGCCTCTCTCCCTTCCCCTCTCTCTCGCTTTAATCTTTTGTTTCACTGGGCTCCAGAAAGCCATTATGTTAGAGTACCTACAGTGATGGAGACACCATTTAATACCCAAGAACACACCTTTTTAGGTTCACGTTGGGGAAATGCTCATTTATTTTAAACAAGTTCACTGCTGGTTAGAAAACACAAAGATCCCAAATACACAGGCCCTGCAGTGACGGGCCACTATTAGTTGTGTTAAAGTGACAGCTCTGAGAACTAAATGGGAAACATCCTAACTAAAAACTCTGTTTTCATTTAAAACTTGCCCTTTAAAAATATATTGTGATTCTCCAGAGAACAGAATTTAAACCTTTGCAGAAAGATTAAAATCCAGCATTCATTCAAAGCACAGCAGCTTTTGTTCCCGGTGATTTCCCAATAGGAATTTTAATTTATGTGTCCAAAAGCTCAGCTGCTGTTTGCTTGTAGAGAAGAATTTAAGAACATAAGACTATGTAAAAATCAACATGACAGATCATAAAATAAGCAAATAATGAAGTAATCAGTCCCACAGATGTAGATTTTTTTCTGTTTCCACAGCTAAAGAGAAGGTAAAACACTATTTATTTATTTTTTTTAGTAATGCCAGTTTTTCCGTTAGATCAACTGCAGGTGGTTGGCAGGGGTGACACCACCCCCAGTGCGCACGATGAGAAGCTGTTAATGCACTTAAAGTAGACTAACGAGTTGTCATCAGCTCCTGTTGCTATCTTCTCCCCATTTTGCCTCCACACACACACACCTCGCCACACACATACACAACACACAAAGCTTGACCATAAATGACTGGGAAATGCAGTAGAGACTTTTAGTTTTTGCTATAAAATCCACAAAATGCTGTTTTGAAAAGAGGGCACTAATGAAGAAACACTCACATACACGTTAAAAAGTACTGTGAACATGCCATCACTGTCCTCTCATTACAAACTGACAGTAAAATAACCACCTTAGTAAAACAAGCAAAGTAGAACATCATATTTGTAATTTAATATTTTCTGACCATGTTAACAGCAAGCAGGGGCAGCCACACCACATAACCAATGGTGAAAGCATATCAAGCATTCTAACTAGCTTGTTTGCATAGCCAATTTAGATTCACCAATTAATCTAACGTGGACGTCTTTGTAACACGTGGGAGGAAGTTTAAGTTCACAGAGAAAACCCACACAGGTACAGGTTAAACATTCAAGCGCCACACACAAAAAAGGCCCAGGCAGCTTTCAACCCAGGAACCTTGTTATTGTGCACCAACAGTGCTAGCTACCACAGTAGCTAGTAGCCGCTAGTTTTTCTACCAGAACTTCTTTTTTCTTATTCATTTTGTCCTAACAAAGAGACATTTTGGTAGCAACAGAGCTAGGCTTCTAAAATGGCTAGCTGTGACGCAAAGTCTTGGGAATTGTAACTGATATCAACACAGTTTTACTTTCAGCCTCAGATGTCCCATTTGCTATTTCCGAAATAAACACATGATTAGAACATGCGAGTTGACGGCACTTTTTTTTCTACCCACACAACAAAAGAAAAGGAAGAAACGCTTTGAAAATGTGTACATATGTAAATAGGAGAACTCTTTGAGTTAATGTGTGATTTCTATACATTTGTGTGCCTGTGTGCACGAAAGAACAAAGCAGCAGGGTCCTCTGATGTTCTTGCTCTGTCCATCAGTGTCACGTACACGGGTTCGTGTGATGTGCATGAAACAAACCCAGAAGGTAACAATGCATTTAAGGCTTTGTCTCATTAGAATACCTGCTCTCATATCAAACACACACAGAAACATGAAATAAAAACTGATTTCTGATATCGTCCTTCTTCCCGTCTGTCCACATACAGAAACCTGAAAGCTGTACATTTTTGCATTGATGGCATCCTGGATGATCTTCTTCTCCTCTATTTATCCAGGAATGCCTGCTGATATTCCTCTGATGTCTAATGCCGTCTGAATGAGCACCCAAACCTGAAAACACACACACACATGCACACAAAAAAATGCGTCGTTGAACTGACACTTCAAACAAAGCTTTTGTCTGCTGCCTGACAGCTATTCCTCTCTCCTTCCCCCTCTCCTCCTCTTCCTCCTCCTCTCATTATCCCCCTCACTTCTCCCTGTCATTCCAAAACACTCGTTCTACCCCCTCATTCCCTCGCTGTCTCCCACACACACGCCACAAATGCATTGAAGGGTTTATTCCTAATTGAGCTGCCTGGTTAAATGCAGGTTAAATAAAATACAAAGAATAAAAATATGACGGGCATTTTACACCACCACTCGAGCTAAAGGTGTAATTATCGGCGGCATTTAATTTCTAGGAGCAATAGATTAATACGATGATTTATTTTAAAGCAAATTGTCGTAATGACTTCATTACTCGCAGAGGTGTCAATGATAAAAGCGTGGGTTAAAACTTTGAAGTAAAATGAAAACAGAATCCCTCGCCGGTTTTGCAGTCGTGTTCGACACTTTTGTGAACACAAACAAAGCTCCATTGTGTACGGTGACAGGGGGATTTTACACTCACTGGAACAAAAAAATTCCAGCGCTCACTTCTGTTATAGAGTTCAGCTGAAGCTGAAGATGTCTTAGAGCTTGCACTGTTCGGTTTAACCAATCTGGGTGAAGCAATGAGAGTCGCTGGTTGTCGAGGAATCTGCCATTTACAGCGAATAGTTTTTGCAGGTTGGTTGGAATAAACTATCAAGTTGCTGTGATGATGCTGAGCGAGAAACTTCGGCCTAAAAACTTACATCAAAATTATTTCTCTGATGTCTACATGATTGGGATTGATGTCCCCAACCGTAGCCCTGATCCTGTGAGACAAAGAAAAATGTACTTTTGTGGACAAATGTTTACATTTACTTCAAATGAGTATTTCTCTGTTCCCTGATTCCCATGAAGATTTTTAAAAGAGCGACAGAATGGGGTTAGAGTTGGGGTCGTCATTGATAAGTTAGACCAGCGGTCCCCAACCTTTTTTGCGCCATGGATCGTTTAATGTCAGATAATATTTTCATGGACCGGCCTTTAAGGTGTCACGGATAAAGACAACAAAATAAAATGATACGACCAAGACAAAAACTGTGCTATTTTGAAAATATAATAATAAACGTGAATTCACTGTGTAATTGTGTAACTTTATTAGCAGTGACCTCCTGAAATGCACCAACAACATTGAGAGTAACATCCTCCTCTCTGGTCGCTATGGTAACACGTAAATATTTCTTTTAGAATAAGACACACAACTGCAACACGGGAAACGACCCAGGGAAGCTGAGTTAACGATAAAAACCCTGAAAACCACAAATTTCACACCCGAGACTCAACTCTTGAAGCCTGGTACCAAACAACTCACGGACGGCCCGGGGGTTGCTGCTGAGTTAGACCTCAGAGGGTTAAATCAACAATGCTAAAAGTAACATGTGGAGCAAGTTTAACCAAGCTGCGTCAGCTTGAACAAATCATTGTAATAGGGACTGTCAATTGTAGAAACAGCTTATAGACCATCGTTAACCCTCTGATGTCTACGTCATCGTCTAATGTTCCCAACATTAGTCCTGGATCCCTAAACTACGTTTGGGAGACAATCAAGCAAAACGTAGTTTTTTGGAAGGATGTGGATGTTTCAATGCAGTCTAGTTATGTAATGTTGTTTTTTATTTATTTATTTATTAATTTTTGTCTCCTTATCCCCAAGACTTGAGAGAGCATTTTTAAAAGAACAACTGTTATATATATTGTTAGCATGAGGTTAGCGTTACGGTCATCAGTGACGATAAGTTGGACCTCAGAGAGTTAAATCAGCAGTACTACAAATATCATGTGGAGAAGGTTTAAGCAGGCTGCGTGAACTTGAACAAATCAATGGAGAAATAATGTGTCAAGTGTAAAAGCCTATAGACGAGATCGAAGGCATCGTCTGTAACAACCCTAACTGTATGCTGCTGCTTTGAGTACTGTCCAGTACTGTGGCCGTTCTACACTTTGAGCTACACGAGACACTATTTAATGTAAAAAAACACAATTAAAGGAAGGAAGGATATGACGTAAACTATAAAATGCCACAGCATCTGCACAAAACTGACTGGAGAAAAGGCTGATTTCACATGACCGAAATGTACAGAGAGCTTTGCTCAAAATGTCTTAATGGCTTCGAATGAGTTAGAATATATTTCCAAATGGCTGCCTTGAACTGCTCTGACAGATATTCCCATAAGACGCAAATGCAGCATGAGTCCGCAAAGTCGGGCTCCAGTTGATTTTCAATGAAGCAGCCCCAGAAAGTCTCTTGATGACATTCGCAGACTGGAGCTTTTCTTGCTACTGATGACAGAACACAGAAACCTCAACCCCTGTTGAACTCAAACCACCGACCAGCTTCAGCTGCTGTGCCGTGTGTTGGAAATAGTGTTCAGTTTTTATTGGCATTTAAAGTACGGGTTCCACATTAAGTAATATAAGATGATAAATGAAGCCAAACATCTTTGTGCACATTTTCACATTCAGTAAAATTCAGTGTTACAGCAAATCTGTCAGCTTCATTCTTCATCTAATAAATTCTATTAGTGCTTACAGCTGCATATCCCCTTATGTCTGTGATAAACCCTGTGATTAACCTTCGTTTATCAAGGAGAGAAAGCACATTTCCACTGGGCAGCTGCCTGCGCCTACAGCCTGCTGAGTTGCAGGTTCAGTTCCTTGCTAAAGGGCACTGTGGCAAATTGCTGAAGAAGGGAGAGAGCGATACTGAAATTCTGTTCTGTAAAAGTAAATGAGAGGGTGATGAGCCTCAGTTAGAGACATTTGCTGTGTGTGTATGTTCAGTTATCAGGGGAGAACAGCATAGCTCTGCTGAGATTAAATTCCCAGAGCTTACTCTGACTATCAGCATTACTTCAGGACACATGCACACGCACACACACACACACACACACACACACGCAAGGGAATCGGGAGTGTTTGGAAAGAAAGCTGGCGTCACTACATTTTCATTCACAGAAAATATCAACATCGACAGTATGCCCACTGCTGATATCTCCACCGCTAGTAATCCCCACCAATCCAATCAATCTCTACGTCCATCATCCATCTTTCTTTCTTCCAGTCTTCCTTTAATTTTTTGAAAAGTCTGTAGTTGACTGTTATTCATCTAAAGTGCAGACAACAGCAACAACAGAGCACTGACAACAGTGTTCTGATACGGTCAAAAAGCGAGCACGAAGATGCACAAAAAAATCTAATTGAATTTTCAGCAGCTTAAATTAGAGTAAATATAACAGTGTGTGGATAAAACCGTTTTGGGCGTATTTATGAAAACATCATCACAGCCAATTTTCAAGAATAAATGTTTTTATGTGCAAGTTGGATTTATTTTATTTGGACGATTATTAGCTAGCACAAAATGCATTTCCACACGGAAAGTTAATAGACCTCTCTGCATTGAATCATATCTGTTATTAATCTCTAGCTGTGCCCAAATTCATGGGCTGCATCCTCCTGAGGACCCGGCCCATGTAGACCGCGAAGGCCGGGTCCTGAGAAGGTCGGGTAGGCCAGAAGTAAACAGCTGGGGAAATTGGACGGTCCAGCCTTCTGATTAGCATCACTGCTGTCTCGGTGGAGTTTAATAGTCTCGTCCGTCTGCTCCTTGCTATCTAAAATATAACAGGACACTGGCGTAAATTCTCGACCATCTCACACTTCTGTTTAATCAGTTTTCTGTTTGACGTTTAGTCAGCTTTGTAAAAACCAAGGAGGAACCCACCCGGGGGATTAATAAAGTTTTATTTTATCTAATCTAATCTAATAACTTTAATCTCAGCCAAACTGATTTACTCACGAACAAATAAAACACTGAAAAAAAGACAAACAATAAAAATTTTAGGTTGTCTAAGTGACACATATTACGTTTAACCTGAGTAGCAAAAGACCGCGGTGATCTGAAAATGATGTGCTGGGAGTTGTGCCGTTCTCGGCGGCTTCAGTGACCCTCGAGCTCTCGGCTAGCTATCGAGCTGGTGGGTAACAGACGTCTCCGAAAACGTCAAAGCACTTTTGCAAATATGCAATATCTTGATAAACCGAGCAGATATTTGAAGTTTACACACCCACATTCTCGCCTGAAAATATGTTAAACGTTTATTTTGTGACCCAGAAAGATTAATAAGAGTAATTTTAAAACTTAAAAGTAGCGGCCACCATTGTTGGAAACTGGAGTTTGAATTCTGGGATATGGTGGGCCACGAAGGACACACCCGACCCATCCTTCAAATTTGGGGAAAAGGAGGACGCATTTCTCGGCTGCATTCAGAGGAGTCTACGAATTTGGACAGCCTTCGGTGCGTCGCTGTGACGTAATCGGTCTACAAATGCGGCCTCAGGAGGATGCAGCCCATGAATTTGGACACAGCTTCTGTCTCTCTTCCACAGCATGTCTTTATCCTGTCTTCCTTCTCTCACCCCAACCAATCACAGCAGATGGCCCCGCCCCTCCCTGAGACTGGTTCTGCCAGAGGTTTCTTCCTGTTAAAAGGGAGTTTTTCATTCCCACTGTTGCCAAAGTGCTTGCTCATAGGGGGTCATATGATTGTTGGGTTTTTCTCTGTATCTATTATTGTACAATCTACTGTACGTTATAGGACGCCTTGAGGCGACTGTTGTTGTGATTTGGAGCTATATAAATAAAATTGCATTGAATTGAATTGAATAGTTGTCACTATAGATTCTTCTGGCAGTTTTTCTTTCCTTTTTATCTTACTTATCCATGTCTTGCTCAAGCCCCATATACACTGAGTGTTTTGTGAAAAAGCAAAAGAAAATTTCAAATTCTCTCTGATCTGAACTTCCTGTGTAAATTATATATACACACTGAAACTCGTTTTTGTGGATATTTCAGCCTCAATGCATTGTGAAAAAAGTGAAGTCAATATCAGGAGATGTCTCGGTCCAGAGCTTAAGAGACTGCAAATTCACACGAGCAAAATTATGTGGCTGGTGTGAATGGCTACAATATTTGGAATTAAATATTTGCACAGATTTTACATGTCTGAAGTTTTTAAGACTGCAGAGCACACGTCATTTTTATTCTTCTCTATACTTTGTAACTCAGATCGATGCCTCTCAGCTTGCTAGTTATAACATTAACTTGCTAAATAACGAAATACTTGAATGCACAGACTCACTCGAGAAAAAAACAAAGGTCTCCCCTGTTGATGTGAATATTGTCTAGCACAGTTTACTTGAGAACATTTTCTATTTAGCAAACAGTGATTCAAAGCTTTTGCATCTAATTCCCCAAAACATCCACAGGTGCCTTGGCAACAGGCCTACTTTAGAGGTGACACATGCTAGCTACAAATGACTCTTGAAAAACAAATTTGTTAGAAAAATAACAGTCGAACATGTATCACCTTGATCAGAACTTCTCAATATGACAGAAAACATACTTGGAAAAATTGCATTTGAGCTGTACTTGAAGGAAAGATGGGGGATTGTGACCTCTCGTGCAACCGGCCTGTAAGAAGGAAGGAAGGTGTGAGCCATAAAAGCCTCGGCCAACCCGTATGTGACAGGTAGCTCTGTAGCCCTGCCACATGCTGGGAAATAAATCCTGGATGTGTTAATTACCTCGTCTGACCCGATTCCCTTCGTGTGAATGTCTGGTGTGTGACAGACGGAGACAGCGATCTGTCACGTGGGGGCTGTGTGCTTCTGTGTGCGTGCTCCATACGTGTGTGTTTGTGGTCGTGACAGCTCTGTCAGTTATCTCTCTGCGCTGACAGACAACGTACATGTCAACCAGCAGTGCTAGCTCACACAATGATCACATCTACGTACATTTCTGTCGCTGCATCCCCCCAATCCACTCACACACACCCCTACCTAACCTGTCAATCATTTCATCTGAAATTCCCACTGCTCTAGCTTCCTCTTTGCTCCTCCCTTCTTCCTATCTTACCTTCCTCTCCCCATCCCTCCGCTCTGTCTTTCATCATTCTCTTATTTTTCTTTCCTTTTAAAGAAACTGTCTGTTGCCCTGAAACTGGGTCTTTTTCTCTCCCCTGGGTCTCCAATTTTTTTTTCTCCCTCTCTCTTTCCTCTCATTGCCTCTCTGCTCTTTCTCCCTCCCACTCACATCTTGCTGATAGATGAAATGTTGAAGGCAAGGCCTGGTAATGGGAAAAAAAGAGGAAAGTCTCTTTTAATTGTGTTGATCACTAATTAGCCAGCCTGTCTCATCTCTCTGCAGTGGATGTGGTAAAACAGGATGCCCTTTCCTGGGTCAGCAGGCCACGGGCTTATGCATAACATGTATTCACAAACACTCTCACACATTACTTTGTGCCTCTGGGATTCCAGTTTGGCTGCCAGCTTGTAGAATTCTCAGTGGGGGCTGGTGACTAAAGAAAGTTCAGGAGGGCAGAGTGAATTGGGAACTGTGCAGTAAAAGATTTTTTTCTAAAAATACATGGTTACGCAACGAAAATGTCCCAAAAACCTGAGGTTCACCGCCGCCCCCTTTGCTCCCCACAGACCAAACCCCTTTGATTCTAATCATTTCTGTCCCTGTTTACAGTCAGCTGTCTCCTTTTTAAATGTTTTCATACTTTAAATCACACGAATCCAGCAATCGTACGTTCTGTGGGAACGTTTGAAGATTAAAAGCTGATTTGATTGGGAGCCATCCAAAGATGCCGTAGCAGGAAATAAATGTATCCGTCCTTTCAAGTGCTTCAGTGGGTATAGCGTGTCGTAAACACTGCCTGGATTAGGAGCACAATCCCCACTGGGCTCACCTGTGTTAAAAATGAATGCACTCATGAATGAAACTAGCCAGCTAAAAGCATATGTTACATCACAGCATTAAACTCACTGGAAATAGAAATCTGAAAAAAAGGGTTGATACTGAGGAGGAAGCAGACTATTTATTGCTCATGCCTTCATTATTTGTGAGTGTCTGTGTGTGTGTGTTACGCCTTATGCCTGTATATAATGATCGTCACTCAGAATTTCATTTAATTGTATTATTTATTGTTGTTGACTCAGTCGTCCCTAAAGCTTTTCACAAAGATGACACAGGCTGTACAAAGGAGGAGTTAAATGTTTTTGGAAATACTGTTTGATTTCTTTGAAAGTATTAAGCTGGAGGCGGCCGGAGGTAATTGGATTAGCATAGCATCAGATGGACAGTCGGGGGAACATTTAGCTCTGTCCAAAGTTGGCAAATGTATCTTCCAGCACCTAATTATGTCTTTATTTTATCTATTTAAAAAAACAACGCGTAGTTTTAGGGTGACATAATTTCTTAGTGAGCATTCATGTAGAGTAACATGTCCAGCAGGGGTTTGGCTAAGGGTGGGTGGATGGAGTGGCTGAATCGTTTTTTTTTTATTGGAAAAACAGGCCTGTCCTCCTCAAAGCATCATTGTAATTATCACTGACATGCAGTATGAACATATAAGCAAAGCAACAAACTGCGCGCACCATCTTCCCTCACTGCTTTACTTTGGAAACTTAGACAAAAACATGATAATCATTTGCTTCACGTTGTCACAAAGCAGCCATGAATCCTAATGAATTTTAAACCACTTTTAGATATGATTTATTTTTCTAATAGATTTGTCTGATTTTCCCTGAACCATCTCTGACTGCCCCTCCAGTGCCATCCAGTTAATGTTACGTTAGTCTAACTTTCCTATATAGTCACGCTTGTTTAGAATATATATAATGTAAGTGTAGGTAGGCAAGCAGGTTGTAGGATTCCCTCCTAGCCCCACACTACTGGAGTTTGTAGTGTAGTTCTTTCAGATTTCAAAGTTTTGCAGTAAATATGTAGATATATAAATATGGACTTAAAAGAAGAGAAAGAATTGCTGTGCTAGACCTGCCACACAACAGTTCTGGCATATATAACCTTGGCTGATCAGATGTTTTCCTTTTGAACCAAACGGTGCAGGTGAGTCAGGTTTGTTAGATTTTAGAGTTTGCAAAGCGACCCAAAGACTCCTGGAATTCATTCAGAAGTTAAGTAAAAATAACAATTTAAACCCCGTGAGCTGCTCAAAGAGGCAACGAACACACTCCTCAGTTTTAAAACTACCAGTACAAACATTTCATCCACAACTGCTACGTGTTCATAGTTAGGTAAATCATAAACTGCGTTTCCCATGTCGACGTGGGAAACTGTTTTGAAAACCTTTTTCTTACAATTCTGAATGTTACATTTTTACTCTTACCTCAAGACTCATGTCAGGGTTTAGGTTTTTTATTTTCCTCCTTGTTTATCTGGAACTTGAGTCATTTTCACACGATATAATCACATGACTTAGCCTGCTATTTTCCTTTACCAGCTTCCCCGCTAGTCTGTTCAAAACAAAGAATTTCAGCCAATGCTCTTTGCAGCTCCAAATACTACTTGTAAGCAATACTCATTAAAAACCACTGTGGCAGGCCATGTGTCGCCTCAGAGGGGGGATGCTAACTAGCTTTTCTCTTTGTGCCTTTCCAGTCATCTGGAGTCAGAGCGCAGCGCTCTGAAGAGGAGAGAGTGGGAGAGGAGGAACCAGGAGGTCCAACAGGATGAGGACTTGTTCTCTACTGGATTCAACTTGTTTGGAGAACCCTATAAAGTAAGGTTAACTGATGGTTAACAAGCAGATAATTACTCATTTATGCTTTTTGGGATGTTATTTTAACCATTTTAGAATCACACACAAAGCTCAACAGCTTGGTTGACTGTTGAATTTTTCTCTGTGTTGTTGGGTGACAGGGTGTTGGGAAGTCTGGTCACAGAGAAACACAGAAAACAGTGTCTGTATTTAAGGTCATTTCTGTTGTTAAACACAGTTTTTCATGTTAAATGAGAGAAATTTCAGGGGGTTTTATGCAAGTAACACTTTTCCATAGGAAGTGTATTTAAAGATAAGATAACCTTTATTAGTCCCACACATGTGAAATTTGTTTTGTTACAGCAGAAAGTGGAGAGTGCAACGTTACAGTAGCAAAAATTAAGAAAAAACCCTGGAATAGAATAAAATAATAAGTATCAGATACTGTAAACAAAGGAATAGAATAAAATACTATATACAACATAATAAAATGCAATGTTGTCAGAAAACGATAAGTGCACTTGTGTGTGTTTGGTCAGCTGCAAAGTCGTTGTTGTGAAGTCTGACAGCAGCAGGAAGGAAAGATACGGTGGCCCTGAGAGGCCAAACAGACTGCAACTTAAGAAAACACCAGGAATAAGAAAAATGCTGGAAAAGCACACAAAGCACAACGGAAATAGGGAAAACAGAAATAGGAAAAAACTGATTTGCAAAAGCACAAGTGTTTCTGGGGAGACAATAACCCGACGGACCAGTTGCAGGAACCAAAACCTGCCAGGTAAGTGTGTTTTAATCTCATGATTCATATAATACTGATGACAGATTTAGGCTAATAGTTAGGCTAACACACTTACCTCTCTTTCCTCACAAAACTCATAGATCCTCCACTTATTCCACGTGTCTCCCAGCGTAATTCTTAGCATATTGGTTCCTGCAACTGGTCCGTCGCGTTATTGTCTCCCCAGAAACACTTGTGCTTTTGGAAATCTGTTTTTTCCTATTTCTGTTTTCGTTCTTCCTATTCCCGTTGTGTTTTGCGTGATTTTGTAGCGTTCTCTGTACAGGTGTTGCTAAATGAGACATTAGCATGGCTCCTGCAGTAGCTAGGCACGTGTGAGCTCCAGCTCTGCCTGTCACTTATTCTAAAGTGTGAAAAAAATGTGAGAAAACATTAACACTGGCTGTGGCTGAGCTGAGACTTTGCGCCGAGTGCTCCCTCATTGCTGTTCCGGAGACAGTTTTAATACTTCGCTGTTAAGTTTTTGATTGATCTCCATGGAAGGAGAAGTGGATGTACTGGACACCAGAAATTCATTTGGGCATGGAGTGAATTTACGACATCTTAATCATGAGGACGGGCGACTCCCCTCTACAGCAGCAGCACTGCTCTGTGATTTAGCGTCATATGAAACAATCAGTTGAAAGGAATTGATACGGCTAATCAGCAATTATCCAAAGATGTTTTGTACCATTCATTTTTAGTATAACCACGCTCTTCTCCAGTGGAATGAAGTTTAATGCCCTTGTGTTTAAGGTCTTGATCTTCTGAGGCGCTTCAGAGATTTTTGGGGGTTTTTTAGCAGAAAGTGAAGCAGCCACGCATGAAGTCCACGGCCACTCGAATGCCCCTGTGTATAAAATTGATTTTGGTTTGTTAACTCTCATTTGCTACCACCAAGCACTTCAACACTTGGTTATGCTGCGAAGTGTATCGACCTTGGGACAGACTGGCTTTGAATCCTGACAGAACGTGTTTAAGCGCTGCTGCGTCTGAACTCAGAGGACACAAGGTCTTCTCACTAAGACGCCGCTCGCGGTTCGGGGCCAGTGCAAAGCAAATGAGAGGTTGTTCTGATAATGAATCCAATCTTAACTGTCTTCACACTCCAACTAATTGTTTCCAGCTAATTAATGGTGCTGAGGTGAGGTCAAGATTCATGTGTGGGGAGAGTACAAAGATCAGTGCGGGCTGGTCTGTGGGAAGGAAGGCGGAAATTTTAGACACCGCCTTGCTGTCTGCAATAAGTAGTTAAAAGTGTCGTGATTTGATTAATTTAATCAGTACATTTGCTTGCTCTGCTTCCTGCTTGTATTTTTGCAGGTACTTTTAATTTTGCGGCCTGTTAAAAGGAAGCCTGTTTAATCTGAAATGTTTTTGTTTTAGATTTGGTAGATTTAAACTGTAGAAGAAGAGTGTAAATCAGAACAGTAATCCGGTGGTTCAGTCTGACGTCACTAGCCGTGTCTGGACCTAAACTCTGCTGCAGGTCCATATATCAAACGATCACTATGGCATTACTGAGAGTTGAAAAACTGTCTAAAGTCTTTCATCTTTAATAAAATGATCAGCGTTCTGCTCTACCAGGTGTAACAATTGAGTTTAACATCCAGGCATCCATGAAAACGGAATTTATGACATTTAACGAAGTTAGAAGTTAGCAGGAAGTTAGCTCGCTAGCTTCCATCTAAATACAATATAGCATGTCCTGACTGCGGGGTTTTGGAAACAAATTAAAACGTACAGCTCTGTTATCACTTCCAACATAAATGAAGACAGAAAACTAAACAGCAGTGACGTTTGTAGCGTTACTGAAGTTGGGCTAGCTGGTATATAATGATGTGCTACGTGACCGCTAGCGACACAGCTATGTTAGCATAATATAAACAAGCTAACTTTTTTTCCACTCGATAAAAGTTAACGTGAGTGTTCTCGGTGGTCAGGAACAAATGTAATCGCATGGCAGGATGCTGTAAAAGGACCAAACTTCAGCCAGGAGAACAACTGAGATAATCCATCCACAATACGAGGTTAGTCATTCATACACTGCTGCATGGGCTGGGCTGTAGTTACATCCTAAGGTTTTAAAAACAGCTTAAATAAATGATTAGCGGTAATAAAAGCCGAGGGAGGTCAGCAGTGATCACTGACTGTTTTAGGAGCTTTTTGAGATTAAATAGAAGAAAATACAAAACATTAAACATGTTAACAACACAAAAGCCATATTAAACGCAGACTACTTTTGGCCCGGAAGTAGGATTCCTCACGTCATCACTTAATGACCGGATACCATACATTTCATCAGCTATATATAGTTCTTCACTTTAAAGGTCCCACAAGAATATGGCTTTGAATTTTCAGTGCAAAATACTGCACAGATATCCCTGGATTTGACTCTTTTCCAAGATGTCTTGGTGTCTGTAGCTTTTCTTTCTTTCTTTTTTTATCTGTAGCTTTAAGCTAAATATGCAGCTTCTGCCTGTGGCCCTCTCCAGAACAGTGTCATTGTTGGCACTCTGTTCAGTGAGTGGCTGAGGCACAGCACATTCACTGCATGGTAGCTGACATAGATATGAATGAGACGTTCTTTCACTCCTAAATGGGCATTCACACTGTAAGCGACAAGCATCAATCAGAGACCACAGAAAGTCAATGAAACTGCAACTGACAATAGGTGACGGAGCGGGTGGGTTGTGAGTTAAACTTTTCTCAATTTCAAGCTAAAGAGATGACCAATGCGAGCAAAGGATACTGTTGATTAACAAATCAGGTTAGGCTACCTAAGCAAATTCAGCCTGTAAGGTCTGCTAGTGACCAACCTTCATCTTCATGCTCGAGCATAGAAAAACTCTTAAAATTCAATTTTTAAGTATTAAAGTTCTTATAAATATTGTTTTTCTATAAATATTTCTCATGGTCCAGGGTCATTTGAGTTTTCTTGTATTTTAATATTATTTTGTATTATTTAGGCTTAAGTTCATTGAGTTAGCCTTGAGGTTATTCTATATTGCCTAGGTTCCCCTGTTATAGCTCATTGTTTATTAAATTCCCCTTGTGTCTCATTCCATGTCTTCCCCATCTGTCATGTGTGTTCTCCCCAGCCCGTTATGTCCTCTGTATTTGTTTCTTAGTTATGCCCGTGTCCCATCTCCTGTTTCTATTTTCCCTGATGTTATGTTAAGCATGTGTGTCTTAGGTCTGCGTCTCTCTGCTGAAGTTGAAAATGGCTTTCCCACAGTTTGCTACTTTTTTCTTCTGATTTATTTAACACACAAACATTTCATTTTTTCAATGCTGGCTTTACTTCATACTGGCTTAACCAGCGCAACCTTGCTGCACTTCATCTGTGTGAATGTGCTGAACTGCAGCCTATAGATCAGTATCATCACTTTATGATCATCATGTATACAATTTGTAGAACTTTAGTAATTCCAGGCTCCACTCGCCTTCATTTTTGCTTTTTTTTTGTCCACCACCAGTCTCTGTTTTCTCTCTGTACCTGCGTATCTCCCGTTTGTCCATCACTCTGCCTCTGTCTTTTCTCTCTCCCTCTCTCCAGTATTCATTCTCTCTGTCAGCTATTAGCTAATCCCTCTTCTAATCCTGTTAAAGAGTGTTATGCTGTTAGCAGCTATTTGGGATGATCTATTCATACACACACATTCATACGCACATAGGTATTCATCCTCTCCTTCTCCTCTGTTTTCCATTTTGCCTCTCTGTAAATGTGTTTTCTGTTCCTCTTCAGCCACCAGATCTTTTATTCATGAGCCCGAGATGGAGAAGAGATGGGCTAATTTATTCACAGCTAACTTCACGGTGTGTAGTGTTTGCGTGCCAGTGTGTGAGTGTGCGCACACAGAAATTACATCTGTTCAGATTATTTGAATGCAATTCTGTCCTTTTTTGCGTTAATCTTTTGTAAATAAGGCTTGATTCTTTGCCCTGTTTAATTTCGGTATTTCCATGGTTTTCCTGCTTTGTTAGAGTCTAAAACTGAAGGATACAGTGAAGTGACGAAGAGATGAATGGTCCTTCCACTCGCATAGGTTCGAGTTGACGTTTTTTGTGACACACACAATCATAAGAATCAGTTCTATTAACCTCTATATTAGTGTAACCAGAGATGTTCAGTAAAGATGGTTGGGTGCTGGTTATTCATTGGTCCTGTGTAGAGCTGTAGGAGTGTACCATGTGTGACACCAGGGGACAGTGTTAAAATATGTGCAACCACCATAAATGAGCTACTCTTGTTGCTGGTTAGCTTAGACTTTAAAGATGCTTAAATGTGCTCGCTTAGAGCCTGTGTTATCTGGAAAGATGGAAGTCACGTTTTTTCTTTTTCCTTTTCTGCCAATAGCTTTTCAACGAATGAGCATTTTACCTACCCACGGAGCACCATCCCCACTGGGCTACACATTGTTGGTATTTTGGTGAACTGCCAGTACAGCACATATAATTACTTCTGATCCAAGCTGTCCAATCAGGACATTTGGCTGAATCTGAGCAGAGTATAGCTCTGGCAGACATACATGCCCATGACAAAACGTGGTCTCCACTGTGTTTGACACATGATGTGGGGCGCTTTCAGATTGTGAAGCGTTCCTTTCCTTCTCCATACTTTTTTTGTCCCATCATTAAGCTACAAGTTAGCATCAGTTTCATCTTTCCAAAGACTATTTTCAGAAATTGCTTTAAATGTATTTTTCACAAAAGTATAATCTGGTCTTGAGTGTTGCACCAACAGTTTGCACCTTGTTGTAAACTGTCTGTCTTTCCATTTATGACGGTGTGTCTACATTGTTGCCTTTGACAGTGATAAACCTACCTCTTTGAGGCTGTTCCTGGATATATTTGGTAAAGTTATCTTCTGTGGTCCTTAGTGCCTTTTGATGATGCTGACCTTCTTCATTTTCCAGAAGCCCAGCGTGATTTGGCTCCTCTTAGAGTTTGTTGGATGATCGGATTTTTAAGCCACTTTTGAGCTTCTCAAAAAAGTATAAAAATATCTATAATTCCTAAACAGCCCATGCAATACTTTTGTCAAACCCAAACAGTCTGCATTTCAATCATATATGTACAGTTTGATTTTACAAAAAATGTCATTGTCCAGATAATTATGGACCTCGCTGGGTTTTTACTTTTCCTGTTCTTGTTGTTGGTGATTTTAGTTAGTAATAGTTTAGCCTGATTTTTGTGTAACTGGTCAGAATAAAAAAGGAGAAAGTTGGCTCTGCCTGCTTCATAAACTATTGTCAAACCAGTGATGATTAGAAAAAGGGGGGCACCACAGTATAGCAATTATTATCAAATGGTACTTACACGGCCCTCTATTAGAGAAAATACTGGGGTGGTGTTATACTAATTTGTAATGTTGTGAAGTGGCACACACACTTGCGCACGCATGCGCACAAGCACTTACAATTCCCTCTTCAGCAATAAGACCTCTCCATGGATCATTGTATGTTATTACAGTATTATGTGGTTATTGACTGAAGCTGTTAGCATTGGAAAAACAAAACCACACAACATGTAGCCAAGAGTCTGACATTACTGAGGAGAATAAAGGATATAAGGAAACCTCACACGGATTTTATATATATATATATATATATATATATATATATATATATATATATATATATATATATATATATACATACATAATTATATATTTGTTTTGCACTCCAATACTGGTACTATGACCTTCACCTTACATATTCATTATTCACAAATTCATTAAGCTCTTCAAATAAAGCAGTTTCACCTTGGCTCAAAAATTAGAATAAGGTTGTTTTCAACCTCACATTTATTTGACACTACCTTTTAATGTTAGCACAGGGCTGATTAGACGAGTGCAGGCTGTCAACTACCTGAGAAAATTTGTTGAGCAAACCTCAACACTGTTGTACAATAAAATTACAGGGCCACACTCGACATTGATCTCATTCAGTGTTTCCATTGTTCATCATTCATCTGCAGCTCATGATGAAATGTCACACGTAAATTATAGGCTGGAGATCTTGCATAATTCAGACTTGATTCATGATTAATATTTGCTACACAATTTGTAACTCTGGTAGAAAAAGGAAATGTCAATGGATAGGATAAAAATCTACTGGCCTTCACTTTTTCCCTGCTCCTCTTTCCTGACGTTTTGCAAGAATCCGGTTCCTAAAATAGAAGCGCTGAAACCGCTGCTGATTACCCGTGTCCTTTTTAAAATGCCAGATGATCAAATCGTGCAGTTTGATCATTAAAGAATCTGTCAATGACTGAAACCAAAGGTACTGCTGAGCTATTCTGAGGAACATCTCCATGTTACCAGGTAGAAGCTAAAGAGCTTTACCTTCATATATCAGTAAAACGTGCACTGTCCTCCAAGCCATTAATGCCTGAGAATCTGGGGTCAGGCTAATAATGATTCCTGCCCCATTAATTTTACTACTCCAGTCTGGACTGGACCCTCTTATGGGTGGCATGTATTTAATTAATCATCTCATCCTGATGTCTGGTCAGTGGTCACCCTATCTATCTCTCACTGTTCTTTTCCAGATGAGTAAAGAGGGCTTTTCATCAAACCTGTAAAAAAGGAAGAATGGAAGGCTTAATTAATACTCTTCTGTATCTCCCTTCCCCCTTGTCTTTTTCGTCTTCCTTCTCTCCTCTCAGACTAATAAAGGTGATGCATTGGCCAATCGTGTCCAAAACACGCTGGGCTCGTATGAAGAAATGAAAGACCTGTTAACCAGCCATTCCAACCAGAGCCACTTGGTGGGAATCCCCAAAGGAACAACAGCGAACAGCAACCTGCAGCAAGCCCCGACCACGTCAGCGACAGAGAGACCCGCCATAGAGCCATCCCAGCTTTTTAACGAAGCCCTGAGAGGAGGAGCAGGTGGAGGAGGAGGAGGTGGAGGAGGAGGAGCAGAGACAGGTGGGGACAAGAAGACAGGGAATACACCCTCTTCCTCTACAGCTTCAATGCAACCACCCCCTTCAACCACATCCTCATCAACAGCAATCCCACATCAGAACTCCAAAAAGTCCCGGAGCTCCATGGACTGGTCAAGGGGAGGCCACGGACAGAGCACCCAGGGGACAGGCCTTGTTGTGGGGTTAGGACAGAATGGGCAGGGGCAGGTGACAGCAGGAGCTACCACCAGCAGAGGTAAAATGTCTTTGTTGGATGAGCAGCAAAGACATGACGAGCTGTTCAGCTCACTCAAAGATGAACTTGGTCTAAAAGAAGATTCAAGCCCTTCTTCTTCCTCATCATCTTCCTCTTCCTCTTCTTCTAGAAGGCACTCATCCCACCCAGCCAAAACCCACCCACTCGCCGGTAAGTCGGCAAGAAAAAAAATCTGTAAAAGAAGACGTTTGGTTGTTTAACTTTCACATCTGTACTCTAAGAAAAATATCATGTAGACAGGCTAGCATGTCTACATGATATCATGCGTAGCAGGGTTTCTGGCAGTGATGGTGATAAGTATCCACCTGCTATAATGCTAGATGCTCAGTTAGTGCAAATTATACACAAGTCAAAGTTAGTTGATAAAAGGAGCGCAGGAATGCACATTTATAAAAATTGATGTCAGCTGCTTAAACTGACTTTTGATGGACCGTCTGCGAAATCCCTGCCTCGCTCTCTCTGCACTATAGTCAACGTATTTATTTAACATATTTATGTTTCTGTAGCAGCTCGTTCCCGTTCGGAGGAAAACACTCACTTTAATATGCGCTTGTGCTGAATGGGCAGCTGCAAAGGGTCACGGCCGCTTCACATTGCATCCAAAGTAGTTTAGGAGTATTGGTGCCATCACGTACATGCAAATGGCAACATTTACTTGATTCTTTAGTCTCTTTTTTAGCTTATTTACATTTGTTTCAAGCTGTGATTTTACATGCAAAAATGGCTAATAGGTAGGCTAATAAGATGCACGAGCTAATATTAGAGTTTATTTTTTTTTAAATGGTTCGTTAACTTAGGCCCAGCAGGCCAATGGGTTTGTATTATTTGGTAAAAGTAGTGCTGAGAATTGTTAAAACACTTTGTTCAAATTCAGCCTAGTTGTCTCGCCCCCACTACAACCTTTATGCTAACCTCAGCTAATACAATCCTAGGTTTAGCTTCATCTTTGGCTTAAATAGGAAAGTGGGATCACACCTCACCTACCTCTCAGAAAGTCCTTAATTCCAGGTGTCATCTGGTAAAAAGTCTCTTTATCTGTTTCTTTGTTATTTGCTTGAGCCATGAGCACAGATGAATCATTTGAATGAATAATTTCAGCAACAAACACACTCGGTCACCTTTTTGGGGAATTCATGAAAATTGACATCTGCATTCTATGATAACCACATCTTGCATTTGATTTCAGAAGCACGTTGAACACATCATTTGCTTTGATTGTGATTGGTTACATCCATCTGGGAGAGGTTCAGCATTTCAACCTTCATTAAGTTTTGCCAGCAGAAAGTTAAGCAACGCTGTGTTATAACAGGTGTTTCTTTGGTTAGTCTTGACTTTTGATTGTTGTGTTCTTTTTTTTTTTTTTACAGATGGTGGCAACTTTCGATCTACTGCCATGGATGGTGGCCACTTTAAGTCTTCCACTAATGCAGAAAATGGTGGATATTTTAAATCCTCCCCATTTGAAAGTGAGACAGGCTCCCACCTCTGTACATCGTCCTCCCCGTTGGCTTCCACATCAGTTCTGACAACACCCACTCCAGGTCTAACCACGCCCACATCTGGATTGACCACGCCTACATTCCCACCTGGTAACCTATCAGGGAAGCCGATAGCTGTACAGCAGAAGCCTACGGCGTATGTTCGACCAATGGATGGCCAAGACCAGGCGCCTAGTGACTCTCCCCAACTTAAACCCCCTCTAGTGGCCACAGAGGGATTTAACAGCAGTCAGGCTTATGGAGGAAACTCTGGAAATGCGAAGAGTAAACTGCCCAAGCTGAGTCTCAACCACACAGGAGAGGTAAGCGAAGAATTACTGGAACGTGTTTTCCATATCTATATTAAACCAATGTGAAATAAATGGTCTTCACGGAATTAGTCTAAAACAGAAAATAAAATTTCAGTCCTTTAAATTATTCCTGATCATAGTATATAAGCCATCAGTTCACTTTACATAGAACTAGGAAATGTAATTGCAGAGGTGTGGACTCGAGTCACATGACTTGGACTCGAGTCAGACTCGAGTCATTAATTTTATGACTTTAGACTTGACTTGAAAAAATGTTCTAAGACTTGTGACTTGACTTGGACTTTTACACCAATGACTTGGGACTTGAATTGGACTTGAACCGGTTTACTTGAAAAGACTTGATATTTTACCCCAAATATAAAATTTAACATGCATATTATATAGAGATTGAAAATGTGACGTCATTCACGGGTAGAACCGCAAAGGATTCTGGGAACTCGTGGCAAGCGGTACTAGCGCACGCAGGCTTTCAATTAAAATCAGTTATACAGCGATAAAAAGAAACACAAGAATGTCAAGAAGCCGTTGTATTATTAACTGCAATAGCCGGTCGCATGACAGCCACGAGAAGCTGACGGGTAAAGAGATCGGTTGTTATCGGATTACGTCGTTGAAGAGAAATTGTTCGAGCCGTGTTTCCGAAGTAACAAAGACGCGACGGATGGCCTGGATCGCAGCCATTCAAAGATCAAATATAACGTCCCAGAACACTCCAGCTCACAGGTTAGTCTGCTCCAAGCATTTACACGAAGGTCAGTGTTTTTTAGTACTTAATACGTCATTTTCATAACATAATTGGTGATATAGGTTACAAGCAAGTCTGGCGCTGAACAGAAATTGTCGCGCTATGCTCCTTTATTTATTGTGCATAAATAGTGAATTGTCCTGACACAATATTGCGTTTCGCTTCTGTTATTATGGTACATTGACAAAAACATATACTTTTATTCACAGGATAAAACAGGTTTTTTGTATCACTAATTGCCCAGTACGATTACAGCATACAATATTATTGTCACTGCTACATTTCTGTGATGGGTACCAGAAATTATTTCCACTACTAATTAATTACCGTTGAGCTCAAAGGTCCTATTAATAAACGGTTAAGGAATGTGTATTTATGACGACAATTTGTGAGACTGGTAAACTTATGATACGTATGATGGTCTTTACTTTCTACACGGTGCATTTCAAGGTCCTGTACCCATCCGTCGGTAAACTGTACCTGGGCTTGTTGCAGTGACCTGAAGTTACTAAACTTCATGAGTGTATGCACTCACTCCAAGAACCGTATAATTATAAATATGCATATAAATATGCTACGATGAGATAGCTGACTTCATCTAACTAGCAAATGTTGTCCAGGCTACGTTGGTGATACAGTTTTTTTTAATGTGTATGATATTTTTGTCATGCGATTTTAAAGCTGGTCCTACAACCGCATCCAAGAATAACATGCAGCTTATCTCAGAACTGTCGGTGAAAATTATTCTTGGAGCTAGGTTTAATTGAGCTGCATTCTAAAGAGGTGCAATTTCACAATTTGTGTATATTTTCTAAGTTCACTATTTTGTCATGTGTTGAGAAAAACACAGATTTTAAAATTACATGGTCTAATATTTACATTTAGCATAACTGCAACATTATTTTTTCTTTTTTTTTTTTAAAGACTCGAAAGGACTTGAAATTCAAAGTTT
Organism: Rhamphochromis longiceps; assembly: GCF_057381845.1. Classification (NCBI taxonomy): domain Eukaryota; kingdom Metazoa; phylum Chordata; class Actinopteri; order Cichliformes; family Cichlidae; genus Rhamphochromis; species Rhamphochromis longiceps. Next base: position 24,568,537 of record NC_140558.1, read on the forward strand.
CAGACTTGTGACTTTACTTGGACTTTTACACCAGTGACTTGAGACTCGACTCTGACTTGCCTGACATTGCTTGAGACTTGACTTGAGACTTGAGGATAAAGACTTGAGACTTACTTGAGACTTGCAAAACAATGACTTGGTCCCACCTCTGTGTAATTGTGTACATATTCTGCAAATCTGTAGCATTTGGGGCTAGGTTACTTGAGGTTTAACCCATGTTAAGTTGGTTCAGTCCTCACCAGTGTTGGTCAAGTTACTTGAAAAAAGTAATCAGTAACTAATTACTTCCCCCAAAAAAGTAATCCCGTTACTTTTTAAAAAACACGATTTACAACCTGAATAGGTGATAAAGCAATAGATCTTTCAGCCCAATTCTACTTTTTACTTCCGGAGCAGGTTATGTTCAAGATAACAAACCAACACAAAAACCAGTTTTGTGGAAAAAAGTGTCAGTATTCCTAATTTCCTCCCTGAAGAGGATCCATGTGAAATGTAGGATCGTATAGCAACTGTTTCCCCGTGTGGTCTTTAAGCAAGTTGAAGGAGTTTAACTGCTGTATAAAATAAACGCTTAGGACACCTAAATATTGCTACATATTAACGTCATATAAAATTATGTTAGCCTCCTTACCAGTTTGAATTTATTGCCGTTTAACTGCACCTCAAATAAAACAGGTGAAAGGTCTTAGTCACTACAGCACAACCTTAAACGTATCACTGATGCTCTAATAATGGTGTTAAAATTACAGTCAAACGTTATGTTGTCTTAATGACAACAAGATTAATTGAACAACAGTGATTCACAGCAACATGGTGACTATACAGCAGCATTAGGGCCACAGAAGGCAGAGAAAATAAATAAATACGTGTCTGAATGACAGATTCATGCCAAAGAATGGAAACATAGTTTTTTGCAGTCAGTGTCATATTGTTTCACTTTTCAAGGTTAAAATGGAAAGAAATTCCTATTTTTGAACTCAATAACTCATTTTTCTTGACTTACAATTGAATCTCGTAAATTTCCCACTTTAAGCCATAAATGTCCACAGTTTCTGTCTTACATTTGCCGTTTTAATCAAACCTTTTTCTTTTAAAATGATCACTTTAACCTAATACATTTTCTTTTAAATGTGTCAATTTTTTAATGCAAATTTACAATTTTAATCTTGTAAATTTGAAATCAGTAAGTTTGCTAATATTTTTCTCATAAAATTGTCACTTTTTTTCCTCAGAAATTTTCATCTTTAATCTTTGAAATTTGCCCTGTATTTCTGGAAAATGTACAACTTTAATAACCACCTTTGTATAATCACTGTCACGGCGACTGAAGCCAGCAGACCATATCCTGTTTATGCTGAACTTTGTAGCAACTAGAGATGGACCGATCCGATATTACGTATCGGTATCGGTCCGATACTGACCTAAATTACTGGATCGGATATCGGAGAAAAATTAAAAATGTAATCCGATCCATTAAATATCACGAAAGCACCTCACAAAACTTGCAACACGCCGTAACTCACCTCAGAACGTTAGCACGTCGGAGCAGTATGCATCACGTGATAGAGCGGCTGTGGCATGCGGGACCTGTCGGTGGTCTGGATAGCATTTGGAGCTTCGCTAGCAACCCGGCATTTCATCTCCGACAAAGTTATCCCGAGAGAAGTAAAGCAAGTGTGTAAGTCCATCTCTGAATGTTTGTAAAGCATTCCTGCGTTAAGCTTAACAAGCGATATATGGAGCGACTGCCTCTTCTTGCTGCTACTTCAATCATGAAACTGCTTAATGATCAGCTGATTGGCTTTTCTGTCGCGAATCCGTCTCTCTTCTTTGTTTTTGGCCCACTTTGCACCAGAAAGAGGAAACCAGCGGCTGAACAACAGCAGCACGTTTAAGCTTGATCAGCTGTTGTTAGAATTTATTTAATATTACTTTCTACTCGAGGATCTTTTTCTACGTAGCTGACGGCTGGTAACTGTGCAGGGGCGGATCTAGCAAAGTTTAGCCAGGGGGGCCGATAGGGCATTAACAGGGAAAAGGGGGCACAAAGACATACTTTTCTTTCTTATTCTCATTTAAAATGTCGAGCTTTTAATAAATAATTATCTGAATCTTACACCCAAAGTTTTAATCTGATGTAAAATGAATAGAAGTCAATTACTGTATATAGTGACTATTAAGTCTAATATATATACCCTAGTAAGCTATAGTACTTTTTCCTTTGGGAAGGTACCATCTGTACAGTCTGCAATTTTGTTGAAGAAAGATGTTGAATCTATTTAATATTTCTTGAAAAATAATTGATTTCTGTGCATTTTTTTTCACACTGCATCAAATTAAGGTTGATTACGTTGATTAAGCATCATGAGGTGGAGCGTGAGGGGTGGTTCCCTATTTTTTATTTATTTATTTTTGTTGTTGCTGGGAGTTGGAACCCTATTAGTTAGGTTGCTTAATATTTACGCTAAGTACTCTTTAAAATACCAGAATAGGGAGGATGGTGTAGGTCTAAGTTTATTAGATTGATCAGTATTGCTGAACTATGAAATAATTTTTTTTGCATACAGGTATAACAGAATAGCTTTAGTGTAGTTGTTGTTTTAAACTTGAGTATGAACTTATACAAAATGCAGCAAGATATTTAAAAAACAGTTTTGTTGATTAAAAAACACTATATCGGATTCATATCGGTATCGGCAGATATCCAAATTTATGATATCGGACATAAAAAAAGTGGTATCGTGCCATCTCTAGTAGCAACATACAAAAATTTTAAACTAGTAAATCACATGGATGCAATGCTGTTTAACAAGTTTTCATTTAATCAAGCCAAAGACTAGAAAATATGGTGAAGCAAATCTTCCCTTTGGCTTCACCTGCACAAGTGCCGAGGTAGGTCTCCCTGCAGAATTGGTTTTCCCTTCGTCAGGAGCAGCGCTGGGCTCTTCAAATCACAGACAAACAGCATCCCACATTCTTGATTTTTAGTTCACAAACACTTGTTGTAATGACTAACTACTCCTGACATTTTGGAGATATTAGCTCTTTATACAGCAAAGTTACAGTGGTATACAAATAACATCAGGCTGATCCTGCCACGATTTGTCTAAATCACAGACAAACAGTATCCCACAGTTGTTTATGTTTTTAAACCCATTTTGCACAGAGAGACATTTTTGAAAAATGTATTGACAGCAATGTTGAATATTATTACACAGGAAAAAAACAACTACGTGTAAAATAATTACACCGTGACGCCTCTGCCTTTGTAAATAGAGGGACAGTAACTGCGTGTTTATATGTAAGCCTGTAAATACTGCAGATAGAGACAAAATACTGTTAATCTGACAATCTGCCATTCTGCAATTCATCTCACGTAAACAATAACGTGGCGCACAGCATGACATGAAAAAGGCACATACCTTTGGCGTTGCGTGACGAACTCTGTATTCCTCTCCACACATAAACGCAAAAAAGGAGTTTTTAAAAATCTCCGTTTTCAGTGATTCGAAACGCCGTTTACGTGTGGACGAAACAGCTGCATTTTCAAAATAACCGTGTAGGTGCGGACGTAGCGTAAAAGAGTTAGTAGTTTATTTTCTTACTACCTGTAATTTATTGCAGATTACTTGTATTTGCTTAATTGTTTACTAAATGTTTGAGGTGTGAACTAAACCGCAATGGAGCAAAATATGGGTGTGTGTGGTTGGAGGATGTGTGTGTGCGGGGGGGGATTTTTCTTGTAAAATAAAGGGGGGCCCAGCAAAAATACTTTGGGAACCACTGTATTAGACAAATACTGATGCTAACTGTAAAATAAGTTATCACACTAATGGCTCTATACCGCAGCACTACTTGTCCTGGAGAGTGTATAGTAAAATAGACCCCTCCTAACTTGACACATAAAATTATTCATGAGCATCTGTGTGAGACCGTTAACAGCGACACATACTGTCATTTTGCTTCTGATGTCATGAGCCTGAGTGCGTGTTTGCAATTTTTGATTACATTCCAGTCTCCTGTAATATTTCCTTAAATATTATCTCGGTGAATATTCACACTGGCTAATTGTCCCGACAAAACCAGAATCTCTCGCTCGCTCGCCTTCTCCAAACAGAACCAGGACTTGATGATGATGTGCATGTGTCTCTATGTGTGTGTGTGTGCGTGCGTGCGTGTGCGTGCTATGTGAAACTAGTAGTTGACAGGCGAGTAGTCATCCATATCGAGCAAGCCAGCTGTTCCTCTGCTTTGATAGAGCTGGTGTGTGTCTGTGTGTGTGTGTGCGTGTGTGTGTGTGTGTGTGTGTGTGTGTGCAGCGCTGCAAATGAGCCCAAGATGGAGCTTTGAGCATATGGCACAGAGAAGGAGAAAGCAGGGGGAGAGAAGGAGGGAATTAAAATATACTTTCGACACTTTCTTATGGCTGCTGAGAGAGAGCGAGAGAGAGAGAGTACATTCATGGCCATGAGTGTTTCTTTCACTTTGTTTTCTCCCACACATCCATGGATGCTCCGTTATCGCCTGCTTTCTGTTTAGTTTTTTCTTTTAGTTTTTTTTTTGTTTTTCACTCCTCTCATATTTATCCTGACGAGAGTTTATTGGAAGCAGAATGCAAACTCAATACGAACCGAGAGGGGGGAGTGGGGGTGAGGGGTGACACAAGAGGAAAAAAGGGGAGACTGATGATGTGAAGCGCGGGGCGGCGGAGGGAGGGAAGGAGGGTGGGCAGAAAGAGGAAAGAGGGGATAGAGAAAGACAATGACTGACTGATTACAGCACCTTATCATCGCTGTATTTGTTCTGGTTAGATGAGTTATTGGATGCGTTCTGCAGCTTAAACAGCAAAATAGCAGCAAATCAGAGGACTGAACCAAAAAGCAAATGAAAGACTCGAAGAATCCCACTGCTCGTTTCATGCCAGCAAGCGAGGGGGGGGGAAAGATGTCCGTTTTGGTGCCTTTTGATTGGTGTACGAACCGAAACTTTGGCTACAGTGTAGCAGCAGAATCTTTAATGTGTTTCCAGTGAAAGAGATCCTTAAAGCTGATTTTTCATGGAACATTTTTCAAATGAGTTCAGGTGTAATGAATGTGTTGGAAATCCTCGATATTAGAGTCATGGCTGTGTTGTTGAGTGTGTGCAATAAACCTTTAAACTGCTTTGAAAGTGTTCTGTTAGCACTATAGAGTTATCGATCAGCGCGCTTTATCTCCAAGTGCGCTCGGACGCGCACGCGTGTTTGTGAGCGAGCGAAAGATCGAGAGAGATAGAAAGAGAGAGAGCGAGAGTAAGCAGAGAGAGGGAGAGAGAGACAGAGAGAGTGATAACACTATTGATCTGTTCCTAACAGTTACAGTAGGCTTAAATCTACCTCTGGTCGCACACACACATGCTGTTAGTTGTTGTCAGCAGCTCACAGCGAGACGCTGCATGGTTTCACTTTGGATTGATCCGCTTTGAGATATTGTTACGTTGAGTCATTACTGCTGTAGCCTCATCACATAAACATGCAGCCAAATAACAGCCAACAATAACATAACAAACCGCTCAGAGTTCAAGTTACGAAGTTACGATTCACGCGACGTGACAGGTTTTCAAACATACATAGAAAGATTTTTACTAAGCATAAAGACTGCGGGCTACTCTGGTGTCCCGTCTCACATGGAAATAAACTATGACAGAGGAGCCTGCGTTCAAACTGTCACCTGTGTCCATATATGTATATATTAAATATAGCTCTACACATTGGGCTACTTTCACAGGCTGTGAAGCAGTTTGCACAATTACAAGCATACTGTAAGCTCACAACGTGCTCGTTCAGAAATGCTGCACATCACCTGCTGCAGTCCCGAATGTTTGCGTCAGACTCTCTGGAGAGGCAGCTAAATGATACCAAAGACTGCTGCAATGGCGCCGCGTCGAGCCTGCCGGGAGGGGAAAGTTGAGATGGGAAGGGTTGGTGGCTGCGTAGCTGATTGGCTGTGACTGAACTTTTGAGATTGTGTGCTAGTAAACGGCTTTCTGTATGGACGCAGCTTTAATGGGAGACTACTCTGCTGGGACAGATTTGACTTGTCCCAGGAGATAAGGAGGGAAATAAGAAGGTAATGGCTGCAAGCCCATTTGCCACCCACTTAGCTGCGCTAAAATTTGATTGAAACTTGTTAAATTTACACAAAAAACAGCTCGATAAACGCAGTAAAGTGATACACAGGGACACCTTTGCAGGGCTAAACACCCTATTTTAAACCACAAGCATCTGGTGGTTCACGCTCCAGTCACACAAAGAAAAACAGTGACTGGAGACAGCAGCACAACCAAAGTGACAAAGTGACTGTGTGCAGTGAACGCGCAGCCATATTTCCTTTGAACTGCTTGCTTCAAAGACGTGGAGCAGGTGTGCGAGCGCTCAGTCGGTTGTCTTCGAAGCAATTTGGTGCCTCAAGATGGCGACAAAACAGCCATCATAAAAGCTGTTTATTTTTATTTGTTTAAACCAACAGATTCTTCTTTGATAACACTAAACAGGAAAATTTATTGCACTGACTTTTCATTTGAAGGCACCTTTAAAACCTTCGTCCTTAATAATTCCCCTGCATGTGCAGTTTCCCGCTGGCTCACTATCCTTAAACAAAAACACTATCGTATTTAGGAAAGAATTGTCTTCTCTCCTCAAAAACCACTCAAGCTGTCACGGCGCTGACATTCAGCTGCTTCCAGTCTGCATTCTTGTTCGGGTAAACAATGTTCAAGTCAAGTGGATACACAAGTGCGTCTGTGAGGCCCTGCAAGCAAGACTGCAAGAAGGTAAACATGGAGGTGACAGGTGACATTTCCAACAGCACTGTGACAACTTTCATTTACATGTAGTTCAAAGTATGGCGCTGATGTAATTTCACACTGATTTGAAGGCCCGCTGTGGTGTTTCCGTGAGGCGCGTGTGGAGGTGCACGCGGCGCCTCGCCGCTAATGTAGCGGTAAATAAGAAGCAGGGTAGACTAAGACCTCCAGTCAGTAATCACTGCGAGGCTAACACCAACCAAATCAATTCGGCTCTCAGAGAATGCATTCATTTATGCCTTTTTGGATGAAAAGATTCTGCCTTTATATAACACAGTGGCTTGATAAAAGGAGCGCGGGAATGCACATTTATAAAAATTGATGTCAGCCCGAGAAGCTGCTTAAACTGACTTTTGATGGACCATCTGCGACATCCCTGCCTCGCTCTCTCTCTGCACTACAGTCAACGTTCTTTATGTTTCTGCAGCAGCTCGTTCCCGATCGGAGGAAAACACTCACCCCAATGTGCTCTCGTGCTGAATGGGCCACAGCAAAGGGTCACGGCCGCATCCAAAGCAGTTGAGGAGTGTGGGTGCCATCGAGTCCACATCGAGATGGGATACTCTGCGTTTAATAACAGAAATTTAATTTTTCAAAATTTTCAAATATCAATCTTCACAGCACAAGTGCAGGGAGTTTATGATTATCCTAAAATTGCTGTCACTCGTGCTTTCACGTATCAAAACTCTTGATAATCTTGAACGAAACGATATTTTTCAGCAAAGTGAAAAGAGTCAAATCATCCCCCGAGAGGTAACCTGGAACATTTAGACGCTGCATTTAGATCCTGCTGGTAACTTATCAAATCTACCACATTATGTAACCCCACAGACATAATTCATGACTGCTCCTAAAATGGGTTCATGTATCACATAGTGAACTTTGAGGTGTTGGCCAAAAAAACGAAAAAGAACTATGACTGTTTGAAAATGTTGACACCATCATTTCGACCCCATAGAGCAGCGGTGGGCAACTCCAGGCCTCGAGGGCCGGTGTCCTGCAGATTTTAGATCTATCCCCGATCCAACACAGCTGATTCAAATGTCTAAATGACCTCCTCAACATGTCCTGAAGTTCTCCAGAGGCCTGGGGCCCGTTCTTCGTACCTCGCTAAGTGAGTTAGCTGGATGAGATTGTTGACGATTTCGCATGATCCCGGATCGTTCGGTTCCCCGAAGCCCATCCGGGACTTGCTGTCATAGCAACAGAGCCTTAAGCGTAAACCTGCTCGGGAGCAGGTTTACTTTATGTAAACAGGATTAGATCGCGGCCACGCAGGTATGTCCGCTTCATGTATACGAAAGCAACAGCGATATTCCACCACTGTTTCACCATAAATAAATATTATCAATGTAACTAAAGACAATGCAGCACCTGATCCATTTATTGATTTCACACAGATACATACAGGTCATTCCCTAAAAAAGGGAAATGTACTATTAACATTCTATCACATGTATGTGATTATTACAGATGTAATTCATATTTCAGAGTAGTAATTGCAAATTACTTTGTGTAATCAAGATGAGAGACCACGGCTATAAAAGCGAAGGTGGATTTGGGAAGCCTGTCGCAGCCATGTCCTGTCCGTATACGCGAGCCACCCATTGCGGAAGGTGCAAGATTGATAAGGAGAGTTTTCAGAATTCAGCGTATATTGCGGGACAGACAGGATCCTTTAGCTCAGCGACAGTGTGCTCATAGAGAGATATCGATTTTCCCGTGAGGGTATTATTCACTTAACCAACTTGTTGACGAGGGGGTGCAGGACCACCACCTGTCTTTTTTTTGCTCTGCCCTTTTCTTGGTTGCTGTTATAAACAAACAGATCATTCCAGGGTCTCTTTCCAAGAGACGAAAAGCAATATAAGTGATAAATATTACCATTCTGTAGAATATTCTTATATTTCACTTTTACTTGTTCCCATGTTCTAGTGGGTCCTGTTGTGGCTCTAATGTGAAAGGGGATATAATATAACATATTATAATATAATATAATGTAATATAATATTGGATAATATAGTGTGATATGATAAATTTACCCTACCGCCTACTGGTGTTGGCCAGAGGGGCCGATGGCGCGATATGGCAGCCTGGCTTCTGTCAGTCTGCCCCAGGGCAGCTGTGGCTACAACTGTAGCTGCCTCCACCAGTGTGTGAATGTGAGAGTGACTGAATAGTGGCATTGTAAAGCGCTTTGGGTGCCTTGAAAAGCGCTATATCAATCCAATCCATTATTATTATTATTATTATTATTATTATTATTATTATTATTAAATTACTTACGAGTTTAATTTGTCAGCAACTTCCTGCCAGCCCTCTCTCCTTGCTTTTGCAGCCTTTGCAGTGTTCCCTTGCGTTCTGATTAAACTCTGAAACTCCTGAAATCCCTCACTCAAGAGTTCTTGCTCTGCTGCCGAAAAATACCGAGCCGAGCGCGCTCCGTCGACATTTTCGCCGACCAATCAGAGGGTTGCCGATCAATGTTTCCACTATCGATGCGTAGCCCCTTTTACGACACCCAGTGATGTCACATTACTGCGTCCAGCTGTACTAATCGTCAACAGCAGGTGTGTTCGGGGAACCGGATTAGCGAGCTCACGGTTAGCGCGATGGTTTGGTCTTGGATGTGTCATTTGATCTTGGATGTAGTGAGCGACGTACGAAGAACGGGCCCCTGGTAACAAACTGATCATGTGATTCAGGTGTTTTGACCCAGGGTGAGATCTAAAACCTGCAGGACACCGGCCCTCGAGGACTGGAGTTTCCCACCCCTGCCATAGAGATTAATGTAAATCCCTGTTTGCCAAAACATACAGGTTACACACATTTAGATACAAAGACGGCTACAGCATGAGCCAGAGAGGCCAGATGGGTGAAATCTGGAGTAGATCAGATGGACTGGACGGGCTGCAGACTGAGACAGAGCGGTGTGAATCGTGGATGAGAGAGGTCTGGCTGAAAGAGCAGGCAGATGTGGACGAAATTATAAAGTGTCGCTGTTGCGCTTTTGCAAGAATGAATATATTAAATTAAATTAACGTGTTTCTTATTTTGCTGTAGCCAACTGTGAAGTCGATTGTGAAATGTAGGCACGTGACCGGCTCAATCTGTTTCACAGTGAGCGCTCTGTTTTTAATACCTTCTTTAATTTAGCTTAACTGAATATGACTCATTGTTTTAAAAGAACAACAATTCCATACTTTTCTTCTTCTACTAAAACTTAATTGTCTACATGTGTCAGGTACTGTGTTGTTTGTACTGAATTATAAACTATACATACCTCTACAATCAGTAATGAAATCATCTAAATCGTTTTAAAACGAATTAAATCCCTAAAATGTAAAACATTACTTACAAATCTTACTTATAATTATAGCAATTAGATGGAAATTAATAACTGAACTTCTTCAAGAATTGACATCTGTGCCGTCACTGCTGTTGCTGCAGGACGAGGTCAAAATGGCCCCGCTGGTGGATCTCGTGTTGTAAAACTGGTGTGTGTTACTGTCATATGCCAATTTGCATATTAATTTGCTACGTTAAGCATCTTTGAGGAAGATAAGCCGGTGCGATTCAGCAGCAGCTGTGCTGATTTATTAGCAAGTGTTTGTGGAGTCATTGTACTAAAATCCCCCTGCTATGGGTAGAAATGGTTGTTGTGTCGACATTAAGCTTTAGCTGTGGTGGTTTACATGTAGCTTTTCTTACCAATCTGAACAGCACTTATCCGCCTCTCTAAAGCAAGGGGACATTTTTAAAGCTGCGCTTAACGATCTGACTGCCCTCATTAAGTTTCCACAATAAACCCACATTACTCGACTGTTCCAGTGTTTCAAACACGAGGACAACAGAGTCTGTGATTGGCTGCTGAATACAGTGGAGCTGTTAAAAGGCCCCTAGTATTTTCTTCAGGAGTGGGTGCAGACCAAAACAGAGGTAAAAAAGAAAAAAGCAAGTTAAAGCATGAACATAAAGGCAAATAGAGTATGCACGTGTGTGTATGCGGGAAGCAACTGGCATCCACAGACCAGAAAATGAGTGACATCTGGGCAACAAAGAGCAAAATAACTGCCAGCAATGTGAAGTAATTAGGTTGCTCATCTTTTAGTCGGCTGACTGAAGCGACTACAAGCGAGTGTGTAGGAGACCGTTGACTGAAACATGATGGGATAGTAAATACAGTGGTCCCTCATTTATTGCTGGAGTTATGCTCTAAAAATAACCCGCGATAGGTGAAATGTGTGAAGTAGCCAGCTTTATTTTTTACAATTTTAATAGATGTTTTAAGGCTGTAAAACCCCTCGCTACACATTTTATACACTTTTCAAACCTTCGTAGAAAAATAAGTCCAGTATTATAGAATGAAACCAAAGATCAAACCCTGTTTTCGGGTCCAGAACATGAGAATAGAGCAGCTGCGAGAGAATTCAACATTAATGAATCAAAGGTACGGGAGCAGAGGAAGCAAGAAGAATGAGTTGGGTAATGTTTGACTTATCTGACTGTTTTGTTTCGCTTAATGTGCCTTTTAATCCGAAAAATACAGTAGCTTCTACCTTCCTTTAGCATGTCCAGAATTCCAACATTTTATGCCATGGTTAGCATCGTCCTCTGCCTTCTGGGAGCTACCACAGGTGTCTTTGATGGTGCAAAACGTTTCGTCAGCATTGTTGTGTTTGTTAGGGAGAAAACTTACAAACAAACAGTACAGCACTTCAGAGTCACTCTGCTAGCGATCGAAGATTTATGTAAATTTGACAAGCTGAACGCTTTCTGTACTGTACAGGAGACACGGCACGAGATTGACTTACAATGGTCTACAGCCAATCAGGACACAGAACACAATGCGCTGTTAAATAAAAAAAGAAGAAGCATGCAAAATTGCAAAAATTGCACACGCACAAAAAATCAGTGACACAGCGAGGCCGCGAAAGGTGAACCACTGTATATCAGGTTACTTATGCTGTGTGGTTGAGTGAGGGGTGTCCATATGTAAAATGTTTGAGGAATCTTGTTCTCTCACACACACACACTGGATTGGATGAACAAAAAAAATTAAAACAGCAATAAAGATTCCGTCAATTATATTTTGGCACTTGTTAATATACCTTGGCAGTCTGCACATGTAAAGTCACACTTCGATCGCTCTGTGTACACACTGCTGTTAAAAGGTTGGGTTAAATTATAGGCTGCTGGACTGTTGAAGGTTTGGCTTCTTTAACCCTAAAGCCTTTTTGAGCGAATCCACCCCGCTGGGACAGAGTTTAACCCAAAGAGAGAGAGAGAGAAAACTTTTAAAGAAGAGTTGTTCCTGGAGATAAAGACAGAAATAATTGTCACACGTGGTCAAGTTAAAGGCTACGCGCCCGTCTGCCGCCCATCAAACATGAGAGAAGTGGAGCAGTTTTGCTCAAGACGAGTCAAGCTGAGAAGTCTCTCTGCAAGAAACACTTGATTGCTGTGATTGCCTCAACGGGGTGTGCTGCAAAAGACTCGTCCCACTATATTCGGCCATGACATTTTCATTAATGTTTTTTTTTAATCACGTCTTCCTCATTGAAAAGAAAGCAGCAAAGTGTCTCTTAAAGAGTAGAGAGCAGCTAGCAAGAATTTCACCTTATTTTAGAGAAAATTGTGCTTTTATCTTTTCTGTTGTGAGCAGAAAGGCACCACTTGTGTGTGAAGTGACACAAGAAGCAGCCATTAAAAACACTGTTTATTGTTTGTTTTTCAGTAAGCTATGTATTCCAAGCCACGGAGCAATTTACTTTACGTATACTGCAGAAGTCAACAAATGCTTAAGGAAGCCTTCCCTGTTTGTACATTCATTACTGTAACAGTGCAGATGGATGGCCGGGCAGACGCAGGGGAGTAATGGAGAAATGTGGGGAGAAGGGTGTGTATAAAATTACAGTCTATAGAAATACCTTCTCTGAGGAAATAAAGAGGAGGCAGGAGAAAGTGGCGGCGGGGGATAAAATATTTTCTCACTTGCAGCAGAACTAGAAGAGAGTTATGAGGAGTCTGCCAATGCAGCAAACAGCTGGCTTCATTTGCATAATACCCATCAGGCCCCTCTTTCCCCGAGGCTGCCTGTCAACTCGCGGCCGAGCGGTATGTACACACGAGCACGCACGCGCACAACTTTTCAGTATATCAGTAGCTATATATTTGTCTTTTCTCCCTGCAAAGTAGCAATTGCGTATCACGTCATGTGATTTCAAAGCTTCCCTGTGACTCACTGGAAGCTTTTTAACGCTTTAATTTATTTGAGTTTCATAAAGCCGACTAATTGCCTCTGCAAAAAAAGGAAGGAAGATGAAATGATTCAGCCTTTGTGCTGATAATAAAACGATCATAAAAATCATCTTCTAGAAACAAAGAGCACAGTTCCATGAATCAAACTCGCCTCGAGTGGCTGCAGGGATACGGAGAATGCTTGGGGAGAAATATACTTAAAGACGAATAGCATGGGAGAGGTCTCCCACCACGATGGCGCTGCCGGGGTGTCATCACGGCAATAGTCGCCCCGTGATAAGAGAGATCACAGAGGAGAGAGGGCTGCAGCCCGGGCTCGCCACTGCGGCAGGATCTCAGAACAGCTGAGACCGCCGTCAGGTTTGTTACGAGGTAGCAGGTGCCGGGCCGGCGTCATGTTATGTGGAGATGTACAGGAACAGTCTAAAGTGCATGGCTGCAATGCTTAACATTGCACAGAGTGCTTTAATCTAAGAGAGAGCGCACACAGCGTATTGGGTGAATTAATGTGGATGCCACATGAGTAGTTAGTCATTTCAAGATGCTGTTTATAAGAGACGGAATATGATTTCAGATGAACTGTTTACCCCGAGGATTAACATTATAGCTCTGCTTACTGGATTAGCTGCAGTGATCTCTGCAGGCGCTATAATAGGCTGATGGTGTGTATTATGGCCCCTCAGAGTGCAGTCATCTCGCCCCTAAGTAAAGGCCCCTCCAACTCCCTCTCTCCTTCACACCATTTAAATTAGACACTTTTCAAGAGGCTGGTCAGATAAAAGTGCTGTTTTAATTCAAAAATGTTTCAAGCCACGCATGGCTGGTGAATCCGAGGTCCGCAGTTCAAGTCGGTGGAGGCTGGACCGCTCGACACGCACAGCGAACTCCTAGCGATCGTTGACCGGGGGGGGTCAGGCAGTCAATCCCTGCACTTTCACAGCCTCTGCTAGAGTGATTTAGGGGGTTTAGAGTGCCAGCGGTAGCATGTAGCCAGTGTCACGGGTTCACACAGTCAAAGAATGAAATTCATAGTCTAAAGCCAGAGTGTGTGACATTCTAATAAAATAATTATGGGCAGTGGTGGAAGACGTGTTTGAGAAAGCAAAATAGACAGCGAGTCCTTTTAGACTGTAATTATCAATATTGACCAATTATTATTTTATTAAAACAGATTTTTATGTGTTATTAGGGGATCGTGGCTCTAAACATTCAGGGGGATGCAGAGCCAATGTAAAGGTTGCCTCATGTAAATCCACTGTGATCAGTAGAGCGATGTGGAATAAAACTGAATAATTACTGTTACTTTTGCTAATTTGATTGAGTACAGCCTTACTGAGAAATAGCAGCCATCAATAAAAGCTTTTTAAAAATAGTATCCAATTTTCCAATCCAATTTTATTTATAAAGCACTTTAAAATACCCAGCACAGGAACAAAGTGCTGTACAGAAAATAAGTTTTTGACATAACCCTGAGGTCATGCTGCTGCTTCATTTGTAATGCACTTGAATGGTGTGAATTCCCAGAGGTTCAATTAATCATTTCACCAAAAACTGACAGGCAGTGAACATGCAGGCTTAGTGGACCCGGGGGACTCGGGACCGTTGCCTGTTTAGACCAGCTGGTAATCCAGACTTAAAGAGAATAATGTTAAGTTTTCTGTGAACAAATGCAAATCGTGTCCATGCAGCTTATATTATTGTTCACCTCAAACACTGCTGTGCTAGCTTTTGGTCTAAAACCTTATTTTAAAGCTTTCAAAAGTGATATTAACAGTGCATTAAATTGCAGTATGAGGTGACTGTATGATATGAAAGGTGTCACAGGCATTTCTAACCTGACTCTGCAGTTTCCCTGGGCTTTACAGACCGTTTAACTGTCTTTCACCTCACTGGTGCAAGTTTACTGTTTTCCACTGCAGCAGGCAGTTCACATGGAAAGCTCAGGTGTACTGACTGTACAGCATCTTAATCATAAATAATTTGACAGAATTAAAAAAACAAAACCCTGATTGCTTTTGTCCCTGCTACCATCACGGGTTTTTTTTTTAAGTTGATTAACTATTAACCTTCAAAATGAAATCATTAAGTCCACTATTTCCAGTTAATATGTTATACTGTAGCTATATAACAGTTCTACTAAGATTATTATACCCATTATAACATAGTTATATTTAACTAATTTATAATATTTAACATATGAACTATTCATACATTACTTAAGTCAGCAGGTCAGTTTGACCCAGAACAGCAGAGATGTCACATGTTACTTTATCTACATCACTACATAAAAAAAAATTAAATTATAAAATAAAATTTTAAAACATTTTTTATGCAAAACAAGTGAATTATCCCCAATGAGCCATGATCTGTGAGAGGTAAAGAAGACCATTACAGCAAATATTGATTGAAATGGTTAGTAATGGAGTTAATAATGAGATAAACAATGTTTATTGGGATTGTTTTCGTTTCTGATCCTTTTGGATAAGTAAACATGCCCTGGGTCAAGATCATTGGTGTTCCTGAGAAACAAACGTAACAGGAAGGTTAATTATATTCAGCTCTCCAATGGAGTTAAGTTAACAATACGGCCACAAACTCAAATTGCACTTCTTTACTACAAAGCTGATATGTGAGTGGGCAAGCACAGCCAATCAATCAATGGAAATTATACTTTTAAATACTTAGTTATCAAACAAGTTTACATGAATCAAAAACAATCAGTGTTAGCTTTAAGTAGAGGAGCCAGAGTTTCTGTACTGAGTCGATAGAGAAGATATACCTGCGGGGCCGGTACATTAAAGCTGTTTCCACTACAGCTTACAGTTGAATAGTTTGTGGAGGTCAGAGGCTGAGAGAGCATCTGAAGCTGCTGCTGCACATCTGACATGTTAAACTAACGACGTCTCATATGTCTTACAGTCGTGATACACAGACTAGAAAAAAGTGAAAACCCACATTTCAGCTGACTAATGGCAGCACTTTCTGTTCATTATATCTCAGGATATTATTTCATCAGATTTAGTTGGAGCCACTGGTTCTGCAAGTACATTCATTCTTTTATGTGCCCACATGGTGCCAAATAAAGTGGATTGCCTGCTCGACTATAAAAAAGAGCTATTTTATATTGCTGCAGTGGTAGTGCATGGATCACCCTTTATATCTATTATAGGTCTGTAGACAGCTCCTCATAATACCCTACAGAACTTTGTATTTGGTCCAAAGTACAGCTGAGATTTTTTTAAAAATTGGACTTATTTCCACTTCCTTCTTGTGCCAAACACATTCCTAACACGTTACTGAAAGCTGCTCTGTGTCTGTGCTCGAGCTATTTGGGTAAAAAACATTTTAGCTAATCTTTAAACATCTTTAATAGTAAAATATAATAAATTACAGAGCAACTTTCTTTGGTACAATAAAAAACTGATCCAAACAAGTAATAAAATATCTGACTGTTCCATAACAGCTCATGTCTGTTGCCCATAAAAATATGGTAATAAAAAAATCTTTATAGCTCTTCGCATTACAGAACAATACATGGAGAACCCCTACTGCTAGGTCTTTAGTATTATTCATTAGGTTCTGATACAGGCCAGTGGCTGTTCCTAACTTTGTGTGTCTGTGTCTGTGTGTGTGTCTGTGTGTGTGTCGTTGGGCCTTTTAATAAAAAATGCCCCGCTGGGCTCTGCATTGCCAGTTTGCCAATCAGAGCATAGCCACGATATGCAAATCTCACACACACACACGTAAACACACACACACAAGCTTACCCGCACAGACATATACACACAGTGGGAGAAAGAGTGTTTTGATCTACCAGGGCCATTACAGACATTTTAAAATCCTATGAATATAAAAAAGAGAGAGAGGGTGGAGGGTGGAAGAGGAGAGGAGGAAGATGAGAGAGATGGGCGAGAGAGCAGCGCAGATGGAGAGAGAGAGAGTGAGAGATATGAAAGTGAGAGGAAACATTTTCTGTTCTGTTTCTGTGCGCAACAGTTTGTTATTTAAGGAAGAGTGAACGGGAAAATGCATCAGAGAGACTACACAGAAGATCTGTCCCTCTCCCTCTGCCGCTGCCATTTGTTTAGCGTTTTCCTGTTCCTTCATATTACAGGCGGCACAAAGATTAATGGGAATGCTCAGTATCAATAAACATGAAGCGTGATTGGTTGATTGAACAAAAGGCATCCTGCAATCAGAGCAGAATGCCGAGTCCTTTTTTTCCTCCTTTTGCCCGTGCAGGCCGCTGCATCACTGATGATTTAAATGGACATTAATACAGGAAGAAACAAACGCTCAGAAAGTCAGTCAAACAACCATGACTGACTATTAACGAGGCAGCATTAGGCCACAAGGAAAAGAGGGGAGAGGAAGAGGAAGAGGCAGCTAATGGGGTGATTAGGGGGGAGGAGAGCTGCTGTTGAGAAAAAGACTTTGTGTTGGATTATTTTCTCCTCTTAGGAGCTTACAGAGAGCCAGCCGGTGTTTTACACCTCAGCTCTTAACACCCCCAAATCCCCTGATTTAGACTTAAACTGCATAGAGAGGCAAGAGAGACAAAGAATGTGGGATGAGGAGGAGAGGAAAAAGAAAATGAGGAGGAAAATATGACCGGGCTGGCCTGATGAGACAACAGGAAGACGTGTCGAGGTGGAAGAAAGAAGTGTTCGTTTACGGTTTACGCCGCTTTCACACTTTTTCTTCACAGCGAAGAATGTGTTTATTGGGAATAAACACAAGAAACAGCCAAAGTGCTTTAAGCAAATAGGTGAGAGAGGAGTGAGAAATAGACACACCAAACTTTGAGGTGTTGTTATCTTCTGATTAAGCAAAGAGACCGACACCACTGTGGATTTTGTGTTTTTGTGTCACACGCTCGCTCGTCGTTGCCACCGCGGTGTGAAACACTGCAGCGGTGCTTTTGGCCGCAGTGTAAATGCACACAGCTTACCTGTGAAGTCACTTAGGTCTCTGCTCATTTTATAGCCCTGTGGTTGTCAGCGTCCGGGACGAAGGCCAGCACTGGCACCGGTGATGCTGCTGAGATATTTCTGCTGGGCGACCTGTGCAGATGCAGCTTATCCGTTAACACGTTTTACGGTAGCAGGCAGCGACAGACAGACAGAGAGGAAGCGAGACAAGGAGCTATAACTAAGGATGTCATGTAGGACAGCGGTCCACAACCCCCGGGCCACGGACCGGTACTGGTACCGTGAATCGCTTGGTACGCGAGAGTTGAGGCTCGGCTGTGAAATTTATGGTTTTCAGAGTTTTTATCGTTAACTCGGTTTCCCTGGGTCTTTTCCCGTGTTGTAGTCGTGCGTCTTATTTTGAAAGAAATATTTAGGCGTTACCATAGCAACCACAGAGCATTAAGGGGCAGAGGGGAGGATGTTACTGTCAGTGTTGTTGGCGCATTTCAGGAGGACGCTGCTAATGAAGTTACACAATTACACAGTGAATTCACATTTATTATTATATTTACAAAATAACACAGTTTTTGTCTCGGTCGTATCATTTTATTTGGTTGTATTTATCCGCGACACGTTAAAGGCCGGTCCGTGAAAATATTGTCTGACATTACAATGGCGGGACCGCTGATGTAGGACATCCAAAATAGTCTTCAAGCAGTAATCAAATTAGATTATGAACAAGTTATTAGCACTTCCCTCTCCACATCATTTTCTATTTGTCAATACAATCAAATTTAGTTTAAGCCAGATCGAAGCACGGAAAACAATATTATTATTTTTCTGATCGGAGAGCAACTTGGGGTTAGGATCTTGCCCAAGGATATTCGATCCAGGGGTTGAGCCAACAACCTTCCGATCAGTAGATGCCCTGCTCTGCCTCAGTTTAACGTTGACCATGAAGACCACAGCCTGCGCTGCACCAGTCCATCAATATGAATTAATGTAAACTGTACAACAGTACTACAGACTAACCAGTTTAGCCTTCACTGAACTACATTAAACTGTATTTTGATACCATTCAAACTCCACAGGAACAGTTTGTGTGTTTATCAATATTTGTTGTGCTTTGTGAAACACTGCAAATGAAATTACCTTCTACTACAAAGTTACCCTGTACAATCGATCCTGTTTTGCAGCACAACACTGAAACTTCATTGACATTTGTACCATGAACGAAAAAAGAAGCACACAACTTTGAATTTGTCAGGTTCAATTAGATAGATAGACAGCAGCATGATAAAGTGTAAAATAAATAACACAGTTAAAATAAAAGGGCCTTATACTATGACATGCATGAGTTGATAAAAGTGATAAAAAAAACAAAGAAAAGATAAAATGAAGTGAGTAAAAACAGTAAAAGTAAGATTGACTTTGTGTAAGAAATACAAATGTTTCAAAGAATTAGAATTTTTTGGTAATTACTTCATGGTTCAGGTTAAAAAGGAGAAGAGACAGGAGAAACAGCCAGACTGATTCAGGCAGAATATAAACAAGTATATAAATAACACAGAACTAATGTTAAGTAAATCTGTTTGTTTCATATGTCTGAAAGAAAAAAAATTATTAGGAGATAAATCTAAATGAGTGCTGTCAGCGTTAATCTCGTTAAAATGACGTTAACGCCATAACCGCATTAACGTGGCAAATTTCTGTTAGCGAGCTATCGCGGATTGCGTGGGGCGATCCGCAATAACTCGCTTAACGCCATTTAAAAGAGATAACGCTGACAGCACTGATCTAAATATCATATTTTTAAAGTGTAAATCTATTACACTGATTTACATGTTTTTCATGTCCACCTTAAATAAAATACCTACACCAAATATTGGCACTGGTGTTGTCTTAAAAATCCTGTATTGGTCGGCCATAAAAAACTTTTTTTCTAATAAAATCTGTGGCTTTGAGGTTTTTATGAGATCACTTTGGGAGCAATAAATTTGAGTAAGATTGTGAAATAGAAGCTGAAAAGCATCTTGTGCCCAAAGTTGTTTTTTTTCTGCTGTTTCTTCAAAACAATCATATTTTTTTAATGAGCTGAGCAGCTCAAAAGCAAAAGAGACCGATGTTAACGCTTTCGTTGTATTGAGTAATGTGTCACTCACAGCAGTCAGTTATTTAGTTACTTGTTCAATCAGATCATATTACTGGATTTCTTTTAGTGTAACACAAGACTGTACCATTTACATTTCTTGTGTACAAAGAAGCTCTGCTTACCCAGCTTTAGCAATTTAACAGTTAACGTGTTGCTGTGAGGAAATTAGACATGATCCTGGTTCTGTGATGGAGGAGATGCTGCCAGGATCAACTAGCAAAGCAGTGAGGCAAAGTCAATACATCAGAGGTTAATGTACAGTAGTGTGAGCAGCCTCTCAACAATGTAACCAGCAGGTGTAAGCTAATTGCAAAGGGGTGTAGATATTTTGTAACAAAAAGCATTCCAACAAGTTCCTTTTCTCAGTGGGTGCATCGTTAGAGACACATGCAGCTTCTGAGTGCCTTTCTGCTCTGTTACTCTGACTGCATACATGCAGACCTGTGCGCTGCTGAAACTGATACAGAAACGCCACCGCAGTGTTTTCATACACAAAGTCGACGCTTTGAGATGGATTTTAGAAAGAACTGAACGTCTGATAGGGAGGGTTGGTCTCCTGGTTCAAACAAACGGCGTTGTCTTTGTTCTCTACTGAAAATTAAACAATCTAAGGTGAACTTTTCACAGGTTGTGAAAATGCCATCAGTGCTTTTTAAAGCAAAGCCCCGTATCCAGCCTGCTGTCGTGCTTTCCCTACAGCCAAAAACTCAAAACCTCCAAATTTAAGCCTTTATTAGAAGCCTGTAAGTATTCTTAAAAAAAAATCCCTTCAATGTTAGAACAAATGTTTAGCTGAAAAGATGCCATTTGTTTTCCCTGCAAAGAGGAATTTATTCAGTCGTCCAGGAATTATACGTGTGTTCAAGGATAAACTTGAATGTATAGAGAAACACACACACATTCGATGCCTTATTGTACTGCCAAGGACCCCTCCACCTTCCACCCGCCGTCCCCTCCTCTCAAGAGGCACTTATTTAGTTAGCACGCAGACATCACGCTGAGAGCCCCACACAGACAGACCACACACACAGCGAGTGCAAACACACACACTCAAACACATCCTGCCAACAGAACAACTCAAATATACTCAGCTTGAATTTTGCCTCCACACACGAACACACATACAGCTGTCAGTCATCCCCTTGTCCCCGCTACACTGCCGTCTCTGAGCGTGTGTGTGTTTCCTTTTTCCGCTAATTAAAACAGAGGTGCTTGTGTGGCTATATAAAGCCCTTTTCTTTCCGTTAATATAGCAGAGTGTGTGCATGTGTTGTGTGTGTGTATTTATAAAAGAGAGGGAGGGGGGGGGATGTCTATGAGACAGAGAGAGAAAGAGAGAGTGTGGGGGTGTGTGTGGGAGGTGTTCTGTTCACACTTAATCACAGTTGTGAATCTCCCTCCCCTTGTCGTATAATATAGATGTCATCCACAGCAGTAACTCCATACTGCAGCTACTGCACAAGGAGTTTTACCGTTATTATTTATTTTGTCTGCCATTCAATTCAATGTTACAGTGGTTGTTGTTAAGCAGCTTTAGTTTACTTATACTCATAGGGAGAGGTATGAGAGCTTCACAGCAGAGATAATAGGGGTTGCTGATAGACTAACAAAGGGCCAAGACCTTTGCTATAGGTCACCCACCAACACACGCCAAACTGAATGATGCTGTCAGCAGTTTTTTGGCTATTCAGGAAACAGAGCCCTGAAGTGACAGCATCAAAGTTCTGCCTAAGGACTGAAAAAGCCTTTTGTACCTTTTGTACAAATGCAAATGACTGAAAGTGCAGTCTCCACATCACCTGGCTCTAATTGTGGTTTACTCTGTATAGACTAGTCGTGGCTCTAGACATGGATGTAATCACAGCAGGACAGAGAGAGAAGAAAATGGCTGTTAAACAGCAGACATTTTGTACAGAAGCAGTAGTACAACAGCTCAAAGAGATGTTAGTAAAGTTAGTCAAACAGCGGCTCGTCTGTCGGGACCCTTTTATGAGCAAAGCAACACTGAGCTAGTGACAGGAGGCAACAAACTGGGAGCCACGTAAAGTAGATGACTATTTAGAAGGATCGTGGATATGACAAAACATGTTGAAGATGAAGTCGCCGGGCGGGAAGCAAAGAGGAAGACCACAGTGAAGGTTAATGGATGCAGAGGAACAGGATGTGAGGATGGCTGGTCTGACAGAGGAGGATACTGGGGATAGGCTGAGATGGATGATCCGCTGTGGCAGCCGCTAAAGGGAGGAGCCAAAAGAAAAAGAACGCAACTGACAAGTTCAGATTGTAACTTTTTGGAAAAGAAATGCCTCAAGTTAATCTCATCTTTGATTTTTTTATGTGTTTATCATTACACACACTGAATCAAAATGCCCCAGGTTTTTCAAGGACTTTCAAAAGATGTGGGGGTTTTTCAAATTATGCAAGACTGCTTTAAATTATCTTTTTTTTATGTTACCATTAAATTCACATCAACTTCATTTCTGCATATTATTAGCAGTAATTTTCCATCCATGCATCTGCTTATCCTTATCAGGGTCGTGGGGGCACTGGAGCCTACCCCAGCTACCTTAAGGCGAGGGGTGGGCTACACTCTGACAGATTGGCAGGGGTAGCTAGGAGTAATTATTTTATTAGTCATTTTCTGTGTTTAACTTTATCACTTTTCAATCACTTTGAAACCTACTTAATTTTTACATTTCAATTTACTGTTAGTGGTGTCCACATGTAACGTAACATACTGTATTTTCAAATGAACACATTCACATAAAATCAAAAGGGATCCTTACACGTGATTTTTATCTTTAACCAAACTACAGTGACAAACAGTGACTTAGCCCCGGCGGGGATGAGCAGTACAGAACTTCATTATGAAAGGGCCTATTTGTGACATTGTGGTACCCACTGCACCCCTGGTGTCACAGCTGTGCTTATTAAATACAAAGACAAGTGAATTCTAAACCAAGATAATTGTAGTTTATTAAAACAAACAAACTACGAGTCAAACAAACATGTTAACTAAAATATTATTGTCTACTTAGGGAATAAAAGAAAAACAGGGAAAAAAGAAATGTTCTTATTTTTAGTTGCGGTCAGTTTCGTTACCTTTGACACCATAACCACCATAATCTGATGAGGATTTAAAGTAAATGTTCATTAAGAATTAGAATGTCTACGTGATTGTGTGTTAACAAAGTGTTGCATTTGTGTTATAACTTCTCTTTTTTTTCCTCTGACAAAATACCCTCATATAAGCAACTTGAGGCGACTGTTCTTGTGATTTGGCGCCTTATGAATAAAATTGAATTAAATTGAATAACAAACTAATACTGAAAACAATATAACCTGAACGGAAACTGCACATTTTCAAGCAATGAAAGTTGAACTGAAATGAGCAAAGTTACTGCCAAATACATGGAATTCAAAACAAACTAAACAAACCCCGCCCACTCCACCCAAAAAAGACAAAGACCTAATAGCAAAATGCAAAAGTGTAACAACTGTGCTGTAAACAGTATGGAACAAATACTCAGTGTGACAGGGAATTCTTTGTATTTGTTACATGCATATGTTGACACTGCCTGGGGCAGATGAAAGACAAAGTGTTTGGAATGCGTATTTGTTCCCTGTGGTTGCCATTAAATTAGATTTCTGTAATGTAGTTTGTTACATTTTAGCTAAACAAAACCAAATCACCAGAGATGATTTTCCAGCCTCCACATTTCTCCAAATCAGTTAGCCAGATTCGAGCACTCGTGTTCAGACCCTGTTTTAAGCCATGTTAGCTTAAAAGTTAAGCTACATGGTAAGCTAACAGAGGAGTCATTTCCATGTCTGCTGAATTCCAAGAGCTTGACATTTATCAAACTTTGTAAAAACAGCGGTTCAGTGACTCCACCTACACAGGTCTTAAGTCTGGCATCAAATACACCTCTGCTCTTCTTTGTGGGCATGTACAACTACATTTTCTCCCTCTTTACACGTACTGTGAAGACTGAAAAATCAAAGAGAAATAAGATATGAAAAATTACAAAATGAAGCAAAGCCATTGACAAGACTTTGACAGTTGTAGGTGTTAACGTGTAGTTTGTATTTTTCCTGGGAGTGCCCTTTGTAGCTGACTGTCAAAGGTATAGGATTGCGTGGACCTTTTAAAAAAGATGACTATGGGGGTGTAATTTTGCATAAAATATCGTTTTATGAAGTCCCACTATTGGTCTTATTGTAAGGGAATTAAAAAAGAAGAAGGATAACGGTTAGGAGTAATGGGAAGCCACTAAGAATATGTCACAGAAGGGAGAGATCCCATGGCCAGACCCTTCACATCCACAGGATACCCCCATCTAAGGCAGGCTGGCATCTTTGTCATGCTTACAATGTCTTTTCTTAAAAATATATTAATAAATTCTGATGTTTTCTAGCCTTTATTTAACAGTTTAATAGACAGTAGAGTGGAAAGGAGGGAGAGAGTGGAGAAAACCACTATTCAGTTGTTGCATCACAGTGTGGGATAAATCCCATCACTGCCAGTAATACTCTGATCCATTTTCGATCAGTCTGATCAATAAGAATAATTAAAAACACCTATGTGAGAGTGTAGGGCCTTAAAGCACATGCAAATCAAAGTCAATAAATGCAAAGCCACAACACAGAGGAAGAGTATGTGACAACGAAGAACAGGAAGTCAGTAAGACCACTGACACACCAAGTGGCCAGTTATGCAGTAGCACAATCTCCTGCTGAGGAAAAAGCAGTATTTGAACGCGCGCTTCTAAGATAGTTTTCACAGTAGAACTGGAAAATCTCCTTTTGGCACATGTGATGGTACAACAGGTGATTCAGTAGAAGGTTACTGCCTGTGATTGTTGCTGCTGAGGAGCTGATGTGAAAAGATCCCAGGAGGAGACACATGTATCTGATGAGACTACACGATATTGAACAAGTGTAAACTTGGTGTAATTTTCTTGAAAAAGGTCAAGAATAAAAAAAAGAGGCTAGATTCTAAGTATTTTAAAAAAGTTAATAACAACCATCTGTTATTCTTTCTTCCAAAATGGCATTAGAGCGTTTTTTTGCTAGCAGCTCGTCAACTGCAGAAAACTTGGGCTAATTTTAGTGGCGCGGCTCCTTAAGATGGATGACTCTGGGTTGTACTAATACAGATTGAAGCGTTTAGCTTGGCTAGCCGGCTCCAGGATGTGATCCATCAGAAAACAAGGCTAATGTTTTCAGCTAACCCACTCCTGGTGCAATTATATGGTCCACTGGCATTGATCATAGCTCCTCTTCTTCAATCTATTCTCCTCTCTTCCTCTCTCTCCCCCTTTAATGGCCAAGTCGGTGTTAAATGTTTGATAAATGAGTTTTGAGAGCACTTTGCCATGGATTTATTAAAATTCTATAAAACCTCTTTTTTATGTTAGAAAAAAAGAAAGGTGGACTTATTAAATGATATATGTGTATACACATCAAATACTTTAGTTAGAAGCAAACGTAACCATAGTTTAGAAGAACCGATAAACAGACCAATGGACAAGAAGCATCAACTATTATAATATTATACTATCTACCTGTTTTTAGAAACCAAGCAACAATTCCATTTATAAAAGGCATGTTGTGTTTTAACTATTCAACAAATAAATAAGCAATAAGCATAAGTAATTGTCATATTAACTCTTTTTATCTTTATTTTTTATTTGTAGTTTCTGATCATGTAGCTTCTTAGCTGCTAGCCGGGTATTTGGCTTGGCACCAGCTAGTTGCTAACAATATTAGCAGCTGTTTGATGTTGAATTGACAGCAAATAATGACATACTGTTAACAGAATGAGTAAAACTGCAGCTGATGTTTGGAATGATGCAGATTTTCTCCCTGCAACACAAACATGCATCTACTTCAGTTCAAATGATAAGAACACAAGCGATAAATCGGCTTGACACTGTGTTGTAAAAAGCTCTCAGCAGAGATTGTCTGAAGGATGTGGTTTCTCCTGACCATGATGACAGTCAGAAAATCAGAGAATGAGAGAAAAAAAAACGTAGAGAGCGTCTGGAATTAAAAATGTCTCCCATTATTCCCAAATGGAAAAGTTTTGTTGGTTAGGAAATTGTCTTAAAATTTCAGTGTTACTAACACAGTGCAAAACTTTGTTGTGTTTTATAGTGTTTAAGTGATAACGTGACGAATCCTGCGAATCCGTTTACAGCATCCTGCCATGCGATTGCATTTGTCCCTGACCATCAAGAACCCTCACCTTAACTTTTATCAAGTGGAAAAAAGTTAGCGTTCATCCTCCAGCTTCACCGTTTATATTATGCTAACATAGCTGTGTCGCTAGCGATCACGTAGCACATCGTTATATATCAGCTAGACTTCAGTAACCCTACAAACGTCACTGCTGTTTAGTTTTCGGTCTTCATTTATGAAGATGACAGAGCTGTACGACTTAATTTGTTTCAGAAATCTCTCAGTCAGAACTTGATATATTGTATTTAGATGGAAACTAGCGAGCTAACTTCCTGCTAACTTCTGAGTTAAATTTCATAAATGACGTTTTCATGGATGCCTGGATGTTAAACTTAATTGTTACACCTGGTCGAGCAGAAACATTGGTCATTTTATTACAGCTGAAAGAATTTAGACAGTTTTTTAACTCTCAGTGATGCTGCAGTGTTCATTTGACTTTGGCACCTGAAGCAGAGTTTGGGCCCAGACACGGCTAATGACATCAAACTTAAAGACCGGACAGACAACGATGACCCTTGAAACATAATATGGCTGAACTGTGTTTGTCACTTAGTGGCTGTTATTAAATGCCAGTTGATAAAACGGTCAGACTCAAATTAACTGTTTTGTGCATTTAGACATTTTTTGTGCCTTGCTAAAATTATTCAAAGAGAAATTTGTCATTCATTTTTAATCACTACTTGACTCAGTTGTTAACAACAGAGAGACTAAACCATCCTGTCATACTCTGTAGTCTGAACTTAGAATGACCCTCCTTAAAGTGAGGAACAGCTACAGCCTGAGTTTCCTTGTCTAAACACTGCACGGGGCACACAGAAAGACCAAACGCACACACAGCACTCAGAAGCTCACACATATCCAACACGTGAACATGTTAGTGGAAGGCCAATTAGCGCGCGTGAAAACGTCAGGCTTATTTGAAGCAATGTTTCAATGACGACATTTAATTGGACGGTAAATCAACTCCTTATCAGCCTCTCCACAGCTTGGTGGGAGAGAGAGAGATGGCTGAGAGGAAGAGGAGGACGCAGAGAGCGAGCTAAAGAAAAACAAATGAAAAGAGCTGAGAGACACATGGTGGAGGTACGAGTGTATGTTTGTGCACAGCAGTTTAATGTAACCTTAGCGGGCTCCAGCCTGACGATGAAAACTCTGGGACGCCATAGTGGTGCCAGCCGATAAGAGGCAGTTAGTGTGGTAGACTTCAACACAGGAATGGAAGCAGCATGATGGATGTGCAGTGTAGAAAATCCAAATCAATAGCATAACACAGTGGTCAGCTGGTTTATTCTTCTGATTTAATAGTTTAAACGAAAAAGGCACAGGGATAATAATTACGATGGCTCTGCTCTGCACATGTTTGCCAGTAAACTAAGCATGCCTGACACTAGGCTAACAGAATCACGTACACGGAATGCAGCGCTCATTAATGTCAGTAATTACAGAGATGCTTTTACAGCAGTCTCCATTCACAGTGTCTGTTGTGAAAATGTGAGTTTTCTTTCAAAAAATGAATTTTTTGTGGTAAGAATATTATAAAATATCACCTTATATTTACAATCTATTTTTAGGATTAGTGAACAGATGTAGTTTTAATCAAGCGAACTCCTTATTTTGATTCTGAATTAACTTGAGCTTCCATCAGCTTTCAGCTTTTTTCAGTTTCATTTAAAATATACTGTTCAAATGTCTTCATATCTCACTGGGAAAACATGCAAACGTGGAAATACAGTAAGGCAAAGCTTGAAAATGAGTATTTGGTCTTTGCTTTATCTCCACATTTCCATATTCAGCTGACGAGACCACCACTTTGGGAATCACTTATAATACATTTTTATACCTGTCAAACTGGATCTTTAGTGTTTTTCTTATATTCAGCCTAAGAACTCAGAACAAATGATGTGTTTTTATAAAAGGCTGCTAGTAACAAATTGCCTGATGATACCATTTAATGTTGGTTCTTTACCAAGTTGTCTGTTATGTGTAGGCACAACTCAGATTCACCCCTTGTATTAGGTCCATCTTTGTGCCTGGATGACTCACAGGTCAGTGTGAAGTGGTTTAACAGACAAAAAGAACCTTTCCTCTAAAAAGATCAGGTATAAGTACTGGACTGAAAATGAAGCTAGTGTCAAAAAACCTTTGAAAGATCTTCAGAATTCCTGGAAAACAACCGCTCAAGACCACTTGAAATTACAAAAAGTGTCTATTTGGAAGAAAAATATAGAGAAATAAGAAGCGGCTGAATGATACCTGAACAATTCATTGCTAGATAAGACACCAGCCTGTGCCTGTGCCTCTGTGTCTGTGGTGGGGTATACCCTGCCTGTTGACCCATAACAGCTGAGATAATTCCAGCCTGGCTGTTAACCTGATTTGTACTTAAGAAAACAGATGGATGATGAAGTGAAAATCTAATATGGGGATAGCCCTGCCCATATGGAAAAGATATATATCCACCCATCCATCCATTCGCTTCCACTTATCCTTCCCAGTTTGAACTGTGTAATTGCAAACCAGTGACAATGATTCGTGAGGTGTATTTCAGGGTGAAATACAGTGAAACCATTAGCAGAATATACAGAAGTATCACATATGGAAAAGATATATATAAATCTTTTTTTATCTGTCTTGTGTGAAACTTGTATGAAAAGCACACAAGAGCCAAAACAGATATAAGATCCCTTGAAAGATTATATAAATGAAACTTGCATGTTTTGGATACTTACTAAAACAATATATGAAAGTAATGAGAAAGTGGCCACTTTCATGAGTAAATCATGTAAGCCTTGTATGATCCTCTATATGAAGCAAGCTAAAGCTGATGCATTTTTTCTATTTCTTTTCCATGTGGGAAGCTGCATCCAAATGAAGTTTAAATTTTGTTAACCTAGCGTACTTATTTTCACAACCTATGGCTCCTTAGCTGGAACATGCTAACTTTAACACTTGATTTTTCCTGCTTGAGGTTCTGGTTCACAGTTATTGATTAATGAGTTCCAAATATTGATTTGCTGCCTTACTCCTGTCTTTTAAATCTGTCTCCAGAGAAAAATCTCCTTGCTTTTAAACATAAACACAGTTTACTTACTGTCACGGATTAAGTGTTAAATGATCTTTGTCAGTGGTCTGGAGGAAACAAGGTAACCAGCTACCATTTACTGCTCCACTGGTTAATGCAATAACTTAGAAGCAGCTGATATAGTCTACCTTAACAATAAGCTGGTTACTAACTGCTGAAATACTGAGAAATACTAAACTGTTAATATGAAATTCATTAGTATCTGGGCTTAACTAACAGGTGTAAGTGGTGCATAATTTATGGACATTTAATGCTTGATTATAGCTCACATTAAGTCGTTTATGTTCGTATATTAGGGCCATCCAGAGGGAAAAACTTGGACAAGGCAATAATATAAGAATTTCTTGGACAAAAACTCTGAATTTAGTAGTATTTTAGGCATCACTAGGAGAGGACACTTTCCAAACTTAAACGTTTGAAATGAAAAATAGGGGACTGCTGAGGTCTAAACAAAGATGCCCAGCTTAGACTGAGCATCTAATAAGAGATTATAGATTTTTCAATGATGCAGTGGGAAAAGACACAATTTTGTGAATGTTTAATGGAGTAATTGAATGTCCTAGTGGGAAAACCAGAAACAAAGCATTACATTATAATATTTATTATAGCATATATTATGTCTACTATATTTTTTAATTTGTGTACTTCCTATTTTGTAAGTATATATGTAAATTCATCATGTACATCAATAGAAATGTTTTTATTTCTGAATAACTCTAATCTGTTGCTGTACGTGTTATATTGTTAGACAATCATACAACAAACGTGTGTGTAGTCTGCAACACCCAAAAAATACCCTGTTTTCTTATATGAGAGGTGAAGTAGGTATAAATGTGCAAAGAGGACACATGATGTGAAAGACCTACTTCACCAATCCTCGGATTATTAGGCAGGCTGACTCATACATAAACATGTACACGTTTCAGTGAATCACTCGCACACAACTGTTGAACAAACCAAAACACACACACACACACATACATGTCTCCTCTGAGGGCAGTGCTTGTGATCTATCTAGCATGCTGGTAATCCTAGCGATGGCGGTCACTCCAGCTCTGTAAACAGCTGAAATATGGATGATAAAAGGAGCAGATGAAACTGAATAAACGAGAAGCCCACGGACCAAAAAAAGAAAATCCTTGAAGATTTTCCAAACCCTGTTGGACCTCAGCCTGAACTGTACACGACTCAGAAGTTCAATCGCATCGACTGGATGATAGACAGCTTTCATTTGACTTTGGCATTTTTCATAACAGCAGCGCGATAGTTTTCCCTCCGTGGCACATTTCTGGCCTCGTAGAGCCGCCTCAAGGGATGAAGCGAGATACTTTGTGTAATTTAGCCAACGTAGAGAGCCTCTTTCTCGTCTTTCCGAGAAAATATCCTGAGAAAACAGTTCAGAAATAAAGCAGAAATATGCGGTGATGTGTTAATAGCCCTCTGAGGGCAGTGCAGGAAACCGTGTTTACATTAATCAGGCTCCAAATTTGATTCTGTTTGACTTCGTCTCTCTCTTCTCTCCTCGTTAGCCTTTCTTCTTTTCTCTCTTTCATCTTCTGTTTCTGCCAATCTCCAAGTCAAATGATACTGTCTCTCTGTTATTGTAAATATGAATAGACTGTGTGTGTTTTGGGGTGTTTTTTATTAATTCATAATTTGTCTTCCCACATGCATACACTGAGTCATTCATCTTTCTCACGCTCACACACACTAATGCAGAGAGGGAAGCCTGTTTGTTCAGTCTTAAACGCATTACTGTAATTACCTCTTAATGATTTTTAATTCCAATATAAAAGAAACAAGACACTCTGGTGGATTTGAAACATGAAAAGAGGCATATAAAAAGAAAATCATTTGAATGGAATCACACTAAATGTGTTTGTTGTGTAATTTTATAGGTGACTGCTTGTGGAGTGTAAATGGGCTCCTCGTTAATGTGACAAATTAATGTAATAAGCAGCCATTCAGCAGATCAGAATGAAGTATTGGGCCATAATTCATGTAATATTTGGGTTAAAACCAAGGATTTTTTTTTTTTAATTTAAAGATGCTGACAGAAAGTGAGCGTTTGTGGCATGTTGATATTTGATAGCCAGGGTGTTGTTGTGCTATCGTCCCGTGTCCATGTTGAACTCGGTGCTGTCACTGGTAAAAGACTAAAACGAACAGGAACTGAACAACCTGTCAAAACTTTATGCAAAAATAGGGTGGACCAGGAGCTAGTCATGAAAAGTCTGTTAGATCAGTGTGGTCGTCTGCCTCAAGGGTTTTTGATTATTTCCATCTTTTATTTACAGTATATGGGATGATTGTGTTTTTCCTGTATTAGCATTCAGTCAAAATAGAGCATAAACTGGTATTAAATCCACCGGGTGATCAGACTGTGAAGAGAGCGATCTTATAAGGAATAATGGAGGGATAAGAGGCTGGGAAAATGTAATCCTTGAGTATTTGGTAGCAGTGGGAACACAAGAGAGCAGGGATTTCCCCTAATACATCAGGAAGTGAAGCGGAGGTGTGTGTATGTATTTTGGCACTTTTTCATTAAAACAAACAATAATGTAGCATAGCTACTAACCCCGAGCCCCACTTACAGCCTCCTCGATTTGATACTGTTTCTACATGTTTGTCATTATTTATTATACATCGCACAAGGCCCAGTTCCAGCTGGAACTAATTAATAATGCTCATTGTCAGCTCTTTCTTGTTGAGCTCTTTGTTGCACACAGCAGAGGCCTGACTGCCGGTGATGCCGTGACCCGAGCTGTCCGGTGAGCGAGCTGCCTGTCATCTTGTTTACTTGTATCTCTTTTTCTATTGGATATTTATGCTTGTGAGCTGAAACATGTTCAGGTTTTGGGCTGTTGGTGACTCAGAGTACAACATTTTGACAACATCTGAGACGACCTCGCAGGCTCAGATTTTTTTCTGTCTAAAAAAACCTGGTTACATTAAGGCAGTATTTATAATAGTAATGGATAATGATGTTTTAGTAACTGTGAGTGTGGTAATGTAAGTGTGTGTGCTCGTGTATCCACATGTACCTTTGTGATTGATGTGGGTATTCTGTGTGTGTGTGTCTATCTATCTGAGCAGCTATTTCAGAGAGAAAGGATTTCTGCCTCAGTAATTGCCTCGGCTATATTTTCCCCCTGAATCTCTCTCGCTCTCATTTTTCTTTGTATCTATTTTCTCTCTGAGTTTTGTCCTTCCTCTTCCTGCAGACTTGCTCTGTGGCTCTCACTCATCTTTCAGCTCTCTTCTATGTTCCCTCCATCTCTCAGTCCTTGACATCAACCGTGATCTCACAGTAAGATCAATTAGGGAAACACACACGCACACATTTACAAGTAAGTCACCTGTCCATTAAAATCCATTAAAGCCTGTTTCCATTCAGTAAACTCATAATAGACTTCCTTCAAATGATTAAGTGGTATATTTATGATAATACACAGTCTGTTTTAGAGGCCCATCCTGCAAAACAAACACCAAACCCTGGCAGTGTCAGTATTGTGCTTCGGTGAGCTACATCACAATGGTGATGGACAGGGATGGTTAAAGTGATGAAAGGCTCTCTCCTTTCAGATGTATAGAGAGATGGATGGAGACGGACGTAAACAGACGGGGCGGGCCTGAAATCATATGAGTGTTTCCATTTTTGCCTGTCAGTTGTGTTTTAGACCACTGTAGAAAATCACATTTAAATGCACTTGTTTGTATCCATCAGCTGTGACAAGTGTGGAAGTGTTGGGAAAATAACACAAGGGAGCATTGTTTGTTGCATAAGTGATGCACTTCTCTCAGAAATGGTACTGAAACGTGTCTCATACACCAACTTACTTTGTGTTTGTTACTTTGTTTAGGAAAGTAGCTTAAAGTTTAAGTAATGTATTTTCCGCACTATAAGGCGCACTTAAAATCCTTTAATTTTCTCAAAAATCGACAGTGCATCTTATGTATGAATTCTGGTTGTGCTTACTGACCTCAAACCAATTTTATGTGGTACACGGCGCTCAAAAATCTGTCAAAAATGTTTTAGTATGACTTTTGTAAGTTGGATTGTTGGAGCACTACGGCTACCGTAGTCAGGAGCCTCGCGGAGGAATCTGGGTCCTAAACTCCGTCACTTCAGGTCCCAAAGTCAAACGAACACTGCAGCATCACTGAGAGTTAAAAAACTGTCTAAATTCTTTCATCTGTAATAAAATGATCAGCGTTGCTGCTCGACCAGGTGTAACAATTAAGTGTAACATCCAGGCATCCATGAAAACAGGATTCATAAAATTTAACAAAGTTTGAAGTTAGCAGGAAGTTAGCTCGCTAGCTTCCACCTAAACATGATATGGCATGTTCTGACTGAGAGATTTCTGAAACAAATTCAAACGTACAGCTCTGCTGTCACTTCCAACATAAATGAAGACAGAAAACTAAACAGCAGTGACGTTTGTAGGGTTACTGAAGTTGGGCTAGCTAGTTTATAATGATGTGCTGCGTGATCGCTAGCTACACAGCTATGTTAGCATAGCATAAACACAGTGAAGCTGGAGGATGAATGCTAACTTTTTTCCACTCGATAAAAGTTAACGTGAGGTAGGGTTGCCAACTCCCTGAAAAATAAATAAGGGACACCTCGTGGCCAGGGCCGGGCAACCGAGTTCACCCTTCCCAGTGTGGTGAATTTTGTAGATCTTTTTTTTGTGTGTGAAATTATTTTTTAACCATTTGACTTGAATTTGATTTAAGCAAATGCATATTCTTTGTGATATGACCATATGGGAAACAAATGATCATTTAGCCATTTATTTTTAGCTCAAAATGACAACATTAACAGAGTAAAACAGGTCTCTTTCTTAAACAGAAGCCTGTCATGCTTAACTTTTGAGAATATAAGTAAATCTTTCTTTAAAAGAACTCTGTCCTGCTTAACTTAAAATTATATAAATTAATAGAAAGCAATAGAACAAAAATATTCTTGTAACTGTGCACATATAGTGCATTTAGTACAATTGGCTTCAGTTGAGGTATTATTTCAGCTTTTCTAATGCTAATCAGCTGCTCCTGTTTGTAAACCCACTTGTTCCCATGATTACGCATCATAACTCATCATCATTATTCATCTATGTATTACTTTTATGTATTAGTCATCTATTTGTTGTAATCATCTATCCTTGCAGTTGTTTATTACACAAAATAAATTATATTATCACACTTCTGGCCACATACCGCTGATATTCACTGCACATGCCCATATTAACCTTAACCCCAGAGGGTTTAAAAAAAACAAACCAGGGTTTACATACCATATCTGCTTCTGCCGTGGCCTGGTGGACAAAAAATTGGTTAAGGGTTCCCCGAGCTTTCACGCCCCTCATGTTCTTCTTGTGCCCACCACTAGAAGCATGCCTATGGAAAAA
Organism: Rhamphochromis longiceps; assembly: GCF_057381845.1. NCBI lineage: Eukaryota > Metazoa > Chordata > Actinopteri > Cichliformes > Cichlidae > Rhamphochromis > Rhamphochromis longiceps. The sequence goes on from NC_140558.1 coordinate 24,603,445, forward strand.
GTGCGCCGGCACACAGTGCAGTGCGCTTTAAAGGTGTTATCATGCACTTTTCCAGCCAGGTGTTTTCCTTTTCCCATTCCTCCCTGTACTTTTGCAGCCTTTTTTTCTTTCTCTGAGGGCAACAAACATTGCTGCTCTAATGCTGGGCTTACACTGTGTGATTTTTGGCCCATTTAGAGACGATTTTTGAGTCGTGCGACCGATTTGGTGATCGGCCAGATTTTGGCCTTCATCGTGCATCATGTAGTATACGTGGGGTAACGAGAAGCGATTAACACCTCACGACCAGCTCCCGATCATCAATCGCTCGTGAGGGTCTCACCACAGCCGCTCACACTGCTCACGCGCAAACACGTAAACGTCGGTGAAAAAGATGGAGCAGCACAGCTGTGCAGCCTGTGATCTGGACACAAGCGATGGAGGCACAAGTTGTAGAACTTTGGAAAGCTCATCCGAGCCTTTTCGATGTGGCATCACAAAATGATCACGACCACAACAACCGTGAAAATAGTTGGATTTACACTGCTGCTCAATCACAGCTGCCTGATCAATGTTTTTCATTAGCAATTTAGCAAAGTTGATGGTGGTGGTGTGTCTGTGTGAGTGAAAGACAGAGAGGGAGAGAGAGAGCGACAGATTTTCTGTTATAACCTTCATTTTATGGAGGCACAGTGTGAGCACTCAGGTCGCATCGGAGCATCGGGCCATATAGTGTGAGACCTGCATCGTGACCTACGAACTTATAATCCCTGCGAGTCAATCGTGCAGTTTGAGCAGGAGCTGAATAACGTGACTGAAAAAGTCGCACAGTGTCTGCCCAGCTTTAGGTGTACTGTCGTCCGAGACTTGCACCGCAGTGTCGGCGTTTGTTTCCCTGTTGGCCATGCTTGTTGTTGTGGTCATCTGTTGTCTTCCGGTATTTTCTCCGTAAGCGACCTTTCCTCGACCAATGAGATGAGCGGTAATCTGAATTGTCATACTCGAATTGTCATAAGTGTGCTGTCAGCTCATTGGTCACAAAGCAGGAGAGGGGCTGGGAATTATGTTTTCAAACAAAGTGTTAATTCCATTAAAAGTTATAGACTACTTTTGATTCTCACTGTATTACAGGACAAAATGCGTCCCTTATTAGCTCAATATGGGACGTGTACTTTTGTTTCTAAATACGGGACGATTCCGTTTTTTAAGGGACGGTTGGCAACCCTAACGTGAGGGTTCCCGATGGTTAGGGACAAATGCAATCGCATGGCAGGATGCTGTAAACGGCCAAACTTCAGTCAGGAGAACAACTGAGATAATCCCTCCACAATGCGAGGTTAGTCATTAATATACTGCAACAACATGAGAATAGAGCAGCTGCCAGAGAATTCAACATTAATGAATCAATTGTAGGGAAGTGGAGGAAGCAAGAAGAATGAGTTGAGTAAAGTTTGACTTATCTGACTGTGTTTTTTTCACTTAATGTGCCTTATAATCCGGTGCACCTTATGGTCCAAAAAATCCGGTATACGTGGCATCGCATTGTTGTGTTTTGTGTGTGTCTTGGATTCTCATTTAAACCTTTAGTTTTTTGTGTTTTTTGTATTTTGGCTCGTGTTTGTATTTTATTGCTCTTCTAGTTTTGTTGAAGTTTTTGAGTTATTGTAATGACATGTTGCTGTTTTTTGTGATATTCTTGTTTCAGTGCTGTGTTGAAGATAAGATAATACTTTGGGGTTATAACACAGTAAGGTAAGCTAAGGTTAAAAAAATCATAAGTTGGGAAATTTCAGCGTTATAGCGGGCAACTTAAAAGCATAAAGTATAACAAAACTAAACAAGAAAAAAAATAAAGTAATAGGACAATAAATCTAATATAACAACACAAATATCTTCTATTTAAATGACAATATTGTAATAATATGTGATAAAAACTAAAACTGAAAATATTTCATAGTCAGATAAGTAAAGACAGAATTGAAAGTATCGTACTGAAGGTTGTAAATCTGTGTTCCCTGTGTCTGTTTATGTGTTTGTGCCCTCTGTGTATACTTGTCTTTTGTTTTGTAGTGACGGCTAATTTTTCTGTGCTTTGTCATTTACATTATATGCTGCGTCCAATTTCAAACGGGAAGTAGGAAATTCCGAGTTTCAAATCAGAATTTCCCCCGCAAACATCGCAATTTGTCATGGCAGCAGCCACCATGAGTAGTACTAAAATGACTAATTAAATGATATTAAATGATATCACCTTATAACCCAAGCACAACTGCTGTTAATGTAGCTCTATCCTTATAGTTGACAATGTGTGATTAGCAGTTTGAACTGTGTAATTGCAAAGCAGTGACAATGATTCGTGAGGTGTATTTCAGGGTGAAATACAGTGAAACCATTAGCAGAATATACAGAAGTATCACATATGGAAAAGATATATATAAATTTTATAAAGTTTAAATCTGTCTTGTGTGAAACTTGTATGAAAAGCACACAAGAGCCAAAACAGATATAAGATCCCTTGAAAGATTATATAAATGAAACTTGCATGTTTTGGATACTTACTAAAACAATATATGAAAGTAATGAGAAAGTGGCCACTTTCATGAGTAAATCATGTAAGCCTTGTATGATCCTCTATATGAAGCAAGCTAAAGCTGATGCAAGTCTTTTATAAGTTTTTCCTAGTTGTTTTCCATATGGGAAGCCAGGTATTGTCACGCTAAACACACCACTGATCTTGAACAGCAAAGTAAAACTGTGGTTAAATCAATTCTTCCTAAACTATCAGATTTTCTTTCTTTTAACCAGCCGTCTTTTTCTTTGTTTTCTTTCCGTTTTTTTGTTTTGGTTTTTTTTGCTGGCATTTCTTTTTGAGTCATTAAACAAATTCAACCTGTGCTACCATTACTGCATTACACTCTGAGTATACTATTTTTATAATAACACCAAAAAAAGGGGTCATTAATGCTGACAGTTATCAGTCACTGTGCTTTTCCTCTCATCTCTGCAAAGTGTTTTAGTGTTTTCCAGCTCGTTTTCTGAACTTTGAAACCCTCGACATTACTCTCTTGGTTCGCTTTCACAAATCTAATGAGCTTCATTTCCACGTTGCAGTTTGCAACTTTTGGCTGGCAATCAGCTCTAATCAACCATCTGTACGTTACCTGAAGCTCACTGAAGAACACAAACTGTCATTTGGACATAAATTGGGCATTTGCAAGCTAGAGAAGCAGATATTTCCCTAAGGACTGATTGAAGACAAAATTGCATGTTTAAATATTTAGAAAAACAAATTCTCAGTGTTTAAAGTTAATTAAACATTGAGTATCCTCAGCAACCTTGCTTTTATATGAACATAACCAACATACAAACATTTGGCAGCCAGTTGAGTCGAGTCATGTGGCAGATGAGTTGCTCATTGGCATAGACTCACTCACATTGAGTGCCGCATGCTGACAATCTGTCTGCATTTAAAAATTCGATTTTTCTGCCTCCCGTCAGGTAACCAGTGCAAAGGCCTTGCAATCTAAAGCAGTCACAACTATTTGCAATCAGTTGCAGAATGCAAAAAATTTCAGTGCAATTTCACGTAGTTGCAAGGCGTCCATCCTGTGTGTGGCCTAGACCAGGGCTGTCCAACTCCAGGCCAGATATCACCCTGGGTCAAATAATTAGTTTGTTGCCGGGCCCCTGGAGAATTTCAAGACATGTTGATGCTTCAGGTTTGTTGCACTGTGAGTGAAATCTCGTGTCCACTTTGTAATCTACAGTAAATCAAGACCTCGTGTGCTTGCCTTCTGATGGTAATGACGTTGTTTCATTAGCTAAATAATCCAGCTGTTGGCTTTTTATCGCATGATACAAATGTAGCACATCTGCTTCGTATTGTCTAGAAGTCTGTAAGATTTCTTTTAGTAAAAAGTGGCCTTGGGACTTTTGTTGGGGGAAAAACACATCTTCATCCTCCCACTCTGGTTTCCTCTTGACTCACTGTTGAATTAACATGTCGATGTAGATGAACAGCTCATGTCTAGAAAACATACAAATAAGCGGATACTTCGTTGGTGAGCTCAACCAGCCTGTCGGCCCAGAGTCCCTTTTGTTGTTTTAACAGTCAGTGATTTAAGGCAGAGTATGATGTCATCCTTCTCATCACGGTTATACTAAATTGCTCCTCGTTTCGTGTTAGTGCCATTAGTAATGGTGTGTAACAGAGGTTATGTTGATGTAATATGTTAGAGCTCTGCAGTGAATTTGCCTCAGAGTTTCTGAGCTTTTCAGTCTTTCTGCCTTCATCTTGCTGTTCCTCACACTCTTTCTGCTTTAATGAGCCCATCTGCTGGACTGATCTGAGCCCAGATCTGACCCAGACAGATTTTTCTTTTCAATTACTGTTTGTGAGGCAATAATTTGGCAGTGGACATTTTTTTTTCTTGTGTCTTTTTTAGCAAACAAAGTTGTGTTTTTCCAAAAGCGACAATAATAATTTGTTTGGAATGAGCAGGGAAAAAACTTCTTAGTAGGGCTGGCTTATCTGAAAAAGCAAAGACTTCTAGCTTCAGAAATGTTTGTGTGTGGTTTGGCACAAATACTTTATTTAGGTTTTTAGGAGCGTTCTGAAATGCCAGACCTGTCTGCAGTGATATCCCAGGCATCTGCTGCAATGTTGCTTTAGTGCTCAGTGCAGATGACTCCTGTTAACAAAGGACGACTTTATTGACAAGGGCGCATGTTAACATAGATTAGCAGCGCGCAGCCACTGAACTGGTTAATCAGAGTGTGCGTATGTCTAAGCTCAAACAGCCTCTTTCTTTATCCTCAAACCTCAAAGCAGTCCAGTGACTTGTGGAGCTAAAATGGCCCCGTGGTTCACACGATGCAGGCCAAACCACAGCTATTTAATGGCTGTTTTTGAATTTTAAAACTGAAATAACTAATTTTTCAAAACATCTTTTCTCTACCCTCTGCACAAGTTAGTCGCTCATAACAAGGAGGGTGGACGACTACAGTGCATCACATTGTTTTAGACAAACGGTGCACAAATGGTTTGACTTTATTAAGACTCATTGAAAATTACATCTGTAATGAGAGAATTTTAAATGAATGCTCCGAAAAATATGAATGTTTTGAAAGCGATTGAACCACAGTGGGTGGAATAACCATAACCAGACACTGAAGGCATTTGTATACAATCATAAAAGCCCTTCTTGGAAGTTAAAAAGTCTGTTTATGGTGTCTAATTTTATTTCAAAAATATGTACTTACAAAAAGAACAAATAGTTTAAAAATGTTGATTTCAAACATAAGTAGCAAGCTTGTTAGCCAAATACGCTAATGACTGATTTTTCCATCCAAGACCAAAAAGAACATAATTAACCAGCTTGATTACATACATACCAAAGCTGCATACCAGTTCACACGCTGGAAACTAAGGCTGTACTCGGAGTCCTTCTGTGTTGTTTCCTCTGCTGCAGCAAGACTCAAACATCTTGCTTTTGATAAAATTCTAAATTTGATCTTGCCTAGCGTTTTAGCTAAAACCTTTTCTGTCTCTGGGGTCTCAGCTGCTGCTGATCAAATAATCTGAAAACATCAATCCATCAGAGCACTCTTACACTTTGTCAACCAAGAATAATCATTTTCTAACAATTTACAGAGCGCTGAAGAAGCTGCAGTGAAAACGATACAGGATAATGATAACGAAGAATTTTCACTACAGTACAAACATTATGTACATTACTGAAGGTCGTGGGGAGACATGATGGCAACGTATAACCCTGCAAGAGTAATATTGCATTAACCAGTGAGGATAAATGATTTTCAAAATGTTAGCTAAATTGACTAACTAACAATAAAATCAAAACAATTAAAAAAAACCAACAGCAGCTAGAAATGAGAATGCATTGTTTGTTTACATCTTTGTGAAATCAGTGAGCTATTGTTTCAGAAGTCCTTCTCGTTGAGTTTGAATGGTAAATCGGCCACAGGTGTCATTGTAGCATGTGCCGTGTAAGTCCGCGGCGATTCGTAATTGCGCTGTGGATGGATCCGCTTTATTTGTTTTTGGTGCTTAAACCTCTGTACCCCCGCTGTGTCCCGTGCAATGTAATGTCGCTATAAATAGTGCTGAAGTCAATCTCTCTGTCTTCCTTTGTTTTCTCCAGGTCAGCCTACCAAACAACTCCAGCTGTGTTGAAGAGATTCTGCGGGTACGTTGCTTGGGTACACACACAAACACACACACGCATGCACAGTAATTGCACTGATTATCAGCTGTTTTCTGTTTGTTCACAAGGAGCTTGGTCCCTCTCCAGAGTCTGATTTTGCAAAGGAAGGACAGGGAAAAGAAAGGGGACTACAAGGCAGGGAGGGAGAAGAGAAAGCAATCTGTTGGCTTAGGTCAATGATTACACAAGTCCTTTTATTTGGATGACATCATACAGACATCTTTTCCACAGACCTATCATCTCCTTTAACCGTTCTTTCTTCCTCCTTTCTAGCTGCATGTAATCAAAATCACACAGCAATACATTTTCCCACAGTTTCTCTCTCCTGTCTCTTCCTGGGAGTGATGTCAAAACAAAAATGTTTCCCTCGCTAATCTTCCCTCACTGCCAGTCAGAAGATTAGGACGGGGACCGTCTTTGACTTCTTTATGTCAAGTTACCGCTTTCACTTCTCGCCGTCTCTCCTCTCTTGCACTTGGTGCGCCCTCTCTTTCTCCCTCAGTGTCTGTCTTCCTCCCTCTTCATTCCTCTCTGTCATTCAGCCCCCTCCCTCTCCTCCCCCTCCACAAATCAATAGGCTGGTCAACAGGCTGTGTGACAGATGGGCTGCTGTGAGCTGCATGAAATGCCTTTGTCGATAATATTGGTGCTCTATTGAATTCAGTCTGTGGTTTTTAGCTGTGTCAAGTGGAAAGATCAAGGAGTTCAAAATGTGAGGTGAGGTGAATCGGAGCACGGGGCCTGCACTTCATTTTTCTCTCTCTCTGTAATGACACGGCTACAAGATGTTTGTCACAGGAACATTGTTGTCGTGGATGTTTGCACAATTCAAGGTAACGGTGTGCATCAGAGATATTGTACAGTAAAGTCAATCCTTCTGAGGGGTATTGACTTTTTACAGTGTTTGAACCACTGGAGCACCAAGCTCTATGATATCCATGCTAATGTTTTAGCTTATGGTAAGTTCACTATAAACAAGAAGCATTATCTAAAAATACATCATTAATGAGCCAAAAGGGGACTGTAGGCAAACCAGCTGTTCCTGCCATTAAAATGTTTAAATGAATTGTATAATGATTGCATTTGTCCCTAACCATCGGGAACCCTCACCTTAACTTTTATCAGTGGAAAAAAGTGCTAATGTGTTTATATTATGCTAACATGCTGTGTAGCTAGCCACCACATAGCACATCATTATATACCAGCTAGCCAAACTTCAGTAACCCTACAAACGTCACTGCTGTTTAGTTTTCTGTCTTCATTTATGTTGGAAGTGATAGCAGAGCTGTACGTCTTCATTTCTTCGGAAATTCCTCTGTCAAAACAACATGTTTAGGGAGAAACTAGCGAGCTAACTTCAAACTTGGTTAAATTTAATAAATTCTGTTTTCATGGATACCTGGATGTTGAACTTAATTGTTACACCTGGTAGAGCAGAACGCTGATCATTTTATTACAGATGAAAGAATTTGGACAGTTTGTAACTCTCAGTGTTGCGCCAGTGTTCGTTTGACTTTGGGACCTGAAGCGGAGTTTGGACCCGGAAACGGCTAATGACGTCAGACTTAAAGACTGGATATTTGAGCTGTCTGATTTTAACATTAACCTAAACCTAGCCAATTAGAAAAGTAAACTAATATCAAGAAGCCATGATTATGATGATATATGTGTATGTAGATAATTACATTTTTACATTTAATGGCTGCATTTACCCTCTATGTTCCTACCATATCTACATTGTTACATGTGTACTGTGAGTCAGACGCTAGCTAGCTAGCTAGCTTTACCTTGGAATGACGCAAGCCAAGAAAACTAGCTAGCTTGTTGTAATTTACAGTTGGCATATTTTTGGACAAGAAACAAAGTTAACCAATTAGAGAAAACTTGGGAAAAATCAATTGATATGTGTATATATAATATGTTCTTAAAAAGAAGGGCAGAGTAGCTCATCGACAGCAAAAGGCCTGAAAGACCACAGAAAACAAAAGTGATATTAACAAGGAGGTACATGCATAAAGTCTTCAATCAAGAGACGCCTTCATGAATGGAAATTTAAAAGATTTATACCAAGTTGCAAACCTTTGGTTACACCGAAGAATAAAAATGTCAGATTAGAAAATGTTTGCCAGAAAACATCTAAAAGAGGCTCTTTGGAATGATGAATTTAAGAATAACTTGAAAGATTAACAGAAAGATGGGAAGAGAAAAAAAGGCAAAAGAGAGAAACAGCTGGTGATGTGAAGCACACCACATTATCCATCTAACACGGAGCACGCAGCGTGCCCTGTTCTGCTTCTTTATTAAAAAACAGAGAAGGAGCGAAAGGAGAGAGCGAGGTCGGTCGTGTTTTCAGTGCACGGTGGTGGATAAATGTACATTTTGCATGTCTGTGTCGGGGCGTAATAGATGTAGATAATGGAGAATATGACAAATTGATAATAACTGGGAAACCATTTGCGTTTAACTATGACAGACTGAGTAACTCACGCGCAGTGGCTGCAATATCACATTTACAGACACATGCAAACACAAATTCAGGAGAAAACAGCTGTCCTGTCTGTGAAAGCACAGGAACTCTTCAAGGATGGACTCAATGATGTTAATGATGTCAGAGAGCGGTTACCTAGCAACACACCATATGTCGTCAGGCCAAGTGCATTACGATTATAAAGAGTGAAAACACAGCCACACACTCATGCTCAAGTATCGTCATTAATGTGTAGCTCAGTTATACACACAACCTTACCCACACACATACGTCCTCCCAGACTCATGTGTCATCTGATGAATAGCATTCATCTACCAAGGGGGGGTGAAGAGATGGATGATGGGAAAATTCTGGCCCTTTGACATCGTGACCTGCTGCACGGTGGCTGTGTGAGTGGAAATGAGCATGTAAAAAAATGGATTTAATGACTTTACCAACCATTTTAAACACATGTCACAGAAAAAGAAGTTATTGGTCATTAAAACACATTTACCAAGAATTCAGTTTTCAGGTGATGGTGGTTACAAAGGACATCAAGGAGGGAATCAAAGCTTTAAGAAAATCTATTTGGTAATTTTCCATATTCAGCCTTCTATGTGCCTCCTTTCCAATGTTTGTGAGAAATAAAAACAGCCAGTACCTAACAGATTATAAAGCTCCAGCACACCCACCCACTCATGCACATATGTTTATCTTGTTAACTAATTGATGCTTCTACATACTGAGATTGGAATTCAGCTGAGAAAACGGTGTGATTAGAATAATTGAAAGGGGATGCTGCTGCTTCTGCTGCTGCCTTGTGCAGCTCTGTTGAAATGCAGCCGACTGGAGTCAGCTTTTATTTTGGTAAATCACCAACTCTGTATTTGCACCAATCCCTGGTGGGTCACTAACTCCCTAAGCGCCTTCCAGTTTATACTAAAACTTATACTGAACCCACCCTGATTGGGTGCTGGTGCAGCACAACCTTGACTGAATGCTGACTCCACTCCACTGCACCAAAGATGTTGCATAAGCAAGCCCCTTTGTTCCAATGGGCTAAACTTTATCATGATTAGACACCAGGTAAAGGCAACACAAGTGCAAGCTGTGTATCCTTTATTTAGCTGGTTATAATGACAGAAATTCTGCTACTTGTGAATATCTGTTTAAAATAATATATTTAAAAATTTGTTTGTGTGTTCAGGAGATGACCCATTCCTGGCCTCCTCCACTAACAGCCATACACACTCCTGGGAAAGCTGATCAGACCAAATTTCCCATCCCAAACAAGGTTAGTATGCTTTTTCTTCTACTACACCCAAAACCTTTCATCACTAAATTCAAAGTGGCTCACATTAATCCGTAATAGTGTACATTCTCTCCGAATGACACGCCTGCTGATGCATGCTTCCTTCAAAGTTGTTATCATGTTCTTGGGCCTTGATCATTTTCACTTTAAGCGTGAGTCAGCGAGCGGTGGAAAAAGATGCGATGCAGTCGTGAAAAACCTTTACTTATACTGTGACACTTATTGGAGGGGCGCAGTAACACTAACTGCAGTCTGTCACTGAAAATCTTCAGTCTGCTCATTAGCTCTGATTCACAAATTTACTGCAGCAGTGATGCTGGGATAGAATCACATTACTGTTGGCTCATTCTGCACAGTGGCACAAATGACAGCCAATGAAATTACTGTGTTAAGGTCTATTAACACATAGTGAGTAAAGGGGAAACTCCCAGTGCATCATGGGAATCCCCCAGCAGCCTACACCTGTTGCAGCATAACTAAGGGAGGATTCAGGGTCACCTGGTCCAGCCCTAACTATATACTTTATCAAAAAGGAAAGTTTGAAGCCTAATCTTAAAAGTAGAGATATTTATTTATATTTAAAATCATCTATCAAGTTGTCAGATCAGCCATAATAAAAAAAGGTTTCCACATGTTAAACAACACCTTTGGTTGTTGTTGGTATAAATTGTAAGAATCATAGTTTCTCATTTTGTTCGGCTTTTTGTCAGATTTTTACCAATAAATCATTAAGTTGATGCACAAGTTGTGGATGAAAGGCAAATTTTAATGATTGCTAACGTGACCCCGCTCTGCACCCCTACAAAGTTTTATCATAATTAATTCAAAAGTTTTGGAGATATCATATTTACAGACAGACTGAAACCCAAAGTCTACCAAAATCATCACCTCGTTGGCGGCAGTAATAAAAAAGTATTTTCAAGTAACGTCAGCAAATCAGGCGAATTTCAAAGTTTCCACCTAATCACTGGAATTAAACTTACTGACAGTTTAATGCAAAGTTATTCACTTGGCAACAAAATACTTTCTTATTAACTTAGCTATTACCGTCTATTCTTACTGTCCCTTAACATGTTTAATCGCTTAGTCAGGAAAAGGGCAAAACAGTCTGAAAAGACTTTGTTCCACCGCTGACACGGCGTGGTCTTCCTTACTTTGTGAAGCAGAGGACCGCAGGTGAACACCGCTAATAAGCACCAACGGCGTCCTCTGTGTGTTAGGTGTGGCTGTGTGCAGGCAGGAATAGGACCCAAGGTGCAGACTCCGGAGACAGACGTGAACTCAAAAAGGCTTTAATGCTGAACGCAACATGACATAACTAGAAAAACTCAAAATAAACTTACACCGGTGGACAGGCAAAACACACAGCAAAATAAACGGTAGATCGCGACACAGACACTAAGAAACACAGGGCTAAAATACACAGAGGGAGCAATCAGGGAATGGGTAACAGGAGGGAAACACAGCTGGGGCAAATCAGGCCTAACGAGACAAGAGGAAGCAAAACCAGACATATTAACATCACACATGGACTTTCAAAGTAAAACAGGAAACATAACAGACTCACGGGCAGGCACTATAACAAAGGGAACAGAGACACTGACTGGATGTGGGGATACAGCAGAAAGGGGAGACAGCAACATGGAACACAGACAGAAAACCAGAACACTAAAACTCTAACCAAACCCCACCCAGAGAACCTAAACTAAGAATAATCCTAAAACCCATAAAGCAAAGCTAGAATATAATGAAATAACAAAATCAAAGAACCAAAAACACAAAAACACTGGGTCAACGACCCAGGGACCCTAACACTGTGTTTGACTCACCAGTTCAATTATCTCTCAGAGCTCAACACAGCCAGCCTGTAATCAACAGAACAAATTCATCCGTCGAATAAAAAAAGAAAAAAGTTGAGGATCTGCAGATCACTTAGACTTTAGAAATAAATAAATAAGATAAAAACTACTTCAAGTTGAACGCTTTTCCACTTTATCGTTTAATCGTTCATCAAAAACAAGAAAACTGAGTGTGTATTTAACAGGAACAGTGATAACAGCCACAGCTGAAGAGTCAAGGAAACAAAGATCACCTACAGAAATGTCATCAGCAAAATAACTCTGTATCCTCACCTGCACTGTTTGTCTGTCATGTTTGAAAAGTGGCGTTCAGGCACAATAAAAGCAGACTGAAGATTTCAGAAGATCGATGTTCAAAGTTTCACCCGCCGCTACAAAAAAGGGAAGATTTACGACGCCTTGTAATATAAATATCTAGAAGATTTGTCACATTAAAAGAAGCAGCATTTGAACATTTATCTCTGAGGTGACGATAACAATTCTCCCTGAAACAGCAGACTGATTTTTTTTGCCTCATGCTTTTATGAATTACTCTTAATATGCAAAGTGCCTCATTGGTGTTGGTGTGAGGTGAAGTAGGAATGTAAACACAGAGGCAGTAAGTCTGACTGAGTACTTAATGAATTAGGAAGGACTGTTGTGGCGCCTTCAGCCTCCAGCCTCACACTAATCCTGCGTCACAGTGAGTTTTAAGAATGAGGAGGAGCGTCGACGCGGGGAGATGAGAGGCTCTGAATTCTGTGTAATGGCATCCTTGTGCTGCTGTGAAATCAATAATGACATCTGTTGGTTTATTCATTCAACTCGTCTCCCTCTGGCTTTCTCTTTCCTTCTCTCCCGCTCTCTAGGAGTCACAGCATGTGACCTCGGGCTACAACACCCAGAGTAAGTTTTCCCAGCGTAAACACTCACGTATGAGCTCTGCGATAATTAATGCTGCCGAGGCCATTAAAGGCAACGCCACCCAGGAGGAATGTGAGAAAGGCAGCTGACGTTGAAATGAAATCATTGCCACGGGAGGAGGGTAGTCGGAAAAACCTTTGCTTTTAACTTCCTGGGTTCATCTGAACAAGTAATCAGACAAACGTGATTACGTGATGAGTGGAAATCGGGGGCTTGTGTTTGAACTGACAGCATCACATTAGAGTAGATTAATGAGGGTAAAAGGTTCTGTCACAGTGTATATTAATTCATGCATAACATTTAAAAAGTAGCTCTTTCTTGAAAATGCGTCCACACGGCAGCAGTTGTATGATCTCCTGCGTTTTCTGTCATATAAATACTGTTAGAGGATTGATGTTAACCTCAACCGAAGTTTAGATAGTGAGGTCAACATATGCACAAACAATCACGCTGCTTTAAAAGCTCTTCAGACTCACTTTAAATGCTGAGTTTGAGGTTTTTTCCCCCTATTATTGGCTCTGTGTGATGTCAGGAAGCAGGGATGGCCTTATATGGTCATAGCACAGCTCTAGCTAACAAAACAGAAGCCCCACCCACCTGCTGCTTTGTCATTCATTTCTCAAATGAGTGACTGAGCCAGTCAGAAGAAAGATGTTTTAAGTTAAGGTCATTCTTTTAGCCAGTGAGCTCAGTGACACAAACATGTTGACAACCCCCCTGGCAACCACTGGTATTCTGTAAGTGATTGGCAAGTGGTTGCTGGATGTCACTCGCTTAAATCAGGCACTGTGAGAAGACTGTGCTGCTCCCAGATCCTCCACAGCAACTGCCAGCAACCTTCAACATCCACTCACAACCGTCTGGGGAATACGGAGGTCCCCTAGCGAGAGGTGGTTGTCAGTTGGCTGCTAACCAACCTGTGGGACCTGGGCAATCAGGCTGTTGTATAACATAAATATGGCTTATTTTAAACTGTGAATCATGTGAATCCTCTAGTATGATTTAGGAAGAAAAATACAGAGCTGGAAATAAGAATAACAGGCCCCTATAAAGATGTTTATACAATTAGATATCTAAAAACCTGTGTTGGTGGTGGAAGTTGCACACAGTAATGGATTAAATTGTTGATAAGTCAGCCAGGTGGGCCGGAGTAATTTACATATCTAGATCTGGGGCGATTGTGGCTCAAGAGTTGGGAGTTCGCCTTGTAATTGGAAGGTTGCTGTTTCGAGCCTCGGCTTGGACAGTCTCAGTCGTTGTGTCCTTGGGCAAGACACTTCACCCGTTGCCTACTGGTAGTGGTCAGAGGGCCCAGTGGCGCCAGTGTCCGGCAGCCTCGCCTCTGTCAGTGCACCCCAGGGTGGCTGTGGCTACAATGTGTGAAGGGGTGGATGACTGGATGTGTAAAGCGCTTTGGGGTCCATAGGAACTAGTATAAAGCGCTATACAAATACAGGCCATTTACCATTTTATCTGATCACATTCCAGGCTGATTTGAGATAATGAGACAATAATTAAAACAAGGTGTTAATGCTAACAATCAGATGTGATTATGTAGATAATGCGTCCAAATGCAGATTGCATATCAGAACCAGGTGTAAAAAGCTTTGATTCCTAAGACCTTATGGATATACCGCATATTTACAGATAACACATCTGGTTAATGGTGATGGTGTTAGAGGTTGAAAAACACCTTAAATACAGTTTTCTATTTCACCGGTGGCCTCTGGGCTCCTGTGTTTGTGTGTGTGTTCTTCCATCGGTTGAGACACCTCTGAAACCACAAAATAGGTCATTATGAATCAGTCAGAATAAAGCAACACGCCATAACACTGTCAAAAAGCTCCATAGTTGAGTCTAGCTGGTCATCCATTGCATCCGTTTTTAACATACTATCAAGCAGAGAGGAAAAACTGTTTTGCCACAGGTTGATAAAGTCATACAAAAAGCGATTACTTCAGGTTATTGCTGCAAAAGGTGGAAAAGGTGGTTCTACAAGCTACTGAATCATGGGATGCATTTAGTTATTCACAGTCCTGTGGAAACTTTCCTTTTTCACAGGACTCTATGCTAACTTCACCTAGTACTGCATATAGTACCTTACAGTATTTCCAACTCCCAGGGTTGATCAGATCATGAAAAGCTTTTCTGAGGTTGTTGCTCTTTGTTAAATCCATCTTGTAGTGTTTTGAGTTATTTGTGCCGTATATAAAGCTCAAGCATTTCCCCACTGGCAGGTTTTTCCTCTCTGTGTAAGAAAAGAAGAAATACGACTGACTGGAATATGAAATACAGCAAAAAGGATTCTGTTCACAGACTCCTCTGTATATCCACTTGGAAAATAAATAATCTCCTCGTTTTTGTCAGAGTGTTTCAGTTTGACTTTTATTGCAAAAGGACATTTACTTACTGTTTTTACCCCACAATCCTGTTACCAAAGCAAACAGATACACACTGGAACAGAGTGTCATATTTTCCAATGTGACAGTACTGCTGGTCTACAGTGATGTGAGTTTGGCTTCCTGTCAAACACTAATCAACACACACAGACACAAGTCTTGACACATGCAAAACTGTGATACAGTGATTGAATGTCCTCTGTTGTGTTGCAGAGCGATGTACTGTATCAGCTAACAAGCCTGCTGCTAAACCACCAACTGCACCGCAGAAGTCGTGAGTATATCTCTCTCTTTTTCTCTGACACACACACACACAGAGAAACTGAGAATTTCTGACCTGCTGCTGCTGCTTCTGCTGCGTTTGCCTCAAGGTAAAATTAAACTTGACTCTTGGATGAAATTCACTGGTGGTAGGAGGAGAAAAAAAAGATTGTGTGGATCAGAGCGGGAAAGTGCAGCTACATTAATTTAACGTGAGCCAGGAGCATATTGTAACATCTCTGGCTGCAACCCACTCCACGCATCACTCACAGAGCTGTACGGCAGGATGAGAGTGGAAAGGCACAAATCTCGACTCGTAAGGCCGCGTTATGACCCCGGTTTGCACTGCACGTTTGCTCGCGACGAGCTTAACGAGTCAAAAACGCAAGAGCAAGTGAGAAAGGAAGGATAAAACTGAGTGTCATTACGCTAGCTAGCCAGCTTAGCTCCTGCAGTGGTAACTTAACCCAACTTACCCTGATGTGGATTTGAGGCGGTTCATATTTTAACAGTGTCAGTAAGATCAAACTGCTGCGTCTCTCAGCTCATCTCAAGCCAAGCGCTAACCTCTGGGCATGAAACATCAAGCTAACGTAAAGTGTAAAAAACGTCAGTTTCTCCAGACACCCCTTTAGGCTCTCCAGAGGCAAATCAATCCCCAACTTCACAGATGAAACTGACATGTTTACAGCCTGGTACAAAAAAAATCTGTTTTTAACCTTGAAAGTGAATTTCCTCATTTCATGACAACTACATACGGGGTGACTTTTTCCCCTTTTATGACTGACGCTTTGAAAGGCTTGAAAGGTGCCCCAGATGGCAAAAACTGCAGTTCCACTAGGTGCTGCTTGAGGTTGGCTCCAGATACATGTAAGTCCCCACAGACTCCCATGTTAAAATGTCCAACATATTTACAGCTGGGTACAAAGATGGTTTTGACTTCTATGGAGAGTTTTTCCCCTGTCATATCAGCTGTGATTATATGATTTTTTTTTAATAACTCATCCACTTGCTAGCACTTGCTCATCTGTTGCTTTGAGTCATTAAGCTGGACCTCTCTGCTGTGTTACTGGCTATTCCATGTCTGAAATTGTGTCAAGAAATTGGTGGAGAAGCTTGTTGCAAATAGCAGCGGTTTCCCTAACTCAAACTGAAAAGTGACACATAAGAAAATCTGAAAACTGTGTAACCAGATAGGAGTCAGAAGTCATGTGACTTGTATACCAACTACCACCTTACCTGCCTCTCCATCCTCTCCATTGTTCTTTCAATCATGGAAAACGACACTAACTGGCAACCTAGTAACCTAAAATGTGAGAAGAAGGGGTGGTCAGTAAATGAGTCAGCAATACATCTGCTAAATATACTTAGACTTTATCCTGAAAGTTGTTTCTTAAGAGAGTCATAGTTACTCCCGCCGTTTACCCATGCTTCATTGAATTTCTTCACTTTGACATTCAGAGCACTGGGCAGAAATCACATCGCGTCAACACCCACCGTGGGCCTTCGCGATGCTTTGTTTTAATTAACTAATTAAACAAGTTAAAATTAAACTCCGTCTATATATGTATCCATCTCTTCTCTTTTGCTTATTCATATCAGGGTTTCATAATTCTTTAAAATAGCTTGCATGTAAAGTTTATCAGCAGCCACAAACTGTTTAATTACACAGAAATTTATTTTTAAATAAGTCTTTATTATATACAGTATAATGCTGTAACAATGTAGCAAGCTGCTTTTTGCAGAACAAAGAACAAAGCTGTGGAATGTTTGTAGTTTTTTCAACACTTTTTACTGCAGTACACTTTAAATAAAGTTGTCTAACACTTAAAAATAATCACAGACACAGTTGAACCCCACTTATGCTAACTTTAGCCATTTTGCCAAATACATTTTGAGCTAAGCTAGCTAGCTAATTAGTTAGCGAGAGCTAATGAAAGCTTGTCATTTCAGCTTTACAAAGCCAGAGATATTAGAAAGGTTAAACAAACCACTTGAAAAATCCCAAATAGGAGGAGGAACTCTGTAGTGCCAAAGATGATAATATTATGACCCATATTTTTTCTGTCCTATTCCCTAAAAGTCTAATCTCTGCAGTGCTACTGTAACACCTGGAAAAACAGTGTTTGAAGACTGAGCCACAAATAAAATTATTGCAACAGTGTGCTCGCTGTCTCGTAGCCTTTGAAATGGTGGCTTTGAAGTCAGGGACCAGGTCTGCGACCGTGCTGACCTGTTGCTGTCTTTAATGGTTGCTGTCCTGCACACGCTAGTCTCCTTGTTAAAGATATTTCAGTATCTAAGGAAGAGGATTTTGATCTGCTGTCACACCATATCATATAAAGTAGTACAACTCTCGTGTTACTACATCTAATGAGAGTTTTTAAGTGTCAAGTGTGATGCATTATTTATACACTTTATTAAAAACCTCATTTAAGGGTTAGAGAGTATTTGGTGAGGATGGCGTCAAAAAGCACTCTCCTAAAAAAGACTTGATGGGTAGGAGATGATGCAAAAATCCTGCAACTTAAGAAAAAGTCAAGGCAGTCTTGTAAGTTAGCGGTAATTCAGCTGGATGGTTTGATTAAAGTCCCAGGTCAAAATGTAAGTTCTCATTTCCTTCACTTTAGATATGCAGTTAAATAGTTAATTATATCTCCATTAGGATGAAGTCTGTGGGAGCTGCAGTGCTTTCTGTGCCGTTTTATGCTAAGCTTTCAAAGCTGATAAGCCCTTTCCTGTTGATTACTCATGTATACCCCACAGTGCAATTTTTTCCCCAATCTTGTATTCAAACATAAATGCTGCTTTGTTTATTAGGGTGAAATAATTGTTATTGGTTAAAAACAATGCCTAGTTTACTGCTGCCATTAGGCCATTCTCTGTTTTCACTGTGATGCTCAACAGGCGTAAAATGTTCTCTTTAATGAATAGGCCTACCTCGTCTTATTCAACAGTAAATGAGCTGTTTAGGCTAATTGCTATATTCTTTGCTGAATGTTTACTATGTCTGGCTTTACAGAAAACTCATCCAGCTGTAATCCTTCTCCAGGCTCAGTACCTTAATGCCCAATAAGAAAAACACAGTGAATTCTGCTGTTTCATTATAGTCGATAGCGCAGTGAGTAAGAAGTTTTGTGACACTGTGATCCAATCACATGATATTCATTTAGGCAAATGCATGAAAAAGCCTCCTTTAGTGAACCAGTTTTTGAGCTTTGCTGGCTCAGAAACACAGATAACACCTTGGTTAGTGTCTGTGAAGGTTCTCAGTCATCCAGGTCATTGTAGTCAAAGGAGCTTTCAAAGAAAAGCGTCTGGACTTCTTTAAGTTGTTTGAAGACGTTTCACCTCTCATCCAAGAAGCTTCTTCAGTTCTAAGGTCAAATGGCGGAGACTCCCAGATTTAAACCCAGTGGGAGTTTCCCCCTTAAGAGGGACAAAGAACCCCCTGATCTCTCACCCGAAACCCTGGCTGATTGAGACCCACACCCGTTTTCACACCTTGGCTGATGTGATTAGAGGAACATCAGGGGGTCCTTTGCCATGCTTCCCTTCCTCGCTCTCTCTCCCTCTCTCTCTATTCAGCCTGCATCTCCCTCTCTTTCAGTCGCTGCCACCACCACTCGCTCCCCTTCACTTCCCCATCATTATCATCTCCATCTCACTCACTATCTCTCTCTCTCCATCTGTCCCTTCTTATGACATATAAAATATGAATCCATTATTCATTCATTCAAACATATCTATCATCGCCGTGTGCAGCGCCGTGCCCCTTATCTGCAAAGCTTTTTCTTATTGTGCTTCGGTTATTCACGACTCATACAGCCCCATCTGAAAACACCACAACACTGGGGAGTATTTTTTAGCGGTGCAAGCACTGACAAGAGTGGTTCGTGAGGCAGTAAAAATCCCTTTAGGGGATTCTCCTGTCATAACAATAGCAGTGCAAGCTTAAAATAACAGTAGTTTGTGTGGAGGGTTTATATAAAGCAATAAAACATGGGAACTTGCCAATCCACAGCACATAAATACTGAATAATTTGTGTGGTAAGGAGCAGGTGATGCTGTGAGGGAGGTCATGTTATCGACTGCGCCTTATATATCTCTTTCATTGGAGCTGTATTGTTAGCAGTTGATCTCTCGCACGGGGAGAGCAAAGCAAACACGAGAATAGGAGAAACAGGGCAGCGACCAGGTTCTTTTTCCAATTAGAAACCTCTTTAAAAAATCAGCGTGCAATCGTGATGAAGGGCCCGTGTCTGCCGAGCACCTCCTCTTTTGTTTCCAAGAAATTCTTGGCCGTAGGTCAGCAGTTGTCAGACAGAAAGTTTCCAGGTGAAAAAACAATCCCTGAGCTCTAAAAGCTGAACATCTGGTAGGTTTTTAGCTGTGAATGTCCGCTTCCTCATTCCCCAACATGAACCACCAGCTCGCTGCTTTTTTTTGCTGTGTAATTAATCCGTTGACCAAAAAAAAGGCTCTTGAAAGGGAATCGCAGATCACAACTTGCCATAATCGAACTAATGCAAGCAGACAGGAGGTCACGGCCGCAATAACACGTGTCTCTGTGTCTCTGTGCAGAATGTTGGAGGATGACCTGAAGATCAGCAGCGACGAGGAAGAGGCCGAACAACAGGTGAGCTCCCTCTGCTGTCTGTCCTCTTATTCAGCTGCTGCATATGATCCCTCGCTCCGGCTTCTCCTCCATCTGTCCTTCAGCGTTTCATCTACTAGCATAGCACCCAGTAAATTCAGCTGTGGTTGGGTCACATTTGTTAATTCATTCATCTGGGAGTTGTCAGTGTTACTGAAAGCATAATTCGTCCTCATTTTTCCTTCCATTTGTCACTTAATGTCTTGTATTACAGTAGCTTAAAAGATAGATACTTAGAAACTTGCATCAGCTTTGATAGTGGACTCCATATGAAGGATACTGAGCCCCCAAAGTGCCCACATACTCAAAGACTTACTTTAAGTAATAGGATCACATGTAAATCTTCCTATGAGTTACATGAGTACACTGTAAAATGTTAGATTTAATGGAATTGACTGGTTTGCATTCAGTTTATATCAAGCGCTTTTCTTTAACCATTCATTATATGGATAAATGAACCTTTGATTTTATATATTGCAGTTGCATTTTCCTCAAAATGATTGCTTCCTGTTTATGAAGCATTAAATAAAAATCAGAAGGAGTAACACTGTTTATAGGTGCTGGATGTCAGTGCCGTGCCCAGAGTTATTTTGTTCTTCATGAATGACACGGCAAAGTCGGGTCATGTCATCTGGACCAAGACGCAGGACACGGAGGGAGACAAAACACAAGTTTAAACAAAGCACGAGCCGTTTATTGTGGCTGATTAGCATGAATACCAAAAAAAAGCAAAAGGCGAAGCGGGGCGAAAACTAAACTAAAACCTAAACTGGAAAAAAAAATACAATTTTTGATGACTGTGACAAAAACATGAATATGACGAATAAACACGAACACGAAACTTGAGCACAACCTGAACAGAATCACGAATGACCTGAAACTTGACATGAAGGGAAGAAAACAGACGACCTGACAAAGACTGAATGGACCACACAGACTAAATACACACAAGAGGTGATCAGGGAAAGTGGAAAGACCTGGGGACACAGCTGACACAAATCAACATAATGACACCGCAGGGGAAGTAAAACAAGAGACACCTGACTCTTCAAAATAAAACAGGAAACACTGAGAGACGCAGACATGACAACTCAGGCTTGAAAGCATGAAACACGCAGACAAGAAACACACGACAACTAACACAGAAGGCCTGAGTGGAAACGTAACCCAAACTTAACATTATCTCATGAGCAGAGATGGGCAGTAACGTTTTACAATGAACTGTAATCTGATTACTTTTTTCAAGTAACAATTAATGTTATGGATTACTATTGCAAAATAAGTTAGATTACTGTTACTTTCCTGTAAGCACGCTACGTTACTAAACCGTGATTTTGTTCGTGAGAGCGTCTAATGATAATGACGTTCGAGTGTGCGACGTCCGTGGCAACAACAGACGTGTGCAGATCAACAATGGATAATATGGAGTGCAGGAGAGAGTACGACCATGCAGCATTAAAAATGTGGACGGACTTATAGTACTTTACGGTTTATTGCGTAAAAAGTGATAAAAACATTAGTGTCCGCCGTACACAAACTTCTTTCTACAGTGAAAAATGTAACTTCAAATCTTATATGCTGGAATATGCAGAAAATAGGTTTAAATGTTAAAGAAATGTCTAAGACTGTTGCATATAATTCAATTTTTACTTGATGTAATGTGCATAACATTAAAAATTTTAAACTAATTAAACAATTTTAAAAAGAGAATTTTCCCTTTGATTCAATTTTATATGATGGATTATGCATAAAAAATAGAATTGGTCTGTTGGTTTATTACATATTCAGGTTGTGTATCATGTTTTTGAAAAATAACTAAGAAACTATGTAACTAATTACTTTTCAAAATAAGTAATCAGTAGTGTAACAGGATTACTTTGTTGGAGAAGTAGTCAGTTATAAGTAACTAATTACTTTTTCAAGTAACTTGAACAACACTGCTCATGACTATTACAAAATAACTTAACTCTACCCTTTCTTATGGAGAACACGTGATTTTAACATAATATTAACATAAGAAATCAACAATACATGAAACGCTGGGTCACAGATCTGACAGGCCAGGCTCAGGGACGAGGCGCTAAGGAAGACCAAATCTGATTGCATGCTGCCCCCTCACTGTGATGTCACAAACAGCTGGAAATCAAAGTACAACAAAGCTGGCTACAGGTTTATACTGAAGTCATGCAGGGTGCAGGGGGAACGACTCAGGTTTTACAGTATAAATACTGGCTGACATTTACACTTTAGAAGAGTCAGTTAGTTGTTATTATTACATAATAACTGTAAGTTTAACCTGACATTTATCTCACACTACACATCAAGACTAACATTGTGCAACTTCATGCTGAAGAAAATGTGCAATATGATCAAAAGCTTCAGGAAAACTAATACATGTAATTTCTGGTGAGATTGTTTATTTTTTCCTATTAAAATGCAATAAACCAAACACAGACATGCAGGAAAGTGAGATGTTCCAGTAACAAGCAGACACGGAGAAAAGAAAGTGAAAGCTCCTCCTGTACTTTATTTATTGACTTTATTGAGTGACTAATTACTGGCGATCTTTTGGTTTTTACTTTAAGTTTTGTAATGAATCATTTAGATGCTAATTTAATTCGTCATTCTGTAATAGCTTTTTAAATTGTTCAATTTATTAAGTGTTTGTAATTAAATACAGTAGGTCAGTTAGTGTTCTGGTGGCTCTGCATGCTAATTCTGGGGCTAAAAAACACCAAGCATAGTCATTAAAGGTCAGAATGTCAGTATCGGCGGTAGCTTCTCCATCACTGGTCTGATGTTTACAAACCTTGGAGCGGTGATGTGTCCTGTTGTGGGGTGTATCAGCATTTTTTATCCACTATTCACTGACTAAAGAGGTCGGCTTTGTCACTCTGGGAAACTTTGCATATTTGCGTGCGGTCGTCCTGCTCTTCCTGTCTTGTTTTTCAGTATGGAAATTGGCACGGTGGCCCTTTCTCCTCTAATCACTGTCATCACGCGCTAATGATGCCAGAGATGAGTTCAAAGCAGTCAGTGGGGGTCGTGCTGCTGCCCCCTCCCCACTGTGCACACAGATATCAGCGCTCATCAAAGAGTCTGTGAGATGTTTTCTGTTAATGAAGATACCGATTCCTCTCATCCCATTTTAACTGGCCTTCTGATTGTATAATAACCATGATGGTAGATATTATAATTATAAATGATGGCAGGTCATTTATAATGGTTTAAGTTTGTGTAATGTGTGCATTCAGGATTGCAGTGAGTGGCAGTATAATTAGAAAAATACTGAACAACTATGGCTTGTTTGGAAAGGTTTCCAGGAGAAAACGTCTTCTCTCTAAAAGAAAAAGAAATGGAATCGCAGCTTAGGTCTGCACACAAACTGTAAGACGTATGGAACAACGTCCTTTGGACAGACAAGACAGAAGTGGAGATGTTTGGCCATCTACGACAGTAAAAACACCCCGTCGAGCATGGTGTGCTGGAGGGGTGATGATTTGGTCTTGTTTTGCAGCCACAGGACCTGGGCACCTTGTAATCATCATATTCTGGAGTCAAATGTGAGGTCGTCTGTCTGACAGTGATCCCAAACACAGCAACAAATCTACAATGATTCAGTCAAAGTCCAGAACTCAACCAAAATATTATAGCAAGACCATAAATAAGATATCCATGAACGATTGTCTGCAAACCTCAGAGTACTGTGGAAAACGTTCTTTTTCATATGATTGTATACATTTGATTGCTTGCATCGTTTGCACTGAGTTTGTATGCATATATTTATCCAATCGAATGAGATTTGGAACAACTAGCGAGTCCTACTTGTCATATACGTCACCTTCAGCCAAAGCTGAAAAATGAAGCCAAGGTAGAAGCGCCAAAAACTGCCGTTCTTGTTGGCCACTCAGTCTCCATATGCACAGCTTTATCCATATAAAGAAATAAAGCCTGCTACAAAAACAGTTTGTTCTATAGCTGATTTCCTCCTTCATATTCTCATTCCTTTCTATATTCTTATGGGTTAAAATAAGATGTGTGGCCACTTTGACTGTGCTGACACAGGCGGCTCTACCCAGTCACTGTCTGCTAATTCTAATGAATGTGGCATCAGTCACACTGAGGCCTTAACTTACGGTGTCCTGAACCAATAAGTGACATCAGCATTTTGTCTTGTTGAACTAGATTCAATTATTTATTTTATCATCAGTCTACACGTAAGACACCATCATTTAATTAATTTCTGAGAAATAACTAAGAAACACCATCTTTGAAAAAGTTTTCCGCTCCTTTAACATGACATTTGGTCTTTGTCAGCTGTTCTTGAGGTACTTCAATAACTTCACGTAAATGTGCCAAAATGACTGGATATAGCAGTCGTAGCTGATAGTGTGTCAGAGTGAATAACAAGCTTTGGGAGTCATGAGCGAATTGACTTTAGACCTGCGAGAGAGAATTGTGTAAAGGCATGGATCTGGGGAAAATTGCAAGTATGTTTCTGCAGTGCTGAAAGTATGATGTTTGAAACAGAAGTTGTTTGGAACTATCAGCAGTTCCCTCGGTTTGAGGTACTAAAGGTATTAAAGAACCTCCTCGGTTCTAAAAGATCCTGACAGGACGTGGAGGTGGGAGAACATTATAGAAGGTCACAGACAGTCGTATAGAAGATTCCCAAAAGGCTCAAGAATTTCAATTAAATTAAATAAAATGTTATTTATATAGCGCCAAATAAAAGAAAACAAAGATTTCAAGATGCTTTGTAAGGCATAGACTCTACAACTGTACAGAGAAAACCCCAACAGTCAGTGGGAAGGAAAAACTCCCTTTTAACAGGAAGAAACCTCCAGCCAGAGCCAGGGTCATGGAGGGGCGGGGCCATCTGCCGTGACCAGCCGGGGGTGATGGGAGGGAGACAGGATAAAAGAAACACCAGAAGAAATCTCAGATAACAAGAAGCGAAGATTTGAGGCTGACGTTGCTGCTAAAGGTGATTTAACGAAGTGTCTGAACACCTTTACGTTAAAACTGGATTTTTCCTTCTTTCTGTATTTAAGAAAAAACAAAAACCTGTTTTACTCAGAATTAATTGAACCATTTGAAGATGAAGCCAAGCAGCCAACACCTTGACAGGGGCTGGAAACATCCTCTATGGATTTTATTTATGCAGCAAAGTTTCAAACACAAATGGTTTTCCTCCAATCTCCCATTTGTGGCTGACATATTGTCAAGTCCCAGCAGAATTAAAAAGAGCGAGGGGAAAGGCAGCAGTGTATGGGGGACTGTTTGTTGTATTGTTTGTGTGTAGGTAACAAAAACTACAGGCTTCATTTGTCTGTGCAAATTTTATTTTTATGTGTGTTAGCGAAAGAGATATTTGACATTTTGATATAAAAACACAAAATATATGCAGTGTATGCAAAAAGGCCACAGGATTAAGTCTAATTCGACTGTTTTCACCATACATTCAGTCGCTCTCTTTCTCTCTCACGCTCTGTATTTTTTATTTTGTTGTCAGCCTGTGTGCAAGACAGACACTGGGATTGATTTAGATAAACAGAGAGGGAGGTGCGAAAGAATGAAAGGAACGGAATAAGTTAGAGGGAGAGAGACCAAACAGAGTGAAAACAACACAGACAGGAGGAAAAGACGGAGAAAGAGGGAAAGAAAACCAGATGACAGTGAGGCTGAGATGTATTTGGTGGCATTTTTCCGTGCATGCTCTTAACAGGCTTATGGCAAATGAGTGCACGGTGTATTATCAAGCTTTCTTAGCCTGAAGTAAAACACAACACGCACACATTCATAACTGACACACACACATATATGCTTGCATGTACTACACATTTGCGCACATATACATAGGGAGATGCACATACAGTGTACTCATGCAGACGTTGCCTCACAAGCATTTACACCAGCAAACACATAAATATAAACACATGCTGACAGAGTGTGTGTGTGTGTAAGAGAGACACACACACAGATGCACAGTGTCATTAGTATGCCGTGGCACAACACTGTGAGGGCAGCAGAGGAGTATGATGAATATGTTTTTGGCACAGAGCAAAAGGAGATGGAGGAGAGGAGGGAATTGAAAGAAGGAGCAGAGGAAGGGGGAGATGAGGAAAGAGGAGAGGAAAGGAGTGAGGGCAGAAAAAAGAGAGATGTTCCTAATGACTTTAGAAACTGACAGAAAAACAGCAACCCAATTACCGCTGCAGGACCGTCCTTTGTCTCTATCTGCCTGTGTTTCTCTCTGCGAGCTCGTGATGACAGATCACCTTGGTCAGAGCAAAGTCGGGCTTAAAAGTTCCGTCTCTATATGAAGGCACAGTTGCAGCTGGGAAAAGTGTCTAGCAGAAAGGAAGCCTTAAACACATCACGCCTGCTGCACTGTGGCTTAGCTACAGTAATACTGAATGCAGACGAGTTTTGTGCGTAGGCTGAGTAATGTTACACGACGCTATAATATTAAATTCAGGAAAATGCAGCTGGAGGAGATCAGTTTTAGCTGCGCAGCTTTCGGATGAATCTGTGGAGGAAATCAGGTCTAAAGAGATAAACATGCCAGCCTGACAGAGCTGGTTGGTAAAGGTTAAAAGAGCTGCATGCATGAACTAACTTGAGCTGCATGCACACTGCATGGAGCAGAGAGTTGGCTTTGTCTCCATGGGAAACTCACAGGTGTTAGTCGAAACATTAGCAATAGCTCTGCAGTGAATTAGCATGAAGAGTCTTGAACCTGGAACATTTAAATAGAATTAAGCTGATATCCTTTTTTTAGTTTGAAAAGTTGGTTTAGTTTAGTTTTCCCGACATTGGTTACCATTGTGATCTGTATTATTTTATCTATGCCTTTACAGTCACCGGGGTTCTTTGCCCAAGGATTAAGCCATTGGCGTTCCAATTGGCAGACAACCTGCTGAGGCCAATCAATGTTCAGCCAATAGTAATGGCAAACGTTTTGACTTCTGCTAGCAGGGAAAGCGCAGGAAATACAAATTTTATTACAAATTTCAGTTATACTATGATCGTAATAGGGACGAGAGGCTGAGGCACGACTACAATGTCAGTGTCTGTCAGTGCGCCCCAGGGTGGCTGTGGCTACAATGTAGCTTGCCATCACCAGTGTGTGAATGTGTGTGTGAATGGGTGGATGACTGGATATGTAAAGCGCTTTGGGGTCCTTAGGGACTAGTAAAGCGCTATATAAATGCAGGCCATTTACCATTACAATGACTGTGAGCATGTGCAATGAACTCTTTTAAGCAACTTTGATGCGTCGAGATAGCGATAAAACAGCAGCCTACCAACCTGCTTTCAGTCCGCTATCAGTTAGTGCACAGTGTTAGTGCATCAGTCAGTGATTTCATGGGGTTAATATAGTTTTTTTTTTTTGTATTAATACAGCAAATATCAAATTGGCATAAATCCAAAATCTACACAGGTCCAAATAAACTCTCACAGATTTGAAACATAATTTTTTTCACCAACAGTGATGTTGTTGCTGCAGGTTGGCAAAGCAAAATGACATAAATCCTCGTCAATCTACAACAACAAACAAGTCGCACTCATCCATTCAGACTGACTCAGGCTGATTGTTTATAAATTAGATGGTAGTTATTTTCTAACCTTTGCTAGTCTGTCTGAGAGTGATTGCAGCCAGTCTGAGTTGGACCATTATTGCTTGGAGACAGGTTGCCTCCCACCAGGTGACCTGACTTTTATATCAAAGTTGCCCAGATGTTGAGGGTGTTGCACACTCAACCTCTGGGTGAATATTTCATTGTTGTAGCTACTTGCAATCAGTTGCATAAAAAAAAAGAAATATATAGAAATCGATCAGTCTGTCAGTGTAATCACCAGTTGCCAAATCATTTTTACTGTGACTGAGCCTTTACGTGAAGAAAAAGGTCTACTATGTGACAGATCCTCACACATCACCTCTTCCTATCAAAATAGTTTTAAAACACTTTGCATTGGCTTCCTATATCATCTATATTCTGGACGGATCACAGATTGTAAGAAGGGAGCTAACAAGGAAGTAAAGCATTTGCTTCTAGTACTATGAAGCAGTTTTTCTGTGAATGGCTTTTTGTTTAGCTTGGCTCTTGGCGTGCACTGCAGAATGCAAATGAGCATGCAGACTACAAAATGCACAGAAAACACTTGCTGGAAATCCAGTACACATCATAGTGATGTACTCAAGGATTTGAATGTGCACTAGGTAGGAAACATGAAACCAGAGCATCAAAGGAAATCTGATTAGCGGAGCTTTACGACAAAAAGACCCACGCTGGTGTTCGGGGTGCCGTTAAGTCTGTGTAATCGACACGTGTAGAAAATATGTTGTGTTGCACAAGTGAGCAGCTCTGACCTTTTATCTATCCAGTGGCGACATCCTATTAATCATCTAAAGCACATAGTTACAGGGTGACCTCAAATCACAGTCCTGGGTGGTTTAATTGCGAAGCAGCCTCATAAATAAAGAAAAGCTGAAAGAAGTGAACGGTGGGTGTTTATGGAGAGAACAAGGACGACGGGACAAGTGTCAGGACACCGCTTTCACTACAACTTTAATTAAAGCTCAAAATTGGGTTTTTGAAATGAATATGTTTACTTTTAGCCTTGGTAGGTTTTTTGTGCCTGTATAATCACCAGTTTTGCAACTAAATGCAATTGTTCATTTTTGGCGTAATGCTAGGTGATCTCAGAGTGCAGATCATGTCCACTGCTGTGACTTCCATCAGAGATTGGCAGACTTCCTGCAGAAGAGCAGCAGTTTAAAAAAAAAAGAAAGGACAGAGGCTACCAACGAACCTTGAAATAGAAATATCGCGTAACAACGAGTCAAAGCAAGCTAGACAGCACAAACAAATAGAAGTATAGAAAGGCATCGATCAGTGAGTTCAAAAGCCTGCCGAGTAAATGCAAAGTGTTAAAGTGACTACGTGGGCTTAAAGGCAGCTGAGTAAACAGAGTCCTTATCATGGCTAACACATCGCAAAGAAACACACTTGTTCATATGTTAGCTGTCTGTTGGACATGATTGAGATCACAGCCATCAAACCAAGCAGAAATGCTCGTGTATGTAACAGGACAGATTAAAGACTGACAATGTTCACGAACAGGAAAGTGTTCGGTGGACTTGCTGTGTCAAATCCAGCTGGCATCGGAGGGAAAGATGCTAAAATACAGTCGCTTTGTGTTCCACTTGTGAAAATCCAGCAGCTCCTGTATTTTCAGTAACGCAACCTCCTCGCAAGAGTTGCATCATAAATTCAAGAACTGAGTTCAGGTGTTAGAAATGCTTTTACAAAGTCTCTCACGTGAAAGTAAAGTGACACCGTACAAGACAAGCAAAGAATTCATTGTTCGCTTCCTGTTTAAATTGGTGTGGGGGTGTTTAAAGCCTTGTTAAGACCGTATTGCCAGCCCCGCTGTGAAACATTGAGATGTCTCGCACCCACACGAGAAAGGCGAGCGAAGAGGGGATTTTAGAAATATAATCATATACGTCTGGAAAAGCTTTAAGGTCTGAATCGTGTTGCTTTTGGTAAAACAGCTTGTCCCTTTTTGTCGGGAACAATGCTCGCAGCCGTGTTATAACAGAGGAGATTGTGTGAATAAATGCTGGTTGGTTTGTTCTTTATTTAAATCCAAGTAAAGCCACCAGCCAGCTAAATATATTCACACATAGATCCTCTCCATGAGCCCTGCAAGCCTCCCAAAGCCAAAGATCTGAGGAGGTTTGTTGTTCTAGCCTGCAGCTCCACATCGATCTATCAGAAACTTCACTGGTCCAGTTAATCACCTTATTCCTAGAGAGAGAGAGAGTGGGGGGGGAACAACAACAAGCCGGAGGGAAGAAAAGGTCCTGTTTTTGTTTGAGTAATTCATTTTAATTGTTGGGTTACAGTGCTTGAAGAAAAATTAATGGCTGATATTTGCAGGAATTGAGTTTACTGTTTTTGTTTTGTCGCTCTAATTGATGTAGCCATGCGCAAAAATGACTGGGAGGCGTCAGAGGGAGGAAGAGAGGACGGGGGAGAAGGTGGAGGCTAGGAAAAGGCTTCACTGACATGCTTAATCACCCCCCACCCCAATCCCCCCTCCCCCTTGTTCTTTTTGCTGAAAGGAGGAAAAGTATGAATAGAAATAAAGCAGAAGCTCGGAGTGAAGAGAGAGGGCAGGGAGGAAGCGCGGAGGAGGGGGCGTAAAGGAAGAAAGTCGACTTTACTGTCATTTTAATGACAGTAAAGTCGACTTATAGAGGAGAGCTGATCGAGGGAAGGTGAGGCTAAGAAAGTGAAAAGATAGTTTGTGTTTTCTGGAAAATAATTAAGAAAAGCAACACACACACATGGTTACACTGTCGTTCAGTACAGAGGGGTCGTATCACGAACTCATCTACACTGAGTGCAGCAGCTGGAAAGGACGACTGTAATCTCAACTTTTCTCAAACTAGAATTTCAAATTTAATCTTAAAATACTCTGTCATACATTTGACCTTTGACCTCTGAACAATAATGCTCTATGTCGCTATTTAAAAGCATCGAATAGCATCGCCGTTGTTTGTATTGAAAACGTACAGACCAATAGGAAACAACATAGGGAGAGTCTTTGTTGTGTATGTTACAGGTTCTAATCATTCCCGGCTAACTTTTTGTTGGAAAATCAAATAAACTTGTGATCAACAACTTTTTTCCATGATGTTTATTATTAAATGTTTAAACAAATTTTTACTAAACTATGAAAAAGCTATGCAGTTAAACTATGCAACATGTGTTTTATATCTACAAAAATAATCCTGTGCCAAGCCAGCACGCTCTCTGAGCAGCATTTACTTTTAAGGGAATGGTAAGACATCTGTAGTGCAGTATAACACGTGCATTTAAAGTATTTAAAAAGAACAAAGAAAGCGAAACAAAATAAGATACCATTGCCTTAAAAGTAAATGCTGCCCTGAGAGCGAGCTGGGCTGTGTCGTATTTTTTTGTGGGTTTTTTGTGCTCAATAAATGTAACGAATATTACCACACTGTTCCTGATGTTTGTTAAAAGATGTTTTAGAGATACATAGTTACACAGACTGTGACGATTTGGGTTGATTTTATTTCTCTTTTTTGACACAGTGTCTAGTATCATTTAATCCAACCAAATGAGCGCATTGATCAATTTATCAGCGCTGTCTGGAATTGATTTGAATCGAACCATTAGGTGATCGATAGAGGCACGTCGCTCCTCGCTCGTCCTTGTGGAATAACTGCATCCGTCACACTCGGGAGTTTTAAAAAATGAACAAGCTTTCATTTGTTTCTTAATAAGAACATTAATCAGATGGCGAGTAAAGTCAGTGACGTTTATCACACGTCGTATTGTGTTCTCACCATCATCACTGTCTCGATAGTTAAACATAATCTATGAACATGACTTCTGATTTTTTCTTTTTGTTGTTTCTTTTTGCGACAGGTGTCCGACAAGCCTAAAGCCAGAGCCGCAGCCCTGAGGTAAGACAAATAACCAAACGCTGCACTCTGCAGCCTCGTTTTTATCCTCACAGAAAATAGCACTCACAATAGAGCTGGCGTGCAAGCTGCTCTTCCACCGAGAGCAACCTGGGCTAAGTAAGACCGCAGTCAGATGTCGTGTATTACTTGTTGTTTTGGCAGAGAGAAATAAGGCAGATCCACATATGGCCTGCATTAAGTCAAGTAGCCGGGGCATCATGCTTCTATATGGTGTGGCAGCCAGCGAGTCTTTGGCAGAGGGTGTGAGGTTAATGGAGTGTGTGACTTTCAATATCAGCCAAACAACAAGCTATAAATAACTGTTCTTGCCCTGAAACAGGCAATTGAGGTAGCTGTGGTCAGTGTTTCTCTTTCTGTACTTGTTTTTGAAAGCACGGTTTAGGAGTGCAGAGCCGGCTCACACAACCCTCAGCGTCTAACACGTCTCGCTTCAGTAAATATCCAACGTTTTAGCGGGACGTTGTTTGATTTTTAGGGGTTTTTTGCTATATGAAGTTAATCGCAAATGCAGCCGCTATTAAGTCTTCTGCAGGTGTTGCGCCTCTAATTCACCGAAACATCTGCGGCGACAGGCGGCCTGCACACTTCAGCTCTAACATTCAGATTTAGGCAGCAGACTCGCTATTTGTATCGCAGGGAGACTTTGCAGGGGCTCTGCGTGTAGACTGTGGCTCTGAGGAGGAAACATAAAACCCTGCGTACATGCATGCATGCGTTATGTTTGAAGGTCAGCGAGTAACATTTCCTCAGGCTCTTTTTTAATAAATGTGGTCTCGTTACAGCTTAACACACATTTAACATTTAGATGCTTCTGTTGTTCGTTCGAGTGTAGGGCACCTTGTTATCGATGCTTTTTGAGTTTCCAGCGTTTCCTTTTTTGTTTATTATCCTGGGTTATGGGATGTAATGCATTGTGCATTAGCGTAATCTTATTTCTGCCAGTTGTTACTGTAGATCAAGCATCAGTAATAATCGTCCTGCGGTATGTTGTAGTAAATGAACAGCTTATTCTTGATTCAGCTGGTTAAGTGGCACATGTACAAATGATTTAAGACCTGCATAATTAATGAACACGTTGTTCCTGATTTGTTTTCTTTTCAGTTCATTATTTTTTCCCACCACATTGTTAATCATTACTCTGCAGCGAGGGACCTCCCAGCCTCAGCAGCTCTTGTCCTAAGGTTGTCATCCACTGGGGGTCGGGGTCTGGAGCATATCCCAGCAGTCTTAGGGTGAGAAGCTGGGGTCACTCTGGACAGGTTTTCTAGTCAAACAGGCAAACATTCACAATCACGGCCAATTTAGAATAGCTAGTTAACCGAACATGGATGTCTTTGGACTGTGGGAGGAAAAGATTCTTCTGTTGTGAGGTGAAAGAGCTAACCACTGCACCGCTGTGGCTCCGTTACCTCTGAGTGTATCAGAGTTTGGATACTTTCCTCCCATATAATAGGTTGTTAGTGTCACAGTCACACCATGGAAAACTGTGGTTGTATGATCAAATTATTGTGGCCATATGCAATGTACTCGTGATCTACTTGCATCTTGTAATGGTGGCTTTGAAGACCAGGTCTGCACTAGTCCACTGTTATCAGATTGACACTGGATGGGGTTAAATTAACAATTACATGCGACCTGTGTCTGTTAATTTGGTGATTAGCTGTAAGAAATTGGTAAAAATGTCAAATCTGTATGCATAAATTCACATTAAAGAGAAACTCAGCTGGTTACATTCAGTTTCCAACCAGCCTCGTAGATTTGAAACAGAAACTCCTCCATAAATAGTGACATAGTTGCTGCAGGATGGCAGTTTAACTGCAGAGTGACACGGCTGCTTCATATACGAATATAACCAAAGTACTACGAGTCGGCAACCAGCTGAGTTGTATCGCTTACTGCGAAAAGACACCGTAGACAAGTTGCATTTATTGCATTCATAGTGCAACAAACTGGGATAGCATTTATAAATTAGACAGAAATGATTAGCAAATCTTTGCCAGTCTGTCTGAGAATGATGAGTCCATTGCAGTCGAAACAGGTCGCCTCTCGCCACCTGTGTACTGGACTAACCGTCTAAAGTTCTCACCCACAGACTGAGGCTAGGGGTGTTGCATGTTCAGGGCAGCCATGAATTTTTCCAAGATGCACCGATGTTCCTGTACTGTTTTTACCCCAGTGTGACTGAGCAATTATGGAAGCAGTTGATTATAAAACATAGTTTTATTATAACAGCTGCAACCATCTATGGCTTGTATAATAACGGGAGCAAAGGAGAAGGTGAGAGATGATGCTGCCGAGCGATGCTCCACCATGGCAGGATGTTGGGGTGGATGGATGGGTCCAAAAACAATCTCTTGAAGACTGTCAGTGTTTTCAGTTTCCATTTCCGTTTTCATAGTTGAAGCCGTTTATTGGCCAGCAGTCATAAAGAGCATTGTGATATCAGAAGTACAGGTTTAGGGCTGATTAAACAAATGTTTTAGTCGCCGATGATGAGTCTAGCTTTCTCCAGAGGACTGCATATTTGTTGGTGTTGGTTTTTTTTTGTAATAATTAATGAATTCATTATTTTTTTGTAGTCTGTCATGTCTGGCAGCTTTTGCAATCAGAATTATGATCTCCACTGTTGTGCCAAACATATTTGCTTTTCCAAGACAAGCTCGGTAAGATCACCTGGTTCATCTTTTTTAATGTATTTAATTGTGCTTCTCTTGTTGCCACTAATTGCATTCTTCACTAAGCATACAGGGAGTGCAGAATTATTTGGCAAGTTGTATTTTTGAGGAATAATTTTATTATTGAACAACAACCATGTTCTCAATGAACCCAAAAAACTCATTAATATCAAAGCTGAATGTTTTTGGAAGTAGTTTTTAGTTTTAGCTATTTTAGGGGGATATCTGTGTGTGCAGGTGACTATTACTGTGCATAATTATTAGGCAACTTAACAAAAAACAAATATTTACCCATTTCAATTATTTATTTTTACCAGTAAAACCAACATAACATCTCCACATTCACAAATATACATTTCTGACATTCAAAAACAAAACAAAAACAAATCAGCGACCAATATAGCCACCTTTCTTTGCAAGGACACTCAAAAGCCTGCCATCCATGGATTCTGTCAGTGTTTTGATCTGTTCACCATCAACATTGCGTGCAGCAGCAACCACAGCCTCCCAGACACTGTTCAGAGAGGTGTACTGTTTTCCCTCCTTGTAAATCTCACATTTGATGATGGACCACAGGTTCTCAATGGGGTTCAGATCAGGTGAACAAGGTGGCCATGTCATTAGTTTTTCTTCTTTTATACCCTTTCTTGCCAGCCACGCTGTGGAGTACTTGGACGCGTGTGATGGAGCATCATCCTGCATGAAAATCATGTTTTTCTTGAAGGATGCAGACTTCTTCCTGTACCACTGCTTGAAGAAGGTGTCTTCCAGAAACTGGCAGTAGGACTGGGAGTTGAGCTTGACTCCATCCTCAACTCGAAAAGCCCCCACAAGCTCATCTTTGATGATACCAGCCCAAACCAGTACTCCACCTCCACCTTGCTGGCGTCTGAGTCGGACTGGAGCGCTCTGCCCTTTACCAATCCAGCCACGGGCCCATCCATCTGGCCCATCAAGACTCACTCTCATTTCATCAGTCCATAAAACCTTAGAATAACCAGTCTTGAGATATTTCTTGGCCCAGTCTTGACGTTTCAGCTTGTGTGTCTTGTTCAGTGGTGGTCGTCTTTCAGCCTTTCTTACCTTGGCCATGTGTCTGAGTATTGCACACCTTGTGCTTTTGGGCACTCCAGTGATGTTGCAGCTCTGAAATATGGCCAAACTGGTGGCAAGTGGCATCTTGGCAGCTGCACGCTTGACTTTTCTCAGTTCATGGGCAGTTATTTTGCGCCTTGGTTTTTCCACACGCTTCTTGCGACCCTGTTGACTATTTTGAATGAAACGCTTGATTTTTCGATGATCACGCTTCAGAAGCTTTGCAATTTTGAGACTGCTGCATCCCTCTGCAAGATATCTCACTATTTTTGACTTTTCTGAGCCTGTCAAGTCCTTCTTTTGACCCATTTTGCCAAAGGAAAGGACGTTGCCTAATAATTATGCACACCTGATATAGGGTGTTGATGTCATTAGACCACACCCCTTCTCATTACAGAGATGCACATCACCTAATATGCTTAATTGGTAGTAGACTTTCGAGCCTATATAGCTTGGAGTAAGACAACATGCATGAAGAGGATGATGTGGACAAAATACTCATTTGCCTAATAATTCTGCACTCCCTGTATATCTAATTGGCAGAGACACTGCGGATGTAACATTGTCATCAGTGATAAGTTTTCTGAAGGTGTTAAAGCCCATTTTCATTATTTTAAGACATGTTTCCATTTATCTTCCAGGGCTGTGTGGGCTCCCCGGTTTGTCTTCTTGCTAAGTGTTAACATCTTTGGGGAACATATCACCTACTTAATCATTAGAATAAAAAACAATGTTAGATGCATTTTTAACATCACAGAACATTGGAAAGAATCCATGTAAACAGCTGATTTTGGCACCGGGATCAATTTTTCATAAGTTCATCTTTTACTTGCAATGTGTTGTGAAGCCCAGACTGGTGCATTAGGATATAAGAATCTTTTATAAATGAGGCTCGTTGTGTTCACAATCTGAGGGCATTAGTATTCAAGTCTGGAGTGTGACTGTGTGTGTGTGTGTGTGTGTGTGTGTGTGTGTGTGTGTGTGTGTGTGTGTGTGTGTGTGTGTGTGTGTGTGTGGTGTTCAGTAGATTGGGCTGCAGAGTGAATGGGCTCATTAGCGGTAGCAGAGTAACACATGGCCTGGGGCACACACAGACACACACTCTCTTTCTCTTTTGTCTTTTGCTTTGCTGTCTGTCTCTCTCTCACACACACACACACACACACACACACACACACACACACACACACACACACACACACACACACACACACACACACACGCACACAGATATCTGTGGGGATGCTGGGACTAGAGATGCTGTGAGCGATCCACTGGCTATATCCCCCCGTGGAAAGCAACACTCGCTGTCTCACCCACACTCCTCACACCATCCATACAGACACGCATATTTTTTTAGTCCTTGCTCTAACAGCGTTACCCACATACCAATCGTTATTGTGCCACACACACAACCACCCACCTTAAACATCCCACCACAGTGTATATTAGACTGTATCATTCTTTTATTACTTCTCTGTAATCTTCACAATCTCTGCTAGCTGCTTCTGTTTTGTGCGTTATATCCCGTTCACATCTTTCATCACACTGGTGAGGAAAATCGCCTCCAGTGATATGAACTGGTCTTTTTTTTTGTGATTATTTTAATAGTAATAGCGTTCGAGTAGTTCTGGGTGGGTAGTCCTAGTGTTATTTTAGTTAGCGGTGTGAATGGTGTTGAATGGGTTTTACTGAGAGCTCTTTGATGTACAGGTCCTCTGTATTCATAACTGGGGACAGCAATAACTCGAAACCATTCAGACACGGGCAAATCAATATGCTGATATAGTAAAGCTCAACAATGATGGATGTGCTTGCATGAGCAGTAATGAAAACAGGCTGCTCGTTCAGGCTGTCGGGTCAGGAAGTTTAGCAGAATGCTTTGACACAGAAGAAGAACCTACTTTTAGTTCATGGGAAAGTTATTATTATTTAATGAGACCTTATTTCTCGAATAGCAGCTTTTCTTTCACTTGTTGTATCCTAAAGGTGTTCAGATTATATAGAAAGTCAGGATGGGGACAGACGTTAACCACGGGCGGTATATTTATGTAAATGTAGGACCGCTTAAAAACGAATGATGTGAGCAAGAAATAATTATGGGAAATATTAACCAAATGAGAGAAGAATCCAAACGAAACACCTGAACACTTGAGACATGCAGACACATGGGAAGGTTAACAACATCAACATGGGACAACGGGAAACTGACACAATATATACACATGAGGACAGACATGGTAACACATGGGGAACGCAGCAGGAATGAATTAGACGTGTCGAGACAGGGATAGGAAAACTGAACACACTGAACACAGGACGAGACGCTGTCAAAATAAAACAGGAAGTACAACACTGAGACCGTGACGAAGATGTAGGAACTTGTGACACGTAGGGCGAGAGTTGTTACACTCTAGCCGGTCGCCGAGCTGTTAATAAGTCCCCTGAAAACATTGTAGAGCTCGTCAGTCGAACGAGCTCATTAAGGGTGTCCTGCAGATATATTAACACAGACGCTGCATCGCTCGCTGTTTGTCATCGTGGCGATGCTTGAACACAGCCACCATGTTGCTCACCAGCAGGCCGGCCTCTAGGGAGGCAGAGGTCTATACACTATCATAACTCATAATATCATTATAATCAAGTTTGATTTGTTACAAAGCCTACAACTATATGTATAATACATATGTGGATGCTTATGTAGCTACAACTCAAGTATATGTTTCAGTTAATTGTAGTAAAAGAGAATCCAGCACCCAGATAATTTAGGAGTATTTAACATAATAAGACGTTCAGCTACAGGGCCAATTAACCGTGGCACTTTCAGTGAAACATTACTTTAAAAAATTTACATAAAGCAGCATTAGCTGAGTTTAAAAGAAAGACTTAGTGCTTATTGTGATATATCAAATGAAACACACAGAAGAGGTTATTAAAAAGGCTGTAAAACCACTTGCACAGTCACATGCTCATATATTAATTTGTGTGCTGAAATAGATCATCTCAAAGTTAAGACTAGTGACTGAAGTTAGTGGGAGTAAAGAAATACCTCGACTGATGTGACAGGTTATACACTCACCAGCCACTTTGTTAGACACACCTGTTGAACTAAGATATCTACGTGATTACCTTAACTGTACTTTAAGTAGTCGTGTTTCATTTCTGTTGTAATGTAACCAGACGTGAACGCACTGACGTTGGTGATAAATAATGCAATCATGTTGGCAAGTTAAACAGACAGGTTAAGCAGTATCATGCAGCTTGGCGCAAGTTCAAATGTAAAAACACCTTTTCAAACAGTGTCACCCCTGCTGCTGCCAGGGAACATTATGCTACATATGTAGAAATGGAAACCTATTATAGCCTTCCCCACAGTAGCGCCCGGGGCAAACACACTCTCACACAAGCCACAAATACACAGATGCACATGCACGTATCGCTGAATCCTGGAGGCCGAGAGAAGCAACGTGAAGGTGAAAACAAAAGGTTTTCTTCTGCAGATTTTAGTTTTCATGCAGCCGTGCTTAGTAAATGCTTAATAAATGCTGTATCTGATTTTCTTTGGTTGAGTTATATTGTTAGAATTTATTGATTTACTCACCCGACTAATAATCTTCTTACCAACAAGGAATTTGTATTTCCAGTAATTATTGATAGATGTGTATACTGGTGTCCCACAACAAAGTAACAGCAACAATTTCATAAATCATGTCAAATTTTCACTTTCTATCCTACAAAGACATGCGTTAGGTAAACAAGCACACATGCTGGAGCGTGCACACACGCGTGATTGAGAGGGAGATGGAGAGAGATTATAAAGCCAGCTGTGCGGCAGGAAGCTCTGCCAAGTGAAGGGCAGAACCAGCGAGCTGAAGGCAGATGATAAGATGACAGATGAACTGAGCCCAGATGGCCTCCACATCTTCACTTCACAGTCCCATAATGCTGTTGTAATTGTGCATATTTTCACTCCCTTCTCCGGTTATTTGAAGAACCTGTAGTTACCTGTTCAGCATGATCACTTTTCCTGCAGCCTCTGTTGCGTCGTGTCTCCGCTGGCAGCAGTTTATCTGAGCGGTGGCCTGTCTGGCTCAAAGCCATGCGCTCTCTTGTCTAAAGAGCCTGATCAATTCAGTTTAACAGCAAAGGCAAATGGAACATGAAAAAACAATATCAGCAGCTGTCTATTGTCTCTTGATTGTCCTCCTTGCGTTTAATACCTGCTGGTTAATTAATGGTGACCAAGTCCAGAGTGAACAGTACAGTGTAAAGCTGATGGACCCTGGAGAAAGACCAGAAAACAAAACCTTTCTGAAAATCTGATGTAAATATCACTATATACGATGAAAGTATAACTTAACCATATACAGGATTAACTATAGTTTTTACAGGGCTTTGTGCAGTCATGTGAAAAACTAAGTGCACCTTTACCGTTTCCAAAGGTATTACCTTGTTACCGTCTTAACTAGGGATGGGTACCGGTATCTGGTGCCATGATGGCACCGGTTCCGACATAAACGGTAGTAACCAGACCGAAAAACAGCGCACATTTCGGTGCTTTATTTTGTTGCTTTTTTTTTCCTGAGCTGTGATACACTTTAGATTCTAGCCAATCATTTTATGTTTCCGAGGATAGTAGGCGGGTCCAGGTACGTACGTTCTTTTAGAGCAGAGCTACAGATTAAAAATGCCCAAGGCAAAGCGGTCAAAAGTCTGGCTGTACTTCACAGCAAAAGATGCAAACTCAGCAGCAACAAGTGTTTTAAGCTGATACTGTGATACTGTGCAAAGGAGGTAACACCTCAAATCCAATGAAACACCTGGCGACGCATAGCGTATTTTTTAAAAGCTGAGAAATGCGCCGTATTTGATAGCTTGCTGCGAGACCTCACACCGAGCACATCTACTGCGGGTGGGTTGCCTGTTATGCAACATCCCCCAAAAACACGAAGAGGAGAGTCCTGGCCCCTAGCCCTGCCAGTGTAGCAGAAATGATGACGGATGATGATGGCAGAAGCAGCCGTTCTTCTCTGCGTGAGTAGCTTAATGTTGTTCGTGTGTAATTTACGTTGAGTAGGCTAACCACGTTATTACATTAATGCATGTAAGGTGAACTAGCAAACATCATCATAGCTACATGCGGCTGTCTTCTTGTTTGATGGCAGATACTCCCTTCACCCTGGCCAAAAAGGCTAAAATGACCAAAGAAAAAGTGGAAAACAGTTAAACATGAGAGGTTTTTGGACAAAGTTTGTGTTTTTTCCATTGTTTAAGCACTGCTTCCAGCCAAGAGTGATGCCATATATGTCCTATAGCTGCAGAAAAGGCTAACATTGTTATCCTTTTACAAAAAAACAGCTGAACATGAGAGGTTTTTGGACCAATTTTGTGTTCTCCATTCTTTAAGCACCGGTTCGAGCACCGTTTAAGCACCGGCACCGTTTCAAAAGTACCGGTTTGGCACCGGTATCGGATAAAACCTAAACGATACCCATCCCTAGTCTTAACTTCTATGGAAGCTGTAAGGGTCGACTTTGTTTTCCATAGGACCGCACATCTATTCAGTTAAAGCACAGAATCAAACAACAGTTGCCTCCAGCTGCTTTATATTGATACAATAATAGAGAAAACCCCAGGAATTAGTGATAGTGGGAAGGAAGAACTCCCTTTTTGTCAGGAAGAAAATTTCAACTGAACCAGGGTCAGGGAGGGGCATTACAGACAGCGTGCAGAGTTTGATATAGATATAGACTTTCAGCCTGTTCTCACAACAATATAGTGACGATTTGTCACGTCCGGAGGCGTTCCTGAGGAACGCGAAAGGTGACCTTCAGCATTCATATGCTACGTGCTGGGTTGTGGATGAAATCCAGCAAAAATGATGCTCCTGCGGTCATACACGTTCCAGCCATGTATCCCTAACCCTGTAACCTTATCCCTAACCTTAACCAGCACTCTAATGACGTTAGATAGTGTTTTCCAAAGCAAATTAAGTAAAACGAACGTACATGTGTAGATTTATTCCAAACTCATGTTTCCTCATTTTCCGATCTGGTAATATAGGGACGTGCTGGGTGCCCGGAAGCGTAATATACTGACGTTTTGTCACCTGGTGTAAAATGTTACGCTTTGGGAGTGAGAACATGTCACTATTTTAACTAAAGTATTCTTAATTTAAGCACAAATCAACCTGAATGCAAAAGTAATCTTAAGCTTGTTTTTGAAAGGGGCTGCTTCAAATCATGATGAGTCATAAAGCAATTAAACAAAACCTGAGGTTGAACTATAATAACAATCATACATGTCTAGTCAGATTTAGCTAAAAAACAGTATAGTTCAAGTTTAGGAGGAGACAATGACTTAAGTTTTTTAAAAAGGCCCTTTCACAGTGTACACACCTCCTCATGCACTCAGACTACCAGATGTGTGTGGCTGTGTAAACACACTCTGTAACCACTGCTGTGTTTTTGTGGTCAAGCTGGACCCACAAACAATGAGGCATCATGACACTAAAAGACAGATATTCTGTACTTGAGTAGAAATACAGATACTAGTGTTAAAAATACTCCAGTAAAAGTTGAAGTACTCATTCAACTTCTTTACTCCAGTAAAAGTGAAAAAGTACCGGCTCTGAAATGTACTCAGAGTAAAAAAGTAAAAGTAGCTGATTTTCTATCACCTATTTTTATGCAAAGCAGGCTGAACCTTGTGCTGCATTCATTTAACAATAAAATAAAATTAGTAGATGGGAATAATAAAGTTACTCAGCTGGAATCAGGAAAGAGAAAAAGAAGGAAAAAAACATGTTTATTTTCTGAGGGTGACTTTGCCTCGAAATAGAAAACATGTGTAGGGAAGAGGTTCAAGTAGATTCAGCAGGTGGAGGAATCCTAGAAATCAGTAGTAGTGGCTCATTGTGTGGGAAAGAATCACAGCTCATGATCATTTCTGTTCAGAGCTCCAGCAGATTTTTATAGCTCAGGCTGTGATCAGCTGACCTGCTGCTGCTCTGAGGTTTACTGCTCTTTGTGGATTTACCTGATTTTAACAGAAGTTTCATGAGCTGATTTTCATCCTCGACACTGACACTACACGGTCTATGCTGGCTTTGTGTTAGACAGTATGAAGTTGGTATGAAGGTAGAATTCGGTCAGTGGATCTCAGCATCCTCAGCTTAAAATCATATGAATCTCTGCTCCCCTCGATGTAACCAAACTCTGCCCATGAAACCACGGCCGCTGTGCACCAGTCACACTGTTCTTTACTTTAAATCCATCACAGTGCAGCAAACTAACCTGTTTGTCCTGCACTGAACTGCAGAGGATTTTCATGCAACCTTAAATAACAACCTCAGTTTGGTTTGTAGCACATTTCACAATATGAAAAAAACCCATAATGCCACATGTACTTTACATTTCCAGTTCATCAAACAGCGTCCTTACTATTAAATCTACCCTCTGTTCTTCCTCTCCTGCCTTTCTTATCTTTCTCCATCTCTAAGTGAAGTCAGCTCTCTTCCTTTTCTGTGAAATACAGCAGCTGGACCTTCAGTTGTTTGTTGAACTGATAGAAAGGTTACATTTGAAATCACCTGACACTTAAAAAAATGTAACTCCCTTTCTGCTCGCTCGTCTTCTGTATGGATAGAGGCTGAAGTACCGCAACTTACAGACACCTGCAGTTTTTCGGGTGTTGTG
The DNA here is from genome assembly GCF_057381845.1 of Rhamphochromis longiceps. Taxonomy (NCBI): domain Eukaryota; kingdom Metazoa; phylum Chordata; class Actinopteri; order Cichliformes; family Cichlidae; genus Rhamphochromis; species Rhamphochromis longiceps. The sequence goes on from NC_140558.1 coordinate 24,646,503, forward strand.
CCAAGAAATTAATAAATAAAAACACCCAATTTAACCCCTTCAACTATGCCACACAGGGTTTTGGGGTTTGTTCGTTTTTTGCATCTTTCATGTCTTTTTGTGCCACATCTCCTGGTAATAAATGCATTTCATGTGTTTCAGTTTGGGCTCAAATCACTTTGATGTTTGAAACCCGCCGTGATGTGAAATAAAAACCCCTCAAAGCGTTAAACCAAAAGTAACGAGCCTGTTTTGAAAATGTAAGGAGTACAAAGTACAGACATTTGTTTGAACATTCAGGGAGTAAAAGTAAAAAAACTACTCAGGTAAAGTACAGAACTGAAAGCTCTACTTCAGTACAGTTACTTTGTTACCTCCCGACTCTGCTGAAGGACCAGCATTATGTGCAGCGTTGCAGCTTGCTGTAGCACAGGACTGTGACCCACACACACATTTTCCACACGTCTCACTGGTATGATGAAGAAAACAAAACCTCCAAAAACCAGGAATTACTTCTACCGAGCTCTCCCCCTTGACCCTGTTGATAGTTCCAACCACGAATACTTTGTTGAGTCACTATTTAAAAGGCTGCAGCCTTTAAATATGTGGGTGTCGTGTGGATCTTGTGAGGCCCACTGGACATATCAAACCAACGGATCACTTTGTCAAGGCTGTAAGGCTTTCATTTCCCCTGTTGTGCCTGTGATTTTATCACACAAATAAACAGACACCGAAGCTTCTGCTGGAGCCTGAAGATCTGACAAAGGCTATTTTGTAAGTCTTATCTGTGTTACTTATGCAACGTTGACACAGGAATACACAGGAAAAAACCCAGAGCGAAGCCTCTTTGTCCTAAATAAGCAAACAGGTTTGATGCTTACGACATAAACAAGGACAGAAACACTAATTGGAAGCACTGAAGAGGAAATTGTCTTTCGGGTAGTTTGTATACAGGAAACATATGTCCTGTCACTTCCTTTATATACAGCCTTATAACACAGACTGAGCTGAGTGATTATAAATACATGAACGAGGTAATATAAGATATTATGGGAGACAGGATATCAACAATAGGGATTTAATAATGAAATAAGAGCTAATATCTCAAGCTCACTCAGAGATAAGTGACATATGTTTCACCGTTTCTAACTGACAACAAGGGGAATGTGTTTGGAAAAACTAGTAACTCAGTGTCCATCAAGTCATCGGCTCAGACACACTAATGCACTCCTAGATGAAGTTTGTATGTCTTAACTTGAGCTAAACATCTGAGGCATGTACACGAGACGTCCACTTAAAAGCTGCTCCGTCAGTCTGCACCAGCTGGCGCCGCATTTTAATTTGGCAACAACGGCGGCATTAATTTATTTCTGACGGCTTGATGGCTGATTCCTGAGGAAAGAGGAGGAAAGCAAGCCAGATGTAATGCTTTCACACGCATACTCATCTCCTTTCATCTCCTTCCTTCAACACATACTGTTTATGTTGCCAGAATAAAATAGGCTAGAGAGCACTCAACTGAAAATCCCATTGAGAGTAAAAGACGCTCACCCTCCTCCTTTAACTTCACTCGGCGCTCTTTAAACAAAAACGAAACACATCAGAGCGGGAAACGTAAACTCGTGTCGGGCAGTTTTTGTCTTTTGACGAATGACGAGCTGAAACAAAAAAGCCTCCCATCGGATGCATTAAATGCCCTTTGCACCGTTTGCCCATAATGTTTCTATTGTGGTGTGAAAAAAGACATTTTATGTTGCAAACGTCTGATAGCAACACAATGAATAATTTAAAAAACTAACATCACCCAGGTCCACTTAAACAGTTCTGCAGAGGGAGCCCGGCACTCGTACAAGTCTTTCCAGCACTAATGACAAACAAGTGCAGCCTACTTCGATGCAGCAGATGCTCAGCTGATGTTTGTTCTCACCTTGATTTCTTGCCAGATGTCTTATCGGCACTGTGGGCTAGCTGCCCACCGAGGAGAGTTAGAAAGTAGACACTCATTAAATAAGACGGTGCTTTATATGAAAGCAAGCTCCAGTTTTTCCTGGAGCAACAACAGAAGCAGATTGAAGAAAAAAAAGCAGATTAAGAAAAAACTGCTGACCAAAAGACTTCTGCCTGCCATCAGGGTCACGTCAAGTCCAGTGTCATATTTTGGGATATTTGGGGGTGAACTTTGAACTTTGCCAGATCTTTTTGCACAGTAGTGGACAATCAGTTTGCTTTTGGACCTTTATGTAAACTAAATGATAACTACTTAATAATTCTCTTGAAGAGATGCATCAGGTAACGTCCTCTTGTAGCACTGATTTAAGCCTTATTTGTCCAAAAGTTATTCATTTGTTAGATGGAAAAGAAAGAGTGGCATACTGTAGTCGCGCCACAGTCTGGGTCTTTTGGACTTGAATCAATAATATTAATGAGCCTCCTCTGCAAGAGAGATCTGCTGCTGACTCAAGCACACTTGGTTCTCTTTGGTTACACATCAAAAGATCTTTAAAGGCAGTAAGGGACATAAAAACGTCGGCTTAGACTGAAGTCCAGGTTATGTCTGCTGTTACCATCTGTCTGGCATCTCAACTCATTTCTTCATTAATCTGAGCATAAGCAGGATCGTCACTAAAAAACCTGACAGTCCTTGTTTTCAGTTTCATGCTGAAACAATCCAGAAATGCAGTTTCTCAGTTAATGTTCACAACATTCGTCACATTGCCTCCCATTTCCTTATCAGGTAGCTGACGGACACAACACTCACCACTCCAACATAAACACATACTAGACTTTAAACAGTGATATTGGGCCAAGCTGTATAACATCTCAGATTCTGACTAAAGAGAACTGAAGGAGCAACAAGTGTTTAAAAGATCATTGTCTGAGGATATAATCCATTATTTGTTTTAATCAGATTGACAGTGAACAGTAAAAAGCAGTATTAAGAAACTAGAAACAGAAGTTATTTTTCATAGGTACTGCAAATATGAAAAATAAATTAGTGGGGAAAAGCACTACAACTGTAGTCTGGAAACATTAATATAATTATAATCATTGTAAAAAATAAAGCTGACTACTGATTTCACCTACCGTGGATTATTTTTAGAACATAACTCTCGCGATAAACGAGGGGGCGCTGTATATCAAAGTAGCGGGTAAGGCCTAGCAGACTCAATCCGGTCCACTCGCCTGTGCCGAGACACCGATCAGCTAGCGCTGACTCAGTTATCATGTTGAGTAGCCCTTCTCATTGTTGTCATGAACTGGATATCGTCTTTGTCCTGCCTTCCTCAAGAATCAAGTAAAAATAAAAAAATAAAAGTCGCATTAATATTTTACTTAAATCTGTTAAATAATCAGAACTATGACTCAGAATTCTTGAATGAAGTTTCCCTCGTTCTGCTCGATGTGTTCAGATGACATATATTCACTATATCAGCTTTAGGGCGTCAGCATGTCAGTTTGTTTGTAGTGTATCATGGCGCCTCCCAGGGGTTAACAGAAGATGAATTAATACATCCGCTTCTCATCTGGATGCATTTGGCCTCATCAATAAATTTCCCCCAGGCATAGGAAAGGTTACCTAATGACATTTAAGCAGCACTGACATTAAGCAGTATATACATAACCATCACAGCACATGAAGAAAATCAAAGTCCCCTGTTACAGGAAAAAAAGAGAGAGAGAAATAATTGGGAATCATATCACTGACTCATTTCCTGTGTTACTGTGATGCTGATTCACCAGCCAGGCAAAGAAAACCAACACACATACATGAAGCTTTCCTGCGTTTCTTAAAAATACTTTCCGAGGGTGCCTTCGTATGTCTTCCAAACACACAACTGGCAGAGACTGCACGATGTAGGGTATGCATAGGGGCGCACACAAACATGTATACGAGGGTTTAACACAGTGCTTTGCCAATATTGTTTCAACCGGTTTGCTATTTATTAATTTAATTTAATTGAAACTGAAAGAGAGGGAAGACAGAGAATAGATGAGTAATGATAGAAGAAAAACAGGACAGAGACTGCATTCATACAGTCTCTGTCACTGTGTGTGTGTGTGTGTGTGTTGCCCGAGGAACAGTTGATGGATTTGCTGCTTGACTGCTCACACAGATTGGTGCCTGCTGTGATGGCAGCCTTGAACTGAAATTACGTGCACACTCTCACATACACAAAGGGAACTACACATAATTGCAAAAAAACTGTGTGCGCGCACGAGTGTATTTGTGTGTATTCTTAAGTTGGGACGAGCGGGCGTGTTGCCTCCAGGAGGCCATTTAAAGCTCTGTGGAAGGATGGATGAACACAAGGCCAGCCGAAGCACCAGAGAAGATGAGACAGGTTCAAAATGCTGTGTTTATGCATTGATTAGTAGCTAGGCTTTTTTTTACCCACTGATAGGTGCGTAATTTTTTAGCAAATCAGTCATAAAGCAGTCGACTCCTCTGATTATTATCTTTTGTTCAAAAAAGTGTGTGAAATGTTTTTGAAGTGAAGAGAAAACAGGGATTAGTTTAAACGTCCTGAAGGATCTCAGAGCCGCTTCCTGAGCTCAGTTTTCCAGTTACTCTGATGATAGGCTGAGATCATAGTTCATCCAGGTCTTGTTAACTCCTCCCTGATGACACAAATGAGAGGTGGACAAATAGTTTGGTCTTGAAAGTTGTGAAGATTTGTGTTTTGTTCCCATGTTTGGGCTAAACAGGGATAGCAGGGAGAAAGAACGTTCAACGACACCATCTATTAATCCACCAATAACGACGGAGCCTGAGAAAAGATTCTGTCTTACACAAAAACTACTTTACCTCACACTCATTTCTCCCCAGTTCCATCAGGATATATGAGTTTTTATTAAATGCCACATACGATCATTAGCTGACATCAGGTGTTTGAACCAGGTAGCTGTGAATTCCCTATGGAGACGCTGAGGACAATAAATTGTATGTAAAAGTAGCTATATTGGACATATATGTTCAATTAAATTAAAGTGTGTCAATAATCTGTATATGTATGTCTCTTTATGTGATTCTTATTTCCTTCTGTGGCTCTTAGTGTGATTTAATTTGACACCCTTGATTAAAGAATGAAACACATTGGTTAAAAACTGAATGACCATTGAATGAATGGGATCATCTCTAGTGGAAAGTTACTGAGACAGTGTTGTTTAGACTAGAATGAGAGAACTTCTATAATAAAACTGTTAGGGGCACACCACCATTTTGAGATCCACGGCAGCGTGTCATGCAGGACGCATCTCCCTTTTAGAAGTAATAAAGTGTTAAATGGTCTACTGAGCAGTGTTTTGTCTTCCATCGGATGCCTCTGAGAAATCCAAAGAACTCAGTGAAGTGTTGATATTTACAATTGGGGGCTCGTCCGGGATTCCAATAGGAGGCTGAGGAAGATAGATTGGGCGATCTGGACACAAAAGAAGGTGTTGATATTTACACCTTCTTTTGTGTCTTTTTCTTCATTTTGAGTATAAAGCGATGAAATTAAATTGTCATACGTTGTACTTGGGTAGGGGTTGTGGTGACACGGAGATTTATTTATTCATTTTAAAAATGGAGGCAAGCCCAGAATTTGTAATAAAACACTGATAATGTAACGATATTGCAGATTATTTGAATGTTGCATACATACACACACAAAGGCAAATATAAACTGGAAAAAGGGATAAAATGTAAATCATTCAAATTTCCCGCCAAAACTGCTGGTAAGTTATCATAGCCATCATTTGGAGTAGATGTCCCCAAGCCCCACGGCACGGACCGTGGTCGTTTGGGCCACAAGACTTGAGGCTCGGGTGTGAACTTTATGGGTTTTATTGGTTTTTATCGTTAACTCGGTTTCCCTGGGTCTTTTCCCGTGTGTTATGAATAAATCTTTTTTTTGGTACCAGTACTGGTTTTATTTTGTTGTATTTATCCGCAACACCTTAAAGGTCGGTGTGTGAAAATATTGTCGGACATAAACCGGTCTGTGGCGCAAAAAAGGTTGGGGGGCCGCTGCTTTAGCATCAGGGATTTTGGGACAAGACCCTCAAAGTCAAACTTTTCTCAAACCTGAGGTAAGAATACCACTGATTGATGAATTAAATGGCTATCCAGGCAATCGAAACATGGAAAGTCAACTACCTCTGCTTTTATTTAAATGAGAACCGTTGTTGGGTGCTGATTAAGCTCACATCCCACGAGGCCAGAGAGCAGCGGTCCGGGTTATAGTCTAACCCAGCGGTCCCCAACCCCCGGGCATCGGACCGGTACCGGTCCGTGAGTCGTTTGGTACCGGGCCGCGAGAGTTGAGGCTCAGGTGTGAAATGTATGGTTTTCAGGGTTTTTATCGGTTTTCAGCGTTATTTTGTTATCGTTTTTATCGTTAACTCGGTTTTCCTGGGTCTTTTCATGTGTGTTATGAATAACTCTTCTATTTTTCAGTACCGGTACTAGTTTTATTTTGTTGTATTTTTCCGCGACACCTTAAAGTCCGGTCCGTGAAAATATTGTCGGGCATAAACAGGTCCGTGGTGCAAAAAAGGTTGGGGACCGCTGGTCTAACCCACAGGCCTTTGCTACATGTCTTCCCCCTCTCTCTCCCCTCTTTGCTGTCTCTATCCAAAAAAAGCAAAATGCCAATAAATAATATAAAATAAAATAAAAACATCCAACAGAACACCCCTGTTAGACTAATGAACAAACCATTTGCTTTTCGAGGTAAAATGCATTTTTCTTCCTCTTTATTTTACATGAACATCGCACATATTCAAAATATAAATAATAGTCATCTAGAACCCCGCTCATCGCTTTAACGCAACAAACACGTTGGCTCATCTCATTCGAACCAGACTGATAGAGAGCTACAGTCTTGACACTAAAGCCAGAGAAGCAGTACAAGCAAGAGTGAAAGTCACGACCCAGCAGGTACTTTAAACAGCCCTGACACTGATTGAGACTAAGTGGCAGGATGAGTCAGTAAACACTGTAGGGCTTCATCCAGTAGCAGTGAACAAAGGATGTTTGCACCCACACATGTCGTGCATAAATTAAAGTATATTTATATAAGAAGGGCACTTCTGATACGTTTTTAATGTGCTTGTTCAAATTCATGTCCACTTAAGGGCAATTTACTTCCTGAGTTTGAAAGTTGGATTTAAACAGACAAAAAGATTTGAGTTCAAGCCAGCAGAGAGGTGACTTTGGTGATAGAGTCCTCTTGGCTGTGCAACATTTGAAATCAATAAAAGACATAATTGACTTGAGCTGGCGAATGAGAGGTCATGCCAGAATTTTAAAGTCTTTTATAGTGGATGTCATGTTGTTTAGAGAGAAAGGAAGAGGACATGCAGATGTTTAAGCCATGATTCTTTAAAAAGATCATTTCCTGTCCTAAATTTATGGATGATTGAAGATTAAGTATCATCTGGATAAAGACCATCTAATGTTCTGAAAGTGTAAACCTTTGTTTCTGACAGGCAGTGCTGACAGTCATAACAAAAGCAAAAAGCAAAGCAGCGAGTGGACATCCGTGTCATCCCGCAAAGTGTGAAACTTTGTGCTGAAACTTTTTGGTGTAACCTCATTAGCGGTGACAGTGTCCGTCGCTGTGCTTTCTCAGCATCCAGTGAAACTGATTTTGTTTTGTTCCATTGTGACATGTTGATCCCCCACACACACACACACCCCATCTACCCCCCATTCTGTCTGTCTTTCTTTTTTAGTGGTGCATCAGGGAGCAGCAGTGAATCAGAAAGCAGCTCAGAGTCTGACACCGACGAGTCTGAGAGCAGCTCCAGTGACAGCGAGTATAATCAGGCCTCCCGCACAAACACTCCAGAGGTAGGATGACAACTCGATCTGTGTGTGTGTGTGTGTGTGTGTGTGTGTGTGTGTGTGTGTGTGTGTGTGTGTGTGTGTGTGTGTGTGTGTGTGTGTGTGTGTGTGTGTGTGTGTGTGCTTGTGTGTATTTATGCAGATTTCCTGGTAACTGTGTGCACACAGTGGGTACCAACTGGGTAAACACACAATTTATTGGGAGAAAATGCTAACCATTGTTAAAATGGTTAAATACAAATAAGTAAATATTATATTCCCTTATGTTTAATGTATTGTAAAATAAATGAAGAGTCATGAAAGGTGATCCTTTTTCTCAGCTGTTAGATCTCATTTAGCCAGTTTTTTTCTGTATCACATGCAGTAATGTGTTAAAGTCTTGAGCCACCCTTCGATTCTTTAGATTTTTCTAGGAATGGTCCTGGGATTTATTGAAACATGCAAAAATAAATGGAAATACAGTACCTAAGGCAAAAGCAGAGTTTGTAGTTCTAATAGGTTAAAAAAGTCTGTAAGTCAGTTAGGGATGGGTATCGTTTAGGTTTTATCCGATACCGGTGCCAAATCGGTACTTTTGAAACGGTGCCGGTGCTCAAACGGTGCTCAAACCGGTGCTTAAAGAATGGAGAACACAAAATTGGTCCAAAAACCTCTCATGTTCAGCTGTTTTTTGTAAAAATATAACAATGTTAGCCTTTTCTGCAGCTATGGGGCATATATGGTATCACTCTTGGCTGGAAGCAGTGCTTAAACAATGGAAAAAACACAAACTTTGTCCTAAACCTCTCATGTTTAACTGTTTTCCACTTTTTCTTTGGTCATTTTAGCCTTTTTAGCCAGGGTGAAGGGAGTATCTGCCATCAAACAAGAAGACAGCAGCATGTAGCTATGATGATGTTTGCTAGTTCACCTTACATGCATTAATGTAATAACGTGGTTAGCCTACTCACGCAGAGAAGAACGGCTGCTGCTGCCACCATCATCCGTCATCATTTCTGCTACACTGGCAGGGCTAGGGGCCAGGACTCTCCTCTTAGTGTTTTTGGGGGATGTTGCATAACAGGCAACCCACCCGCAGTAGATGTGCTCGGTGTGAGGTCTCGCAGCAAGCTATCAAATACGGCGCATTTCTGGGCTTTTAAAAAAACGCTATGCGTCACCAGGTGTTTCATCGGATTTGAGGTGTTACCTCCTTTGACAGTATCACAGTATCAGCTTAAAGCACTTGTTGCAGGCTGCTGAGTTTGCATATTTTGCTATGAAGTACAGCCAGACTTTTAACCGCTTCGCCTTGGGCATTTTTAATCTGTAGCTCTGCTTTAACAGAACGTACGTACGTACCTGGCCCCGCCTACTATCCTCGGAAACGTAAAATGATTGGCTAGAATCTAAAGTGTATCACAGCTCAGGAAAAAAAAGCACCGAAATAAAGCACCGAAATGTGCGCTGCTTTTCGGTCTGGTTACTACCGTTTATGTCAGAACCGGTGCCATCATGGCACCGGACACCGGTACCCATCCCTAAAGTCAGTTGATATGAGCGCCAACCGACCTCAGAAATCACATGATAGGCTAGGTTTCACAATGAGTTCACCTGAAATCTTGGCTGATTGTGACCTACACCCGTCTTCACACCTTGGCTTGTTCAAGGTTCAAGGTTCAAGGTTCTTTATTTGTCACATGCATAGTTATACAAGTATAACACACAGTGAAATGTAGCCTGACACGCTCCTTGACATGTGCAAAAAAAAATTATATATACTATATATATATAAATATATATATAGTATATACATTGGGTGAATGTGCAGTAGTAGCAGCAAGCAGGTGAATTCTGTACATTAATATGAATAGACATCTGACTATTTTACAGGATAGACAATATAAACATATTTAAAATTAAAGGAATTGAAATGTACATTGTGCCTTGGTTTAGTGTCTGGAAGAGAGTCCTGTCTCAGTCAATTATAGATGATGTGAGAGGGCGGGTTTGTGTGTTTAGGGCACGGATGGCTTGGGGATAGAAGCTCCTCTTGAGTCTCTCTGTCCTTGCCTGGAAGATGCGGAACCTTCTACCAGATTGCAGAAGTTGGAACAGTTTGTTGCCAGGATGGGACGGGTCCTTCAGTATCTGCGCTGCTCTAGTCCGGCATCTCCTGGTGTAGGTGTCCTGAAGCGGGGGGAGAGCAATCCTGCAGCAGCGTTCTGCTGTACGGATCACTCTCTGGAGAGCTTTTTGGTCCTTCACACAGCTGTTCCCAAACCACGATGTCATGTTCTGTGTGAGGATGCTCTCCACAGCGCCTGTATAGAAAATCCTGAGGATCTTTGGAGAGACCCTGAACTTCCTCAGTTGTCGTAGGTGATACAGGCGCTGCCTAGCCTTTTTGGTCTGGACCTGAATGTGGGCAGCCCATGTCAGGTCTGAGGAGATGTGGACACCAAGATACTTGAAGAACTGCACCCTCTCCACTGGAGCTCCATTGATGATAATGGGCTTGTAGTCTCTGTGCTGACTCCTTCTGAAGTCCACCAACAGCTCCTTGGTCTTGCTGACGTTCAGCTGGAGGTGATTGTCCTGGCACCACGATGCCAGATTCTTCACTTCATCCATGTAGGCCGCCTCATCGTTGTTGGAGATGGCACCCAACACCACTGTGTCGTCAGCAAACTTCACAATGGTGTTGGAGCCATGGGTGGCCACACAGTCTGAAGTGTAGAGGGAGTAGAGCAGTGGCGAGAGGACACATCCCTGAGGTGCTCCTGTGTTGATGGTGATGCTGTTGGAGAAGCACCTGCCCACCCTCACCACCTGAGTTCTGCCAGTGAGGAAGTCCAACACCCATGCACACAGACGGCTGTTAAGTCCCAGATCCCTCAGCTTTGTGAACAGTCTGCAGGGCACTATTGTGTTAAACGCTGAACTGTAATCAACAAACAGCATCCGCACATAGTTACCCTGTTTCTTGTCCACGTGGCTGAGAGTGGTGGATCTGTTGGATCTGTAGGCGAACTGCAGCGGATCTGCGGTGTCTGGGATGGAGGAGGAGATGATGTTCTTCAGCAGCCTCTCAAACACCTTCATTACTACCGAGGTCAGTGCAACTGGCCGGTAATCGTTCAGGGATGAGGGTTTGCTGTTCTTGGGCACAGGGATGATGGTGGATCTTCTGAAGCATGTGGGGACCACAGACTTCGCCAGGGACTCGTTGAAGATGTAAGTGAACACACCTGCTAGCTGGTCAGCACAGCAGCGCAGCAGATGGCCGGTGATGCCGTCTGGCCCCGCCGCTTTCCTTGTGTTCACTCTCCTCAAAGCCACTCGGACGTCATGCTCCGCGATGCTGGTCACCGGTCTCTCGCTGATGACGTCACTGTCCTCGGTAGTCAGGCGGTAGATAGCATTAGCCGCCTGGCTAACCTCGAAACGGGCGTAGAACTGATTCAGCTCGTTGGTGAATGCAGAGTCAGCGTTGATCAGCGCAATGTCCCTGGCTTTGTAGTCCGTAATGGTGCGTAGTCCGTGCCACATACTCCGTGTGTCGCCCTGGTGGAAGTGGGACTCCACACGTTCCCGGTACCGGCGTTTGGCATCTCTCACCGCACGCCGTATGAGGCCGCTTTGTAGGCGCTCATATCGCCAGTGGCGAGACCCGCGTTGTAGGGGGCGGTCCTGGCGTTTACTGCAGTGCGGATCGATCTGTCCATCCACGGTTTCTGGTTTGGGAATGTGGTGACTCTCGCAGTGGGGATAATCTCCTCCACTAGCATATTGACGAAGCATACTGCTACTTCCGTAAACTCGTTGATGTCGACTGCGCATGCTCTGAACATGTCCCAGTCTACGTCGTTGAATGCGTCCTGTAGCGTAGCTTCTGATTGGGCAGTCCACCGTTTTACCTCCCTCGTGGTCACGTCTTCCCTCCGTATGCTTTGTTTATACTGGGTGATGAGGAAGATGGCGTTGTGGTCAGACTTCCCAAAAGCCGGGTGTGAGACCGCTTTGTAGCCCTGCTTGTATGGCGTGTAGCAGTGATCCAAAATTCGATCCCCTCTCGTTGGACACAAGACATGCTGGTAAAAGTTTGGCATGACTTGTCTGAGGTTTGCTTTGTTAAAGTCTCCTGCTACAATGAGGGCTGCGCCCGGGTCCTTGTTTTGAAGCGAGCTCAGCACATCATGTAATTCGGACAAAGCCATACCTGTGTCCGCTTGGGGTGGGATGTAGACCGCCGTGGCGATGACCGAGTTGAACTCACGGGGCAGATAGAAAGGGCGGCACTTAATGCTCAGGAACTCCAGATGTGGCGAGCAGCCGCTGGAGAGAGTAGAAATGCTCCTGGCATCACAACACTTTCTGTTTACCATGAAACACACTCCCCCACCTTTGGTTTTGTTTGACTCTGCCGTTGTGTGGTTAGGTAGAGGATCAATAGGGGGTCCATTGTCCCTCTTGGGGGGACACTCCCACAGGGCTTAAATCTGCGACTCTCCAGTGTAAGGACGGAACTGAGTGAACAAGCCGTTCTCAGAAAACTTGGAGAATTATTCCTTAAGATTAATTTAAAAGTGGTAAGATAGAAAGCTAGGCTCCTTTTATATAAAGATAAAGAAATGAGGGGTCACTCGAGATTTTTACACAGTACTGTCAACAACGCACCAATACAAACACTGAGGCTGTGAATATCTTCAGCTCTGACAAATCTCTCCAATTTTATTTTCATTTTATAAGAGGCAGATCCCCTTTCACTGCTATTCTCCCGATTCACAGCTTCTCACTTTACTGTAAATCTTACTGTCTGTAAATTAAATGAACTCTCCCCACTCTGTCTTGTCAGTGCTCTGAAAGTCATAAAACTCCATCTGCAGAAAAAACAAATTACGACAATATTTATCGCATTATTTCAATGCCTCGACGCTGCTTGGGTTTATAGGCGTGTGCCGTGAAACACACTGGAAGAAACTGATGTAAAGAGACAAAGCAGTAAAAAAATCACAGCACAAACAAAATAAAAAGTTGTCTTTTTCCTCCTATTAGCCCGAGCCTCCGTCAACCAACAAGTGGCAGCTGGACAGCTGGTTGAATAAGGTCCAAGCTCAGACCAAACCCCTGGTTCCCCCACAACAAGAACATCATGGCACAGGTTGGTAGACATGGAAGGTTAAAGCCATTCTGTCCACGAAGAACTGCAGGATGTGCTAAATAGCCTAGATAAACATATCTTGGTTAGGTTACAATTACCTATTCTAGTCAAATGGTCCACTGCTTAGGCTCCATCAACCAGGGTCCAGAGACATTCTCCCCAGGCAATGAGGCACCGGGAGTGGGTACGGCTGCCAAAACTAAGCCCTGTGGATCGAGCAGTACGCCTGTTCCAGCTGCACCTACAGTGGAGCACAAGGACACGAGGGCAGCTTTCTGGTAGGTTTGTTTAGAATATTGCTAAAGTAGCTCTTCAAAATAGCATCTGCTGAATGAAAGACTGAATGAAAGACTAATTGTAGGTTGCAGCTGGCAAAAATGTGTCTTAACCATCTATATATGAAAAAAATGTGTTTTGTTTTCTTCAGCCCGGGCAGAGAGAAGGCAAAGGCCAAGCTGAGTCAGAAGGCCTCGGGGGAGGGCCAGAGGTCTAAGATGAGGCTGTCGCTGGGCCTGTTGTCGGGGCCCGAGGTCACGACCCCAAGGAGGAACACCACAGGGAAGAAACAGCCCAGACGGACAGAGAGGTCAAACAGCGTGGAGGATAATCAGAACCAGACATGGAACAGAGCAAACCAGCACAGGTAAGAAATAAAGGAAATGATGATTGTGTTTGCTTGTGTTTTACTTCTAATATAGTAGAAGCTTTGTTGGAGTAGTAATTGTTTGTTGTTGTTAACAACGTTTTTTCATTGTAGACACAGAAAAGTAGTTCTTCAAAATAGATATGTAACACTGGCAGGACAGATTCATATAAGATAAATATAGTGCTGTAAAATCCTCACCATAGCATATAGTCCCTCTAATGGCTGAATATAATATATATAATAATGTAATATAATATATAACCACTGAGTTCAGCTGGCATGCTCACATCTGTCACATCTGTTGTGATATACTGTAGTGGACATGGATATAATTTTTTGAAGTCATAGTATATATATATATATATATATATATATATATATATATATATATATATATATATATATGTATATGTATATGTGTGTGTATATATATATATATATATATATATATATATATATATATATGTATATGTATATGTATATGTGTATATATATATATATATATATATATACACATATACATATACATATATATATATATAAAAAAAAAAAAAAAAAAAACACCCAGCACGCCCCTGCGGGCGGTTTATCCTTCAAGCTCGGGTCCTCTACCAGAGGCCTGGGAGCTTGAGGGTCCTGCGCAGTATCTTAGCTGTTCCCAGGACTGCGCTCTTCTGGACAGAGATCTCCGATGTTATTCCCGGGATCTGCTGGAGCCACTCGCCTAGCTTGGGAGTCACCGCACCTAGTGCTCCGATTACCACGGGGACCACCGTTACCTTCACCCTCCACATCCTCTCGAGCTCTTCTCTGAGCCCTTGGTATTTCTCCAGCTTCTCGTGTTCCTTCTTCCTGATATTGCTGTCATTCGGAACCGCTACATCGATCACTACGGCCGTCTTCTTCTGTTTGTCTACCACCACTATGTCCGGTTGGTTAGCCACCACCATTTTGTCCGTCTGTATCTGGAAGTCCCACAGGATCTTAGCTCGGTCATTCTCCACCACCCTTGGGGGCATCTCCCATTTTGACCTCGGGACTTCTAGGTTATACTCGGCACAGATGTTCCTGTACACTATGCCGGCCACTTGGTTATGGCGTTCCATGTATGCCTTGCCTGCTAGCATCTTGCACCCTGCTGTTATGTGCTGGATTGTCTCTGGGGCATCTTTACACAGCCTGCACCTGGGGTCTTGCCTGGTGTGATAGACCCCAGCCTCTATGGATCTTGTACTCAGAGCTTGTTCTTGTGCTGCCATGATTAGTGCCTCTGTGCTGTCTTTCAGTCCAGCTTTGTCCAGCCACTGGTAGGATTTCTGGATATCAGCCACCTCCTCTATCTGCCGGTGGTACATACCGTGCAGGGGCCTGTCCTTCCATGATGGTTCCTCGTCTCCCTCCTCTTTCTTGGGTTTCTGCTGCCTGAGGTATTCACTGAGCACTCGGTCAGTTGGGGCCATCTTCCCAATGTATTCTTGGATGTTCCTTGTCTCATCCTGGACTGTGGTGCTGACACTCACCAGTCCCCGGCCCCCTTCCTTCCGCTTAGCGTACAGCCTCAGGGTGCTGGACTTGGGGTGAAACCCTCCATGCATGGTCAGGAGCTTTCTTGTCTTTATGTCAGTGGCTTCTATCTCCTCCTTTGGCCAGCCTATTACCCCAGCAGGGTACCTGATCACGGGCAGGGCGTATGTGTTGATGGCCCGGATCTTGTTCTTACCATTCAGCTGACTCCTCAGGACTTGCCTGACCCTCTGCAGGTACTTGGTGGTTGCAGCCTTTCTAGCGGCCTCTTCATGGTTCCCATTTGCCTGCGGGATCCCCAGGTACTTGTAACTGTCCTCTATGTCTGCAATGTTGCCTTCTGGTAGTTCAATCCCCTCAGTTCTGACTACCTTCCCTCTCTTTGTTACCATCCGACTACACTTCTCCAGTCCGAACGACATTCCAATGTCATTGCTGTATAGCCTGGTAGTGTGGATCAGTGAATCGATGTCTCGTTCACTCTTGGCATACAGCTTGATGTCATCCATGTACAGGAGGTGGCTGACAACTGCTCCGTTCCATAGTCGGTATCCGTAGCCAGTCTTGTTAATGATCTCACTGAGGGGGTTCAGGCCTATGCAGAACAGCAGTGGGGACAGAGCATCTCCTTGGTAGATCCCGCACTTGATGGTAACTTGTGCTATGGGCTTGGAGTTGGCCTCTAGTGTTGTACGCCACATCCCCATTGAGTTCCTGATGAAGGCTCTTAGGGTCCCATTGATCTTGTACAATTCTAGGCATTCCAGTATCCAGCTGTGGGGCATTGAGTCATAGGCCTTCTTGTAATCAATCCAGGCAGTGCACAGGTTGGTCAGTCTGGTCTTGCAGTCTCGGCTGATTGTTCTGTCTACCAGTAGCTGGTGTTTTGCACCTCTGGTATTCTTGCCAATTCCTTTCTGTGTCCCGCTCATGTATTGATCCATGTGCCTGTTCATCTTAGCCGATATGATGCCTGACAGGAGCTTCCATGTAGTACTGAGGCAGGTTATTGGTCGGTAGTTGGAGGGGACCGGTCCCTTCTTGGGGTCCTTGGGGATCAGGACCGTCCGGCCTTCAGTTAGCCATTCCGGGTGTCTCTCGTTAACTAGCAGCTGGTTCATTTGTGCTGCCAGACGCTCGTGGAGTGCAGTCAGCTTCTTCAGCCAGTAGGCGTGAACCATGTCGGGCCCTGGTGCTGTCCAACTCTTCATACTGGAGACCCTTTCTTGGATATCTGCCACTGTGATGGTTACTGGACCCTGTTCAGGGAGGTCGCTGTGGTCTGCCCTCAGATCCACTAGCCACTGAGCATTGCCGTTATGGGTTGCATCCTTCTCCCATATGCTCTTCCAGTATTGCTCCGTCTCCAGCCTTGGTGGTGCTGTTCTCTTATTGTTCCCTTGCCATATTCCCTTGTCCCCCCCCCCTGGCAAGGGAATATATATATATATATATATATATATATATATATATATATATATATATATATATATATATATATATATATATATATATATATTGTGGCTGTTCAACTTGTAGCCAAGCATCTCACTGATCACTGCTGCCGTATTGTTGAACAGCCACAAGGGGCAGTACCCTCCATGGAGAAGGAGGCTAGAGGACAAGATCAAAGTAGCACGGAGGGAGGTTAGCCAACTAACGGAGTTGCAGAAAGGTGCGACAAAGAAGGTGCATAAGAAATACAGCAAGCTGTCCATACCTGAGGCCTTGGAAACTGCCAAGCAAAGACTCACAGCCTTGGCCAGCCGCTTGAGGAGGTACACCAGAGAGATAGAAGGCAGGAGAATAAGAAGAAGAAAGTGTGTACTTTATTGTACTTTATTGAGCCCCGTAGGGAAATTCCTTTCTGCATTTAACCCATTCACTCAGTGAAGCAGTGGGCAGCCATTGGGCGCCCGGGGAGCAGTGTGTAGGGACGGTACCTTGCTCAGGGGTACCTCAGGGTAGCTGTTAAGGGGAATCGAACCCCCGACCTTCCGATCATGGGGCAACCACTCTACCTACTGAGCTATCCCTGCCCTCAGATAAACCAGCTGTTCTCCACAGAACCAGCAAAAGTGTACTCTCAGTGGCAAGGGAACAATAAGAGAACAGCACCACCAAGGCTGGAGACGGAGCAATACTGGAAGGGCATATGGGAGAAGGACGCAACCCACAACGGCAATGCTCAGTGGCTAGTGGATCTGAGGGCAGACCACAGCGACCTCCCTGAACAGGGTCCAGTAACCATCACAGTGGCAGATATCCAAGAAAGGGTCTCCAGTATGAAGAGTTGGACAGCACCAGGGCCCGACATGGTTCACGCCTACTGGCTAAAGAAGCTGACTGCACTCCACGAGCGCCTGGCAGCACAAATGAACCAGCTGCTAGTTAACGAGAGACACCCGGAATGGCTAACCGAAGGTCGGACGGTCCTGATCCCCAAGGACCCCAAGAAGGGACCGGTCCCCTCCAACTACCGACCAATAACCTGCCTCAGTACTACATGGAAGCTCCTGTCAGGCATCATATCGGCTAAGATGAACAGGCACATGGGTCAATACATGAGCGGGACACAGAAAGGAATTGGCAAGAATACCAGAGGCGCAAAACACCAGCTACTGGTAGACAGAACAGTCAGCCGAGACTGCAAGACCAGACTGACCAACCTGTGCACTGCCTGGATTGATTACAAGAAGGCCTATGACTCAATGCCCCACAGCTGGATACTGGAATGCCTAGAATTGTACAAGATCAATGGGACCCTAAGAGCCTTCATCAGGAACTCAATGGGGATGTGGCGTACAACACTAGAGGCCAACTCCAAGCCCATAGCACAAGTCACCATCAAGTGCGGGATCTACCAAGGAGATGCTCTGTCCCCACTGCTGTTCTGCATAGGCCTGAACCCCCTCAGTGAGATCATTAACAAGGCTGGCTACGGATACCGACTACGGAACGGAGCAGTTGTCAGCCACCTCCTGTACATGGATGACATCAAGCTGTATGCCAAGAGTGAACGAGACATCGATTCACTGATCCACACTACCAGGCTATACAGCAATGACATTGGAATGTCGTTCGGACTGGAGAAGTGTAGTCGGATGGTAACAAAGAGAGGGAAGGTAGTCAGAACTGAGGGGATTGAACTACCAGAAGGCAACATTGCAGACATAGAGGACAGTTACAAGTACTTGGGGATCCCGCAGGCGAATGGGAACCATGAAGAGGCCGCTAGAAAAGCTGCAACCACCAAGTACCTGCAGAGGGTCAGGCAAGTCCTGAGGAGTCAGCTGAATGGTAAGAACAAGATCCGGGCCATCAATACGTACGCCCTGCCCGTGATCAGGTACCCTGCTGGGGTAATAGGCTGGCCAAAGGAGGAGATAGAAGCCACTGACATAAAGACAAGAAAGCTCCTTACCATGCATGGAGGGTTTCACCCCAAGTCCAGCACCCTGAGGCTGTACGCTAAGCGGAAGGAAGGGGGCCGGGGACTGGTGAGTGTCAGCACCACAGTCCAGGATGAGACAAGGAACATCCAAGAATACATTGGGAAGATGGCCCCAACTGACCGAGTGCTCAGTGAATACCTCAGGCAGCAGAAACCCAAGAAAGAGGAGGGAGACGAGGAACCATCATGGAAGGACAGGCCCCTGCACGGTATGTACCACCGGCAGATAGAGGAGGTGGCTGATATCCAGAAATCCTACCAGTGGCTGGACAAAGCTGGACTGAAAGACAGCACAGAAGCACTAATCATGGCAGCACAAGAACAAGCTCTGAGTACAAGATCCATAGAGGCTGGGGTCTATCACACCAGGCAAGACCCCAGGTGCAGGCTGTGTAAAGATGCCCCAGAGACAATCCAGCACATAACAGCAGGGTGCAAGATGCTAGCAGGCAAGGCATACATGGAACGCCATAACCAAGTGGCCGGCATAGTGTACAGGAACATCTGTGCCGAGTATAACCTGGAAGTCCCGAGGTCAAAATGGGAGATGCCCCCAAGGGTGGTGGAGAATGACCGAGCTAAGATCCTGTGGGACTTCCAGATACAGACGGACAAAATGGTGGTGGCTAACCAACCGGACATAGTGGTGGTAGACAAACAGAAGAAGACGGCCGTAGTGATCGATGTAGCGGTTCCGAATGACAGCAACATCAGGAAGAAGGAACACGAGAAGCTGGAGAAATACCAAGGGCTCAGAGAAGAGCTCGAGAGGATGTGGAGGGTGAAGGTAACGGTGGTCCCCGTGGTAATCGGAGCACTAGGTGCGGTGACTCCCAAGCTAGGCGAGTGGCTCCAGCAGATCCCGGGAACAACATCGGAGATCTCTGTCCAGAAGAGCGCAGTCCTGGGAACAGCTAAGATACTGCGCAGGACCCTCAAGCTCCCAGGCCTCTGGTAGAGGACCCGAGCTTGAAGGATAAACCGCCCGCAGGGGCGTGCTGGGTGTTTTTTTTTTTATATATATATATATGTGTGTGTATATATATAAATTTTAAGCTAGAGCTACAAAAGTCTTATTTTCATCTCCCAGGTGAATGTCTCGAGCTCCTCTGAGAGCCAGTTACCTAAAAAGCAAAAACTGTCTTAAGCCGTATTGACCTACTCGAGCTGAGCACATTCTACACTACACTTTGTTACTATGTGGGCTGTGCCATAATGTACAAGGGCAGGGTTTGTGTGCATCTGACTATAGTGATATCTCTTTTAATCAATAAAATTGAGCCAGATATTTCCATCTTAGCTGTCTCTGTAAAGCAGCACATGAAGAAGACACTGGTGCACTTTCATCATTTCAACATAAGCCCGACAGTTTGAGATAAAAATCCACAGCAGCCTATATTCTGATGTGTAACTGGCTCTATAACGGATACAGTGCTTGCTATTGACTAAACTATTACAATTACTGTTAGGAACTTTACCACCTGCTTCACACTGCAGCTTAGAGCTAACAGAGGTTCCCGTGGATCACTGAGCTGTCTGGCACATGGCCACTGAAGATTGTCACTCCCTCTGAGCTGAACAGTGCTGAGACTGAGTAGAAGCCATGTCAGACTCTGTGCGCAGCTTGCCGTTGGCCTAATTAGGAAAAAAAATAACATTGATTGTTTTTCCTGTTTTTCATTTTCCTCTCCCTCAATCACCTCTTCCTTTTCTTCGTTCCATTTTAAGCTTCCTACGTCCAAGTTTGACTGAATGCATGCTGTTTTCAATTATTTCATGCTGTCACAAGACCAAGCAATGGCAAGCATTACCTTCTATTGTTTATCATGCAGCTTGGGCTTCACTGCCTTGCTCAAGGGTGAATCTAGTTCCAGTAGTGAGCCTTCCTCTTATTGTTTCTCCCATTAGCCCTGCAGCGAGGGAGAAGGACCTGTTGCCTCCCCCCTCCCTGGAGCATCAGAACCCCCCGAGGCCGCGTAGTAAACCTCCCGGTGGGAAAACAGCCCCAAGGAAAGAACCTCGCAGTGCTACCAACTCAAACACTAACACAGCCACTCCACCAGCAGCGCTACAGCAAACCCCACTGCCAGTACCTGCTGTCAGTGTAAACCAGGTTAGTTTTAGATGTGTGTGTGTGTGTGTGTGTGTACTGCAGGAAGGTTGCAGACATTTGGAATAGGGCTGAACACCAAGTACAGATGTATCAGACTGTACCCTATACTTATCGCTTTATGCAACTCTACAACAAATGTACTGACTCGTGGTTCCTTCCCTGAAAGGTTCCTGTTTGTAATCCAGTCTCAGCTGTGTGTGAATATATATGAATATATACAGCTATTGTATGCTCATTAATGGAAAAGGGAAATCAGTTTTTGTTAAATACATACACGTAATGCTACATATTTATATTAAAACACCACAAGATGAACACTTTGTTAGGTACATCTGTTGAACTGCTCACTGGGCAGCAACTCAGTGAAATTAGGCATACATGCTCTATACATGATCAAAGTGAGCATCAGATTAGAGAAGAAAGGTGATTGAAGTGACTTTGAAATGCATGGTTGTTGGTGCCAGATGGGCTGCTCGGCTGAGTGTTTCTGCTGATCTACTGAGATTTCAGAGAATGGTCTCAAAAAGGATTTAGAAAATATCGAGGACAACAGTAACTCAAATAACTGCTCGTTACAACATATGAATGTAGAAGAGCATCCCTGACACCGCAGCACAACACTGCAAACCTCGCAGCAGCAGAAGACCACACATGATGCCATTTCCTTCAGCTAAAAACAGCAAACTAAGGATATCATTTGCACAGACTCACTCAGATAGATGGTGGATGGTCAGGATGTCTCGTCAACAGTTCAGGCTGCTGGTGATGCAGTGGTGTGGAGGATATTTTCTTGGCACACATTGGGTACCAACAGCTGCAACCTTAGCAGGGCTGCAGCGACCCAAATATCACTGAAAAGCACAGAGACGCTGCTTTCAGGAAGCGTGGGAATTCTTTCAGTTTAGCAAAGGGTTTTAGAAAAACATCTGTGTGACGCCAGCGACAGGTTAGCCTCCCTGAGCATCTCTTTATGACCACAGTGCACCCATCTGCTGATGACTGCATGCAGCAGGATAATGTTCAATATCACAAAAGCTCAAACCGCTTTCTTCATGACAGTGAGCTCACTGTAGATCTACAGCAACTGTGTGATTCCTTAAAGAATTAGGGCAAAAGGGGCGTCCAACCCGGTACTAGCAGGGGGTACCTAATGACGTTGGTGGTAGTGTTACATTGTAACAGAGTGTTTTTAACTCAAGTGGAAGAACGGGAGGATTTAAATGGTTAAACAGCAACAAACATTCAAAATGCTAAAAGGAAATCATAAAAATGTTGACCTAATGTAACTTTAACGCTGCAGTGAGGCTGAACAGTAATAAGAAGCCCTAGAAAACGTGTAAACAAATAACGCTGATGATTTCCTTTTCAGATGTTTTCATGTTGGCTGATCTCTGTGATGCTGCTGTCTTTCGTCATTACTTGTTTTGCTTTGAGAACAAATTTCCCCTCCATTGTTCTGCTGTCAGGTTGTGGAAATTGTTCTCGTAAAACTCATCTGCTGACAAATTAGCAACTAACACGTTAGCAGCTGTCAGCGATGTTACAACAAGATTACACTGAGGAAAACTGCAGTAACCAGCAAACAGCAGCTCAGCTGTTACAGCCCACAGAGAAGACTTGAAGAAGTGACCCGGCAGCATGACGTGCCCGACTCTGACAACTGCCACCTCTGCGTCAGCAGCCGGAGCTACAGGCGCCCCGACAGCCCCTCAGAGCTCCAAACTTTAATTCGCTCACACAGTACTTAGAATTAATTTAACAACTAATTACTTAATGCCTAATTATCATCATGTTCTCTTTTGTTTTCATCAACTTCAGGGAAACAACATAAAAGTTCGAATACTTTTCCACATATCCCACTGCAAAGATTTACCCACAGTACTGAGCATGAACTGAAAGGGGACCTAATATTCTTATTTCAGAATAACCATCGTTTATTTTAGGCCAGACGTTAGTGAATCCTCTCAATTTACCAACTGTCGGAAGCAAGCCCTTTACAGCCTTGCTGTTTTCTGATTGGTTGCCCCACATATACACAACTTTTCATGGTAACACTTAATAATGGCGTCCACGACTAACGGGTCCCCTGTAATTAAATGGACTTTCAATGTATTTTACCTGAAATTAGATCATTATATTTACCTATAAACACTTAAAGGTAGATACACTAGAATAGGATAGAATTATATTGTAAGTAAATTCAAGTTTTCTGAAGGTAATTTTAAGTAATGCGTAAGTAATTTTAAGAATTGCATAACTTCATATATTTTATAGAAATAAAGCAACACAAAAATATATATAATGTAAGTTTAAGCAGTGTGCAGTGGTCATATTTGGAAAAACAAACATCTTACATCGTAAATTATTTTTTGGGACAGCGGTCGTACTGTGGAAGCTTACATTTTTAGCTCTTTATTTTTTTGCATCTTTATATCTTTATTTGATTTGTTGCTAATTCTGTTGTGTTCAATATTGTTTTTGATTATAAATAAAAGTCGATAAATTAAGTTAGACTTGGTTCCTCCATTACAAGGTCACACATGCCGGCCAGTTTTGATTTTCTCTACTTACAGTATCATTTGTGTCATCTTTGCTGTAAAACACATGAAGTGATGCTCTAAAATCAGTCCTCCACTACTTAAACTTCCTTACACAATTCCTTAAAATGACCTAAACACTACATACATTTACTTACAGTATAATTCTTTCTTTGTTTCCTGAGAAAGCTGACTCTTACCGACTTGTCCCAGTGTAGCTACATGTAAATATTTTACCTTGTAAGTTCAAAGTTTTCAATGTCATTTATTTACAGGTGAATTAATACGACGAAGCATTATGAAAAATATATATCACTGTTCATTTTGAGAATAAGGTCAAAATTTTGAGATTAAACTTGAAATATTATTTAAAGAATGAAGTCAACTTTATTCTCAAAATGAGCAATAATATTTCTTTTTTAATGGGGCCCTAATACTGGTTACTGTTACACTTCCACAGCAGTTGTGTGATGCTGCTGTGCTCACAGCCACAGCTGTGTGCCTGAAATGATTATATTTGGGTTATACTGTCTCATTCACATCTAACGGATCCAAAAGTTTAATAAAAATCTACACGTGAGCATTTCGGTCTGAAGTCTGAGATTTTGGCTCTCTTGTACGCACACAGATCAAAGCTAACGATGCTACAGTATATAATTAAATCCAACGGGCTGTCGTTATATTTCATGGTATACATACAGATGTGCCTCTCCTGTCAAGTGTACGCAGGTGAAAATGTCCTTGTTTTACTAAAGAGATATAACCTTTCTTAAATTACCTGAGAATGGAGATGAACGCTAACGTGTGCAATCGGTGCCGTAAGTGCTGTTGCAACATTTGATCTTCTGCCTGTTTTAGTTGCGCAGAGCAGCTGGCAAGATGGCTAATGTCAACAGTGAGGAGAGGTGAACTATGGAGAAAGCAGGCCAGAGGAGTTTTGTTCAAGAAAGGAAAAGCTTTTGCCGGCAGTGCAAATAAGCTCTGTGCAAGGGACAGTTTCCCCCTTTTTTCTATTTCAGCAAAACACTACATGGCATTTACTGAGAATGGATTTTGCAGATGGCAACACGCATTGGAAAGATTCCAGAGGGCTGCGTCTGCCAAGCGAGTGGGTTTATACTGACGACTGGGAACATTAGTGGTGTTTTCTTCTCTGCATCTGCCTCTGTAGTTGCTTTCTCGTGTTGCTGTTGCACACACATCGCTGCTCCTCGCTCGCCTTTGTTTCAGTTGAGGATAATTGATCAGTACATGTCTAAAATTAAGCATTCAACATCACAGGGTCAATTTTGATTGGGAACAAGACAAGGGCAGCGATGCAGGTGTAGCTACACAGCACTAAAAATGAAAATAAACTGAGTGGATTGTGGCTGCGTCTGCCAGCTGACACACCTTATTTACAGAAGAAGAAAGAAGGCTTGTCAGAAAGTTAAACTGATGATACACAAACAGCTAGAAGCCAGTTTTCGCTCGTATATATTTATATATACATTTATTTTCCTATTGTTAAAAAATAATCTAAAGAACAAAAACACTAATCAAACCTACAATAAGGCCAAAGCCCATATCCTTCACCTTTGTTATCCAAAAACATGGAATAGTTCGGCATGTCTGCTGCTGTAAATACTAACTACAACAGAAGACAGCCCACAACAAATTAACCATTTTAACCTGTTTAAGTAAAATTTGGTTAAAACGACTGTGCCCTGCGGTGCAGCTTCAGGCATAAACTGTGTAGATGTGACCTGTTTGCAAAGAGTTTGGTCTGTAGGAGATATAAACTAAGCTGAGGCTGAGATCCACAGACAGAGTAAAGGAGCCAGGTTAACCAGTCACTGTTTTTCTTTATCCATCTGTAAAAACAGAATATTACACACTCATATTTAGGTAAGAAAACAGGAGAAAAACTATTAAAATTTAATTGGAAGTTATTCTGTCCTTTCACATTATTTCCATTTCAAATGTCGACTGCTTACAGAGTGTAAGCTAATGACTTTGATGATTTCTGGATTTCCCCAATTTAAATCAAAATTTCACATTATTGTGTCATCGTGTACTGTATGATTCCAAGGATTAAAGAAAGGAGAAAATACTAAGTCTAATATCTACTAATACTAATGTTTATTCAGGTAACATCAGCATCATGTAACTAAAATCCATTTAACCAAACTGAAATTACAATGATGCTCCTGCTAGTAGATAAACAGAGTCTACAGGCAACAGTAAGGAAGCATCCACGTCCATGCTAGTGTCAGGTCATGCTAAATACAACATGTTTGTTTTGTAAATTATCACCATTAAATTAATAATAGCAGACTATGTAGCTGATGTACTAATGCAGCTTCAGGAGGCTATGTCCATCTTTTATATACAGTCTGTGAGAAAAACAGTAAGACAGTAAAGCTTTTCTGAACAATTTCTTCCTATTCTTCATGGATTTTAGATGCACTTGAATATGAAGCCACATATTTTAAAAACTTAAAAGAATTAATGATAATGCTATCAAGACTGAATATCACTGTTACCATCAAAGAGGATATTTCTTTAGTGGACACTCAATGATCTGCTATGTGAGTCACGACTCTAGAAACCTAAAGCTTCATGATGTTCATCTTCCAGACCACTTTATATACATCGCTCCCCGGAAGAGCCGTTCTGTCCCTTGCTGGTAATGCCTCCACAATGAGTGTTGGAGCTCCTTCACTATGTCAAAATGGTGATGCTTCAATCTGATTTTTCATTTTGGGGGAAGTGAAAAAAGTCGCAGGGTGCCAAATCATGTAAGTAGTGTGGTAGGAAGTGAATATTGTGTTTGCACAGCTAAAAAAAAGAAAAAAAAAAGTTCTGCGCCTCACCATGGAAGACAAATTAACTGTGCACAAAGATGAAGAGAACGACGACGTGCTCCTATCAAATCTCTTTGGCTGAGAACTGTGCTCATCAAACACATTATTCCGTGTGAAATTTGGGACATTGAGAAGTTTTCTCTCTGGTCAAGTCTGAGGACCGCTAAGTGAAGGTGGTCAGGACACGGCTCCCAGGAAGCTCAGGAAAAATTCCTGCTTTACCAGAAGCAATCCAGAAGTGCATCGAAACGGGATCTTTAAAGAGAAAACTGGAAAAATTTCTATAATAAAGATGCACTTGTTTATGAAACTGTGCCCTCGCATCTTAGAAAGAACTCAACTAAGAAATGTGAGACGCATCTTTTAATTTGCATGTGACAAACAGACCGCCTGCGCTCAACTGTGTGACTTGTGTGCAGCGAATATCAGTGACATTCAAAACGAGACAGTCAAACATGTTTCTTTTTGCTTCACAGATTAGTGGAACAAGCTGGCAACTCGTGCTGCCTAATTTGCATGATATTATCACATTCAGTAATGTGCTGTATGTGCTTTGCTTTTGATTATAACGTTTGTCTACACCAGGTTTTTTTCTTCGTCGGGGTTTAAAAGTGCATTAGTGGACGGGGTATAAGAGATGGCTAAAGATCAGAAGCTTCCTTTGTGTGTGTTATATGTGCCGTTTTTTCTTGACTTGTATCTTGTATTTTGTTGCTCCTTTTCATACATTTACATATATTTTCATCAGGACAAGCGGAAATACAGAGGTCCCAGCACCAGGATCACACCCAAGTCCAGAGAATTCATCGAAACAGATTCCTCCTCCTCTTCGTCAGAATGCCAGTCGGATACGGAGGAAGCCATCAAAATCCCAGCTTTGCCGCCACAGACGACACGCTCTGCAATTAACACGCAGACTCTGTCCAACGCACACATGCACGCGCCTCTTCTCCCATGCCTTGGCTCTGCTGGCGGTGTGGGGAGTCTGGGAACATTTGGAGGGAAGGGACTTCGAGTCAAAGATGGTAGCAACGTGCCCACTAACGGTAGCAGCAGCAGTAGTAACGGTAGCATCGGCAGCAGTAGTAACGGCAGCAGTAGTAGCTGTAACTCCCTGAGCATTAGCAACATAAGTGGTTCATTTGGCACCTCTGTTCCCGATCCTGGAGGGTTAGGAGGGCAAAGCAAAGACCTGGAGCCCATGTCACCGCCTTCCAATCTGGGACACGAGGTGCCTCTCTCACCCTTGAGGGAATACCATGAGATCCAGAGTTTATGGGTAAAAATTGACCTGAGTCTGCTCAGCAGGGTGCCCGGCCAGGCCGCGGGGGAAAGATCAAGGGTGGGAATTTCAGAAAGGGATGGGAGTGAGGGGAGAGACAGAGAGAGACAAGGGGAGAGGGAGAGGATAGGTGTGGCAGAGAGGGAGAGACAGAAGCAGGAAGACAGAGAGTGGCCGGGGCTCAGAGAGAGACAGAAGCTGATGAAAGGGGAGAGACAGGAGGAAGAAAATGAGCGATTAGTGCAGGACAGAGAGAGGCAAGGTGAGCGAGAGCGATTAACAGAGAGAGAGAGGCCGATGGACAGAGAGGACAGGGAAAGATTCGGACTCGGGGAGAGAGAGAGGACGGCAGTGAGGGACAGAGAAAAGATGTGCCAGGGTCTGGGGGTCCCGGACAACAACCCCGTGCAAGAGCAGACTAATCCCAGGCTGGCTGGGAGGACGGAGAGAGCAGAGAACGGAGGCAAACACAGAAGGCAGGCGGCTGCAAACATGGTGGTTCCACCCGAGAAACACGCAAGCAAGAGCAAGAGGAAACACAAGGTGTGAAGCAGCGTTTGTTCACATATACCGCCTTAACTGTTCTGCTGGCTGTTTACTTCACTCCTTCACATCTGTGAATTCTGGTTTCTCTGTTCCTAGTCGGACCACGGAGACTCATCAGTGAACTGCAATAAGAAGCTGCGATTGGACAAAGACTGTCTGCTCCTCCCACCCTGCATCTCTCCAATACACAACCATAAGAGCAGCACGGCAGAGTAAGCATTAACAGTGCACACGAGCCACCCGGCAGATTAGCTCTGGGAAAGGACTCAGCGGGATGAGGAAGAGATTGTACTGTAATGAAAGCCCGAAACACTACATAGATCAAGTTTTGGCATCACTCCCTCATTATCAACGAGCCAGATGTCCAAGGGGTTTTTCACTAATTGTGCTGATACCAGTCCACAAACAGTAGCATCGATAGATCAGAATGCAGCACAGCCTGAAGACATGTTGTGCAAGGTGTCATCCTATTGTGCTGCTTCTTATTTTCTGTCATACATACATTGGTACAATGGTGGATGCCAGCGTAAACGTGGCCAAAGTGTCGAGTGATGAGATTAACGTATGTGCGAGTAGCTCTGAACCCTCTGTTCCTCTAGTTCTACTGGACTTTACTTACACCTGGTTATGATGTGGTCATCTCTGGCCCCGCCCACCTACTGTTCAGTGCTTCTGTTTACAAACGACAGCCAACCAAAAGAAGGTGGTGGATGAACCGAGAGGCTGAACAAAAGTCATCTGTGAATCATGCAAATCTGATCTATTAGGAGTCCGATCACTTTTTTAAAGGCAGATCTACCATCGGTTAGAGCTGTTCACACGTCCTCAGTCAATGTAGTAAAACCTGGCCAACAAAAAAACTTTTTTCTGCACTTAAAAAATGAAAAATGAAATACATAAGAGTCCTGCCGGAGGGCACGAGGTGCTCTCCTTTGTCATAGATTAGAGGTATTCCAGACAAACAGACTGGTGCAAGATCACAAAGTGCTTTAAAGAACTATATTTGGTTCCTTAAATGGACTTAATTCTCCCAGCCAATCAGGTCATGTGACAGATAGTGATGCTATTGCATTTGACCAATCAGTAATGGCTTGGAGCATTTCCAACATCAGCGTTTTTTCAGGGAAATCAGGTTTTTCACCCAAACTGCCAAACTTATTGTAACA
The DNA here is from genome assembly GCF_057381845.1 of Rhamphochromis longiceps. Lineage (NCBI taxonomy): Eukaryota > Metazoa > Chordata > Actinopteri > Cichliformes > Cichlidae > Rhamphochromis > Rhamphochromis longiceps. The sequence goes on from NC_140558.1 coordinate 24,675,570, forward strand.
TCAAAACTAGCTGTGGCAGGCCGATAAAACCCAGACATCATACATATCAAGAGTTGTTCTAAATGTTGAAACAGGTGTTGTTTGTCTTTGGTTTCTAAAAATTGGGGCCATAATATGAAGGCACCATATTTATTCATATACCCTGCTCATGTAAAACTAGTGCAAGTGATGGTAACTCCAGTTTTAGACATGCACCAGATATGTCTAGTGAGCAGCGATGAAAAAAACAATACTCTATCATAAATGTAGTAAAACGGTAGTCAGTTTTATATTAATTGTTGCCCCAACTCCATATAACACTATATGGTGATCCAGTGGGAAATCTAACTCATTAATGTGGAACCATATATGATAACTTCATTGACCTTGACTTGCAACATGGATATCAGCTCATAGTGACATCATACAGAGCCAACAGGGGTAAAAAGTGTCTGAAACCAAAAGTTCAGGTCATTGCAAATACCCTTTCCAGAGCAGGTGAGGAAAAAAATAAAGAACCGTACTGTATGATGAAAAACAGTCAATGAAGCCTCGTTTCATTAGTAAATTATGTCTCAATCATCCCAAGAAACCTGTGAATGAAAATTTTAGATACTCTATTAAAATGAGTTAAGAAATTCCAGAAAAGGCTCAGCTTTCCCTCCACTGATTCATCCTTCCCTGAATCCCTGCTATGCTCCTCATCCTCATGTGACTGTCATAGACACTAGTAGAGGTAATCAGGCAACTTTACTAGAGACTGGGTATTTTTAGGAAGGATTAAAAATTTGAATGTCGCGACGGAGCCACTAGACAGGCGAGCTCAATTCACACGGTGACGCGGGAATGACAAACCATGAATCTCTGCTTTCCGTGTGAATTATTTAAAAACAGCCTAAGCGGGCTGTCGCTATAAATAAGCCTCAACGTGACAGCTACAGAGGAAATATTTGTATAGCATCTCGGCTTTATCGAAGCATGCACGGCAGCGAGAGGTGGCAGAGAAAAGAGGGAGTGACCTGGAGTTGAACCTGTGACACTGGCGTAGTTGTCACATCCCGTTTATCATCTGGGAGGCTTTTTACGGAAACTCTGAATTGGCTGATGTGATCATCTTCCTCAGATCCAGTTGGCAGTTTCCTGTGACTTTTGACAGTTATCATCCCACCTGTTTTAATCAGCTGGGTCATATTTTGATAGCAGATAATCAGCGATGACCACATGTGACTGAGATTTGACCCCAGAACAGCACAGAAATCACATTTAGTCTTGGTCAGCAAGTCACTGGATCCACATTGGCCCAGTTGTGGTCCATATAATACATTATTTTTACTGCAAGAGAAACAACAACACAAACACTGGGTCAGAACAGCCTTCTGGTGCTGAGTAAGGCAGGCTGAGCTCTGAGGGGAATCCTAAGTTCAGTGAAATAAAGTTTAACAGAACCAGGTTTTCTTTGGGTTGGCCAGTTTGACCCAAGTAAGACTTTACAGCTATCGCAGTGCTGGTTATCAGCTTTCTACGGTGGCCCTGAGAGGCCAAACGGACTGCAACTTCAGAAAACACTTGCAAAAAGAAAAATGCTGCAAAAAGAAAAACGCTGCAAAAAGAAAAACGCTGCAAAAGCACACACATAACACAACAGAAATGTTTCTGGGGAGACAATAACTGGACGGACCAGTTGCATGAACTAAAACATGTATGTATGGCTGTATCCCAATTCAGGGACTGTTTCCCAATTCAGGGTCTGCAGCCTTAAAGTACGCAGCCTTAACGGTCCTCAAGGGCCGTGTACTCAAAGACCGCTGAGGCCGGAAGTGCGAGGCTTGTAGGCTTGTGAGATGGGACGGTCTAGCCTCCGTCACGCTGCCCAGGTTGCCTAGCAACCATGATACTAACAGCTGGAAACGTTTCATACAGCTTTGTTTGACAGAAATGAAGGAGAACATATTTTGTACATTTGTTTCTACATGAGCTTTGTGTGATTTGATAAGTATCTGAGGCTGAGACCACAGGGCTGTAAAACATGATTGTTGGGCTTCATTTCTGTACTGAACAGTCATTTAAGATTAACTAGTAAATAACAATTAGCTAATGTTGTTCATGAGACTAAAGTCATCTCACTTTGGTAATGTGAATATAATATGGCCAATATTATATTAATCATTATTAGTTATTACAGCACTGAACATGAACTCTGTGTCATTCAATGAGCTTCAGTAAAGATTCAAGTTGCATTTATTTATATTTCCTATCACCTTAAATATCACCTTCACTTAAAGACAAGTATCTTTGACAGTGTATATATAGATGTATTATATATGAGACAAATATTGTTCTTTTAATATGTTGGCATTACTAAATTTGGCTCATATGTGTAAAAAGAAAATGTACGAGCTGTGATAACTGTTTCTGATAGAATGAAGAGTAGACTGATATATTAAATATTCCTTTATTGGGTGAGAAAATCAGACCATGTCATAACTGCTTTAAGTCACACAGAATAGATATCAGAGCCTCAAACAGGCTGACTTCTGCTAAATGGGTCAAACTGGGCAGAAAGTATACAAACACATAACATCCTTATAGAATATGATGTAACACTATAGATCAACTTACCTCAGAATATATAAAGCATATAAACAATTACAGCAATATGATGCAACAAACACAGCAGTGCTACTAATCCTCATACTCAATACTCAAAGCTTCATAGAACTGAAACAAACATTTATTTTTAGCTCCATTCTGCTGCTGATACATACTTTAGGTTTCTGAACATTAAACTTGTTGCTGCCTTTCATAGTGTGTAACTTGAAGGCCCTGAGTACTTTCTCCCACACTGAAAACACTGGGATGATCAAATTATTTGAACATTACCTAATAAGACTGATTCAGGACAGACAATTAGTTATTCTAAACTTTTCTAGCAGTCCTTCACAAACAGGGAACAGTCTGTCTATCCTCTCCATCTGTCAGCTACTGCTGGCTCTTCCTCCTCCTCTTCCTCACACACTGTTGAGTTTGTCCTGGTGGATCATCAGGGGTGCAAAGCCTCACAGATGATGTGCAGCAGTGGGTCCCTCAGTCTGTCCTCACTCTGGACACTTGCAGTTGTCACGCATGGAAATCAAATGTGTGATAAGCTGCAGGATTCAAACACAAGTGTGACTTATAAACACATGTTCATACTTTTATTCCACAATCAGAGAGAAAGAAACAGAGAGAGAGTGCAGGACAGACAGACAGGTGACAGTCTCAGGTGTGTACACTGTTACACAACAGTACAAGAGAAGGAGGATTTAGTGTTTGTGTTATTATTATCGAACGGCATATATTTTAAAGTAAAGGCTAAAACAAAGTAAATGCTGAAAGTACAAACATCGCTAATGTCACATAACTTTGCCGACATGTGGCCAACAGTAATGTTTTAATGTTATTCATTATTAAACATTTGCACATAAATAAGTGACTAGGGATGGGTATCGTTTAGGTTTTATCCGATACCGGTGCCAAACCGGTACTTTTGAAACGGTGCCGGTGCTCAAACGGTGCTCAAACCGGTGCTTAAAGAATGGAGAACACAAAATTGGTCCAAAAACCTCTCATGTTCAGCTGTTTTTTGTAAAAATATAACAATGTTAGCCTTTTCTGCAGCTATGGGGCATATATGGTATCACTCTTGGCTGGAAGCAGTGCTTAAACAATGGAAAAAACACAAACTTTGTCCTAAACCTCTCATGTTTAACTGTTTTCCACTTTTTCTTTGGTCATTTTAGCCTTTTTAGCCAGGGTGAAGGGAGTATCTGCCATCAAACAAGAAGACAGCCGCATGTAGCTATGATGATGTTTGCTAGTTCACCTTACATGCATTAATGTAATAACGTGGTTAGCCTACTCAACGTAAATTAGCTACCCACGCAGAGAAGAACGGCTGCTGCCACCATCATCCGTCATCATTTCTGCTACACTGGCAGGGCTAGGGGCCAGGACTCTCCTCTTCGTGTTTTTGGGGGATGTTGCATAACAGGCAACCCACCCGCAGTAGATGTGCTCGGTGTGAGGTCTCGCAGCAAGCTATCAAATACGGCGCATTTCTGGGCTTTTAAAAAATACGCTATGCGTCGCCAGGTGTTTCATCGGATTCGAGGTGTTACCTCCTTTGACAGTATCACAGTATCAGCTTAAAGCACTTGTTGCAGGCTGCTGAGTTTGCATATTTTGCTATGAAGTAAAGCCAGACTTTTGACCGCTTCGCCTTGGGCATTTTTAATCTGTAGCTCTGCTCTAACAGAACGTACGTACCTGGCCCCGCCTACTATCCTCGGAAACGTAAAATGATTGGCTAGAATCTAAAGTGTATCACAGCTCAGGGAAAAAAAGCACCGAAATAAAGCACCGAAATGTGCGCTGCTTTTCGGTCTGGTTACTACCGTTTATGTCAGAACCGGTGCCATCATGGCACCGGACACCGGTACCCATCCCTATAAGTGACATAATATTCAGAACTTACTTTTGAAAGTTTACTCTTTGGCCGCTCTGCTTCCACTTCTTTGAAGTGTGTCCCAGTCCCAGTGCACTTGTTAGTATGTTTTGGTTCGTGCAACTGGTCCGTCCGGTTATTGTCTCCCCAGAAACATTTCCGTTGTGTTGTGTGTGCTTTTGCAGCATTTTTCTCTTTGCAAGTGTTTTTCTTTTTGCAGCATTTTTCTTTTTGCAAGTGTTTTTCTTTTTGCAGCATTTTCCCTTTTGCAAGTGTTTTCTGAAGTTGCAGTCCGTTTGGCCTCTCAGGGCCACCGTAGCTTTCTCTTAAACCGGGCTTCCTGCATCATGCCGCACTTGTCGTGTAACTTCTGCAAAAAATGATCCCTATGAAGGCCCCCTACTGCAATTAGACACATATCAGATGCTCTTAAAGATAAAAAGGTGATTAAAAATCTGTAAAGAATCTAAAAATATAACAGAAAAATTGCAAACAGTTGCAAATAAGACAAGAAATTAATGCTGCAGAAAATCGTTAATCTGGTGATTTAGCGTACAGGGTGGTAAAATACATTTTTTAATTCCAGTTAATTATTTTATGGCTGAGTTGCTCCCAGTGCTGCTTTATTTCTGACAGCTGCACATTAGAGCTCTGAAACTTTAAACTGAATACATTTAAACATTAAAGGTTAACATCCCAGAACCTAATAAAGGACGCCTTGAAATTACTTTAGTTTGTTGGCAGATCAAAGTGAAATTAATTTTTTGATTGAACTGATATTCTTGGTGTGTGTTCTGTGTTCCAGTAGCTGCAGTTCCATCAGTGTGAAAGAGGATTAGCAGCAGATTAGAATCAAGTATAACATTTAAAAATTTTCTGTATTAATGCATGTACATCCTTGTGTCATTGTGACACACACTTCATTCAGTGGTTTTAGTCAGGTAGGGCTTAACAACTTGGACATATAAAACCTATTCCCTCAGCAGAAAATCTATATTGCACTTAAAACTTTCAATAATAGGCTCAGTGAAAACACGGCGCTCACAGTCAATTTTAAACAACCAATTCCTGACTCCCAGCCAGGTTATGTGTTCAGCATAAGTTACCGTGGTGGTTTAGCCATGTTTAGGGAAAAAAAGTTTCTTACCATGAGGAATGTATTTTAATAGCCTCTTGGATTATTAGTGAGGCTCCGATCTGAATTTTTTGGATGCACCCGCACAAACTTCAGTAAAACTTTTAATCAACATCATTTTCTGTTTGATCCTGACTGATCCCGTCTCAGTTTTATGGGTAATTTATCTTAAGTTACTCATGAAGTGTTTTTGTCACTTTATGCTGTTGTTAGTGTGTCAGAAGCTTTGAGAGAAGACTTCTGGAAACAGCTGGAAGCAACCAGATGAATTTACCTTCTGTGAACATTTCATCTGTAATCTGACCCGTCACAGACTTTTATCTGCATAGGTGCTCTACAGTCAACTTGTACTTTCTGTAAATATTTCAGTCTGTTTTAGATGTAGAATTACAGAACGAAGTAAAATCTCAGAATATACAAAAGATGTTTAGTGATTTTGAAGAAGTTCTTGTCACAACTAAAGAAAAGTGGGATTGGCACCTACAGGAACTGCAGCTTTTGCTAGTTCTGTATCGGCTTCATTTTTCAGTTCCAGAAATCGCCCCTTGGTGTAACAGCATGTCATACTGAAAGTAATACATACCGTATTTTCTGCACTATAAGGTACACTTAAAATCCTTTAATTTTCTCAAAAATCGACAGTGCACCTTATAATCCAGTGCGCCTTATGTATGAATTCTGGTTGTGCTCACTGACCTCGAACCGATTTGATGTGCTACACGGCGCTCAAAACTCTTTAAAAAATGTTTTAGTACGACTTTGGTACGCTACGAAGTCGCACCACTTGATGGATTGTTGGAGCATTACGGCTGCCGTAGTCAGGAGCCTCGTGGAGTAATCTGGGTCCTAAACTCTGTCTAGTTCAGGTCCCAAAGTCAAACAAACACTGTGGCATCACTGAGAGTTAAAAACTGTCTAAGTTCTTTCATCTTTAATAAAATGATGAGCGTTGCTGCTTAACCAGGTGAAACAATTAAGTTTAACATCCAGGCATCCATGAAAACAGAATTTATTACATTTAACCGAGTTAGAAGTTAGCAGGAAGTTAGCTCGCTAGCTTCCACCTAAACATGATATACTGTAGCATGTTCTGACTGAGAGATTTCTGAAAGAATTCAAAAGTACAGCTCTGCTATCACTTCCAACATAAATGAAGTAAGTAAAGTAAGTAAAGTTTATTTATTAAGCGCTTTTCATAGACAGGTAGTCACAAAGCGCTGCACACAGAGATTAAAATAAACGAAGACAGAAAACTAAACAGCAGTGACGTTTGTAGGGTTACGGAAGTTGGGCTAGCTGGTATATAATGATGTGCTGTGTGGTGGCTAGCGACACAGCTATGTTAGCATAATGCTAATTTTTTTTCCACTCGATAAAAGTTAACGTGTGGGTTCCCGATGGTTAGGGACAAATGCAGTCGCATGGTAGGATGCTGTAAATGGACCAAACTTCAGTCAGGAGAACAACTGAGATCATCCATTCACAATAGAAGGTTAGTCATTAATATACTGCAACAACATGGGAATAGAGCAGCTGTGAGAGAATTCAACATTAATGAATCAATGGTACAGAAGTGGAGGAAGCAAAAGAATGAGTTGAGTAAAGTTTGACTTATCTGACTGTTTTGTTTCACTTAATGCGCCTTATAATCCCGTGTGCCTCATGTATGAAAAATATGGGAGTTGTCACAACGCCGACTTAAAAAGTAGCCAGCGTGCTCTTTTCTTACAAAAACCTGGCCAGATGCAGTCAAATGACCAAACAAGGAGTGCATGACTGAAAGGGGCTTAAGTCAGATAATACTTTTGATACGGTGCTGACATAGGTGTTTAATGCTGGGCTCCTACTCCCTCATGTCTCGATCTGTGTAGAAGAGACGGCTCCCGTCTGTGTCGACCCAACAAACCGGCAGGGTCACTGGAAAAAGTAAAACCGGAAAAAATCTCATAAGTGGCATTCTGCTGTTTGGTTCTTAATTCGTATGACAAAGCCGAACACACGACAAGTGATTTAAAGACTGATATGAATGCTGTAGTGTACCAAAAAAAGGAGAAATCTCATTTCAGTTGGAATATAAATCTTCTCACTGAGTCACTGCAAATGCATTACAGGAAATGATTTGGCAGATATACTGTGGTCATTTTATTCTAAGAGCCTCTCAATTTGTTAACTTATTATGCCTTTAAAAGAAGTCTGAGTGCTCTCACCTACTTCCCTGCACACACATCAGCGTCCACTTAAAGACAGACACACGCCACTACACGCAAATTAGCATATGCATGCACACAAACAGCCGCAGACACATCAATTATGCCGTGCGCAGACACAAAAGCACACACTCACGCTCCGCATGCACACACTCCACAGCAGCTAATTAGTCTTTGTCTCCATGATTTTGTCTATTATTGCTAATGTCGGTGCCTGGGGCCTTGTTCTGCGAGCTCAGCAACTTCCTCACCGCATCAAACCCCCAGAGTTTCCAGGGAGAGGAAAAACATAAAAATATTATCTGTTGTGCTGCAAACAATATGAGTCACAGGAGCTACAATAAGGCGGCTGAGGGAATAATTGTCGAGGTGCTACGGGGGAAGGCAGAATTCCAATAATTTTACAGGGGAAAAAAATATCGTTCACAGATTTAAAAATAAGGTATATTCATTCATTAGTCCCTAAATTCTGTCTTGTGTTTTTTTTTTGCCACTAACAGTCCTGAACCCAGTAATAAACTGAATGTAGATACAAGAGGAGTCCTCAGTCATCGTGGGATTAGTTTCAGTATCACTCACTTAATTTTTAAAGGTAGCAAAAAGCCCCACATGAGGGCTTCAGGACACTTGCACTTGGTCTGTGTCTTTGGAGCAAAATTAACAGTGCCAGGACGAGCTACACTGAGACTCGCATACCATGAGTAACTCACGTATAGCACAGATACAACACAGAACAAAGTAAAAACATAGCATTCAGTGCCTCTGCATAAGTAAACAAATAATCTCACTTCTTTTCTGTCTCTGTGTGTGTGCGTGTATGTGCGTATGTGTGTGTGCGTGCGTGTTCAGTAGCTCTCTGAACAGGAAGCAGTCCCGACGGCACGATGAGAAGCTGCTCCCGCCGCTCCTGTCCCCTCTGTCCGATGATCCGCCTCGCAAACGGCCCTGCGACAGCAGCTCCTCTCTCAGCCAGGAGGCCAGCGCCGCTGGGATGCTGCCCTGCGCCGCCTCCGCTGCTTCCACCTCCTCTTCCTCACACAGACACCGGAGAGGTGAAGGAAAAACATCAGCGCATGTGAGAAATGGCAGTGTAAGTGCTTGTATATATATATACAGTCCTGTGGACACAGACCTGGTGGTCAGCTTTTAATGATGAACACCGATGTGTCATAGTAGATTATGATGATGCTATATCTAAGGAAGACTGTAGGAAAGGGTGACCACATCTCATTCCTGCTCAATACAGCTGCTATCGGTAAATAGCAAAGTTTAAATCTGTCAGTGTGAATCAGATGCCAGTGCTCAAGTTTAAGTAGGTGGTCACTGAAAGCCACACAATATAAACTTAATTAAGACTGTTGGAAGCATATACTTCAAAAACCTCTCTACTACAGGAAATGGATTCCCATGGCGAGAAGCCCTGTGGAGACGGTTACCATACCAACGGTCATTCAGACTCGGAGGTTTGGTCGGAACCCCTGATGGACCCCGCAGAACCCCGCAGGCCCAAACTCTCATTCAGTGACACGTAAGTAAAAGCACACACCACGATGTGCACTTACAAACATTTGATTGTTTATACAGTTGGATACATATTTTTTTATTTTTTTAACATATTTTGTGTCATTTTAGCTGTTTTACAAAAAATATCCAAATTATAGTTTCTGATGAATATGAGCATAAAGTTTAGACTTTGACTGCTTCACTGAGTGAGTGGGTTAAATGCAGAGAGGAATTTCCCCATGCCAAATCACAACAACAGTCGCCTCAAGGTGCTTTATATTGTATGGTAGATCCTACAATAATACATACAGAGAAAAACCCAACAATCACATGACCCCCTATGAGCAAGCACTTTGGCGACAGTGGGAAGGAAAAACTCCCTTTTAACAGGAAGAAACCTCCGGCAGAACCAGGCTCAGGGAGGGGCGGGGCCATCTGCTGTGACCGGTTGGGGTGAGAGAAGGAAGACAGGATAAAGACATGCTGTGGAAGAGAGACAGAGATTAATAAAAGTATGATTCAGTGCAGAGAGGTCTGTTAACACTGATTCCATGATCAGATGAGGAACAGGCTGTCTCCAAAAACAAAACTAATCCGTCTCAGAAATACCGGGAATACTAGGAGTGTTAAAATCAGGACGCACTGTGTTGTAGGTTCCGATAAAAAAAGATAACGCACTCATGAGCTTGACGATATAAAAAGTGGACTGTGTGATTACAGGATTCTTTATATTGTAAAGAAAACAACACACATCCAAATGAAGAACGCTGTAATAAAGCAGAGACTTCACAAAAGCAAATACAGAGGGTTCATTACAAGGTGCAAACCATTCATAAGCCTCAGCAATAGAAAAGATAGATTGGACTGTGGAGGCAGTATGAGACATGAGCATGGCTCCAAATGGTACTGGGCCATGAGTGTTTGTGTTGATGAAGTGACAGAACACAGAAGCAGGCAGGTAAAGTTTTATTTTCAGCTCAGATTCTGCCAAATGAGGCAGTGCTGACTAGATGGTGCTAAGCAGGACAAATGAGCAATAACCTGCCAGATACCAGCAACAAAGCAACCCAGTTTTAGAGTGTAAAGAAAGGCGAAGTTCAGTCCAGAAAAACAAAAACAACAGTTGAAGACAGCCGTAGTAAAAGCCAGACAAACCATTATTAAAGGAGGAAACACACTCTTTGGTGAGGACCATGGATTCTAGACATCAGGTTTCTTGCAAAGGTTTCTCAACAAAGCAAGGAGAACAAAGAAACATATTAAGTAATTGCCTACTGGTGGTGGTCAGAGGGCCCGGTGGCGCCAGTGTCCGGCAGCCTCGCCTCTGTCAGTGCGCCCCAGGGTGGCTGTGGCTACAATGTAGCTTGCCATCACCAGTGTGTGAATGTGTGTGTGAATGGGTGGATGACTGGATATGTAAAGCGCTTTGGGGTTCTTAGAGACTAGTAAAGCGCTATATAAATGCAGGCCATTTACCATTTACCATTTAAGTGTTTAAACTTAAACACCCCCAACTGCATCTATTACAACAGTATGATTTCATTGTAGTGAACTGGCCAGCCTCCAGTCCAGATATATCATCAACTGAAAACATCTGACACATCATGAAATGGCAAAAAGATCCAGGACTGTTGAACAGCAGGAAACTTATAACAGATAAGAATGGGATCACAAGGCGACAGCTGTTATTACATGTTTATAACAATTTTGTATTTAAACTGAAAGGCATTATAAAACTCCATAGGCCTAACTGTAAGTTATTGCTAGATCGTGTTAGCTGCTGTGCAGTTCTTAGCTGTGCTACTGGGGAAGTTCATGCCTGCATGCCAGAGGCAGCAGTTGCAGTCCTGCTCTCTGGTTCTCACGGCCTTGATGTCTCAGAAACACATTGAGGGAATTTCTTCCACTTTGGCCCAAACCTTCAGTTGCACCTATTAGTATTTCATGTTCAAGGGTTAAGGTCATAGTGACCTCACAAAAAAAAATACTGGCAATAAATCAGGAGCGCTTTTCTGATCACTAATCAATGCCATAACTCAGGAACAGGAGGGGACATTGTGTTCTTTTTACACATTTACTTGCTGGTAAGCTGGTAAGTTTGTGATGATTGTATAAAAAGTTCATGAAGTTTCTGATCATTTTTTCATGTGTATTTTGTTTACCGTCATGGCTACGACCGAGTGTCCTGTCACAATCAACTTTATCGGCCACGCATAACTGCTCTTCATAGCTCTTTACAGAATATCTTCAGTCCTTGCTGCTCAACCCTGATTTGGTTCTCTGGTCGTGCGACCCTCTGTTGTAACAAAACTTGCCTTATTTACTACAACTTCAGCTAAAGGCTAGACACTCGCCTGTTAGTGTATGTGGATGGGGAAAGCTGTAGCAGCCTTATCATTTGTCCAGATGTGTGTTAACATTGAAAGATGATACATCATCTTGGATATTTGTCCCAAAAGGCTTCTGCATTATTCATGAAACAACATGTCTTGTTGTTATACTAAGGTTACACTAAGCCTGAGGTATGTATACCTAAGTAGATGACTGTGTGTAGCTCACTGCAAGCTACTTGATTATGCAAATCTGTCTCAGTGATGCAGGGTGTTGTTTTCAGGTTTTGTTAAACAACATGTCAGCGCACACATGCTCTTTATGGTCTGTATTATTTGTCACCATTATGTTTGCAGGGTCCACAGTGCTGACTTCTACATGCAGGAGGCCAAGAGACTGAAGCACAAGGCTGATGCTTTGGTAAGATGTTGCGTGACCCAGTTCAGGTAGACGCACACCTTCAGCCCTCTGTGCTAACGACACGAGGCAGACAGACAGTGAAAGCAGAAACACACAATGTTAACATCTACAGTCTAGACTGCAATTATGTGTGCACTGTAAGTCTCAGTAGAATGAAAATCTATTTGGTACCAAGGACCGTACTGTATAATTTGTGTTATTTATTGCACCATTTGTCTCTAAGGGGACATTGCATTCAAGGACTGATGATGTCTGCAAGATTATAGAATATCAAAAGAATTATCGGACCCCCCCACCCACCCCCCACACACAAACAATGAAATGAGATTTATTTAACTTGGTATTTATCTTATGTTTACGAGTTGTTTCCTCAGATTTATCTAGGGATTTGCATCTTAGTGGGAGATTATTCAAAGAGGCTGCCGTGTTTCTGCCACAATGCCGTCAAGCCGTTGCTTATTCTACCGCTTATTCACATTTCCTTCCCCTCTCTCTCTGTTACATCTCCTTTCATTTCACATTTGTTTCCTGTTTTCTTTCCTTTCCTGTCCTCTGTCTGCAGATGGACAAATTTGGGAAAGCAGTGAACTACGCAGACGGCGCTCTGTCTTTCATAGAGTGTGGAAATGCTATGGAGCGAGATCCACTAGAGGCCAAATCACCATATACAATGTACTCTGAGACTGTGGAACTAATCAGGTAGGGATGGACAGAAAAACATCAATAAACGCTCTCTAGTTTCTTAACAGGTTAGTAGAACAGAATTGATCAGTGATTTTATTTTGAAAAGCTTCATTCAAAGCAGTGTAGCACCTGGTGAAACCCTGTGATTGGGAGAAAAGCGAGGACTGTTTGAGAAAAAATGTTACTAGTTTTTCACGTGTTTCAGTCAGAGTGATTATTTTCTTTGTCCCATGATTGCCAAGAGTAAGGAGAACAATTCTGAAACAAAAGTTACATATTCTGACACAATAGAGTAAGAGTAGGGTTAGGGTCATCACCAGCTTTGACCTCACAGCATTATTATATAAAGAGGGGATGTTAAATATAAGGCTTGGGGGCTAGAATTGGCCCAGCAAAGACTCCAAAATGATTTTGACATCCCTGATGTAAAGCCACTGATGTGATAGGTGCTGAACGTAACTATAATTATATAATATAATTATAACGTAAACCATACCACAGCAGCTGTATGTTCTTATAAACTCTAACCTTAGATTTGACTATAGCTAGAGTTTATGACTATAAACTCTAAAAAATGTGGACTATAGGCTCGGTCTACTCTGAGGTACCTCGATTCACGGATACGTGATTTGTGAGTATATTGAAGGTGGTGTATCGTCACCTTTTTGTCTGTCAAAAAGTCCAACATTTTTAAATAAAAACATCCACAGACGTATTATCTGTTGCCTTGCAGGATCTCTGCAGGTTTTCATCTTTGGAGAGCTGCTGAGTGTAACTATAGGAGAGCAAACTGAGAATAACTGATGACTGCTAAGTCTGAAGGTTGACTTGTTGTGAGGAGGATTGTGTAGTGGGACAGAGTCTTTTAACTCAAGTGCTCAGGTTCAAGATCTGCTTGCCTGCACTCATCTATTCTGCTGTAGGGTCCTTGAGCAAAACACAGACTTTTTAGCAGTTGCAGTCACTCTGACCTCTGAACTCCCTGAGAGAAGGAAAGGACGGAGTTTCCCTTCAGGGATCAATGAACTCTCATTCATGATGGCTGAATTTGATTCTGACTGATAAAGTGTTGTGCTGAACAGAGAGGGCTGGCCAAAAGGAGCATTGTATCACCCACAGCGTTAGAGAAAGTTAACTTTGTTTTGCCTAAAAACAATTCAGAGCGTTTCAGTTGGCTGCTGGTAAACTGGAAGAATTGATCACTAAGTGAAGAGCAGCACTTGGGTATATATGCATCTGCTTTTTGTAAAATTCAGAGTTCTGTTTTGACAATCGATGAGTAATGAGCATCTCTCCACTGCAGGTATGCCATGAGGTTGAAGAACTTCACCAGCCATTTAGCCACCATCCCTGAGAAGAAACTCGCCGTGTTGTGGTACGATACACTTTCACTGTCTGTGCGTGTGTGTGTGTGTAATGAATCATGTAAAGTATGTCTGCTGTCTAAAATAAATATATTTAGAAAAATGTTTAAAAAAATTACAGTTACCTGAAAAAGTATATACCGTATTTTTCAGACCATAAGGCACATTAAGCGAAACTAAACAGTATCAAAGCACCGTATCAAAAATATTATCTGACTTAAGCCCCTTTCAGTCATGCACTCCTTGTTTGGTCATTTGACTGCATCTGGCCATGTTTTTGTAAGAAAAGAGCACGCTGGCTACTTTTTAAGTCGGCGTTGTGACAACTACCGTATTTTTCAGACCATAAGATGCACCGGATTATAAGGCGCACTGTCGTTTTTTGAGAAAATTTAAGGATTTTAAGTGCGCCTATAGTGCAGAAAATACGGTACACTCAAAAAAATTAAGGGGACTGCACAATCAGTCTCATGTTAATCTCGATCACGTTCTATTGGTCAGTACTTGACCAATAGAAAGCAAAAAGTAAAAGAAAATCAAGCGCTCCCCAAATCACTGCATGATGGCGTGCCAATCACAGCTGTTCCCTGCAACACACAGCTTGGTGTTTTTTTTTTTAGATGTACTTATACTTTATTTGTCTGCAACAACGGTTTAACAAAGAGGAATGTCGCATATGCAAAAAGGTATTCAGTAGCAAGAATGTGTTACATCATGGACGTGAAAGTACTGTAATATTTACGTGACAATAAAAAAATATGGTGTCACTAAAATGAACAAACAATTGAGATTTAAATGATAACATTTTGGTGGACAGGCAGGAGTTTTTGTGGATTATGATGTTTGCAGACGACACTGATTTGTACGGAGAGTAGTGATCTACTGATCTTGCTGTGAGGCATCAGTGCTAGCTACTGCACCACATGTCACATGTATTTTCTAGGGGTGCAACGATACTCGTATGGATATTGAACCGTTCGGTACAGTGCTTTCGGTTTGGTACGCATATGTATCGAACAATACAAAATTTTTAATTTATTTTATCAACTTTCCTTCTGACGATGCTCAGTGGATCTGCGTTCGACTACTCCGCCTAGGCTGCACTGTCGAGCGCAGATCCACTGAGTGCAGCACAAGCTAGCAAGACAGAAGCTAAGCTCCTTGCAACATGGCAAATTGAACCTCCCCCACCCTCATTCAGATCTGGCCTTTGGAACTATTTTGGTTTTCATGTGACGTATGACCCTGAAGGTAAGCGCATCATGGACAAAAGTAAAACAGTATGTTGGATGTGCCACGCAATGCTCAATTACATGGGTGGGAACTACTGTGTTAGCGCAGTTTGCTCATTAACGTGTTTACGCCGTCCAGCCCCATGCTCGTTAACTGAGATTTGCCGCGTTGTGGCGTTAACGTCATTTCAGATTAATGCTGACAGCACTAGTGGGAACAAAATGAATATTACTGCACGTTTACTCCGACATCATCGTAGTGCAAAGACAAGTGGAAGCAGACAACAAGCATGCATGCTACAAACTTTACCCGAGTCATTTAGACAGCCGTTAGCACATGATTCTCCTTATGGGGACCTGATATGTTTAATATGCTGCTGAGAATAAAGCCCAGAAGAAGCGTAGTATAGCTTTTATTTTGGAAAGAGACATTTCTCTGTAATAAACTCTCTTTTCCAAAGATGAGTGATTTCTCGATCAGATAGATTTATTATTTTATCCCTTTGTTGTTTCAGCAACATTAAATTTAAAAACTGTACTTTTGAGTTAAAATATATATTTATAATTTTAATAAATGACAAATTAAAAAAGCATGAACATTTTTTTTGTATCAAAAAAATATCGAACCGTGACACCAAAGTATCGAACCGAACGGTGAATTTTGTGTATCGTTGCACCCCTAGTATTTTCATGACAAATAAAATAAGATGTGGTATTTGACACATCCTACCACATTACACTAAATGTGTTCAGATTTGTTAGCCATGAGGCCCAGTGAATGTGGAAGCTTGATTTCCCCCCCAAAAATAGTGTTTTTTGCTGTGTTTTTTTGTATTTTTGTGACTGTGTGAGCTTCCCGTGACGCACAGCCGCTGTTTTGTTTTTTTCTCCATTCACAGTATTATATAGTTCCCACATTCCTTATTTCATTGAAGTTCTTCCTAATCCACAAGGATTTGAGGGGCACGTTTGAAGTCCGGGTGCATTCTGTGCGGATGACTTGAAAATAATATTGAGGATAGATCTTTAAAGGGAATTTGTACAGAGGACTCATCTGCCTTCTAATGCTTTTGTTTCCATAGTAACCGCTGTCTGTCTCTGCTATATCTGAGGATGTTCCATCTGAAGAAAGACCACGCTGTCAAGTACTCGCGGTCGCTCATGGAGTACTTCAAGGTAACACACACGCGCACACATACTTGGACACAGACTCCATTTCCCTCTTTGCTCGCTCTCTCTCTCTCTCTCTCTCTTTCTCTCTCTCTGTGGAAAACACACAAAGCCAATTACAATCCCTCAAATACATTTCATATTCATTTTCATGGTGCCTGTGCATTAATTTTGCATGGCGTTATTAAATTCCATTCTTTCTCTTTGATATTAATGTATTAATTAGCTCCATCAATCATCACCGTGGATTGTTAGGGTTTAATGTGCTTGTTTTGATTAATTATGTTTAGTTTAATTAATTACTGAGGATGTCATTATCACAGTGCTGCATTTGCAGTGATGGGATTGGATTTCTGGGAAGCGACCGACTGGGGGGTTTATCTGTGCATGTGTGCGCAGTCTGTGTACATTCAGTAAATGTTGACATAAAGTTGGAGCAGTTCATTTTAAAAAGGAAATGCTACACAACAACAGTCTAACCGTTTCTGTAATACACTTATCTGCATGACACATTCATTTAGCATTTTCAAAATTCACTAACGTTACAACCTATTGTCCAGAAGTTCAGCAGAGGCTCACATCGTTTTAGCATTGCTTTTGCCGGACTGAAGGGTTTTATTACAAAATACCTTTTACATGATTAGAAAATGTGATTTGATCTGATTAATTGCCTCAAACTGTCACGGTTCTGTGTCCGTTGGACCCAGTATTTTGAGTTTATTATGTTTTGGTTTATTTTTGCATTATGGATTGTTTTCTGATGTTCTGGTGCTTTGTTTATTATTATCATTATAGATCTGTTTCTGTTTCAGTTCTTAGGTTTTGGGTTCTCATGTGTGTTGCAAGAGCGGCACGGTGGTTAGCACTGTTGCCGCACAGCAAGAAGGTCCTGAGTTCAATTCCACCATCAGGCCGGGGTCTTTCTGTGTGGAGTTTGCATGTTCTCCCCGTGTTTGCGTGGGTTCTCTCCGGGTACTCCGGCTTCCTCCCACCGTCCAAAGACATGCAACTTGTGGGGATAGGTTAATTGGATAATCCAAATTGCCACTAGCTGTGAATGTGAGTGTGAATGGTTGTCTGTCCCTATGTGTTAGCCCTGCGACAGACTGGCGACCTGTCCAGGGTGTACCCTGCCTCTCGCCCTATGACAGCTGGGATAGGCTCCAGCGCCCCCCGCGACCCTGAAAAGGATAAGCGGAAGCGAATGGATGGATGGATGGATGTGTGTTGCAGTTTCTGTTCAGTGTCTAGTCTGTCTCTCAGTGTCATGTCTGCATCTGGTTTAGTAATTCTTGTTTCCTGTCTTATTGTGAAAGTCTTTGTCTTATGTTAGTGTGTGCAGCTTAGCTCCCCCGTCTCGTTAGCCCTGATCTCCCCCAGCTGTGTCTCCCTTCTGTTGTCCATTCCCTCATTACTACCCTGTGTATTTAAGCCCTGTGTTTTCCCATGCTCGGTGTCGCGTCGTACCATCAGATTATGCCTGTGTGTTTCTGTTCTCCATATTCCATGTTCACTTCATGTTTTGCTTTCGTACCAGCAATAAAGCTGAGGTCTTTGAGTTTCAAGTTAGTGTCTGAGTCCTGCGTTTGGATCCTCCTCTCTGCACACAGAGCCCTAACACAAACTTAATTCATTTAAGTCTAATACTTCAGTCTGGCAGCCTGTCATCTATCAAACTGAAGATTTTTATTCTTAATAAATAAATTATTTTTCTTGATCCATCGTCCTTCATCCATGAACTGAAAAGTTGACAAAAACAAAACTATATTGGATGCATAAAGTTAAAAAAATATATATATTTGCTGGATTATTTACTAAAGTAAGAAGAATGCAATATATAAGGTTTGTGTATTTTTAGTGCTAGTACGTGCTCATCCTGTTTGTGCTGTTAGCAAACTGATACAGCTACATACATTAACAACCCACCTTTCTGTGTGGAGTTTGTATGTTCTCCCCATGTTTGCATGGGTTCTACCCGGGTACTTCCTATCACAGTCCAAAGACATGCAGTTAGCGGGGTCAGGTTAATTCATGACTCTAAATTGCCCAAAGGTGTGAATGTGAGTGCGAATGGATAGAAAAATGTAAATGGATTAAGACAACATGTCAGTCAGTTAGGTTCAAGGTTCTTTATTTGTCACATGCATAGTTATACAAGTATAACACACAGTGAAATGCTCTTCGACATGTGCAAAAATTGGGGGGGGTGTAGAGGAAGAACATATATATATATATATATATATATACACACATACACACACACACACATACACTGGTTATTGTATGAAAAAAGTATGATCTTATACTGATCAGCCACACACTGTTCACCCTGTAGTGTATAATAAAACATTGATATGCAAACTTCTGCTTGATTGAATACAAAGCCACACATATCAACAGTTATTTATCTGATATTAAGCTTTTGATATTATCTCAATGTAACTATAAATGTAATGTAAACATACTATAAATAAATAAACATAAATAAAATATAAATAAACATCACAATGTAGAGCTATCAAAAATGGGTATATTGAGTATTTGCTACATTTGATCTTCCTGTAACAAACTTAAAGTGATACAATGTTTAAAGTGTTACAGGTGCGTAAATGCTACAAATGGATCATTTTCGTATTGTGTTACAAATGTAACATTTAGCGATGTTATGTGGCTGCTAGGGGCAGTTGGCATCATTTTATCTAATATAGTTAAGAGCAATGAGCGGGCTAAGCTGTGCCACAGTACCGGGTCTAGCAGCTCAACTCCTGACTGTGTAGGAGGAGACTGCAGGCAAACTATTTGACTATTTTTTTGCATTATAGTCAAATGAACAGATTTCTGTTGGGATCCATGTCTAAATGAATTGTGAGTAAAAAGTACATAATCCCCATGAAACCAGATTTTTTTTTTTTTTTTTTTTTTTTACACTCACCTTTGTGTGAATTAAATAAACAGGATATTGTGCAATAATTACTGAGCTGTAGGGGTTCTAGTTAACCTCCTAGGACCTGGCGTCCATATATGTGGACATCACATTTTGGGTTGTCTAGACCAAAATACTAAATTTTGCTCTACGAGAGCCTGATATCCACTTACGAGGACATTATACTACCTCTGTTTTATCACAATTTAAAACAAATATCCTCATATGTGGATCTCATTTTTCTTAGAAACAAAAATTGGGTAAAAAAGAAATCTGGTGATTCTTTGTTTTTGCATTCATCGGATTCCAATCAGCCCAAATATCAAAGAGAAATTAAAAATTCATGCCATGGAAGAGTTCAGGTCTTAGGAGGTTAAGCTGTACTGTTATTGTAGTACACAGAGACAAATGTGTTGTTTTTCTAATCCATGTTATCATTTTTCATTCTTCATGTCATACTTTTTTGCTGTATGCAAAATGGCATTTTATTCTAACAGTGGAGGAACGTTTACTTAAAGTGCACTTCAGCACAAGTTTGTTTTTCCAGTCTATTCCTAATCACACAGCTGTGGCTACTCATTAGTTTACAATTAAAGATTTACATTTAAAAACTTGGAGTACAGATCTTCTAAGTTTATTTGCATAAAGAGGTCAAGTTGTTAACTATTTCACAAAAAAACTAAATATTGTTATTTTTTTCTTCACGATCCTTTTATTTTTCTGTGAAACCAACTAATTTGAATTCTTAAAATTCACCAGCATTTTCCTCGTATTATTAATAGTGCAGTGTTTTGGAGGTAGGACTGCACCTGTAATTTGTTTTGTTGTATTTACTGGAATGAATGAGCTGACTCCTTCCTCTACAGCTGGAGAGCTGTAAACAACACTGTTTAATGTCAAAGGAGCTTGCAAAGAAAAGCGTCTGGACTTCTTTAAGTTACTTGAAGACGTTTCACCTCTCCGATTAGAGGATCATCAGGGGGTCCTTTTGTCCCTCTGTGGAGGGATACTCCCACTAGGTTTATATCTGGGACTCTCCACCATTTGACCTTAGAACTGAAGAAGCTTCTCGGACGAGAGGTGAAACGTCTTCAAGTAACTTAAAGAAGTCCAGACGCTTTTCTTTGCAAGCTCCTTTGACTACGATGACCTGGATGACTGAGAACCTTCACAGACATACAACACTGTTTAATACATTTCTGTTTTTGTTATTCAGAATTCAGCCAAGAGTTCCCACCAAGCACCCTCTCCCTGGAGGACCAATGGAAAGTGAGTATACACACACAGACACACACACACATGCAGTACACCCCCCCCCGCGCACCTTGATAATTGAAAATTTATAATTCACCGGAGCTCTGCCGCAGAATACCGTGTCGACCCTGACAGCCACTTGCTCAAACAAACCTTCAGGAAGCAAATAAAGGGACTGATTTGTTGTAGATGTGAGAAGGAGAAGACTGGAAGGGCTGCTGGGTGTTGGGTGAGAAGGAGTGATGGAGGGAGTGATGATGGATGGAGGAGGAGAGGCGTGGAGGAGCTGCGGATGTGAAGCTAATGAGTTTGGACAGCTATGACGCTGCACAGCAGCAGGACTGGGCTCAGTGTGTGTCTGTGTGTGTGTGTGAGTGGGGGGGGCACTGAATCAGGCACAAGTTGTGGGTCAGCAATGGTCAGGGCCACATCACAGACATTACATCATGTCAGGAGCGCACACACACACACACACACACACACACACACAGAGCTGTGCAGGACAGGGAGCAGTTTGCACTAATGTATCCACGTCAAAGCTCTCTGTCACCATTTCTATAGTTTGCTGTAATGCCAATAACAAAACACTGTTAATCTAATTTCCTACACGGTCAATGTAATGAGTTGTTACTCTTTACATTGACCATGAGTCACATGGGGGTAAAGAACCCACCTCCTTCGAGCATGCTAACAGCTCCACATGAAGAAAAAAGAAAAGATGACGTCTCTCTATTTATGCTCACCCTCATATTTAAAACAAATAAAATACTGATATGATGTTGATAATACCGGTGCTACATTAAAACGGAAAAACAGAAGAGGGGGGGGCACAGGACACAAAGAGAGATTTGAACAGTAACATTGTGACAAGAAAATCTTTGTAGCTGGGAATGATTTCCAGACTGGGAAAAACAAATCCTTAAAAATTATGCTGATGTCTGGCTTTTGATATTTACATAGACAAAGTCCAAAGTCAGAATTCAAAACATGAACACACAGTATAAAAACAATTCTGAGAGCACAATAATTAACCTCGTTCTGACCACATTTGTATGTTGTATTTTTTTGTGTTTATTTTCTTTGGTGGATGTTTTAACAACCACGTACAGTTCGGTCCCACAGACAATCCTGATGTGACCAAAGTGCAGATGTTTTATAAACGTTTTGCACTGTTTTAGGAATTAAAGACATTTTTCTTATAAGTCCCACATTTTCAGAGGCTGAAAGTAAAAGGCTGCTCTATTGGATCGAGCTGTCCAGTTTTTAAGCCTCTAAAATCAGGGATTGTTTATCCTTATCCAGGGTCACAGTTGAGTTAGCATCTATCCTAGCTGTTATAAGATGTTAGGCAGGGACAGCCTGGACAGGTTGAGTATATCACAGTAACTCCTAAACAGTTTATGCAAAATCCTTGTAAAACAAGGTGTTTTACAAGGATTTAAGTCTGCACTTAAATCCATCGTGGTGGATAAGTACAAAAATCCTGCTTTAACCTTCGTTTAGCTCCTTGCATCCGTCCCCTTATATGTACGCGTCTGTCTCTCGTAAGCAAACATGTCTGTGTGCTGAGGTCGGATATTTGATATGGATTTCTGTGTGTCTTGTTTTACTTACTCAGGAGGTCCATCAGCATCTTTCAGCTGATTGTTTTGGATGTGAGGCCACACTTAAAAAATGATTTGGTTCGGTCTCATCTGTTGCTGTTTTTGCCGTTCCAGCTGTAAACACACAACATTGGCAAACCACGGATAAAAAGTCAGACTTTCGCTTAGAGTCGTTGATAACAGAGCTAAAGGGAGAAAGAATTTTAGACCTACATTCATCTGGTGACCAGCAGCACAGCTGCAAATCAATTTTAATGCTGCTCTGCGGGCAGTGGAACAAGCTATAAACACCACACTGACAACAAATGGCCAGAAAAACATAATAAGAGCAGCTTTAAAAATCACGCTGACAGTATTGTTGCAAATAGTTTCCTTCTTATTCCCTGCTGCCTTCTGTAATGTGACAATATTTGACTTTTCTTGCAAAACCTAGAGACGGTTTAAAAGATGGAAGTAGTTCCGGTCCAACAAGCGAAGTGCTTTTAATCTAATGTCCAGCAGGGGGCGCCTCCCCTGGTTACAAAAAGAAGACATCGTTGAGTTTAGTAAACACTTTCCTGATTTGGCTCATTCACTGGTTTCCAGTATTATAGTTAAGCTACTTTCAGCTGGTCCCTTTTCACACCACAGCAGGAAGCTCCACACCACATCCACTTCCTAAGACAACCCCAAAGAGGATTTGTGTGTCCTGCTGGAATCAAACCAGCAACCTTTTCCTTATCAAACAAATGTGCTAACCACTTCCTGGTATAATAGAATAAAAATGTATTAAGTAATTGTATAATTTCATTTTTAAAACCGTGGTCTTTATTAGAGTCTGAAGGCTGGATTATCCAGCATGTGTCTGTTAGTCGTGCCAATGGGCGCTCGCTGTCCTGGCTTTCAAAGTCAAACTCTCACTCATCACAGCTGGTTTTAAAGCAGCAAGAAGGCGAGGGGGAAAATCTCCAGCTCAAGCCTTCAAAACAGGACTTCTCCATGAGAGATGTCATGAGAGATGGAAACATTCATCTTTTATACTGTCTGTAGCAAAACTGCTCGACTGCAACTACAGCATCTATCACATCTAACTTGAGTTAAGATCACAAGCCGGTCACTTGTTGACCGCCTGACATACAAATTATACAAACAGCACAGACATTGTAATAATTATTAAACTGAGGTAAAAACAGTGAAAAGGTCTTTTTTATGGCATACAGGAGCTCCCTGTGATGTCACTGGGACTTATTGCATTTCCATATTTTCAGGGTCAACGGGACTCCGTCTCCTCTGTCGCTTAGCCCTTCTCCAGCCAGCAACGGAGGAGGAGCGGGAGGAGGATCCGGAGGTGCACCGGGGTCATCGGGCAGCGTGGCAATTCCCCAGCGGATTCACCACATGGCTGCCAGTCACGTTAACATCACAAACAACATCCTGCGGAGCTACGAACACTGGGAGACGTCTGACAGACTGGCCGCTGAGAGCCAAGGTAGGACGGCACAAGAGCGCGTACTGCTGGATGTATTTTCACATGGGCGCCAATATGCTGCTGAATATTTACTGTCACCACCGCAAGTTCATATCTCTAACATCTGGATACATGATGATTAACATGACAGGCATGCAAAGTATGCCATGTACATGTGACTCATACATGTGGTAAAGGAGTCAGTTTGAGTAAAACAGCTTTACTCACGTGTTGAAGATACTGAGAAAGACTGCTGAACACATAAAAACTTTCAACAGGAGTTTTTGTTTTTATTTCTTATTTATTTCTTATTATTTATTTGATCCTCTCTGTGAGCTCTTTGCAGAGGTTTTAGCCATAGACTGTATATCAAAAATGGGTACCAACAGTGAAGCCAGTGTCGGCCAGCAGGGGGCGACTGCATGGTTGTAGGTGTGGTTCTATGAGAACAGCCCCTGCTTCTACTTGGTCTACGACCTCTGTAAAGACTAAATTATGGTTACACAAAGCAGAATATGTTATCAGTCACAACGGTCAATGAAGGATCACAAACAGGCCGGTCAATCTTAAGATTTACAAGTTACTACCATGCTGGAGCGCTGAGTGGAAGTACTCATTTTTCATTTATATCCAACTTACTGTGGAGGTTTTCTTGTTGTATTTTTTAGACTAAAGGCCTTTACACACCGGAAACCTAAAACCTGTCCAAATATTTTGTGTTAAAGTTGTTTTTCGGATTTGGCTATTCTTAATGGAGCCATTCACACCGAATGGTCGAACTTGCAGCATTTATTTTTTTGGACCAAGCTTGATTTTTCAGATTTGATTTTTAGGATGCGAGTAAACAGATCAGACCAATCAGGTCGCTGCGTTTGGTAACAAGTGCACTCGTAGCTCAGAACTTGCACCAGTACTAAATATACAAATAGTAAAATAATACTGTTTTATTCAGACACACAGCTAGATGCTGCTCCGGGCCAGTCGATTCTTAGAAATGACTTTTCTGTCCCATCAGATCAGCTCAGCTGCCCCACTGATATCCTGAAATATGAACCAAAGCACTCCTGGATCAAACCATGAAATCCTCCCCCTGCTGCCTTCTCTTGAGAATTAAATGAACCCAAAATCATCTCAGTTTCTTCCTTTTGTTTTTAGAAATATAAGGACCAGCTCATCATCGCTCGATGTCGACTTCATCTTTTGTTATAGTGTGGGTTTTTTTGGTTTTGGTTTTGAAGACAAAAATACAACGTGTTCGGTGCAATTCTGAATTTCTCCATTTGCAACGACCTTAAGACTAAAAGCTAGTCTACACTGGTGTCCACAAAAAACAACTTGAGCTGATGTTGTAAGCAGCAACCACAGAAAGTGACATTTGGTGATTTAAAGTGTTGACGGGCAAAATAATCCCAAATTAAATTTTCCTCAGCTCACAAACGTGTGTTTGAAGCAACTACCAATTAGAGTGAAGGATACCACTGATTGGCAAATGAGAGAGTGGTTAATATGTTAGGTTACCGTGGCAACCAGGGTCTGTAACGTCTACCAGTTACCAACCAACCAGCACCAAACAGATTTGTGATGAGTTGCTTCCTGTGTGGTCGCCCGTATAAACATGAGCTGTATGAAAGTGAATGTTAAAGCTCTTAAAACCTTTGCAGAGAAATGTTCACTAGTCGACTAGTGAAAACAGACGCCAGGCGTGGCTTGTAGGACCAGCAATGAAGAAAGAACGAGCCTGACTTTTGCCCCATGTTGCCCACAGCTCCACTGGAAAAACACCAGCTGTAGTTTGTGTGTTTCATTTAAGCACAGAGGCGCTCTCAGTAACACTGTCTGTCTCCCTCCCGTAGATTTCTTCCAGGAGCTGGACTCTGTGATGGAGCCGTTGAGTCAGCAGAGCAGCATGACAGAGCTGGTTCGCTACGTAAGGCAGGGACTGCACTGGCTCCGCATAGAGGCTCACCTGCTGTGAAGACTGGACTAGAGCCAACATTAAGAAAAAGAAGAAATGGGCTGGGAGCTAGAACTCAAGTGAGATGAGACCCAGAACGATGCTTCAGTTCCCACTGGGATCCTTTGAATGTCTTTACACCATGCATGGTAATATAATGGCTTACACCAGGTGGATTAATTGGGCTGAAATCACCTTTAATTAGGAGTGAACAGTAACTAAGTTTGGGAATTTTAGCTGTGAACCACAGAATACAAATGATCATATTAACAATTTGGCTGATGCTGCTTTTTTGGGGGGGAGCAACAGTATACAAGTGATTGTAGCTTTAACTCCTGAAGGGAACGCACATGTTCCCAACCTCATCTCCCAGTTTCACTGAGATGGGTTCATTCTCCAACAGACAAGTGTGAGGCTGAATGTAGGGAAAGAGCCTCAACAGAGGCTCACCTCCACCAGCAGTGGCCCAGAAATGTGTCAATGATTAGGAAAGAATTAAAGCTTTAGGCTGATATTGATCCAAGTGGAAGAGTACCAGTCCAATCTATTAGTTAGGGACCACACTGGTAAAGAGGCTCAGCTACAACCACTAATGGAGGCTAAATTCATTGCACTTCTTTTATTTCACTCCATCTTCAGTCTTTAAAGAGGGATCCTCAACAACCAACCAAAAGCTAGAACCTGCAGTTATTAGTTAGTATAGAGTTACTTTATTACATTTAAAGCCTCAGTCACACTAGAGAAAACAGGACAGCTATCTGTTTGTGACGGGGAGGATCACCTGTTGATCGGTGACTGCACTGAACTTGTTCCACTTACAGTGAGTCGGTGCAATCAGCTGGTTGCCCAGAGATTGAGCAGCACTCAACCTCTGCTTCACCACTTCTAGTTGCAAGGCAGTTGCACAAGTTGACAGGTTGCCTGTCGAGCAGCAACCTGTCTCCAAACAGAGTGCAACTCAGACTGACTGCAGTCGCTCTCAGACAGATTCGATTATTGCAATCAGTCTGCACAGATGAGCACAACTTGACATATTTGCAACAGGGAACTCGGCTCAAATGGTTGTTGCGTTCTGCTTATATTCCTACATCAAAGCAAGACTGCCGAGCCCCCGCATCAGGAGCTACGTGACTTTTGCTGGAGGAATTTCTGAGTTCCTGTTTCCAGTCTATGATCTTCTGCAGTTCATGTCAATTTGTGTGCCTGTAGACGGCAATTTGTGACAGATGGCAACAGATTTGATATTTTCACCGATTTATTGCCATTAATCCATGTATTATCACAAACAGATTGCACATATTTGCCAGCTTGACCCAGTTCACAATCGCAAAGTGACTCCCTGTTTTTCACCATCGTATTCCACCAAAGTAGGAGACTGAGCAGTCGGACACCTGGTCGCCATTTTCAGAGCAACCGTTTCAGAGTTTCCCTAGTGTGACTGTAGTGTGACGTGATGACATTTCGGTTTAGTAAAAATATCTATTACTCTGGTTTAATTTGGGAGTAAAGAAGTTAAACTGTTACTCTCAACAATGGCAAAATTAACTTATTGGCAGTTCAGGAAGAACCTTTATGCCACATTTAATTTCTGAAAAGTACACAGTGCAGTTGGGTTTTGTGTTTCTCCTCAGTATCACACAGACAGTCTACCCCACTCCCACCCGGCAAAGCCCGAGATTCACACAGTTTAAACAAACGAGCACTAGCAAAAAGGGAATCCTTCCTAATGAGATTTTTGTATTTAAATGAGGATCTTTTGACCAAATAAAATTGTAAACTACATTACAGGTACAATAGGGCAAAGCTTCAAAAATATCTAAAGTCTTGTAGTATAAGTTGAAGTTTCAGTTTTGTGGGCTACCAGAACAAACATCCGGTTTGCTGGACCTACAAATAAGGGCTTTCTTCCATCACATAAAGCATCTGTCTGGTTCTTCTCTTGCTGGTTATGAGCTTTTGTGAAATTCCACTCAGTTCTAGTTCCCATAGTAACCCACCAACTAAGGCGTCAAACACTTACTGGGGGGAAAAAACTACAAGATTCAGTATGATTTGGCTCTAATTAAGCCCCCACCCACATGCAGAGCAAGTAAACAGGGTGAAACTGTCACATCGGCTTTTCTGCCCTGATGTTAGAAACAAAAACTATATCTGTGACTTTGTACAGCACGTAATGAGATCAAATCAACTGCCGGGTGTCTTATAGTCGTTTCCCCACATTTGTTGTGCTGTGTCGTTAGTGTGTATACGTGTACAGCTTATTGTGAAGTCTATTTAAAATCATTACCTGACCGAACAATAACGATGTTTGTGTACAATAATGTACAGACTGTGACTCCTGAAAACAGTGTTTCTTGTGTCTTGTGAATGATTCAATGTGAGCGAATGAGGAAGTGCTGCAGGTAAATGGGGCATCTACGTGTGTGTGCCAGCGCGCAGGCTATAGCTGCATTTACAAAGCGCCAAAGTGATTTTGAAGTCATCGTGGCGCATTAAAAACAAGAGACCACGCTGTTTCTACGTTTTCACGTTCGCCATCAAGACTCCAAATCAGTTTATTATGGTCTTTGTAAATCCAGCACATTAAGCATGAATTTTTAAGTTTTGGATCATTTGACCATCGCTGAATGTGTATGGAAGACAATGCAGATGTGAAATGTAATTTTCACTTTGACAAAAACAAGAAAGGAAAAAAAAAAAAGGAAACTCAAGTGCCTCTATTTGTGTCCGGTGGGAATTGCTCTATTTATTTAAAACGAAGAATGAATCTAAATGATTTTCCATACCATATTGGTATAAATATGAGATTGTTTTTCGTAAAATCAAATGTTTCCATAAGCTTTTTACTGGCGTTTATGAAGACACCAGGGTTTGGCTTTAAAAGAAAAAAAAGAAAAAAGCAAACAAACAAACGTGATAATGTGCCAAATTAGCATCTGTTGCTGTGTTTTCTCTTTTTGACAGTTTGAGCAAGTATAGGTTTGTCTGAAATACCTGAAATTTTTAAGTCATCGCATGCAATAAATGATAGCTTCAGACCAAGAACTACTTGTGTCCATTTTGACAAAAAAAAAAAGTATATTTCTTGTTACATAAGTCACATGCAGTGTTGCAAAGGTCGACGTCTCATGAAAATACACAGCCATTTAAATGCACAACGCTACAGCTAACAGTCTGAAACCTCAAGAACATTAAACCTTAAATAAGTGGACATTTTGGGAATATTTTTCTTACTTCTTTCTGAGAATAAAAACTCATATTTGTATATGAAATATAAAACCTATAACTAACAGCTAGTTTATGTAAATTAGTAAAAAATTTAAGCTCAGTGAATGTATATAAAAGATTGACGTAACCACCCAACAGTCTTCAAAAACTACAGTTTTGAAGCTTTATATCTTTCTTTGTTTTTGAATCAGATGTGACTGTTTTAAAAAAGAAGAGGCTAAGCTAGCTTGTCTAGTTACAAGCTAGCCTTTTTAGCGAGCCATATTCACAATTCACTGATATAACTGGGAAGCTAATACTAGCTATTGCTATTAGCTTAAAACAAAGTAGACGAAAACAATATCAAACAAGCGGTTATGCCCCCTATACATAACTTGCTTTAATACAACAAATAAAATTCAAATGGTTTACATTTGAATAAAAGGCATCTCTATTTTGGTTGTACGCTAAATTTATGTTTTTTAAACGGTATAAAAAATGGACGTAGCTAACATGATATCCCATTTTAGATACTAAACATTACCATTTTCACAATTTTAGTTTCAAAATACCAGATGCCACAAGGACGGGTGGGTTTAAACGTGAAACCACTTGCTCACTGGTGAACTACTTGTTAATCATAAATTAGTTAGCTAAGTAAGTTAGCTAAGGAACCAAATTATCCTACACATCCAAATGTAGTATAACCAAGACTTACAGTGTTGCCAACTCCTCAGTAAGGAAAATCGCTATTGGTTGTCCTAAAAGTCGCTAGAAGTCGCTAAATGACGTCATCGCCTAATTTGCATAATTGGTCATACTAATGTAATTGTAACCTAAGTTGTTGGAGAGAGAAACAACATCGTGGAAGAGACAAAGTGAGTAAAAATTGCATTTAGAACTACAAATTAAATTTCTTTCAGCAATTATTGTTTTTTTTAATGTCACAGTTCCAACCCTGCTCCTTTATCCGGGCTTGGACCGGCAAAAGTAACCCGAAAATGGCACTCTGGTGGAGTTACTTTGTGTGAGTGGGTGTGTGTTTATAAGTAGTTTTAAACCTTGTGATCCACAAAACAGCATAACAGTAAAAGACTAACTGCGTTACAGTCAGTGCGGGAATAGCGGCTTCGGTCATGCGCGATTCATTTGCAGTCTGGACGCACAGGTGTGAACATCTGCTGCCCTGATAGCAGCGGGGGGTGGACTATCCTCCGCCTGTGAGCGCTTTGGCATGGGTGAGGTGCCCACGGCAGCACCACTGCTTGTTGAGAATAAGAGCGATACGCGTTTTTAACGTCAAAAAGTCGTCATAAATAAGTCTCCAATAATACCAGAAAAAGTCGCCAAATTTGTTGCTAGTCGCTTTTTAGAAAAAAAGTTGCTAAGGGAGTCTGAAAACTTGCTAAATATAGCGACAAAGTCGCTAAGTTGGCAACACTGCTTACATAATGCACCATACGGTAACAGCAACCACAGCTAGTGCCATCTGGTGGCCTTCAGAGACAATGCAAGTTTAAGGCTTAATTTTTTGACCTAGAAGCTACGTTCATGTTTTATACGTGTATGCTGATGCTAGCTACATCTAGCGTTTTACTGTTTAAACATTGGAAATAAGACTATTTCCCAAAATGTCAAACTGTTCCTTTAAAATGGACTCATGGTTCTTCATCTGAACGACTAAAATGCTTACTAATCACCATTTAGACAGCTGTCCAAGCTCCACTTTCTGTTGCTTAACAATAACGCTTTTTACAGTTGTTTCTTGTATTTATTTGAGGTCTTGAAGCCAAATTAGGATTGTCCCAGCGAGCCACTGAACTTCTACAACAACCTGTAAACACTACCCGCAAACCGTTTCTCTCTGACCTCAGTCGTTTCAAGTCGATAGTTGGTCCGCAGTGTTGCTCAGTCCAATTCAATGATGTTTGGTGTTGTTTTGTTTTATGGTGAAACTGTGATGTTACTATATGGTTATTGTTAAGTTCACTTAATGGTCCCTTATTCTTCTTGTATGCAGCGGTACAATATACAATAATATGCTGTAAAAAGTCAGAAACATTGCATTTGTGACATGGGAAATATCAGTTTCATTCCACTATGGTACATGTCACATGACAGCTATGGTAAATGTTGAATTCATGCAACAGTTTATTTATATGCAATGTCAATATGTGGGTATATTCTGAAACATTTTGAAGACAGACTTTTCTCAGCATGGCCTTTTATTCTGCTGGCATCTTATTAAATATCCCATTAGCTCCTGTTGCATTATCACAGTTGTCAACTTGTTTATCGAAGGCAGAAACATCATCACTGCTGTTGTGATTACAATAGAGCTAAACACACTGATTTATTTTTTGACAGCAGATGGTAGCAAGCCGATAATACACTGATAATCTCTCCAGTAGTGACGAGTGTCTCTAATATTTGTTTGCATTTCACAAAATCACAGATTCGCTTTGATTGCCAAAACTGTCTCATACAATAAAGGAACTAGCAGGATTTAAAAAGGATAATAAAGGGTTTGATTTTTTCTTCTCAAATTCCTGTAATCTACCAGAGAGATGTTTTCTTTTCTTTTGTGTTCGTCCTCATTCGTTCTACTGTCAGAGTCATGCAGCAGTGTTACAAATAAGAATTATCCAATAAATAAGAATTTGTTGAGGTTAGTGGAAGGAGACGTTAATATGCTCTTCACAAAAACAAGAAATATGATCGATAATCAAGAGATAACCAACAAGCATCTCTCTGACTGTTCTTTAGTAAAGAAAAGTTGGCATTTCTGGAAATGTTCTGATTTGCCTTACAAAGTGATGAATACATCAGCACCACTCTCACGTCAGTGTAAGTTAGCCTAGCTTGGCATTAAGCTAGAAAGCAGTGGAAAACTACATCCCTATCTCTATTCAAAGTCTAAAAACTGCGCCTCTAAAACGAATACATACAGCTCTGCTATCACTTCCAACATAAATGAAGACAGAAAACTAAACAGCAGTGACGTTTGTAAGGTTACTGGAGTTGGGCTAGCTGGTATATAATGATGTGCTATGTTAGCATAATGCTAACTTATTTTTCCACTGGATAAAAGTTAACATGAGGGTTCCCGATGGTTAGGGACAAATGCAATCGCATGGTAGGATGCTGTAAACGGACCAAACTTCAGTCAGAAGAACAACTGAGATAATCCCTCCGCAATGCGAGGTTAGTCATTAATATACTGCAACAACATGGGAATAGAGCAGCTGCCAGAGAATTCGACATTAATGAATCAATGGTACAGAAGTGGAGGAAGCAAAAGAATGAGTTGAGTAAAGTTTGACATATCTGACTGTTTTGTTTCGCTTAATGCGCCTTATAAACCAGTGCGCCTTATGGTCCGAAAAATACAATAAATTAATATCTTGGTACAATTTCTAAGTCATATACGAATACTGACATTCTGCACCATCTTGTGGTTCAGAATGGTACTACACCAGAATCTTAACAGCGACATACAACATAAACTACAACATAATATTCACAATTAATATTATACAACACTAAAAGAAAAGGATTACATTTGAGGGGCCTTAAAGTCGCCTGCCTTGTGTTATGGGATGGGTAGTTCACCAATAAAAGTATTTATGTACACAGTCTGCTACTTCTGCATAGTCATGATTCACTTCATATCTGTGTTGCTTGGTTCAAAGCTTGAATAAACATTCAAGCCTTTTGTTCAAGGCTTGAATTTGTGGAAGTGGGAAAGTCATTTCTGGAACCAGAGCCCTTAAAAACATGGGCGGCCACAAACATGCTGCGATTTCAGATAATATCTCTGCAGTACGATACTTAGCCGCTTTCTGTTGATGGCAAAATATTTGAAAAATATAGAAGTAAAGAACGCGCCATCTCTTGGAGACACTCTGCAATTGAGTTAAAATTAGTGTATTCATAGTGGAAAGTAGAGACACCCCAGAAGAGAGAGGGCAGAGTCTCTGTCCAGCAGTTCTAAGTGGCTGTATCGTTAGCCCATTTTAGAAGATTAAGCCCACTTTTAACATTTTAGCTAGGCTAGGCTAGGCTAATGAGCTTATGGTTCTGAGCCCATATTAAACATCTGGCATGAAAGTAGTGTCCTGAAAAGAAAAGCAACGAGAACATTTCCTATAATGCCTATTGACGAGGATAGATAAAATATTGACTATTCTAAAATAAAATTTCTATTAATAATCAGCACTTCAGTTGTATCATGTTCTCTATTTTACAGTATATTGGAAAAGTGGAAAAAAGAAAAAGCAAGATCATATTTCCAAATAGTCCATGATATTCCTTCTACGATCACGTGACCTTCTACCATGAAGCCTTCACTGCCTTGTGTGTAGCATTTCTGTGATTGCTATTTTGCTTTTCTTCCTGGAACATAACAGTGTTAAATCATGTGGGAAATCAAAACGGTCCAAGTGTAACCGACCCATTTAACAGGAAGTTTCTTTAAGGTTTTCAGTCGCTCTGTTCCCTGCGGTGAAAAACTGTTGCTCGAATAAGCTCGTTTCTGCTCCGCGACTCTTAATAATGTCCAAATTAATCTCGAGAAGGGCAGCAGCTTTTAAACTATAATAGTGTAATTGCTCAAGATTCATTGGTGAAAAATTGTCATCAGCTCGTCTAGCCTTTTTCTCTTTCATCTTTGTTGCGGTGGAAGAATAGCGCCATCTTCCTGATTAGTGCAATAAAGCACATGGCTGAATTCCCGCCGCATGAATACAGCGTACGCCACGTGTGGTATTCAGTGACGTTAAACTGCTTAAATCCGAACTGTGACGTGTTAGTTAGGCAACCAAATAAGTTTAAGACTGTGTATCTGAAGCCTGACACTGGTGGTACAGCAGCAGCACAGTGCCTCTGATCCAGCCTGACTAACCTGTCTGTGAATCTGATGCACATCACTGGCATAACGAAACAAAGAACAAAATAAAAGTTCTGTCCAACACGGATTGCATTGTATTTCTAAATGTGTTGCACAGTTTTTTTTCTGTTTTTATCAGTGCTATCTTTTGGCCTTTTCTATGGTTCTTTTTATAATGAAGTTGTTCTATGTGATGATCAAAAGTTGTGATGCAGTTCCATTGTTTTTAAATATTTAATGTCTCTAAAATATGGATTAAAATCTGTTTGAAGCAGCCATCCTGCCGTACTCACTGTCTTCTTTCTGTCTTTTTTATTGCATTCGGGCTGAGGTCTTCAAAGTTGCCTTGCAAGGATGTGCTGAACCTCCCTTTGACATTGCACATAGAGGCAACAGCAGAAGGCTGAGACATTGCCAAAGGTTCCAGCAAGTGTGTTTTTTTCCCCTAATGAACCAAATCAACCAAATTTTACACTCAAGATTCTTTTATAAATAAAAGAGCGGCTCTGACGTAGATTTTAAGAGCCAAGCTAGTCTTCTTATTAGCACTAATGAACTCTTACTCTACATCATAGCAACTATTAGCCTACTTCACCATGCATGATTAATTCATTGAATGTAGCCACGCATTAGAATTCAAGAGGGAATAAGCGGGCCGTGTGCGTGATGGCGGAAGAGAGAGATGGACCTCAGAATGTGAGAGAGAAATGAAAAGAACCAAGGACAAAAAAAAAAAGTCTATTTTCTCAGAAACGTAAATCCCGTCTAATTCTGTGTTTCCATAAATGAATGAGGTGGTGGAAACTATTTTCAGGCCTTC
Organism: Rhamphochromis longiceps; assembly: GCF_057381845.1. Classification (NCBI taxonomy): domain Eukaryota; kingdom Metazoa; phylum Chordata; class Actinopteri; order Cichliformes; family Cichlidae; genus Rhamphochromis; species Rhamphochromis longiceps. The sequence goes on from NC_140558.1 coordinate 24,710,175, forward strand.
AGATATCCTGCTCTCAGTGCATGTGCATGTCCTTGGTGCAGAGGCAAAACACTGACAGCTTAGATTTATAGCTTTAATTGCCACAGGTAACCATGCAGTCAAATAGGCTCTCAGATACGGCTTAGAAACAGACTTACATTTAAGAAGTATCCATGATTTGAATAGAAGACAAAAATGCACGATCGAACGAGCACCACCAAGGATCATGATATCTTTAACACATCATTTATTAATTAGTTTAAGTAATGGAAGGCAGCACAAGTCCACCTCTGTGTTTACCAAAAACTCCTTGGATTTATTCTCTATGATGTTTCCGTAGGGTGTTGAGACAGTTTGTTAGAAACACAGCTAATGGGGCATGAGCACTGGAACCTTGATGCGCGCTGCTGCTATCGACTTTTACATGTGGACTGGCGCTGTGATCAAGATAGCCGATGTGCAAACCCACCCGCCTCCACCCCCTTTGTGAGCGGTCCCAAAGCACAGACGAGTTGGGAAAGCTCATTATCCATTCTTATGTTATATTCTTACAGACTGAATAAAAGCCTGGCATCAAAGAATGCTAGACTTGACTTTGAGAAGCAGACGGCCCATTTTAAATGTATATTCAAATGCAGGCTTTTTGAAAAACAATGCCTAGATTTTAAGTGGAGAGAAGAATAAATATTAGATCTGTACGTTTCTGAAATTTTTTTTTTCCTGTTTCTAACAGCAGTAATAGGCCAGCTCTGTGTGTTTACCAGTGTTGGGACTGACGCGTTATTAAGTAACGCGTTACAGTAACTACGTTATTATTGTGGTAACGAGCACGGTAACTAGTTATTATGCCAAAACCAGGAACGCGTTACTCGTTACTGGGATTTAGATAGGCTCGTTATTCGTTACTTCGTGTGGTGGCTATCGCGGAGCTTCCACAGATTCAATAACATTAGCAAGTGGTGGAGGGCAGCAGGTGGATGAAGGAAAAGGGAGGCAAGAGGAGAGACCCGAAGCGGCCGCTGGTCCGAGGGTGTCAGGTGAACTGAACTTCAGGTAAGAAGTTATAACCTGCAGTCCATCTGGGTCAGATATGAACCAAGTTTAGGTTGAGTTTATTTTTGTTATGCTGACTTTTTCGTACTGCGTGCTAGCTAGCATGACGGAGTTTCTATACAGCTCCGTCATGGGTGGTGCTATGTTACTGATGTTGAACTTTATTTTGTTCATAAGGTTAATTATTAGAGTTGCCAACCGTCCCGTAAAAAACAGAATCGTCTCGTATTCAGAGAAATTATTACGCGTTTCATATTGAGGTGAAAAGGAGCACAGTTTGTCCCGGACTTCAGCTACAATGAAAAAGACACAAAGCTGGATTTATTCTGTCTTTACGCTGCACAGCTGCCTCTTCTTCTCTCATTCTCTCTCCCTCCCTCTCCTGTTTCTACTTCAATCATGAAACTGATCAATGATCAATGATCAGCTGATCGGCTTTTCTCTCTTGTTTGTTTATCGCCCACTTTGCGCCAGAAAGAGGAAACCAGCGGATGTCGCGGTAAACAACAGCAGCACGTTTAAGCTTGATCAGCTGTTAGAATTTATTTAATATTAATTTCTAGTATCAGCTGATGTTTGCTGGAGCCACAGCTGTAAAGCTGCTGGTCATGATATGGTTTGGTTATCTGGTGAGAGGGAAACATGAAGATGAAACCAGGAGATGTCCTTACTGAATCACCAGAGCTGAACAGGTGATGGAGAAACAGGTTTACCTTTAAGTTGGTGGCGGCCAGAGGGCCCGGTGGCGCCAGTGTCCGGCAGCCTCGCCTCTGTCAGTGCGCCCCAGGGCAGCTGTGGCTACAATGTAGCTTGCCATCGCCTGTGTGTGAATGTGTGAATGACTGAATGTAGTGTGAAGCGCTTTGGGGTCCTTAGGGACTAGAAAAGCGCTATACAAATGCAGGCCATTTACCATTTAACATGAATGAGTTGAAGGGAAGTTATGAACTGTTTCTGAGAGACAAATAACACCAGGATCCTTTTCTAAGTAGCTGACAGCTGGTAACTGTGCAGGGGCGGGTCTAGCAAAGTTTTGCCAAGGCGTAGGTAGGGCATTAACAGGGAGAGGGGGGCACAAGGAAATACTTTTCTTTCTTATTCTCATTTAAAATGTCTAGCTTTTAAAAAAATAATTATCTGAGTCTTACAACAAAGAATTGATAGATTGATACATATATACCATCAGATCAGTGTACATCACTGTCACAACAGCGTTTATTTTCATTCAAAGGCTTTATGGTTTTTCCTATAATGGTGGGCCGGTCTCTAGTCAAAATGCCCGGGACGATTTTTTTGTCCCAGTCCAGCCCTGTATGCAGCTCATCTGCAGTCTGGTGTTACCTACATCTTCCTATTCAGAAGGCAGAATTTCCGAGTTCTGAGTACAATCGAAAGCACCACGACTGCAGTTTTTGTGTTGGATGTAAAAAGCGAGAATAGAATGGCTAGGATAGAATCAGGCGTGGGATTTCTCTCGTGGAAGTGTGCACATTATTTTTTTCCTTTCTATTGGTAGGTGGCACAGTGCACTTGTGGCAAGTAAGCAAGCTAGAAGACTGGCAGTCTGGCTGGGTGTCCAGTTACGGAAGCAACACATTAACAAGAGAATTCTGAGTTAAATCAAAGTTACTTTCCCTAGTAACTAGTTACTCTGAAAGTAACGAGTAACTTGAAGTAACTGAGTTACTTTTGATATAAGTAACTAGTAATGTAACTAAGTTACTAATTTAAAGTAACTTACCCAACACTGGTGTTTACAGGAAACTTTCAGCTAAACAAGTCAAGGAAGAGTCTAGCAACAATTGAGCAACCAGACACCAGAAAAAGTGAAAGTCAGTGACCTGCTGTGACAGCAAGGTCACTAATGGTTATTTCATGTGGGCATGTCCCACATGAAATAACCATGAAGTACCAATGGCAGTGAAGCATACCCCTGATAGAGAGATGGCAGGATAGTAAAGACATACATACAGATATTTATAGTGAAAATTTTCTGGAAATGTTTCACAGGACTCTGCAGCACTCTGAAAAACTGAGCACTTTCTTTCTACTTCCATAGGGATTAAGGAGCTAGGTAGCAGCCAGGTGCTGCTGATGACATGCACTTGACTAACTGATCATCAATAAGTGTTAGCGCCAGTTCAGGTGTGTGTTAACACAATACCACAATCTTCTGTCTGAGCACATTCACCCCAAGGTCAGACAGTCAGCCTCAGTTAGCATGTTAAATACTAAAGTTCATGCATAATTATAAAAACACTGAACAAGCTTGTTTGGAAGGGTCACCAGGAGAAAGCCTCTTCTCTCTCTAAACAGAACCTGGCAGCACAGCTGAGGTTTCAAAGGGCTAACAGACTGAAGGACTCCTGAAACAATGTCCTTTGGACAGACGATTACATAAGTAGAGAAAAACAAACACAGCATATCAGCTCACAAGCCCACTGGTGCAGGGGTGATGGTTTGGTTTGAAGCAACAGGACTTGGGCACCTTGCAGTTATTGAATTGACTACAAACTGGATTCTAGATTCAAATGTGAGGCCAACATTGATCCGCAGGACAGCAGCAGCACGTTGAAATGGCCCAAAGTCCAGACTTCAACCAATTAAAATGCTGCAGTGGGACCAGTGAGGGAGCTGTGCATAATCAAACGCCTGGAAACCTCAAACAACGTTGTAAAACAACATAAATCAATAAAATGAAAAAGTCCTCCAAAATGATGTGGAAGGCTTTTCCACAGGACTGCAGAGTCCAGATGAAACTTCACATTACTGTGCAAATAGCAGGGTGGTAAGACATACATACAAACAGGTACCTATGCAACTGGAGCCTAGAACATCTACTAGTGACCAACTTTATATGTAGAAAAGGTCGGAGTCTTACGTTTGCGTCATTAAATAATTTCCCCCAGGGATCAATAAAGTATTCTGATTCTGATTCTGATTAGTCTTCCTAATATCCATCTTCTTCCGCTTATCCGGGGCCGGGTCGCAGGGGCAGCAGCCTAAGCAGAGAAGCCCAGCCCTCCCTCTCCCCAGCTACCTCCTCCAGCTTATCCGGGGAAACACCAAGGCGTTCGCAGGCCAGCTGAGAGATATAACCTCTCCAGCGTGTCCTGGGTCTGCCCTGGGGCCTCCTCCCGGTCGGACACCTCACCCAGGAGGCATCCATGTCAGATGCCCGAACCACCTCAACTGGCTCCTTTCGATGTGGAGGACTCTCCACAGTAATCCGTGCCCCTTCCGGATGGTTGAACTTCTCACCCTAACTCTAAGGGAGAGACCAGCCACCCTTTGGAGGAAGCCTATTTCCGGCGCTTGTATCCGCAATCACTTGTGACCATAGGTGAGGGTAGGGACGTAGATAGACCGTTAAATTGAGAGCTTTGCTTTTACACTCAGTTTTCTCTTCACCACAACAGACCTTCTCCCGTCACTGGAGAACAAGACTCCGAGATACTTAAACTCTTCCACTTGGGGCATGAACTGGTCCCTGAACCAGAGTGGGCACTCCACCCTTTTCCCGCTGAGGACCATGACCTCCGATTTGAAGATGCTGATTCTCCCACCACTTCACACTCAGCTGCAAACCGTTCCAGTGTGAGCTGGAGGCCATCACCCAAAGAAGCCAACAGAGCCACATCATCCGCGAAAAGCAGAGATGAGATTCTGAGACCAAACAAGTGAAAGCCTTCCGCCACTTGGCTATGCCTAGAAATGCTGTTCATAAAAATTATGAACAGAATCGGTGACAAAAGGCAGCCCTACCCACCCACCCTAACCCCAACCCCAATCAAGAGAGAAGAAAGTAGCTTTTGTGCTATCAAAACATAAGTTTCACCTTTTTCAATACCATAAATGAACAAACTCCTGCTGCATTCCTGAATCACTGATATAACATCTTGAATTCTTTTGTTCTCTCATATTTATTGATTTCATGTTCCAAACAACAGTCTGACATTGCTCTAACATCTTACTCAAAATATATTTTTCCCTTTTTGTTAAAGCCACCAACCAGTCACCACCAAAGAGCTGATTACAGCCATTCAGTTTCATTACAGAAACCCACTCACTAATCCATTCCCTCCGTCTCAATCTGCAGAGTGGCAGTTTTAATAGGCCGCCCCTCCCCCTCATTCTTTGCCAAGTGATTTTGTTAAAACTGAGAGTTTTTCTATTTAGCTCTGTGGTTCGCAGCTCCAGAGGCGCTAACGAGGTAAGAGCTCGTCAGCTGTAATTGAATGACTCCTGATTAAACTAGTTTCACACTGACAGGCAACATATTGCATCTTGTCCAACTTCTAATCAGCTGCTTCCGCAATGCTCCATGCAGATGTCTGCGTTCAGGGTCAGGAAAGGCTGTGGTCCAGGATAATGCTTTATTTTAATGACGACAGTGTGCATTTTAATTGACCAAAAGCCCCAAATAAGTGGAATGTCAAGAAAGAATTTCGCTTTATTACTTTACACAGCTATAATATTTTGTGAGTCTAAAATCAACAATATAAGATTTCAGGCAATATTCATTCAGGTTACTTATCTCAAGAACAACTGAACAAGAAACCACATTTAAAGTGCTTGTCCTGCAGACCCCAGTTTCCTTGGTGAAAGTGTTCATTACATTGCAACTGTTTACTTACTCTGGTCTGAAGAGATCTTCGGAAAACCGGTTAAAGTCTCACATTGCATGTTAGAAATGTTTTAAACCCTGAAATACAAACAGAGAAGTAGTAGCCTTTAAGGTGTTGCGGATAAATACAACAAAATAAAACAAGTACCGATACCAAAAAAACCACACAGGGAAAATACCCAGGGAAACAGAGTTAACGATAAAAATGATAAAAACTAACTATAAAAACCCGACAAAAAAAAACAAACAACAAAACCCTGTAAACCATAAATTTCACACCAAATCCTCAAATTTTGCGGCCCGGTACTGGTCCGCGATTGGGGACCGCTGGTCTATATAAACCCTGCCATATTTAAAAGGTAGTGCAGCTCTGTTTAGTTATCCTGATGCAAATTTTAGCTTGCTCAACAGGGCTGAAAAGTTTGCCTAATGGTAGATGCCCAAAAACTGCAGTTTTTTTGGAGTTTGCTGTTACCTGCATTCTGTTTTCTTACCGCACCCAATTCAAGTGTATAATCCCAGCTACAGTGGCCGCTGTGGGACAAATAACTCTGGCCACCATTCACCTGTAGTGAGTGCAGGCCGTCAGTCTGCTATTTACCTCAGTTATCAATATACTGTGTGTCCGCCTCTCTTACTCTGGACCAGGCTGTAAAACTTGTGATACTGAGGTGAGTTGTCGCAGATATCTTGTCAGTAGGCGCTGCCGTTTCTGTCTCTGTTAGTTTTTATTAGCTTCTCTAAGCCAACATTAGTCTTTGAAGTGCATCTAACACTGTTTTACACTTAGTGAACAAACTCTCATACAAAGTGAATATGTAATGAAGCCGTTTATCAGGCGGGACGTGAAAGGTTTTAGGACACTTTAGCCTAGCATAACATTAGCATATAGCTAGCTGCTATTTGCACACACTTTTGTGTGTTATAAGACAAGATAACCTTTATTAGTCCCACACGTGGGAAATTTGTTTTGTTACAACAGTGGACAGTGCAAAGTTGCATAGAAAAATTAGGAGAAAAAACAAACAAACACTGGAATAATATATCCATAAGATACTGTACACAACAGAATAGAATAAAATAAAAATAAAATACTATATACACACACACAATTGAATAAAATAGAATACAAATGCTATATACACAATATGAGTATAATAAATTATAATTAGACATAATAATTATGATAAAATTATAGCCAGTGTTAGTCAAGTTATTTGAAAAAGTAATTAGTAACTAATTACTTCTCCAAAAAGTAATCCCATTACTTTACTGATGACTTATTTTCAAAATTAAGGAGTTAATTTTCAAAAACATGATGCACAACCTGAATACATAATAAAGCAACACCTTTCAGCCCAATTCTAATTTTTATGCATAACCCATCATATAAAATTGAAACAAATGGAAAAGTATCTTTTAAAACAGTTTTTAGTTTTAATCTTTTAACTTTATGCACATTGTATCAAACAAAAATTAAATAATATGCAAGTCTTTGACTTGATGAAATTGTTTAACACTTAAATCTACTTTCTGCATATTCCAGCATATAAAATAAAATAATGTTTTGTGTTTAAACTCTTTCAAATAGATGAAAGTAAAAAACAGCAGAAATAAATAAAATCAAAGACTCAGCAGCTCTTAAATCTATTGTCACCTGTTTAGCAGGAGTGGGACGGGTGGAGGTTTGCCCACACCGGAAACCTGCTCCTGTGTGTTTTTAAATGGACAAATTAAGCACAAGAGAATGCATAAATTTGTTGGAAGATATACACACTAACACATACAGCACCTTATACGTGTTAAAACACCAAACAATCCAACATCAAAAATATTAAAGTGCCACAAAGGCTGTTGTGATTTATTTAAAATTAATCTTCGATATGAACAGAGGCAAAACATTTTGCTCCTGTTTCTTTTCCACATATTTAATGGCTTCACATTACTGTACAGGTGACGGGTGAACAGTGTCATTAGCAGTGGTACTGACCACTAAAGGACCAACATGTAAGTGACTCTGCAGTTAGTTTTAATTGCAGTATTGCATGCAGCAGCAGAGCAGCTAATTAGCAGGCAGTTCTGAAAAACAGCTCCTCTGACAAAGTACTCTTCAGGCCCACTTCATCATGTAATTGGGAGATTGAGTACAGTACAGTTTGTTTACCGTTCCTGGATTCATTCACACACCCTTGAGACGAACTCTTGTCTTAATGCAGCTGAGCTAAGCGCTTTCTGCACGCGTGCACACCTCTCCCTCTCGCTAATGTAATTGTGCATGTCGCCACCGTTAACAGAAAGGCAGTGTGACCTGCCAAAATACGAGCCCGTAGCGGTGATGCGATTACCAGCGTATGAAACATAATGATAGACGATGAGAGCGAGACAAAGACTGAGTGGATTGGAGAGAAGGAGCAGGTAAGATGGAGTGAGAGGGAATGAGGGTAGCGGGAGAGGTAGAGGAAAAAATACCAAAACAAAGCACCAGGTAAACAGTGTAACTGCCATTAGATCAATTTGATGGTGGTCAGAGATCACCGCTTGTGATGATAAATATTGATCTGATAAAACCGCTGAGGCAGAAATATGAGCTGTGATGAATACAAAGAGTGGAGGAGAGCAGTTGCAGCTGCTCTCACTCACTCACACCTAATTCTTACGAGTATGAGCGTGAACCTCGTCATAGTGGAGAGTGGATAGTGAGCTGCTGCTGAGCGAGGCACCAAAAATCAGACTCATTGATATGGGAAACAAAAGTGCTCAGAGTGCAACAATTAACTATCATTCAACAGGTGATCAGATGGAGGCGCATATAATGGGGAAAAAAAAAAATAAATAAAAAATAAAAAAAATAAATAAATACACTCACCAGGTATGAAGAGAAGTAAATGAAATGAAAAGGAGTGGAAATGATCAGAGCATGTGTGAAATTGGCAGGGCATACATGTGAAGTGCCTTCCTGGCCTTCTTTGCAGAGTTTTTTGATTTTCATGTGTGGCGTACAGACTTCACTTCAAATCGAGTTCCACAAATTGTTCTGCATGATTGCTTGAAAATTGAAAACTGCAGGGGAAAAAAAAAAAAAAAAGAAAAGAGTCTGGGACTGAATTCACACGATATCTCAAAACACAATTACAAGGCTTTTAACAGTTTGTGTCACGCAGACAGATCGACTCGGTGGCATCACACACACAAGTTAGACGTTTGGCTCAAGCAAAAAAAAAAAAAAAAAAAAAAAAAAAAAAAAAGCCACAACAAAACCCCAGTGCCAGAGAGCAGCGTTCATTCTGTAAAGAAAGCGAGCACACAGAATAGACTGGCGAGGTCCCCGAGGAGCTGCTTCACTACCCTGCAGCTTTACACTTCAGCTGTGAGTGAACACAAAACGCATTACAGAGCAGCGGGCAGCGTGGACAGGCAGCAAAGTGTTTCTGCAGGACAAACGCACACAGGAGCTGTGATCACAAACTTAATTCTCATGCAAAACAAATTTTTTTTATTCTTATTTTTAATAATCAAAACAGACAAATATACACACAGTGTGTTCTTGCAAAACCTGAAATCTGGTTAATCCTGTGCCCCCCCCGTCAGAAAGAACTGTTCAGGATGCTCTAATGCTAATGAGAGTCTGGACTGACAGATTATTACGGTTCCTGAGATTTGGCGCGTTACTGCACACAGGAAACCAGGACAGACGAATCACTGCAACCACCTTAAGATTTCTTCCACATCCTCACTCCTGTCAGAAGCCAGCTGATGATAAAAGATTCATTTAGATCTCATTAACATGACGCCGGTGCAGCCAACAATACAAGTCGACAGAGCAAATCCCTTCCATTCATTGTTGGACCTGAAGTTCAAGCTGAAATTGCTTTCTTCTAAATTATCACGGCACCGAGTGTTCACGCACTGGAACCACAGTAAATGTAGCTACAGTCTGTTTCATTTGCATTTAATTATGGGTGGCTTTTACTACCTTCATTCCAGGTCTCTGAATTGATCTGAACTGACTGTTTACGAGGGGGGGGGGGGGGGCAAATAGCTGCAAGTAACATCAAGTGCAAATAGAAATGTCATATTGTTTAACACTACAGTACAAAAGTCCCTATCGGCTGCTATTCTGAGAGACTTCTCCTTAAAGCAGTTTACCAGTACACTGAAGTCAAACATGGGTGTCAACATTGATTAAAAGGAGTTCTGCAAGTTTCCTCAATATTCCTTTAAATGAAAAGACTTCCAGATGCCACGTTTATCTAGTCTGAGGTGGAGATTTCCACAGAAACCCGTCAGTGGTCCACCTGCACAGACACCTGTGGGTTTAATGGGACGTGTTCAAGGAATGATGGTTTGCTTTAGTTTTTTCAGGGAAAATAGAGTTGGATTGAATAACCGGGACACTCTTAGTATGGCGACTATAAGTCAGCTCGAGCTCCAAAGGTTACAATTCCTCTACACAACTGTATGGGGGGAAATGAAGCAAACAAGCAAATACCAAAAATGCACTTGTGGCCGGCTCCAAAGGTTGTGTCTGTTGCCACAGATTCTCGTGTTAAAATGCCCAACTTTAAATAAAAATAAAACAAAACATGTTCACACGCTGATACCAAAAAAGAGAAAAAAAAAAAAAAAAGGTTTGGTAACCGGTGTCCCTGCTTCTGCCCACAGTATGGTGGTTCAATCCTAACGTGACTCACACGGTGACATTTCATTAAGGCTTCAAACTGCAGCTTTGAGTCAAATGTTCATTTCTCCACAGAGTACATTTTGTTCTAAGCCCAGTTTTCCTCCAACCACACGTATCAGTGAATCATGTAAGGATGTGCCTTACTAACCAAGCCAGCTCTGGCGTTAACTGGTAACACAAATATGGTGCGCTTGGTTAAAATAAAGTATCTGCATTCATATCATGTATGAATTACAAGTTTCTGCAAACAGGCGCGTTTCTTTTTGTTAGCGTCAAACTATTCTGCTCTGAAATGTTTTCCAAGTCAAAGCATGAGACCTGCCTACCAATGATTTCTCAAGCACAAACATCAGTCTGAAGAACCAAGTGCACACAAATTACATGTTCAAGCCTTTTTCCCCTTTCACTCCATCGTCCCTTTTTACTCGTCCCCATCTGTTGTGCTTAGTTCCTGTCCTCATGGCTTCCCTCTGCTCGTTTTCATCCCCGCTGTGAGGTAGTGGAACTCCAGCTTCATTCTCATCTGCAAACCGACAGTCTGGACGACAACCACGGGTCAGGAAGTGAGTAAATGAATGTCTAAGAGGAGAAACGTCTATAAAACCCAACTTACCTGAGGAAGGCTGGCAGTCTTCCTCATTATCTCACTGTAATCAGAGTTATTGAAGATGTTCTTGTCCTGACCGGGGTCATCTGCTGACATGTACAACTCCCCAGCATGGACGTCAGACACATTCACCTGGATGGAGAGCGGGATGGATGATACAGACAAATTTAATCTGCTTCTCTCCGTCTCCAACATATTGTGAGACAAGATGGATGGATCCATCACGTTCAACTCCCCAGGCTGAGCCTAACGCGCTCACTCGGGGGAGAATACAGAGACCGATGCTGATGAAAGGAAGACGACCGTTATGCGGGATGAGTTTGTGGTTACCTACCTGAAATGTTTTGGGATTGAAGCCCAGCCACAGAGTGTACCTGTAGTCCCAGGTGCGCAGAGAGTAACCCATGATCTTTATGTCTTTGAGGTCAGGGAGGTCAGAGTTCTCCTAAGGGAAGAATTTGGAGTTTAAAGCATCTTTGAGCTGGAGAAATCTCATGCAGCGCTGTCAGATCTGCAGCTGCCAGCTCAAACTGCGAGCCAGCTGCAGACAGACTGCCAAACTCCTGCATACAGAGATTAACCTACAGCAGGAGCAGCACTGGCCTGGATACTTTAATACAACGACTGTGCTTGATGGCGGCTCCAGCACGCACGCACGCACGCACACACACACACACACACACACACACACACACACACACCCCCCCCCCCCCAGTGGCTGACCTCTGCAAATTCAGACATTTAACTACAAATTCATAATCAACTTATTAAAGCAGCATCAAGACACGTCTGTATTAATAACATGCCTGCCTTCTGCTCTGCAATTACTTCCACACTGATACAAAACTAATGAGTTAACCTTAGCCGGCTAATGAGAGCTTTTTCCCCCCCTTTTTTGAAACAAACTACCTACCTGTGGTGCATCAGCAGGGCGAGGATATTGGCTGAAAGCTACATCTTCTGGAGTCCTCTCGCTTCGCCCTTGTGGCGCAGCGTAGGCACGGTTTTCTCCTTCAGTACACAACTCCACCTGAAGGCAAGAAAACGGGCTAAGCAGGTGAAGGGAGTAGATGTCGGGTGTAGTTGGATCACATTCATGCCTGCCATCTTTGGGCTTCGTTTGGTTTACTTTCTCATATTAACGCAACATCATTTGAGCTCCGATCGCAATGACATGATGCTTTAAGCTGCAGATATTAGTTCAGGTACAGTGGGAGGCAAAGAGCTGCTTCACCACTAGAAGGTCCCGAGAAGGTGCTGTGCTTTCTCTTTAGACGAGCATGTTAGGCCCACTCATGGTTCTTAATTGGCTGCCTGATTATCTGTCTCTCTGTGTTAAGAGTCCAGATGGAACGGCGACCTATCCGAATGATAGGGCACACCCTGTCAGCTCCGAAAGCCTCCAGGCTTCTGCAACCCTGCGTGGATAAGCAGTTAAGAAGATAGATGGATGGAGTTCTCTTCTGGTCTCGTTAGGCAGAGAGTGTAGTATGAACACAGTCTGAAGATCAATGAAAGCCGATTGTAGTAGTCCGGCGTGTTCGTAGTGAGAGGCTGCTAATGGACTCGTGTGAACCATTTCAGCTGTTTCGCATATGTGCCGACGAACTGTACAGCCTGGGAGTGGGAACGCCGTCACTTTTGCAGTGCGCAACAACAATGGTGAGAAGAATCTGAGGCCATTTCAGTGATATGAATGCAGAAGCACAGATTTACAGATTATGCAGAGGGAGCTGCTGCAACCCGGAGAAAACAGAGTTCAGAGTTTTTCTATTGCAGCAGTGATGCAGAGGTTTGTCTGATTACAGCCACGCTTACTCCAACAATAGTAACATATTAGTAGGGCTGGGCCATATTATACCGTTCACGGTAATACCGGTATAATCATCAGAATCAGAATACTTTATTGATCCCTGGGGGAAATTATTTTTTGTTACAGTGCTCCATTTTAAACCAACATTAAGACAAGACAGACAATACGCTAACTAAGAATAGTACAATATATACATATATACATACATACATACATAAGTCACTTATAAATAAATATTTGGAAAAGAAACATGTGTAGTTGTAGCAGCAAACAGTGTGTTAAGTGGATGCGTTGTACAGGGAGATGGCCACAGGCAGGAATGATTTCCTGTGTCGTTCAGTGGTGCTTTTCGGTAATCTCAGTCTCTCACTGAACGAGCTCCTGTGACTGACCAACATGTCATGGAGTGGGTGGGAGGTGTTATCCAACATTGTCTTTATCTTGGACAGCATCCGCCTCTCCGACACCACCTTGAGGGAGTCCAGCTCCATCCCCACAACATTGCTGGCCTTACGGATCAGTTTATTAAGTCTGTTGGCATCTGCGACCCTCAGCCTGCTAATGTTAGGCAACGATAGGAAAATGAAATTTCGCGATAGAATGGGAGTAAAACGCGCATGCGCAGTGCCTTTGTTTTCATACGCACATGGCCGATTGTTGAGTGAAACAGATGAACCAGAATTGGTTTGTAAAAATGGTGCAACTTCCGTGATGTGGAACTGGTTTGGTGTTTGTCCGTCAGATACACAACAAAGCACATTTTTTTGCAGAACATGCAAGCAGCCGTTGTTATTGTCGTATTTGTCGGACTAAGATGCTCTTAAATCTGGGAGTAATCTGGGTCCTAAACTCCGTATGCTTCAGGTCAAACAACACTGCAGCATCACTTAGAGTTAAAAACTGTCTAAATTCTTTCATCTTTAATAAAACGATCAGCATTGCTGCTTTACGAGGTGTAACTATAAAGTTTAACTTCCAGGCATCCATGAAAACAAAAGTTATTACATTTAACGGAGTTAGAAGTTAGCAGGAAGCTAGCGGAAGTTAGCTCGCTAGTTTCGCTAGTTACCTAAGCATGATATTGCATGTTCTGACTGAGAGATTTCTGAAAAAAATCAAACGTACAGCTCTGCTATCACTTGCAACATAAATGAAGACAGGAAACTAAACAGCAGTGACGTTTGTAGGGTTACTGAAGTTGGGCTAGCTGGTATATAATGATGTGCTACGTGATCGCTAGCGACACAGCTATGTTAGCATAACATAAACAGTGAAGCTGGAGGACGAACACTAACACTTTTCCACTTATAAAAGTTAACGTGAAGGTTCCTCATGGTTAGAGACAAATGCAATCGCATGGCAGGATGCTGTAAACGGACCAAACTTCAGTCAGGAGAACAACTGAGATAATCCATAACAACTGAGATAATCCATCCATAATACGAGGTTAGTCATTAATATACTGCAACAACATGGGAATAGAGCAGCTGCCAGAGAATTCAACATTAAGGAATCAATGGTACAGAAATGGAGGAAGCAAGAAGAATGAGTTTAATAAAGTTTGATTTATCTGACTGCTTTGTTTCGCTTAATGTGCCTTATAATCCTGTGCACCTTATGGTCCGAAAAATGCGTACTGCACACTGCAGTTTAATGTTGCAAAGCACCTCTTTTTAACTTCAGTGGATATTATACATGGTTATGCTCAGGACATGTCAGCCCATTTCTAGTGGAAATGCCTTTTGGTTAAACTTTCAGCAAGCAATTTGCATTTGTACTGTTACATTTTTATAAAGCTTTAATGTACATAAAAACCAGCTTCTTGTTTAAGTGAATATAAATGGAAGGTTGTCTTTTTGCACTAGTAATGTTGTGGAGTTGTATTTTGTCTCGCATCAATTATATCGTCAGTTATATCGTTATCGCAAATTTTCAAATATATATCGTGATAAATATTTTTGGCAATATCGCCCTGCTCTACATATTAGCATTAAGCAGACATTCACAGCATCAATTTATTTTCCGTTTTAATAAACCTCAGAGGTTTTTTTTTTTTTTTTTAAAGACTTCTAGACATCAGGAACTTCTACCAGCTGTGGTATTCTCCACTTTGAAGAAAAATCTAGCTCGACATGAACACTTCAGGCGCTCATATCCAACTAAAGTCTCATTGACAGCACAAAGGTGCTGTCCCGAGCACACTGGTCTTTGAGGCTGATGGGAATATCATCTGTTTTGCAGGTAACCAGGTCAAAGCTGCAGACCGATTATAATTTGTTCTTGTGATTAGAAACATAGATTGGAGGTTCATATCCTGATACCTGGAAAGAAATGTCAGGGCACTGCACGGGAACTTCGAGGCCGGCCAGGTAGGACACAGTAGGAAAGACATCCACCAGCTCCACCACCCTACTTCTGACTTTGCCACCTAAGACAGATAAAAGTCACCCAATTACAGACGCCTTAAAAACGAAGCCAGTCAAGATCTCCACTACCATTTACTAAACATCCTCCACTTAAATTTCATGATTATTGCATCACTTGCATTTGAAGTAAAAGCTCTCTGGAGGCAAAATATCAAAGTGTATCCCTGTGTAAATCATTTTTAAGCTCTATATAGAAATCAAAGACTGTATTAATGTTAAACAAGCATTTTATTAAATGCTTTTGTTTGGGGGGGGGGGGGGGGGGTCTTACTTTTGATGCTGTGCACAGATTCCCTTAAGACGTCTATAAACGGGAAGGTTGATGTACCAGCTTCATTGCCACCAGGAACAGAGAAGATCAGAGGTACGCGTGTTGCGACATCAAAATTCGAGTATTTAGCCCATTCACCATGCTCACCCAGTGACCAACCTGCAGCAACAGAAACCCAGGAACACACAGTTCATTAAGACTCGGGCAAACCAGAGACAAAGAAATTGATCAGTCTCAGTCATACAAATAATACTTTTCATTTAAGGCAACACATTTGACTGATGTTTGTCCCAGTCACGAAAATGACGGCATTTGACTGGGCTTTACGCAGTGATTCATCAAACAGTCACACAGAGGATTCAGTCTAGTGCTCTCAACTGAATGAGACATTAAAAGAGAACAGAGTTTTCCAGTCACAAAGCTGAAAAAAACAAAAACCAAAAAAGGTAAGTGGTGCAGAGAAAGAGCTGAGGGTAGAGAGAGTAGAAAAAAAACAAAAAACCTATGGGAACAAATCATGGCACAATTTGCTGTTACAACAGTGCCATCTGGTGGTGCAAGATAAACATGACAAGCTCAATAAACCATTTGTTTAATTTGCACAGAACACCTGATAAGATATTTTAGCAACTTATTTTTCTAAATGCTTAAAAAGAAAGAAACAAACCAAACTGATTAACATTAGCTGCCTACATCTCATCCAGCTACGCGTCTCCTCACCATGATCAGAGGTGAACACCACCATAGTGTTGTCTGCCAGCCCCAGCTCTTCCAGTGCACTGAGCAGCCGACCAACTTGAGCATCCATATATGACACTGCAGCATAGTAGTGCTGACGGATACGCAGCTGGAACACAGGATATAAAACACTACAGTGTTGCTGTTCGCTTCAGGAGGAACAACCACGGTAACCAAACTGGAGGTGCTGAGAGCAGCTGGTTCATACCTGGAAGTCTTTTGGTATAGAGCCGTAGGGGAAGCTAATGTTGAGTTTTTGCACATCCTCTCTCTTCCTTATATCCGTCCAGGGGTTGTAGGCCACAGTGGGAAGGCGTTCAGGGACATCTGGGTCGGGGGCCAGAGTCATTTGGTCTAGAGGATACAGGGTCAGGTATTCCTGTGGAAAAATCTCAGAATTATTTCTGATTCGGGTTTTCTGACACTCCCTGGCCTTTGACCCACCACAAGACATCGATCTCATTGGTTTTTATTGCGTTACAGTTGTACTTTATTGTTTTCAATATTCTTATAGGCTTCTTTTGTCCAAATGAACATTACTGTTAAGCAGCAGAACAACATCTTCCACTCTTCACACACTGAGCCACCTTTGTGCTAAGGACAGGCTGTTCCCTGAGGGGCTGAGGACTAACTGAATTGCATAGAGTATACCATCAGTGAGTTACTGTTTGTGGTGTGAATAACCCAGATTCCATCAGCAGTCGTTACGTTTCTTTTCAGTGCTGCCAATCAGACTTTGAGTGCTCACTCCAGGACTGTGCAAACTCATAAGTCAGTCAGTATGAGTGAAATATTCAACTAAATGCTTTCTGTAGTCAGGTCTTACAAAACTCCAAGACTTAGCAAGTCTAGTAGAGTAATAAAATATTAAGCAACTGAAATAAAATTAGTATTATCTTGTTAAAAACACTGCTCTGAGTCGAGGTTCACTACATCATGTTGATCTTTGTCAACTCATTCAAAGTTAGAGCTACAATAGTGATATAAAGTGCAATCAATAAGCTCCACACTTATTCAAAATGCTTCTGATGTCCCCTTTATCTTCTTCAGGGTTATCGTCTCGTGAAGCTATACAGCACTCCCAGCTCTCCTGCTGCTACAGACCATATCTAACATATTTGTGACGTGCTCCTTCACTGTGTCAAGGACAGCAGCGAGAGCCTTTGTTTGAACAGCAGGTTGCTACAGTTCAGGTCGTCTGCACAAACCTTTTCCCTTTGACAGCTTAGATCAGAATTGCCTGACCCTCGAGGGCGAATTCATTGTGCACAACCATGTGAATGTCAAAAACACCAGGCATGCTTCATGCTTCTCCTGAGCCGATGCATCTCCTTCAGGCTCAGTGAACTGCAGTTTCACCCGTGGACTGCAGGCAAAGACTCAAATCTGATCCTTGACATTAAAGTTGACATGATTGTGCATGTTTTTATAAGGACAATGAGCCTTTCAATCAAACCGCATCATTCAGTGAGTTCACTGACGGGGACTATTCTTGCACACAGCGGCTCATTATCCACCATTTGGAAATACTTCAGATTTAGGGCAAGCGTTACTAACAGACAACAAATCACACATAAAGAAAGCTGCAGAGTTGCGTCTGTAACACACAGCAACAAACACCAATCAAACTGCCACCAGTGCAGTGGTTGCTTATGGCTGTGTTCATAAACACAAGCCGCACAGCTCGTCACTCCATCGACCTCACAAAGACCAACGGAAATCACCGCCACAATCACGTCCACTAAACACGGTGAATCTGAAGGCTTCAGGGAAGCTGTCAACTCACAGAACAAAAGATTTGTTTCACCCGGCCTGAGTGCGTTTGCAACTTTATTTAGAAACATGTTTAAACACCAGGACGGCACCACAGTGCAAAAATGAAAGCAGTGACCTGTTTATTTCACTTTGTGCAATTTTTTTATTTATATTTTCCTTCAGGGATTGACTGAATTTAGCATTTGCAC
Source organism: Rhamphochromis longiceps (assembly GCF_057381845.1). Classification (NCBI taxonomy): domain Eukaryota; kingdom Metazoa; phylum Chordata; class Actinopteri; order Cichliformes; family Cichlidae; genus Rhamphochromis; species Rhamphochromis longiceps. The sequence goes on from NC_140558.1 coordinate 24,728,334, forward strand.
ATTAGCAGGAATGCAGCACAGCAACATTGTAAAAGTGCTATTTGTCAGAATAATCATAATAAGAATAATCATAATAAATATTCAGGATCTCAATATAGATCAAAGTAATGGGGATAATCATGTTGGCCATAATGGTGCAGCTCTACTCCTCAGTGCTTAATATAAGAGGATTCATCTGACTTATAAAGTCTTAGTTCAAGTCAGAAACTGAGTTATGTGAAACCTGCAAATATTAAGTGACTGGACTGAAGAAGAGAGTCACCGGGAAGTCATATCAATACTTTGTAACTGTACTGCTGTAGCTAACCAACATGTACAGTAGAGTTCAAGCAGTCCAGAGGAACAGCAGGAATGGATAATAAGTGACAAACCTGTGGAATCCTAAAAGGTATATGCGGCTTATGAAAACCCACAGCCAAGAAGAAAGGATCGTCATCGTTGACTCGACTCTTCAGTAACCTCACCGCCTCCTCTGTGCTCTCCAGGTCAGGGAGGGTTCCCCCAGGCTGCTCGCTCACATTCACAGCACAGAGCAAGTTGACGTGGAGTTTCCCATCCTTCCCTTTACACATCTGGAAACAACGTTTGTATGAAAATTATGTGACATCTGAAGTTGTGTTGTGGCCACAAAGACTCCAGAATCGACTTGCTTATGTACCAATGTCTTTGGGCTCTGCTGTACTTTAAGTAACATCTTTAGCTGCTAGAAGCAGTTTGATACCCAGTGTAGATGATGCGTTTAGAGGTTTTGTTGAAAACAGTTTTCAGTCATAAATAGAATCAAAGTTCTGCCACAGAAAAGAGTCACAAGGAAATGGGTTAGCACTTTATACTCCCAGTTCCTTTTTTTCTAAACCAATTTAGATCCCTGGAATTTTGGTTAGATGGATGAAATAAGGTCTGTGCTCAACACAGACTTTAGATATTTCCAGGTTTAAGTTGACAACTGAAAATAAGTAAATAACACACTTGGGAATGCTAAAACTTCTCCAGCTGCCCGGACAATGGGACATGACACTGCATGTGTAGCCCAGGAGGTAACTGGTTGGTAGCGTGTATTCTGATACAGGTGAATTATTCCCTGAGGGGGTACCTCTCGGAAACTGATGAATCACGGTGTGCTAAAGGATCATTAACATTGAGAAACAGGCTCTCCATTTGAAAGGCTCCTTTTATAATCAACACGGTGAAAGTCGTACCTTTTTTTTCTCATATGTGAATGAAGGTGGGTGATAGGCTGGGATGGACCAGCTGTAAGGATAGTCGTCAGTATTGTTGGAGGCAATGCCTACAGAGTGAAAAAAAACAACCATTATTTTCACAGCTATTCTACTGGAAAGTGGTGCATGTGCAGTTCTTTGTGGATTTCTATTCAAAATGCACCTGGTTAAACCTACCTGGGTGAAACACCTTGCCCACAGACATAGTTAAGTACCCTTGAGATTTAAAGTACTGTGGCAGAGTCGTGTAGTTTCCAGAATGGACTCTCCAGTAGGAGTTGAAGTCATAGAGCCTGGTTGTGTCCGGTCTCCGACTGGTTAACATGGATACCCGACTGGGACCGCACACAGCTTGCTGAGAGAGGAAAAGAGAGATCCATTGAGGTTAAGCAATGCAGTTCAATTCACCACAGCTAACACGAACAATGCAACTGACCTGCGCAAAGGCATTGAGAAAGACTTGGCCTCTGGATGCCAGCTGGTCAATGTTGGGCGATTTAGCCACCGGATCCCCATAGCACCCTAGAGATGTCCGCAAATCATCTGCCATGATGAAAAGGACATTTTTCCTCTCTGAAAGCAAACACAATCACAGATTACTCACTTTCTCTCCAAGCCCTCAAATCAGCCACGGAGCGCTATGGCACAGTTTCCAGGAAGAGTCATACTAATGTGAGGGTGTACCATTATTCTAGTAAACTTAAAGTAAGCGCATTTAAACATCCAAGAACAGAAACTTAAAAATTGAACCTGAAAATAAGCTGGACGCGTAAAACATACCAAACAAAGCGCCATTCAGTTGGTAAATTAAATTAAACTAACAGCCAACAGTAGCACCAGCCACTGAGTCAATAAATATTCTGCACTCATTACAGCCAATATAAGTTAACCAAGTTACAGTCATTAGAAAGTCTATGAAGTTTTGCTAGCAGCAATCAGATTACACCTGAAGTCCAAACCCCACCTACCTCTCCCCGCGGCAGCAGGATACGTCGACGTGTGAAGGACCAGCAGGAAAAAACACCTCAGGACAAATATGTCCATTTTAGAGGAGCCAAAAACGGCTATAGCGTGATATCCTGACGTTAGCCTCCTGCTGTTCAAACTTCCGTCCTGCGCACTCCCGTCAAAACAAAACAGCGTGCCCGTTTGAGTGATTTAATTACTTCCTGATTAACCAGCTGTCACTCTTCATTGGCTATTTCAGCTACGGCCTCGGCGCCCGCGGCTCATTTGACGAGTTCAGTCACGTGTCAGTCATATTAAATGTCCCGCTGAATACCAGCACCCAGTCTAATTAAAATGAGATGATAGCCGCAGTCTAATGAAACTTTTGCGTAGTAACAAATCAGTTACGTCCCGAGTATCTGCCAGTCAGCCTGCGTGTAGCTTCATTTGTACAACAGGCTCAGAATAAAGAAAATGCAGTTTAATTACAGAGCCGTGAAAACAACTGAGGAGTAAGTAGCCCTAAAAGAGTTAAAAGAAATTCTCAGCTTTCATTTTCACAGAATAAATAGGGGCGATGATCTCTATCCGTTAAATTTACATTAACGTAACTGAAGAATAGGAGGCGAGTGAGAGGTCTCACTCCGCACATTGTTGACTTCCGCAAATTAACCGAATTACCAACAATAAGAAAGAAACTGCTGTTGATGGTACCAGAGCCAAAGAAGAAAGATCTGCCTACAAACAGAACGAAAGCTGAAGTGTTTGGAGTGTTGCGGGAAAAAATAATTTCAAATATATTGATTTATTTATTTTGCAAAATCTATAGGGAACATTCCCTGAAAGCTACTGTTTGCTAAGTGTGAGAGAAAAAAAACGCCCAAAGTCATTGTTTTGCCGTTACAGTTATTTAATTATTGAATAAACAACTCAAAAAACAAACAAACATGAGAGTTACTATAAAAAGTAATAATAAAGTAATAATAATCATAAATCCAAAATAATAAAACTACATAAATAAATAAATAAATAAACCAACTGGAAACTATATAAACAGGAGAATGAATACTAAAGTCAATAAGTACAAATACAAATATCAATTTATTAAATTTTACAGATAATGAAATGAAAACAATGTTAATATACATTCTTAATGTTATCTTACATGCATTTAATAGCATATTTGTTATTTAATAATATTTATTTTTGAGTCGGGGTGAAAACATCGTGTACAATACACAATCTTCGAAGCAGCTACACTGAACATGGCGGACACGAGCGCCAAACGTCTACTCGACAGCGATAAAACTGGTGAACCAGCTCCAGACGTCAAGAGGGGGAAAACTGACAATGAGAATGGGCGAGAAGATGGAAATGAGTCGGTCCAGGAAAATGTTCTGTCTGGGTTCAAAACCTCAAGCGTGTTGAGTGACTCCGCCCGAGAGAAAAACATCTTTATCCACGGAAAGGTAGCGTTGTTGCAAAGTTAGCTACCGTTGCTCAGTGTACAGACCATATGCAGCTATTTGTTACTTGTAACTATTGTTACAGAGTTGCAAGCGGCGTTTTAAAGGAAGCCGTTTTTGAAAGTGGCTTTTGAATGATTTGTAAGGAACTGTACGACACTAGCTTCCGGTTTGACCTTTCAAAATAATAGTCATTTGTTTTGTTTTTGTTTTTTGCAAACCAGGCCTGATAGGAACTTTGATCTTATGGTATCTTACTATGATCTTAAGGTTGCAGATCAGGATGCTGTGGTTATCCTTGAAAAGACCCCGATCAGAGAAGACTCACTGGCTGAGCTCTTTAGTGGTTCCACACTCAAACTGGAGATGAAAAACGACATCTACAGCACATATCGGCTCCAGGCTCCCCCTCATCTCAATGGTATGCTACCCCACTAGTAAACTGTCTGAATGTTATGTGATGTCAGTCAGATAACCTGCGTGTTTCTGTTATACAGAGATTAAGACCACAGTGGTGTGTCCAGCCACTGAGAAGCATATAAAGAAATACCAGCGTAAGGAGAGTTTCCTGGTCGAGGAAACGGAGGAAGACTATAAGAATATTACTCTACCCCACATTGTGAAGCAGAGTTTTAGTGTGCAGGTCAGTCTCTTTGGAGTACCTCTTCTGCTCCAGTCTGCTCTTTGGAGTGCACATTGCTCACTTTTCCCTGATTTTTACCTTGCAGTGGGTTTACAACATCTTGGAGAAGAAGGCAGAGGCTGAAAGGATCGTTTATGAAGATCCAGATCCTGACGTCGGCTTTGTCCTCCTTCCGGATTTCAAGTGGGACCAAAAACAGGTCAGAGGCCACTAATGTTGACACTGCTTCACTGACTTTAAAACCTCTTGATCAACCAGAATAAACTAGAACATGATTTTACACTAAAGCTCTGGCATGTTTTGCAGACCTCATTTCTATGCAGACAATCATATATTTACATTTACAGTGGCACAAACACTATTCTTCTGTACCTCTGTAATATTTCATTTAGCATTGCATGACAACTCCAGGCTGGAGCATTTTAACATTATAATATACATTTAGATGCAAAGTGGTATTATTGGAAAGAATGTTCTTGAGCACAAAAGCCCAAAATGGAGTGCACCAATGTGCTTATGGAACACCTTCATGCAATATTCCTTTTATTGAAAAATAAGTAAATAAATCACAGTCTGCCATTATTTGTATGATTAACACAATTAGACTGATCGATCTACAGTTTTCCTTAATGATTGTGATAAATGGTAATATCTCAAACCTGATGTGTCTTTTGAAAATGAAACTTTGGAGAAAGTAACTTATTTGTGTTTTATGATGAACTTGCCCTACGCTGGTTACGGTTCATGAAGAGGACATACAGTGTAACTGATATAGTAAGTCTTTTGGCTTAAGGCTTTATGTTAAGAGTGTAAATTTACACAGTATATGTGCAGGTGTGATTAAACCTGCACATATACTGGCCTGCAGAGGGCAACTTCATAGAAATCTATGGAAAAATGGCCCTGAGTTCCCACTTCTGTGACGTCAGAAAAACCTTCCTAATGACATTTTTGGGCGGAGTCGCTTTTTTCAGGTCATAGTAACTAAACCATGGGACTCTGCTAACAATGGCACTGGCTAGCTTGGTTAGCAAGGCAAGTTTTGGCTAGTGAAAAACTTCCCTAGAATGTACTCGTACGTTACAGTTCAGCGAATATACTAGAAAAAGCATCTGCCTGTCAATTAAAGTTGCCACAGCACCAATACTGCATAACTTAATACGATCCTTAATGCAATTTAAACTGGTTAGCTATATAGAAATTCACTCCCTTGCTCTGAAATTGTATTCTCTAACATGGGGTCACTGTGGATTAACTCTTTAGTGAGCCAGCTTCAAGCAGCCATTCAAAGAACTATAAGCTTCATTTTTCAGCCCCTGGAGCTTTTTACTCAAAAGCTTACTGGATGGCGAGTTCTTGGATTTTTAGACCACTTAACAGCCTCAGCACATCTGTCTTCTTTCAGGTGGATGATTTGTACCTCATTGCAATAGCACATCAGAGAGACATCAAGAGCCTTCGAGATCTGACATCAGAGCATGTCCCGCTGCTGCAGAACATCTTCCAGAAAGGAAAGGTGGGATTAAAGTGATCCTCAGGTCTCAGTTAAAGAGAGCTATATGCATATCAATCATCTTTACTCAATGTGGCTTCATTCATTCTCTGCGATGATATCTGTGTAAATTAGGAAGCCATCCTCCAGCGCTACAACCTTCCAGCCAGTAAGCTGAGAGTCTACCTGCACTACCAGCCCTCCTATTACCACCTGCACGTCCACTTCACCAAGCTGGGCTATGACGCGCCGGGCTGCGGTGTGGAGCGAGCCCATCTCATCGCTGATGTCATCCAGAACCTCCAGTCAAACCCCCAGTATTACAAAACACGGACACTCTACTTCCCCCTGAGGGCAGATGATGGACTGCTCAGTAAGTTCAAGGAGGCAGGGAGGCTGTAATGAACCAAACTCAGAGCACCATCCACCGCCTCTCTCTCTCCATCCAAACCGTGAGCTTTACAGCTGGGTTTTTTTGTTTTGAATGCTATCAGTTGGCTTGACATGCTAATGTTCACGCTACTCCAGCCCATAACTTTTAATCCATATCAAATATTGTCTCTGTAAACTGGATCATCCTTTAATGCCAGTTCACAGCTCTGTTCATTATGTTGTAGAACAACGTTATTGACACTCTGATCCGCTTTGTAGTCTGTTTTTATGACTTTTCTGTTTTTTCAAAAGTAATTTGTATATTTCTGATGTTTTTTTTGTAGTCGTGTCAGAAATTGTTATTAGTCTTGTTGTGATTTAAAAACACAACAGTAGATGAAGCATTTTTTAATCAGTGTGTTTGATGTGCTTTTTGACTGAATGTTGTCAACTAAATTAAAGTACGTTTGGTTTCTAACTCTTTAATAAAATGTATTAAGTTTGCAGTGTTGGTTTCAATAATCCCTCAAAGACATAATTGGTTTATTATAACCAGGCCTATTATTCTTGCCTTATTTTCTGACATAATGAACAGAGGGGGTTACACCAAGCTCTGGGATAAGATCTATACGGACAATTTTAAACTGTGAATCATGGAAAGCTAAACTGGTACAGTCCAAGAGCCCAACTAATACCAACAACCAAAATTAGCTTTTAGCTGCTGCATCTGTATCTGCATTTATAATGACTGATATGTCAAAAATTAAAATGCAAAGAAGCCTTTGAAGAAACCCATGCAAGCATGTTGTGATGGTTGATGTTGCACATTTTGTCCAACAGGGGGCATTCTATAGCTTCACTGTTGGCAGCGTGTTTGGACATGCTTCTTTATCATATCACTGGAATACATGTATAACAGCAGAGAATCCAAAGCCACAGTTCCTCAGCTGCTGCACTAGATGGTAGTATAAATCCTACGATGATAAGACATTCTTGTGCATGTGCTAGACTGTAAAACTAAATCTCCAGTCTGGGTAATATCATGAGTCTCACTTTTTTCTCACTTTGTCATAAAAGAAAGCAAATTATAAAACCTTCTTTTGCATATAAACACAACCACTTTTAACCAAAATACGCAATGAAGTTGCACTTCGTTCATTTTCTGTCATATATACACTTTAACAGTGTTGATGTCCATATTAAACAATGTTTCAAGTGGTGAGGTCAGTGCATGTACAGTAGAAGTAATCCTGAAGGTCAGGCTTCAGACTGCTCGAAACTCTCAGTTTAAAGCGACCGAACCTTCTGTTTGAGAGGAGCAGCCAGTTAGAGGAGGCTCCATGAACTGGGGGGGCGGGTCTACCAAGGCCCAGTATGAGACAAATAAAGATTATATCGAATTGTCATACAAAGCTGCTGTAGCATTCCGAGAATAAAAATAATACACACACAATGAAAAATGGAGCTAGCAATAAGCATAGCAGGTTCTCTTTAACTTAACACCACATACATACTTTTGGATCTGAAGTACTGCGCTCATTTGAACCTGTGCCTCGTAGCTACACCTGTGTCTCCCCTTCAGCCCCGCTGACAGTCGGAGCTGTATAATGCGAGTTTGTACACACACACCTCAGTTTGCCTCTGAGCTGCTGTGACTTTGTTAAAAGATCATTTCTTGCAGACATAATTTTCTTATCTGATCTAAAGTCAGCTGGGCGGTGTTCAGTTCGTGCTTAAGGTGCGTTCAAGTGTCCCTTGGAAAAATGCGAATTGATCAACAGCAACGATACTACACCGTCCTGTGATTTGTTCCTTAGCCTAGCAACCAGTCTACTGGGACCCACGTCAAAGACCATTTAGTGGTTTGTTCAGCCTTAATAAGTTACAACCTGTGTTTAACAGAAACTTGACGGGGAAGCTGTTTAATGTAACTTGATCCTAATCCTCTCATTATTGTCTAACTGTCTGTTTCGAAAGCTTTTCCAGGTTTTTTTCTTTTAAGTATACTAATAGAATTCATGGGTTACATGCTTGAGTTGGTTTTAACGTTATTAACCACAGGCACGCTGGACTGTGTGTACTCTTGTTTTGTTCAGTAAACACCTATCCTGGAAAAAGCACAAGGATCGCTGCTGAATGGACGTATTACGACATATCCAGTAGAGTGCATGTTTTTGCTTTTGTGTAAGTGCAATTAGAGCATTTTCCACATTGAGAACACCCAGAGGAAATCTTCCACAAAGGCATCAAAACCCGCTAATTAAATACCCCGAGAACCGGTTAACGCCTCTTTATTTCCTGAACCCAACCTAGGATAGCATTAGCAGGAAGATATCAGTAGTGTGGGTCGCTATTAAACTTTATATATATTTATATATTAAAAAATAGGATTGGAGTGTAAACCTAAACACTAATGATTTGTTGGTGAGACGGGATTGCGGAGTTTCCGTGGTGTCTCCTGAACGCAGCATCACGGACCTGAGGACGCCAGCCCACGACTGAGACAAATAATCCAATCATTAGTCCAGTGACGGCGCAGATGTCTTGGTTTCAGTATCTGAGGGATGACTTCACCCTGAGGCCGTTTGAGATTCAGCAGACACAGTGAGTATCCCCGCAACGGCTACAAGCTTTCCCGGCCAACTGTGCGTCATCTCTGGGACTCTTCAGCTTTGTTTTGCCCGGAGATGGAGATGTCTGATTGGTAGTAATCGATACATGTGCTTGTTACAGTGTGCCGGACACGCTGCTGTGCTTGTTTGTGTGTGAACTGAATTAGTTGAGGGGATAAAACGTTTTATTTTAGTTTTTCCTCTTTGGGCTCTGATTTGCAGACAGCACTGTAGGTGGGCTGTAATTATTCTTTGGAGTTCCTGAAGTCCTTTTACTTAGTTTTTATGTATTTTTTGTTTTTTGCTGGTGTTTCAACTACATTCTGTTTTGGATTAGTGTATAACGTTGGCTAAACTGGAAGTAGGTTGGTGGTAATCCCCCTAAAAATCAACTTTGGTCAGGCACTTTTTCCATCACATGATTTAACACCAGCAAAGCTGTTCTGGTTCTTCAAAGATTGCCACTTGTTATCTATTGTGAAACATTCTGGGAACATTAAGATGCATTTGAGGTTTTAATCTATTCTCCAAGTAAGTTTTCAGTGAACTAGTTTTAATTGGCTAACCTGTCAAAAGGACCCTGGTTATAAGCAGCAGCTGATCTTTTCTCCTTCAGCAGCTCAGTGCCTGTGATTCATCCATGCACCGCCTCTCATGCAAGGTTTCCATATAATTCATTTACTGTAGCCTTTAAAGGCATATTAGGCCTATTGTCCTGATCAGTCACTCTCTACAACCCTGTAGACTTAGTGAGAACACACACACACACACACACACACACACACACACAGTGCATGCGTGTGAGCTCAGTGTTTGGTGGAGGCAGGTCAAGGACGGTCCAGATTAAACAGTTATCTTTCGCTGCGTTTCACCACCGTAATTCTGAACACAGACACTGAGTGATTCAGAACAGAGTCATGCTGTCTGTCAGTGTGACTGAATAAATGACACTATTGATCTGAGAACGATGTTGACTTCTGACTGCGTCATTTCTTTGTTCTGGAAGTGACGACAAAGCAGATTCCCATTACACGTCAAAGCGCTCTGAGATCTTGATGAATAATGACGTGGTATCACTCAGTACTTTGCAGTAAATCCAGTTATCACACTGAATGAAGATGCACGAGTTTGTCTGCTGGTTGTCGGATTGAGAAGCTTGGAGAAATAGGCTTCTGTGAGAGTGTGTGTGAACTGTCAACTGTCAAAGTCTTCTTTATTAAAGGTCTGATTAGGTCGTCCATCACTAGGTCACTTTAAAAAAAAACAGTTTTTCTTTGTGAGGGAGTGCTGTCATGACAATTCAGTCATTCATAATTTGACAGAACATGCTCCTGTGTGTCTGACTCGGAGTGTAACTGGATGGTCTTTAAAACCTAACTTCTTGCTTCCTGTGCAGCCTGAGTGAGCGTTATCTTTTCATATCGATTATACTTCGGAGGCACGAAATCTTTTTGGATGGTTTCATCTGCCACCCTGCTCATCAAAGTCAGGAAAAACAAGTCCGTGTCAGCTAAAGTCCTGGAAAACCTCTTTAGCATTGAGACAGCCTATTCAATCAAGCATTCACAGGACTTTGCTTGTTCCTCATTTCGTTGTGTTACAGCCTCCGAAAATTGATTAAATTCACTTTTTACCTCAAAACTTTACACACAAAATAATACCCATAATGCTAATGGGATAAGGGTTTGCTTAAAATTCTTGCAAACCTATTAAAAAAATTATGTATATATAACATGCACATAAGAATTCACAGCCTTTACTCAGTACTTGACTGAAGCGATTGTGGCAGGAGTTAGCACGCCTGTTTTTGAGCACTTTTTCCCATTTGTCTTTGCAGAACCTTTAAGCTCCATCAGGCTGGATAGAGAGCATCAGTGCACAGACATTTTCAGATCTCTGCAGGGATGTTCAGGTTCAATTTTGGGCTCTGGCTGAGACATTCAGTTGTCCTGAAGCCGGTCCTTTTGTTATCTTGGCTGTGGGTTTAGGGTTTGTCTTGTTGGAAGATGAATCTTCACCCAGTCCGAGGTCCAGAGCACTCTAGAGCAGGATGTCATCAGGGGTGTCTCTGTACATTGCTCCATTTAACTTTGGACCCTGACTAATCTCCCTGTCACATAACATCTCTGCAGCATGATGCTGCCACCACCATGCTTCACTGTAGGGACAGCATTGGGCAGGTGATGAGCAGTGCCTGGTGTTCTAAAGACATGATGCTTAGCATTCAGGCAAAAGAATTCAATATTTGTTTTATCAGACCGGAGAATTTTGTTTCTCGTGGTCTGGGAAACAACATTCAGGTATCTTTTTGCAAACTCCAGGCAGATTTTCTGGCTGTCTCCTCAGCATTGACTGAAGAGTGACTTCCATCTGGCCACTCCACCATACAGGCCTGATTGGTGGAGCAGTGCAATAATGGTTGTCCTTCTGGGATGTTCGTCTAACGCCGACAGAGCAGTGCTGAAGCTGTGTCAGCGTTAGGCCCTTCTATCCCCGATTACTGAGACTGGCTGAGTGGCTAGCTATAGGAAGAGTCCTGGTGGTTCAAAACCTCTTCCATTTATCAATGATGAAGGCCTCTGTTGGGGATCGATCACTTTTAAAGCCAACCTCGAGTGGTCATTAGAGGAACTATAGTTGTTGAAACTTTCAGGTTGTTTTCGCACTGAATGCCGCTGCACACTGGGCTGGTGTCGTGTGGTGGGAATAGAAATGATGGAAATTTAAATGTCATCAGTCAAAACTTTGTATTAATGGACAGCTACACTATAAATAGCTCCATCGGTTGGATTTGGTAGGTATTTTACCGGCTTCTCTAACTTGTTGGGCGAATGTGTGAACCGCTACAGTATTGAGCGACTACATGAGCAGCTATCCCATAAAGCTTATTGAGATTGTGGAAGAATTTCTAAGTTCAATGTAATTTGTCTCTCAAACCGAATGGGATTCATTAAGTTTTTAGCTGATGAGCACAGTAGTTGCTAAATACTGATATCTTTGGCAGCATTTAGCAGTCTGTGTTCAATCAAAGTGTTGGTTACATACAGGCAGTAATGAGCAAACTTTGGTTTGGTCCTTTAAGAAAGTAAAACGTGTAGTGTTAATGATGGACTTGCCAGGTTTTGCTGGGAAACCAAGAAGCACTTCACTTTGCCATGACAACTGTACCCAAACAAAACCTTCTTTAACAGTTTTAGGGGAAAAACAGTGTGTTGTACCCCAAGAATAAACCCTCACTGCTTCAGTTAAACAAAGGTACCTTTGCTTCTCCTTGAGTTCAGTTTATGGAGCAATGAGATGACACTCTTAAAATCTTCACTCTCGGGTCATTAGGTCATCGGCATTCAGTTATATACTTTGTATTAGTGGCTAAGGGGCCTCCAGTTGCTTTAGTACTCAAAGACACACACGCATGCAATTGATGCAAATAGAGTTGAAGAACAGGGTTTTGTTTTTATCGCCCCATAAAGCTCAGCTGGGGCCTGAGATAGAGGGAAGGAAGACGGGGATCTCCGCTTGTTGGCGAAGTGTGTTCTGTGTAAGATTTCTCTCACACACACCACCACCCAGCACGGCAGGCTAAGGGCAGGAGTATGATTACAGGCCTATTTACATTACAGCATAGAGCAATGGAGAAGGGGGGAGAGAGACTGGCAAGAAAAGGGAAAAAAAGAGGGAGAGGAAGAAGATGGTTTCCAGATGTGAGGTGGAATTCAGAGCAATGTGATTCCCCTCCTCTTCCTCTATACAGGGAGAGATATCTAGATCAGCTTGTGTGCGTTGTGTTGGAGAGAATAGGCGACGCGCAGAAACCACAAACCGGAGGGGAAGGAGAATGCATTGTGCTGAGGGTGAGTGAGGAAGCAGAACCGGAGCCAGCCGAGGGAAAAGGAGCGGTGGAGATGAGGAAGGGGATGGAAAGAATAGAGAAGAGAAGCAAGGCCTCCGGGTTGACCACAAGTCCAGAGATCTAACTTGGGGCATTTCAGCCGAGTGGAGGCTTTTCTGGCATCACGGTAGGTAGGAGGGACAAGCACTGCATGAAAAACCATCAGTCATTTCAGTGAAGACCCCACAGCTGTGCCGAGGGTGGCTCCAGCTTAATGAATGGAGGTGTCCATCACTGATTATATTAAGTTTCATTAAATTAAAAAAGATTCGTTTTATTTTTAGACTCTTGTTTGAAAACATGCTGAACTTATAATTTGCTCACTTCTATCAATGTATTTCATCCCCGATGGATCCAGATGACACATTTTCATATCTCTTAGTTGTTTCTTTGCGAGTCGTCCGTTCTCTCCATCACTGTTTGAGTCTCTCTCTCAGTGGGTCCAGACTCGGGGTCGTTTCAGGAAATACCAGTATCCACTTTTTTCCCCCCCTCTTCCAGGGGAAACTGACCGACATTCCTTGTGCCTCTATAAACAGAAAGCTGTCTGATTCACACATGCTTGTTCACATACGAACATGCACTCGCCATGCCATGATGAGTTGCACTGAGAAATTTGTGTACACAGAGACTCTGGAAACCTACTCAAATGGATGTTATAAATCTCCTTTGGCTGGAGTCTATTTTTCCTCAGAGATTTAGTGAGTTGAGTTCATTTTAAAAGCTGCCTCAGTTGGATGTGTTACTGATACCTGAAAACAGACAGACCCCACATGTAGAGTTAAAGCTGCTCTCATTAATATTTTGGTTTTATGGCCTGTTGATCACTTTAATTGCCTTTATTCCAGTTTTGTTTATATTAATGTAACTTATAGACTTACTGTATACTAATAGTTTAGCACCAGACTTTAAATAATAACTCAGCAGCTTCATACATCACAAAACCTGAACACGTTATCACTTTCAGGACCTGGTGGACAGAGCTAAAGGAAGAGTGAATATTGGACTTGGATACGTCAAATAGTCAGAGATGCATTTCTAAACAAGAAGCACTCAGAGTGCAAACCTCCAGCAAAGCGCCACACTCAGGGCAGTATTTACTTTGAAGGGAATAGTATGTATGTATGTTGTGTATATATTAAGTTTGTTTTCTTTATTCTTCTTAAAGGTACTTTAAGAAGTTTGTAGTGCAGTAAAAATTAGATGAGGGTAACATGACCGATGTCTACTCTGGTTACACATAACAGGTGTTGATTTGTAAATAACTGGACGTGAGTAACCTGAGCTTAGAAATATTATATAGTATTATTATAACTAACAATGCAGCTCTTTCTCTTGATGGTACTTTCTTTAAAAATGTAACACATTGTGGAGTTAACTTGAAAGACAGATTTGAAATGTAAATGACACAATGGCATCATATTTGGATGCAAACTGTAATGTGATAATTAGATAATGTATAAATAATTATGTCTATATGCTGTCGATAAACACAATGGCAGTAAGTAACATAGATTTAAATAGTATTGTTATCACTGACTTTGAAGAAAGGTCGGAGCTCAAATGTGACATGATATTTCAAATCTTTATGTGTTACTTTCTATATCTATATTCCATTTGTAAGAATCACAGTTTCTAAGTTTTAAGGCTTGTGATCAGCTTTCACCCAATAAATCATTAGGTTGAACTTGAAGACCTCGGCGGAGAAAGCTACATTTGAATGGCTCGTTAACACGACCCCACTCTACACCTTGACAAAGTTTTATCAGAATCATTCAAAACTTTTTGACCTATTGTGTTTACAGACTGAATGACACACAGGCAAACGCTGCCAAACTTTAGCGGAGGTCATAAATGCTGATGTTGTTCTGTGACCGCTATAAAACTTCATGGGCCACATACAGCCCACTTTGGACTTAAGTGGGTTGAGTGAAGACATTTAACTCATTCACTGCCATTGACGTCTATAGCCGTCAATTGCAGTGAATGAGTCAATGGGTTTAACTCATTCACTGCCAATGGCTGGCATTGAATGAGTTACCTAAACATTGAATTCCTGAGACGCAAATAACAAATTTCAACAGTAAATCTCAGTTTTTCTGCATGATAAATGTGTAAAATTACAGAAAAAGTCCTGACAGCTCATTGTTCAGACTGTCCTGTATTTGTAAAAGATAATGTTTTTGGTTATTCACAGAATTTTTAATTTCTTTCTAACCACGGACTGACTGTTTTTGCTTTTGTTTGTTCAAAAAGTTTTTAAAAAGGTCTTTATTGGCAGGAAAAGCTGTAAAAGTTCTAAAAATACAGATAAAGATTCACTCGTTTACATTTTCCAAAGCCTTCCAGTGGACCTGATTGAAGTCTTTGTCGGGCCAATTTTGGCCCCTGTACCTTAAGTTTGACATCCTTGGATTACATGACTCATAAAAGCTAAAAGTAATGCACTGGTTGTTCCAACTAGGGCACTATGAAGGTTCAAATCTCAAATTGTTCATTGTTAACTTGGATGATTAGTAGTTTTATGGTTGTTGACACTCAGTATGGACATAATTTGGTTGTTACCCTAAAAATCACAGAGTCCGGCACCCAAGCCTAACGATAGCATCTCTAACCTTTGACCTTTCGGTGGTGCGAGACTCGAGGTACAGTCACGAAAACTGGTGAAAAACACCAGGAGAGTATTACCAATAAGCGTGCTATTTTCTAAACTTTTGCTGTTTAGTTTGAGGGGCTATGAGTATGAATGGCCTGAAAAAGAGACGATGAATAAGAAAACACAGAAACATTGGGGCCCTACACAGCTTGATAGCCTCCTAATTACTACAGTGCTGTCTGTGCAGCGTTTGGTGTATTGCCTAATCAAAATTGTACATCACTTCCTTTCCTGCTGCCTGGCAGCCGAGCACCAACTTAACTTGTCTAATTGGTTTGACCCAGTTTTTTGTGACAGGAAGCAGACTTTAGATTTCTTTAAATTTTGAGCCTTTTCTTTCTATTTCACTACGGAATCATCCAACGGCACTTTAAAGTTCCTCGAAAGACTTAAAATATGAAAAAATGTAGGTGATAGAATTATTGTTCTACAAATTATGTTTTGTACAACAAATGTGTCAGGGAGAGACACGATTAAAAGAAAACTGACTAGAAATGAATAAATGCACAGACTATACCAGGATGGGAAATCCCAAGAGCCTGCTTCAGGCATCAATCTCAACTAAAGCCAATTCAGCAGTGAATTTATTGGTGGAAACGCCGATTAACCCGTAGATTAAATCGGTGGAAATCCTCCGTCTACACAACTTCAGTCCTTGGTAGGACTTTATGCTAGGGGTGTGTACGCATGAGTAAAGACATTTCCCAACAATCCCAGCATGCTAAAACTGATCTGTGTGTTTGTGTATTATTGTGTTGAAATGGAGCTGTTGAGCTCTGGAACTGATACAGCGTTGCCACACACACACACAGACAGAGTGACTTTTAAAGCTTTGACATGTCTGAAGTGAATACTGAATCACACAGACAGTATTCAGTCTGGGCATGTTGGGATTGAGAAATCTGTTCCACTAACAGCATTACTATGTCAACACCATGATGATTCATGTGATTTGTGTGTTTGTGTCACTATAAGATCACTAGGATAAAAATGTCTGTAGTGTGACAAAAGCAAGACTTTATACTTTCACTCTTATCACTCCGACAACATTTTTAACTGTTTAAACATGTAAACACATGCTCCGTTACAGATAACGGCATACAGCTCCTAGTTGTTTTGATATATAGTGATCTTCTAATGATCATTTTAAAAAATTGGCCTCTTAGCTAAAATTGACTCAGTGTTGTAGCAGGAAATCTCAGGATCAGCCCCTAGTCACTTCACAGCCACTCACACACAGTGTAAGCGCTCTGAGCTGTAGTGGCTGTTAGTGGTTAAGCTTCCTACTTATAGCGATTAGCTGCGACAGGCTGTTGTGCGACCGCTAGGCCTCCTACTGAGATGCAGAGAACATTGGGCTCTGTCCTTTTGTATTTGAAGGACACTGAAATGCTCCACTAATTTTTAAACCCTGACATGTGGTCAAATGCATTGTAACGGAGAGTTTATGGTTTAATTCCAGGTGATGCCAGACTGCTAGCATAACTTAGCATAAAAAATAGAAACAAATAGCTTAGTAAACATACCAGCACTAAAGTAGCCCAGGATATGAAGTCAGGACATCATCATTGTGTGTAAATGACCACAGATGATGTGTTAAACATGGGTGTACCTACTGTGGTGGTACAGTTCTGTTTTGAAGGCTTTTTTAGGATTAGCAATGTCTCTGTGTTTAAGGTTAAGCAGCATTTTCATTCACTAAAGCAAGAAAACTAAAGCAAGCATTGGTCGGTTTTTTTTATTGAAATTAACTGTACTCCAAGTCTTCTTATTTGTCTGACTATTGTATTTAAATGGCTCTAAAGGTAGCAAATATGGTTGAAATTGGCATAGGTGAAGCCCCGTAGATAGCTAGCAGCTAAAGCTACTGCTGAAGAAGCCAAACCCTGCTAATTCAAAACACTGAGCCTTGATCTATTAGATGGTATTAAAGATGGATGCAATTTCTGTGACAGGTTTTAGTCGGGAAGTCCGGTTTTAAAGATGACCATTTTTTTATTATTGCTGTCTTGATAAGAGACTGTGAACCTGCATCCTCACCAGCTAACAATTTGTCCGTCACAGCTAAATGGTAAATGGAAATGTAGCGCTTTTCTACTCTAGTATATTCAAGACGCTTTATACCTCATTTACAACTATTCATAGGAGCACTTTTTTCTGTTCTAAGTGTCTTTATCTAACATTCGCGCACACACTAACTTCAGTATCTTGCCCAAGAAACTTTGGCATGGATCAGGGATCAAACCACCAACCTTCTGATTCGTAGATGCTCTACTTCTTGAGCTAGGGAAGTCTACTTTTCTGAAATGCAAAATGACAAAAAAAATACACAAAATCAACTTAATAGTTTAATTAGTAAAATTGAATGGGTCACCAGGAAAGAGTTTACTGAAATCAAGTTTGAGGGCCAAAGTGTTTTTTGCAACCACCGCTATCATCTGTTGGTGGCTATTAAAAAGAATGCAGGTTAAGGCACTTACTTGTTTTAAATATATTTTTTATTATTTGTGGATATAATTACCAAAAAGAACCAAAACTGTTATAAAAAGGGAGTAAATCGGCCATTTACGAAACCACAGTTTCCATCACTTCCTCTTCAGATTGATTTCTGTTTTTCTTTATCCAGTCCTGGAGCTTGCTGCTTGGAATTTACATGGTGACTAATGAGGTTCAGCGGTGAAGACTAGTAGATTTTCTTACTTTTTTACGAGAACTAGCTGGCTCCAGCTTCATATTGGACAGACAGGACAGTGGCATGTTTGTGCCCAGTTTAAACATTTCTTTAGGTTTGGTCTTAACCGGCTGTATCAATATAACAATTGACAGTGATTTGTAATCATTTGTCTTTAGGGTTAACTATGAAGGCTATATTGGATATAAAGTGTGCTGTTACTGCAAATAACAACACACTTTATACTTTGCTCACTGTCTTTATGGGGAAACATCTGAGGTAATATTAGTAAAAGTAAACATTAACAATAAACCACTTGGCACTCACTGGTTAATTATATCTAAACAGTAGAAAGAGACGGTGAAGGATAAGGTCGTGGGGGGAGTATCTTGTTCACACATGCCTCCTCCCTCCCTCTCTCCTCCCTCTTTATCTTTCCTCCCTCTGTGCTTCAGCAGCATTACCAGTCGTGGTGACTGGGAGGAGAGGAGCAAAGCATGCAGCAGCCAGTCAGTCATTTATAGTTCATTGTTTTCATCACTGCATTGTACCACTCAAAGAATTTGTTCTTCTTTTGTGGGACGTGGTCGTTGGGGGAAGAGACGTTTTCCTCTCTCTCTGGTGAATTGTTCATTTTTAAAGGGCGATTCAGTTTATCTAACTCTATTTTTGTGCTGCTTGCACGATATTATGATCGTCCCACTTTGGCTGCAGTTGAATGCGAGTCTTGGAGTGGTTTAGACTGGCTAGCTTTGGTGCTTTTCCTGCCAGATTTATGAAAGGAGAGAGGTCAGTATGAAATTTGACTTCAGTGGAACTCAAAAGTGGGAGGAACCTCAGAGGATGGTTTGACTTGGAGGAAGGCGATCTTCTCTTGTGGAGTGGCATCTTTTCTACTGCGAAGAGCGAGAAGTCTTCATTATACAGGGGCAAAGGAAGACAAAAACCTCAAGATTTTGGGTTTGAGAGCTTTAAATTCATAGACCAGAAGAAACTGGGCATCATCGGGAAAACGCACAAATCACGTTTTGGCTTCATCTCATCGTTATACCATGGCAGGGATGTACGGATGCTTTAAGGGTCGCAAGTAAGTTTCAGTTGTAAAATATTACCTGAAGATTGCAACACCTTGTTCTTGCATCACACGAGGAAAGAAAAAACAAAAAACAAAAACTGGATTGCTCACAGATATTGCTTCATCAAACTGCTCACTCAGGTCATCAACACAGTCTCTGCAAACCTGTGTCACAGGATATGGGTGGTGTCGGCCCTTTTCACGGGATTTGTCATTTTCAGTGTAAAACTCTATCATAATGCAGACCGCTGACTGCTGCTAGTACCACAAAATGTGTTTTCTTTGTTGCGCTCCACTCATTTTTTGCTTTCCACGGTATGACTACAAGTGCATGCAGCAAGAAAAATAAAAACTCTTAGAGTGCACTGACCTGCATTTGTATCCTGCACACCGTCTTTTAATGCAGTGGTCAAATCAGTCTGTATTCTTTTTGTCACCACAGTTAGTGACTCGCTTGGGAACAAACGGTCAACTGAGTAACTCGCAAGACGGGTTTTGACTGGAAGTCAGTGATTAGTCCGTAAATCTGAGTCAAACTCGCTTTTGTCATGTGTGCTGTAAACTACAATCAGGTGGATGAGCATGATTTCCTGTATGTTTTCCTGGAACAGGATCAGTTCATGTTGTTGCTCATTAAGGTTTGATGCTGCATAGCTGTGGCCGTGTTAAGAGTTTTTTCCTCATTTAAATTTGGATGCATGTTTCTGTTCTTGCTGATTGAAGTCCTCTGTGATTTTAATGCTTTGAATTGGCTAAATATAGGACACTGGGCTTGGCAGTGTGATTGGACCACAGAGGCTCAGCATAATGAGTGCCTTTAGCTTTTTGACTACAGTAAAGTGTCTTTTTTTGTAACAGAGCTGTGTAGATGTGGTGCTGGTTACACTGATACCCCCTTCAACTTTCTTTGTCTTTGTCCTCCCAGCCTCATGACAGTTGAACAGTGAAAGCTTTTACAGCCGCCTGAGTGGAGCTTGAACAAATAGAGTGTGTGTGTGTGTGTGTGTGTGTGTGTGTGTGTGTGTGTGTCAGTCACACACATACAACACTGAGCAAAAATCTTGAGTCTCTCCTCTTTTCTTGTTTTGCCAGGAAAATGGGAAATGAGTGCATCCAGCTTGATGAAAGGTGTGTAAACATCAGAGGTGGCAAAAGCATCCTGTAATTAAGTAGAAGTACAGATTCAACTTCATGTAAAAGTAAAAAGCACAGGCTCTGAAACGTACTCAAAGAAAGTAAAGGTAGCTCCTCGAAGAACGTTTCTACCTCTTATTTTTATGAAAAGCAAACTGAACCTTGGGCTATATTAAATTATTAAATAAAATAAGTAGATGGGAAACTAACTTTATTTCAGTCTAAATTGTCACTCGGGTAAGTAGAACATGAGCAGGGAGAAAGAAGGGAAACGGAACAAAAAGCTCTATTTTCTGTTGTCTCCATTGTAGAGGGTGACTTTGCCTCTCAACATGAAAATATGTAGGGAAGAGTTTACAGTGGATTCAGCAGGTGGAGGAACCCTAAAATCAATTGTACTGGCTCAGTATGGGGAGCCATTAGATTCTCATGTACAGGCTGTGGTCAGCTGACCTGCTGCTACTGCTGCGCTGAGTTTTACTTATCTTTGTGTCAAAAGCTGTTTCATGAGTTGTCCTGGCTGATTTCCATCTGATTTCCACCCTCTACACCAGAGGCGTCAAACTCCAGGCCTCGAGGGCAGGAGTCCTGCAGGTTTTAGATCTCACCCTGGGTCAACACACCTGGATCAAATGATTAGTTCATTACCAGGCCTCTGGAGAACTGCAAGACATTTTGAGGAGCTCATTTAGCCATTTGAATCAGCTGTGCCCTTGAGGCCTGGAGTTCCCACCCCTGTTCTAGATGGGTTCATATGAAGGTGGAATTCAGTAAATGAATCTAAGGATCATCAGTTTAACTTCAAATTCATCTCTGCAACCCTTTTATGTAACCTAACTCTGACCATCAGCACTACAGCCTCTGTGCATCACTCACATGCTTTAAATCCATCACAGTACAGCAAAGTAACCTGTTTATCCTGTACTAAACAGTGTTTTCATGCAAACTTCAAATAACACAGTCTACCTCAGTTTGTTTTTTAGCAGGTAAAAACTGGTCAGAAAAATGACTACTCAAGTGAAGTAAAGTAACGAAGTAGGAATACTTTGTTACTTCCCGCCTCGGGTAAACTACATGTAACAACAGTCTAAAAGGCAAAAACAGTGTTTGTGCAATTTTAACAAGCTTGCCGATATTTAGTCTGGGTACCTTTTTTTATTCTTCAACAACCTGAACTCTCTTAGGCAAAGTTTCTTGTTATTTCTTTAAGTAGTCTTTGAAAATAGTTCTCCAGGCTTCTTGAAGGACATTTAAAGCTCTTCTTTGGATGTTTCTGCCTTTTTGTTCTGTTCTTTGCTAACATGATGCCACGCTGCTTCAATAATGTTGAGGTCTGGGCTCTGGGGAGAAGCTTTTTGCTGTCAGGTATGCTTTTACTCCCTTGGCCGTGTGTTTGGAGTTCTTGTCATGTTGAAAACTGAAACAGTTGCCAATCAGACACTTTCTAGGTTGTATTACAGGATGATTAAATATTTTCTGTTTATAATCCCATCAATATCGCCACCACTGGCTGAACCACCAAACCATGACAGAGGCTCTATTGTGTTGTACAGATGACTGTAGATACTCACTTTGTCTCTCTTCTGACCTCCTTCATCCATATTGATGAATTTGTAGCTTTTCTTAAAGATCACTTACAACTTAGAAATGGGGAAAAATGAGAAAAGACTTTTGTACTATATTTTATTCAAGTGCATTTTGGCAGAATGCACTAAATTAAGGCTGAGCCTGCATTTAAATTGAAGTCATGAGATTATTATTTCAGTCAGGGCAAATTGAAGCATTTGGTATTTAAGTGGCTACAACAGAATTATAGTTGGAGTACTATTGGATGCCCTGTATATTTTAAACCTTTTAAATGTTTCCGACTTCTATGGGCTTTCAGCTCCCCCGCTGACCCCAGTAGGCACCCCCGTCCTTTGGCACCCACCAAGGCAAGGGAGCCCAGGCCCATCCAGACCGGGGCCTACGGCAGCAGGACCGCCCAGCCCCCACAGGACCTGGGGCAGCCCACCTGACCCCACTGCAGAGGAAACTTTACCCTAACATTCAATCATCTCCCAGACTGCACAAGACAGTAGACACCCAGGTTAAGTTTATTCTCCACCTCTCCTGTGACTCTCTCCCACCTGCAGAGTGGACTCCTGCAAGGATGGAACAAACTCCCTGTCAGTTGAAGAGCCCCCTAGTTAGGCCGATGCACCAGTGGCCCCCTGCACCAGGGCTGAGCCCCTGTGCCCCCACCCGCCCACAACCTCGGCGACACACCAACAAGGACCTAAGCCCCCAAGGCCCAGCCAGAGCCCTAGCACGGAGGCGAAGCACCCTGTCCGTCAAACCAGAAACCTTTTTGTGGCTAATATATCTCTGCGGTTAGTAAGTGAAGCAAAGCTAATGTTTAAATCTCCCTAACCCAGATAGTTTTTTGTTTAAATCTGATGTCATTTTCCAGTTTGGCTCAGCAGTAGAGTAGAACTCCACAATAAAAGTATCAAAGCTGATGATAAGGTATATTCTCATTTTCCCACCAGTCCCCACTGGGATTTTCTGGTCCAAGACTGATTATGCAACTACTGCAGGTTGAGTTTGTATAGAAGAAATGGTGATGCAGCTGGAAATGAATGTAGACTGTGTAGAGTGACTGAAAGTGTTTGGTCAGTTGCTGTCTTGAGTCCATGTAAGGCTTGTTGCTAAGAGCACTGACAGATGAGGAAAGGAGATGGAGGAGAGAATGTGGCAAAGAAAACGAGAGCCGGATGTTGACAGGAACCTCCAAATGCAAAGGAGTGATTTCTCAATTTGAACCAAACCTCAGGGTGAAAAACATTTTGCAGTTTGTTGTTTAAAAGTTTTTTGGTTTTTTTGGTTTTTTTTTAAGTCTGAACCACTCAAACTCCAAGTTACATAAAATCAATATCCCTACATTTTATGCACTAGCCTTTAATTTGGTAACTTTCAGAGTTATGAAGTGACCTGGATGTGATCGCAGGTCCAGTTTATTTATTTTTTTTACAAAGACTTGTGTTGCAGTTGTGGCAGTAGCAAAGCAGGGACGAGCATATATGTTCTGTAGCAATAAATAACTGATCAACATTCAGCTGCCTTTTAGTGCCTGGTGAATGGATTCAAACACCAATGTCTTGTCACCAGTGTTTATTTTCTGCTTGATCACTTTGTTTCAGATGAATGCAATTTTGGAATAAAAAGCTAAGCTGTCTTCTGACTTATCTGGGACTCTGAATTGCTTTGCAACAAGCAGTGTCTTGTTTTATTTCAGTCATTTCAAATGAAACCACATTTTGTAACTGCCACTTCATACTTCATCTGCACTGTCTCCCAGTAGCTTATTTTTCAGGCTCTATGTTTACATAAACTGAAGGCTTGGGAATATCAGACATTATGTTGGTGCTCCTCTGTGATATGAGCACGCAGAGCAGTGCAGCATCATATTGAGTGTTAAAGGTCATTGTAGTTCGACGGCTTCTTATAATGCTTGATGGGATTAAATCGTGACTACTTGAATACTAAATGCATTGCTGGGAATTTCAAGGTTTGTGTTTGGGGGCAGATAAAGTTAGACAGACTGTTTTCATTATCTTTAATAGGGTTTCCCACTGACAACCAACCAACAGCAATATTTTATTTTATTTTTTTTTTGTCTATTTTGTGCTGGAGACCAGTCAAGATACTATTTAAAGCTGTTATTTTCTTAGTAGCTGACAGGCTAATACACGGCGATATCAGCGTTTTAGCACTGGCTAGCTAATGTGGCATGGATTTCCAGTATTAAACAGCACTGTAACCTGAGACCATATGCATAGAGGTGTTGCAGTATACTGGTTTTGAACTTGATGAATAGTAAATGGTACACCGCTATGGTTAAAGGCATGGTTATTGTGGCTCTCTTCCCATTCACTGAGATGCTACTGAAAGCAATCTGTATGTTTAATGGCTAATGGATTCATTATACAGTAGCTGCATCTATTTCTAGAATCACTTTTCACAACAGTCCTGCCAAGTCACTCGGCAGGTGCAGTTGGGCTGGAGACGGATAAACTCTTGAGCAATTTATTTTAATCAAGTTTGTTGAATTTTGTTTTGCTACTTTTCACAGCATGCCGAGCATTTGCGCTAATGCTAGCTTCTTCATAAAAAAATGTAGGTACGTTGTTCAGTTTTGAGCTTGACTTTAATGAGTACTGAATAACTCTGACATTTTTTTCTCAATGGTTTTCCTAAACTTGTTTTAACATCTGTCGCCCAACACCTTTAAACCAGAAATTGTTTTGCATTGCAAGGGTAGGTCACAGCCACATTCTTTGGAGTTCAGGAGTAAAAATTCATGACTAATTTCCTTCTCGGTCACCTTCTCCTGCTGATCGCGCAGGCGTGGACTGGCTGAATGGGTCAAGAGGAAATACCAAAGTTTTAAAGGCCATGTTCCCAGTTAGGTATGCGCAGCTAGACAAGAGACTGGGAATCGCACAAAGATGGAGAAAGGAAGGGATGGTGAGATAATGAGACGAGAGGTAAAAAGAATGAGGAGAAAGGAGGGGTAATGCATTGATGATGTGGAGCTGTGTTATCTGGATGCATTCTTTATACATTTTTCATGTCCTTTTATGGCCCTTTGGCTCGCATTGAGCGCCTTCGTGTAACAGAGATGGGTTAGACAATAACAAAAGTCATGTAAAAGCTCTTTAACATCTGGGAAGAGAGCAGTGGGAGAATGGAAGATGTTTATCCTACGAGGACGTTGCCTTTTTTCCCATGCTGTTCCCCTATTAATCTTTTATTAAATAATGCAGACAAAGGCATGTGACAAGATGGCAGATCAAACCAGACTGTACCCTGTGCAGTGTGGGATGGGGCATCAGACCCAGGAAGAACTACTGCTTTATCTATCCCGTAAAGATATTAAAGTCTGAGCAGCACAAACACACCAGGCCTTCAGACACTTAATAAATTTAGTCCTTTCTGATAAATGAGAGTCCTTTAAGATAAATGAGAAAACTCTAGAATTGTAGAACCTGTAGACAGTAAGGTTATTGTAAGCATAAAGACTAGACTGACAAACATGACTTCATGTGGTCCCTGCCAAAAGACAAGATACAGCATGTTTCCTGAGCTTTAGAGGTGCTGCCAGGCTCATTTTCTAACCTTTTTTTTTTTTTTAGCGGTTCATCCATCTTTGCAGTCTTCATACTAAGCTGAGCTATCGTGTGTTGGCTGTTGCTTCGTGTTTACTGTGCAGATATAAACATTCACTCAGTTCAATGAGCAGAGTGGCTGGGCCTTTGCTTTAGCACTTCCGTTTAAGTATTTAGATTAATTGCTGTTGTAAGCAGTGGACTTGACTTCGGTTTTGCTCCACAAGACTTTTGCATTAGGCTAAACATCATAATTTGCGTTTCATTTTCTATTTTGTTTCAGTTGCATTGTCTTCTACAAGTCATTGTCCTCAGTGAAAACACTTGCATTGTTGAAACTGGTTCTGCTCAGTGACGAGTGTATAGAGCTCAATGACAAAGCTTTGTGAGTACAGAGTTCTGTGTAAAACGACGTATTTTCTCCACAATGCTGGAACCCTCTCCAGCTGTTTCCAATAAAAGAACATTGTTTACTACAGTCTCTATAATTTGACCTCATCATTAGTTTTCATCTAAAGCAAAATGCTATGATTCTTCTTGCATGTGCACAGAAGAGAAAAATAAAGGAAAAGGCAGATTTAGCCACAGGCATTAGCCTGATTTAAACCTCAGATATTATAATTCTCCACAGTGAGTATGTGCATGTCTGTCTAAACCACGTCAACACGATTACAGGTCATTATAACGCCCTGCTGATGACAGCCATGACCATTGCCATGGACCATTTATCTCTTTAGAAGCTGCAAGGACTCAAAAATGAACTGACTAGATTTTGGTGGTCAAAGGTTAAGATCACCATGACCTCAAGAAAACCACATTTTTAGCTGTAGGTTTAGGATAAAATGAGCATAACATGATTAAGTGAAAACATCAGAAAGGTCAAAGGTCAAGTCAGGACAGACAGGGATGTAATATGCATCTTGTTGGTTAGCGTATAACCACAAGGCAGTAATTCTAGTTTTAAAAAAGCAGTAAATGTACACCACCACAGATTGCATGCTTTATTTTGTGCAAACACAGTGAAGTTCCCATGCTGCTTCTATCTGTGTATACAACATGGCAGTCTGCAACTTATCTGCGCAGAGCGCTTCATCCACTCGGCCAAGTTTATCATTTCAGCTGCCTGGAAAAGAAAAAATTCCTTCTCTTCCCTCGCCGTTCTGCCTTGATTCATTCCTGCATCTGTCTTTTTTTTTTTTTTTTTCTCTTTGTGGAAATTGAAGGCTTTCGGCTCGTCACAGACCCACTAACATCTTATTCCCTCGGCCAGCTTCCTCCACTCAAGCCTTTCATGTTCTCCTAAGGCTCGCTTTGTGTCTCATACAGTATAGGGAATGTCGTTTTTTAGATTTGCTGGCTAAGCACCTAAAAATAGCTTTTTTTTTTTTTTTGCTTTTTTCTTTCTTTTTTTTTTTCTCTTTAGCTTTTCGTGACGGATTCCACGCTGTGTTGGGTCGGTGGTGATCCTGCTCAAGTCAGAAGCCTGAATATCGTGCTAAGAATCGATCACAGATATTGAAACTTGCTCCAAAAATCACTGCAATCATTTTGAGTCGTCTCTTTATCAATTTGAATTGTTATTTAAGAGTTGGTCTATATTGCCTTCCTTAAAAAATAAATAAAAGGAATTCAGAAATGCTGAATTCAGGAGGAAATACCAGCCCTCTGGTGATGCTCTGTGAATGAACGCGTCTACTTCAGGGGCTGGAATGTAAGGCAGAAAACAAATTTTCATTCATAGACACTGTTAACTCATTCAGCTCTAACAGCCGCCGCGTGACTCTGGTTTAGCTCTGCTTTTGCTACGTACAGCCGCACAGCTAAGGGGGTTGTTCTGTTTGAGGCTAATGGAAGTCCCTGCTTTAAGTCTGTGGAGACAGACCATTACAAGAGTCCCTCGAACAGACACAGTTGCAATGACAGAAGCCTGGTTTCAGTAGTGTTTAGCTTTGAAACGCTACACTTTGCTAAGCTTCTAGGCTCCGTCCCTTCACTATGCAGAGCCTAATTGCTGTTTGTAATGTAATCAGGCTGATATTTGCCAGTTTAACTGCTGATTCACAACAACTGGGCCCAGAGCAGGGTGGATTTGTTTTATGTAAGACCTACAGCAACTTACAGATTAGATTAGTCCTTTCAGATAAATGAGAGGCTGTAACACAGACAAACAACTTCGGAATCATGAGTGGGTTATTAATCACATCAGAAGCTTATTTTCTGAGTCAGTACCATTGAATGTCATTGTTGACAGTAGCCAATTAGTCAGCGCCATAAGCCTGTAGTGTAATGAGTCTCGTAACACTGGATCCATTGAGAGATTAAAGCTGGGCGATATTGGATTTGCGTTACGTCAGAAGGACAGAAGCCACATGGACAACACCCGGCTGGAGTCATCGGAGCTTACTGTTGAACTCTGTGGGCACCGCTCTCCACAGTTATCTATATTTAGTTACTTCTGTATAGCTTACAGTGACACTATGGTCTCCACACAGCTCCTAGATGAAGTGTTTTTGCTGTGTAATCTGGGCTCTGTTCAATCCCGTTGTCATAGCTGAATTTGGTCAGGGTTCGTCCACACCAGCAGTTTACAGTATGGCTTTAAAGTATTCTTTTGTGTGTTTTTAGAAACAATCTAATGACAGACAAATGTGGACATGCTTACTGTGTGCGTGCTCACTCTACGTGGGTGCTAATAAGGTTATTTCAGGTGTCTAATAAAGGCAAACTCCCTGCTGGTCTGAATACCTCTTCGTGCTAATCCATTGTTATGTAATAAGGTACACACACACACACACACACAGTCCTTGTCAACCATCCATAGAGTCATGCACTTCCAAATAAAGCTAATTATATATTTGAGAGTGTTTGCACTGCATGAAAGTCAGGCTGCTGAAGGATAAGTATGAAACAAGAATAAGTTAATGAACAGCTGACAGAAGATTCTCATGAAGCAGTGCAACCTTGGGGGGAAAAAAGCCCGTAACATCTAACTAATCTGAAAAGAAACAAAGCCTGAAATACGGTAAACCAAAAGTAGCAATTAAGGCTTTATGATGGCTCCTGTGGCATTGCTGGGTAAATATTGCTGTGAAATATAAGTTTTGTGTTCTGAGATTACACTCTGCTTATACTCATAACAGTATTTATGCCCTCTTTAGTATAAAAGCTACACAGTTACCACCTCCAGCACGGCCCACTTCTTCCAAATAAGCACCTGCCTAACAGTCCAGCATTACCCCGTCGCTACAGCCTGTTTATCTTTTGCTCTACATGTCCCTGCTACGAGCCCGCTTGTTCCTCTCTGCGTGCACAGGAGTTTTGATGCTCTCCTGGCATCTGAGAAAGACCCAGCGGAGCACTCACATTTTTGTTGTTATGCCAAAATCTTTAGCGTTAGCATGCCATGTGGCTAATGTGGCTAACATGACCGTTAGCTTCCAGAGCTAACTGTTCTAATCTAGTCAGAAACTCTGGAAATGTTAACACGGACTTTGACAGCAATAAACAAGGACAGGACCTAGATTGTTTTTTAAATAAATGGTCAGTTTAAAAATGGTAACTGTGTTTGCTGTTAAAACTTTAGCAGGAGTTTTTCTTTGTTTGGTTGGTTTTTTGTTTTTGAATATTTTTTTCCACTTATATTACTGGAGGAACCTCCAGTCACTATCCTTTTCCCTTCCTTATTTTCCAGTAGGATATCCATGGCAACACAAGAAGAGCCACAGCACTCTTTGTTAAAAGGAGAGTGGGCAGAAGCAGCTCTTTTCATTTAAATCAGTGTACAGTGAAACAGCCTGTTGTGGAGAAAGAATCTTGATGGACATGTGAAGCCTGCATTATTGTTTTTTTGTTTGTTTTTTTTTTTTTTTTGTTTTTTTTTTGTTTGTTTTTTTTTTTTTTGTTTGTTTTTTTAGGTGTATGGTGTGTATTAAGAAGTACTGGGTTATATTCTGAATCCACTGGTTGAAGCCCCAGAGATGATCTTAGCTGCACCATTGCCACCATTGTCTGTGTGCCACAGACTTGGCTTCAAAGTGAAATGCCATAAGTCAGTTACAATCATGTGGTTTTACTACAAACACAAAGCTGACCCCAACAACTCTTTAACATAGACTGAAAAAAGTCCTTCATCGTAAACTCAAATTAAGGTTACATAAAGAACACAGGCAAGCTTCAGTGCAGACATAGTAGCCATGGAAAAAGTCCTGTTTGTTCTGAATATGGTTGGATAAAAAGTTTTTGCATTAAGGTCGTGATCTCCTAGATTATCTGTTTAAAATTTAAGGCCCTTTGTTTATTTACTAAAATGTCTCTGTGAGGGAAAACTTTGTCCAGGGTCTTCTTACCATCTTTGGTTGCAAGTCTCAGTGTTTTGTTTCCACTGCGAAGCCTCTGTGTTTACTGTAAGTCTGTTTTCCCTTTTGTCTCTCTCTTCGTCCCAATATTCTTGTGTTTATCTAACAGACTCATCTTTCCTTTCATGCTGTTCTTTCCCACAGCCCCTTTCTCTGACCCCGTCCCCTCCCGCTTTCTTGTGTTTGTCCCTTCCTCTGGTTTTCTCGCTCTTTTCTCTCACTCCCTCTCGCTTTTTGTGTTCGTCTCATCTGCACTTTTCATTGAGTTTGCAAATCCATCCTTCTGTCTCGCCTGCCTTCGTCTATCTGTATTTCTAATGAAGCGGAGGATGTCACCATGGGGATCCGGCTTTGGAAATGGGCACAGGTCAGTCACTGTGACTCCTGACCATCTGATCTTCATCCTAACACATCTGCGTCACTGTAAAAGAGTTTTTGTTTTTTTTACTTTGTTGGATCCGTCCCTTGGAGGTTCAGGATTTAAGCTCTGTTGCTCATTCTTTAAAATGAAAGTTGAGCTTTAACATATCAGGATTTATTATTTTTGGCAGATACTTTTTTTTTTTTACTCTCCTGCCAGGAATTCAAAGATCCTATATAAATTTCTATGTTTTAAGTACACAGACTGTATAAAAAAGATGGCTTCCGCCACCATGACGTCATTCACTGGTTAAGAATGTCCTGTCATGAAGCCCTGAGCTGAGTGTTTTTGACTACACTCTGCTCAGGAGGATACAATACGGGCATTCATAAGAACGCATTCATTAAATATTCATGATGGTACTGTCTTTTGCAGAAAACAATGCTAGCTTTTTCTATGCTAACTACATGGTGGCTTCAGTTCTATTAAATGCTTAATACCCAGACATGAGAGCAGCAGTTTGGACCCCATAATTTAATTCTTAAACATCAATACTTTGGCCCTCACCTGTAAACATTGATGTTATTTCTTACCTCTACCTGGTATTGATTTCATTCATATCACAACACTGTATGAGTGTCTATGCTCATTTCTGCTCGTGTAGCTGCTTTCTAGATACGCTTGAGTCTATGTAAGTGTGTATGCAGTTAACTCATGGTTGTACTGTGATCACCTGATAACAGCATTGGCATATACCAGTTTGTAACCATGGCATTTAAATAAAATACTTCAAGTATAAAAAATAATGTATATAGCAAAACAATACAACCACCGTGTGTTTAATACAAATCGGTGAGGTTCAGTCGTTTGTGGCTTTGAA
Organism: Rhamphochromis longiceps; assembly: GCF_057381845.1. Taxonomy (NCBI): domain Eukaryota; kingdom Metazoa; phylum Chordata; class Actinopteri; order Cichliformes; family Cichlidae; genus Rhamphochromis; species Rhamphochromis longiceps. The sequence goes on from NC_140558.1 coordinate 24,759,258, forward strand.
ATAAATTCTGATAAGAGAAGGTGTTAGACTACAGAGTCTGTACAGGATGATGATGATGATGATTCACACGACTTTAACAAACCAATAATAGCTTATGATTATATAATAGTAATACTGGTGAAAGGCCCTCAGTACGTCAATAGACCCTCTGGAATGTTCTCTGTTTCTTTAACACACAGCTCACTGTAAACACAGTTGACAAGAAGTTCTCCAGCTGCTTCCTTAACAGAGAGGGAGTCTTCTCACACTAACAACACGATTGGGGGGGGAAAAAAACCAGTGGCAGTTTCTCCACCTTAAATTTTTTTTAGCACAAACGATTCTATCACAGTGTTAACCTGTTAGCTCTTACCTGGAGCAGTCACGACACACCCTTCATAAGCAGATGGACATCGGTCAGTTGTAGTCATGGACACGGGTGCTGATAAAAAGAACTTGATGCCTATTGTGATTGTGTTTAGTTCTTTAAGGACTTCTCGTCTTTGTTGGCTTGCTGTTAAGTAAACTGTGTTCATGGTTTGACTTTTCCCATGATCCTCGCTTACATAACGTGAGGTTTAAGATTAACTGCAATATTATTTATGGATATAGATTCTAAGTAGACCTTTCTAGTACCAGTTTTGACTCCCTTTTGACTTCAGAACTGCCTTAATTCTTTGTGCATAGAACAAGGCACTGTTTCAGAGATTTGGGGCCATACTGACAAAAGATCATCACATAGTTTCTGCAGATTTGTCAGCTACTGTGACGAGAATCTCCCATTCCACCACATCCCAAAGCTGCTCTATTGCAGCAGTCTCCAACCTTTTTTTCGCTACGGACCGGTTTATGTTCAACAATATTTTCACGGACTGGCCTTTAAGGTGCTGTGGATAAATACAACAAATAAAACCAGTACCGGTACCAAAAAAAGGGAAGATTTATTCATAACACACGGGAATAGACCCAGGGAAACTGAGTTAATGATAAAACCGATAAAAACCCTGAAAACCATAAATTTCACACCCGAGTCTCAACTCCCGCGGCCTGGTACCAACAGACTCATGGACTGGTGGGTTGAGGCCACTGTTCTATTGGGTTGAGATCCTGTGATTCTTGGGGCCATTTCAGTACAGTGAACTCAATTGTCATGTTCAAGAAACCAGTTTGAGATGATTGAGCTTTATGACATAACTAGGTATCCTCCATCAGAAGGTGTGTACACTGTGGTGATTAAATGATGCTCAGTTGGAACTAAGGAGCCCACAGTGTGCCACAAAATATCCTCTTCACTGTTACGTCAGCAGCAGCCTGAACTGTTGGTACAAAGCAGGATAGATCCATGCTTTCATGTTGTTTATGCAAAGTTTGGACCCTACCATCCTTATTTCACAACAGAAATGAAAAACCATCAGACCAGTCAGCATTTGTCTTGTCTTGTATGCTCAGGTTTTGGTGAGCATGTGCAAACTGTAGCCTTAATTTCCTGTTCTTAGCATGTTGTAGCCTTTCAGCTTAAAGGTTCAGGCCGCTGTGCATTCAGAGATGCTGTTCTGTATCCTTTGGCTGTAACCATGGTAATTGTTAAGTCCCTTGAAGCAACTTTGTTGCTGGTTTGAACTTCAGCAGGTTGTCATGTCTATATAATCTAATTGCACTGAGTTGCTGCGATGTGATTGGCTGATTTAGATAGCTGTGTTAATGAGCAGTTTTACGGGTGTGCCTCATAATTAAAATGAATAAACATTCAGTCTTTTTAATTTCCTGTTATTTATTTTTATTTTTTATTTCATGGGTGCTTTTCATTGACACTGTGAGTCATCACACCGGGGATCAGGCATCAGTAACCATAATCCCTAAGTAAACTCTACGCTTTAGAGAAGCATAAAAGGACCATTTGAAAAGTACAAAAAGGCTCTGAGTGTTTGTTGTTCGCTGATTGACGAGACTTAAAAAGGTGGTAAAGCCACGATCGGGACTGCAGTTTGAGTGTGGATCACCAGGGGGAAAACATCATGCTGACCTTTATTTTATTTGTGCAAAATTAAACTTGAATCTTTTTTATTGTTAGTGATTGGTTTTAGAAATATTTGTGTGAGCCGTGGACTTCTGGGAATCTGAGTTGGAAAGAGCTTGAGGAATACGGACTTGGGAAAACTAATTTCAAAAGCCAGAAATCACACGTTTAGATAACATTAGTTTGGGGTAAAGGTTAAAGTTGATCCGTGATAAAATCCAACTATGTGACTTGTTTTTGATTTTGCTAAACTAAAAATTTGGAGGTTCTGGATGCACAAGAAATCAAGTTTAAGGTTTTATATGCATAATAAATAAAACTATTGTGATTAACAAAAAGGGGTTTTGAATAGTGCCCGTTTCCCACCAATTTTGGGTTCAACCAAAACAACATATCACAGTTTCCATAGAAACCTTTAAACCAAAGGAGATTCGTTCATTTATTGTTATTTTACTTTGGTTAGACAACCTGCACTTGTTCACAATGAATACATCCATGTTAATGTAATTTATTCTGTATTGAGTCAGATCACGGGGTTAGCTGTCAAACAGCCAGGGGACCTCCAGAATCTTTGGGATTCATCTCTGGAAACTGCAAACATCCTTATGAAATTTCACGCTGATACATCATCGAGTTTCTGTTTTCAGCCCAGTGAAGCATTGACAAACTAACCTCCACAGATTCCGCAGACCTGAAATAAATGGTGGCACAGCTACAATTAGACATGTTTGCTGAAAACCATATCAGCAATGAGTCAACTTCCTGCCAAATGGCTCAGGAAATCCTCAACACACAGCACAGTGCACGGCTAATTAGATTTGACACTAGAGTAAAACATTTATACAGGATCATCTAACTGGTTCACCATGCTGGAACTGCATTCACGTGGCCTCAGACGTCCTGTGGGCTCGAGAGAGCTCTGTGCAGTGCAAAGAGTGATTTAAAATAATAATAATGTTAAAATGATGACTTGCAAATGAACCTACTGTACTGTAGAGTGAAGGCTGACTCGCAGCCCGAATGTGAAGCCCTCAGTCCTGCTGCACACAGAGCCTTAACGAGGCACCCGCTCATAATGTGATTTCATATCTGTTTAAGGTTGTGTTTGGCGGTTGCTGGGCACCTGCTGTTGACGTGATGAGCACTTGAGTTAACGGCGCAGGAGTACACTGGAAACATAGCAGGCGTGCCTCCGCTAGGACTGTTTGGATTGTGGAGACACATCAGATGGAGATTAAAGTTTAAATAGCAAAGAGAAGGACTTTTCACACGTTTCCACCTGTTTAATGAATGAACAACTACATCACCGTTAATGCATCCAGGAGTTGCATAATGAGCTTTGGGGGGATTTTATAAGGTGGTGACTTGTTATGGATGTAATCCGCCCCAACAGTCGCCTGTCCATGCGGTCCGACCACGCCAAGCCACTTTTACCAGCAGTCTTGACACTTCTAAGTAGGACTTTAATCACTTTTTAATCTGATCACATTGCAACTAGGTAGCTGCCATATCAGCCAAATAAGAAGGCAGAAGCAGGTTTAGATAAATGCAGACATTTATTTTTTTTCTATTTTTTTTTCTACTGATTTATAGCAGCCAGCCTGATTCTGGTCTTGTTCATGAAACTTATGAAAGACTTTGTAATAGCTCAGTAGGTAAAGTGGTCGCCCCATGATCGGAAGGTCGGCGGTTCGAATCCACTTAACGGCTACCCTGAGGTACCCCTGAGCAAGGTACCGTCCCTACACACTGCTCCCCGGGCGCCTGCTTAGTGGGCTGCCCACTGCTTCACTGAGTGAATGGGTCAAATGCAGAGAAAAACAAGTAATTTCCCCATGGGGATCAATAAAGTATCCATTATTATTATTATTATTATTATTATTATTATTATTATTATTATTATTATTATTAATCAATCATCAAACTCATCATCTGTCTCCCTCCCAGCAGTGACAGTGCTGCCATGGCATCAGGAACTCCAGACGTGACGACCAATCAGGAGCCTGCTGAAGTCCAGGAAGAGTGCTCAGGTAACAGTTTGATTAAATGTTTTCTGTAAATGTTTGATTGGGAATCCAGGCATATTTAGTATTAATGTATGCTGAGTGGCTGTCTTCGCTGTAATCACATGAAAAGGTCGTGTCTGTAATTTGCATCATTTCGACCTTTTTTCTTTTCTGCTTCAACTTGGAGTTTGCAAGGTCATCGACATACAGGGAGAATGTGAAAATGACCTTTCAACTGTTTCTATTCGGCAGATGGTTCATACTTTCTGTGGATTGCACAGCTAATGAGTTACTGTCCATCCTGTAATCATTCAGGCTGTAGCTAACGAGGCTTCCTTGCTTTAATTTCACAGTACAGAGCAGTGAAAACCAGATAATCCAGGCACTTTGGCAGTTTTCTAGATGAAAGTCTTCTGCATGAAAAGATTGTGTTAATACAAACGTTGTACTTTTTTCTTTCTTTTTTTTTTTTTTTGCTTAATTTTATTTTGAAAGTTTGCAACAACTGAAACAAAATACATGTTTTTTCCAAATCAGTAGAATCTTATCAGTGCATGTTTTGTAAATCTCTGAGGTCTCATTTAGTGGGAACACATGCAGAAACTCCTGGTGCTTTCAGCTCTGATGACAATAATAAATGTTGTTTCAGAGATGGTTGGATGCTGGTACTTGCCAGCGATATCAGCAATGAGATTTTCTACTCACTCCCAGCAAAGATCCAATCAGCTCGAACGATCGCACACAAATATCTCCTTGCAGGTTGTGGCAGGAAATGGAGGAAAACACAAGGCTGTCGCACACAGACGTGCACACAGATTAACAACAAACAGAGTGGGAACCAGGATGTAGATGTGTGTCGACATGGAAAGGTTAAGTTGTGAGCTTCTTGTGAACACAGTGACTTAAGCAGACGTGATGAAACTGGTCTTTCGTGCCCAGGCTTGAGGTCCAAGATAATGTGAGTGAATAACAGGCAGAAGTTTGTTTTCAGGAAGCTCTCGGTTCAGTTTTGAATCTTGGGCTAATGCTGGTGCAATAATCCTGCTGAATTTTCAAGTTTGCTCACTTGCTTTTCACAAGAAATGAACAGTCTCTAATTTTTCTGGTAGTTTTGTTTTTATGGAGATCCCAGCCCTGATATTGTCTCCCTTTCAAAGGTCACCATCCTCTCACAGTTCAGCTGAGTTGTCCCTAATTTTGAGCTCAGGACTGTGTATAGGTCCTGATAGTCATAACAGAATGCATATGGAGAAACTATAATATCTCAGCTCTACGCTGACCTTCCACTGAATCAGCTGCCTTTTTCTAGGCAGACCTTTTGGCTTTAATAGAGTATTGTGCCTAAAATAGCACAATAAATGGTACTGTTGGGTGGTGCTTCCCCCTGATAGTTCATCTTGGCCATGCAGAAAGGCCTCTGAAGCTTCATCAAAAAGCAGGTTGGAACCTCCTCAAGTAAAGACAGCACTTTGTGGACTGCAGTTATCCAACAATAACTTGTTCTGTGTGCGGTTTAATGGCATCTCATTAAGACGCTAAAATTGGTTTTCATTATATTTTGACAGACTTTTATTTTAGTGACGTCTTTGGGTTTCTGTGTTACACAAAAAATCCCAAAAGAAAATGCACCACATGTGCTTAACATGATCTTGAGTGAGTGACCCAGAGATTTAAAGCATCTTGGCCTCAGCACCAGGTTTGGATTCCAAACATTTTTCAGTTGGGACTTAGCTCCAACCAGAAAGTATATTTTTAGAAAAGAAGGAATGCTCAAGGATTCCCCACAGGGAGGAGGACGAAAATGACACAGCTCGTGGAACAAAAATGCATCTTATTTTGAAATCTCTACTGAAGAATGTCTGTGGATGGCTCAGGGGTAGGAGTCCTCAAAATAGTTTGACTACAGTTGTTCTGTTTGCTCCCGACTTCTTCTTTCTCATTGTTGTTTCTCTTTCTTGCAACTCAGCTTCTGTTTCCTTTCTCTGGGGATGTTTTAAGTGCCTCCTGTGGTGCGTGTAACAAATAGTCCGCCCGATTTATAGGTTGGCCGATATTATCAGGTGATATTAGCTATTTGCCACTCCTATGGGCATCAGGATTTTAAAGGCCACAAAATGAAAATTTAAAAAGTAGAGTAGAAACATTAAAAAACACTGTTCAAACATTTTATAGGTCTTACTTAGTTTGCCAGCCAGAGGACTCTTCTCTGATTGGGATGCTACAAACACAGCAGCCAGCTGATTGAGCAGAGTCGGGCTGAACGTGGACGAGTAAAGAAACTACATAAACTAAATGTTAGAAATCTGTTTATGTTTAGTGTGTCTGAAAGAAATATATTGGAAAATCTAAATCTCCAAATATTGTCACTGCTGCTAAAATCCCGTTTCTGTCTAGCTGTGAAAACAATGAAACATGTTGCACTTTGTGATGACTTTTGTCTGATTACAAGTGTTTCTATTTGATGGCTACTTCAGTTTACTCAAAATATACAACAATAATGCTTTTTGCTTTTTTTTTTCTCCCCACCTTACAAAACCTACATTACCCACAATGCTCTTCAACCACTGACAGTTTGGAAAGCCTAGCTACATTCAGATTTTGTTTTTTGTTTTTTCCCCATCATCCTCAGCTGTATACAGGTCTACACCTCTACCATTGCAATCAATGCATTGCACACTGGTTTATGAACTGCTGTCTTACACCATGTTATCATTCTGGCTTCTTTTTGAAACAAGAAGCGCTGCCCCCTGCTGGCCGTTAGAAACAATGTGCACTTCTATAATGGCTTTGTTTTTCTAAACCACAGGCTGTGTTCATCTTTTATGTACAGTCTATGGTTTGACCCAGTAAATATTAGCTAAGCTAATGAACATAGTAAACATTGTAAGTGCTATACATGTTACCATTGTTACTATGTAGATGAATAAAAAAAATAAAAAAAAGACCAACTCTGCACTACTCTTTATACTGATCATGTGGTTTGAAGACAAATGCGTAGTGTATAAGTGCTGAGCCAGCCCACATCCCTGTTGCATGTGAGATGGAGCGAGGACCATTTCAGGTTCTTGATGACAGCTGTTTAAGAAGTTATAAAAGAGCTGTTGAGTTTTTCCACTGTGGTGCTAATAGACACGGACCCACTGTGGGGGTAGGTTTACAAGCTTGAGTTTGTGTCTGTTTATGCATATGTGTATTTTCAGTTTTCATGTTGGCCTCTGCAAACACACACACACATCGTTTGCTCTGTGTGGTTCCCTCTGGGCTGCCTACCTGTGTCTTTACATCCACCACAGGACTAATTGCTCTATAACTCGAGTTCACACTGGGGCAGTGTGTAAAGATGCCGTGTGTGTAATGTTCTCATCAGCATGTAACTGTGCACCACCATGCAATGATTCATGATTCTGTCTTCTCAGGAAAGAAGAAGTCCAAGTTCCAAACGTTTAAAAGGTTCTTTGCCAGGAAGAAGAGAAAGGATCCATCAGCTGCAGGAGCGGACGCGAGCCTTAAAGCCAGCCAGTCGAGTGACAATGTCAGCAAAGCATCAGAGAGCAACACACTCACTCGAGCAGAGAAGGATAAAGGCTCTGGGTAAGATCGCACACGTGTGCTGAATGAAATGCTTTTATTTACAATCTGACGAAAGTACACAGAGCTCAACTAAGACCTGTCACGCCTCTACTTATTTATTATATGCTCATTTTGTCATATCTTCGTATTAAAGCTACAGTCGGTTGTAAATACTCGTAAATATACATTGAGTAGTGTGCATCATATATCTTCCAACAAATCGCTAAACTTGGATTAATCTGTTCCGGATTCATGAACTTGATAAATTGTGCATAAATGTTCGGTGTTTTTTCAGGTTTGGATGGACGCATTTGTAAAATCGTTTTACGTGTCCTCAGACTGCTTCATATTTGTGTGTGGGTGTGAGTCCTTACACACAAATCATTGTACACATTTCTAAATCTTACTTTATGCTTGTGGATCATATCATAATCATTTGCAACCCTTTTGAGGCAAATTTCTCTCCATGAACTGGGAGAACTGGAAGGAGTAGGAAAATAAAATTCAGTTTTATTTATACAGCGCCAAATCACAGCAGTCGGCTCAAGGCGCTTTGTATTGTAAGGTAGACCCTTCAATAATACATGCAGAAACAGAAAAACCCAACAATCATATGACCCCCTATGAGCAAGCACTGTGGCGACAGTGGGAAGGAAAAACTCCCTTTTAACAGGAAGAAACTTCCAACAGAACCAGGCTCAGGAAGGTGCGGGGCCATCTGCTGTGATTGGTTGGGGTGAGAGAAGGAAAACAGGATAAAGACAAAATTCAGTTGATTGCGATTTTTAGTCTAATGACATCTAATGGTGAGATTTTACACACTTTACCTTTAAGCATGGACCAACATTTCAAATAATTAGGTCAACCTGAGTCTCAGTCTTGGGGAAGACAACTTCACCCGTTGCCTACTGGTGGTGGTCAGAGGGCCCAGTGGCGCCTGTGTCCGGCAGCCTTGCCTCTGTCAGTGCACCCCAGGGTGGCTGTGGCTACAATGTAGCTGCCATCACCAGTGTGTGTGTGTGTGTGTGTGTGTGTGTGTGTGTGTGTGTGTGTGTGTGTGTGTGTGGATGACTGGTTGTGTAAAGCGCTTTGGGGTCCTTAGGGACTAGTAAAGCACTATACAAATACAGGCCATTTACCATTTAGGTAAACCCTGTGAGCCGAAAGGCTTCAGAATGCTCCGAACACTCAGTTTTAGACAGTTTTTTTCTACTCCTGGCTGTGTTTGATGTCAGAGAGAAGAGATATCTAAAAACTGGTCATCTGTAGCACACATCTCGGGCTGTGACTAGCCCACCGACCTGTTGATCAAAGCTTCTGTTTGTGAGGGACAGGACAATATGACAAAAATCAATTTGAAGGAAATGGAATGGAACTAAAACTACATAAACGGTGTGTTTTTAAGCAGAACCATTTTCCTCCCATTTCCCTTTCAGATGTAAAGCATCTAAAATGCTAGCTCTTATTATGGGGTTTAATTGAGCCCAGCAAAATATGAATCCAGAATATTATATCATTACTTTACTGCCATGTTTAAGGGATTCATCAAGAAACCGCACCGTTCTGTAGCCAAATGATATATTTCTGCTCACGTTGTTGGAGCTCATCCATCCATTCAGGTCAATAACGTCATGAGCACATTTAAAAAAGGAAGGTTGTGTTTTAACATCCATCTCCTGTTCTGTCAAACTCACCTCAGCGAAGGCTCGGCGCTTCCTGTTTTGTAACAATTAGAAGAATGTGTGTTTTCCTGTGGAAAAGTCCTGAATTTCTTTGTTTTCCTAAGCGGTGCCACTTCCTGCTTTGTCTCAGTCTGTCACAGGAAATATCTAGTTACATTTTACTGATTTCTCTCATCATCCTAATTACTGGGAGACAACAAACCATCACTTAAAAAACTAAAAGTGTCTTTTCAGTTGATATATATTTTTATACGACACATTCCAAACACTCTGCATGGGTAGTTTATGGTATGTTGTTGTATGTCGTGATCCGCCATCTGGTTCTTTTTTTCTTCTGTCTTGTTATAGAAGCTGTGAAACATCACTCTGTGCTGTGTTTATTTCTTTGTCTTCCTGTTTCCCAAAGGTCGAAGATCAGTCTGGGAGGCAAGGCTTTGTCACATGACTCCGTGTTTGTTTCTGACTCATCGGAGGCGAACGAGGCTCTGGGGGCATCGCAGGACAGCATTCATGGGAAGGTGAAATCACTCCAGGTATGCACACACAAACGCAGTTACCGGATCAAAGATAAACATGTTAAAGTTAAAGTCCTCTCAGGTCTAGTACACCAGAGACCCCCGACCCCTTGACCTTTGACTACAGGGGTTATTAAGGAATAATAAACAATAAAGATTCACAGTCTGACACATTTAAGTGTGTTTGGGAGTGAGCACTTCTATGCCCCAGGGCACTGAACAAAGTGCTGCCAGCAGATCTGCTATATATTAAGCCTGTGGGATTACGAGTAATAAGTGGCATTAAATAAGCTTTGACTTTTTACACACAAGTTTTGATCCATGTGTAATGTGATAAACGCAGCGGTTTGGACAGGCGGAACTGATGTGTTTCACAAATAGAGATTAAAGTTCTGTCAAAGCAAAATGAAAGGACCGCGTGATGAGAAGAACTGCAGACAGATAGAAAGAGTATCTGTCACAATAGTGGGCTAAAAGGGGAAGACATGAGACCCAGATGGATGCGCTGACCTCCAATGAAACGGCTCCGCTGAGCTACAGAGGAGTGAGACTCAAACAACTCCTTTAAGCGATTTTTGCTAAAAAGAAACACTTTCTCCTGTAAGCTAAAATAAAACAGAGGAAGTGTTTGATTTGGGCTCCTTTGTAGATCAGAAAGTGTGTAACGGACACGGGCAGAGTGCCTGATAATCAAATCCAAGAGTTTTCAGGCAAAACAGCCACAGATAGTTTGGCGAGATGCAAGTTGCTAATAGATTGATTTCCATAAAGTGAATTTACTGTGGAAAAACAATCTAATGGAGATTTCCTGACCTTAATCCTCGCTGTGAGCTGTGCTGCCTGTTTGATAAGCAGAATGAGGCCATTCCAGAGCCAAAAATAAACACATTATGTAAGGATCGATACACTACAAGGCCATTAACATGATGCACAGGAGAGTGACTGTCATGTAGTAACTCACTAAACAAGGGTGTTGCCACTGTGACCGGTCCAGAAAGCTTCAGATAGAAAAAATTCCATTTGATGGCGTTTTTGGGCCTGCGTTTGTTGTCCAGTAATATAGCTCTTTAAGCGTAGGAATTCAGACAATACAGAAGCTACAAAGATGCAATTGCATCCTGTCCTACCAGAAAAATCACACAAAAACAGGACACCGGCCAACTGAGATGATATAAAAGACAGGTGTAGCTGCTGTGAGGTCAGCCACTGCTTTATGAAGTTGTGTTATGTTTCAACGTTGCCTTCTTTGGTGTTTTGAAGCTGGATGTTGCAGTCGAGGGGTAAATCTGACCAGGAAGCTCACAGGCTAGTAACATGTCTATCAGAAGTCATTAACATTGGATCATCTTCCTTTCTGTCAGTGAGTTTAACATTTTGCTCACTCTTACCCAAAACTAGTAACCTGGTCCATAAACCTATCAGGAAATCGTTTACTGTGGTCACAGCTGACAGCCGATTTCTCATTGGTGTATACAGGAGCAACCACAGCTATCACCCCCTGGTGGCCGTTAAAGAGAATGCAACTTTGCGGCTACAGTGTCTCCATCTTTTACACTGTCTGTGGCCCGACAAGTGGACAATTTTCACTCCACTACAAAGACTTTTGTCTTCTGTGGGACCGTGGCTAAAGGGCAAGCACTAACAACTGTAACACACTAACCACTGGTTCAACATATTTTTGATGCTGCCCCCTGGTGACAGTACACAGCTACTACATACAGGTGGAGCTCTGCCGTGCTCTGCGTTGGACCTATAGACTACCAGTGCACTATTACAGCGGAGCGGAGGATGAATTTGAGGATGTCCACCCTGTCACACCGCAGCTAGCATCATGAGCAGAGTGATATGATTGGCAGGTGCAGTTTAATAGAAGGGTAAATGCTCACGAGAATCTTTGTGCAAGTGTCAGTTAGCTCCATTATATTCAACAGAGAGCAGACATGTGTACAGCTGATATGGGCAAACCAGTGCTAAAAGGGAGAAATGCATGAATGTGGTTTTTGAGGTGAACCCTCCCTTTAAGCACATTTTCACGCACATTTAAATTAAAAAACTACATTTCAGATTAATTTTAGCTTCCACCCACAAACAGCTTCCAGTATATAAGCTGACTATGTTAAAATAGAAACATTTAGAACAGCAGATTCTTTGTGACTTTGTCAAGAAACTTGTATTGTGTGTCCGTGTGTGTCTGTGTGTGTTGGTGCGTGCCAGTGTCCAGCCCTGCTACAGAAAAGCTGTATTGTCCTGTGCTGTGAAACTGAGTAAATGAGTCCTTGACTGACTGTTACAGGGAAGCACGCAGATAAAGACTGTTTGAGTTTCTGCGATACCAGCTACACACACAGATACACAATCACTTTCAAAGGGCTTTCGCTTCTCTGTCAAGTGCCCAGCTATGAGTCCTCACTGGTCATTCCCTGTTAGTCATATTCCACCACAGTAAAGATCTTTTCCCCCTGCAAACAGCTGTAATGCTCAATAAACATGTACTCAAACACGCCATTGTTAGCCTTTCATACAGAGCTGTAGTTTATTAAACAGGCTCTCAGATATGGTGTTTCCCCAACTGTAAGTAATGATAAACACCTTCACTTCCTTATAAAACAAACAGGTGAGCACATGCCTGAAACGTGCACACACTAACCCTGCTGTCATAAATGTGCTTTTTTTTTTTTCCTCCTCTGCAGCTTCAGCTGAAGCAGGCCATCAAACTGGGCTCTCCACCGTCTCTGATGTGTGTGAAGAGGGCAGAAGATCCTGCGACCATGTCTGAGGATGACGGCCTACCCTGCAGCCCACCAGAATACACAACAGTTCACACGGTCTTGATAAAGACATGCTTTCAATGATGCCTTCCTTCTGTTAGTGCCCCTGAGTTTGGCTCCTAACATTCTTCTCCTTGTTCTTGGTGCGTCTCCCAGAATCAGGCTCAGGCGAACAGTTCCATCAGTCTGGAGGGAATAGACAGCGATGAGGACCGGGTAAGCGTCAGCGCAACGAAAACTAAGATACTGCATTGTTTATTTCATGCTTTGTTCCATTCACAACCGACACATTTACCGACGAGTGAACTTCCACGCTGCGATGCTTTACGATCTGCACCGTGTCCTGCGTGTGGCATTGCAACCAAAACAGCGATTCAAGTAAGATCGATGTGATTTGTTAAAGCCAGGAGGAATCTTTGTGGATGTGTTGGAGCTGTGTGCGATTGCTCCTCATGTGACTGTGGCGGAGAACAAATCTCATGATCCCGTCTAATCACTAAAACGCTGCTCTTGGTTCTAAATAAAAACCCCTTCATGCAAAGTGACATCTTTCCCTATGTTCCCGCTCTTTGGCGCTCTTTTTTCCCCCTCTGTTGCTTTTAGTCTTTTTGTTTCAGCTTTCTCTTTTTTGTATCCTTAATTTGTCGTCCTCCTGACCCTGCGTATAAATCTGCGGTTTAACCAGTGTTACCCAGAATGCCTCATATTCACCCTAACAATAATTTCAAATGAGTCCTTTTTATGGATCTAGAGAATCACAGTGCCAGTTCACAATAAGGCAAATGTCCCGAGAACATCAGCTATCCAATTAGTCTCACTGACTATAATATGGCCTAGAAGCACAGTCAGCAAACTATGACAAAGGAGCCTTTAATGATAGTGTACTTTTAGCAGTTTCAGGCGGGTTTTGGTCATTCTCCCACTGGAAAGAGCCACAAATGGCTGGCTACAATGACAGGCACACAAAACCCTGAAAATATCCCCTTTAAAGTCAATTCCACACACAGGAATGTGGTCAAGGATAGACTGCACTTACAGTGGCACTTTGTGCAGTTTATCCATCCACTGAGAATTCACTAAGACATCAATTGTTTACTTGATTGTGGGTTTTGTTGTTGTTTTTGTTTTCTTTTTTGTTTTTTCCTCCCAGGCTTTATTTAGAAAATGAATTTGATTTATTTGCAACAATCCAGGCTTTGACTCACACCATCGCTGTCAGCATATGTCACTGTGGAGACTTAGGTCTAGGTCAGCCAGTGTTAAATGCATTTACAGTAAATATAAAGAGTGCAGACTTTGTCATCTTTTCACACATACTTGTCTGTAGTTTGTGGATATAAGTTGGTCATTAGAGGAGTTCAGACTGCCTGTTTCTATTAGCAGTGGATGATCAAACTGTGTGTAAGACAAAGAACATCGTTTGAGAATGAGATGATCTGAGAATCATCTCCTGAGTTTATTGTTTCCATTGTGTTGTAAAGTGAAGCCAGCACACAAATGTCTGTAATACTTCCAGATCCCAGCAGGGAGCGACCCTGCTAGTTGCATAAAGAAGCCAGATTGTCCATAGATCAGACATAACATCATAATCACCTGTCTAATATTGTTTTGGTCCCCTGTTTTCTTCCAAAACAGTCCTAACCCATCGAGGAAACACTAGACCCCTGAAACTGTGCTGTGGTATCTGGCACCACGATGAACTTGTCTGGCCAGCACATCCCATAGATGCTTAAGTGGATTTGGAGGCAAAATCAACACCTCAAACTCGTCGTTGTGCTTCTTAAACCATTCCTGAACTATATTTGCTTCGTGACAGGGTCCTTTATCCCGCTGAAAGGGCTCACAGCCATCTATACTGTTTGCATGAAAGGCTGCACATGGTCTGCAGCAGTGCTTAGTTAGGCGGTACGTGTCAAAGCAGGACCCAAAGTTTCCCAGCATCCTCAAAGGTTCCATTAGTGCCATGTATATGAAGCCACCTATTATGTAAGTGAACACTGACAGCGTTAGCAACCAGCTGATTAACAGCATAATCTTTATTGTTATTAGATGAGATCTAGATGAATTAAAAGGAGAATCAATACTGGATATAACATCAGGTGGCCAATTGGAAACGAATGGATACTAACATATAAGGTTACAGTGTATCACTTATTGCAGGTTTAAGGAATCAGTGTTTTTTAATTGTGAGTCACTGTTTGAGACTCGGTGATGAAACGGTGCTTCAGACATAACATTGGCTCAGCATCCTTTCTCACCATGGAGACTGGAACGTGATTGGCTGTTTACTTCTTTCAGTGTCGTGTTTTTAAATCCTGTACGGACATAAATGGAGAGGCTTATGTTCAACACATATCTGCAGCACAGGAAATAGTTGTCATGTGCCGTCTGTGATAGTGGAAGATGGGTGTGTGTGTGTGTGTGTCTGTTTGGGTGTGGTCATAACCAATCCTCCAGCTTCTCTTCAAACCTTAAATGGAAGTCTGCAGCTTGACCTCTTCTTCCTCTGTATGTTGCTTTCCCCCTTTCCTTCTCTCTGACCTTCTTTTTCTTTTCTCCAGCCACAGTACATGTTATTCCACTGAGTGAGTGTGTGTGTGTGTGTGTGTGTGTGTGTGTGTGTGTGTGTGTGTTGAGTGTTCAGAGTGCATTCCAATGGTTTCTTTGGCAGTCAGCATGTCTGCTTGTAGTTAAAGCATTAAGAGTCTGCCTCTCTCTCTCACACACTCACACACACACACACACACACACAGGGAAACCTATATTTTGTTAAAGAAGTACTGTGTTATGCGATATTTCATGAATATGTTTTAAGGGTAATTTCAGTTAGATCATAAAACAAACCATGTGTTCATACAACACAACACACTTTTTGGTTTACATGCAGAATGAAAACTATGAAATGGTATTTTACAGTCTAACAGATGCAGACAGACATTAGCATGTAGTGTGTGTGTGTGTGTGTGTGTGTGTGTGTGTGTCTTTAGTGGAAGAAGAGCAGTGTTTTTGTGGGTTTCGTGTTGAAATAAGTGAAAAGGTAAGTTTGTGAGAGGTGAGAGAGGTAGGTTTCTGTGATGACAGACTAGTGTTGGTTCTGCAGATAAGGACTGCTCATGTTTGTACAGCTGGACTCCCCCTCTCCTGCTCAGTCTCTGGCTACTTGTTTGCATCCTTGGGGGATTTTTCAATGTTTGTGCTTTTAAGCTTCTTACAAGTGTGGCTGATGTCTGAGAGTTGACCACCTCTATTTGGAACCGTCCCACTTGTGGGGGTGGACAATTGGATGGATGGTCAAATTCTGTCCCCAGAGATCTCTCCTGGTTGAGTGTTGCTAAATGCTAAATGAGTGTTTCCTGTCTTCCCAGCTGTCCTGCGCAGCCTCCAGCAGAGCAGTGAGCCCCCTGGTGGTTCCAGGAGACTTCAGCCAGCCGGCCAGTCCTTTTGTCTGTCTGGATAACTCTGCAGCCAAGCACAAGCTGGCCCTGAGGCAAAAAGCCAGGAGGAGACCTGCCAGTGTAAGAGGGGGAACAAAAGCTCTAGCATGAATAAACACTAATACTCCCATTACTTTAAATGGATCTTTATAGCTTTTCATGGCGTGGCTCTCATTGCATAGAGTCTCTGTTTTGTGATAAAACTGGACCTAACAAAGTAATTCCCCAACTATAAAAAAGAAACCTAAACAGTGGGACAATCAAAGTGATTAGTCAATAGTTTCCCCACATTATCTAAAAACCTTTTTATATGGAGGTTAAACTTAAAGTGAGTGCAGAAAAGTACAGCAGCCAGAGAACGGGTCAGGTGGTCCTGTCTGCACAGGCGTTCGTCCTTCTCAGTCATTCAAACTTTTCAAAGAAGTTACGCTGAGAAAAAAAGTGATTTTACTGATACAAATTCATGAGACCTGTTGCTGTATTGGATGTTATCACATGTGTGCTGCTACAGTTTTCTAGGACTGCTTAGCTGACTGTTCATTGGCGATTGATGATGCTGATGTCACCACAAATGTCTCGTTTCTGTGCAGCGAACAGAGGGGAAAGCAGGGCAAGAGTCTGAGATGGAGGCGAAGCTGACGACCTCCACACCGCTGCAAGACCAGCAGGAGGCAGAAGGTGTGTGCGCAAAGCCCCTAGTTTTCATGTATGGAAGCCTGTGAATGCCAATATTAAAACAAAAGTATTTAATCAAATAGAAGGGTTATAGTCCACATGAGTGCAAAAGATACATATATGTATTTGTTTAAGTTATTTTGGTAACACTGTAATTAAATGGAATATTACTGTATTTTATGTGAAATTACAATGCAATTATATTTACATACACTTAAACACAAGAATAAGGGGAGAACAAATCAGGTTTTTAAAGGAAACAAAGATATAATTCTACTGTGAGTAATTTTAACTACTGCATAACCTTACAAGAAACCAGACACACATTTTAGTGTAAATAATTTTAATTGCAACAGTTGAATAATAGAAAATCAGTCATGAATATAACTTTACAAAGTTATTTAATATTCATTATATTTATATTTATTTATTCATAATAATTATTATTTTTTATAGATAATTCACACAAATAATAATGAAGTGGTTCATATTGGCTGCCATCAGCTTCCATATCCTTGTTACTTATAAGTCTGATGATAAGATGACACTTTTTTGTGTGTTTGATTCAGAAGTGGCTGATGTTCTGCTGAAACCAGAAGTTGAGAGGGAGGAAAATGAGGAAGAGGAGAGCGAGGAGACGGATCAACCACAACATTCCATACAATCCCTGTTGGGAGATGAGGAGGAGGGAGAAGATGAGTCCGATGCCGAACAGGATGTTTCTCACGGCCCGGACACTTCCTCTCCTCCTGAGCCAAGTCACTCGGAGGAAGAAGACTCCGACAGCCAGCCCCTGCCCTCCTCCAAGCTCAGCTCAAGCGCCTCCTCTCTGGATAGTCCCAGGTGAATAGAAATGGTTTCCTTTTGGTTTTCCTCTCCCAGGAGTGTAGCTTGGTTTGTTTCATCTTATCTCTTGATTTCTGCTTCTAGGGCCACACCAGAGCCCCCTTCTGGCTTGACGGACACAAGCATGGCTTCCAGTGCAGCGGAGAGTAAGGATGTAAGTGACTCTGCATCTGAAAGTGAAGAAGATGGGCTCCAGAACCACGGGGAGGAGGAGAACTCCTTCTTACAGGAGGTGCTGAGCTCTTTGAAGACGCCCCTCGTATCTGCCTCGCTTGATATGAAAACTGAGGGCGCCGTCCTGGAGATGAAGGAGGAAGAGGTCAAAGAAAAGGAGGAAGAAGAGGTAGAAATGGAAGAAGAAGAGGAGGTTAAGGAAGAAGAGGAAGAGGTGGATGAGTCCCTCAGTTCTCAGGCTGCTCCCTCGTGCTCCATGCTGTCAGATCAGACCACGAAGGAAGAGGAGCAGGTTGTCACTTCCTTGTGGCAGGAAGAAGAAGAAGGAGGAGTGGATGCTGAGGAAGAAACGGAGGAGGAGGAAGAGGAGGAAGAACCAGCTGTGGAGAGATTTATTCGATCTGATGTATGAATCTTTGGTTATTTGACATTTTAAATGGATTTTGTGTGGAAGATAAAAGGCCCCATGCCTTCCTCACTTACCCTAAACTCCTCTGACGCTGCTTCGTGAGTGTCTTCATATATTAGGCAGTTTATATGTCAGCCAACGCGCACTGTGGCAGGAACAAAGGGAAGCATATGATGTGAAGCTACAAATGCAGACACGGCCCAAAACTAGAATTAGACTCGCATGAGATGTGAATGTTCCACGCATGGAGAAAATGAGGGAACACAGATTCCAGTGCAAGGGAACTTTAAAAAAATGTTCATCCACTTTATTTTTAAAAATCTAAATAAGGTTAAATTGAATTTCGATTTTTAAATCCAGCATTAACTAAAAGCTTTATCAGAAAGACATTTGTCACTAAAAGCTCTTTCAGATGTGATAGAGGCGTAGAGTTATTATTTTCTCATTTTTAGAACATTTTTATTTAATTACAACTTTTGCTTTTTATTCAGTTTAGTTTCTCTCAGGAAATGGAAAAAAAGGTAAATGCAAGAAAACAGATTTAACATGATCATGGTTTTTTTTGGGGGGAGGCACTATTGCCTCACAGGTTCTGAGTTCAATTCCACCATCAGGCCGGGGTCTTTCTGTGCATGTTCTCCCTGTGTTTGCGTGCGTTCTCTCTGGGTCCTCTGGCTTCCTCCCACAGTCCAAAGACATGCAATTAGTTGGGATAGGTTAATTGGAAATTCTAAATTGCCCATAGGTATGAATGTGAGTGTGAATGGTTGTCTGTCAGGGCTCTAGAGTGCGACCAATTTGGTTGCAAATGCGACCAAATTTTTCAGTGGTGCGACTAAAAAAAAAAAATAATTTGGTGGCACCTGTGCGACCAACTGTTCGGGTAACAAAAAAAAAAATCTCTGCAACTCTCCGTGTGGTCAACAGACACACTTTATCGTGGACTAAACCAATCAGAGATAGTCAGGGGCGGGACCTCTCTGATTGGCTGTGGTCCAGTTGAAAGTGCAGGTGGAAGAGAGAGGTGAGTAGTTTGAATAAGGTGATATCAATTCATTAACGGATTCCACACAAAGACTTAAACACAGAGTGGACCCGACGCATCAGAATCAGCTTTGTCTTTCTCGGCTTTCTCACCCGACAGCCTTTACACGGACACGCTGTTGGAGCTTAGCGATTCTGATACGTCGGGTCCGCTCTGTGTTTACGTCTTTGTGTGGAATCCGTTAATGAACGTGTGTGTGTGTACTTTAAGAACAGTGTCCCGTCTCAAATCTGTTTTCTGCATTATTCATTTGCTTATTACCCACCAGTCTACCGTTGTTTACAGCGCTGTCTTTTTCTTTTTTCACTTAAATGACCTCGGACAAGAAAGCCTAATTTCTGCTGTTCAATACTGAAGAAATTTAAACTTCTTAAAATCATGCAAAATTGCAGAATATTTTTAAGGTTATCTGCTATAAAAAGCCAGACCAGGAAAATCTCCTTCATGTTTTTCTGTGTTTTATTGTCAGTTACTTTCACATAAAGGCATCTGCTGTGATGTTCACAATTCTGATGAAGTCTCACATGTACCAGTACTGATAAATGATCAGAATTATAATATTTCTGACTGTCTGAGGCTAAATTGAATCGAATCAGGACTTTGAGAACCGGAATCGAATGGATTATGGAAATCAGCAATGATACCCAGCCCTAGTGAGCAGCCTACGCTCGACAGAAGTGGATGTAGCTGTGGGTAATGAGAAAAGATGAAAAGAACGATTGATAACTTTTTTGTTAAGTTAAGGCCTGAACCGTCATAGCCAGTGCTCTGACACAGTGCCATCAATCTTGAAAAAGCACAGTGTATCCAGAAAACACATTATATGCTGCAATAAATGCACAAGTGTCCCCTCTCCCAACTGCCTCTCAGCAACAGACAGCAGCAAACAGGTCGTCAGAGGAGCCGAGATGATGATTAAGTTTAACATTTTCTACAATATTGACAAAGCACTTTAAGCACACGTTTGTTAGTTAATAATTTAGAAATGAATATTGTCTGTATGGACTCCCCCCCCCCCCCCCCCAAAAGAAAGTGCACATGTAAAACTGCGGTGTTAAGCGATGCGGTTGAAAAATTTGAGTGCGCCTAACTTTTGTGCCGGTACGCCTAAATTTTTAGAGTTAGGCGTACAACCTAACTTTGCAACCCATGTCAAAAAGTTAGTCTAGAGCACTGTCTGTGTTTGTGTGTTAGCCCTGCGACAGACTGGCGACCTGTCCAGGGTGTATCCTGCCTCTCGCCCTAAGGCAGCTGGGATAGGCTCCAGCGCCCCTCGTGACCCTTAAAAAGGATAAGCGGAAGCAAATGGATGGATGTGATCATGTTTTCTTAAATCTCATTCATGCCATTTAGCCACAGTCACATTCCCTTTTTTTCACTTGCTAGGATGAGGAGAAAGGAGAAGAGCAGGCAGTAGAAGTCAAGCCTGAAGAGGACGACAGCGTGCTCTCATGCCAAACTATCAGCCAGGCAGGTGACGACAACGTGGAACAAGAAGATGGGGAGAGTGAGGGAGGGGACGAGGAGGAGGCAATCAAGCTGGAGAAGTCTGAAATGGAGGAGGAAGGGCGGGAGATGAGGGAAGAGGATGAGGAAGTCGAGACGACTGAAAGGACAGAAGTGGAGGAGGCAGAGGAAGCAGTGGAAGGAGAGGAGAGAGGCGCAGAAGAGATGCCTGAGATGCTTCCGGATACGCCGGGTGAAGAAGTTCAGGAGGTGGCGCAGGAGGTGGATGAAGGTGTGGCGCTTGAAGGTGACGCAGTGTGCGCTGTAAAACTCAAAGATGATGATCAAATTCCAGCAGAGATGAGCGATCAAGGACTCACCACGGAGCAGAAGGAGCAAGATTTCAACCAAAACTCTGGAGATGAGACTGAAGAGGGAGAAGACACAGTAGAGGAGGGGGCTGACCTCAGCGTGGGGTTAGACCAATCGGAGAAAGGTGTGGGAGGGAGCCAGAGTGATGCAGATCAAAGCGAACAGGAGCTGGAGAGCGAGGAAGCAACGCCGCAGTCAGACACTAAACAGATGGAGGAGTGTCCGAGTGAAGCCGCAGAACAAGACGACGGCTCCCCCGAGCCTCCTCCTTTGTCCCTGCAGTCACCAAAGAGCGAGGCCAGGAGTCCCACCAAGACCAGCACAGCGATCGTCCACATAAATCTAGTTTCTCCCAGCTCAGAAAAAGCCACGTCTTTATTCCAGCTGCCTCCAGCTGCTGCAGATTCCAGTGACAGCGCCAGTGAAGCGGCTTCACATGACACAGAGTCCACCTCTGCAGATAAAGAGGAAGCTGACGGTGTGGAGGAGGAAGAAGAAGAAGAAACGCATCAAGACGCTGCATCTCCTGCTGAGGAAAAGACAAGCCAGCCGCCCTGCAGCCCCGATCATACTAAAGTCCGCTTCACGATCGCTCCCGCCTGGCAGAGATCACAAAGTCTGAACCCTCCTCCTTCCCCACCTGCTTCTGTCTCCTCCCCCTTCGCTGTCGCACCATCCAGCTGCGAGGAGCCGGAGACTGTGACCGAGGATTCGGTCACGAAAGCAGAACTGGCGACTTCACCAAAGGTCGAGTTGGTGCTGAGCCCCAGTAGGGTGAAAACCGCCAAACCACAAAGCAGTGTGACACCGGCTCCACCCAAGATCTCTACTTCTGCGAGCATTGAAGGTAAGAGCGCTGAACATGTGTGATGGTAGATGATGAAGCCGTTTTCTGCAGGGACAGGATCCACTTCGGTTGTGTTTAGACGAGGCTGATTTTACTGGACTAGCACGTGCATGCTGTGTATGCTTTAAAGTGAACCTTGCAAACACTGGATGTTTGCTGTCTGAAGTGTCCTAATCTGTATCACAGGAGGGTAAATTATAACCACTTTTTCTTACGCTGCCACCTGCAGAGAGCTCAGTGATTGTAGAGGGAAACCCGGACAATCCCTTCGGAGTTCGGCTGAGAAAGACTTCGGCTCTGCTGCTCTTCAGCTCGGAGGAAAACACAGAGGTGATTGAAAAGCTTTTTAAGGGTTTCTAGGACACTCTGAACTTCTTACCTCTCAAACATGATGCAGGAAACCTGAAACTTTAAGCTTAAATTCATGTCAAATGTATTATTTGTGTTTTATTTATTATCCGTTAGCCTCCGACTGAGTCACAAACTCAGCCACCCAGCTCTAAAGTTGACTCCCCGCAGCCAGTCAGTGTTAAGCCCTCCATCTGTCCACCGGTCAGCATCAAACCTGCGCTGCCCAAGAAGCCAGAGGTTCAAGCTGAAAGTGGAGGGAAACTGAAGCGCGTCTCAGGTGTGTGTCCACGTTCATCTTTACTTAAAGAGGAATTATCATGCTTCTTCTTTGCTTCTGTCATGTATACACTGTGTCAGTGGTGGATGTTCATATTAAACATGGCCACAGCTCAGACTAAAGACCGCTCGAACTGCTCACGGACAAGATCACAGGAGCGCTGCGCAGCCTCGCCGTATTAATCTGCTCGAGCGTAACAATCCTGAACTCGACAAGTGTAAGAAAGCAGCTCGCGAGCCAGCCTGTGGCGTAACAACTGTGTGTGCTGTTAATTTAGATTCAGTTGCGGGCCGCGCTGTTTCTACTGGATCTGATCCTCCCAGCTGGATCTCTGTGGCCAAACAGAAGCAGAAGATCTATAAGGAAAACTCACTGGAGGAGATCACTGTCAAGAAGGTAGACCTACAGAGATGCACAAAAACAGGATGCATGCGTGCAGAGTACGCCGCCACCACGTGATCTGTATGTGACTGTTCTGCTGCTGCTCTTTCAGGAGGACCAAGAGAGAAAGTCTTCACTTCCAACATACGTCTGCTCAGCTGCAAGCAAGGAGCAAGGCACCAAAACAGCTGAAACCAAAGGCAAAGGTCTGCATGCACACACATGCAAACACACACACAGTCCATTCATTAGGCTCCTTCATCATTTGTGCAGTACCTCAGCAAATGTCTGTTTCACTATGCACTGCTGCCCTCGTCTGGTCAGCCTCTGCTACAGTAGATAAATAATTAACACTTTGTGTTGGAGGCTGATTGTAATGATTGTACATAACAACTTAGCGGAAATCCACACATAAACAATACAGTGTAGAAAACACTAGACACTATCTTGGCCTCACGTGGGTGGTGTACAGTGAAAGGTGGTGTTGCACAACAGCCTGAAGTTAGTATTGAAGTCTTTCAGACTATTTACAGAGGTCAGAAGTAAATAGTCTGTGAGCTTTAACTTTAAAATACATTTCTGTCAAAGTCTCTCCTCGGGTTTATTGTTTATGTGTGTGTGTGTGTGTGTGTGTTTTCTCGCAGGGGCTCATTTGGAGATGAGCAAGCCGTCAGTGTCTCCAGACAAGGAGGCCAGAAGGCCTTTCTCTCCTCCGACTCCAGTGCCGCCTCAGCCTTTAAAATCCCAGCCCCTCCCCTGTGTTGCCCCCAAACCCTATGTCCCACCACCCCAAGCAAAGTATCCACCACAACCTAACCCCCCTCAGCGATGCCTGTCAACACCAGACGCTCCAAAATCTCCTGCTACTCCGTCATCTCCCTCTAAAACTCCGCTCACCTGCTCCCCATTTCCATCGAGGACCGCCTCGGAAAAGCCCGTCCTTAGAGCGCCGGAGCTTCCTGGACAGACGCCGCCCTCCCAGCGAAACCTGCCTCCCACAACTCTGGCCCAGGACGAGCCCCCCTGGATGGCGCTGGCCAAGAAGAAAGCCAAAGCCTGGAGCGAGATGCCCCAGATAGTCCAGTGACAGGCCAGGTCAGATTTAGAGAAACCACGCCCCCCGTGGGACCTGAAAGGCTTTGTTTGTTTGGTTGCTTTTAAAGATTCGTAGTTTGGGATGAGGTGCCGGAATGAGACACCTGCAGCCTCACACCAGTACGTTTTAACTTTAACTCGGATGAATCCACTTCACATCACTAAACATTTCAGGAAAGGGAGCACAGAGATGTTTTTTTATATGAGAACACTTCATTTACCCAGAACGATGATAAAGTAACAGAAAAAATCTTCTGTTCGTTCTTAAGAATGGACCTACACGATGCTGCCGGCCTGTGTGTGTGTGTGTGTGTGTGTTTATTATAAGGCAGGTATAAATGCTGATATATTTGAGGAAAATGGAATAGTCCGTGGTCTGAGAGTGAGATGAGGATTAAATCCAGAGCTGTTCTTTGTTTTTAAATCTACTTTAAGAGAAGCACGTCCAATCAGGTCCGTGGACACTCGTCCGTGTAAATTATATTTTTTCATTTTCACTTTTGATATTTTTGAATTCTTTTTGATATTTTGATCAACTCCAAGTATCCTGCAGAAATCTCCCAAACCCCGCCCCCAAAAAGCTGATAATCAGTGAGCGCTGCCGCTGCGTTCAGTCATCTGTTTGAAATTGTTTAATGCATCGCTGCGTTGCAGAGTGTTGTCGACTATGAATCCTTTTCCAGTGTAAATGAAACATAAGTATAAAGCTACTTAGGCACTTAGAGCTGGGTTTGCTGCTGGATGCGTCGTCTGTGTCGTTTCAGTGTGTCTGGCAGTAAGCATATGCAGATATGTGATACTCGTTTTGTATTGCCTTTTGAGAATTTGTCTTGTACATAATAATGCGCAGTAAAGAACAAATTATAAAGCATGTTTCTGTGTTTGTTTGTTTGTACATCAGAAGTGGAGCACAGTTGGAAATGTGATGTCTTAACTGTGAAACTTTAGTTTGATTTGAACCCTTTAAAACAAATATGACCGGTGTGTCCGACGCTCGCAGGCTGGGCACACCGGTACAGCATTTTCATTCCCCGGACTTTGACATTATCGAGATTCCTTTCCACGGCCTGGTTGTGTTTTCACCTTCACATAATGGTTTTAGGCTTTAAAACAGACACCCTACCACCCCCACAGGCCTAATAGTGGTTTGGTCCACTGCTAATCCCTAACTCTTTAACTTTGCAGATTTGATCTTAAAGGATGTGTGACCAGTTGTTCTTTATTTCCTGTAGAATAAAACTTCAGTTTGGTTGTGTGTATTTTCTTAACATCCATCACATCCTCACATTTCACTATGGCAGCCATATAGTTGCGGATCAGCCACACCACCTAATGGTTCTGGAAGCAGGAGGCGTCTTTGTGAGTTTCAGTAGTAGTTTTGGTAGCTTTTTTTCTTCTTCTTCTTCTTCACTCTCTCCATGTGTCATCACATTTAAACCTTTTCAAGCAAAAACAGGAAGTGAATCATAAGAAGGCTTTAACTTCTTTGGCTGGTTTGTGTTTGTAGACAGATGATGGCATCTCAATAAAATCAGAACCGTGCATACACACCAACGACGCCTTTACAGGTTTGTAGTCGAAGATAAAAAAACACACAATGAAGGTCAGGGTTAGCTGACAGTGTGGTTTCCGGACTCAAAGTCTTTAACTGGGATGTAAGTGCTGCTCAGGACTGACTGAGATCAAGCTCACAGTCGGTGTTTTGTCAGGTTGTTTGATGGGATGCATGTTTACAGTGACTGCTTCCTTACTGAACTGCATCAGGAGCACTATCTCAGTGTCCCTTTAAGGCTCAAGATCACAGAAATTTAAAAAAAGTGAAAAGAAATTTCATTTAATGTTTAAAATATAAATGAAAACCAACCAAGTATGAGTTTTAAAATATTGGCAACAAAACAGAGATAAAATGAGTGCTCACTGGTATAGTCTGCTGACCATATTAAGCCAGTTCTCATCCAGCTCCACATTCTCAACATATCCAATACAAGATTTTGCTCCTCTGCCTTTGAAAGCTCTCTGACTTGGCACAACGTCATCTTTCCTCCGCTCAGCTTCAGCTGCTCTCCTGACAGCGCCTCACTTCAGACTTGTTGGCTCATATCAGAAGCTCAAAACACATCTGTTTACATCAGCACGCCAGCTAAAAACATGTTTCACATATTTACAATCATTTTATTTTCAATTGCTTTTAATGCCGTTGTTATTGTTAATTTTTGCACACAGACGACTCAGATGTGCTTCTTGTAACAGACTGATGCCTTCCTAACTATCAATCCTCTTACTGTAAGCATCACACAAGCAAAGAAATGGGATTAGATTCTAAACTAGTGGAATTATTGCAGATGGAAAATAGCTTAATGTGAAAATTAGTCCAGAAAACACAAGCGAGTCGATCCCACTGTGGGTGATTTATGGCAGAGTGGACTGATCAAACACTCGAGACGTCGATCTGTACAGTAGGGTAACATATTTTTTTCCCTGCATTGTTTAAGTGAAACTTAGGCTCATTTTTCAAGCAAAAACTTTTCTTTAATTTCTCCCAAACGCGGCCTCATGGACTCACTTGACCGTCTTGGCGTGTACGCATGCCTGCAAACATGTGGCCTTTATTTGTTTGTGTGCCTTTCTCCTTGTGTGTGGCCAAAATGTGAGCCAAATGTTTGTGCGCGCCTGCTCACATGAACGGGTGTGAGCGGGCCGCTTGCATGCGTATGATTGATGGTTGCCTTTTGTTTGCGCACAGGAAGCTGTAATCAACTCCCCAGATGTCTTTTCTGGGCGAGTTAGGTAACACCGCGGCTGCCCTACTTCTGATACACACACTACAGCACACATGCAAAGTGGACCCGCCAAGATGTACAGTGCGTGTGTGAGTCCATGCCAGGTATCCATAGTGATGACAGCTGGGTGCTGATCTTCTCATTTACAGGTTATATAACCAACGGAGTTGGCAGGAGTCAGAGGCACAGAGGTGAGGAGGTGGGTGGAGGGGCAGTGGTATTGAGGTCGACTCGGGGAACTACAGTTTCTAAGAAGTCACCGAAAAATCCTCCTGCTCTGAAACTCTTACTGCTATAAAGATATCATCATAAATTTGGACGTTCACTTACACAGGAGTGATGAGTAGAACACAACAAAGCCTTTAAAAGTGTTTTATTGACTAGTGTAACTTTATATTGTGTGGACAAGTTGATCTCTGGGCAACAGAGCGTGATGTAAGTTGGTCTGTTGAACTGGATCATAAAATTACTTCAAAATTTTATAAATGTGCAAAGATTTAAACATAAATATTTTCTGTAGTTCTCAGTAGGAAAAGGGTGGAGCGTCCACTCTGAGTTCCTGCTCCATGTGGAAGAGTTTAAGTATCTCATGGTCTGAGGGGACAGTGGAGCATGAGGCTGACAGACTGGTGTTGCATAATGGTTAATATCTGGTGCTGCGATTGTTCTTTTGTGTATGTGCCTACAGAGAGAAATGTTCAGCCAGTGTAAACATGCTTCCATGCAGTGCTCCATGATCCCGACTGCACGATCCTCGACATGAGCGTCATTGTGCATCGATCCAATGCTGATTGGTGGATAGAGTGATCTGACAGCAGATGCTCTCTGCAGGTAGACAGACAAGCCGTGGGCAGAGGTTTCCACTACTAAACCATCCTTTCCTGTTAACCAGTGATGGTGATGTTGTACTTGTTGTTGTAGTGATGAGAAAGCTGAACGTGAAATGAAATGAAGCTGTTGATCTACCTTCCTGTCCCCATCTATGCTGAAAATTATGTGTAGGGATTAGGTAGGGTCTCAAAGAGCAGCCGCTACTTCCCCACATTGAAAGGAGCCAGTGGAGGTTGTTTGGGTTTGAGATCAGGATGTTTTCTGGGAACCGTCTAGGTATGGCACTGTGGGCATGTACCACCAGGAGGAGGACCCAGGACAAGCTAGAGAGAGAACGTCCTTCAGGTGACTTGACTTTCATCTGGAAGAGCTGGTGAAGTTGGGTAGGGGATGTTTGGGTGCCCCTGTTTGGACAGCTGCACCAATGAACACCAATGGTAAAAGAGCTCAAAATGGATGGATGGCATTTTACAATATTGCAAAGCAGTGAAATAACCTGTGAACACAAGATTTCCCTGTCATTATCTTATGACATTTGCAAATACAATGTTTCTGTCAAGGTACTGCTGTGTCACAGCATGGAGGGCTCAAACAGGGGAAGCTGACTGAAAGCAGCAACTTTATTGCTGAAAATAATTCTACACGTTTACAGGAAACCAAACTGAAAACTAGGAACTAGAAATAAGAAACTAAAAGCAAAAAACTAAGGAACTAAACAAGGAAATGGAGAACTAGGAATTTAGTAGGAGCCCACAAGTTACACAAAGCAAAGAGGGTGTACAACGCAACAATGGACAGAGGAACGCTCAGGGCTAAAATACACAAGCGAGTAACGAGGGAATGGGGAAACAGGAGGGAAACACAGCTGGGGCTAATAAGACATAATGAGACATAGGGGAAGCAAAACACTGAACACGGGACACGAAACTATCAAAGTAAAACAGGAAAACACAAGACGGGCATGGAGACACAGGCATGTCAAGGAGGCGTGGCTGACTGGGGAGACAGGAAACATAGAGACAGGGACGACTAGACATGAAAAGTGGGACATGAGAACAGAAACGAAACACAGGCTAGGATGAACACTGAGGGAGGGAGAACTAAGATTACTGAGAGCTTAAGAAGAAGGATAAACAAAACCAAGAACAATAATAAACAAATAATATTAAACCAAAAACACCGTGACAGTTTCAGGTCCAGAACACTCAGTTTTGGTCTCCACCAGCCAAGTTCTTTAGTTTTTCCTGATCAGGAGTCTGTTTTTGTTGTTGTTTTTTTCTTCTTAGTAACTGAAATTTGAATTTAATTAAATTTAATTAATCATGATATGTGCTATTGTCACATGGCTGTTTTAAGTGACAGTTAGATACTGTTTGCTTACCTTTAGTGTCTGTTATGCTAAAGATGCTGAGAAGCCAGCTGTTGACTCCTCTAGCACCATCCTACCCACACAGCCTCAGCTGCCACCAGCAGGAGGAGCTGGCAAGCTGTTTGGGAACCTCTTTGTTGCGACCAGATTGAAAGCTGTTTACCATTGCAATTTTGGTTTAAGCCTGTTTTTCACTCGGCCCCTACCTCAGGTAATGTCACAGTTTTACAGATGAACCCTGCAAAGCAAGCTAGCTAACAGTACCATTAGCTAAAATAAACCAAATAACAAAGACTAAGACTGCCGGCTAAAGACTTAAAAAATTAGTTCACAGACCAGTGGGTGACATCACAATGGACAGTCTATGCTATTAAATCATGTCTATTGCTAACAGCTGCCTGATTTCAGTGAAATCATGCTAATGGGAGTGGTGATGTTAACCCAAAATGAAAACATTTACAGAAAAGACGTGTAAACACCCTCCAGCGTTCTATACAAACCTTTGAGTAAAACTTTTATGAAGATTCATTGCTACAGGCACTTACGAGCTTTGAATTTAATGTTTATCTAAAAATATTAAAGATTGCTGACTGCAGACGTATTAATACTGCCGTTTACAGTTTTAACTAAATCTGATATTACTCTGAGATCGTCACATATAAGCTGATACATATTTACAACGTGTGTTTGGATTTGTCAGACCGCTCTGACCTCGCTCAGACTTTTGTGTGCAAACTGTAATGAGCCCAGTTTGCATGAGGTCAAATTCTCTAGCTGTCATTTTTTCCAGTGACCTTATATCTGAGAATTTGATCACCACTGTGACTCTGAATTTCAATTAACACGAGTATGACAATCCTGGCTGGTTTACGCTTGCAGGGAAAGCTGACCTGTTCTCCTATCAGTGAACTCTTTGTTTCCACTCGTGGACCGAGGAGGTTAAATTATCTCCCCTCCTTCCAGTTTCTGTCTTTTTTTTTTTCTTTTTCTGATCATATTTCATCACAAAAAAGCTGGAACACTTACTCAGTCATTTATCCAGAGGGGCTAAATGAGCAGTTTTACATACTCTAGTGGACTTCAGAAGATGCTACTTATATTTATTCAGGTCTGTGTCATGCTCTGTTAGTGGCAAAATCTATGAATGGAAGTGGAAACTGAAACCCTGCATTGATAGTAACTGATATTTATCTCTATGTGTAACAACTTTTAAATAACTTAGATCTTCAAACGAATTAAATGGACTTGACACAAACAAGGTAGGAAGTGCTGGGACAAGTGGGATCTTCATTTTGGATCTTTTTCAATAAAAATAACAATTTTTATTCAAATTGTTTGATCTATTTAACCTCTTAGTCCGACAGATTGATTTCTTTTTTTATACACTGCTAATTTCATTTACAAAGATTTTGTTTTTGCACTTTATTCAACTCCTGCTACATCTTGTGTGCTTTTGCAGTGTTTTTCTGTTTGTCTGTGTTTTCTTTAGTGTCTGTTCGTTTGACCTCTCAGGGCCACCGTAACATATAAGCAACAAATTGAATCTGTGGCCTTTCATCCAGTTATGTTTGATGTCGGGAACAGACGCACAATCCTCCCCCCAGTATTGTACTGACGTAGCTAACAGTGTTGCGCAGCTTTTAACAGAAGGTCACATTTACAGAAATTTAATAACTTTCTCAGACTGCGGAGGAAGGCCTGCTGTTCTTTACTCCGATGATGAAAACACAGTAAATATTTATTAGAGGAATTAGATTTCCATTTAAGCTGGTTATTGTGAGAAATTCTTGACTCTGAGTTCTTGATGCCAGAATACATTGGAATCATTCCTTATGTGATTGCACTAAGCTGTCTGCAGTGTAATTATATTGAAGAGCTATCTCTTTTTAAGTTTGACTGTCTGACGTATATTTGCTTTGCTTGCATAAACAGTTGTTGCGTCTGCCCAGCTTCCCCTCTGTCTCCATCTTTCAGCTCAGTGTTAGCAGTTTGCATTATTCAAACATATCGGAGACTTGGTGTCACTTTCACAGGTGTTGGCTACAAAACCAAAAAATCTGGACTTTTTTTTTCTCTCTAAAATCTCTAGTGTCTCTTACATACAGTATATGTATATTGCATACATCTCTGCACTAGGGCTGTTCGATATAACGATATATATCGGATGACGATATAAAAACGTCTATCGCTTCATTTTATGCTATTGTTTGTTTCGTGGTGTCGCAAAATAAACTGTTTATGACAATATTTTTTCACTGTTTTGATGGTCACTGTAGTGGCTATATTCATTTCTTAAAGTTCTCTCTTTCTCTTATATTTTATATAACCACACTACGGACGGACAAGCGCCTGTTTTTATGCGTTGTGGTTAGCAACAACGACGGTAAAACCATCGCGTGTCCGCTTGTTTATTTTCCATATAAACCTTTCACAATAAAGCTCAAGATCCTGTTGAGAATTTTCAAAATAAACTGAATCACGTGAAAGAGTATGCAGAGTATTTACGGATGAGAAGTAAAAAAGAGCCGTCAGGTGCTAAAAAATAAACCTTAGACTCAAACGTTAGAACAGGCTTTTCCCTGCAGCACGCCGTGTAATAAATACTCACAAAGAAAACGGCGGCCGTTACAACTTATGTCTAAAAATGTATCGTTTCATGCATCGGTTAAAACACTCGACTCCAGGTACACGACACCCAGCTGGAAACACTTCACGCAAGTCGAGCTGCCCGAAATTCACAGAAAATGTTACATTTTTGTGATTTATATCGTTATTGGGACGATGGATGTCTTATATCGGGATATGAGATTTTGGTCATATCGCACAGCCCTACTCTGCACCGAATCATACTTTTTATTAATCTCTGTCTCTCTTCCACAGCATGTCTTTATCCTGTCTTCCTTCTCTCACCCCAACCAATCACAGCGATGGCCCCGCCCCTTCCTGAGCCTGGTTCTGCCGGAGGTTTCTTCCTGTTAAAAAGGAGTTTTTCCTTCCCACTGTCACCAAAGTGCTTGCTCATAAGGGGTCATATGATTGTTGGGTTTTTCTCAGTATGTATTATTGTAGGGTCTACCTAACGCTCCTTTACTGGATCAGCCATTTAGGTTTGACTCAGTTAACCTGATAACTTGAACTGCTGTTAAAGAGCGATTCAATTTACTAACTGTGTTACTGGTTAGCTAACTGATAATATATAACTGCATCTCTCTCACTCTTCCACTGACAGTGCAGTCTGCACAAATGTGGATCCGAGGTGTTCCACTGCTACCCCATGGTAGCTCTAAATGAGTTCATATCAAACACTGATATGTAGAGTTGGATAAAATGATGCAGCAGCAGCAAACACATGGACATTTCATTCTCTGAAATGAAAATCATTGTAGAAGAGCTTTCCCATTATAATCCGCCGTAATGCTCTTATTATGAAGGGCAAGCGGGAACGTGATACTTCCGGTCGAACTACGATCGGCAATTAACGATCCTCATAACAAATTGTCCGCTACAAACTCTGTATTATCAAGTAAACAATCACAAGCACCACATACAACATACAGAGAAGCTCTGATAAGACAGGAATGACGTTATGGACATGACAGACCGTACATGCGTCAAGTAAAGCTAAACCAGGATAAGCTAACAAACATAAATTAGCATATGAAAAGGGGATGACCTCCCGCGTTGCACCCCGCTCCAACTGTGAACTAACATTAGCTCCTAAATGGTAAACATAGTACTGTATCAGCATAAACAAAGGCAAAATGCAACACAGGTTAATACTCACTTATCATTCATGCACACATAACATCCCAGAGGAATCAGTGCACCCCCACCGGACCAACACTGCTCATCCGACATTAAACTGCCCACCTTACTAACCGGATGATGTCACCAAACGGTGGGCTGGCCCAAACTGACAGAAGATTGAATATTAAATGACCAGTAGATAAACTTATATAAACTTATAAACAACAATAGCATTATTCTATGAACTTTGGGGCCTTTTATACACTCTATAACCCTATATTAATCTTGTATGACATAGGCAAAATTGTAGCACCTGGGTATCCATAATAAAAGGGATGGTTGAGTGACATTTACATATGTAAAAAGCTTTACTTACTTCATTTCTGATCTTTAAATGAAGTAACTGTCACGGACCCGGTTCCGGGGACTCGGGGTCCGTGAGCAGTGTGGACTATAATTATTATTATTATTATTATTTTGTGATGTGTGTGTTTAACCGGTGTGTTCCTGCGTTGTGTCTGATAATAAAAAGTAAAAGAAAGAAAGACCTCCAAGTAAGTAGCTTGCCCACTCCAGCTCCTCTCCCACAGGGGAATTGTAGAAAAGGGCCTGCATTTATTTTTACATTAAACATAAAGTATGAATTTACACGTAACATATTTGACATAAGATTAAAAAAACAACAACATGAAATCCAACATACCTAATAATAAAAGGTAAAAGAAAGAAAGACCAAGTAAATAGCTTGCCCACTCCAGCTCCTACGACCAAATACAAACAGTGGGGAAGAGGTACTCTGTGGCAGGTCACCAAGCTGACACACTGCTAACAACTTTACAGCACCATTGTTAATATAGCTTTATGGTAGCTTTACGAATATTATGACATGAAACTGTTATCTTTGTGCAGATTTCACATTGTCTAAGAAATATATACTTTTCTCCTGTCCAAAATAGCTTTAAATAGAATAGAATAGAATTCAACTTTATTGTCATTGCACATGCACAGGTACAGGGCAACGAAATGCAGTTTGCATCCATCCAGAAGTGCTTTAGTGATATAGATATATTACAATATATATTAGCAATAGTATAGATATGTAAGTATACTACAGAAATGGGTCTATTATGGTATGTTATAATGTACACGGTATGAAGTATGTTGTGAATATTCTATAACTAGGTATGTAAAGGCTGTAGTGAGTACAAGCTATGTACAGGCTATGAACAGGATATAAATATGAAAAACTATACAGAAATATGAAATAAATAACTTTACAGAAATCTGAGATATACAGCTATACAGAAATGGGAACTATGCAAGTTGTAAACAGTTGTAGGATTAAAGATTATCGAATGTACAGAATGATTATTTACACAGAGCTATACAGTAGTGCAGTTAAGATAAGTGAGGGTGTAGATAGTTTCTACAGAGGCTATATAAAGTGCTAGTGGTTGTGAGTGGTGGTTCAGTCCATGTTATTATTGTGTTTGAGGGTACAGTTGTCCATTGTGGGTGTGTGTATGTTCAGTCCATGAGTTTAACGTGGGTCAGATGTCAGGAGGCAGAGTTCAGGAGTCTGACAGCTGTGGGGAAGAAGCTGTTCCGGTACCTGGTGGTCTTAGTCCGGAGGCTCCTGTGGCGCCTCCCAGAGGGCAGGAGGGTGAAGAGTCCATGTGATGGGTGACTGGGGTCTTTGATGATTTTCCCAGCCCTTTTCAGACACCGCTTCCTGTAGATGTCTTTTATGGCAGGAAGTGGTGCTCCGGCGATGCGCTGGGCAGTTTTCACGACCCTCTGCAACGCCTTCCGGTCCGAGGCAGAGCAGTTCCCGTACCAGACTGTTATACAGTTGGTCAGGATGCTCTCGATGGTGCAACGATAGAAGTTCACCAGGATGTCTGAGGACAGGTGGTTCTTCCTCAGGGTCCTCAAGAAGAAGAGGCGCTGGTGAGCCTTCTTGACCAGCTTGGAGCAGTTGGTCGTCCAGGTGAGATCCTCGGAGATGTGGACTCCCAGGAACTTGAAGCTGCTCACACGCTCCACAGCCGTCCCCTTAATGTGGATGGGTGGATGTGGGTCAGCATTCCTCCTGTAGTCCACGATGAGCTCCCTGGTCTTCTCGGTGTTAAGCAGCAGGTTGTTTCTGTCGCACCACTCAGCCAGACGATCCACCTCCTCCCTGTAGGCGGCCTCATCGTTGTCACTGATGAGGCCAATCACCGTGGTGTCATCTGCAAACTTAATGATGGTGTTGGAACCATCAGCAGGTCTGCAGTCGTGGGTGAAGAGGGAGTAGAGGAAAGGGCTCATCACACAGCCTTGTGGTACACCGGTGTTCATTGTGATGGTAGATGAGCAGCTGTTATCCAGCCGGACATGTTGGGGGCGGTTGGTCAGGAAGTCCAGTAACCATTTGCAGATGAGGGAGCTGATGCCCAGGTCTGTCAGTTTCCTGATGAGCTGTGAGGGGTGGATTGTGTTGAATGCTGAACTGAAGTCTATAAACAGCATTCTGGCGTAGGTGTTGTTGTTGTCCAGGTGTGAGAGGACAGAGTGCAGTGCGATGGAGACTGCATCCTCTGTGCTCCTGTTCTGGCGGTATGTGAATTGGTGGGGGTCCAGGGTGGGGGGGAGACAGGATTTGAAGTGTGCTAGGACCAGCTGCTCTAAGCACTTAGTGATGCTGGGGGTGAGTGCTACTGGGCGGTAGTCATTGAGGCAAGATGGGTTGGAGTTTTTGGGTATCGGGACGATGGAGGTGGATTTGAAGCAGGCCGGTACCACAGCGTGGGCCAAGGACAGATTGAATATGTCTGTGAGCACTCCTGCAAGCTCCCCAGAACACGCTCTGAGAACACGCCCGGGGATGCCATCTGGACCTGCAGCCTTGTGGACATTGATCCTGCTCAGCACCGCTCCTACATCGGTGGGGGAGAGAGTCAGAGGTTGGTGGTCTGGCGTCATGTGGTCTGGCGTCATAAATATATCATTTATGCTTGGGAACCAAATTACGATATTTTAGAAATCTCTAGTGGGCAGAGTTAAGATCAAAGACACTGAAGACGTCAAAGACGGAAAAGGATTTACCGGTAAGTTAAAACCGAGCCCATAAATACCACTCTGTAACAGCAGATTTTCAAACGCTAGCTTTAAGAAAGAGACAACAATTTATCAGCAAACAAATAGATATTAAAATGGGCAATAATTCATCAACCGTCACCAACACACAGTCAGGGACACAGGAGACAGCTCCTGAACCTGAATCCAAGCCCAAGAATCAAAAATGCAAAAAATTGCTTGGGTGCTTGTGTCCGTGCTGTGTGGGTATAGACGACTCTGACACAGAGGACACAAAACGTGTTGTTTCACAACAAAACTTGCAGAATGTGAACAACATGGTTGTAAATGCCACTGGTATCACTATTCACACCCAATATAAAACTACTGCCAG
Organism: Rhamphochromis longiceps; assembly: GCF_057381845.1. Classification (NCBI taxonomy): domain Eukaryota; kingdom Metazoa; phylum Chordata; class Actinopteri; order Cichliformes; family Cichlidae; genus Rhamphochromis; species Rhamphochromis longiceps. Next base: position 24,795,328 of record NC_140558.1, read on the forward strand.
TATTAATCAAACACACATCTTAAACAACCTGCAGATAAAGCCCCCATTGGGTTTGATGTAGTTTGTGTTAATCCTGGAAAACTAATTGGGACTTTAATTGGACTTTAATTTAATTTAATTGGCTACTCTTAAAATTTAAAACCTCTGAAATCCCTTGGAATGGTAGATGTGGCAGATGGCCGCCCTTCATTTAGCCTGGTTCTGCCGGAAGTTTCTCCCTCTTAAAAGGGAGTTTTTCTTCCCCACTGTCGCCTAGTTCTTGCTAAGAGGGGTTTGCCTGTTGGGTTGTTTTTTTTAAATAACTTTAAAAAAAAAAGTTAACAGCTGGGATTGGCTCCAGCACCCCCCGCGACCCTGAAAAGGATAAGCGGTAGCGAATGGATGGATGAAAAAAAGTTAACCTCAATAAAAGTTTTTAAATTTTACGCTTATTTCTGTTTGTTTTCATTGTCTGCAAGTTATTTGTTATTCAGTTTAAACTGTGGGTAAAAAATGCTGTGCTGTCATGTGACCTGCTCTCTCATGTGTGTGTGTTTCTTGTTTTGCATATATTTCAACCCAGCTACAAGAATTCATACTGATAACTGCAACATGTGGAACAAACGTGGAACAAATCAAACTGTGAACACAGTTGGTCACATCTAAACGCAGGCGTCTCATTGGTCAGTTCTACACGTCTGCGTGTAAAGTGATCTCAGAGCAGCAAGCTCTGCACCCACACTCAGACACCTCCAAAAACCCAGTGTTTTATTTTGTGCAACTACTTCCGGTAGTTGCACAAAATGCAACTAACGGAAGTAGTTGCACAAAATGACAGCAGTTGAAATTACTGCAGCCATGTGCAATAAATTTGCACTGTTGTTGCCTACTAAATAGTCATTTTAAAGAAGGGCTTGCTCCACCTCCTTGAGACAGCCTTCTCTTACTTGTAATTACTTGTAATCTGTTTACAATATTGTGGTAATTAACTGTGATAAATCTGTGAAAAATCACAAATCTTTTCCAGGATGAAATAGATCTGAAACAGAAATTTAGGAATTCCTCCACAAATGGTGACAGAGTTGCTGCAAGATGCCGAGTTTAATTTCAAATTTATATGAAAATGACTCAGGCACTTAGCAACCCTTCTTATATATATACGAATTTAACCATGTGGTACCAGCTGAGTTGAATTCTGCTATTAAAAAGAGATGTATCGCGGGTGAGTTGAGATCATTGGTTCAAAGTGACTGATTGGAACAACTCAGTGCAGCCACTGGGCAACCAGTGACTTTTCCCAGTTGCAGGAAGGTTGCAATCATGTTTTTACTGTAGTGTGAGTGAGCTAGTAGGTAAACCAGACAGAGATGGAAATTTATTTAGTTGAAGTGCTACTTTGTTAGGATAGCTGTTGCTCCTGCTCCCAAGCCTTGTTATAAGTTACTATTTCACACTAGCCAGACTCACCTCTCATTTATACTTAACAGATACTCGAGACTTAGCTCTCTAAAGAAACCAGAGGAGCTTATTTTTTCAAAAAGCATATTCTTTTAGAGGGACTGAAAGCTGGAATTGTATGTTTTTATGTCCTTCCAAACGATCATGGTTTTAAAGCAAAGCTTCTTTTTTTTGTAAAAAGTAACTTTTCCCTATAATTTCTAAATTGTAAAAATTGAGCTTGAGTTTGATCCCGAGGCCTTTGCTGTGTGTGCTCCTGCTCTGTCGCCCTCTCTTTCCTCCTGAACTGTTGACTAAAGGTGACAAGCCTCAGAACAAATCTTGCCATGTAACAAGTAAACTGAACTGCCATTGTCTAAGAATCACAGATGCGCGTGCAAACACACACACACACAAACACACACAAAATAAAGAGATGTCAGACTTGTTGTCCTCACCAGAGTTTGTTCAAAATAAAGAACAAAACCTTTTTTAGTTTATTCATGACTTCCTGCTTCAGACTGTACCTCTGCAAATTATTACATACTTTTTTTACTATCAGTAACTGATGTGAACAGAAAACATCAAAGAAATGTCAAGACATACATACATTCATCTTGCTTCACCTGGACAAATTTAGAGGTTATGAAGTTCTAGTTTGATAACATTTGAAAGAAGCAGGCCATGAAGTAACTGAAGTCTGTTCGTACATTTGAAAAGCGAAGGAGGGCTTGAACATTTCTTGAGGTTAGCAACAGACAGGGCAGGATACCAAGACAATGATTTCCTTCCTGCCCTTTTTTTCTGGACACCGTCTGTGCTTTAGTTCACAAACAGCCTCAGTAGCCAGGTATTTTTCCAAGAAGCTTTCGATCCATTAGGGAAGACCAATTAGTTGCTACTTAAATCAGACCAAACATTTGGAACCACTTTTCAAATACATCACACAGAAACCTTTGATATTACAGCTTTGTAAGCTAACATGTTTCATGATGTGAAGACTGATGGGCACAAATAAAAAAAGAGTAGACTACTGATTAAAGTCTCACAACTGTACATGGAAGAAACAACATTGTTAAGAAACTAGGAAGCATTTTTCTGCCTTTCTGGAAGTTCTCAAATAGGATGGCGGTTACACTTCCTTAATAAGTCAGTGTTTGAATTATGAAAGGTCAGGAAATCAGTGAGCAATAGACACATCCTGTTGCTGTTGCATAGCTGGATGGCTGGAAGATCCAAATTTGTATTTTCTTCTACATGTTGAGAACCATTTCTGAGCATACAGGATAGGCCTGTCTGCTCTGCTAAACTAGTTTAAAAAAAAGTTTTTATTTGACTGGTATGATCACAGTTTTTGGATTGCTACAATATATCAAAGTGATACAGTTAAACTCATCTTGACCTTTAAGGATTCAATCCCTGACAACAGGACAATGTAACCGGTGCTGTTCCATCTTTTCTCATTTCGCTTCTGTGAATGACTGAGCGTACAGAATCTCCATGGTGACAAAACCATCATTCAATTTCAAAACCCACAAAAATTTGTAATAATTTGAGTACCTCTAGTTAAAGTTAATGTAGCCATGAGGAAGCTGTGTGCTTTAAAAATAATAAATTGGGCTGTAGCATTTAGCTACTACTGGCTAAGTCACAACAATTACCCTATCACTGACGTTAACCTCATTTAGACATTTTTTAAATATATCTTATATTTGCTTTCTTGTCATGACTCGTTTGAGATGTTGTTTGTGCGTTAAAAGTTAAAGCTAGCAACAGGTCATCTTAGATTTGAATAAAAAGTAAATAGTGGGAATAAATTAATCAGGGACTGCTCAATTTATTGTTAAAATGTGTGTTTAACACAAAGTGTGAGGCATATCAGGAGGGGGGGGGGGGGGGTGTACTGCTAAGCTAACGGTTAACTTTATAAATAGCCGATTGCCAGAGGAAATTGTCTGGTTTCACTGAACACTCAGCAAGAAAGCCAGAATATACATTTGCCAAAGTATGTAAAGAAAATAGAAACATAGCCCACATTAGTGGTTATTGCTAGTTGGTTGGTTTTTGTATGGACAGACAAGAAATGTTGGTATTACGTCACACTAAGTTCTACTAGATGCCAAAAATCAGCCGTGGAGCCAGTGGTTGGTTTGCAGAGCTTTTGACCTCCAGCCACCATCAGTGGGGCAGCCTGCTGAAGAGGCTAAGTGACCAAAAACACCAACAGAGATTTGCCCTACTCAGTGTACCGTCCCAAGGTAATGCTACAAACTGCCTTGGCCACTCTTCTTTGTTCTTTGTATGGGAATAAATTAGCACAGTGCATAGCGTTATTTCAAGTTAAATGCACCAGCTGTTGAAGGTTTTACTGCGAAGTGAAACTTCAGTTTTCAGGGTGATATTTGCAACAACATATGCTATGTTATCAAGAGAGACCCAAGTTATTGCACAACACATCACCATAGTTGCCACTGCGTTTAAGTAAAAATGGAAGAATTCAAAGTTAAGGCACTAAAACTGCTGCCAGAATGAAAGACCGTTCAGAGATATCAAACCAAAGTCTATGTTTCTGTGATTTTTGTTTTAATGTTTTTTAAAGAACTGGCTCCTCGTGCTGTTTTAGAATATGTGGCAAATTTCCCTTTATTTAAATATTCCAGACTGATTAATGTGAAAAGGTTCAAGCATGACACCTTCACACAAATGCATGATTATATGATGACTATTCCCTTTCCTGTCCAGTTTGAGCTATCATTTTTATTAGTAGTTACCATTCATAACAGAGGGTCAGTCATATAACATGACTATATGTTATATCTGTTTGTACAAATATCTGTTCAGGCAGTCTTCTGTAAGAATTAAACATAACATATTACAATGCCAGAGGCTGAGGCCATGGTTCTCAGCCGGAAAAGGGTGGAGTGCCCACTCCGGGTCGGGGACGAGTTCCTGCCCCAAGTGGAGGAGTTCAAGTATCTCGGGGTCTTGTTCGCGAGTGATGGGAGAAGGGAGCCGGAGATCGACAGACGGATTGGGGCTGCAGCTGCAGTAATGCGGACGCTGCACCGGTCCGTCGTGGTGAAGAGGGAGCTGAGTGTAAAAGCGAAGCTCTCAATTTACCGGTCGATCTACATCCCTACCCTCACCTATGGCCACGAGCTGTGGGTAGTAAAGGCAAAGCCCAACAGTCTCCGGCGTTTGTCAGAGATCGGCTTTTGCCGTGTAAAAACAGTCGCGTCACAGACATCAGCAAGGCCTCGATGTTCATTTGTTTTTCAAACAACTTTTTTTCTCAAAAATATGATGGTGGGTTTCCAGACAAGCTTTTTGCTTTGTTTTTTTTGTTTTTTTTATGCTGCTGTGAATTTATTATTTGGAAGCAACAACTTTCCATTAAAACTGGTTTAAATGGTATACAACTGGATCCACACCATCGTCTTTGTGTGCGGATGGAAGGCACCGGCCTTTACAAAAAACATCAGTTGTGTTTTGCTTTGTTGCGTCACCCTTTACCAAAGAAAAAATTAATTAAAAAAACAAAAACAGAGAACTTTGCTTTTTTCTGCCTGCAATGTTCGTTTCCCTTATTTGATGTAAAAGTGCAAATAAATACTGAATAAATACATTTAGCAGATAATGGCATCAAACTCCAAATATTGTTGGTAGTGAGTCCATGATGCTGAATGATGCTTCTCACAGCACGAGGATCCAAATATGTTCAAGTCAACACACATAATCAATGTGGATCACCAGCCATCATCTAGAAAAAGGTTTGGTTTGAGGGCGTGCCAGCTTCATGTTGGTGCCACATTTTGATTGTAAAAGCTGCGTATAGGTGGAGTTTAAAAAAAAATGTAATTTAAAAAAAAAAAAAAAGAGGAGGACTTTGGAACGTGAGCAGCTCTCTTTTTGTGAAATGTAAACAACGTCACTGCATGCATAAATAAAAACTATGAATAAATAACGGAAATCAATGTCAAAACATACAAAAAAATGAATAAAACAAGAACAAAAAGCTTTTAAAGCACACCAACGTAAAAGCTGATTCTCTTGTTATTCGTTTGAATGAGAGAGGAAGAAGGGAGGAGCCATGAAGGAAAGACGGAAGAGCTGATGGACTAATTATTGCAAGATACACTAAAGGTGGTAAGAGAGTAGTTGAAGTAAACAGAGTATATTATGTAGGGAGAGTACATTTTTCATATTCATATTAAGGTTTTATCTTTCTTCATTTGTACACTTAAAGACAAACATGGTCGGTTAAATGACTCGCCATGTCCAGCTATGATTTGATTTGCAGGCTGTTTCGTTGGGAGGATCATTTGTCTTTGCTCTGTAGGCGATGTTCAGACAGGAAGCACATATATGACACTCGTATTGGGTTTTTCTGACAAATCTTTTTAGAAGACGCTCTGACCAAACTGCAAAGTGTGGCAAAAGGAAGAGCAGAGAACTGCAAACATGGCAGACAGACAGAAAGGTGAGAGTAGCAATCTGGGCAGATTAAGAGATCGCAGCACAGCAGCTTTTTCTTATACACAAAAAAAACAAACCAAAAAAGTACACCTAGCATGTGCATATGATCAACAAACTACAGTGATGTAACAGCGTGACGACTGATGGTTTTAAACAGACAATTGTGATGCCAGACTCCCCGATCTGTCTGAACACAGCTCGAGTTTGTGGGTCTGCCAGGACTGCTGCTCTGTGAAAGTGATGACGGAAGGCGTCTGTTATTCATTCAGATCCACGTTATCTCAACTGTTGCTTAGTTAAAGTTTGCTGTTGATGCTTGGATGACATCGGCGGGGAACGGGGAAGGTGCGACGCCTTCAGCGTCAGTTCTTTGTGCATCAAAAAGGAAGAACAGCAGGTCAACTGCTGCTTTAGGGTCAGCCGCGCGCGTCACCGGCTCCTGTTCTGCGACATGAAGAGCAGCACCTTGCGGATGCCGCTGAGACGGTTTCTCAGAGACGTGAGGGCGAGGAACGGTAGCTGAGCTCGGCCCTCTAAAGGAAGAACTGCTAGTAACCACCAACACCACGAGGGACCGTTAGGGCTGGCCTGCAAGCAAAAAACACACAAGTGAGATGGTTTTAAAGGGCAAAATGAAGTAGAAGAAAAATTTGGATACTTTAGTCCCACTATATAGAAATAGAAGCTATAAAAGAAACAGACTGTGTGTACCTGAAGTTCAGAGTCTTTGTCAGGCATTGGTCCGAAGTGGCCTTCAATGCGAGCTTTCTGCTCAGCTTTCAGAGAGTTGACCCAATACACGGCCTGCTCGTACACCACGTCATGCAGACACTGCAGCTCGCGCTCTGCTACGCCCTCCACCTGCAGACAACAACACCTCTGAGCTTTAATATCTTAGCAACAGCTCACCATCCTTCTCTAAATAACTCTCCAGGTGGAAAACTTCACCTTTGCTGCATACATCTATAGACTAGTTCTTACAACCATAAAATCTTTTGAAAACAGATGCAAAGCTTGACTTGTGCTTCTGGCTGAGTAACGGAGGGACACTGCATGCTTGAAAAATCCCAAAGTAGCCACAGCATACTGTATCCTGCTTTATCATCTCTTTTTTCTTCTAAATGAAACCATATTTTAATAAATGAGCATCACACTGGATTAAACAAGACTTGAAACTTGCAACTGGGGCTCTGAAATAATCGGAAAATGTTTACTCGGGTTATAAATCAATTATGAAATTGGCTTTTCTTTTTCAGTTGGTGTTGGGTTGCCCCCTGCTGGCCATTAGAAAGAATGCTAGTTTCAGACACTTGTGCATCAACTTGTTTTCAGACCAGGATGTTAATAACACCTTATAAAGTCTAAACTCATCCTGTCATCTCTCACTCTCCCAGCTCACAACCCCCACCACCTCATACCTTAACATCTTCCAGGTACTCTATGTCAGCTGTGTTGTAGCCGTCCCTCTCGCTGTGCTGAATTACTTTAAACCTCCGTTTGCCTATCGTGTCCACAACCGAGCGGCCGTCGGAGAAGAACTTGACATCGCGGATCTCCAGTAGGCACCCGTAGTCGGCAAACCTGGAGGCCGAAGGAGAAAGCGCAGGGAGCAAGTTAACATTATGTGCATTCATAGTCCGACACCAACTCCACACAGCTGCAGTCAAAGTACTAACCCTTTGAGGTCATCTCCCAGACACATGCCAAAGCAGTTGGTACCCGTCTCCATGCATCGGCGAATCATCAGTCTGTAGCAGGGCTCGAAGATATGGAGAGGGCATGGCACAGTAGGGAAGGCCATGGTGCACACGAATATAGGCACATTCTTGTTAAGACTAAGGGGAGACACGGAAAAAAAAAAAAAGTCTTTTTTATTTTCATTAAGGAGGAGATATCGTGTAAAAAAAACAAAAAAAACAAAAACAAAACAAAACAACAACTTTCAATTAAAAATTCAACATGAATGAAAATCTTTTGTAAAAAAAACAACAAAAAAAGTTAACTTAAACTCCAGGTGAACTTTAGGCCAAATGTAAAAGACACTGGTTAACGTGAGAGTGAATTAATTTATGCATCGGCCGTCAGGAAAGTGACACATGAAGCCTGAATGACCAACACTCAGAGATCACTGTGTCGGACACGTGTGCCGTCAGTTGTAGGTCAGTAGGTCAAACAGCCGAGGATATTCTCAAAATGTTAATGTCACACGTAAGCTGCAATCCATCAAAAGACTTGCTGGGAGAAAGAAATATAAGCAGAGCCTGATAATAAGACAGTGGAGAAGAGCGGGAAATATGAACTTACTTGGAGAGCTCAGCCATTTCCTCCAGGTGGATTTTCTGTCTTTCCATGAGCTCAGAGGGAAGATACTTCGATATCAGGTTCTCAGTTATTACCGTCTTACAGTATTTCCTCTGGACCAGATACTGGAGACAGACACAATGAATATGTTAACAGCAGCAGAATGACACAATAAGGATGTCTCCTGTGGTTGTTGTCCCACAACCTTGTTAGTCTGACTGGTTTCAAGGGATCCACAAATCAAATATGCTCAAAGCCCTGACAATGACATTATTACTGGAGCATAAGAAATGAACCAAACTATATAAAACATGGTTTCTGCAACAATATAAACAATATTATAAAGACTCAACATTCATTAATATGCTAGGTTACCAACTCTGTATTTATAACAACTCTGGAAGCCACCTTAGATCAGTAGCTTACAATAACCCCCAAAGACTTGTGGGATAAGTTGACACCACCTTCCCCAACATCAAATATCCTTAGCAATTATGTTTAGTAGACCGTTTATCAATTAGCATTTTTTTTTTTAACCCAAATACCTTAAGCATCCATCCTCTATTTTTTTTATTCATATACGTATGTGTATGTATATATATGTGTATGTGTGTGTAATATATATATATATATTCAATATCGGTTCAATATCGGTTCAATATCGATACGAATATCGTTGCACCCCTAATATATATATTCATTCATTTACTAGCTAACCATTTCAATAGCTAGCCAAACGTCTACCAGTTTTCCATCTTTTTATTTCAGAATTTCAGCTAGCTAGTTTAAGCCACATTTTATTTATCATGTGTAGCTAATAATTACTTTTGTTTATGCCTACTGTTAACCCCCCCCCCCCCCACACACACACACACACACACACACACACGCACACACACAAAGCATATCTTTTAGCAAACTTTAACTGTTAGCCATACCTATAACAAGCTTTTTAAATTTTTCATTATTGCTTATCTATACAGTTACTTTAAATTCTTCACAAAACCTTTTCAGAGCTCATAAATTCTCTATAATTTCACTGTTTTTTCTCTTTATATTAGGTAATTTATCTTTCCACACAGCACCTTGCTACTGCAGAGGAATAATTATACCCCTGGTTGGTAATCATTGCTTAGGCCTTATTGAATGTGGACGGTCAGTCTGAAAAGTTTATTGAATTCCCATGCCACCTACCTCAGACATATCCTCTTTACAAAGGGGACACTTTGGGTTATGGTCCAGACATCTCTCCAAACACTGAAGACAGAAAGTGTGCCCACACGGTGTTGTCACTGGTTCATAGAACAGTCTAGATGGGAAACACACAAACAGTGAAAAACCACGGACAAACAAGGGTAAGCTACACTACAACAGCAATAAAATGCCTTATTTAAAGCGTAAGATTCAGTGTGTTTGCATTCTGGCCCTACACAGCCTGCTTGTCCAGTGTCAGTTGCGTAAACCTAGCTGTAAATCAAACTGCTCTCACCTCATACAAAGAGGACACTCCAGATCTGCGGGGTCAAAGAGGTCGTCATCCACAGAGCTCAAATATTCCGGCTCCTCGTTTGGCTCTAAATGTAGAGGTAATCAACAATAAATACAATGCTGAAGTTGCTAATAGTATATGACAGCGTATGATTGTGCAAAGCTGTATAATCACCAGATTTGGATCTCTTGTGATCGTTGTTCTTCCCCTGAAGTTCCACCTTTGACTCCTCTTCTGAAATCCTTCGTTTCCGTTTGGTAAGGAAGCACTGGTCAAACCTCCCGACCTCTGTCCTCCCCTGACATTTGCTTTGATTCTCCTTTGGTGACCTCTCTGGTGCAGGGAGAGTCGAGGTAAGATAAGACTCTGGAGACAGTGATCCGGGACTAAGGGTCTGAGGATGGAGAGTAAAGATGCAGAGAAGAAGAAAATAAATTAAAGAGAAACTTCATGTGGACTTGATTTGGATTGGCTGACTTCCAGACGTGGAACATCTCTTACATGGAAGGGAGCACCGATGCTGTTTTTGATGTGTGCTCTGGAAGACAGTATATTGGTGTAGTCAGAGATGTGTTCAGGGACCTGATCTCTGACTGGAGCCAGCAGATCACTCAGGATCTGAAAGAGGAAAATAAGCCATTATGTCATTATTTTGATGACACTGCAAATACACACTTAATGTTTTCCCTTAAAACATTAAATGATTTGTTGTATTTAATGTGCAGTAGGGCAGGTCACAAGATAACAGTGGTCATATTTACCTTGTAAGCCTCAGTCTTAGCAAGTTTACAGTCAGGCTCTATGGACAGACACACTAGGTACTCTCTTAGAGCCTCCTCACTCCTGCCCAATGACACCAGGGCCTGGCCCTTGCGAACGTGACCCTGTACACAAAAGAAACATGCAGCATGTTGCAGCTTATTCACTTTGCTACTACACTAGGGCAAGTGTTTAATATAATGAACTAAAAGCTACAGTTTCTCTGCTGTACCTTGGACCAGTGAGGCATCAGTCTACAGGCCATCTCAGCGTCCATCAGAGCCTTTTCGTGTCGTTTCAGGCTCGAGTGGATCTGGGAGCGGTTACTAAACAGTATGTGGTCTGTTGGTGCTGGAGAGAAGAACCCAAGCAACCGTTAGTTGTAAAATTTTAGGAATGGCGCTACGTGTTTTCCACTTATTTTTTCCCTTCTTCTAATAAAATATTTTTTTAAACTATAAAAGAAAAGGAAACGTTTCCAGAGCCCAGAGTTATGAATTTAAATGGCCTTTCTGTTCAACCAGCAATTAAAAACAGTAATGATTATTTGACAGTTATATGGAGGAGCAATCATTTAAGGAACAGACTACTGACCAGTTATACAATAATTTAAATAATTCTTCTGACAAGAACTCTATATATTCTAGTTTTAGCTTCTAAAATAATAAAATTAATTCTTTTAATCTCTTCTTTTAAAACCAACAGCCCGACCGATAGATTATTCTTAATACCCATATCTATATTTGGCAGTTTAAAAATCAGATATTCCGATACATCAGCCGATATTTTTTCATTCAGACACACAAAACATAAACAAAAACATGTTAACATGACAACATAACACACACAAACATCTTCAGACTGCTTGTTGACTGATATCAATTTACACTGAGGTGACACATACCGCATATATGAGCAGCCAGCATGCTTAATAAATAATAATAATAAATAATTAACTGTTTATTAATATACCCTTGTTCCCTGTAAGATCTGAGCCTAGTATAGAATACAAATAAATAACGACCACTATATTTTCCCTTTTCAAATGTCTTAAACAGTATCCGCTGGCATGTTATAACGCTGAGTGAATGTTTAAAATGGGTTCGTTTCGACATTACAAAACGTGTTAAGAAAAAAAAAAATGACTGCCTTATAAAACCATGCAGTACTATCAAGGTCACCCACATTGTAGGTTTCATAACGTGAAAAACTTATGCAAATACCACTGATAGCCTTATGGGAACCGGAAGAAGATATTTCCCCAGCTTCGCTACGGGCACAGGCAGCAAATCACTCAAAGAAACCAACACAGGAGCCCCAAACATGACAGAACGAGCCAAAGTAGGGCCTGTAACTGCACAGGCGTCAGGCACAACACAAGCATCACAGAAGGAAGATTGATTAGCACTGTGGTTAACTGCAGGCAGCCTTGCTGAACATAGATGCATACACACAAAGATACATATCACACAGACCTGCTCTAATTATAACTCTTTAGACTGGCATTCACTCTTTGGAGACCATCTCCAGGCTTAACTGCAGCATGCCTAAATGCAACTTTGGGCCTGATCTTCACCTCGAGCCAACATTACTCTGAAAGCATAACCCTTAAAAAAAAAAAAAAAAAAAAGGTCAGTCCTTTGGGAATGGACTCCTTTTTTTAAAAAAAAAACAAAAACAAAAAAACCAGTGCTTGAAAACTTTGACCCCCACCACGGAGGATTTTGGCCTTCCACCCAAAAGGAATATTCTTCTATTTTTTTTAAGAGGTGGGGTTTAATTTTGACAGAAAGCCAAAAATAACAACAGGAAAATGCACAGAAGTCATCCAGGATCCAGGAAAACCCAGCATACATCCATCTGTCTATGAATAAGGTGATGTGGAACTCAGTTTCTGCAACTGTGAAAACCTTTGTTAATTGTGATCTGTCAGAACACCTTGAGGAAAACATGTTAGAACCACGTTGAACCATCAAAAAGCCCAGTTGACAACTGTGGGTGCTCTCCAGCTAAACTCCTGCTTTGAGATAAATGTGGGAACCCAGTAGTCAGAAATGTTCGGTCCTTATGCAACGTAAAAATACTCTGCCTGTCAGCTGTCAGATAGTCAGCAATGGAAAATATGGCACACTTTTTAAAGGAGAAACACTAGCTCCAAACTTACACAACTAGCCTATTAAGTGACTGAGCTACAGCTGCACACTGCTGTAAAGTCTAATGAGGACAGGCTAAGGATCCAAGACGCAGAGGGCTGTAGTTTGATCTCTGTGTTAATCACTACATTTAACTGATGAAATAGGAAAACAACGAAGGGGCATATGGCTCTTTAAATGCTACTTAAATTAATGCATGTCAGCAAAATGTTAAATTAGGGATTGCCCCTAGCTCACTGCCAGTGATTCCTGTCTGAAGGTCACAGTTCACCTATGTTATCACCATCCAAGCTCTTCCCAATTAAAAACAAAACAAAACACAAAAACAGAAACTGAGCGCTGGGCCCTGTTTCAGGAAGCCGGTTTAGTGGAAAAACTGAGTAAGTATACCCTGAGTTAACGAAAACTCTGGGTTTTCGGTTTCACAAAGCGAGTTCAGCTGCAGCCTGAGTGAGTCACTATGACGACACACTCCGTGAAGCTAACCTGCCCCCTAGCAGGTTTACTACAACTAACCCTGACTGTCTCCGCCCCTTTGTCGGAAACCTGACAGTAGGAAGTGTCGGACATGGCGTGCCACTTCCTTGAAGAGCCAGTAGATCGTGAAGCCCAAATTCTCCGCAGAGCTCTCCGCCGGGAGAGAGTGATCAGAGCGCGTTTGGACATTTTATCATTTCCTGATGATTTTCTGTGCGAACGTTACCGTTTCTCAGCACAATCTATAATTTATTTGGATAACATCCTCAGGCCATATATTACGCATGTGACACATCGCGGACATCCTCTCAGTTCTGTACATATTATTTGTATTGCACTTCGGTTTCTTGCAAACGGGAGCTTTCTGTATAATATTGGTGACGCTGAGCACGTTTCCAAGGCTACCGTCTGTCGGGCAGTCAGGAATGTTACAGTTGCACTGAAACGTCTCCTGTACTCGTCTGTGGTGTTCCCCGGTCATAGACCCACAAGATTTATCAAAGAGGGATGCCACAAAATTGCAGGTATCAGGATGACCAAAACTTAATGTATGATGTGGTGATACTTGGACTACTACTTAAATTGCACATTTATTTTCAGGGTTCCCAGGCGTGATTGGCTGTACAGATGGCACTCACATTCCAATCATTGCTCCTTCAGTAAATGAAGGAGACTATGTGAACAGGAAGTCTTTCCACAGCATTAATGTACAGGTACATAGTTCCCTGTAGCATGTCAAACTAACAAATTATTCCATTATAGTAATGGATGCTAATTTGTGTTCTCTGCACTGTGAAGATCATATGTGATGCTGCCAACATTATCACAAATGTGGAAGCCAAGTGGCCAGGCTCTGTCCATGACTCACAAATATTCCGTGAATGTACACTGAGCACAAAATTTGGACATGGTGAGTTGAGAATACTTTAAAATATATAAAGACCAATTGCTTCAGGGACATTTGAACTGAAGTGTATCCTTCTGTCTTAGGAGAGTTCACTGGCTACTTGCTTGGTGATAGGGGGTATCCATGTTTACCCTATTTGCTTACCCCTTACCCTGACCCTGAACCGGGCCCACAGCAGCGATATAATCTGGCTAATTGCAGGACAAGAGCCAGAATTGAAATGACTATCGGAATGCTTAAGGCCCGGTTCCAGTGCCTGCAAAGACTCAGGGTCACCCCAGAAAGGGCATGTGACATTATTGTGGCATGTGTGATTCTTCACAACATTGCCACAATTAGAGGAGAACACTGTCCTTCTGAACCAAACATCAGCAGTGATCCAAACCATGAACATCCTGACCCTCCCACGGACATACAAGATGGAAGAGCAGTCAGAGACACCATATGTCACAATCATTTCTTTTGACCCATCACCTCAACATGTTGAAAGAAGAATAAACAGATTTTTTGTTCAACTGGCTTTATTGGTCGCCTGTATTTCCTGTACACAAAGTATTAAAAGATGTAAACCTCATAAAGTGTCTCTGTTGCTTCCTCCTCTGTAACAGCTGTCAATGTTTCTTCATTATTTTCCTGTAGTAAAGAAATAGACAACATTGCTGTTCTACTGTAAACTCATATAAACTGTGGAGTATTACTCACAACTGCATGTTGGTCTGGCTCAACAGGAGGCTGCACCAGATGCAGTACACCATCACCATCAACTGATAGAATATGAGGTTTATACAGGTCACTTATAACTTACAAGGGACCAAATGGCAATTAACAAACATACCAATCACCTTACACTTCATTGTCATTATGCTCTCAAAGACAACCAAGACTGAGGCAAGGCAAAATCAGTAGGAAAATAACTTCACTACAAAATAATCCATTATGGTAAAGAGTTTATCAAATGAATGAGTAGCACTGCAAAGGTGACTGTGAAGAAAGGATGTATGCACATCATGTATTATTTTGAATTTACCCCCTATGTAGGCACTTGTGTCTTGCGGGGTTATTGCCTCAGAGGATGTCCCCGCAGAGATGCCTTCAGCCACAGGGCGCCCACTGTTTTGGCTGAGGGCCAACTGCTCAGCCTCTGTGAGTGGTGGTGGTGGAGGACCCCCACCTGTTTTTCGGGCCTCCGCTTTTTTCTGTTGGCTATAACGGGCCACATTTGAGCATACAGAGTAAGCAAATATGTACTTGTAATGTGCTCAGATAATTTCAATAAGTGCTTACAGAAAGAAAATTAATGTAGCCTCTAACTGCAATTGATTTACATGGGACAAACAGACCAAGCACTATGGCTCATAATACAATTACACCTTACCTGTTTGGACTATATTTTTATATTTCATTTTTACTTGCTGCCAGGCACGTTTGGGGCCTGTTGGGTTGCACCTGCGCTCACATCACATCACAAAATAAAATGTATAAAATAACAAATAAAATAACATATGATAAAATAACGTGTTAAATGGGTGGAAATCCCTCGATCAATGTTTAAATTAACACTCACGCATTGACTCTGTCGGCTATGTTTTGCCATGCATGCTTTTGCAGCTGTGGCTGTGTTACTTTTTTCCGCGGAATTTGCATGTTATCGGCATATGCTGCCATCAGAATTTCGGCCTCAAGCGCTGTGAAATACATTGACCGCGCCTTCTTTCCCTCCGTCTCCATGGTGACTCGCTTAATCTGTGCTCCGCTTATCAGGGCTTTATGTATCCTCGTCCGCGCGCTTCACTTGGGGTTAAAGCAACTCCGCGTTGACTGAACTAATTGTTATCAGCCTTTCTGAAACGGAATATTCCGAGTTGGACAGTTCGGGGTTACTCAACCGTGAGTGTCGTTTTTCACTCTGAGTTTTCCAAACCGGCTTCCTGAAACAGGGCCCTGGTGTGCCCAGCGGTGACCTGCAATAATACCCTTGACCTACATTTGCCTGATCCATTGTTTGACGTTACACAATGAGGGAGCGGGGGGTTTACGTGCTTACGCAATGTTTGGTCCACTGGCCCAGCCCACATTACCCTGTTATCCAACACATGGCGATGTGACTCTTAGATGCCAGCAGAGAGGTGGCTAGCTACTGTGTCACCGCCACGATTATGACTAATAAATGTGGAACAGCTCGACCTTGTTATTTTACTGTACTTTTTACATAAACACACCTGACATGCTGTTATGGAATAATAGGAAAGTTACAGAAGTAGGCTACAGCAGCCCTGTCACACACACACACACCCTTTCTTTTTGCTTCTTAGTAATAATAAGAATAAGAAGCAGCAGCTCGGTGTCTTACCTGCGAGTATTGCTTGGTTATACTTCTCCAGGGCAGCTTCCATCTTTTTCTCGGCGTACAGTGCGTTGCCCTCCCGCCTCAGCTGGCCGGCCTGGTACTGGGTGGGGAACCACTTGGCCAGCAGGTTGCTGAGGACCACATTCACCCTGAGACCTAGGCTGTCGCTCACTGCTGAGACATTCTTACACTCCTTACACACCACCGGTCGCTCTTTCTCTTTCCTCTCCCTCTCCAGACACTTTTTACAAAAGCAGTGACCGCACGTCAGAGTCACCGGCTCGAACAGAAAGCTCAGGCATATCCGGCAGGAGAAGTCTTCATACCCGCAACCTGTGGCACCCGCTCTCGGGCATACAGTTGCACCTGCCTCCTTTGCCCTACACGGGTTGCCCCGTTGCCTCTCACCCTCGTCTTGCCTCCGTATAGTACCCGACAGGTACTCTATGAGGTTGGCCAGGTGAGTGGGTCTCAGCCTCTCTATCTCCGAGGCTTGCCGGTACACATCAAACGCTTCCGTGAATTTCCCCCCGAACGCGAGCGCGTCAGCCCGCTTCACCATCAGCTCCCGCCGGCTCTGCGGATCTCCGAGACACGCCAGCTGGCACTCGTAGATGTCCGCGGCCAGGTCGAAGTTTTTCGACTTGAAAGCCTCTGCTGCGAGATGCAGCATGCTCTCACTCTCCGTCCCCATACAGAGCAGGCTGTCCGAAGCGTATCAGCTCATCTACGTGGTGCATGTCTGCACCCCAGCTGCTGCCATTCACGTCTGTCCCCTCCGCTGCAAACGACTGACAACTCTGCACGTTCATGCCCTAGTCCAGGAAGGACCGATATTATTCTCAATGGACCATGGCGAGGAGGTGAAAAAAAAACTGTTATGTAAAAGTTGTGTCACGTGACGCCGGCCAGCTGTTCTCATTGGACGAGTTTGGAAAACTGTTACAAAACAATCTGCCATGTAACAGTTTCAGTGTCGGGGCCATGGGGCGGGATGTCTGACCTGCATGCTGGTTTCTTGTAAACAGTGACCAGGGTTCCCAAAGAATGACACCATTTAGTGGTACGACATGTAATCGATCTCAATTGACCAAGAGTATGAAAATTTGTTGTAGTGTCACAGATTTGACATGGTTCAGCATGTATTTTAGTGTGTCTCATACTATCTCATACTAGTGACAATCTGAAAAGAGAGCATGTCAGGCTGTTTTTAAAATGTGCTTTAATTTGTTCAAGTTTTCAGTAACATTTTCTTATAGAAAAGATTTCTTCATTTAGGCATTCCAAAGTAAATAACCCATGTGTGCGGAATTTTATAGAACATTACTTCCTGTTCCAGTTGAGCTTACACAAGAAACTGTCAAATGCATGCCCTGCTAACAGCTGTTGTCAGCATCTTGTTATGTGTCTAACAAAACTGAGTTACATAAATATTCTTTTATTTAACTTCTGGGCAAAAAAAAAGAAAAAAGAAATTCACATATTCCTTTTTTTCCCATTACAAAAATAAAGGAAAAACAAAATCCAAAATATTAAAAAAGAGAACAAAAGAAAACACAATATCTTAGCCATCACCTCCTTACTGCGTGATTTTAGTGGCTGCAATTACCCATCCCACACACCGCCACCATAAAACAGATAAGATATGGAGGTTTCCCACATGTTACCAGCTTCAAGGTAACCATTGGTCATGGAATCGTAACTAAAAGGTACTGACCTCCATATTTTGCAAGAAATGCAGACGGTGAATGTATTTTTTGTGGAGGAAGGTAGGATTTTTCTTTGTAAATTTGATGTAAATGATCAAAACTGGTCTTAACAACTGTGGTCGGTTGTATTTCGAATGTAAAAGCCATTTTTTTAAAAACTACCAACACCGAGGAGCAATAAGAAACAAGGGGGGCAGGGACATCCATTAACCAGTCCAGATGAGGGACAATTTCCAGATACAATCATTTTGGTCTTGTTGACATTAAGGGGGGAAAATTTAGTGTTAACCAGTGTTTGCTATCTTATAGACAATCAAACAGAAGCGTCAGTGGGATAGAGGCATCAAATCTAATAGGGAAATATATTTGGATGTCATCAGCAAAACAATGAAAGGGAATATTGTGTTTCCTGAAAATTGATTCTAGAAGCAGCATAACATCAGAACCACCTGCCTGTTCTTGTGCCGGTCCCCCTTTTCTGCCAAAACAGCCCTGATCCATTGAAACATGGACTCCACTTGGTCCCTGAAACTGTGCCGTGGTATCTGGCATCAAAATGTCATCCACAGATCTTTTTAGTCCTATAAGCTGCGAGGTGGGGACTCAATGAATCAGACTTGTTTGTCCAGTACATCCCACAGATGCTCAATTAGACTACGATCCTGGGAATTTGGAGACTGCGTCAAAACCCCAAACACATTGTTGTGCTCCTCAAAGCATTCCTGAACCATTTCTGTTTTGTGGCAGGACACATTATCTTGCTGAAAGAGACCACAGCCATCAGGAAATCCTGCTTGCATGGTCTTTAGAAATGACATGTACAACCTTATGTAAGTTGTACGTGTGAAATTTACAACCACATTGATGGAAGGGCCGAGGTTTCCCAGCAGAACATTGCCCATTGTCCAGTTCTGATGCTCATGTCCCCATTGTTGGTGGATAGGGGTCAGTATGGGATCCTTGAATGGTCTGTGGCTATGCAACCCCATACCCACTGTGTATTCTGACATCTTTCTGTCAGAACCAGCATCAACGTTTTCAGCAATTTGAGCTACAGTAGAATGTCCACATGGGCATCTGTGAGCTTTGGCATTCCATGACCCTGTCGCTGGTTCACCTGTTTCGATAAATACTGACTGCTGCAGAATGAGAGCTGCAGTTTTGGAGATGGTCTGACCCCACTGGACACTGTTACCACAGATTTGCATTGAAGGCCCTGTCACTTTATACTAAGTTGTAATTCCATCTCCTCTTCTAATTTTTCTTATCTTAAACTTGATAATGCTCCATACAGATTGGAACTTGGATCCCTACTGTGACCTCTGACCTGAATCTTTATTAAGCACCTTTAGATAGGTGTACCCACATATTTAGACGTGTATTTAGAATGTTTTTATTCCCTAACACGTGGTATTTGTATAATATTTAATTGTAAAATCAAGATATTCATGACTTCTGTCACTGATCTGGAGGAGTTGGAGTAATTTTAACTATACACAGAGTTCTGACAGAAGGCAGTCTGAAAAATATGTATCCTCTACATGTCCAACACACGGATCTCAGGGAGACTGGGAAATGAATGCTTTTGCTGAGAAGCACTTTGACTATGTGAGTGGACTCTGTTGGCTGGCACAGATGTGAAGCTCGCAGCACAATAATTACTGCGGGGAAACCGCTCGGCTCTGACATCGGATGACAAAGCTGTTAATTATTATTACAACCCCGTCACATCCTGTCATTGATCCTCAGATGGTGACACAAGGCGTAAAAGAGCAGATGTTAAGATATCAAACTGTGACACGGCCAAGATGGGTTGCTTTGATAACTGTGACAGCTCGCCAAAGCTTTGAAGATTAGCCAGAGATTGTTGCATAAAAGTGTTTGCACAAGGACAAAAACAAGGCTCAGTAGCACCTTAAAGTGTTTTTGTACTGATGCACATTATTAAAATGACATGTTAGCAGATAATATTCTACTACGGTATCGGTCTGAAGAGTATGGCAGGTTCTTTGTGACTGCAGGTGTGTAGTATTATATCAGCTCACTCTTAATGACAGACTACATAACTTCTGATGGAGGAATAAAAGACACCTTTGGTTATTTCGGTCTACTAAGGGGCATTTGTCATCATCCTCTAATTATGACTTCTGGCCAGTGTGGGTGGTGTTCAGAGTTAACCATAATTAGAAGTAGGTTAAGGCTTGAATTTAAGGACTGTAGTTAAGGGATTGCCTTCTGCATGTTTTTGGATACAAGCCTACGTGGTATTATTAGCCTCACCTGAAGCCTATCAGCCGTATTTCCTGTAGGGTTGAAATAAAACTTGTGTGCTAAAAGGCGTTTAGAGTGTGTGTGAGCAGGGATTAGCGGCGAGCGAGCCAGTCGGTGTCGATCTCAGTAGGTCGGCCAGTCTGGCCTGTGAACTCAATCCCGCACACAGACAGAAACGCAGGCTGACGTGAGCCTGCACACCGCAGCAGACACAGACACGCTGACACACATGCAGAAACAGACGTTCTGACATATATGCAAACCAGGACACGGGCAGAATATTATGCAAGCACGTGGCCATATGCTTACTTTGCCCGGACACACACGCACACGCACACACAGTAGTGGGAGATTCTCTTGCTCCTTCTCACCTTGAACTGTCATTGGGTGCCTCTAAATAGGCCAATAGTCAACCCCAGTGCAGACCGTCTGGACGTTGGATAGCCTGCTCATTTAGGACACACAGTTATCCTCAAAGTCACCTCTTCAGACTTTTAAACAACGTCTTGCTCGGATAGAGAGATAGCTGGATATTTGCATGATGGCTGCCAAGTCTGCACTTTGAGAGTTTCTAAAAGAGTCACTGTTCATTTGTTGACAGTGAAAATATATTATGAGGTATTGGATCATTTGGGAAAGAATGCATAAACACAGACTAATGATACTGTAGGCATGAGAGGACCGCTTGTAGCAAACGTCTTTAATCTGATTTGATCTTGGAAATGTGAAGTTGAGGTACTGGATGTACTGAGACTTGTGACTATGAAAATAACATTTTTGATTTTTTTTTCTTCTCAAAATGTTTTCCTAAGAAGAGAAATGACTTTTCAGTGGGTCTGTTTGTTGGTTAAAGATAGAATTGTGTTTGTAAGGATGAATTTGTGGTCTTTTTTATTAGAAATCAGATGGGATTGTTAAGAACAGCCTTGTTATAAAGAATATTCCCATCAAAATACTAAAAACATAACATCTGCATAGTATTTATTATTAACTGTAATTATTAAAGATGCTCTGTGTAGATCTTTTAATGGGACCTGTTATGCTCATTGTCAACTCCACATTTTTATTCAGTTCATCCACTCTTTGAAACAAGCCACTCTAGCTCCTCCCACTTTAAGCCATGCTTTCTTCTGATTGGCAGCCCCTCACAACCAGAAGGGTTGATGGGGCTACTGTGCTCAAAGTCAGAGCTGTCTGACTGAGGATATCTGCCCTCAGTGATGTCATACAGAGCCAAAAGATTTTTTAAAAGTTAATTAGTTGTGCACATGCTGACTTCATTATCTCAAACTTCAATATAATTCAATATTAGCATCCACCATCTTATTAGTATATATGTATACGGGGTGAAAGGGAAATTAAATCTCAATTTTTAACATTCATCACAGTGTGAGTTCATTCCCACAGGGTGTAACCGTCTACATGGTGTTAGGGCTCAGAGTGAGTGTAACGGTTACTCACCAGTTCCACTACTCAGCATATTTGCCTTCATTCAACTTTGTCTGTTTTAAGTTTTCACTCACCGGAGGAGATCGAGCAGGCGAGCAACTACTGGGTTTCCCTGTAGTTGCCTTTGCAACTACAGGGAAACCCAACAGGACTTCCAACAAAAGACCTAAAAATAGCATCTGCACTGAAAATGATACAGAGGCATTCAAGGAGATGAGCTTAAACGTACAAGTTTTCATTTAGCTCACCAATGGGATTAGTTTATCCCAACTGAAAAATAGTACATTACAAAGCATTTTTTCTCTATGTTGCTTAGACTTAACATCTGTTTTAATGTTGCCCTGAGGAGACAGCATGAAGTTCAGTCTGTAGGTCTGTTAAGCAGAGCATCACGCTAAACTTTGTGTTAGCATCGTGATCCCGATCAATCCAGCAACTCATTCGTTTTATAGTCTAATATGAAGTTAAATGATCAAACTTACAAAGCTAAAGCAACTTCATATGTTACATCACGCATAATATTTTAGCCTAAATGCTTTGCTGCCTGCAGCAAACTTTAAAGACACGCCCACTCAGAACAACACCAAATTAACAGAAAAGCACAGACTAAAGCTGTACTTTCCTTCCTTCTGTGTTTCTTGATTGTGGTTAGTAATATTTTGTTTGCTTTTATAATACTTTCAAATTGGGACTATCCTATTATTCCCTCACCATACATTCGTTCACTTACATTCATGTTGTCATTGAAAGAATAGAAATAAGTAGAGTGAAATGATACCGAGTTCCATTTAATCTACAAAATAGCTGCAGTTAATCAAAAACATCAGTTTCATTCATGTAAAAAGATGTCACAAGAACACATAAGATTTCTTTGTAATACATTTCAATGACTTTCAGCATTTGAAGTTTACAGTTTATCATCTAACTCTTATTTCTGTGACACAGTTTGAATCTGAACAGATCAAACAGTCCTTACAAATTTAGTGACCGACAGATGTTATTACAGAAATGTGGTTCAACAGTGAGAAAAAAAAATCTCAATGTTATTTTGGAAAACAAACACAAACTTTTAGTTAAAAGAAAGTTACTTTTTACACTTATGGTTGCGCTTTTAGCCAAAAGACTTCTAAATAATTTTTTCGACCTCTTGTCACATGGAGTCCCAGAGGTGAGGGAACAAAACGTTCTGCTTCAAAGAGGAGCGTGTATCACATGACCAGCGTGCACGAGCGCCCACTTGACTTTTTTTGTATTTTGGCACAGGTGTGGGATTGCAGGACTTTCAAATGTGACACAAACGTCAAAGACTAATGCACAACGAGAACAAAAAACTTTATAGATTTTTAAATACACGGTAGGAGGTGAAGTGCTTGTCTCGAGTATGTTGGATGCCAACACCATCAGAGCATAAGATAATGACGTGCAGAGCGTTATCTTGCATAACATCGTATGAAAAAATGTAGAAAAGCTCCACTGAGTTTTAAAAACTGAGCAGAGATGAGTTAGCATAAACATCAGCTCCGGATGGTGTATTAGTTTTGGATCTTAAGAATGCTCCTCTTCTCCAGATCATTCATCTCTTTGAGAATCAAAGCAACGTTGTAACGAAGCTCCTGGAATTTAGACACAGGTACCTGGAAAAGACCACAGAACATTTAGCACACCCACAAAGTGTTCAGCATTAAAAATAAGCACACAGCCACATTCCACAGCTGTTTACTGTGTGTCTGAATGTCTAAAAATGCAAGAAATAGTCATTAAAGTCATTAAAAACCTGGATTTCTACCTAAAGGATGTAGATGGACTCCTTGCAAAATGCTGTGCTCTAATACTTAAGCCCAGAGTTTCATTTGCTGCCTCCCTAATTTCTGTCCCTGTCATCCCTGTGTTTAAGTCTCAAGCTGCGTGTGAGTCACCATCTGTTTGCAGCGGTCAGACTGCAAACAGACACAAGTGCTAATTAAGAAGAGTGTGCTGAAGAAGGAAGAAGTCATCTCGTCTGTTTGCTATTCATCCTCCCTTCACTTCCAGAGAAGCATGCGTCAGGTGGAGATGAGCTGCACCCATAAAGAAAAACTGCACATCGAATGTTGCTGCTGCTTATCTTCTAATTCTGCTTTAATCTGATTACGTAATCGCTGCACATCCGTAGTAGGCGTCCTCGTCCCTGCTTCTGCTCCGACCACACTGGTAGTCAGCTTTGAAAGCAGTTGTGGATTCTAGTTTGTCATTTTGAGGCTGATGCGGAGTATGGCGCCCCCTGCTGAATAAGACGTACTATAGCATTACACCGTGGCAGTGAGGCTGCCGCACATCCTGGTGGAGTGCATCTATTTATTCTTCATTTTTTCCTGTTTTAAAACTGACACTTTTGCATTTATGTGAATGGATATCAGGCTTTTTTTTTACTGTAGTTTTTTTTTCTGTAAGCTGATAAAAGAAAAAAATAAGACTCAGAAATGCAACTGTTTTTTTTTAGCATCTAACAAAACAATATTTGTAATAAGCACAAGCAAGCTGACTAGCACAGAAACAACACTGCAAACGTATCAGGGGCACTTGGTCAAGGACGGCTTGTAGGTTAGGCTGCCGTTAATAAACGTTACTTCCTCTGTAATCCTGTTATGCAATAACTGAAACAGACCTACATTAGCCCACTGGCTTACAACCAACATGTTTAACACTCTGTGTTAATCCAGGAATAACTACTATAGTGCACAACCATCATCAGTCATGTGGAGAAAAAAATCCATATGATGTTAACAGGTTTCTCAAAAGAAATTCATTCAATGGTTAGCTCATGAGAATGAACTCATTTCCAATGCATACTTTAAGTGTAGCTTTGCATGATTTACATTTAAAAGTAATCTTTATTTATCTGTGTACTAGGACTTTATGCAACCCAGTTCCCTTCCACTGTCTGGCACAGGGTCTCCCCCGTTTCAGGCCACCCTCTTGTTTAACTGATATTCTGGCTTCACCTTCATCCACCTTTAGCAGCAGGTGTGTGGGGCTGTTATGCTCACAGCCAGAACTGTGTCTGAGATGACCATATTAAGGATATCTTCGCTCACTGACATTAAGAGCCAACAGTTTTTACAAGGCTCTATGCAGGTCCTTGAAAAACTAAGTACATCCCATGATTCACCCTCGGGATTGCAATACCTTGACTCGTTTCTTTGTAGTTGTTCTGTTAGAGATTTGCTAATGCATAAGACATTTTCAGGAATTTAAAAGGTATTGTTAAATCCATCCATTTTCGTAAATACTTAAAGACAACCACTCATAATTATCCCTACAGCGAAATTAGTACTACCAATTAACCTAACAAGCATGTCAGTGCTAAGAGAGAATCCATGCAGGCACTTTGTCATGTTGGGAAGACAAAGAGGCGAGGAAACCGTCAACGTCTTCTGAACAACTATTACTTTCAACAAGACTCTTAAAAGCCAAAAGACCAAGAGAAAAAAACCCTCTGAACTGTGGTTTTATGCACAGAAATTTGGCATGTAGATCTATACTGTGGTACTGGTATCGTCATTAAAAGTAAATAAAATGAGAATAAGAAGGGGACTGTGGGTCAGAATGTATTGTGTGTACAATCAGGAACAGGTTACTTGTTTAAATACCTCAAAGCGTTGAAACCTCCCATCTGAAAGTTTCATCTGCATGAGAACAGAAGGCTGCAGCGCTCGGGCTAAAGAGCTGTTTCGACACAGAAAAGCAAAAACATCATCACAAAGTCTAAAGAGTAGGACTTTAAAATGAGTGCAGTAGAATCTTTTGTAATCTTTCACTAAACCCTTCTTCCTGACTTATTTCTATATTGCAAGTAAGAGACGGTGGTAAGAGATGGTATTGTTCCAGGAAAGCTTTAAAACACTGTGTTAGTAGGCAGTTAACCATTAACAAAGATTTCTTGCACATATTGCCATATTGTTTTTGCAGTTCGTTTAGTATGTTACCTTGTAGAAATGGCAACATCCACTCTCCATTTCAATTCTTCAAGTGTGGGGAGATGAGGATCCTTCTGAGAGGCGGCCGCTTCTAGAGCTGCACGGCTGAAAACACAAACAGCACAGGAAATAGAACCTGATTGTAGCACTGCTCTGAGATACCAATCCTGGACATGCCTGAGGTTGTAAAATCAACATACTGATTTCCAAAAACCACACTGGAGAAATCTGTGATGAAGTCTTCGGGTATTCTAATAAAAGAAGAAAAAACACAATAGAAATAACCTCTTCAGAATCTGGGGGGTGGGGTTGTGGAGATAATAAATGGAAACAAAGAGAGGTGTGGAAAAAAAATGATTCCCTCACCTTAGCTCCTTCAAATCTTCCTTAAAGGTCTAATCAATGCCCCATCAGGCACCACAGAAGAGGAATGAAGATGTTAGTTGAGAAGTCTGTTTCAGTGAATATAATTTCTAGTGCTTTAGCATCAGCTCACCTCCTGTTTAAGTAACGCTGTGGGGATGCGGATGGCCTCAGACAGCAGTCTGTGGATCCCAGCTACGATGTGACAGAGCCTCTCCTGCGGGATGACACTGCTCTCTGCTATGGACTTCATCCCCTCTGTGCAGTCCTTTCCCTCCAGGGCACTGACCACAGCTGGACAGGGAATCATTCACAGTCACATTAAATGCACTTATCCGGCATCTTCAACTGCTAACACTTGGTCCGAATATCAGCAGAAGATCTTATCACGACATAAACATCCTGGGAGGCTGAGGAGGTCACAACTCTACTGTGGATACTGTTATTGGTCCAGTTTCACAATAAACTTTACCAAAAGGCGTTCAGTTTTATTGTTTCAGGGTACGTATTCGAATAGACACAATATAATACGATTATTTAGTTCTTGCTATTTTTTTTCTGTTTTAGACTTTATTTACCTTTCAGTATTTTTCGGAACAACTCTTGGTCCACATCCTTCAAGTTTTTTGACAATGACTCGACTTCCGGTGGTATTCTGCCTCCCAGAAAGCTCAAAGAGTCCTTTGAATGGCTGGAAGACATGCCTCGGTGTTCACTAACATACAGAATTAACAGATAAAAAGATGAGAAATTGGTGTTAGAGAGGGATTTGTCTAGCTAGTTTTGTATTTGTGCGACAGCTTCCGCCTTCATGTCACATGACTCTCATTCCGCGGAGTCTCGCGGTGAGAGCTCAGCTCGTCGTTTAGAGGAAAACGGATTTGCAAATGGAGGCGATAGAAGTGGTCTCTTTTTGAACAACCAAAAGGTAGGATTTTTAATATCGATAGCTTCTTAGTTACAGCTTAGACCTGTTCACATAGCGTTCACACATGGCATTTGTTGGGAAATGGGAGTTTCAGATCGTTTTGTGTATTAGCAAACGCTACATAGATATTTCGGAGGATTAGCAGCAAGCTAAGGATGTTAGCTTGTGTTGTGATGTCAGAGGCTTATGCTCGCGTTTTCTAAACACGATACTGTTTATGTAAGTTCTACTCAAGCTAATGGAGCTGGCTTTATCAAAGCCTTTACATATATGTGTGCGAGCGCGCGCGCGCGCGCTTTTAACGCGTGGGGTTATGTTTACCGTAACTTGAAGTATTCAGGCTGTTTACCAGTTACTTTGAGTCTAAGCTGTGCCAAATAACAGAGCCAACAGTTGATTATGAGCTTTATTATTAGCACAGTTGCTAAGTAAAAAGCATTCATAGTAGGTAGCCCAACTAGTTTTTCCATTAAAGTAAATCGGTAGATGTTTCTTCTTACTGATGCTTGGACGAAAAACAGGTTTTCACCATTAGTGACTTTTTTTTAGTATCTGAACAATCAGAGTTAGATTTATTGACCAAGTACATGTACACATACAAGGGACAGAAGTCCGTTTTTTTTTCTTTGATCCCAGTATAAACAGATTAGACATGCACAGTACAAACAATAAAAAACGTGTGCAGTGGAGCAAATATGTTAGAATAAATTATATAATAATTTATTAACTCGAGAGATGAACCAGTATCACATCACAATTTGGCAAAGAAACAATTTTAAATTGTAGTCAAAGGAGCTTGCAAAGAAAAGCTCACCCGAAACTCTGGCTGATTGGGACCCACACCTTGGCTCAGACGATTAGAGAATCATCAGGGGGTCCTTTTGTCCCTCTGCGGGGGGACACTCCCACTAGGTTTTAATCTGGGACTCCCCACCATTTGGCCTTAGAACTGAAGAAGCTTCTCGAATGAGAGGTGAAACGTCTTCAAGTAACTTAAAGAAGTCCAGACACTTTTCTTTGCAAGCTCCTTTGACTACGATGACCTGGATGACTGAGAACCTTCACAGACAATTTTAAATTGTATCTTCAGGCACTTTGTTACTAGCAGCCTGTTACAAAAACATGAGCAGAACGCTAGTCAAAAACCTGGCATATCTCACAGTGTTTTAAGTAGAGATGGCACGATACCACTTTTTTTTAATGTCCGATACCGATATCATAAATTTGGATATCTGACGATACCGATATGAATCCGATATAGTGTGCTTTTTAATCAATAAAGCAGTTTTTTAATATCTTGCTGCATTTTGTATGAGTTCATACTCAAGTTCATACTAAAGCTATTTTGTTATACTTGTATGCAAAAAATACACTGCACCCAAAATATTTCATAGTTCAGCAGTACTGATCAATTTAATAAACTTAAATCCTCCATCCTTCCTATTCTGGTATTTTAACGAGTACTTAGCAGAAATATTAAACAACCTAACTAACAGGGTTGCCAACTCCCAGCAAAAAAAAAAGAAAAAAAAGAGATTTAATAGTTACTATATAAATAGTGGACTTCTATACATTTTACATCAGATTAACTTTGGGTGTAAGATTAAGATAATTATTTATTAAAAGCTAGACATTTAAAATGAGAATAAGAAAGAAAGGTATTTCTTTGTGCCCCCCTTTCCCCTGATTCGTTGAAGACGTCATTAATAAAAATATGTTGACGCGGAATTTTATCGTCGACGCGTCATATGCGAAAACGATGTAAACGTGTTTTTGTAACTGCAATACACTACAGGAAGTTATGGGGGCAGTATCGCTTATATGGTCTGGCCAGACTGCACGCAATACCAACGAAGAAGAACGTAGCTGCGATCCGCAAAACAAGTTAGCTTACCTGTCGGAAGCTTCTAAGAATAATTCTTGTGAAGCCAACACCATTTCAGTTTTGTTAGCTAATGAGTAAAATACGATAATAAAACATTAAACAGGAGTAACTACACTGTCTCTTAGTTTATTAATATTAGCTGTTATTCTGAATTGTATACACCTTCCACCTTGTGTATTTTTGATAAATATCGAACCGTGACACCAAAGTATTGTCAAATAATCGAGATCTCAATTTCAGTGAAAATAATCGTGATTATCATTTTTGCCATACTCGAGCAGCCCTAGTTGCACCCCTAATAAACAGTGGCATCAACAGTTGTGTTCACAAACAAGCCTTATGAAGGTTAACACATGTACAGTCCAGCATAACGACCTTGCATAATGTATTTATTTGAAGGTGTATTGAAACATAGCCCTGCCTATTTATTACCCTCCTCCTTTATTTCAGATACAGATTTACCATGTCTGAATCTTTGTATGAGAAGTTTTTGGCCCCGGAGGAGCCTTTCCCTCTCCTCTCCCAAAGGGCCAACCTGAGTGATGTGGGAACTCTGGATGTCAGCGATTTTGGCTGTCAGCTATCATCGTGTCATCGAACGGATCCTCTGCATCGCTTTCACAGTAACAGGCAAGTACAGAATGACTGTATTTGTGTTTGTACATGTATCTACTGTGCCTGTATACCCCTATTTTGGAGCTCTGTAGTGGTGTGGAGCCTACAGTGCTGAGGATACAGACCTGAATGACATCCCTGTTGCCTTTAACACTCTTGAGTTCAATTCGATTCAGTTTTATTTATACAACACCAAATCACAACAACAGTCCCCTCAAAGTGCTGCTACTGTAAAGTGTCTATTGTTAGCCCTCTATCTGTGTAAGAAGAGGAAATTCTAAGTGGCTTGCTAAGCTAGCAGCCAGTCTTGTTGCTGGGGGACTAGAGGAATCCCAGCAGTGAGAGGTTTCAGATTTTCACAGCTCATATTTACACCTCAGGTTTTTTTTTTAAAAAACTACAAAAACCCTTAAAGAGTAGACACAGGATCTTTAATGTTACTGTGTAACAATGATGGGATTTCAGATTAGATTAGATAGAACTTTATTAATCCCTCGGGTGGGTTCCTCTGGGAAATTCGATTTCCAAAAAAGCACAGCACCGACAGAAGTTACAGAGTTACAGAATATTATATATATATATATATATATACACACACACACACACACACACACACATATAAATACAGAGACAATATAAATAAAATATACGAAGGGGATGAATAGAATAAATAGGAATAAAAATAAAAATACAAGTGAATTGCACATTTCAAGTATTGAGGTCTATTGCACCGTTGACTATTTACAAAAGTATTGCACAAAAGGTATTGCACAGTGAGGTGAAGAGGCACTACAGCTTAGTTGTTCCCCCCTCCTTTGTCCTCCTGTTTCCCCTCCCTCTCCCCTCCAGAGAGGAGTTAAACAGTCTGATGGCGTGTGGGACAAAGGAGTTTTTAAGTCTGTTAGTTCTTGTCTTTGGGAGAAGCAACCTGTCACTGAACAGACTCTTCTGGTTGTTAATGGCCGTGTGCAGAGGATGCCTGGCATTGTCCATAATGTCCATCAGTTTCTTTAATGTCCTTTTCTCTGCCACTGTCACCAGAGTGTCCAGCTTCATGCCGACCACAGAGCTAGCCCTCCTGATCAGTTTCTCCAGCCTGGATGAGTCCTTCTTTGCTGTGCTGCTCCCCCAGCACACCACAGCATAGAAAAGTACTCCAGCAACCACTGACTGGTAAAACATCCTCAGGAGCTTCCTGCAGATGTTAAAAGACCTCAGCCTCCTGAGGAAGTACAGTCGGCTTTGGGCTTTTTTATACAGGTGCTCTGTGTTGCATGACCAGTCCAGTTTATTGTCCACCCACAGCCCGAGGTACTTGTACTTGTTGACCACCTCCACCTCCTCCCCCTCTATCTGAACCGGCAAATTACCACTCTTGGTGGTGCAAATTAATCCTTGGCTGATAGATAAAGTATCTGTTAGTTGTCACTCTTTTGGGACTATCCAGATTCTTTTCTAAAGGAAGTAAATGCATCAGATAAACTCTGTGTGCCACAGATGTGCATGAGTGGTATGCCCTGTAAATGCAGAAGAACTTTAAATTGGAACATCCTGTTGCCTGTTTCCAGTCTGCTTGGCAAATTGGAAGAGTTTTGTAACCGTATGTGGAAAGTTACAGATTATACTCCTCTGCAGCCAAAATGCTTCCACATAAATGCAGTCAAACTTGACTCATTTACTAATGCTAAACTTGTTTAAATTATTCTAATTGTTTAATTTGGAGTAGCTGCTAATTTTCTGACAGCACCTCTTCATAAACTACAGAGTTCACATATTTTTTATGAAATTTGCTGATATGAAGCATAAAATGCAATTTTCAGATTTCACATCATATGATGTTCTCTTGGATTAGACACATTCCCAGTAACAGGAATTCTATAATGCTGCAAAGTAAAGTTAAATCTTTTTTATGCATATTAAAAATTCACACAAGTAATATATATTTTTTAATTTGCATTTCATTCGCAATATGCCATTGAAAGTACTGTGACTCATAATGTGCACCAGTAAAATGTGTATAACCTAGGGCTGGGCGATATGACCCAAAATTCATATCTCGATATTTTTTAGCTGCATGGCGATATAAGATATATATCTCGATTTTTTTTTTTAAAGCCATAAGTTAAGAACAAAAAGAGAGTTCTTAGTCACACTGTGTCCCAGATGTCACACGGGCACTTTTATTTACATACAGCGTAGATATTACTCAAAAATAAATTATCAGCATTTATTAAATAATCATGGTCCATAAATAAAAGAAAACAATGTTGTTTTTGTGCATAACAAAAAGCTCACAATTGTGCAGTCAAAATGTAAACTAATAGACGCTGAGCATAATAACAAAGAGACAGATTTCACAGCTGCACCACGTCTCTGAACAGGTGCCATTTGTGGTCCTTATACACACACAGTACGTATCACTCCGCGAGGCTCCTCCTCTGTAGCCGTAATCCTCCGACAATCCATCAAGCGGTGCAGCTCCGTAGTTTAGCAAAGTCATATTAAAACATTTTTTGACAGATTGCTGAGCGCTGTGCACCACATAAAATCGGTTCGCGGTCAGTAAGCATAACCAGAATTCATACATAAGGCGCGCTGTCGATTTTTGAGAAAAGGAAAGGATTTTAGGCCGTGCAGCCCCTCCGGGCTGCATGTCGTTAGCGCGGTTAGCTCGTTAGTGCGGTTAGCTCGCTAACATGTTGACGCCGTCCAGCCCCACGCACGGTAACTCGCTAACGGAGATTTTCCGCTTTCATCTTGTCATTGCCTGCAGGTGAAGCTATGGGGGAGGGGGAGTTGGGTTCAGTGAAGGAGAGGCGAGGCCGAGTAACGTTGCGTATAGACAAAAGTGGACGAAAGAGAGGCAAACCTGCGGCTCCACAAGTATAATTATAACGTAACATAGACTATATCGATATAAACGATATTGTCACATCTTATATCTCGTATGAAAATATATCGATATCTTTAAAAAACTCGATATATCGCCCAGCCCTAGTATAACCTTTACATTTCCTCTACTGCTGTCCTGAATTGTTAAATGATGGAATAAGTCAATAGTCAGACATGTAGACATGTCTTAAAAGCAGAATGTCTACATATCATGACCTGTGCTCCATGTCAAAACTGATTCATGTGTTAGTGTGTTCTAGTACTAAAGTTGGAAAAGCACGAAAAACAGGGTACTTGTAATTTTTTTGTGCTTAAGAACACAGCAGCAGCATGTTCATTGCTCTTTGTATGGTTTATTTAGTGAGTCGCAAATGCACAACAGTGACGAGACACATCTAAAGTTTTACTGCTGTCCACTGCTTGGATGGTTAGTTCGGGGCTGGTGGGGCTGCTTTGACTTTCACGTTAAGTCTTCTCTATAATGAAGAAAGGTGAAATATCATATGAAGTGACCATAAACAGATGAAAAGACATAAGCTAACAGTTCATGATTAAAACTTAGGTTAACAGTGTGCATAGGTATAAAATGTTAAACATAAATATCTTGGAAATTGTAGCCAATCAATTATTTGAACTGTCATATTAGGATTTAGCAAATTAAACACAAACATAAGAAATAAAAGTGTTTTATCTCCAAATCAGACAGTAGCTGAAACATTGTTGCCAAGTGTTACAGCCTGAAACTGTGCAAAATAGTTTAATTATCACCTAGCAGTGGCTGCCAAGTGAACAACTGTTGGAGCAACGTTTTATTATCTTAATTTGAAGGCACAGGCGAACAAAGGTCCAGCTGTTCTGTAATCCTCCCCAAATCCTTCATCTGTGCTTTTCTTTTACCTTACTGGTCTAAAAAGAGAGAAGAGAACAACTTCTAGAAGTCACTTAAAAGATTAATTTTGATGTCCACTCTGTTCTCCTCAGGTGGAACCTTACTTCCTGTGGTACCAGTGTTGCCAGCTCTGAGTGTAGCGAGGAGCTCTTCTCCTCCGTCTCTGTGGGGGATCAAGACGACTGCTACTCCCTTCTGGACGACCAAGAACTCACATCGCTGGATTTGTTTCCTGAAGGCAGTGTTTGCAGTGACGTCTCCTCCTCTATCAGCACATACTGGGACTGGTCTGACAGTGAATTTGAGTGGCAGGTAGCTTATTAGTCGGTCTGATTTTTAATATTCTGTAGGTGCTCATGTTTAGTAGGAGTTGTAAGTCATTTGCACTTGTTGCTTTATCTGTATGAATGTGGAAAATGGCTTTCCTAAACAATCCTATCTTGTCATGTCCTAATCTAATTGTTTCCATTGTTGTTTTCCCAGTTACCAGGAAGTGACATTGCAAGTGGCAGTGATGTCCTCTCTGACATAATTCCAAGTGTGCCAAGTTCACCATGTTTGTTTTCCAAGAGGAAGCCGAAGCCCCACCCTCATCGCAACCTGGATGAGCTGCCTTGGAGTGCCATGACCAACGATGAACAAGTAAACAAAACAAGCTCGTTTTGTGCTGAGTGCTCAGAATTAGCATTAAAGCTAATGAGCCAGGTGTTTTCTGTCTTGCGTGGTTTTGTTTGTTGCAGTGTGTCGTCTATTATTTTTTCATTTGTTTGTCTATTTTTTTTAACCTGTAATACATTTCGATATACAGTCAGTTGAACTGGTGTGTTATTCCCCCAACCGGTCGTGCAGATGGCCCCGCCCCTCCCTGAGCCTGGTTCTGCTGAAGGTTTCTTCCTGTTAAAAGGGAGTTTTTCCTTCTCACTGTTGCCAAAGCGCTTGCTCATGCAGAGTCGTATGATAGTTGGGGTTTTCTTTGTATTATTGTAGCATCTTTACCTTACAATGTAAAGTGCCTTGAAGCAGCCATCGTTGTGATTTGATGCCATTTAAATAGAGCTGAATTGAATTGAATTTCCCCTTCTAGGTGGAGTACATTGAGTATCTGAGCCGGAAGGTCAGCACAGAGATGGGCCTGAGAGAGCAGCTCGACATCATCAAGATCATTGACCCCTGTGCTCAGATCTCTCCCACTGACAGCGAGTTCATCATCGAGCTCAACTGTCTCACCGATGAGAAGCTCAAACAGGTGAGCAGCAACAACAGCTTTGTAGCTGCTGCATATTGAGGAGCAGCGCTGTCGAGAGTTGTTCAGAAACTCCCCTTTTAATGGATCTGTGTGACGTCATTAGGTGCGTAACTACATCAGGGAGCACAGCCCCAGGCAGCGAGCCAGCAGCACCAGGGAGGGCTGGAAGAGGAGCAGCCACAGCAGTGCCAGTACAGGCGGCGTCAGCGGAGCCAGCAGCAGTAACGCCAGCATGGTCAGCTCTGCCAGCTCCTCCACTGGATCTACTGCCTCCAACTCTGTAGCAGGTACGATGCTGCCTGGTTTGACACGGCCACAGGAGTCTGTGCTTATGTTGGTACTTCCAGCTTTTGCCAAGATAAAATTGCTCCCCTGCATTCTGGTCTTGATGTTTCTAACAGTGTCTGTGCCTTGTGTTCCAGGGGGTACAGCCTCTGCCTGTAGTGGGAGCAGTGTTGCTAATATTAGCAGAGCTCACAGTGATGGAAATCTTTCCAGTGCTGCAGAACGCATACGAGACTCTAAAGTAAGAAAGATGAATGTTGAAAAATGAAAAACAGTTTTTGTTTTCTTGGTAAATATTTTGCTCTGCAGAGTCCGGGCCAGTGGTTATAATATATATCTCTGAAACACTGGAAGAACAGTTGCAGATCTTGATTGTTCTATACAGAAGGACATTTGGCGTTGTGTTAATAATTGTTACACATTTTCTGCCCTTGAAACTTGAGTGAGAGTTTTCTATTGACGAACGCTTGCTTGGAAGCCTTTCTTGGACTTATAACAGATGACCAAGTTGTTATCAGCACCGCTCCTCCCCTCACCCTCACACTGTGGTGTAGCAGCAGAGGAGACTGTGTGACTGTAATACCTGAGCGCAGAGGTGGGCAATTAATTTACCCAAGGGCCCACGTGAGAAACTGGGACTCTTGTGGAGGATCACTACAGGCGTATGAGTGTGGAGACTCTCACTGAATCTAAGGAAGTGAGGACTGTGGTTGGTGTGATTACGAGAAACCACTCAGCATTAGAGCAGGGTGATATGGCCAAAAATATTTATCACGATATATATTTGAAAATTTGCGATAACGATATAACTGACGATATAATGGATGCGAGACAAAATACAACTCCACAACATTACTAGCGCAAAAAGACAACCTTCCATTTATTTTCACTTAAACAAGAAGCTGGTTTTTATGTACATTAAAGCTTTATAAAAATGCAACAGTGCAAATGCAAATTCCTTGCTGAAAGTTTAACCAAAAGGCATTTCCAGTAGAAATGGGCTGACATGTCCTGAGCATAACCATGTATAATATCCACTGAAGTTAAAAAGAGGTGCTTTGCAACATTAAACTGCAGTGTGCAGTACGCATTTTTCGGACCATAAGGTGCACGGGATTATAAGGCACATTAAGCGAAACAAAGCAGTCAGATAAATCAAACTTTATTAAACTCATTCTTCTTGCTTCCTCCATTTCTGTACCATTGATTCCTTAATGTTGAATTCTCTGGCAGCTGCTCTATTCCCATGTTGTTGCAGTATATTAATGACTAACCTCGTATTATGGATGGATTATCTCAGTTGTTATGGATTATCTCAGTTGTTCTCCTGACTGAAGTTTGGTCCGTTTACAGCATCCTGCCATGCGATTGCATTTGTCTCTAACCATGAGGAACCTTCACGTTAACTTTTATAAGTGGAAAAAAGTTAGCGTTCATCCTCCAGCTTCACTGTTTATGTTATGCTAACATAGCTGTGTCGCTAGCGATCACGTAGCACATCATTATATACCAG
Organism: Rhamphochromis longiceps; assembly: GCF_057381845.1. Taxonomy (NCBI): domain Eukaryota; kingdom Metazoa; phylum Chordata; class Actinopteri; order Cichliformes; family Cichlidae; genus Rhamphochromis; species Rhamphochromis longiceps. Next base: position 24,831,654 of record NC_140558.1, read on the forward strand.
CTAGCCCAACTTCAGTAACCCTACAAACGTCACTGCTGTTTAGTTTCCTGTCTTCATTTATGTTGGAAGTGATAGCAGAGCTGTACGTTTGATTTTTTTTTTCAGAAATCTCTCAGTCAGAACATGCTATATCATGCTTAGGTAACTAGCGAAACTAGCGAGCTAACTTCCGCTAGCTTCCTGCTAACTTCTAACTCCGTTAAATGTAATAACTTTTGTTTTCATGGATGCCTGGAAGTTAAACTTTATAGTTACACCTGGTAAAGCAGCAATGCTGATCGTTTTATTAAAGATGAAAGAATTTAGACAGTTTTTAACTCTAAGTGATGCTGCAGTGTTGTTTGACCTGAAGCATACGGAGTTTAGGACCCAGATTACTCCCAGATTTAAGAGCATCTTAGTCCGACAAATACGACAATAACAACGGCTGCTTGCATGTTCTGCAAAAAAATGTGCTTTGTTGTGTATCTGACGGACAAACACCAAACCAGTTCCACATCACTGAAGTTGCACCATTTTTACAAACCAATTCTGGTTCATCTGTTTCACTCAACAATCGGCCATGTGCGTATGAAAACAAAGGCACTGCGCATGCGCGTTTTACTCCCATTCTATCGCGAAATTTCATTTTCCTATCGTTGCCTAACATTATACCGGTATTACCGTGAACGGTATAATATGGCCCAGCCCTACCCTGCATTTCAGAACTAGACTTTTTTTTTTTCCTTTTCATGAACTTTGTCAGACAGCAGAGTTTACATTTCTTTAAACTGCTGTTAATTGCGACTTTAAATATTGACATCCACTGTGATCTAAAATAATTATGATCTAATGTGAACTGCTGAGGAAAAATAATTGATTCAGTGATTTAATCAGTTTGGTGAACTTTGCTGTGCTGTGTTAGAATAGAGCTCATCGCTTGAGTGATCTTTGATTGTTTTTTCTTCAGACACAAACACAGGAAGTCTCAGAGTGCAGTCTGAGTGTAATCAGGGGGCAGCATGATGGAGATCACACAGTAAAGAGAGAATAGATTCTCAATGGTTAGATTTTAGCCTGGATCAGCTGTAAGTTGGCTCGTTAGGATCTGTTAAGTCACAAGATGTAGGAAAGCATCACAAGACTAACAAGAATGTCTTTGCAGCCTTGTCTCTAAGCTTTGATCCTGAGGTGAATTGTGTGTTTTGTCTTGCGTTGTGTAACTGATAATATTTTCCAGTGCCAGTTCTGTTGCCATACTATGATTCCCACAGTTGTTCTCAACCAAAGAAAGTCTCAGTTCAGATCATTGGTATGTGCTTTGTCTCTAGCTTAAATATCTCTTTCATTGTTTGTGGAGTACACGTGAGCCTTTTCAGGATTAACAAATTGTAGAATAAGGTTCAGCTAACAAGAAAACTATTTGTAAACTGCAATCATTATTCTACTGATGGCCTGTAAAAAGAGTATCACCAGAAAATGGTTATCCCCGGAGAGCCCAAACATAAGTACATGGATGGAAATCACAATGGAAATCTATAACATGGAAAAGATAACAGCTTCTGCCAACCACAAGCTGGAGAAATTTACATCATACTGGGAAAACTGGGTCAAATATATCACGCCTCATAGGCCAGATTTTATTTTCACAAACCAATAACTGTGATGTATGAGAGTATATATTTATAGGATCACCCCCTACCAACACATCCATTTTGTTTGTTTGTTTGTTTGTTTGTTTTTGTTTTGTTTGTAGGTTTGTTGGTTTTGTTTGTTTTTCTTATTTCGGATTATGTGATTGTTTCAATTGTTTCTATAGTTGTAAATATTCTTTCTTTATGATTCGGATGTAAATTAAAATACTATTTCGGTATCTAAGGCAGATAACCTAAGCAAGAAGTATGCTTACATGATGTACATACTGTGAATGCCTGCTTTTGAAACCTTAATAAAAAATATATAAATTAAAAAAAAAAGTAAACTGCAATCATAAAACAGAAATCAGCCTTTTTTGGGGACATATGAGAGAGCAGGTTGTAGCTGACAGATGGTGGAGCTGGTGAAGCAGTGGCTGGATGTTCACAACAACAGCTGTGAGAATGTGCTTACACAGTTTTAGATGAAATGCTCTGATGGATTGTTGAGCTGTGAAATGCAAATTACTGAAAGGGTTGAAGTTGACTTGTATCCGTTTCTACAAAATGCTGTCACACTGCTGACGTCTGCTCATATCAGAGCATTTAGACCCACGATTTATTTATTGTTATTATTAACTCCTCTCTCCACACACCGTCTCTTCCAGAAACGTTCAAAGCAGCGAAAGCTTCAGCAGAAAGCCCTCCGCAAGCGACAGCTCAAAGAGCAGCGGCAGGCCCGAAAGGAGCGACTGAGCGGGCTGTTTCTGAACGAGGAGGTCCTGTCGCTACGGGTGACAGAGGAGGACGATCACGGAGACGACCTGGACATACTGATGTGACACCAGTGAATCAATCAGTGCTCCCTCTACGCCTGCTTTCACTCCACCTAGTCACTAGCATAGAGCTTATAGAACGTGCTAATCCACATCGCTGCATGCGTTAGCTCCGCATATGCTAACATGCTTAGAATGCTTTTTGTAAGAACAATGTGATGGCCAGTAATAGCTTCTTGCAGCATATAACTTAGCTCGACATATTGTTTGCTAATACTAGTGTTACCTGCTGGTGTGTAAATTGCTAAGTGCTGCAGTCACTACTGCTCTAGTTAATGTAGCAGTGATAAAGCACTGCTAATGCTTTAATAGCCACAGTCTCTCCTGCTTACAGCCAGAGGTTAGCGCTGCAGCTCCTTAGAAGATTGCAATTGAATTCACACTACTAATGATGATTATGGCATCTTAATGCAGGTAATAAGAGGTTTGCTTATAGATGCTGTAAGAGGATATATTCACTACTACCTGGCAGAAGGACAGATCAGACGAGAGAGGTGGACTTTGGCTACATTTGCTTCAGTGGGAGTGATGGCAAAGGCTTTATTCCCCACAGGGAGCTGGATCCAAGCTTTGGAGGATGATGTAATTTGATCTGCATACAAATATGTTCATAATCAGCAGGATGAATTGGTCTCGTCAGATTTAAAGTGCTCATACTTTTCTCCTTAACAGCCTCCTTTGAAGCTAATGTTAAAGTTAGCCATGTATGCGACACATTCTTTCACTTTTAAGTTCCTCTTAAATAGAAATATGGCCCAAATCCTGGAACAGCTGCAGTCTTGTGTGAAATAAGTCAGATATGTTTGCTACTGGAACATCAGGATTTTCAGCAGTGCTCAGCTGAACGATTCGGCTGGTTCACATTAGACTTTAATGTGCTCGATGGATTTTTTTTTTGGTTGTATTTAATGCTGCTTGGTGGAGCATTATATCGTTGTGTAACTGGAGTGAAGATTGGACTATAAACTAATCCTTTAAGGCAGCTGAGCAGCATTTTTCCTGGACTTTGATCTTTTATAGGTTTGAATAAAAGAAGGCAGATAACAGGCTAAAAGACGCAGAGATCCTTTAAGCATATTATGGGCAGTTTAACATGTCTGTAAACTTACTGTAAATATAATACCTCTCACACTGTGTCGACACATTCTTGATGCTGAATGAACTGCACATCGATGCACCCATTGTTGCCTTTAGGGGAAAACATGAATCCAAACTACGATGGTTTAGGTGTGGAAAATGCAGCGAGCTGGTCTGTCTTTCTCTCTGCTGAGCTTTGTGGTCCCATTTCACTTTTAAGGCTTAGAGGGAGCACTGAAACACTGCATGTTTCAATCGTTACCCACAGCGAATCACCGTGTGGACCAGAAACTAACAACTTGCATCATCGTTCGCAAACACCTGTTGAAATAGCTTACCTGTGTTGTAAATAAGCGATCGGTACCATCATATTTACTGCTTGTTTTCAAGGTTTCCTCTGTGATAACGTTTCTTTCCTTTTGGGAGTGTATGTAAATGATGGACATGGCAAACTAACTGGTCATTGGGGCTTGAATGCGTTGCTAGGTTGCTGCCGATCCCTTCAGATATTTTCAGTCATATTTTGATGTGTTTTGTTGTTTTCATCACTTTTATTTGGTCTTTTTTTTTTTGTTTTCTTGAACTCCTACTTGAATGTTTGACCCTCATTGTTTGTTTGAGTGATTTTGGGAATTGTGGACGTTTTATAGGATTTTAAAGACCACACTTTGCTCAGTGGCTGGTATGGTTTTGGAGCTATTCTTCAGCTTCTTATTTGAGCCGTCAACGTCGTTTCCAGAGATGTGCTCACTTTGCTCTGAAGATTCAAATCCCAGACAAAGTGCTGATGAAGCAGGACAGCGTTCTGTGGAACTACCGGGATGTTTTCGTTTTGCTCAGTTTTTTCTTGTTAACTTGTAGAAAAGATTTTTTTTCCACAGCTTCTCTGCTGTAACCTGATGAACCACTACAACTGTCGGCCTAAAAGCTGCCGTTTCTGATACTTGATGTGGACTGAGCCATGGCTCTTGTTTCTGTCTTGTGTATAAAATAATTGCAGCAGTCGGAGGAAAAACAGCTTTGTGTATTCTGTAGCAATGAATTAGTAAAACTCTATTTTGAAAAATGACATAATTTTGAAATAAAAATAAGTGATGCAACAGAGTAACTTCAGCAGATAAAATGCCATTAACTGCTGAAAATGAATGATATTAAACTTACAAACCTACACAGGATGTTTTGAAAGGGAAGCCCACTGTGGAGGTGTTATATTATATTACGCAAGTGAAAATGTTTTCATTGGCTACTAAAGCAAAGAGTGGATTTACATGCGTTAACTCCTGATTAACAAATGATTCTGGAACAGTGTTGTGTTTGAACAACAGGGTTGAAGGGAGACTGAGCAGTTCACTCGACGCTTCCTGTTTATTGTGAACTCGACAAATAAACATTCAGTGTTGCATCTTTTCTACACGTGTGCTTATTTTGACTTGCAACTTCTGTAGAGGAGAGCATGACTCATCAAGTTATTCATCAGTTTGCAAATTCCAAGCACTTTTTATTGAGCGCTAAATCACTGTGATTTTTATTTTCCACAATAATTAACAAAGGAAAGAACACTTTGGCTTTTCACAGCTCATCAGCTGCTCCTTTGTGTAGTAAGTTCAGGGTGGAGATTGAGATCTTTTGGAGGGAATCCCATCAAGAAGAGGGATCAATGGACTTCCCTGTTTTGCCCGGCCCCAGAGCTCACTGGAGGAAAATCTCTGCATTAAATTTTAGTGCATATTTGTAATAAATACCTTTTAATTAGGTTATTCCAAATAAACAAAATTTCATTATTCTGATCATGGTACAAAGTCAACCTATGAAAAGTTAAAAATGAAAACTAGTGTCTTTCAAATATTGTACACTCAGACTGGATTTCATACAAGCAACAAATTTTTTACCCCTCAGCCATGAAAGGCTCATGTTGTCACTCCGCCGGTGAGGTGGGTGTGTGGGAGGCGTGGACACTTAAGTTTGTGATAAATTGCAAATGAGGCGTTTGAAATTAATACCATACATGTATCTACTAAAAAAAAACCAAACAAACTCCAATGACTTCAAATGTCAGTGATGTCAGGTCAAGGTCAGAGGTCAGGTTTTCTGAAGATGCCAATGCGACGTCACATACATTCTGTCTGTGAAGTAGTCAGACTCGAACGTCAAGGAAGGTGGTAGGGAAGCAGACATTTCAGGTTTCCAAGGTGAGCAATTTATTTACAGTGAACTTAATTTAATGTAACTTAACAAAACTTCCTCCCCAAATAAACTCTATTAACAAACTGCAAATTAACACAGCTCACCTCTCCTGCATCTGGTAGAGACTGGCTTTAAATAGGGCCATCAATTTCCCTCCAATTGCCCAGCCAGTACCACTCACTCAACTGAGGCATCTAAAACTACACAGATGATCTAAAAACACAAAACCTCTACACACTTCTAACATGCACATTTACACAACTAAATGGCAGTATTAACGAAAGGAAAAACATTCAACAAATCCCTTTAAACCATAACACAAACAAAAGGAAGCATCTCTATGGAAAAAGAAACCCCTCCACTTGGTTTGACCTGCTGATGTCATATGTGACATCATCAGGACTTTAAAATGAGGAAATGCCAGGCAGGCGTTTCCTCACACCTGACCCTCATGAAGACTGAAAAGACAAGCAAAGTAAATATGAACAAATGACTTAATCTGTAACATAATAAAATATAAAGAAACATGTAACTGAGTATTTAGCTTAATTTGCAGAATGTTTGATTTGCCGGCAACAAAACGCTTACACAAACAAACCCGGGATAGTGAGTGAAGCAATGTTACTTGACAAATGGCAAAACATAGTAAATACATAGAAACGGAATAATGTGTACAATGTGCAAAAAAAAAAAAAAAAAAAGGTAAACACATATGGGACAAATGGAGAGCATTGCAACTGCTCCTCCACTTTGTCACACTGTCATCTACAGATCCGTATGCCCTAAAGTGCTTTTATGCTGATTGAGCCATGTTTATGATGCTAAAATTAAATTTTACTGAGTTGGTGCCGTGCAGCAGATTGGTTTAATTACAAATGGATAACTGATTTTACATGATTCAGTTAGATTTTATACATGTGAGACATATTAATCATCCCAGTTTACTTTGCATTTGTTTAACTCACTTAATGCTGCTGAGCAGCTTTTTCCAGAGGCTGAACAGGTCTGCTAACATTGTTGCCATTGTTATTTGTCAGTCTGTATATCCTCAGTTCTTTTCCTTGCCTCCCCTCCGGCCAGTCTGAGTCTCTCCCACCAAAGATAGGAGCAGAGGAGGTGAGGAAGGAGGTCAGTCAGCATCACTGTAGTGATGAGAGATGTTTACTTTGGAGTCAGTTAAAAGAAGTGCGGCACCTGGTATCTCTCATTGTTCCTTTTGAAAAGTTTACCATTCTGTAAAATGGAACGATATCCTTTGGATTTTTGCCACACTTTCAAACGGTGAAGACCAGAAAGTTGGATCACCATCCTGATCTTTTTGCTTTTTGTTTCCCTCTATACAGCAAAGGTAACAACCACTACAGAAACATACACCTGTGTGTCTCTTCTGTCCTCCAGATATATTTTATGAAACGGCATTCTGTAAGATGGCAAACTGACATACTTATTTGGTCTCAAGATTCAGAAAAGAGAGAAGGCAGGGCTGAAAAAATAAAAAACCCAACCCGTGACATCACATAAATGGATGAACAGATTGGAGGTTGGAAATCGGTGTGCTTTTACCTTTAGTAGTTCTCATTCATTATTTGCTTCCTCCTGTTGCAGTTGTGCTCATGAGTAAAATAACATATGTGGGTAAGATATAGCTTTTACTGATTTGCACATTTGGGGTGATGCTGACCTGATTTTCACCAAAATGAATCTGAATATATAGAACAATCATGCATAATGGACCTTCCATGACCTTCCAAGCTATATAGTTTGTCTTCCATATTTCCAACTATATCCATAATCACATACTGTGTATGCTACCATTGTATATAGTATTATCTTACTATTTTTCATTGATTGTACTTAATTGTATTTTTGTATTTCCTTCATATCTGTACCTGAGCTGAGGTGACGCAAAAAATTTCCCCGTTGTGGGATCAATAAAGTCTTATCTTATCTTACAAGTAAAAACAAATACACGCTTGTAAAGTTCCCTTCAGGAAGGACAAATAACAGGAAAGGACCCAAAAAACAACACAGAATAAAATAAAACATTTTGTGCTGTAATAATTAATTTAATTCTCCAATCAAACCTGCATCAATGAATTAATTTCAGAATTGATTTTTTTTTTACTGGGTTGATAAGATTTGGGACTGTAGGGGGCAGCAGTGCGTCTAAACCGGAAGGGGAGCAACGAAGAAAAGAGAACTGATGTGACGTAGTGTTTACACTACACAGTGGATTCGCGAGGACGTGTAGGCTAACGGGGCTAATTTAGAGGGTTTTGCTTCAAAATTGGATGTTTCTCCGTGTAGTTTGGTGGCAGTTTCCGCATTTTCCATGGGCGCTCACGGAGTTTTGGGAAACGAGCCCGACTCCATAGACTACTCTGTGCACGAAGCGTGGAACGAGGCCACGAATGTCTACCTGCTGGTGATCCTGGTCAGCTTCGGCCTGCTCATGTACGCCAGAAAGTAAGGACGCGTTTCTTAACCTTACCTCATAACGACTGTAAATAACTGGTTTGGCAGGTTAACATGTTACAGGTCAAACCGTGTGCTCGTTGATGATGTTCCCCTAGTTGTTTGCGGATAACGAGCACAGACTGACGCTGTTTGTTTACGTACGCTTTAGAAACAAGAGGAAGATCATGCGCATCTTCACTCTGCCTCCCACCGCGGGCAGCAGCCCGGAGCCCAACTTCTACGACAGCCTGCAGAAGGTCCGCCTGCGACAGCAGCTGGAGATGTACTCTCTGGGTGAGGATGCATGTGGGCTGATGTGGATTGCAGTGAAACTCGATTTGACGCTACAGTACTGTGCAAAAGTCTTGACCCGCTTCTAATTTCCTCTTACTTTACCAGGAAGATGGGAAATAAGGGTCGGGTCTGGGTTTTCCCCTTTTCTTTTACATACTCTTCATACTTTTCTCTCCCTCTTCTACTTGTCAAGATTCAAGGACCCACTCCACACCACGCCGAGATACGCCATGTTTTCAGCTAACCTCTCTGTGGGAATCGCCTTGTTGTTGCAAAAATACTATTTTACGCCGACCACACTGTTATTTGTAACCTTTTTTTTTCAGCTAAAGAAATGAAAACAAGGATGCTCCTAACACAGATACAATTAAAATTTGGTTCTTTGCCAAGTGGAGTCATCCATGAGTAAGATGCCTTTTTATATGCTTGGATCATTCGTAGGTCAGTGTTAAGTCGCTTAACAAAAAAATGAATAAATAAATACACGATATGGTACAAAGACTGGACCAATGCAAGTGATGTCCAAGGAATAGTGTTTTAATTGGTCAAAACAACTTTAAGAAATTACAAGAAATTGTCTCCATTGAAGCAAAACGGTAGGTGGCTCAAGACTTTTGCACAGTACTGTAGATGCTGCCTTTATTGAACTAAAATAAGGTTGCACAGCAAGTCAGTGAATATTGTGTGGCAAAGCCTTTAACATTACACTGGGTTGTGCTTGCTGGTGAGGCTATGGCTGGACGAAGCCAGACGGAGGTTTGATATTGAGTTGTTGTTTTTTTTTGTTGTTTTTTTGTGTGTGTGTGACTGTTTTTCAGCCTTAGAGGTTTTGTTTTCCAGGTAAAACCTCTGCGATCATGCCTCCCCTACTTGTCTACAGTGAGCCTCTGTAGCACGTGCGTAATTCTAAAACACACCCCAGAGTTTAGATTCTATTGAGCTGAGCAGACTCATTTTATTGATTTATTGATTAGCATTCAAATATCTCACTGAATACAGAATAAAGATCTACCACAAAGCAAGAAAGCACGAGACAAGGCTAATCAAAAGGTATTGGCTGAATATGCTTATTACGCCAACCCTTTTAACAAAAGATCTTTCAGCATGCAGCTCATGTACACACATACATGTGTGTGCTTATATCTACATATATATTCGTATCTGTAAATGAAAATATATGTAGTGTGTATATATTGTTTTTTTGTTTTATATGTCTGAAACAAATAAAGATACAATACAATACAATGTACAAAACAAAAACTTTCCACCTTAGATAAGTAACTATATTAAATTAAATGTCATTAATATAATCAAAGCAAAACAACCAAGAGTTTCAGTGTTATTATTTTGCTCTTTTCATTCTTGATTTATAATTTTTCTAATACTCTATTTTTAAACAACGAAAATAAACTGCACCTGTTCCACCAGTTAACTCCTCTAACAGAAACACTCTGCTTTATCTTTGTCCTTATGTTTTTTTTTTTTGTTGTTGTTTTTTTAAAGAAATCTGTTCCCCTTAAGTCGTATTTACCAAACAAAGAGCAAAAAAGTAACCTGAAATCACTGTAGTGTGAAACCAGATACTAACGTAGTCGAGCCTGTGTGTGCTGGCTCAGTGTGGGCTGCGTTAGATGGGGAAAAGTGGGGATTTTTTTTTTAAACTGAGTTATCTGGTGGCTCTTTTGTGTAATGTTTTCCTTCACATTAATAAAGACATTAATTCAACATTTCAAAATGGTGCATAAAACATTCACAAGAGTGTGGAAAGCCTGCTGGACGACCTGTAGATCTTCTGCTTATTGTAGTAACTCTCCGTCTGTCTCATGTCTCGCCTTCTAGCCAGGAAGTTTGAGCAGCAGCAGCAGCAACAACATCAGCAGGGCCAGTCAGACAGTGTGCAGCTCTCCATGGAGTGAGAGCCCGTCTTCAAGCTTCTCCTGCCCGTGGATATGAAAGGACTGGGATGGTTGCAGAGTTTGTGTAAAAAGAATCTGCACCCATCCTTGCTGCTTCATTCACCGTCTGACGTTTCATTTGTGCACGTGGAGCTGCTCCACAGCTACAAAACAAAGCTGTGGATGCTTTTGTACAGCTGGCAGCTAGCAGGTGTGCTGTCTCACACAACAGTGACACTAAGCAGGTGTGACGAGCTAAAGCTGGAACTGCAGCGTTCGACACTGACACAGGCTGTACATGGTTCATCCCATTTCTTCTTTTTCCCAGATGTGTGCAGAGAAAAGATTCTTAAATGTGAAGATGAAGGCACATAAACCTGAAGTTAGTAGTTAGATTATTTGTAAATGCATCATCTGGATCTCTGTGGGTTTTGTTTTGAAATAGCTGCTTCAGTTCACGTATATAAAGATTTTTCCTTCTAGCATTGAGCTTAAGACAGCACAGATTCACTGTGGAAAGTCCTGTTAAAAAAAAAAAAAAAGTAACACGATTCTCGGGTCAAATGAGTCGTTTGTCTGAAACAGGCTGTTGGTACAGCTCCTCAGTTCATCCACTGAAATAAACTCTCTCTGCCAGCTTTCATCCGATTGGCTGCCCCTCATAAACTAAAAACAGCATGAGGATGGCGCTTTGGCGCTCACAGCCAGAGGTGTGATGTCATAAGAAAGAGAAAGGGCTCTTGAGGAATCCAGAAAGATTACCATATTAGGTGTGTCCCCTCTCTGACATCATACAGAGCCATGAGTAGAAAAGCCTGCTTGAAAGTGTTTAAAGCAGCCTGAAGCTCTTTGTTTGAAATGGCTGCAGGTGAAAGCTTGTATGTAATACCAAGCTAATTGTTTTGAAACTGCAATAGGTCACCTTTAACTTTGTGGAACACCATTATGATTTTGTAGCTGATTTCACACAATCATCATTATAATAAAATGATTCTATGTTGATGGTTTAAAAGTGTGCAACGAGTTGGAATATTACTGCTGTGCTGACAGCTCTCAGTTTATAAAATAACACGTGTTGGTTATGTAGTATTCAGACTTTTTCTGTTGTAAAAGTTCAGATTTTGTAAGAAAATCCAGAGAAAAGACGTCTTAAAGGTCTCCAGAATGTTGTTTTATTTATAATGTAACACACTTGTCACATCTGTCAGCATATTTCAGCTGCTGACAGAATATTAAAAACACCACAGAGAAATTAAAAAAAAAACAAAATAATGTGCTCTGAAAACGCAACTATATACAGAAAAAAGGCAGCTAGTCGGTAAACTGCAATAAAACAAACAGCCAGCGGATTCTGCATAGATGCAATAAAGTTCAAGTAGTAGCAGCAAGAAAGCATACAGCTCTTCTAAATGCGATGCGCTTTTGATTCCCTCAATGGCGCGGGCACACGTCCACGTCTTCAACGGGGAGCGTGGAGGCGTACTCAGACCCCCAGTCTCTGAGGAACAGCTCCTCTGCTTGGCTCTGCAGAGTCTGCTGGCCCGGTTTAACAGCAGAGCCCGTCTGGTTCACCACCAAGCCCACGCCAGCCGTGAACGCAAAGTAGTTTTCTGACCAGTTGGACGTCCCTGTGAAGAGAAGCAGTTTAACAAGCTGGACCACAGGAGACTCTGGGTGAGAGCTACAGTCTCCATTTATCGAATGCTTTTCTATACTTTCTGTCACACGTACACAAGTTTAAAACAATGTGATCAGACAGTTTTTTACTCTTAGATCTGTATGTTGTGACAGAGATTGGAAATACCTAATATGGTCATTTTAGAAGCCCCGCCCACCTGGTGTTTAAACCGTGGAGGATGGCTTTACAAGGAGAGCAGCTAAAACAATTAGAGGATGAAGCGCTGCACTAAGACTCAATATGTGATGAACAGTGTTGAGTAAGTAACTTTAAATTAGTAACTTAGTTACATTACTAGTTACTTCTATCAAAAGTAACTCAGTTACTTCAAGTTACTTTCAGAGTAACTAGTTACTAGGGAAAGTAACTTTGGTTTAACTCAGAATTCTCTTGTTAATGTGTTGCTTCCGTAACTGGATACCCAGCCAGACTGCCAGTCTTCTAGCTTGCTTACTTGCCACAAGTGCACTGTGCCACCTACCAATAGAAAGGAAAAAAATAATGTGCACACTTCCACGAGAGAAATCCCACGCCTGATTCTATCCTAGCCATTCTATCCTCGCTTTTTACATCCAACACAAAAACTGCAGTCGTGTTGCTTTCGATTGTACTCAGAACTCGGAAATTCTGCCTTCTGAATAGGAAGATGTAGGCAACACCAGACTGCAGATGAGCTGCATACAGAGCTGGACTGGGACAAAAAAAAATCGTCCCGGGGAATTTGACTAGAGACCGGCCCACCATTATAGGAAAAATCATAAAGCCTTTGAATGAAAATAAACACTGTTGTGACAGTGATGTACACTGTTCTGATGGTATATATGTATCAATCTATCAATCGTTTGTTGTAAGACTCAGATAATTATTTTTTTAAAAGTGAGACATTTTAAATGAGAATAAGAAAAAAAAGTATTTCCCCTCTCCCTTTTAATGCCCTACATGGACCCCAGGCAACACTTTGCTAGACCCGCCCCTGCACAGTTACCAGCTGTCAGCTAAGTAACAAAAAGGATCCTGGTGTTATTTGTCTCTCAGAAACAGTTCATAACTTCCCTTCAACTCATTCATGTCACCTTAAAGGTAAACCTGTTTCTCCATCACAGCTCTGATGATTCAGTAAGGACATCTCCTGGTTTCATCTTCATGTTTCCCTCTCACCACATAACCAAACCATATCATGACCAGCAGATTTACAGCTGTGGCTCCAGCAAACATCAGCTGATACTAGAAATTAATATTAAATAAATTCTAACAACAGCTGATCAAGCTTAAACGTGCTGCTGTTGTTTAGCGCGACATGGGTTCCTCTTTCTGGCGCAAAGTGGGCGATAAACAAACAAGAGACAAAAGCCGATCAGCTGATCATTGATCAATTTCATGATTGAAGTAGAAACAGGAGAGGGAGGGTGAGAGAATGAGAGAAGAAGAGGCAGCTGTGCAGCAAAGACAGAATAAATCCAGCTTTGTGTCTTTTTCATTGTAGCTGAAGTCCGGGACAAACTGTGTTTCTTTTCACCTAAATACGAAACGCGTAATATTTTCTCTGAATACGAGACGATTCCGTTTTTTACAGGACGGTTGGCAACTCTAATAATTAACCTTATGAACAAAATAAAGTTCAACATCAGTAACATAGCACCACCCAGCTGTATAGAAACTCCGTCATGCTAGCTAGCACGCAGTACGAAAAAGTCAGCATAACAAAAATAAACTCAACCTAAACTTGGTTCATATCTGACCCAGATGGACTGCAGGTTATAACTTCTTACCTGAAGTTCAGTTCACCTGACACTCTCGGACCAGCAGCCGCTTCGGGTCTCTCCTCTTGCCTCCCCTTTCCTTCATCCACCTGCTGCCCTCCACCACTTGCTAATGTTATTGAATCTGTGGAAACTCCGCGATAGCCACCACACGAAGTAACGAGTAACGACCCTATCTAAATCCCAGTAACGCGTTCCTGGTTTTGGCATAATAACTAGTTACCGTGCTCGTTACCACAATAATAACGTAGTGACTGTAACGCGTTACTTAATAACGCGTTAGTCCCAACACTGGTGATGAATGCAAAGCTACTTTTGGAAAGTTCAAGAACAGAAACAGAGCTGAAATTGAGTATAATCGTTCCACTTTACAGACATTACCTACTAAATGTTAAAAGCTGGACACCTTATGCTGTTAAATTTTGCCTTTCACAGTTCAAAGGAGCTAAAAAGTGTTAAAATGTAGCCAGTGCTGGCAGCATACCTATATAGACCACTCTGTCTGTAACCATGTACTTGGCATGGTTGACTCGTGCAAAGGGAATCTTCTTCTGCTCTGCTGTTGAAGGCACTGTAAAGATTTTCTACAGATCATACAAAAAACGTTGCTTTAGAATCCGCCATGTCATCGGTGACTTAAAACGTTTCATGAAAAGAAAAATCAAATCTTCAAACGTACCACGTCAATGTCGCACGTCAGTGGATGCCTCCTGAGCACCTGCAGGGACTGCAGGAAGATGAACATGTCAGGAGAAGAATGCTCCCAGCAGCTGACCAGCAGTTGGACTCGCACGCCTCTGGTGCACGCCGCAGCACGCAGGGCCGTGTCGATGGCGGGCCAGAACCTGAAAATGAGAGACCAGGACATACTTTAAAGCTCTACAGCTTCCACAAGACACATCAGCACTTTTACTGTTTGATGCAGGCAGGTAGAAGCAGAACGAGCAAATTTCTTCCTCCTGAAATGCTCTCTGAGCGTGTGTACTTGATCTTAATGAGAGGCTGCTTTGTAAGCCAATCTTTTACCTTTTTAGTAAGTCGACATAACATTTTTTAACAGCATAACAGTAATTTCTGATTGTGTCTTGCATTAAGGTTGACTGACTTAAGAATCGCTATTAAATGACATGAACAGTGCAGCTGTGTGAGTGGAGTGTACCTGAGTGGCTCCGTGAACTGAGACAGTGGAAGGAAGTCCATGACAGAGATGTAAACGAATCCCTGAGCATCGTTGATGACAGACAGAATAGTGGACAGATCGTCAGAGCGGCCACGGGCTGAGATTTGTGGAGGGGCGCTCTGCAGAAAACAGACACAGCAGAAGCAATGATGATCAACAGAGCCAACACAGGAGGAAGAAAAGCCTGTGACAGCTGAGTGATGTCCTTATCTTGAGATTGGAATGGTGCAAAAGCAGTTTCAGACAAACATACAAATGTTGTTTTTTAGCTTTACACCAAAACATATTCAGGGCATAGTTACATTATGAAGATGATTTTATTTCAGGGGGCTAAACCAAAGTAAAAGTCCCAGAGTGCAATTGGTGTTTCTGTGAACCCACAACATGCAGCTAAAGGAGCTCTGGATACAAGAGCTCTATGAAACCTACACTTTTTTTTACATTCTTACAAAAAAAATAGTGCCCTGGTGATTGCAGACTCCTTTTTCATGGTAAAGAAAACCCGAAAGCACATCAGTCTTAGAGGGGTAAGCACAGAAGTAAGCATATCATTATCCAAGTCGAACATAAGAGGAATCTTGCAGAGAGTTCAGTACACCATGCAAACCAGCTATCGTAACAAAGACAGAAAGGGGAGATTAGACACAAACATCTACAAAAATCTGAACGAGCCCCAGAAATCCTGGTCCAGCATTCTCTGGACGAGGGAAGCTCAGATCAGCCTGCAACCGAAGGACAAAAGAAAAGAAACTGGAAGAGAAGATAAAACCACAGAGAAGGCTTGGAATGGTTTATGATCTGAAGTATGATGGCATGAACAGGGATGGCTTCCCGTGGCACTGGGCCACTAATGTGTATTCATGATGTAAAAGAAGGCAGTTAAAGACGCACCATCTGTACAGATTTAGAAAAGAACAGCAAATTAAAATAATAATGAACAAAGATGTTGGTTTTAATGTTTCTCTCACTGACTAAAAGACTCCAAACAAACCACAGACAGCAGCTGTTTGTCTTTTTTGTTTATTCCTGATCAAATGTTAGGATATTCCCATTCGTTCAGTGTTGGGAATAAATCTGTTTGTCATTGAGCATTTAGTATGATGACGTAACATAGACTCATCTGCCTGTGTCTATAAAACAAATAGCAATCGATGCAACACAGTTCCTGTAAAATGACAGCAGAACTCAAAAGGATTCCTCCTGAAAGGATACTCACAGAGAGGTAGACCTGAGCAGGGACCCCGTTGAACTTCAGATGCAGGGGCTTCTGGGAACTCGACAGGGCAGAGAGGCGAGCGGGCCAGTACGGAGGCAGGGAACCGTTTATCACACCGCCGATGCTCCAATACACCCCAAAGATCCGAAAGGCATCCTGAGCCAGGCAGCTGCAGTCCTCCACTGACAGACCCACCTCCTTCACCTTTGTTCAAGAGAGTCCACAGTCTGCATTAGCTCTGACACAGCACAGCCACTGTGCTAGTATGCACGATGTGTGGGCTGATACAGGGATGTAATTACTTCTTCTAAAGGGAAATGTATCATTTTCAGGTTTTAAAGCTGGACTCTGTATTTTTATTCATGGACTCCAGTAAAGCAGCTTTGCACAGTTCATGCTGGGCTTTGGTGTAGCTGCTCTTTTAGGGCCTCTCCCAGTTTACGTCTAACTGGCTGCCCCTCACCAACAGAGGGTTTAAATCAGCAGCTGAGCGGGGCTTCTGTGCCCATTGACAGAGCTGACCATATTAGAAATATTTCTTCTCTATGACAGCACAGAGGAAACAAAAACCATGAGACATCAGTCCTGCACTCTGTTGACACTAATGTACTTAAGCTGGGACGGATCTGTCTCCCTGCCCCACTTAAAAATGTTGTGTGGAGACTTCTTACTTGACATTACCCGACTAAAAACAGGGGGATTAGTGAGGATATCCATCTCTTATACAACCTATATATAATAGTTTAGGAGTTTGCACCATACCTGGCTTAGAGAGCGCCAGTCCATGTTAGCACTGCCCACATAGAAGTGCTTTTGGTCAACCACCCACAGCTTGGTGTGGACGATGCCTCCAGTAACGGCTTTGAGGTCCACCTCTCTGACCTCTGCACCTGCAACGGAAAAACAAAATAGCATGGGAAATTAATGCTGAAATTCCTTAAACGTCCTATTCTGAAACACAAACCTGGCACTCTTACCTGTCCCAGCCAGGTCGGCTGTGTCGTGATTTGACTGTTGGGGGGCGTTGACAGCGATCTGGAGCTTTACACCTTTGGATTCAAGTTTCATCAGCTGCTCAAAGACCTTTCTTCCCTGAGAATCATGCGAGGCCATTAGCTCAGAGGCTTAAAGCTTCAGGTACAACCATCTGATGTGCCGCATTGTGAGACCTGAGTGTGCAGGTGGTTGTGCTCACCTGAGAGTCTGAGGATTCGTGCGAGCCCAGATCGCTGTCCCGCAGTGTGAAATAAAAAGCGGCGATGTGGACTGAGCTGTTGGCTCTGTCCAGCAGGTGCAGCCAGCTGTCTGCGATGCTCTTTCTGGACGAGGGGGAAGACTGGTAGAGACCGACAGGAATGCTTTCCACCAGGTGCACTCTGAACAACAAGGACCACATTCAGCAGTACATTAGTTAATCCTGACAGGTGAATATAATATTTCTGACATAAATAACTCAAAAATATCCAGTTGCTGATATCATTTACCGACAGTCAGTGCTACAGGGCTCTGGTAACAATCCAAAGCCCTCCAGCCAGTGCAGCTCCAGCTGAGCCGTGAGCTGGGACACGGACATGGGAAGCCCGTAGTGCCACACGTGGTGAGAGAACCCTCCGAGAAGCAGCAAGGTGGTGCTCAGGAAGCAGAAGAGGGTAAAACTGGGACATCCTGACCTCTGAAGGATGATAAGGGGAGAATTTATACACTCCAACAGGCTACATCACACTCACAGCTTAAGCATAGCATAGCATACTGTGATGCATACCAAAGCTGCTACTGCAGGGAGTGGTAGAATTCTGAAGAATTCCTAAATATGCCTCAGCTGAGACGATCAAGGAAACAGACGCCAGTGGAAGCTCTCAGTCTCAAACAGTGACATAACTCACCTTGGCTGACTTGGTTGCTTTCACTTTAGCGGGCGTCTTTGGTGCTGCAGCAGCGTCTGAGTCGGGATCTGCTTTTTTCTCTTCGAGCTTTGGGAACTTTGACTGGCTTATGAGTGGTTTACGATCCTCCTTCACTTCCTCTGATCTCTCACCAGCCAACTCATCCTCACATTCAGCTTCTGATGAAGATATACTGTCCCTCAAACCAGCTGTGTTCAGTGGCTCTGTCTCCCATGGAGGTTCTTCGTCCATTATAGCTTCCACTTGGCTGTCCTCAGGTGCTTGAAAGATCTCTGCAGACTTTTCAGAGTCTCCAGATGGAGTGAGGAGAATCCTGTCTTTAACTGCGGGGTCGTACGTCTCCGCTGGCTCCTCCCAGGGTATCTTGCTGGGGAAGCTCTCGCGTGGCAGATGTGTTGTAGGCCCATCTGGGGTGGTTTCTGAGGTTTTGCTCTTGACTTGCTCTGATCTGAGAGCAGGCCGGGGGCTTGCAGTCAGAAGAGGGGAGTGAACAGGTTGAGCAGCAATCAGAGGGCCGTGAGCTGTCGCAAGAGCCACTTCTGTCCTGCTGAATGTAGAAGGAGCCTCGAAGCCAATTTTGGGGGTGTGGAACAATGGCGCGGGGAGCGCTGTTTCTCTGGGATCAGGCGGCTTGGACTTTGAAGTTTCCAGACTTCCAAGTTTCTCAGGAGGCTGAGCATGGACTGGAGTGTCCTTTCTGGGAACCGGCAGCTCCGTGCTCTGACTGGCTCCAGCGGGTCGCTTCTGGAAAGTTGGGATTCTGGAGACTGGTTTCCCACCTTTGCGGTTCATGTCTTCTTTCTCCTCGAGGTCTTTTTTCAAACTCTTTTCGTCAGCTTGGAGACGGTCCAGCACAACACTGCAATCCTTCAGATCCTGAGGAAGATGAAATATCTGTTATAAATCTGTGTAATCATGTAGCACACACACACACACACACACACATGAAGCAGGGATTCTGAATAGCTTCATGGCACACACCAAAGGAAACGTAACACCTACGGCTATCTAAAAAGCTAGCAGTGAATCACTGAGAGACTTTTCCAGTCTTAGTCTTCCTGCTCCCGCTGGCTCCCGTCAACATCAAAGCTCCCACACTGACTAGCTACACCCATTTAAAGCAGCTCTCCTGACTGGTGCGTGGCTGCTGTTGACTTGTTAATATTTGTTTACCTGCATGACACGAGCCTTACCGTGGCTACAGCATTGTTTGACCTGATATTCTCATGGCAGTCAGTGCTCAACATTAGCCTTGCTCTGCTCCACCTCTGCCTGCTCATTTTCATAAATACACTGACAGCCCAGTGGTCCAAAAGTGGGCGTGGCCACTCTACAGGTCACATTTTATGGATGCTACATTAACTTGCCAGTAAAATATATAGCAGTGCCCCCTACAAACAAACAAACACTTAGATACGTACCTGCGTTTCCAAACATACTTCATATTACACCCGTCAGCCACAACATTGAAACCCCTGCACTGATTTTAATGGGTCACTTCATTGCACTGGGTCATTGCATTAATGTAAACGATACTTTGATACACTGTTGAAAGCCAAGCACATTTGCAAAACATGTTCAGGAACAGCCGCCAGGCTCCCCAGATCTACACTTCCAGAAAGATCCTCACTTATTAAAGACAATGAAGACAATGTCAAACCATATATGCATTCCCGTATAGTAAGTGAGACCTGGTGCTAAAGTGACCCAGCTGTAGTTAATCAGTGTCACCCATTTCATGAAAACTGGCACATTATGAAACAAAACAACCTCCCCAAACTGTTGAGAACAGAAACTGTAAAACAATCACGCCTGGAAGAACGTTTCTGTCTTAAACAAACAGCAATTTGTCTCCTCCCTTTTATCAAAAGAGCTGACGATGCACAAGTGGTAAAGACACGTTTTTAAAATGTGCTGCTGGCATCAGCATCATCATGCATCTTAATGATAATAATAATAATAAATTTTATTTATGAGCGCCTTTCAAGTCACCCAAGGACACTTTACAATAGGATAAAACACTTAGTAAAACAATGGCAGAATAAGAACAATAAAATAAAGCACAAGATAAAATGAACAAACAGTGGATTCACAGTGAATATGCAGATTTGAACAGATGAGTTTTGTTCTGCTAATCCAGTTTAGGGTCACAGTTGGGTAGGAGCCAATCCCAACTGTGAAAGGGTGAGAGACAGGGTACACCCTGGACTGGTTGCCAGTCTATGTGGCAAGGCTCACACACAGAGACAGAACAGATTTGCACTCATATTTGCAACTACGGCCAATTAACCCAACATGCATGTCCGAGTATCCAGAGAGACCCCAGGCTTCAGCTTTTGCAGATATATTTGAACCCAGCAAGTTTCATGTTTTACAGTTGCCTTTATTTTAATTACAGAAATACTCTACTATTCTGCAATATTCATTTACTTTAAATTCAACTGTATTCATATAATCATCACAGCAACAGTCACCTCAAGGTGCATTATACTGGGGTCTTCTCTCTACAATAATACAGGGAGAACCCCAACAATTAGTCGACCCCCTATGAGCAAGCACTTGGCAACAGTGGGAAGGAAAAACTCCCTTTTAACAGGATGAAAATTCCAGCAGACCCAGGCTCAGGGAGGGGCAGCTTCTCTGGTTGGTGGTAAGCATGCTGCTGAAGAGAGCCAGAGACTAATAATAACTAAAGATTAAATGCAGAATGGTTTATAAACACAGGTTGAGTGAAGAAAAAACACTTGGTGCACCGTGGCCCCCAGCAGCGGACGCCCATTGCAGTGTAACTAAGGGAGGGTTCGGGGGTCACCTGATCCAGGCATAACTATTAGCTTTATCAGAGGGAATGTTTTATAGAGTTTTAAGGAACCACAAGAATGCCAGCTGTCTGAGAACAAAGTGCTCTTTTGGGGTGATATGAGATATTTAAGAGAGAGATGAAAATAGATATAAGCCAGTATTGATTGTGACTATTCAATCTTCTGTTTATTACTAAATAAGCAACAGCTCTCTTCTCTGCCAGCAGGGCAAAGGAGGTTGAGACATTTCCGCACTGGCCTGCCAGTATTTCCCGGAAGCGGTTTTATGCAGCTGCAATGACACAAAGCAGGATATTTATACTGCAGGGCTGTGCAAATAGGAGCTCTGCCACACCCAGGAGGCCTCACAGGTGGCTCTGCTTTGCTCCCTCCCCCCACATCATGCGTGCACAGAACAATATCTGAAAGTGAGAGAAAGGGGGGTGTTTGTAGGTGAATTATAGCCTACCGTCAGATCTGCCTCCTCAGCAGCTTCCTCCTCCAGCTCAGCCTCACGTCTCTCCATCTCCTCCTGGAGCAGGACAAGCTCAGAGTCTGACTCGTCTGACTCCTGACAGGAGATATCGGTAACACCGTTAACGTTAACAAGCGATGGAATAAAGCACTAGTTGCTGCGTGCACTCTGCATTAAGTGTGTTAACCATTAAAGTAACAGAAAAGGGGAAGGAAATAATATGAAAGGTATTTTTTTGTTATTAACCACATATAAACATCCTAAGCTAGTTAAAAAAACTTACCATGATTAGAGACCTTTAACTAAGTTTTGGCTCGCACGCGGAGTTAGCTAAAACAATGCTAGCCGCTTAAGCAAATATTTATTGCGGTAAAAAAAAAAAAACTAAAGCAGTAAAGTTGGATGACTTAAGAGCAGTACGGCCTCTTTATAATCCTCGCTTAAGTATTCTACACGTATTAGCCAACTAACGTCTTCGCCGTTGACGTTAGCCAGTGAGCTACGTGGCCCACGATGAAGTTTGCAGCAGCGGAGGAAGAGGAGGCGGAAAGGAAAGGCTGAGTAATAGAAATCCCACCTCGTACGTAGCTCTCTCCTGCCTGCTCCTGGAGCTTCTCCTGGCTGTCGACGTCGGCAACTGTACCTCGCCGGGGCGGAGGGACTTTCTGGATCGCAGTACCATGGGCATCCTGGAGCACTTTTTTTTTTTTAATAATGCAGCACCTTCGTGACTCGAGGCTTAACGGACGCTGCGGAGCGTTAACAGCGGGCTCGTTTGTCTGCGGTGCCGAGGAGAGCTCAGCGACACACCCGCTAAAGCTACGCTTCAGTTGATTTTTTGGGATATACTCACATTTATTAAAAACAAATCGATTGGGTCGTGTAAACAATCTTTAAATTGATTTGAATGCACCTACCTTCACGCCATACGTAAACAACAAATTGAAAAAACCGCGATTTCCTGTCTTCGCTGATTGGCGGTTGAAATCAAAACTGTGGCTCCTCCCACAAGTCTTGACTCACGTCACACAATGCGGAAACCAAAAAGGGATTACCGTCGTCGGCTGCACATCCCAGGAGTCCTTGCTCGCGAAAGGTAAGCGCTGTCTTTGTTGTTAATAAATTATTGCGGGTGTCTTGCGTGTTTTATGGTTCTAATGAGGAAGCAGACGGCCTCTGACCGCTGGCAGTAGCAACACTTCACATTAGCGCTGGCTCACAGTTACTTTCAGTTAGCCTGGCTGTGGCTGAAGACCCTGAGCGGAACAGCCGGTTGTTTATGCTTTTGTAAAGCTCAAAGGAACCTCAAGAGCATAAAAGCAAATCAATTACATAACGGAAGTGTGACAGAATGTGGCCGATTGTTGCTGTTACTGTGTTATGCTGCTTTAATGTTCTGCTGTTATCATTAATAACAACTGCATGACTGATTGAAAAGATATAGTTTTGTGGAAATCGGATTCGATTTTTCTTTCGAGGTTAGATATTTTATATCACAGTACTACAATATGAATCAAAGGCTTGGACACTACTGACCACACAGGCCACTACTTGGTCGACTGATCTACTTTGCAGTATGTTGTTCTGAAAACCGAGGAAAAAATCATCTTCCCATTGAACTTTTTTGTGTTTTTCTGCCTCTTTGAAGCTAAAATAGAAAGAAAGTGTACTTTATTGGTCCCCGTGGGGAAAATCCCTCTCTGCATTTAACCCATTCACTCAGTGAAGCAGTGGGCAGCCGCTGGGCGCCCGGGGAGCAGTGTGTAGGGACGGTACCTTGCTCAGGGTAGTTGTTCAGGGGAATCGAACCCCCGACCTTCCGATCATGGGGCCACCACTCTACCTACTGAGCTATCCCTGCCCTGTAGGCAGGAAAACACATGAGATATTAATGGAAAGCCCAGGATGTCCTCTATTAAGTACATCAGGACTTAGTAGGGTAGCTCAAATAATCAAAAGATGTAGACCAAAAACAAATGTCTATTACAGAGGACATAAATGAATAAGCTAGTTCTCAGGAGGATATATTTATTTCTTTTTCCTCGTAATGATTTCTGTTACAAGCACAGTAGTTGTAAACGTGCCTGCATGTCACCTGAGGCAAGTGATTTGGAGAGGGCCTGTTATCACATGAGAACGCTGCGTGTGATAACATGCAGTGTTCTCATCATTCTTCTTGATCAAACAGCCCACACAAAAGGATGGAGGTGTATTTTAGGCCACTGTCCTACTGTGTGAAGGGATATGATCAAGGTACACAGGGGTGACACTGAGGATAGGTTCTCTGATCACATTTGTGTTATCAAGATTGTTTTTTTCCCCATCTTCTAACTTCTTGTTTTTTCATTCAGGTCTCATGTAATCCCCTCTGACAGAGAAGATAAGCTTTGGTTCTCTAATGATGATGATGATGACAATGCCAGCTATTTAATCACATCAGTAGTCCAATGGAAGCCCCAGTTACAGCCACCCCTCCTGCCAACTCCTCCAATTCGCCATCCCCGGCCCCCCTGCGTCCTGCTGTCGCCCCCTCGGTCCAGCTTAGCTTTACCGTCCTCTACACCACTTTGTACGCCGGGCTCTTTGTGGTGGTGTACGTGCAGCTGTGGCTCCTCTACATCTATGGACACAAGCGATGGAGCTACCAGAGCGGCTTCCTGTACCTCTGTCTGCTGTGGGCTGCCCTTCGCACCACCTTGTTCTCTTTTTACTTCCATGATGCCCTGCAAGCCAACCACCTCCCCGTTGCAGTGTTCTGGCTCCTCTACTGCTTCCCCGTTTGCCTGCAGTTTTTCACTCTCAGCCTCATTAACCTGTACTTCACTCAGGTAAGGTTGAAGGGATGTGGATGGGGAAACGTTCTTAAAAATCTTGTGTCATTTAGAAAATGTTGCTCAGAATGTAAAAAGAGTTGCTCTGGTACAGCCGTGGTGATAAAAGCACAAATAAAACTAGTCAGAGGAAAACACAAGAGCCCCTTACAGTGGATCATGTGTCCTCAGCTACAGCGCCACATTTTTTTTCCAACAATATCTTTATTATTTTTTACATTTTAATGACTTGCAAACAGTCCAACATTCTAAATACTACATGAACATACACTCCTCTCAGACAGCAAAAAGAAAGCAACAAAGTCGTCAGATTTGTCACTCCGTTAAAGGCCTAAATTTGTCATTATCCCAAATCAAATGTCATTGCCCTCAGTCCTCGTCCTCCTCAGATAATACAAATCCTTCTACAAAATTTACAAATGGTCTCCACACCTTCTCAAAAACATCCAATTTCCTTTTCAGTATACATGTTATCCGCTCCAATGGCAAAGCCACCATCATTTGTGTTATCCACTGTGTGATACTCGGTTCCCTTGTTTTTTTCCATTTTAGTGTGATTAATCTTTTTGCTTGTAACAAACCCATATCAATAAACATTCTGTCACTTTTTGTGTACCTCATGTTTTCTGGGTACAATCCCAGAATAAGGAAGCCAGGATCCAAAACAACCTCTTTGGATAATATTTGTTTGATAGTCTGTGTTACTGCAGCCCAAAAGGATCCTATCTTCCTGCAATCCCAAATACAATGCCAAAAGTTACCTTTATCTTCATTACATTTATTATAAGTGTCTGGAATATTAGAGTTGTACTTATTTAATTTTACCGGAGTAACATATATTCGCATTAACCATTTGTATTGCAACAACCTTAGTCTAGAATTAATAGTTTGTTTATGAGCTTTTGCGCAAACTAATGCCCATTGTTCCGTGGATATGTCCTTCTTTAAATCATTTTTCCAGGCGTTCAACCTTCCCAACGAATTGTCAGATGTTTTGGACCTAATCAATTTATATATTTCTGATATTGCCCCTTTTTTTGAACTGCTTTTGCTAATTATGTCTTCCAATTCTGATTTTGGTGGTTTGGTGCAGGTATTATTTTGATTTGCTCGAATGTAACTTCTAATTTGGAGATATTTGAAAAATTGCTTTCTATCTATATTATATTTATGTCTAAGCATATCAAAGGAAATATCTTGAGAATCTGTTGCATACAAATCTTGGATTTTTTGTAGTCCTTTAATTGACCATTGTCTAAAAACTTTATCCTCTCTTCCTGGTCTGAAATCCTGGTTTCCCCACATCGGTGTAAACTGTGACAATACAACAGGTTCCTTCATATATCTTTTTACACCATACAACACTTGGACCATGTTCTTTACCATTGGATTTTTTGCCTTTTTAATCAAGTTTATTGCTGTGTCTGAGAAAAAATATAAAGGTAAAGGTGGATACATCTGTCCACTATCTCTGTTATTTCTTTAGAAAGTCTTTCATAGTCATTTTCCACGATCTCACTTAATTTGGGCGAAATCATTATTCCTAAGTACATAAAGTCCTTTACTGTCTTAAAATGAGATGTTACTATGGGTGGGTTTTTCCTTTCTTCTTCATTTAGTAATAAAACGGATGATTTAGATTTGTTAATGACATACCTGATATTTGACCAAACTCCCCTATCAATCTAAGCAGAGCAGGTATAGATTCTGTTATTTTAGAGAGATATACTATTACATCGTCTGCGTACAACGAAATCCTATGTTCTACTTCATTTACCATAATTCCTGTCAATGATAAACTCGAACGTACGGCTATAGCTAATATAAACAACAGTGGGCTTATCGGTGAGCCTTGTGGACATCCCCGTTTCACCCTTATTAGTTTAGAGATATTTTTGTTTGTCAAGATTTCAGCAGTTGGATTTGAGTGTAATAATTGTATCCATCTTCAAAACACATCTCCATAACCAAATCTAGTCAGAACATCAAAAAGATAAGGCCACTCGACCCTATTGAATGCTTTTTCAGCATCCAGTGAGAGTAAGGCCCTCTCTGAAGAATTGTTTAGTCCGTTTATAATGTTAAAGACTTTTCTTACATTATGTAGACCTTGGCGCCCCAATATGAAACCGTTTTGATCTCTTTGAATTACTGAGGGGAGAATATCTTGCAGACGTGTTGCTAGTATTTTACCTAACACCTTAAAATCAGAATTAAGTAAGCTTATCGGCCTCAAATTTTCACATTCATTACTCGGTTTTCCTGGTTTAGGTAACAAAATGATTAGTGATCCTGTTACTGATTTAGGGAGACTTCCTTTGCTTAATGATTCCTGATACATTTCCAATAGCGGTTTCATTAATTTACTTTTAAATTTTTTATAAAAATCAATTGGGAATCCATCTGGTCCAGCTTTTTTACCTGATCTCATATTGTTAATTGCCCTGCTTATTTCCTCTTCGATGATTTCTGCATCTAATTGTTGTTTTACATCGTCAGCGATAGTAGGAATATTTATTTTATCCAGAAACGCATTTCTGGAGTTTTGATCTGATCTATCCTGGGATTCATAAAGTTTTTCATAATAGTTTCTAAACTCCTTGTTTATTTCAGTCGGATCCATTATCATTTCCCCTTTGTTGTTTATAATCGACGTTATATTTTTCTGCACTTCCAATTGTTTAATTTGCCATGCCAATATTTTTCCAGGTTTCTCTCCTTGTTCATAAAAAGACTGATTTAATCTCAAAATGTTCGAAGCTGCTCTATCTCAGCGCCACATTTTTATTCTTGGTCTTTACATGATTCACAATTCAAAATAACCACTGTTCATTTTAAACTGGAGCCTGGTGCAGCCGTTCAAGTAATCTACTGTGAAACATGATGTTGTAGCTCCTTTCCCTTTCACGCAACTTCCTTCTAATTGATCGTATTAAAAAAAAGGCTAACAGCTCTTGTGACTATTATGCTCGTGCCACAGACTTCAAAGAAGTATAACAGGACTGACTACTCGGCTGTGTTACCTGCAGTTCTGCCCCCATCAGATCTTAATCAAGCCTGTTGTGTTTTGAGCAGGATGCATTCTTTGTGTCTTTATGTTTATGTGGGTGTCTTTGTGTCTTTGTGCAGGTATTAGTGAAAGTGAGAGAAGTGGACAGAGGGCTGTAAGTTTTACATCATTTTCCTGTTGTTAAATCTAGAAAAGCGCCTCGTTACGTTATTGTTATGAGCCCTAATCGTCCCGATTGGACCCCCTGTATGTATGTTCCTCAGGTGGGCAGCAAGGTGTTTGTATGGTGCGCTGAACGCCATCTTCTTCTGTGTCAACGTGGTGTGCGCTGCACTCGGGGAACGAACCAGCGATGGCGAGAGGGGAGAGCGCACCTGGAATCTAGTCCTGGTTCGAGTTGTGGTCAACGACTTGCTCTTCATCCTGGAAGCAGTGCTGCTGGCCTCCACGCTGTTGCTCCTGACCCGACACTCGCGGTCCGCCAGCATCCACCTGATCAGCAGGGTGTGTTCAACGTTGTTCCCCAGAGAGAAAAATAGGGATATGCTAATCTTGCACTCACTATTGACTTCACTGCACTGGAGTTTATACTCAACGAACAATGCATCTGCAGCTCAGATGTGTCTAGACAAGCTAGCTGTTTAAGAAAGGAAATCTCGTGGTATCTACTCAAAGTATGTCAGTATCAGCATCAAACATGAAGAAGTGGTACTGAGCCAGCCCTGATGAACCGAGCCAAGTTTAACAGCAGCACACGCATGATTAAACTCATGTTTAGTCCTGAGCTGCTTGGAAAAACAATGCGTGTCATGTCTCCAGTCTGAGAAGATCACGGGACTGACATCACTTTGACATCATCGGGGTTATCTCAGCTTGAGCTGCTACACTACATATCTCCAACAGATCGTTTTAGGTGTTGCGTTAAAGGCAGCGAGGCTCCTTTTTAGCTACACAAAAGACATTTCCTCAGGTGAGAGGTGAGACGTCTTCACGAGAGCCTACAAAGAAGTCCAGTTACCTTCAGCTCAAGTGCTTAAAACTACCAGAACCTGGATCACAGACAACCTGCACCAATGTCTGTAACAGATCTGTGTAATAAGCACTGAGATGCATTATGGGAACTGTAGGATCCAACATTACTTGAGTGATATAATGGATGAAAGCAATGTTGAGCATAGCCAGAAAAAAAATGTGATGCTGGACACAGAAAAGCCAGGATACTACCATAAAGAGCGATGGGGATGTCTGTATTTTGACAGTACTCCAGGCTAACTTTGTTTTTATTTTTTAACCTGACCAGGGGACCACAGTGTGGCGTACAGCAGCACTGGGAGGAGCAGTGATCTTCCTGTTTGCCAGCAGAGCCTGCTACAACCTGACCGTCCTGTTTCTGTCCCAGAAGTATCGGGTGGAGTCCTTTAACTATGATTGGTATAATGTCTCTGACCAGGTAAGGATCCAGTACCAAAGCCTTCATGTCTGCTTAACAACTTTGGACAATTAAGGTGCCCCTAAAGAGCACTTTCTGCACTTACTTGTTTTAAGGCGGACTTGGAGAGTGAACTCGGCGACAGGGACTACCTGGTCTTCGGTGCCATTCTCTTCATGTGGGAGCTGCTTCCAACTGGCCTCCTCATCCTTATCTTCAGAGTTCGCCGGCCTGCTCAAGAGGTAAATCTAGTGGATGTGAAAGTAATGTCCCGAACTAAAAATCTACTAATGACACCTGAGACTGTATTAAATACAATTATTTACTGCTTTATTACTCAAAAAAATAGTGCAAAATCACAACAGCAGTCGCCTCAAGGTGCTTTATATTGGAAGGTAAAGACCCTACAGTAATATAGAGAAACCGCCAACAATCATATGACCCCCTGTGAGCAAGAACTTGGCAACAGTGGGAAGGAAAAACTCCCTTTTAACAGGAAGAACCCTCTGGTAGACCGGGCTCAGAGTGGCAGCCATCTGCTGTGACCGGTTGGGTTCAAAAGTGGGAGACAGAACAGAAGACACGCTGTGGAAGAGATCCAGAGATTAATTATAACTAATGCTCTTCCTCCCATTCTACTTTTAAGTAACCACAGAACCTAAAAGTAAGCCCGCAGACTGAGAGCGAAGTGCTCTAATGGGGTGATATGGTACACTGAGGTTTTTAAGATAACATAGGGCCCGATTATTCAAGACCTTGTGTGTAGGGAAAAGGATTTTTAATTCGAAACATTATTTCATCTCATTCTCACAGAACAGCATCATGGCTATAAACAACAGGGTCCTGCCTCGGCCGTACTTCTTTGACGACCCTCAAGGCAGCGATGAGGACATACCCGCTCCATGGGCCAATGGTTCAAATTCAAACATAAGGTACAAGCACCACAAAATCTGATACACGCAGGTCATTACCTTAAAGCTGATCACAGGGTTTCAGAAGTGTGAGAAGAGCTCTCATCTTCTTCTTTTCTTGCTTTTTCCCCACAGCTGGTACGGATCAGAGACCGCGCCGCTCCTATTTGCCAACAATCCTCCAGACCAGAACCACCAGCACCACACTCTGTATTCCACTCCTCAAAACTGACCCCCCCCCCTCCCCGAGTTCTTGTTTCCTTGATGACATTTATCTCAAAGACAAGCCGCTCTCTCTCCTAGACACACTCACAGCCAGTAGTCCCTCACTGTGTGAGCAAATTTGCACTGAAAAGTCTCAGGAAATCATCACCAAACAGTGAATATGCACCTTCTATTTTTCTAAAGAGACTGTATTTAAAAAGTTCTTCCTCATTTAAAGGGAACAAGCTATGTAGAAACAGACCAAACTGACTTAAACTGGCCAGTACTGCTCTCTCATGAAGATCATACTGAGCTACAGCCACAGGTTGACTTCACACACATGCCATTGTTCAATTTTGGAGAGACCCTTGCCATTTCCAAAGAAGAGGATGGCACACGCGGCCTCATTTGCATTCCTGTCGGTGTGATGTCGATGCTAAGTTCAGTGAAGTTAAACAGCGACTTTTTTTTTTTACAGGCTCACATGTGATCGTTTGTCTTGTAGACAGACTGTTTCTTTTTGGTATTTGCAGCTAAGTACTGTTTTAAGACCAGGGATGTCCTTGGCCTGTACACTGCTGCTGGTATAGTTTTCTTTCATCTTTTTTAAAGGCCAGTGTTTGCTCCCATGTCTGTAAAAAGTTGCATCGTTTAAATATTTCTAAGTTGACTGAAGTCCTTATTGGATCTCTAAGTTTAACTTATTTTATAACTGTGGGTCTACCTGTAATTAGAGTTGGAAATCAAACGCGACTCACCCTTTGCGACTTTTATGCAAAAAAAACAACTTCCTCATAGTCTGTCACTCACCTGTGGTTTGGACTTATCCACGTGACAGGTATGTACTGTCCATGCTACGGACCAATAACAACATCAGAATAAACCTGCTGGGCATGTTGCTGAGCAGAAAATCTATGTGGTAGAAATTCTGTATCTACAGTGGTGCTGTTATGCATTTTAGCCCTGTTACTGTGAAGGGTATGTGACTCGCTCTTTGAAATTCAGGACTCCTTTTGTCTTTTATGTAATTGTTGACTGATAAAAAATAATAATCTAAAAAGACTCACTGTGCCACATGCATTACTTAGTGCTTCAGTGTAAGGGTCCGCAACTGCTTTGGGGTTTTCATCACAAATATCAAGTCCACTAAGTCTGAAAACATGACCAACACCTAACTAAAGATGCATGTTAAATAATTCTTCCATTAATTATCTGGATGAATATTGACCATGGACTGTATGAAAAAGAAAACAAAGCTGCAGATGAGTTTGGAAAGTGGAGTCAGCATTAAAGTGTTTTAAAACCTGCATTCTTTTTAATGGCCAGCAGGGGGCGATGACAATGGCTGTCAAAAAGATGTTCTGAAGTCTTGGAAAATGGCCCTCTGATCATTTTTGGGCTCAGTGACTAGTTTCAGCTAATAGACTAAAACATGAAATTAATTTAGTAAATTATTGGTCCTAGTAGTAGAGCTGGATGGATCAATCCAAATATCTATACTATTAATACCAGTGCTGATATGGTTATTGGATTGATACTAGCACAATAGGATCAATACTTTATTTCTAGAGTCCCAGAACCTCGAGTAATGTCACTGACATGTGTCATCATGGCATGATGGGTTGCTGTTTTAAAAAATGTTATAATCTTATTCCCTTAATAAATGGAACCATTTGACCTGCACTGGAGCAGACTGGGTTTGCAATGATGCAGATGTTTCCCAGTACAAAGTAAAACCAGGGTTAACCCCAAATTTATCTGGATAAGCCAAAATTCTGCTTTGTAGTGCAGGCCTCTGGTTTCAAACCACCAAGACGTGAAACCAAACGCTTCAAGCAGCACTTTACAAGCTGATGTGTGATAGTACAGCAGCCATCTTTCGTATACAGTCTGTGCCTAACATCTATAGATAATGACTGGACACAATACCAGTGTTGTTAAACCTTCAGTCACTGTTATATCGTACATTGTAGGAAAAGAATAAATGCCTGACAAGAGTTTGCAGTTGTACAACACACCAACTGCACATAAAGGACAAGTGAACCTTAAGATGCAGTGCTGACATCCGAGTTTTTCCTCAATGATTCTGGCTAATGCCCGACTTTCAGATACCAGAAACACGAAAACATTTTAGCCTGATTGAACTCAGCGTTAAAAGAAATGTTGTGCAGTAGTTCTGTCTAGGGATGGGTACCGGTATCCGGTGCCATGATGGCACCGGTTCTGACATAAACGGCAGTAACCAGACCGAAAAGCAGCGCACATTTCGGTGCTTTTTTTTTCCTGAGCTGTGATACACTTTAGATTCTAGCCAATCATTTTACGTTTCCGAGGATAGTAGGCGGGTCCAGGTACGTACGTTCTTTTAGAGCAGAGCTACAGATTAAAAATGCCCAAGGCAAAGCGGTCAAAAGTCTGGCTGTACTTCACAGCAAAAGATGCAAACTCAGCAGCCTGTAACAAGTGCTTTAAGCTGATACTGTGATATTGTCAAAGGAGGTAACACCTCAAATCCGATGAAACACGTGGCGACGCATAACGTTTTTTTAAAAGCCGAGAAATGCTTGCTGCAAGACCTCACACCAAGCACATCTACTGTGGGTGTGATGCCTGTTATCGACCCGGAGTTAGCAACATCCCCCAAAAACCCGAAGAGTAGAGTCCTGGGCCCGTATCCCTAAAGAATCTTTGTGCAAAAAGTGGCTCCTAGCGGCCAAATTCTAAGAAAATTCTCAGAGTCATGACGTTTTCTTAGAATTTCCCCTAAAAGTGACACGACAATCCCAGTTAATATAAAAGCTATTCCTCAAGATTCCTAGCGCTTAAAAGGGCTCCTAAGGCGAGATCTGCTAAGAGCAGGGAAGAGGACTTTTAGTGGCTTAGGAGTTCCCCTAAGCAGCTGCAGAAAATGGCCAACAGAAGAGGCAGGAGAGATGTCCTGCAAACACTGACAGGGAATTATTGAGATGCTACAGATTGGATCGTGCAGGAATCATGTTTGTGGTGGATCTCCTTAGAGATGCAATTACTTCACCAACTCGACGCCACAATGCTATTACACCGGAGACGAAAGTAATCACAACCCCGAGGTATTTGGCAACCGGGAAAATGCAACAATGCAGCAGTGATGACTTGGGTCTGCAATCACAGACATTGCTAAAAGCTGAGCCATGTTACCCTCGTTAAGACCACACTGGACTTGTAACGTTGTGATTTCTACTTCATTAAGGACAGCCTCTTGAGATAGCCATCTTGTTTTCAACGGGGTCCATATGGGAGTGAAAGTACAAAATATGCCAGCTAGGATATTAATATGAGCAAATAAGACACAAATCATTATTTGAACAGGGTGTAATGAGTTTAAGTTTTCACATATTTTAGATTCTAATGGCTATAACCCCTACAGCTTACTATTCATTTTCCAGATATTTTCTTGAATGTGAAATATTATTTACAATTACAGTCAGCATAAGATTAGAGTATATAATATGTTTATTGATTTGAGGGTACATCCTTTGCTCATTATCACCAAAAGCTCATTTCCATCAAACTTGTAGGATCAACCAATCACGGCTTTTGAAATGATGACTCATACCTAGCAACGGGGTCAACCACACCTCCTCACTAAGATAGGATTTTCCATCCATTCCTTGCTCAGAGTTCACTGAAAATGTTCTGGAATCACTTCTAAGCTAAAACTCCTGGCAAGGAATTTTTAGGTTAAGTTAGGAGCTCTCTGAGAGGATTCTCAGAATCTTTAGGGATACGGGCCCTGGCCCCTAGCAGTGTTGCCAACTTAGCGACTTAGCGAGTTTTCAGACCCCTTAGCGACTTTTTCGCTAAAAAAAAAAAAAAAAAAAACAGTCGCTTTTTTGCTAAAGCGACTGTTTTGCTAAAAAAAAAAAAAGTCGCTAAAAAAAAAAAAAAGAGTGAAAGCGCTTATCTCTTTTACTCTCAACAAGCAGCGGGTGCTGTAACACAGTCAGTTCTTCTTTTACTCTTATGCTGTTTTGTGGATCACAAGGTTTAAAACTACTTATAAACACACACACACAAAGTAACTCCACCAGAGTGCCTATTTCGGGTCACTTGTCGGTCCAAGCCCGGATAAAGGAGCAGGGTTGGAATTGTGACATTAAGAAAAAACAATAATTGCTAAAAGAAATTTAATTTGTAGTTCTAAATAAACTCTAAATGCATTTAGGACGTTTTTTTACTCACTTTATGTCTCTTCCACGATGTTATTTCTCTCTCCAACAACATAGGTTACAATTAGATTAGCATGACCAATTATGCAAATTAGGCGATGACGTCATTTAGCGACTTCTAGCGACTTTTAGGACAGCCAATAGCGATTGAGGAGTTGGCAACACTGGCCCCTAGCCCTGCCAGTGTAACAGAAATGATGACGGATGATGACGGCAGCAGCAGCCGTTCTTCTCTGCGTGAGTAGTGTGAGGCCAACCACGTTATTACATTAATGCATGTAAGGTGAACTAGCAAACATCATCATAGCTACATGCGGCTGTCTTCTTGTTTGATGGCAGATGCTCCCTTCACCCTGGCCAAAAAGGCTAAAATGACCAAAGAAAAAGTGGAAAACAGTTCAACATGAGAGGTTTTTGGACAAAGTTTGATTTTTTTCCCCCCCATTGTTTAAGCACTGCTTCCAGCCAAGAGTGATGCCATATATGTCCCAAAAGCTGCAGAAAAGGCTAACATTGTTATCTTTTTACATAAAAAAAACAAAAGCAAAAAAAACAACAACACCTGAACATGAGAGGTTTTAGGACCAATTTTGTGTTCTCCATTCTTTAAGCACCGGTTCGAGCACTGTTTAAGCACCAGCACCGTTTCAAAAGTACCGGTTTGGCACCGGTATTGGATAAAACCTAAACGATACCCAGCCCTAGTTCTGTCAATCTTTATTACTTAAGTGTAGCAAATGAGAGACGCTGGAATCAAATGCTAAAGGTGCTCACTCATAAAGACGTGATGTCATTTAGATCAGCATTAAGTTTTAATTAAACACCCCAATCTCTAGCTCAGAGGCAACAATGACGCACTTAAACAGAAACCCTGATGAGAGGTGCTCACACTCACTGAGCTTCACTGTAACAATCCCACCTCTATGACAACAGTTTGCAAACAACTTCTGTACCGCTGCAATTTCAGTCAGTTTATTCTGCATTATGTACAGATCATCCTATTAAAACTTTATACAGTATGTACACATTCAAATAAATCAGTATGTTACAGTGTCTGCAGTGGTAACGTGTTGAGAATGCAGGAAACAGAAGAATGATGCATGTTAAATGAAAAGACAGCAGAGGAAGCTGATTGGTTTCATTTGATTTGAATTCACTGGATTGGTTGATGATCCATGTCCTCTGTAACACATCGATGAGGAGCGCGGGACCTAATGTCAGACGAATTAAAATAGGAAGTTCAAGCAAAGACGTCACTGACAGTAAAACTACCAAACACAAACCCAGCATGGCCTCTCCCACACTGATCAACCACAGCTTGGTTTGAAAGGACATTTCTTCTTCTGTCTCAGTAAGCTGACAAATGCCTGCAGTACAACTACTGCAGCAGACCCTGATGATGCAAATCAAAACAAACAAAAAGCAGGTGCTATTGCTTTCTGACGCAGAAACAGTCCACAAGGATTTTCTGACAGTCCAGCTCGACACAGTTAGAAACCTGAACCTGTGGAAGAAAGCTAATGGAGAACCAAAGCAACTGAACACCAGCTCAGAGTTCCTGTTGGTCCAGAGTGATATGTCTGAGTCGGGACAAGTGGATCAGTTGTCTGGAGGAGGAGAGGGAGGCGATGACGACGACGATGGTGTTGTCTCTAGCTTACGAAGGCGGCGGCGTCTCAGCTCAGCAGCATTTGGCTCTCCATCCTCTCCGTCCTCCACTCCTTCGTCCATCTTCTCTTTTCTTTCAGTGGAGTCAGCGGACTGAGAGGAAAGCGTTGCCCCGTTCACCTGATCGGCTGGAAACAGAATCGTCACGGTTACTTTACTTCTCTCCACTGTTAAATCCTATGAAAAACAAGACTTGAAAGGCGATAACCAGTTCCTTACAGACGGACGAGTCCCTGTCCGTGCTGGGACTCTCTGTGTTACTGCCAGCTGTGGAAGATGAGGCAGTGCGATTCGTCCCGCTGGCTTCTCCAGTGCTGCCAGCCCGAGGAGGACTGGAGAAATCAGCAGAGGCACAAACGGTCAAACAAGCAATAAGCTCAAAATTCTATGTAGGAAACAGCATAGAGGACCAAACCTGGCACATCACTGTATCTCTTCAAGCACTGAACTGAGTTAAATAGTTACAGATTCCTCATATCTAATCAAAAGTAAGAGAATCTATCCATTACGTGAGTGTTGCGACGGTGCTGAGGTAGTGGTGGATGTTGAGCATGGCAGCGTCTAGCAAGGTGTGGATGTTTTGAAGACACTGGAGTCGGGCCTCAAGGCCCCGCCGACCCTCTGCCTCCAGCTCCCTCAGCTCCTCTTCTGACAGCCGGGACAAGGAGGGAGGGGGAGGAGGCATCGAGGACACTGTAGGAGAGAAGACAAAATAAACTGAACTGTAACAGCACTGACACGCTAACAAACACGCTTAACCAAGAGCTGCCAGAGCTTTGGGACACATTTGCAGACACTCAGTTAAATTCAAGATGTTCCTACAGCCGTCGTGGCCAAAACATTTGAGAATGACACAAATATTGGTTTTCACAAGACCTCTACAATTCACCCTGGCATGCTCTCAACCCATTCTTTCATAATCAGTGCTTGGAGTTTATCACAATTTTTGTTGTGTTTGTCCACCCACCTCTTGAGGACTGACGACAAGTTCTCAATTGGATTAAGGCCTGGGAGCCACTTAGTTATTACTTTGGCCTTATGACGCATTGAGCCCACTTCCTTGGGTGAGAAGCAGCCCCACAGATGAATTGTCTCAGGATGCTTTACTGTTGGCATGAGACAGTAAAGCGGACAATCCTTTTTCCAGATGCCCCAAACAATCAGAAAGGGGCTTCATCAGAGAAAATGACTTTACCCCAGTCCTCAGCAGTCCACTCGCTGTACTTTTTGCAGAATATCAGTTTGTCCCTGATGGTTATTTTGGAGAAAAGTGGCTTCTTTGCTGCCATCCTCCAAGTCTTCGCCTCACTGTGTGTGCAGATGCACTCACACCTGTCTGCTGCCATTCCTGAGCAAGCTCAGCACTGGTGGCACCACCGATCCTGCAGCTGGATCATCTTTAGGAGACGTCCTGGCACTTGCTGGACTTTCTTGGGCACCCTGAAGTATTCATGGTTGATTTAGGTGCGATCATACTAGCAACAGCATCCTTGCCTGTGAAGCCCTTTTTATGCAACACAATGATGGCTGCATGAGTTTCCTTGCAGGTAACCACGGTTAATAGGAAGAACAAAGATTTCACGCATCATGCTGCTTTAACACATCCAGTCTGCTATTCTGACTCAGTCATCATGACACAAAGATCTCCAGCCTTGTGTTCACCAACATTCTCACCTGAGTTAACAAGAAGATTATTGAAATGATCTCAGCAGGTCCTTTTATGGCAGTGATGAAATGCAGTGGAAACTGTTTTTGTTGGGATTAAGTTCATTTTCAAGGCAAAGGACTTTGCCCTTCATCTGATTACTCTTCATAACATTCTGGAGTATATGCAAATTGCCATCATAAAAACTGAAGCAGCAAACTTTGTGAAAACTAATATTTGTGTCATTCTCAGAACTGTAAGTATGGCGATGTATCCAGTTTGCATCATTTATTTACCCTGTAGCTTGAATAAAATGGTAAATGGCCTGTACTTGTATATCGCTTTTACTAGTCCCTAAGGCCCCCAAAGCGCTTTACACAACCAGTCACCCACCCATTCACACACTGGTGATGGAAAGCTACATTGTAGCCACAGCCACCCTGGGGCGCACTGACAGAGGCGCCCCAGAAGTTAAGAATGCTCATGAAAACTGATGCTTTACACAAAACTGCCAGAATCCAAATACATGTTTGAAAAGACAAAACAGTCAGGCTATGAGAGGTCTGACAGGACCGAGGCACCTTGGTGTGACAAATGAACCAACCTACCCAAAGTTTAGATCATAAGGAACAGAAAAGATGCGTTTGTGCAGAAAAAAAGTCACTCATACAGATATTATCATCGCCAGTATCCTTGAACAGCAGCCTGCTCAGGCAAAAACTCTAAATGTGAATTTAAGGATAGACCACAATATTTGGAAAACTGCTAACCCTTACCAAAGGGAGGAGGTGGTGGCATGGGGAGCCATGGTGCAGCAGGGAAGGGAGGAGGGGGGAAAGAGAATGGGAAGCCTGGCACTGCTGATCCTGGACCTGCTGCCGTAGCAGCAGAATCTGCAGTAGATGTTGTGGGCTGGGTGGTGCCTGAAGGGAAAAACAAAAGCAACAAAAGCCCAATCACTCAGAGGTGTCTCTTTCATTTTACATTCAGGAGCTACAGGAGGCATCCTTACTAGCTGTCTGAGTGGACTCTGTGCTGCTTTGTGGAGCATCAGTAGCACCTGGAGCTGGAGGTACAGCTGCTCCAGCAGGAGGAGGCACTGCAGGGAAGGGACCCCAGAAGGGGAAGATGCCGGGAGGAAACCCTGGTAACATGCCTAGAGCCACTGGAGAAAATACAAGGACAAAAGAACAGTTAAATTCTCACATAGTGGAATATTCCTATTGCATAAGCTGCTTTAAAACCACGTTCCCACTTCAGTTTACTTTTATCCAATGGCTGCTTTCAAGCTGGGAGAACCCACATTACTGATGCTCTGCAATATAATGTGGATGACCTTCATGTACCACTGAAAGCAACACAAACACGGGGGTTGCGATCACCTGGTCTTGTTTTTACTCTCACCATTTGGTGGTTGGCCTGCGGGGGCGTTTGCAGGGGCGTTGGCAGGGGCTGCCGGGGCTGGAGGCGGAGCTTGGGCTGGAGCCGGAGTCTGGTTGTTATTCGTAGCACGGAGTACGTCCATGCGGCAGGTGGGACAGGTCTGCTGTCTCTGGAACCAAGAGCGCAGGCAGCTGGAAGGAGGACAGGACAAAAACACAAACCTTTCAAACACAAAGTCATGTTCAGTCTGCCACACTCACTCCTTTTCTGTTTAAACGCAGGTCCTGTGTTTAATGCTGACCACCTCTGACATGGAACTGTTTGTTTTTCTTTGCAGGCTACAATCTTTCCTTGCTGATTCAGACCTTTTACCACAGAACTTACCTGGAGTGAAAAATGTGATTACAAGGCAATTTCTTGGCTCCAGTCACCATTTCTTCTCGACAGATGATGCAGACGTTGTCTGAGGCCTGCAGATCTTCAGGAGTAGCGTCGGGGTATCTGATCACAGACAGAAGAGAGAGGCGGAAGTGAACAATGTTTCTGGCCAGAGGACACATTAGTCACTCCATTATTCTGGGCCTTGATTTCACATCTACAAACCAGACGTGTACATACAGCGTATTCATGTTGCGGATGGCTCTCCGGGACATCACAGCATCTGTTACAGCTTTTTTGAACTGCCTGCAAGATACAAGAAAAGAGAAGCAATAATCACAACATATTCAGTAGTATACAAAAGAGTCTCATTATGAAAAATGTCATTTTAATTAAGGACAAAGCACTCAAGTCTCCTCTATTAGTTAACTTACTTATCTAGTTAGTTACTACAGTGGGGCAAAAAAGTATTTAGTCAGCCACCGATTGTGCAAGTTCCCCCACCTAAAATGATGACAGAGGTCAGTAATTTGCACCAGAGGTACACTTCAACTGTGAGAGACAGAATGTGAAAAAAAAAAAATCCATGAATCCACATGGTAGGATTTGTAAAGAATTTATTCGTAAATCAGGGTGGAAAATAAGTATTTGGTCAATAACAAAAATACAACTCAATACTTTGTAACATAACCTTTGTTGGCAATAACAGAGGTCAAACGTTTACTATAGGTCTTTACCAGGTTTGCACACACAGTAGCTGGTATTTTGGCCCATTCCTCCATGCAGATCTTCTCGAGAGCAGTGATGTTTTGGGGCTGTCGCCGAGCAACACAGACTTTCAACTCCCGCCACAGATTTTCTATGGGGTTGAGGTCTGGAGACTGGCTAGGCCACTCCAGGACTTTCAAATGCTTCTTACGGAGCCACTCCTTTGTTGCCCGGGCGGTGTGTTTTGGATCATTGTCATGTTGGAAGACCCAGCCTCGTTTCATCTTCAAAGTTCTCACTGATGGAAGGAGGTTTCGGCTCAAAATCTCACGATACATGGCCCCATTCATTCTGTCCTTAACACGGATCAGTCGTCCTGTCCCCTTGGCAGAAAAACAGCCCCATAGCA